>NW_024040263.1:31569466-32996429 GCF_014851395.1 Micropterus salmoides | reverse complement strand
TCAGGGAGCCACTGGAGTGAGCGGCATCCACCTGTATTTGGACAGATCTAACTTTGGCAGCACTTTGGACAGCTGGTCACCAACCTGTTTGACTCCAAGGAGAATCCTCAGTGTCCTGTCTGGTGTTCCTGGCTATGCTACTGAATGGGACAAGATAGAAGACCTCAGCCTGTCAAATACTATGGTAGTCACTGAGCAGCCTCCACAGCCACATCACGCAGCTCGGTCACACGGACATGACCTCTCCTGGGTCCTCTTTGCTCCTAGTTCCTCAGTGGTACCTGTAGCTGGTCTTAGAGACTCTGTGCCTACACAATAACTCACCAAAGGAAAATTATGGCCTGCATACTAATGACTAATGACACTAAGGATTGCCTTCGTTCCTTAAAATGGTTTTAGGAGCAGGGAGAGTTTTACAACAATCATTTTTGGAGAAAATCTTTACTATGATCCAGGATCATGTCCTGTTTTACATAAGATTAAAAACATGTCAGTCACTGAAATGGCAGCTCAGGTACATTTATAATGGCACCCACCTCCCCTCCAACCAAAATGATTCACATTTGTTACTTTGTAGATTTGATTACATTGCAGGTGTGCACAGAGAAAAGCAAAATCCAAGAAGAGATATAGGTGTTTCTTTAATTTCTCCTCAATAGAAAATATTTATTTATACTAAGGTGAGACCAAAGGATTTTTTCTCCTACGTCTTAAATTCAACTCAGGAGAAACAACCACATATCATCTCATTTATATCTTCCTCAATCAAAACAAGAGATCTCTAACTGATCTTGAATAAGTCTAATTTAATTTAAGTACCCTGAACATTGCACCATATGAGACCAGAGAAAGAGCCAAAGAAACTCACATATGATTCCTGTAAATGTTAAGTATTTCATTTTAGGGGCTTTATACTTTTGCTCCCCTACATTTTTAAATCCTGTATTGTATTTATTGCTGTTTATCTGAACCCTATAAAGTTACTGAGATGAAGAAAATAATTATTTGTCAATGAAAATATTGCACAACTTTGTTACAGCCAGCATAACTGGAACACCAACCACTGATGTTTGGAGATTAATTCATTAAGGACAGAATGCATGCATGAACTGAGGTACTACAATGTCATACAGAATGAGCACTTTTACTTTTGATACTTAAGTATATTCACTATGACTATGGAATACTTTTATACCTTTTTGAGGACTTGTGATAAATATCTATTTCTACTTTTCTTGAGTAAGGGACCATTGTACTATATTTAAAGTAACTATCAGCTGGATGGTGCACTGGAAAAGTTGTTGCACTTAAAACAGAAGGTACAGTATTCAAAATGTGCTCAGGGCATCCTTTTTTATCTCCTGAGGACAAAAAAGAGCCATTAATAAGACTGAGCAAAGCATCTCCCTCAAGTCTTCCTATGATGTCTTAGCCAGAACCTGGGCAAATGTGGAGGGAACACAGACAGTTCTCCTGACAGTGTTGAGGTCCCCCTTAAACCTCCGCTGCCCCATATACAAATACACACAAAGTGGCCTGTACAGTTCCACAGATTCAAGACTCTCTAAAACCACCATTTTTCTTTATACGTCTAAAATTGTATAGATTTTGTTACTAGCTGCATTTCAGATTTAGATGAATAAAATACAGTCAACAATTAAATTACGGTGTTTGCTTATGGTACTTTTATACTTTTAGTTAAGTAAAATTTTAAATATATGAAATTTTACTTCTAACAGTATGTAAAGCCTGGTGTTTCTACTGTCACTGATAAATGTGTTTTGCTTTATTTTAAACACTGTAGCCTGTAACACAGGCCTCTGTGTCAGAGCTGAGAAGTGGAGAATATTGTGGTGACTTTGCAGCCTCTCGGCTCAGGCTTAATTAATGGGCCATCAGCGGAGGGACACGCCCCCCTGCACCTGGAACTTGCCCCCCCCCAACCTTTCAGCAGCGCAGCAGAGAGGAGCAGAAGAAAAACAGAGAGTGGCCGGAGTTTGGAGAGATTTGTTAGCAGGAGTTTGGAGAGATTTGTTTGAAAAATTTAAAGACGAAGACTTCATCTTAACCGACGCAAGAGGCAATTTCAGAGCAGGTAAGATTTATAGATATTTCTGCTTCTTGTCAAATGATGTTAATGTGCAATATTATTTTGAATGGAAGAAACAGCAAGCTCTAACTTTAATTGAGTGGCTCCAGAACCGCTCCAGTCAGATCTCCAGCACACAATTGATAGGTACATGGTTTAACATGATGGCAGAAGTGCATATTTAATGGATTTAGTGCAGATGCAACAGAATAGTGCTGTTAAATTGTAAATATTTTTTTCTGTGTAAATAACAATACACTTATAGGCTACTGTGCATGAGGCCGTATTTGCTTTGCGACAAATCCCAGTCTGTTTTTTCTGCTGCCACAGCTGCTTTTAACTCCCCTGTTACTGTCAGTAACAATTCCACCTCGTGTTAGATCCATGCAGAACTATCTCTGGTGTGGTTTTTAGTCTGTAGTAGTACCTTCTTCTTTTAACAAATCTTCTACTAATGCGAAGTAGACAATGTGCTTCCTGTTTATACCGGCACGCGCATGCTCAGTGTAGGCTATGTGGACGGCCACTTCACGTATTCAGAGACAGAGATCCATTCTGTTATGCAGATAAAATGCTGCTGGGGACGGAGATCGTTTTTGGTTTAAATCTCCTTTTAAACAGAAACGTAGTAGTGCGGATGTGGCCCAAGACAGGTGAGCCAACATTACACCTGAGAGAGGACACTGAAGTAGATGTAACACAGTCTCTTTTATTATTATTTTGATCCCAAAGCAGCTCTGTTCTCATGGCTTATTGTGTGAAAATTAAATATTTATCAGCTACTACTTGATTGATTTAGTACCCTTTCCTATTGCCTGTCTCACTCCCACCTCTGTGACTGTCTGTTTAGTTAGTGGAGGGAAAGCTTCTGACAGGGAGAGCTGAATAACAGTTGCCACCATAAAAAGAAGAAAACGTGATGTTTCCTGACAACAGTTTGTTTATAAAATTAGGTAAAATCTGCCCGCAGCCTGCAACGGATTTTCAAAAAGTAACACTTACTTTATAAAGTACACCTGTAAAGTCTTATACAATCCATTACAACAGTGCTGCCACAAAGTCTACTTTAATGATGCCTTTAATCAGTTTTCTTTTTTGACACAGTCATATAGGTGTTAAGTGAATTAAATTTTTTAGCACTGAGGTCATAGTTGGTGAAAATGTTGTACTGGACTACATCATATTCAGATGTGTTTAATATTCCGCCCTACTCATATATATAAACAGGGAGAGCAAAATCACCTTTCAGTGTAACAACACCTTGAACTATAGGCTTAGTAATAAACAGAACTGAATTTACACATTCCTGACAAAATGGTCAGAAACTGAACCTGTTGTACAGAATTGCAGTAGATTGTACAGGTGTCCTGAATAGTCGCTACTGAGTATAAAGCAGTATCTGGAAACAAAGCACAAATGGCACATTGTCTCACTGGAGACTTGAGACGTAACCTCGTATTTATGACAGGGTGTCCAATTCACTTAAAACATGTGTTTATTCTCTCTCTCACTGTGTAGAGAGATGTATTATATGATATGAAATGCAGCAGTACTGTATCACTTAATATTACTACTACACATTGTTATTTTTATATTTTGTTCAGAGTATAACATGACATCATTTTCATTATTCTCATTGGTGTTAGGTCCAGGAAGAGATCGCTATGAGTCAAACACAGGTATGTGCCTTTACAAACTCTTTACTCCATCCTGACACTGACTTCTTTCTTCACTGTAAAAGTAGTAGTAGTTGTGATTCAGCGTTAAAGCTGACATTTTTAAATGAAACAATATCAGCTGCAGACCGATAATATAAACAGGAATTTAGGGCTCGGGCAATTCGTCAACATAGTCGATCCAGTGTTGGCAGGATTCCCCCGGACAAGCTAAAGTTTGGAAGTATTTTAGACAGACAGTCTCTGTGATCTGAGAAAAGCTTCACTGCAGCACAACTGTCCACGAATACGTGAAGCAGCATGAACACGTGAGCGAAAGTATCCTGGAGCACTGACGGCAGCACCGCAAATCCTATTTACTTTCTGTCGCCACACGAGCATGGCACATCATCAGCACAAGGACACGTAGTATTTCTTAATCGCTTTCATGTTAAAAGTAATTTTTGCCCCGCTGCTGTCATTGTAGCATAACGTTACACCTCAAGACATCGAACGTTCGGCCGTTTCATATTTTCTGTTTTAATTAACGGCCACATATGAGCGAGAAAACAGCTGAAACTAACATTACAGACGATCTGTGACTGTCTGTACAGTCTGTGAATCCTTTCAATTGTTTTCTTTGCCCGACACTGATGCAGAAATGCATTTGATTATCATACTGCAGTACTCAATATTGAAATTAATCCATGTCAAAAACATTAAAAGTTTTAAGTAAAGTAGCCTAATAATTAATGTCTGTTATTGTTGTTATCACAACACATCAATGGCGTGGAAATTTGATTCATTTTAAGATTTGCTGCTATTCTTATTTTTATATATATATATATATATACACACACATTATTCTAATGTGCTTCATCAGGATGATTAAAATATAGATTTATTTATTAGGAATGTTTTTGATATTTATTTTGGATAAATTGGTATGTTAATCGAGTAATAGGCAACTTTTTTCCTTTTAGAATACAGAAAATTAGTCGTTAGATTAATTGGGTAATTGAAAAAATAATCGTTTGATTAATTGACTTGAAAAATAATCGTTACGTACAGCCCTAATCAGAAATTGAATATCTGCAGGCTTAGAAGTTGTGATTATTTTACAGTACTTAATCTTAACGCTGTTCCTGAACTTTAGCTGCCAGTAATCTTACTGCTAACATCAGGCGAGATGGATTTATATAGCCTGCAGTGGAAAAGCTACATTTTACAAGGGGTTGGGGTAAACAGCTGACTGAATGGGATATTGCTCAGCACTGGGGATGTAGCGATTGCTGGATTTCACTATTAACCGTGCTTTAAAACGTCACGGTTAATTAATCAGCGTTTCCCACACATAGGGTTTACTTGGGCGGCCGTCCAGGTAGATTAACAGCTGCCCAAGTAAATTTGGCGACCCATTTTACAATTGTTTTAAAATAAGTAAGTAAAGGTAATACATAATAACTTAAATAATGTGGCAGGTTGTTGGGGAATTAAATATAATTGTGACACTTACAATCAATGCTGTCGCACTGAGATCGAGCTTTCAGTACAACATAAACAAACAAAGCAGGTGTAACCGACAGCACCGCTGCGCTATGAGGCCTATTTTCAATGGCTTGTGCCACGCCAAAGCTTGACGAGCTCGCACGCAAGCAGCAGTCAAATTAGCTGAACTTTTGCGCTGAACCCAGCTTCCACACAGTGCAAATCACTTCTTTTGTGAAAGGTTCTTTATGGAAGAACGTTGTCCTCTGCCGACCTTCAGTCACTGAACATTTAACATCCTGTTGCTTCCTCCTGTCTGTGCTGAGAAAATGTTGCAGGTGTAAAACACTAACAGAACATCAGGAGCTTATAAACTTCCAGAACTGTGGGCTACCAATTACCTGCATTTCAGTTATTAATAACGCTGCATGAGACATGTTCTCAATTTTCATCATTGAACATTCATCATCATTTTCACTAAAACTTATACATGTGGATGAGAGTTGATGACAACAGTTCAGTTTATTCCCCTCCCCAATAACAATTTCCCCTGGGAGATAAAGTTAAATCCTCTTATATTAATAATAATACTTAAATATTATAGTTTTATAATTGTTAATGTAATATTAAAAACCTACTTAAGTAATTACTAGTGTTGTTAAATTAATTAATGCATAATAATCATGATAATCTTGAAACCGTGATTATTCCTCTGACTATAATCGTACCAACAAAATCTGTAATCGTTGCATCCCTACTCAGCACAAGCCAGTCTCTCGTGTTTCAACAGTTTCATTTACCAGTCCTGACCAGCACGCACGCTGTCACCGTGTACACGGACTAAAACTTCTAGTGAAGTTATGGATGTTATATTATGACATGTTAGAACAGTTGCAACATTTTGGTACGTGTGCTTATTCACTTTCTCGCCAAGTGCTGGATGAGAAAAGTAAAGGACTGTCATGTCTATTCACTAAATATGGAGTTAGAGCCAGCAGCCAATTAGCTTTAGATAATATAGATTTATTTATATTTAGCATGCACACTAAAGTGATTTGATCTTCTCAATAAACCCTCAGAAAGAAAGACAATACATGTATTCCCCCAAAAAACTATTTCTTCAAGGTAAATTAACTTTTACGTTAATTGTCAGTTATTAACATAATTTATTTGTATTATTCAACACTATACTACTAAAATGACTATGTAAAAAAGCCTTTGTCCTGAGCATGAACTCAAATCAGTCCCTGCTCGTTCTGTTCTCTCAGACAAAAGTTGATGGCAGATTTCTTTTTTAAATGAAAGTAGAGTCCCAGGCAGAGACTGCAACTTTTTGGCCAATCCTGAGAGCAAGATGTCAGTGGGACTGCAGTCAGTTTGTTGCTGTGCCTTGTCAACTTGCAAAGTTGTAGATACCATGCAGTTCTTGCTGCGACATTCGTAATGTGGGTAAAACGTTGAGAGTGGATGACAAGTAAACGACCTACTGAAAAATAAGTGGAGTCTGTTCAAAGATGTCAACAGTTTATTAGTCAAGATTCAATTCAGTTACATACTTGTCAGTTTGTGTACTTTGATTGTATTAATAAAGCAAATGGAAATAAGTGATTATTATATTGGTTTTAATGATTAGGTTGTTATGAATGTGGTCATTCATAAAGTAATTCTATGGAACAAAAATTTTATACCCACAAAGATACATTGGGAATTATTATTGTTATGTAATCATAGCACCCTAAATTGTGACAGATTTCCCAGCCCTATCATCAATAGGGATGCAACGATTACAGATTATTGTCAGAGAAATAATCACGGTTTCACGATTATGCATTAATTTTCACTAGCAATAACTTAAGTTGATTTTTAATATTAAATTACATTAACAATTGTGTTTCTATAATATGTAAGTATTATTACTATAAGAGGAATATTAACTTCATTTATTCCCCAGGGGAAACTGTTAATAAGAGGGAAATAAACTGAATTGTTGTCATCAACTCTCATCTAGACATCATTCATGCAGTGTTATTAATAACTGAAATGCAGGTAATTGGTAGCCTACAGTCCTGAAAGTCTAAAAGCTCCTGATGTTATGTAGTGTTTTACACCTGGCAACATTTTTTCAACACAGATGTAACGTTAAATGTTCAGTGACGGAAGGTATTGAAAGGACTATGTTCTTCCATAAAGAACCTTTCAGAAAAGAAGCGATTTGCGCTGGGTTCAGCACAAAAGTACTTCGACTGCGGCATGGCGTGCGGTGCGCGATCCTCTACACAGCAACAAAGTGCCCTAGCGCGGCGCAAGTCGCTGAAATAATGGGCCTCTTTCTGTGCGGTGGGTCTGAAAGGTTACATGCTGCTTTCTTTGTTTACGTTGTACTGAAAGCTCGACTCTCACCGCTACGGCATCGATTGTAAGTGACACGTTCAGGTTTAATTCCCTATACCAACTAAGGTGGGTCTCTGACATTGACAGCTTTGTGTTGGAGAGATTTGTGCAGCGCTGTTCATGAGAGACGGAGAGAGTGAGCGAGAGATGTTGCGCGAATATATACACTGTAGAAACAGTTACACCTTTAGAAGAGCAGTTGATATTCAGTCCTCGTATAATTATTAGTGTGCAATTATCTGATTAATCCTCTGTCAGTACCACAATTTCCACGGACGGTGTTTATACTGTATGTGCAGTCATTATTTAAAAAAGGCCTAACAAAATTAGCCGAGTGTTATATAAAAAAATCTAAACAACACTAACAAGTATGTGAAATATGTTTAACAAAAAGAAAATGAAGAAAGGAAAGAAAATGCTCGCAAAGGAGGTATTGGGTGTGTAATTGCTCTAGTTTTAGTATAGTGAAAATGGTGTAACTGATCCATACAGGCCAGTAACATTGGAAGGTCAAGACAAGTCATTTTAAAACTCCTTTTATTCACCGGCAGTCTTTGTACTCTGCAACTTGGGTTTTTATTAGAGCACAGAGTAATAATAAATGACTGTTGCTGTTTTTCACAGGTGAAAGTCTCACTTTCACCTCCACCCCACACACAGTGAAGAGAGGAAGACCAGTGGATAATATGTTTTTGGCAGTAAGGATGCTGTCCATTTAAAACCTGAAACACTTTTCAACTCTCTAACAGTTAACAAATACAGAAGGATGCAACCTTACCCACACTATATAGTATGAGGTGTTACTTTTTGTATGCTCTTGTTTTTCAGATGGAGGTTCTGACCCCTGCGCTGAGTTAGAGATAAGGAGAACTCACTGATGGTGAGTTAAATTGCTTTAATTATGAAATATACAAAAACTCCTGCCTTTGTTTCATACTTTAACTCAGTCAAAAGACAAGTAGAGTACTACTTTACTCTTACTGTAAGTCTATGTGTACTTTTGTTTGAGTGTTTGTTTGTAACTCTTTTCTAATTTATGATGGTCAGTGTTGGGCAAGTTACTCAGAAATTATTATATATTACTAGTTATTACTCCTTTAAAGTATTACTTTACTTATTACTGGGTGGGCAATATTAGATTGTGGACGATTAAAATGTCTCCACGATCTATCTTTTCAGAGAGATCATTACTGTCGTGCTACAGATCACAATCTATTTAGTTCTGTCTGCGTCCTCTGCTGTCTACTAAGGCAACACAGTAACTGTTGGGCCTCATAAAATAACATTAAAGTTCCCCGTGTCCCCCAGCTACTCTGTCTCAACTCTCTGTGATTTACGGAGGTTGCTGATGAACAGATGTGTTACTTGTTGCTAAAGTAACTGCTAAGTGCCATTAAGTAGCTGCTGTGATCTTATAAGCTCAGTTAGCCTAGTGGTCGTAGCTGACTCAGCCCGGACTGGGAGCTCGCAGCACCTGGGAGTGTTTTGTGTTTAACGTTACACCTCTACTCAGGCACTGGAGGTTTTAGGCCTCAGCAAGCGGCGCTGGTTTGGGCACCAGAACAGGAGCCAAGCGTGCAACGACACCGCGCTCAGCAGCCTCCCAGTAAACACTGTATGAACGGGACCGAACACAGACTTTGGACAAGTTTGTGCAGCGGTGTTCACGAGAGAGAAAGAGAGCGCGAGCCAGGAGGTGCTGCACGAATATTTGCTCCTCAATACAGCTCCTCGGTCAAACATGATTTTAAATATGCCTAGTAAAAAAATTTTTTAATTAATGTGGTGGTCAGCGTTGACAATTAACCAAATTATAGGCTAATTATGGGAAACACTGCTTTCACTACCACCCTGCCTTTGCCCCCAAACAAAGCATCTCTCCCGAGTTATTAACTAATATCGTATTCACAACAGCGAGTATGCTATGGTCTTTACATACGGTACCGCTGAGCTGCCGCACAGTCGTGGATTCATGTCAAGGATGGTGCGTTTAGTAACGAGTTTTTTAGAAAAGTAACTACACTTCACTTTACAATTACACTACTAGTTACAGGGAAAAGTAATATTATTACAGTAAAGCGTTACTGCCCTAACACTGATGATGGTAAATATTAAATGTGTTTTTGTGACCTTTAACAATTAACCTTTTTTGTCCCATGGTAAGAGAGTTGCAATCATCTGTCAGTTCTTGGTTGTCACATTTAATTAAAGCACTTTTAAAAATCCATTATACCTGAGGTTTCATCGACTAATAGGAAATGATGTTTGTCTGTTCCTGTTGTAGATGAGACCCCCAGGCTTCCACAGAAGAACAAAGTCAAACATGAGAGAGCAAGAGAGCATGGAGTGAGGTAGAGAGAACTGCGATGTAGAGTGCCTGGAGAAAAGGCCTTGGCTCAAGGGTCATGGAAAGATGTCAAACTTTGTGTACAACACAATTGTGACCCTTAGACAAAGCGGCGCTTCACGTATTCTTAAGTATTCAAAAGCCAAATGTTTTTGCCATTTACAGTCTCCTACTGAACTACTGATTGATAATAATCTGAAATTAATCTATCCTGGACCATATAGTGTCAGATGATGTACTGTAAAAGGCAAGACTAGCCACAATAAGCTAGTGTTCAGCGTTCCTAAAACTCAAAACCAGTTGTAAAAAATTCAAAGGATTATTTTGTTTTCATTGTACTTTGCAAGACAGTGTTCCTTGTTTTCAATTGATTGTCTGATAATATCAATTTTCTTCATATTGGCCCTCACTTTAATTGGTGAATTAATAGTAGTTATGATACAGTACACTTTACTGTATTTTTTGAGTTGTACAAGAGGCAATAGTTTGTTTCTGGAATAATTTATTTCTGTTTATGCTTAATAAACAATGGATTTGGGGGTGGTGATAGCGCACTTCAATCCCCCACTGTGACCCATCCACTGTGTCCCTGAGTAAGACACTTAACCCTAATTGCTCCAGAGGCGTGCGACCTCCGACCTCCGACATGTATAGCAATTGTAAGTCACTTTGGATAAAAGCTTCAGCTAAATGAATAAATAAAATGGATTTCTTTTATATCCCTGCAGCTTTGTTGAAAGTTGTTTATGTGGATTGTTCAAGTTATATTTACTTTAGTAAAGCAGTAATTGACCAGTAAGTATGTATGTTTGTACAGCAGTCAAATCGATGGTCACCTCCATAAATTTAGGTATTCTGCTTATCTATGAATCTCAGACTGGGCAATTCTTTTTAAAAATGTCCATACTGACTTATTTTACATAATGTGTTATACTAGAACATTAAAATTATTAAATTTAATGCTAAAAATAGAAGGTAGTTAAACTAGTCCATTCTGAAACGAACTCAATAGCGCCCCCTTGAAAAGGTCCCCACTCCAGTGGTAAACTGGGTTAAAAAAATTAAAAATTTCCTTCATGTTTTTTAAGGAACTGAGGTGGAAACTGGCATCAAGGTGCCACCCAGTGTTGGAATCTATCATGCATTTGTCTCTAAGTATAGTAGAAAGGGTGGTCCTCACTCCAGCAGTTAATTAACCTGGACCTCACTATGAGGCACGTACAGGAATGTGTGTGTGTGTGTGTGTGGCAAAAATGCTTTTATACAGTCGCCAGCGTGATGTTACACTCTGCTGGAGAGAAAAGTGATTTCAACATATCTGTCAACTTTGTGGGGCATTTGTGTTCAACAAAGACAGAAAGAGAAAGCTACAAATCGTGCAGTGAATGGAATCAAATTATCCAATAAAACCTGTGTCACAGACAAGAAAAATGCACCCACCTCGGGACGCTCTCTCTTTGAAAGGACAACTGCAATTAGAACTCTCGGGGTCTACTAACGAGATAAAAGGCTTCAACAAAGCATTTGGATTCACAAGTCTGCCGGAAGAGGTCAGAAAATTTGCAAGTCTTCAGAGGTTGGTTGGGTTTCCTTTGTCTGAACTCCAGGTTATATTTTGGCCTCTGATCAACAACAATATGTCAACTAATGAAGCTCAGCGTAAGTTCTACCAAGAAGACTGTCCTTCTGGATCACTCTCCCTGCACCTGTCAGCTGACTATGGGCGTTCAGGTTTCACCACGATCAGCTCACCCAATCATGAATCAGTAGCGCACTTTAAATCTGAGGCGCGGTCAATCTCAAAACGGTTTGCAACGTCTCGGATTTAACGACATGTTTTGAAACGTTCCGCGACGGGCTTCGAGGCGTGTCTTCTTCCGTTTGGTGGGCGTGTCACAGGTGTTACCCAATCAGCTGTGATAAGTTTGTAAACACAACCGTGTTAAAAAGGCAAGAAAATGCCGTGCGCTTGTGAACACAACAGGGAGTTCAAGGCGCCATCGTTTCCGTTTAAATAAAATGTTTTGTTATGAGCCGTCAGCCCTGGTTCTCTCCTCTCATGTCATTCAGCACAAATCGCCGCGGCCCTTCTCCGCCCAATTCGCCTCCTGCTCAACATCAAGGCCCAGTTGTGCTCAGCAGAAGCATTCCCCTCTTCTCATCAGATCCCCAGCATCTTCTCATCTCACCACCACCCGTGTCTACACTGCATCTGGCGGATTTCTATGAATATGCAGCTCCACCCCCTTTTAAAAATACCTCGTAATCGCGATGGAATCTAATGACAAATTACTTTTCACATCCCCATCCTATGTACCACATGTCCATAAATTCTTCTTCTTCACTCAATCAAAACCAAAGTGTGACATGTCTGGTAAAAGCTCCTTCTGAATTCTATTTGTCAGTAGGGGCGATGCAGGGAGAGAGGAAGTTTCCCCAGTGACTAGGAGCCCTGGTATTGCTGAAGTACACAAACGATGCATTTTGCACATAATATTTTTTACAGATAAATAAACAGTTGTGGAACTAAGTGTATAGTGGCTGTTCTTGTATCTGACCACAATTAGAAGAACCTGCGCACTCTGTCTCGCTGACTGCTGAAATGCTTAACTAATGGAAGTAGTGATTCAATAAGCACGCAGATTGATGCACCACACTACTTGAGGAGGCACCAAAGGGTAACTAATGGACAGGTAATAATTAAGTAATTATTCAGTACTCAGAAACCACTCAGGATGATGCACCACTTTACTTGGAGGGACACAAAAAAAAGGGTTACTAATTGGTCAGCTGTGGTTTAGAGGTAGAGCGGGTCGCCCCAAAGTCGGAGGATCGGCGGCTGTGCCATCGTTGTGTGAGTGTGTCTGAATGATAATTTTCTTTCTGATGAGCAGTTTTCAGCCTCTGGATCTGCCATCAGTGTATACATGTGTGTGAATGGGCAGATTGTAACATGTAGTGTAAAGTGCACTGAGTGGCTGGAAGACCAGAAAGCTGCTATACAAGTACAATCCATTTACAGGTAAAGATGCAGTAATGCAGTTCTAGTAGTAATCCAGTACTCAATATCCACCCGGGGTGATGCACAACTACTTGAAGGGACACAAGAAGGCTAAATCACAAGATAACGATGAAGTAATGAGAGACTCTTTAGTAACCACTCAGTATTATCTCTATTATCGCTTGGGACTTTACAGCCACCGCCGATCACTGTGAGCTATGACCTGTGATGTCATCAGAGCTGCCCTCCGTTCTCTCTCTTGTCTCCTGGACTCGTCCACAGCTGCTGCCGACAGCAGCAGCTGTTTTGCTGCTCGGAGCAGACACGCAGCAGACCTGAACTCTCTGATCTTACAGCAGCGGCGGGAGAGCTTGCTAGATCCCTGCAACAACTTTAGTTAGCGCGGGAGGCTACGACGCAAAGTCTGCCAGCTAACTTTAACAAGTATCAAGAGCAACAAAGCATCTTAGCGCCAAGCAGCTAACTCTGAGGAGAACAGGCGGAGTGGCCGATTACTCCATCTGCAACGCGGCACAGCAAAAGACTGCAATCAGAATCACAATTCACACACACAGACACTTCTGTTCTTTAATTTAGTGCATTTCAGGCAGCTTTCACACCTGGAGTTCCATTCACTTGGTCCGGACCACGGGAATAAATGATGCATTGATGCATTTTAGTTCTGGTCCGGTTCAAGTTCACACTGACATTTCACAAACAAACCAAGAGGAGGAAACATGACACGGTGGCTCACTGACTGGACAGTTTTGGTCATCCTGCATCATCAGTACCCATCTGGGGAAATCAAATTCCGGTTACTGACAGAGGTTTATAAGCATTATTGTTATTAGACTGCAAATTTTGCCACATGGTATGAATAATAATAATAATAATAATAGACAATTCTTTGAGGGCACACAGGCCAAATGCCAGGCCATCAAATAACACATTCATATTAAGAGTTTATTTAGAGTTAAGCATTTAATTTTTCTATTTTTAGTCTATATAATGACGTCACACTAAATGGTGTGGGCTATTCATGTTTTTGTATTCATCTGAATGGTCAGGATAACGTATATCTAATAGTTATTATCGACAGTTTTACACTACAGCAGACAGCAAACAGCACCAACGTACTGTATGTGAAAGCAGCCACAGCAAGGAGACGGATACTGCCATTGTTCATCTATAATGAAGTTGTTCATGATTTGTTCCTCACTCGTTTCCTAATTAACTAACCATTAGCTACTCTTTAAAAATGTAATTAGGAGTTATTCATTAACTAATGCTTCAGTTTGTTCTTCATTCATTCCTCATTTGTCCCTACTAAGAATGTTGTGTCCTCTTCTTGTAGAGTGTTACCGGGACACCCACATAAAGCACAACAGCAGAGCATGCCTTCATGTTATGTACTTTGAAAAATTCATTTAAAACTAATCTTTTACATTTTTTTTTTGAGAGGCTGTGGATGTTTTGAAGGTATATATTGCGGCCTGTGTAACAACTCTTTGGGTAAAGGTACTTGTTACATTTATTTACCTTAATTTGTTTGTGATTTGCCATAAAATGAACTTTCACCTTCATCTAGTTAGGGTGGAGGGTAATTCAGGATGTGGAGGCAAAGTGTGCTGCTTGAGGGCACTTCTGGTTGGTAAAAGTAAAATTCAAGTTCTAATTTTAAAAGGGAAAGCCCCCCCAAAGAGTGTCAGTCACTAACATCACTCCATCACCGTGTCACCATAATGGGAAATGCTAACACTGGAATCTAAGCTACAGCTGAAGAATATACTGGAGAAAAATGGCACAGACAGATGAAAGGAAGTTAAAGGAAGTTTACCTTGTTTCCAGAGGCACATTGCTACCCAGCACCCAGCTGTCTTGCAGCGGGACGCTCTCAGGGGGCGTGGTCTGCAGCTCGGCGGGTGATTGGCCGGCCACAGGGGCCGGGCTTCCAGTGGGAGGAGTTAGCTGCCGCGTCGAATTCAGGGATTGGCCGGCGTGGAGTGCGGAGCCCAGGGAGTGGTTGAGAGCTGTTATCGATGGCTGCTGGCGGTGAGGGGGAGGTACCGGAGGCAGGGTGGAGCCATGATGATTGGATGGTTGCTCTGTTAACAAACGAGCAGAAGCACGGTTGGTGGGATTATCTTTCAGGTCCTTGGTGAACAGTTAACAGGGGGAATTCCATCATATTCACTTCATCACATTTCATCATCAAATCAAACACAGGTCTGTTGGAAGACATAACTGTTGGCTCTTCAACCAGAGAGAGAGATCTGAGTATGGTGCCTTCAGTTCAGCCTGTTGAGAAGATACCTTTCTGAAAATCAGACAGCCCCTCTAAATATTTCAGCCCCGTGACCACAGATGCACAGACTGAAGATGCAGAGGAACTTTTCTCTTCATGAAGGTGACAAATAGACATGGCTATTATGTATATGTGTAAGTATGGGGGAAAAACAGGAAAATATAAACATATGCACACCTTTTTTGTCATCTGTGATTGGCCTTCACAAAACCCAGCTTTGTTTTTGCTAAGATATTTGCTCTACGTTGACCTGGCTTCAACTTTTCCCTGTTGTTTTTTCCCCCGTGCTTTTTGGCTCCCTTTGTGTCCTCGGGGTGCTCTGAAGGAAATTAATGGCAATGCTGGTATTTGATTTGCATAAAGAGCATCATGTCTCCATTTCCCAGCCCTGCTGGTATTCATTCTGCACTGCCCTCAGTGGGGAAAAAAGAAAACAAAGAGAAAAAGGAAGGGATATCTGCAGGAGCAACGGAGGGAGTTTTTGTAGTTGTGGAGGAATTGCTCACTGTTTGGCCAGCTTAGTAAGTGCTCCACTTATGCAACCTTTAAGGCTAAATGCTCAAAGCAACACACACGCACACAAACAGTGATGTTTCCATCACTTCACAGGAAATTATAATGACTTACATTCATTACCCTAACCCTAACCTTAAACCAACTCTGCACCCTAAAATGTAATGATGTACATTATGGGGACTTGTCCTCACTATATGACTTCTTTAAAAGATGTATGTCCCCACGACATGAGTAATACATGTCCACACCCACATTTCTCTGGGGACTGTTTACCTAATAAAAAATCTAAATGACTGGGAGGTAAGGAGAGTTATCACTCTGGCTGGCAGACACAAAGCGGTCTTAGTGCAGCAGAAAAACTCACTCATGTACATGTGTGCGTCAGGATAAATGTCTCATTGGATCTTCCCTAAATATCTGTAATGTGTGTGTTTGATACCATAAAGCCTTGTGTCAGAATGGCAGTATTTAAGTATTTAATCTAAGAGCTTTGTCATCAGGGCTCTTCACAAAGCTCCTGAGAGCAACTTATACTGAGGAGTAAGAACTACTTTGCTAAGCGTGATGTTGTTTCACTAGGCCCACAGTGCTCGGCTGGCTGGAGAGCAGTCTGTGAGAGTGTCTGTGAGCAGAATTCATGTAAGGAAAGGAAAGAAAACGATAAAATGGCCGACATTATGTGAGTTTCCATGTTGTTATATAGCTAAGCTCCTGGCTGTGTGTGGATGTGAAGGGTCGCGGTCTGCAGGGACAGCTATTGTGCCCCTAAGTGACATCCGACTGGGACATGATGCCTCTCAAACAGCAGCCTCAGGCAGCTTTCCACAGAAATACAGGAGTCATCAGTTCAGCCCGGACACTGACATTGACAAGTATTTTCTATCACCTGTGTCTTGACGCTAGGACACATTTTCTGGTTGGTAAAGATGTCTTTGTCTGTTGATGATGCTGTTACAACACAGCCCAGTGATGGGCTGATGTAGCCAGCTTTTTCTTTGTGATGTGAGAGCACTGAGAGGGCATTCTGGTCTGTGTGTGTTCGTTCAGGGGACAGAAATGTACTGCTTCATGAATCACTCTTACTTCAAAAACACAGAGGTGTTAAAAATAAGACAGATGCTTTCATTTTTAGGATTTTCACCAAAATCATCCAGTAGAGAGCTACTTATAGCCTTAAGATGTTTTGTGAAAATGGCCCCTGAAGTGTTATAGAAATAATTTGTCATTTGACAAGGTCTCTAAATAGTCTGATATATATCTAGCAGCAAGCCAGTGGTCAGGGTTCCCACAGTCATACTTGTGCAGATGGGCGGCGTGCACAGATGTGTCAGCTAGGAGCTCCTTTAAACTTTGCCACGTTTTTGTTTTACTTTGGGGTTTGTTCACACGTATTACCTTTCACAGAAAAACTGGATTGAGTGCAGCAGACCCTGCGATGATCACTGCCCGCGGCATCTTCTGACCACTCAGCCAGATTCCAGGCAGACCAAGCATCGCCGAAAGCGGTGCAAACCTCCCCCCCAGTAGGACGCCGGGATAAGAGATAAACTGACCCAGCTTGGGCCCTAAGGATTAACTCTGTATGTTGTTTTATTGTATTTTATTCTTTTGTTTTGTAGATGTGTTCGTTGTGTGTGACATGAAGGGGCTGCAGCTTACATTTCTTTGTGCAACCATGTGTTCTTGATTCCTTGATTACAGTGACCGGAGCTAGAAAAATAATCTGATCTGTCTGGTAAGTTTTTGAGAAAAACATTTGGGTGTTGTGGACAACATCAAAAAAATATACTGACAAACTAATGTGACAGGACAAAGTGGGTTGAGTTCAAATCTATTTCCCCATGTTCTAAAATAAATCCTCCCTTGGCGGCAAATCTAAAAATAAGGCAGACTGGTGTCTACTGTCTTACTACCCAGTCCCAATTTCTGCAGGACAATAATCAATCAGGTTACAAACATGTACAAAGACACACACACACACACAATATGGGGGGTGTAAAGGGTCACGGAGGATGAAAGAAATGTATATATGCACGTGTGATTATTTACTAAAAGCCCCACATGTACGTACGATCCTGCATCTGTTTGTGATTAGTATAGCTTAGCCGTGCAACAACACAAGCGTGCCTGTGTTTGTACGTCTGTGTGCGCATCCTCCGACTGCACATACACATGTGGCTCTCAAACCTGACTTCAGCTGCCAAAAGCAAGTGACATGTATTTGCATACGTTCTTTTATGAGAACAACATTAATGACAGAAGCGAACACTTTGCCTTATGACACTTTCGTACCAGGTGATGAACGGGGCAGGTGAGGTGGAATCCAGAACATTATGTAATTATGTAGGGCGACGTGGTGTTTCACTGTTCTCTTCCAGTCAGTGTTTAAAGCCCGTCCCGGGATGCTGTCACTTTTCCTTCCACCTAATCTCCACTCCTTAACCCCGCAGATGAAATATTTTCCTCATGGAGGTGGAAACTGTGCACTTGAATTGAGGAGTGATGAAACTAAGATCAGCAAAAATTTGAGAAAGAAGGAAAAAGGGAGAAGAAAGCCTCATTCACGGCTAAAATCTGCTTCTGTGATCCTCTTGGAACTGCTCTGTGGGTACACAGTCCCCTTACTGTAGCTACAGTGCGGCAGCCCTTTAAGGTTAGGGTTAAACCCTATGGCATGATTTTACTCCAGAATGTGAGTGTGCGACTGTGAACACACACACATGCACACAGCTCTCCATCAGCGTGATGGAGAGCTGTGTGCACGGTAAATTTGCATCTCAGTGGAGCAGCGAGGTGAGGCGTTGTTGAGCGAAGAGGTTATTTGTGAAAGGCAAAGTGATTACAAGCTCCGCTATGACACTCTGTCTCCATCTATGTACGCCTATATGTCGATCTGTCTTTGCACAGCGCTTATTCTCTCTCTGCATCAATGCCCCCCCCCTCTCTCTCACTCACAAACCATGTCTAAAGTTATACATTTCCCTTGTCAGTGTGTCCAGGGTTTTGTTCTCTTTGTATTAACTTAAAAGAAAAGCCAAAAAAAACAATAATAATGCAGTTTGTTATAGGAGACTTTTCTAACTGGACATTTACAGCACAATATACTGTATGTCTTTGCACGGAAAACTTCTAAAAAGCAATTGTTTAATTATTTTTAATGTTTTAAGATAGCATTTTTCAGGGTTTTTTAGTGTGTCAGAATATATCCCGAATAACTCTCCTTTGTTGGTGTGCACAGGAGAGAAATTGTGACACGCAGCTACAAAGGCTTAAAACGTCGAGTAAATGAAGTGAAATAAAGAAGAACACAAATGAACACAAAAGTGCACACGTTAAAGGAGTGAGATCCACAAGCCCTATAAGTCTTGGTCAGATGTTCATGGCATTAAAAAAGAAACATGGAGGAAAAAAAGAACTAATGGACTGTGAAAATAATACTAGACCGGGTCCAAGCCCCCTACCCCAGGGTGGCGTTTCAAGTCAGTATGAATGTTAAGCCACGTGGGATCAGTGAATCATTATCTCTGCCACTCATGATGTGAGCAGCATCGTGGTGCAGATGCAGAATGTTGTTAGAAAGTGAGACTTTTAAATATACTTTTCAGTAAATGTTCTACTTTTGTTGAAGCAGCTGAAATAAAGCCACCGAATGCTGTTGAGCCAAGATCTAAAATCGATTTTATTTTAACCTCGATGTTGACAAGTGCAAATCACCAAACACATTATTACTGCGTCAGACTGTGAGCTTACAGTCATGTCTTTATGTCTTTGATCTATATATTCGATTAATCTTCAACAGTATGTTGTGTCTTTAGTTGATGCTTAATCAGACGGCTCGGTGTGAAGATGAGATCACTTCACTGGTAGCGCCACCTAGAGGCCATTTGGAGCCAAGTTTTGCATAGAGCCCGGAGGGGCCCGAGGGGCTTAGGAAGGTACTGGCCCAAGTTCACACTACTTCCTGTTGACCTGTAACCTACAGTACGTTGTTCCTGTCTAACTTTTATAGCATTTTTGGAGTATCAAAATTATTCAAATAACTTTTGATCATGAAGGTCCACAGATTGTGGTTAGTTTAGTTTCGTGCAGTTGGCCTCGCCGCCTAGGAGTAGGTTCCACATTGTTTCTAAAATGAATGAAATGGGTGTGGCTTATATCAAGATGCAGCTCAATTCAGTTAACGCGTGGATATAAGGTTTTTGTCCCGTATGTGGGAGTTCCGCACCAAAACGCACTTACCTTGATTTTAGCGCCACCTGTTGGTGGACATGTGTGTTTTTTGCGTCTGAGGTGTCTGCAGCGTCCTATAGCAGTGCTGTGAATTTCACATAACTTTTACTTTTACATAATTTTGCATGACTTTTACCAATGGAAGAATAAAATAAAAACTTTCTGCTGGTGACGGGCCCCATCCCACACAGGCTTGGACCCCTAATAAATACAACAAGATAAGAAAGTAGGCCAATTAAAGCTCAGGTCAAGGTTTGTGTTAAACTCCATTAATGTCAATAGAGAATTGAACAAGAAGAGAAGAAAAGATGGTACAGAAAGAACAGGCGGTGACACAGGAAGTCAATTAAACGTTTCAGAAGCAGCAACAATGGTCAAAGGAGTTTAGACGAGGTGAAGAGAGAACAACATGGACTGGAAGAGACGCACCGCAAGAGACAAAAAAGACAGACAAAGGGAAAGACAGAGAGGGCAGGAGAAACAGATTCCGAGGAGAAAAAACAAAAAGAAAAGAGAGAATAAATCCTAGAAAAAGTAAAAGACTCATCGACATAGTGAAAGAGGTCAGCAGAAGAGCATGAAAGCTCATTTCACCTCTGGACTCCTAGCCAGGGGAGGGGAGTGAGGCCGGCCTCTTTCTCCAGCCATGAGCTTATTTTGTGCAGCATATAAGTGGTGAGTACCGTGCATGAGTGCACTGTGCATTTTCTAAACGTGCACAACGAAAGCTACTGTTTGTTGGCAAGGCTTTATTGGCGACTATGTCAACCTGGACTCCTGAAAACATACTGCATTTGCAAATGTGTCTATAGGAAACACAATGTCGCCTGGATCAATTTGTGGAGCTGTCATTCTGTTTTTGTTGCTGTTAAACAATTTGTCATGCTTCACTGCGATTGGCTCAACTGTTTCTATGAGACCAGTAATGTGCCTTGACAGTGTATTTATTTATCACCACGCCTTCTGGTCTGTTACGAGTCCCCCTGCTCCACCTACAGGACCCAAAATAGCCCCTGTGCTTGAAGACACCAACATAGTCCGTGCCAGTAATCCGGATTAGGGAGGCCGGGTCATAAAAGTGAATATTGTGATTAATAACTGATGGGTTGCGGGTGGTGAAATAGCATTTACGCTTAAAGCACAGCAGCCTAACTTCAATTATTAAGAATTTCTCAAAGCTAATGTTAATGTTCTACAATTCTTCCACACATCCAAAAGGTCACACAAACACCGTCCAGGTTCATACAGATCCATCAGAATTTTTAAGACTCTGATATTTGAGGATTTTAAAATTCGCTATCGTCTTCTTTTCAGAACGTGAACAAAGATTATCCAAACATCTGTGTAGACATGAGCGCTCACCAAGACAACATGACATAATGCACGTAAACTGTGCTCTGAGCAAAAGTACAGCTGGTTATGTCAGCTGATTGCTGTGCAAACAGGTGTTGCCAATAGGGGAGTTGCAGAGTGCCCTCCGGTGGACAAACTATGCAACGACAACTCTCCTAACATGATTGAAAGATCCGTCTCTACTTCTTTTTACTGGTCACTGTGTCCTCTGCAGGGTTTCCTCTCTCCTGTGTAGTTTCTAAGCACATATTTTTTATTTTGCTGCTTAATGTTCCACAACATTTGCTGAGACATCACTGCGCACATGGAAATGTTTAAGATTACCGATAGGGATGGGCAATATGGCCCTAAATAATATCACAGTCAGGGTATTTCTGCGATAATGATATTCTTGACAATATGACCATATACTCAAAATGATTTGAGCTATTAACAGCTGTTGAGCTCTCCTTGCTGGTGGCTCTCCCCGTACTCAACTTAGTGCTTCTGCTTGAGGTGGTGAAATAAGTTTGTTGCATCCGACCTTTTGTAACCAAGCCACTTCTACACTACCAAAGTCGCTCCCCTTTTTGGAACTAACTCCTCCACCGTGGAGCATGTTACTTTCGCTGTCAGCCACGCAATTTGGAATGTCAAATCATATTACTATCACTTGCTAATAAAGTGATGGATATTGTTCTACGTAGAAGAGGTTGGCAGCATTCCCTCTTGTGCAACATCAAAGAAACCGCAAGCATTTATTAACAAGATAATAAAAGCAAAACACACATTTTAGCTGACGCTTTTATCCAAAGCCAGTTACACTTGCAATGTATGTCAGGGGTCGCACGCCTCTCAAGCGACTAGGAGTTAAGTGCCTTGCTCAGGGACACGTTGGTGTCTCACAGGGGATTTGAACCTGGGTCTTTCACACAAATTGCATGTGTCTTATCCACTGCTCCATCACCACCCCATGCACGCAATATGTAGTCTTCGCTCTGCAGTGGAAGCCGGCCGCTCCGTGCTTTGTTCTCTTTAACATTAAGCGTTAACTGGCTTCATGCTTCTGTAACATGTGAAGTTAGCTGGAAGACTCAAGCTGTGTCTCAATTCGGGGTCTTCCATAATTGCATTATGAGCTTTTTTGAGTGCATAAGTGTGCTCACACTGACAAAACAAGTAGGGCACTATCATGCATCCTGGTACTGTCACTGAGTACAGCGAAACTTTAGTTTAGTTTAATCCTGACATTCCCACATAATGAAATAAACTTTAAAATATAAAAAGTTTGAGTTAAAAAAACATGTTTCTAAATATACAAACAAATAATAAAGTATGCAAATGACTACATCTGTAAAAACAAAGCTGAGGCCAGGTGACTTGAATACAAATATACAAGGTACATTTGTGCAGTGTTCTTTGAATGTATCTGCAAGTACGATAGTGCTGATAGTCACACAGTTCACACACAGTCAGTCTCAGTGTTGGCAGCGTTCAGTAATAATAATAACAAATCATTTATAAAAAATTTATACAGTCGTGGCCAAAAATATGTTCTGTGTGAAATGTCTCAGGTTTGGTGTTTTTTTCTCTGCTTTTTTTTTTTTTTTTGTGGCGTTCCAATGCAAACAAAAGAAATAAACCTGAAAATACCAAAGCATTTGTAATTGCAACAAATTTCTGGCAGAAATTGTTCATTATGTGACAGACATGCAGGGGTGCCCATTTCTTTGTCCATGACTGTCAATTTATTTTGAATGAACATGAATTTGTCCATTTAGATACCGTGATTTTTATATCAGTGTTAGGACTAGTTAAGTTAGATTAATGTTAAGCAAAAAAAAAAAGCTGATGGTGAAGATTAGGGGGCAAAGAGCTAGAGAAACTATGTAGTAAATATATAGTAATACAGAAATGTGTGTGTGTGTTATGGTGCTCTTTCTCCCCCCTTCACCCTGAATAACTCCTGTTCCTGAATTCCTGTGCTGTAAAATTGGTGTCTTCATGGCTGCTGCATCTGACAATACGCATCACCTTTTTATGTGAAGACCCGGAGAAAGAAACAAAAAGTGACATGTGAAGGTATTAAGGCAAAGTGAAAGGAGAAGGAAGAAAGGAAGAGAAAGCATGAAATCAAAACATAAAGGGATGCAGCAAAGAAGAGGAAGGTCATGGTAGCAAGCCACAGCGTTTGCACAACAGGTCGGCCAAAACTGACAGTTAGTACTCTCAGACCATTTTAACAGCTGTGTTAGCATTACACTGATCCTCTTAGACACAAGCAGCCCCAGGAAGGGATTTTACTACGTGCAATTAAAGAAGTACAACCTACACTAGTTTACATTTAATAAAAACATAAAGTGGGGCTGTGTTTGCAGTGTGTTCAAAATATTTAATATATAATAATTTAATTTCTGGTGCAATTACAGACTTTGACTCATATATATATATATATATATATATATATGCACACAGTATGATTAGCATGCCTACAATGCAAAATTAGGGCATAGCAGCCCCCAAAACATCAAGCAAACTCAGCTTTGGTTGGTGTCAGTTTTGTACAAACTGAGTAAAATTCCAATGTGGGTTGTGGCCTAGAATGACTTATCACAGGCACAACTAAAATAGCACCTTTTGTAGGCAAAATGCAGTTTATCCTTTTGGGAATGATATTCAATAGTGTCTTCTCTACAGCAATGCGGGAGGGAGTCCTTCCAAAGACAGCTGGACCAATAACAGCTGAACTATGACTATGTCCTCCTCACACACTGCCCTTTAGTGGATTCACACCACTGCACAAAAGGTGTGGGGGATAAAGATCTCGAGACAATCCTAAAACAGCTACCTCGCTGGTGTTTACTTAATCTTAGCCTGCTTCTTTAAAGTAATCTACAATATTTTCATCAAAAGCATGTCTGTGTCTCAACTCTGTCAGTGAGAGAATGTGTGACACATGTCCCGCTTTGAATATTGTCTTTCTTTGTTTTCAGCAGAACAATATCCTTATCTAATCTAATGAACCATGAGGTCCACTCACAAAAAGCAGAACATTAGGATTATCTCTTTTTATATCAGCCAGCCTTGTCTGTCATTTCCCATTCTCACCATGAAGCGGTGATGAGCAACGACCAACCACCCAAACTGAACACCACCTATCCAGTTATCAGACACCCAGTTTATGGTACAGCTCTGTTGTCACAAATGAGCAGTGTTGGGCAGAAACAGTTACTGTAATATTATTACTTTTCCCAGTTACTAGTAGTGTAACAGATTACTTTTCTAAAACAGTAATATTATTACAGTTACTAATCCAAGTGACGCTGCATTACTGCCAACGAAGGTTGAGATCAAGGGCAACTGGATTTTGTAGACGTTTCGTCCCTCATCCAAGCGACTTCTTCTGACTGACTGGCAGGGAAACTCGGCTATTTAACCTCTGGGATCGTTAGCTAGGATCGTCGATACCGCTGGTGCGTTAGTGCTCCTGGCTGTGGTAACGACAGTCATTATGGTCGTTAGAGCCACACGTGGCCAAGTCTGAACGAACATCGTTGGCCGAGTGCAGCGGGTGTGACCCGGGTTGAGAAGCCGTCGCTGAACAGAGGAGGAGGGGTCTACGCCACCGCTTAGCATTTCCTCTTGGCCCAGTAATAAGTAAAGTAATATAATTACTTTTTTAAGGAGTAATATATTACAATTTGTGAGTAAGTTGCCCAACACCGCAAAATATAAGAAAGTCTAATAAGGGTGTAATAGCGGGAAATAAAGATGCAGTGTCCAGGCAGCTTTCATAATGTCACTGGCATGGCAGTAAATGTTCTGACGTCTTAAGGGTATAGGAGTAGAGAGTAGAGGAAGCATGTATTACTACCACCTACAAACTACACAGGACTCCAGAGAACATCGGCGCTACAGGGGACATGTGAAGCAACCGGATGTGACCCGACGAGGTTTGACTTGTACAATTTTCTTGTCTTAATGAGCAACAATTAACCCTGTAAGAAAATGAAACCATAATGTTAAATAAAGGCAAAATGAATGTACTGTCCTCTGAGTTCTCAGTGCTTTGCCTCACTAACACACATAGTGATTATATAAAATGGCATTAAAATTGTGTAATTACAGCCCGTGCTGTCAAATGAAGCTATCACAGGCCAATTCTGGTAGCAGTAAATGTAGGTCAGCATAATAATACTGCATAATTTGGTAGAATAGCGTCTAACTGTAGCATATTTTGAATCTGATAGAGTATCATATTTGATTCTAATTAGACTATGATCTAGTAAAACTGTGTTTAACTTTGTATTAAGTTCTCCTATTTGGTTTGTAATTATAGTTTAATAGTATGCACGCATAGTATATTTTGGGTCTAATACGGAATTACATGCAGTGTCTAATTACAGTAATAATAATTTAGGTGTATGGGGTCTAATTAGGGTAACTGTGTTTGTGTACTGTTTAATAAAGAACATATTTCCATTTTTTTCCAATTTTTTGGTTCTAATTTGATACAACGTACAGCTAATTACTTTCTTAGTAGTGTACCGTAAAATAAAGTGTGACCCCATGATCTTGACCCTATGTGCAGTTTGGGTGGTGGGTGTAATTGGAAAGGTGGGGTTTTGAATGAAATGGTTCTCCATGCAGCTGAGCCAGTGCAGGCTCTCTTCAGATCTTTTAGTTTGATTGCAATACTTTTATTCGGGAATTAGAATTTACAGATACTGATGTATCAGCTGACATTTGGTCTGTTGTACTTTTTAACACCTGTAGTGTAATAGTGTTACCCGTGGTCTGGCTGCTTCCTATGCTGGTCTTGTCCTTTTTGAATAGACTGAATAATTCCAAAGGACAAAGACACAGTTTGCCTTTATTTAATATAATAAAGAAGATTAGAGTGTGTTCTCCCTGTGAAGTGAATATTAATAATTCTGCTGTTGGGAATGGGTTGGCTTCAAAGTCATTTCTACTTTCATCAACTAGATTCTGTCACACCCGCAACTTTGAATGTAACAAATTTAGCGAGCTAATTGTATGGAAGTATACAGTAACAACTAACTAGTCATTAACTTAGTGACTAGCTTTCTTTAAAGTAAAGTGTCAAAATTATTTTCTGATTTTGTATTTTTTGACCATTTTCCTCTCTCCTTGGTGAGGCATTCACTTGTATGTTGTTGTGGAGTCAAATTAAATGGACAAACAATTAGTAAAAAGAAAATGTATGAAGCGGTTAATGTGAATTTGGTCATGTACTACATTGAAAAGGTTTTGGGTTTAGCAACTGACACAAGAAAAAAATCTGACACCTGGGTGTCTTTGAATGCACAAACAGAACAAGTTTTCAAAGTGGTCCTTAATTATTTGACTTGAATCGTTAAGTCAGGTGCTTCATTGCTGTGGCCAAGGGCGTAGTTTTCCTTTCAACACTGGTGGGGACGCATATTAAGCAGGGTCTGGGGGAAAATGTGAATGCTAAACACTCCTGCATTCTGGTGATTTTTCCCTGCACCACTTTCTGCCTTTTCAGCACCAATATATGGTGGAAATTCAGCAAGTGACAATTCAAAATCTAAAACGCTAACTCTAAGAATATAAAGCAGTAAGGCGGTCAGGTAGTCTGTGTAGCTTTCAGATATCTCCCGTAGATCAACTTTTCTTCTGTCATAACATCCCTGCTGAGTCATTATTTACGCCGCACTCACACAGGCTGTGCCGCGGCTGCCGGAGCTGATCGCTGCCGTTCTAGTCAATGCTTGTACACCACAAGCGCCGCAGCTCGTCGCAGCTCGTGTCCCAGAAGCTGCTCTCCACTCTGCTGCGCGGAGAACAGGTAGCCAGTCTATTTTTGACGGAAGACGCGTCAAGCAACACAGAGCAGATGACCCGGGCAGGAAGTCCGACACAGAAATGGCATAAAGAATCCGGTCGATTTTCAAAATAAATACCCTGTGCAGACTCCCGATCTTAGGTCAACAATAAACACAGTCAAATCAGACACAAAAAGAAACATTTTAACTATGTAGCCTGCTTAACAATGGTACAAGCACAAAAATCAAGGACAACTTACCAAATCAACTAAATCTAAACAATTCAGCAAAATCAGGCAGGCAAAACGCTCTTATTCTGAAAGGCTCCATGTGGAACGTGCAGCCCTGCAGGGAACGGGAAACAACGGTTCACACTGAGAGCTGTGACCGGTAGCAGAAGCACACAAAATGACAAAAGGACAATAAGTCAAACATGTGATGCAGGCTAAACGCGCCGCGGCTGAAACGCTTCTGAGACGCTTCTGAGACGCTTCCAGTCTGAGATGATGCAGGGCTGAGGACGGATCCAAACTGTGGCGCAGCCGTAACGCACCGCCTGTGTGAGTCTGCCGTTAGTCTTCCCTCCTCTTTGTGTCTTTGTTTGGGGAAGTAACCTGTTTAAATGTGCATGTGACACCTTTTCACCTCATTGATAAATGAATTCATTTTAATTCAGTGAGAAACTCCTGGACTTTAATAGCTCGTGTGTTTCAGCAGCTTTTCTGTTCATGTTTAAAACTTTCTGCACGTTCATAATCTCTCCCACAGACCTGTGTTCTCTGACATTTAGAGAATAAAGTAAAACAAATATTTTTTATTTAAAAAAAAGATCATATAAGTAATATAAAGATGTAACTTGTTGATGCAACTTCACTTGGGGTGGCTGTGGCTCAGGAGGTAGAGCGGGTTGGCCATTAATCGGAAGGTCGGCGGTTCAATCCCTGGCTCCCCCTGGTTGCGTGTCGAAGTGTCCTTGGGCAAGATACTGAACCCCGAATTGTATAAGTGAGTGTGAATGTTAGTTTCCGTTTGAGCACTTAGGCTCAGTGTATGAATGTGTGTGACTGGTGAATGCAGATGTAGTGTAAAAGCGCTTTGAGTGGTCGAAAAGACTATATATACAAGTACGGAGCATTTACATTCATTATATTTCAAATAAAAACTCTACCTGCCTTTACCTACCCGTAAATTAACGAAGCACAAATTCACACAAATGTAAACTTCCGCACCTCCAATAAAGTGCATCTCACACTGCAGTCCAAATATTGCTGGGGACCTTTCAGTAGTCACTAGATATTAGCAGGGACATGTCTTACTGATGATACAGAAAGTAAAGGATGAGATAGGAGAAGGTATGAGTGTTATTTTCCTCTCCGTAAATTGATGGAGAAAAACATGAGAAAATTCCTCCTCCTCCTCCTCCTCCTCCTCCCTCCAACTTTGGCAAGGCTGGATTAAATCTTTCCTTTCTCTCCCTACATATGTCTATTTTTCCCATCACCTCCCTTTCACTACCGCCACCTCCATCTGACCATTTGACCTCTCTTACTTTCCTATTCTCTCTTCCACTCAGTTATTTAGTATAGGCAGCTGCGGCCTTTACAGAGCCTCTCAGCAGTCCTCCACGTTTCTCTCTTCTTATTGTAGAGCCAGTGCACTGACCCCTCATCCACCCTCCCTTCCCTCTGTGTCTCTCGCCCTCATTCTCTCATTCATTTTCTCCTGCCAAGTCAGCTCTGCGTGCCCCCACCCCCACCCCACCACCATATCCGCTCTTCTACTTTCTCGCTCTGGCCAAGTCGTTAATATGGAAGACTGTGTTCCTCTAAGCCACCGGGTCTTCCTTTGCTTTTTCTATTTTACTCTTTCGTCGTTTTCTATCATTTCTGTCCTCACAGCAACCAGGATTTTTTTTTATTTTTTTTTATTTTTAACCTTCATTTTTTTCTCACATTCCCTTTTTGCTCTCATATTAGTTTGCATATTATACATTTTTGTTGCAGTCAAAATTTGGGATGCCAGTTCTCCAGTTTAACTACTTAATGTCATCACAAATCCCACAGTCCTTGGTGAAACCCTATGAGCCAAACATTGGCCCTTATCCTCTCCCCAGCTTAGTGCTCACAGATGTAGTTAATAATAATGTGTCAAAGCAAAAACCTTGGAAAATGACCCATGATTCACAATTAAGCCCAGCAAATCTCTGAAAGTAGTGCTAAGCTGAAAAACAGCAATGAGAGCATAGCATGGAGGAAGAAATCAAAAACAAAAAGAAACTAGTACATAAATTATTAGCTGGGTTAGACAACAGTGTTGTAGTATAATGTTTCAAAATATTCCTCCACCTGTGTCTTATTATATAGTCAGGACAGTGTCTCACACACACTTTCTCTTCACCCTCTATTCTCCCTTCCACTCTGTCTCTTTGTCTGCTGTCTCTCTGTCTGCCTGTCTCTCTGCACAGAGACTGCTACAACATTTTGATTTACTTAAGTGACTCCATTCTGCAATCAGCCCCAGACGTGAGCTGTGTTTTTGTGGCCTTTTTCCAAGTGTGCGTGTTGGAGGCTTAAATCCCAGCCACCAGCCGCTAGCCTGAGGTTCATTAGCCTGATCAATGATTGACTCTCTTCTCTTCTAATTTTCTTTCAGATATCTTTTTGTACCGTCTGTCCCCACTCTCCCCTCAATGTCACTGATTCATGCTCTTGTCAACAAGGATTCTTTTTCTCTTTCTTTCTTCTCTTCATCTTTCCTTCCATCGTAATCATTGATTAGGGCTGGTGTTAAGGAAAAATATGTTTCTCTCTCTCTCTCTCCCTCTCTCTCTCCCTCTCCTTCCTGTCTTTCATTAAATGGCTCATTGATTAGCTCTGGTGTTGAGGAGAATTGCCTACTTGGTCCCAAAGTAAAAAGCACTAAGTGTTATTCGTGTTTCTCTCTCTGCCTCGCTCTGACCTCCCTTTTGCTTCCAGTATAGACGTTGTCAATAAGCCTTGGCGTCATCCCATCATTTGCAAAGAAACTTGTCTTTTTTCTATGGCCTCTTCCACTCCGAGCTGATAGCCTTGGCGTCTCTGAGGCATCTAAAGGCTGGACGGTGGGGGGTTTTTGGCGTCTTTTCACTCACTGGGGAAGACAAACTGTATGGGCTGAGGAGTGGCAAGCTTTTACACTGTCTTTGTTCCCTAGTCTGATAACAAATACCACTGCTGGGTTAAAACTATTTATGGAGCTAACAGCTTATTGGAAAAGAGATCTGGTACAGTTTATTACTATGTAAGATAGAATGAATCAATACTACATAGTTTATCTATAGTAAACATCAACCTGAACTAGGGATGAAACGGCATGAAAATTTCATATCACGATTATAGTGACCAAAATTATCACGGTTATCAGTATTATCTATTATCTAGTATTATATTATTGTAAAAATGTGCCAAAAAATATTAAAATGTACTGATACACACACTGAAACCATTTCAAGTTTTACATGGAAAACTACAAATACAATTGCCATTTTGTTTACATCAAAAATAAAATAACAGCAAATACCTTTTGTAAACATCTGAAAATCATCTAAGTGTGCATTATCAAGATTTTATATTTTGTATTATATAGGTAATACAATGACCCCGCGGACAATGACATGAAAACAAATAAGTCTTTAGAAGACAGTGATAGTAACTGCAATGAGCCCAAAAACTGACATGAATACAGAGCAGTCTGCAGCGTTTCTAGAGATGCTGGCTGGCTGACTAAACTGCTATAAGGGGTGGTGGTGGCGCAGTGGATAAGACTATGCCTTCTGTGTGAGAGACCAGGGTTCAACTCCCCACTGTAACACATCCACCAGTGTGTCCCTGAGCAAAAGAAGGTTATTTTCTTCAATCAAGTTTTCCTCAGCGCTCTAATGAAAACTAAACTACGACCAGACTTCAGAGAGACTGAAAAATCTCCGCAGGGTTGTCTTCTAAAATGTGGTGTCATTGAGCCAAACAAACCCATGTTGCATTCAGCGCATGCGCGCCTGCTTCTGGGAGACGCTGCAGTGTCTGCAGTGAGATTAGAACAGCACGGTTAACCGTACCCGGTTATCACGGTACTTAAAATGTGTACGGTAATAAAACCCGGTAATCGTTTCATCCCTAAACCTGAACCATGACTCAACAGAAACATTTTCATCAGATCAGACGTTGTTTTATAATTAATGTCCTGTCCTTGAATGGACAATTTTGACGTGATTGCTAATTACAATTTGTAAGGCTTCTCCACACTCAGTGCTTTTAATTTCTAAAACTTAAAACTAAAAAGACAGTTTGTCTCAAGCTGTAATATGAGGATATATTTGCACCAGTCTGCAACTCACCTGTCAAAATACATATTAGATAACCTGAAACGAGATTACATGGTAATTAAATGTACAGTATAAGCCTCAGTAAATCAGAATTGAATAGAAGCCATATTTTTTCATGAAAGACTAGATTTTATTAAATTTTGCTCTAGAAAGAGTCATCACTAATCAGATGAATAACTATTATCATTCTGAGAGCTGGGCAAGCATCACCAAGATGGCATGAAAACTGATTTTCAAGCAGGTCAAGGAGTCTAAACTCTCTACTACGCCTAACTAAATTCAGACTGAAAACTGCTTCTCTGGTCGTCTCTGAGCTTCAGTGATGATCTGTCACCATCAACAATAATTTAACAGGTTTGTTTATGATCCATCTTGGATTTTTTATCTTTTGTCAAACTGAATACATTTTTTTTTCCCTGAGACCAACACAGTGGTGCTGATGACTACAAGGGGAATGCAAGAGGAAGCCTTAGCCTGAGGCAGCAGTGTGAATAAAATAATACAATGTCTGTGTGTTGTACTCAGAGGAAGGAAAAAAGAAGAGGCTCACTGTTCAGCCTGCTTCTGTAAACAAAGAAAGAGAAATTGTGTGTGTGTGTGTGTGTGTGTGTGTGTGAAGGGGAGGGAGGGAGATACACCCCAGCTCAGACTCTTCTGTTGTCAACATTTGGCTTCCCACTGCATGGAGACGTACATAGATACAACTCCACACGTTGAGTCTGCTTAATTTACATAGAAGCAAACTATTTTCTTCCACACTACCCACAGTTCACCTGCATATCTTTCTCTTTCACTCAACTTCACTTTATTAGCGGATAGGCCCTTGAGATGCAGCACCTCATTTTCAATAGGGTCCTTCTTAAAGGAATGCGGTAGTTTCAACACGGGCTTTGATATGCAAGCAAGCAACCGCATGCTCTCCATGGCTATAGTGGGAAATAAAAGGAGGACAAACCCATCAGCTCGAAAAGACATCACAACCAGCTTCAAAATACATTCTGAACAGATAAAATAATAAATTAATACATATTCCAAAAATACACTGGACTAAAATACTAGATTGGTTTAATGACTTAAAGTGCAGATGATATCCACATTTAGTGAATACATTTTTCTGAGGATATTTTCACGTGTAAAGATGTGTTGTTGAGGTAAATTTAGGGAACAGTTTGAGAATTTAAGGTAGCCACTATTGCCAACAGCTGGAGTAAAGCAATGGTGTATTTAAGTTCTATGGTAATTAATAATATAAAAATAAGTGGGCGAGCTGCTGTTTGTATTTCACCCAATAAAATGCTTTTGTTAAGACAATAAAATCAAGCGGCTGGGCATCCAAACTGTGCTGTGATCATACCTGCCCACATTTCATAGCATTCTGGATTTCTACTGCAGTGCATCTTCTGCCTGGAGTACCATGCAAAACATTTTCAGATTTTTGGCTGAGGTGCACTCAGACCTCTATAAATTTGAAATAAATTAAAAAAAACACAGTTTTGGCTGCGACCACTTTGAGTGTTGCACATTACAGCGACAGTGCCTTCTTCAAAGGTGACAGAGGTAGAAAGAGCTGAAGGAAGCAGAAAAAAGGAACGTTGGGAGCCTGGTTTCAAAGCAGCAGCCAGTCAACAGGTTACCATCACCTGAAACGTCCAACATCTAGTTCTTCTGTTATTTATCTATCTCCATTATGCTTCTATGTAAGTATGTACGGCTCCATATATTTAATAAACGTTAGAAGTAGTTCCTTGTATTTAGTTTAGTGTGCAAACATCAGAAGGCGACGTGGGGTCAATACATGAGGTGTGAGGCTGCCCTTTTTAAAAAAATGAACCACTGCCTTCTCAAAATGTGCGTATCCCTGCTAACAACTTCATGTTATACTGTGATTCTGTTCATACCGCAGTATCAGTCCATGAAGCCATTGATAGCAGATCTCAGGTATCAAGAATATTAAGACAAAATTCAAGTTCATTAAAGCTAAGGCAGACAACATTTAAAAACCAGCAACAGACAGCTAGATTTTGAAAATACCCCCCCCAGGTCTCCCTCCAAAACACATGTTCATGCACAGTGAGTGCACAGACGCAGGCAGGCAGGCCAGCCAATCGGCTGTGCTTCTTACAGTCCTGCGACAGCCACAGATACCCCGATTTCTTACATTTTTGTGTCAGAACATCAGCTTTTTAAATAATTATAGCAAAAAATGCAAACAAGAATTTAAATATTAACATTAATGCCACAGCTACTACGATTAAGACCTACTTTACGATTTCCATTGTGGTTTAAAATGTGTTTCCTCCGCCAAACAGTTAGAAAGGAAAAAACACATGGCGCTGCTGCACACCCAACAATCCAGAGTTAGTGGGTGAGGATTTGGACTGATGGAAACTGTTGTCCTGGAGTCATGAAGTTGGGAAAAAACTTCAAATGCGCCTTTGATCTTTCATGGATCTTTTTTTCCAGGCAGGTTTGGTGGCTTATCCGTGCTTCCCCACATCTACAAACACCACTAATCCACTTGGTTTATGTGATCCTGCAAAAGTTCCACACACGGTTCTGCCTTCCAACATCTGCCACTGACCTGGTCAGAGCAGGCAAGGCACAAGGAAATCCTGGTCATTCATGACATCAAAATGAAGCTGTGCTGTTTGTTCCCGACTTTAATTTCTCTCTGCAGTCACCCTCACCAAAACACACAACAGGACACAGACGAGGCACAACACTGTGTACCCGATGCAACATTGCCAAACTACTACATTTACTATGCGTTGCACTGAAAAATAGGGCTTATGGGGTCAAACAAAATGTTTTCTTAAAAATTAATGTTCCAGCACAGCTTTGGTTGGTGAACTATGTCCTCTGTTGGCCATAAATGTTGCCTGTATATCACTGTCACAACAGTTTGTATGAATGGGCCTGGTGTGGAATATCTGTTTGACTTGTTCTGCGGCTTCTACCCTGAAACTCATTTTCCATGTAGGACAGTGAGAAAGACTTTGAGGAACTGTCTTTATGGGCTGGGAAAAAGTGCTTCTCCCTACTGCTTCATGCAGAACTTCCTGGAAACTGTAAATAAATATATGTGCCGTAAGGGAAGACGTGTTCTGCTTTTTTCACTGCTTAGAGCCTTCCTCCTTTAAACAAGGTGTGAAAAAATAAGATTGTTTTCTGCATTTGTGTGTGTCTTTATATCCAATAGAAGCTAAAGGCCTCCCTTTGACGTTGCTTCAGTGCTCGACTTCCCACAAAATCACTGGTGCAAAGAAAAGAGAACTGGAGGAAAGGATACAGAGCGATATGCGAGGATAGACGAAAAAGAATGTCGGAAAAGTGCAGGAAGTGGTGAGAGTGATATTTTAGATGTTTGGCTGAACATTGGTTGGTTAGGTCAGGCTGGAACTACTTTGGGGAAAGAGGACCACACACATTTCCACACACATGCACAACCTTTAAGCCATTTCAAGACCCTGTTTCAGAGCTGTTTCTGATTATGTTTAGATGGCAATGTACATGTGAGAATACGTCTGTCTGGCTCTCTATTTCCATCATTCCAAGCAGCTGTCTTTCTTTTTCTCACTCCCCTTCCTTCCAAATCTCCTCCCTCCTTATTTCTCCCTTTTATGCCGCCTCTCCTGATGTTGTCCCACTCTAATTGTGGTTGTCTTAGTTCCTTTCTTCAAACCATCAAAGTCTGTTTCCTATCAAATTCCCAACTATAAGAAGACTGTTCCAGGGTCATTGGCCAGCCAACATGACTAAACATCTGGTGTTGGTGCTCAGCACTCTGATTTGAACCAAACTCAGCCCCTGTGGCCCCAGTGGTTCAAACAGCCAGACTAGGGTTTCCTCAGCTTGCAGCCTAACATTTGCTATGTGGAGAGGCACCAGAAGCAGGCCTGATGGCAGCCAGAGCACATTCTGAAAATGGTTGGACTGTGATAACAAACGACAGCTGCTGGATTTGTCTTGTACCGAATTATCTGTTTAGAGAGTTCCTGACCGTAACTGGTCTGAAAAATAATCACCACAAAACACTGATCCAGCCCAAGTTTAAGTGTTTTAGATAAACATCGGCGACATTAGCGGGTCACTCAGAGCGGCGCCAAACGTTAGACTGATTTTCACAGCTCAGCAGCTTAGCTAGCTAACGTTAGGTCGCTATACTCTTTTTTTACACTCTGTGCTAGAGCTGCTCCCTTTTCCAAGACGGTACATGTCAGTCACTTTCATTATTGGGCAGCTCTTCCAAGCAACGAAAAGCATTTTGTATTACCTTTAAACAAAAGTGATACGTATTGCACTGATCTACCGATTTTATTGTTAGAAAGTAACCATATTGTTACCAAAATATTACGACTATATTACTAAATAGTTTTGCCTCATTGCTATCTTTAATGTGCTTTACATACATTTCAGTGTAATATTACCCAGATGTACACAAGTTATTACCTGGTTGTTACTTTGGTAATTACATGATATTATTTAAATATCACCTCTTTATTATCAAACCGTTAATCCACTATTACCATGTTATTACTGAGCTGTAATGTAAAGTGCGACCGTAAATACAATCACGGCCAAACGTTTAGCTAATTATTAATCAATAAAATTAAGAAACGATTCACAAAATGAAAGATGGCTTGTTGAATCACACCTGATGAATCTGTGAATTATGCGGCGGGTAGAAGAATCTCACATAACTTTACTAGGTGCATTCATGAGAACTAGAAGGCATATAATAATGTCAGGCAGACTCCAAGAACAACTTACAAAGTTTTAAAGTGTGAGAGTGGCTGTAATAGACCCCTGATTGTGACCACTGTAGCCAAAATATGTCCATTTCTAACACCTGTTTTGGATTGCTTTCAAATGCCCCACCTAAGTTTTTCCAGTCCCTCTTTCAGTGCAATATTATTATACCTGCCTCTTTAAATTCAGAGATTGTTGACCTTCCCTTGGACTTCTGTGTTACTATCTGTCATTCGCGCTCCAGGAGCGGTTAACGTTTGGTTTTGTGTGATAAGAGACAGACGCCGACATGAAAGGAAGGGAATGTTGGTAACAAGGCTGGGAGAAACAGGCAGAGATGGATAAAGTGGTTCGACTCCCACCAAAGCTGGCTAATCTATTGAAGACAACCATTGGCAGCACACTGGAAGTCATCAGCAGCCTCCAAACTGCGATTCTTGCCAAGTGTCATGTGTACAGTGGAGTCTGAAAGAAACACAATTCAACTCAACTCAATCAGTTACTGACCTGCTCAGTTAAAGACCAGCTGTCCTTATTTACTACCTGCCGAGTTGAGGAGAAAATATGGCAAAAGATATGAACAGGTATTTGAATATTCAGAGCATGTGAACACACATGCTGCCAAACATCTCCTGTAGCAGCTGGATTTTTAGATTGAGACATAAAAGTTCCTAAGAGGGCAGAAGAATGTGATTTTCAAAAAAAATCCAATCTCTTTGATGTGCTACACGTGACAGTCAAATCCAAACACAGAAGGATAATAATACCCAATGGATATACCCAGTATTTTGCAAAGGACTAGCTTCTGACTGACATTGTAGACAAAACCCTGCTTTTTTATTTTTTGGGATGAAGCTGTTGAAGGATTATATTCTGTGCCAATGTACGTTATATTTAAATTTGACAGTATAAATGTATTCCCAAATGAATGTCACAAGGTAGAGTTTTAATGAAAGGGAAAAAGTGAAATTTCAGTTCAGATAACAAAAAGAAATGAGATCGCTTTTATAAACGCTGTTAGTGAAGCAAAGTAAAATCCCTTTACCATGTGTTACAGGTAAGTACAATCGGGCTGCATACTCCTCTTCCCCTTCTTCCTCCTCCTCCTCCTCCTCCTCCTCCTCTTCTGAGTCTGGCTCAGCCACGTCGCCTAATAACGGGTTGTCATGCGGACTGGCTGATGGTGGATGTGATTGGTCAATGACAGATGATGGACAAGAGGGGGAGGGCATTGGAGAACCTATGAAAGATCACAACCAATACGGGAAAAAAAAAAAAAAAAATGAATGATGAATTTGAAGAATGAATAAAAGTAGCAACAACAACAGCAACCAAAATCTTTAAAAAGCAATGAAGTATGGTCATGTCTGCTGATTATGGTGATGGTGGCATGATGAGAATGACAATTCCTGGGTTGGAACAGAGTCACATAGAAAGCACTGACACTCTGAGCTGCTGCCATAAACCTGCAAAAACACTATTCATTCAGGACTCCTCTTCCTTGTACCCGTCCTCCCTGTCCCTCCACCTCACTCTACACCCTTACAAATCCTACGGAGTTGCCGATATGTTGTGCCTGTGTGAGACCAGACTTACAAGCAGAGTGTGCAAAATCAATTGTGTATTGATGTGGCAACCTTGGCATTTAGTGACTTCTGAATGCTAAATGGCCCCGCTCTCTGTTTGTGCATGTGAATATTTGTGTTTGGGAGTCTTTGTGTGTGTTTTGCCCAATCAGATAACTCTATCTAGTCTTGCATTCCATACAAATGTGCTAGCACAAAAGATGTGTCATTAGTTGTTGAAAAGCAAAGGGATAAAAAACCCAAACACATTCCATTACCTGCACTTCTCCGAGTGGCCCGCTTTACAGATAAAAATGTGTTGCGTCTCTAAATCTCTAGACCTCTCACATTTGCAAGGAGGGAGAAATTGAAATACAAAATCAATGTTAGGTCATTTGCAGGAAAGTAATTGCAATCTTGTTTGGCTGAACATTTATATAGAACACATCTCTCTTAAGCTCTGTGGGTCTCTGTTAAACACACAAATAAATCTGCTGAATTCTTTTTTTAAAGGAATAACAAAATGATTTCCACAGTAGTCATCTGGTGAAGGGCGCCCCGATCTCTCTTTATATATATTTACATTGCTTACATAGGCATGAGTAGAGAAATACACACACTCAAGACATTTCACACACACAGCCAGTGTTGTCCCTTCCAGCCATTTACTGCACATCCCTTTCTTTCCCATCACTGGGGCTTTTGCAGTTTCAGGCTAAAAGTCCAGCAGGCCACAGCAGCTCGATGAAAACACATCCAAAATAACACGACACGTGTCTCTGTTTAATTATTTACTAGAACGCCTTTTGGCTTGTTTCTTTCACTGAGCTAGAAAATCACATGGATGTGGCATTTTCTATTAAATACCCAACTCCCACCATCTCTCCTAGAGTGATGTTGTAGATGGGAAGAAAGACAGAAAGTTCAGTGGCTTTTGCTGGGAAAATAGGAATAACATAGATTAAGTGCTTCGAGTATTAAAAAACAGATATATTAGATTACTTCTGTGCATGCTGTCTATGGGACATTTTCAAATCACGCATCAATCATTCAGTCAGTTTTCAAACAAGTATGCCGGATTTTTTTTGTTGTAAAAATGCTTGAATTCCTGGGCAGTTTTATTATTCTGTGAGTATTCTGTCAATGAGAGATGAGAGGCTTTGTCACCCTGACAAGAAGAAACTCCAGGGGCAAACCAATGAGCAGTACTTCACTGTGTTACACGACTACATTTAATTATCTGTATGTATATATATATATATGTAGCAGCATTAGCAGCAATATTAATGAGCAGCAGCATCTGCAATCCAAAAACAACTATCTGCACAAACTGTTTGATAGTTTTCAATGATGTAAGAAAAGTCACAAATATAGTGTATCATTTTCTGCTTTTGAAACACATTTCCTAAAACAGCGAGGCACTTTGATCCTCGGCTCCCCCACTCTGCATGTTGGAAGAATTCTTGGGCAAAATACTTTTTCTAACGAAGCAGCTGGCACCTTCTGCTCATCAGTGTGCGAATGAGATGTAGTGTAAAAGCGCACTGAGTGGTCAGAAAGACTAGAATGGCACTATACACGTGTACATATCAGGCTTTGGATACACATACAGTACTTTGAAGGATCAGAGCATTGTTTAGTTTGGTCTTTCCCTGACATTTGTTGGCAATAAGAAAAGAAAAAAATATAATATAGATATCACCAGACTTATATTTTAAGAAGGAACAAAAAACCACACTGGTGGCATGATTAGAGGAATTTTTTCTTTTACTCATTACCAACAGATGGGTTTGAGCTCAGCAAGACAGGACTGAAAGAAGGGTTTTTTCCTGCATAGAGGGATTTTTGGCGCCCCCCAAAGAGGTTTTAGCCAGCGCCAAAGGAAAATCAGCAGCTCCAAAATGATAAGAATTGAGACTGAAAATAGCAATTAAAATCCTCTCCAAATGTGTTTAATAGCAATTTATCAAACACCTGTTGAACAATGACCTCCCCTTCATCCACAGCTGCTATATGACTTTATGCACGCAGCAGGCGCTAAAACACATGCACAAGCATAGGGGTGCATAACAGGCGCACACATACACTGTGTTCATGCTTTAATTCAATTTACACAACGCCAGTTCATAACAAAAATTGCCTCATTGCATTTTTCAAACAGAGCAGGTCTAGAGCCAACAATCCCCACCATGAGCAAACACACAGGTAGAATCCTCGAGCAGAACCTTGACTCAGGGTGGAGTGGCAATCTGCCTCGACCTATTAATCTGCACTGAAATAAAATTGTATTGAATATATAATTAGATGAGAAAATTCATATCGGGCTGAGGGGTTGTATAGTACAAAAAAGAAAGCAAAGGGAAACAAACTGTACAAGAAATGGACAAAGTCCTTTTCTGCAGTATGGAAGCTACATGACAGCTGTCCAGTCCAAATTACGTGCTCAGCGTAACACGCCCACGGAGATAGAGAATACAGAAAATAGAGACTGCCTACTACTCTGTATCTGTATGTGTGAACGCAGTGTTAGCCTGTGATTAGCACGATGGGCAATATTCCCATCTCTGCTGCTCTGCAAATCTTTTCTATCCATCTACAACAAAAGAACAACCTCATCATAAAAGATCTTTAAAGTTTCACCCCCACGCTTTCCCCAAAATCCACCTGCATTGTTCTGGAGTTTGGGAAAAATCTCATTCTCTGCCATCGCATGCTCTGTCGATCTCCATATCAAAGACGCCCTGGCAGAATGCATTATTACAGAGAGAGAGAGAGAGAGGGAGGGGCGGGGGGAGAGAGACTGATATATTGCTTTTAGGCCTTAAAAAAACAACAAACCTTACCTACTTCAAATCTAAGTCATGGAACTATGCGTGTATATATATATCTAGATATATATATGTGTGTGTAAATGGGTCACAGGCAAATATTGTGATTGTCAAAAGGTCTGACGCAGCTGTCCAGTTTGCTCCGTGGGGACACGATGTTAAGCTCGGCTATGATTGTCTGGGAGCTTTTTGGTCAGGCTCAAGACAATATTCTTTAAGGCTTTGATCAATGGAGTAAAAATAACTTTGCAATGAAATACTCAGTCTATCAAATGGTCCGGTGCCTCCTGGCATCTCCCCACACTACCTGAGGGAACAAGGTAATACTGAATTCTAATCTTGAGGGAAAAACCGACAGAACAACTTGGCACTAGGCACAGAGTTATAGTGTCTGAAATGAAGCCACCAGACTGTTGAAGAAATGTTTCTTGCAACTGATCTGCTTTTCAGCACACATGAATGTAATTCTAATACTTTTTCAGGTCATTTTTGAAAGGCAAGAAAAACACTGGGATGTCTTTTTAGAGTTAAATTATTAGAAATGAATCACTTGAAATGGATTTGGAGATCAGTCTTTGATGTACAGAGAGTGTTTTGCTATGTGAAATCTGTTCTAGAGAGTTTCCTTTCAGTGTGTGTGGCCGTGAAGTTTATTCTTTCCATGAACATGAAGTATAGAGAGGAGGTGGGGGGTGGGGGGATGCAGGCGCGGGTTGGGTATGGGGAACACAGTACACCTTAGTGTAATGCTGCATGCAGCAGTAGAGTGTTTTCCTATGTGAAAAACACTCTACTGCTGAATAGACTTCACGCAAATACAGAGAAAGAAAACTCTCTGATAGAACAGACTCAAGAGCTCTACACAGAATCCTGGACAATGCTCACTACATTCAAGTCTGCTGCCTCGATTATTGAAATCCATGCTGAAGAAAGGGCTTTATTATCTGGTTCTAAAGTATATCCCCACCTGCCTGTTCCCACACAAACTGGTGTTTATGTGCTGCTGAACAACCACATTGTTATCCTACTGTTGAACCACGACTAGACTTTTATCATGAAGTTATTGGAGGCAATTGAGGGAAATGTCGCTGAGAGTTCTTGCTTCATGTGGGTTTGTTTTATCATAGTGAAATATGTCAACAAGAACAGGGTCAAGGCTGCAGCGTGGACGGAAGAACAGTTGGAAGCAGGACAAACAGAACAAAGCCAAACAAAAGTTAGTCCATCTTCTCACAAACCATGGAGAAGAAAACTACCAAAGAAACATCAGGCTGCATGCAGCGCAACAGGCACATTTGGACGTGTGACTGACTAATTAAGACTTTTCCCTTCTGTTTACTTTGTAGTTATCTCTTTACCTTGTTCCATTGTTCGTTATGAGGATTCAGTTAAATATAGTCTTGAAAGCAAAACTTATCTGCGTTAGACGGTGGCTCAAGAGGCTCATTTAGCAGTGACTGCTTTATGTTGTCTCAATGGAAAATGTGCAGAGCTTTTTAACCTACTAACCTTGTCACGCAAAACAAGCGCAACCTTAGATCTCACCCAGCTGTAGAGAGTGTGTGTGTATGTTTTGAACACCTGGCTACTTCAGTGGCTCCTCATTCTTCATCCCTGCTTGGCTTGGTTTTGACACACACACACATACACACACACAGATCCATTTGCTGTGGTGTCCTGAGATAGCTCTACTCTCTCTCACTGTTTTCTTTGCCTCTCTCTCTCTCTCTCCAGTGTTTTTTCCCCACTTTCAATCGTTCCTTTTCCACCTTCCTATTTTCCTGTGAACTCCCTTCCACACTGGTCACCCCCAGCTGTGCAGCACAGTATGTTCTACTTTGCAAAGTTTCACTGAATCAATAAAGGCAAAATGCATATTTTAATACAAATCATCACAAGTTAAAGTAACTAAATCTTGACAGTAACTGCTTTCTAAACTTGTCAAAAGAAGTCAAAGAAGAATTAATTTTAAGTTAAGATGCAGTATACTACAAACACTAATTCAGATGGCACACAAATAAGGGTTTTCCTGTCCTGTAGCAATAGGTAGAGGACTGATAGTGATGATGATCAATATTATACTGTATTTCTAGTCGCAATCACTTATTTATTCAAGACACTTGAGTGTCAAGTCAGTCACAGCGCTCAAATGAGCGCCTCCTGTTGGACTTCAGCAGTGCAAACTGATTGAACTGACTGAAGTGACACTTGGTGCTTACAAACTTCAAATGAGCAGCTGGATTAAGTTTGACTGGCAAGGACCACACCACAACAAAACGTAATTTAAGTTTACTGGAAATTCAGAAGGTATGGACGGATGTTGAGGACGGATGAATGGAGGGGATGCTGTCCATTAGGCTGGCCTGGGAGGACGTCCACCCAGGCTGATTAGGGGCCCCCAGGCGGTACATAGAATGCAGAGAGGTGTTCACCGGACTGAATAAGAAGGGGTGAGGTAGGAAGGTGAATGAATAAAGAGAAGGGAGAGTGGGTTGAGAAATCCGAAAAGAAGGGCGCATATTTTGGTTGTTGGTTCATTACATTATATTGTTGGTTCATTTTGTTGTTTGAATAGATGACAAATTTCATTTAAAGGCCTTTTAATCAAATACAATCATATTTGATGTTTGGTAGTTTTCCCTCAATTGCTCTTTTAATTGAAATCCCACACACACATGCACTAACACACAAACAGGGTGCACACTACATCCAGTAACAGGTGACGGCCAACCAGCAGTTATTGGCAGCTATTGGTATTAATGTAATTTCCCAGCACAGTGGAAAATGAGGAGACAACATTTCTGTTGCTGCAATCAGAAGACAGAATATTCCAGATTTAATGCTTGTCTCAAATAGTTTGCTTATGTCTGCATACTCAATACCTTTTTTTGCTTAGCGTGCCTACAGAACATATCTGGTTTAATGAGCCATACGCCTGATTGGGCCAATTTTCCCAGACTCCTTATATTGAAATTTACCAGACATGGTTCTACAAGCGCGGACCATTGCAAAGAACATTATTGTGATTTCCAACCAGAAGTCAGTCACTGAAATAGAGAAACACAAGAGAATTGGGGACCACAGCTCTATTATGATGTATGAATCTGTAGTGATGGGAAGCAGCCCCTTCAGTGATTTAGTCTGAGCTGATGGCTGCAGTTTAACAGAAAATGTGGCCTGAAGCTACTTTACAAAATCAGAGGGTTCTGTGAGTCATTCTGGTTATATATAGAACCACTAACCCAATGAAGGAGCTATTTGTGGGTCCTCAGTACATCCGCAACCTCTCGTAGTGTGAAATGGGAAGTCTTCAGTATGTCTTCATTCAAGATAATAAAAACAATTTCACTTTGTCTAGTTTACACAGTGATAAAGTTTAAACAGTTTCTGAGGGGGAGACCAACGCTGGCACGTTAACCAATACCCCTTAGGATTGGGAGGATGTTTATGTGTGTCTGTAGTTAATAGCTGCTGTCTTGCTAAATAGACAATGTGTGTGTGTGTGTGTGTGTGTGTGTGTGTGTGTGTGTGTGTGTGTGTGTGTGTGTGGTGTGTAGGAGGGGGGGGCAACAAATGAGGCTTCAAGCCATCACACACATGCTAATTAGATGCATTCTCCCTCTCACTGCTGCTTTTCTCATTCTATACAATACACAGTCACACACACAAACATACAGTCCCACAAAAAAGGACGGAGACAATTAACTGTCCACGCATTAATCCTGTCCATCATGCACTTTGCCTACTTTTGCCTGCTATAATTTTGGTTCAGTTACCAGGAAAAGAAAATGACAAAGAGTAAAACTTTTGGCAATACCCTTCTTTCTTTCTTGCTAGATGATTTTGGTTTGTTATTGTCCCCCCTGGAAATTCTTGTGGAGAGAGATGGATAGGGCAAAAAGAAAGAACTCCAGTGGGCTAGAGTTGGTACTTGCCAGTCTGTCTTTTTCACTTTCCCTTAGAGATGCACCAATCAGTCTACTGGTAACCAGTTTTCAGCTTGATCAGCCATGACCGGTGACCGGGCACATGTCCAATTCTGTGCCGGTCACATTTACACTCATGCTGCGCTGCTCAGTGTTTCATGTCATGCGCACAGCAATTCTTATCCCATACATGTTGTTTTGAATTCGATCTGTGTGTGTGCTGAAAAAAAAAAACTGAGCCCAGGATTGGTATATGGGGAAAAAAACAAAGTGGCCCACACCCACACAACACTATCCAGCAGTTCCAGCCATGATGTGTGTGTCGCTAATATTAAATGAGTTGCCCACAGACATACAGCTTACTTTCTAGTTCACCAAGACATGGGGCCTTTCCGAAACTGCTTGCTCCTCCCTCTCCCTACCTACTTCCTCTTAGTTTTGCGCATTCATGCGGAGGGTCCGCCACATTGACTGGCATCCGAAACCAATGAGGGCGGAGTGGTAGTAGGTAGTTAAACCCTCCAATGCCGAGTGAGCAGGTGTGTAACATCCTTTGCTGCACGATGGGGGACCTTTCTTTCAATGTGAGCTCCGTGTGACTTCGCCGGTTAACATGTAGGATTTTTAAATTCAGAAACTACATTAACATTTCATATCAACATTCACAGGTTAACAACACACCCCAGAGGTTATATTGTGTTTAATAAAAAATGCTGTTGTCTGATACACGATACAACTTGTTTTTATTGAATCATATTCATTTCACACGGAAATCTTACATTAAACAACAGAATAATAGAACATGGCACAACTAGACACACAGGGGGATCACGAAACAACAACAAAGGAATTAAGGAAAATTAGTTAAGTCTTTATACATTTTTACTGTTTAAAATTATTCAGACTATATAATGCTTCAATATAATCTTTATTTTGAAATGTCGTATTTGTTAATGTAGGCCTAATTTTTTAAAACAAGATAAAGAGGTTCAAATAGGCTTTTCTTTTACAATGAATATCAATCTTTTCATTAAAGAATATATTTCTTTTTCGTAAATATCTAAAGCCATAGGTTGAAAGAATTTTCGAAATCTAACCAAAATAATTTGGTTCACCAACAAACACAAAATTAATGACAAATGCTTTCAGTTTCGTTATTGTCAAAAAAACAATTTTCCTCAACATCACTCCTGAATCTACATAATACATCTGTTTTTATTTAATAGAAATATTATAGCAGTGAGTGCAGCGGTGATGCCACATCCTATTTACTCTGGGAGGAGAAGGTAGTTCGTCTGAAAGTTGTCTGCAGTATTATTATGCCCTACGTGGGTTAGGGAGCTTGATTTGGCTGTGAGGGTGACTCCGACCAGAGTTCACTCCCTGTCGGAGTGGAAGTGGTCTAGTTTCGGAAAGGCCCATGCTGTCAGGAGAGTTTTGAGTGTCGTTGTCTGGAGCTGGTGTGCTGGCTCTGGGACCGTCTCGTCCTCTCTGCATGTTAGCTTCATCTAGCCTCATGTTAGCTTCATCTAGCCTCATGTTAGCTTCATCTAGCCTCATGTTAGCTTCATCTAGCTTCATTGTTTCTTCATCTAGCGTTAGCTTCATCTAGCTTCATGTTAGCTTCATCTAGCCTCAAGTTAGCTTCATCTAGCCTCATGTTAGCTTCATCTAGCCTCATGTTAGCTTTATCTAGCCTCATGTTAGCTTCATCTAGCTTCATTGTTTCTTCATCTAGCGTTAGCTTTATCTAGCCTCATGTTAGCTTCATCTAGCTTCATTGTTTCTTCATCTAGCTTCATGTTAGCTTCATCAAGCGTTAGCTTCATCTAGCTTCATGTTAGCTTCATCTAGTGGTGCGTTCCATTTGACATGGGAAGTCGGATTTCCGACTCGGGAAGTCGGGAGAACCGCCCTACCACGACTTTGTGATCCAAGATGGCTGTCGGGGTATCAACAGTTAGTGAAAGCTGTAGTTTATACTATTTATTAGCACTTCTGTGTACTTGTGTCTCATAGAAATGTTCGTACACAAAGTGCTGTCCAGCTGCTGTGGAGGTGTTGCTACAGTGTTTAGTCTGAGTAAATATCGCACAATGCGTTTTTTAATCAACCGTCGTATCAATAGCTAACCTGGCTAGTTGTGAACAAACAGCTGGCCGAGCGAGGTTTTCCGACTTGTTAACTGGAACGCCGCCAACTCGGGTGTGATGTAATTCCCAGCTCCGACCTCCGACTTCCGAGGTAAATGTAACGCACTACAACTTCATGTTAGCTTCATCTAGCGTTAACTTCATGTTAGCTTCATGTTAGCTTCATCTAGCTTCATGTTAGCTTAACAGCAGCAACTGTAACAATAGTATGCTAACCCTCAAGTTGGCTAATGTTAGCTTCATTACATGCTGTGTCGTTGTCATGATATTGGATTCCTTCAGAATCGCATAGCCCACCTTTAAGAAGAATTAAAATGGCAAGACAAGAAATAACCTACTAGAAATAGGGGTTCTCTACTCTCTCTGCTTGATTATCTCTGTCTTTCATTTTTGTGACGATCATGTCGGACTTTTGCTCTAGTGGGCTATAAGTTTCACCAGTTAAACCACCGTGTCCCCTTGGCACAGATACATAACAGTCATGATGACGGAGAGACACATGCTAAAACCATCTAGCCACAAACCCTAAGAAACACAATCGTGACATGCGTCAGTGTAGAAAAGAGTCTGATTGTGAAAGAACTAAAGAGAAACTTCCACCAAATAAGCTCAGCCACTAGTTTGACACTTTCATTGTCAGATCTGATTTAAAGTTTGTTTTGATTTATGCACTATTCTGATTGGTATAACGCTGACCATCAAAATCATGTCAGAGGGGGGCAGCGCCACAACGGCTAAAGAAAACTGTGATTTGTGGGATCTGGCAACTAGGCTAATCCAGGCCGTGGTGTATTGCATAACAGGTGTTGCCAGTGTGAATAGGAAAAGAAATGTAGCGCAATCACAATATTTCCATGACACACTCAGGTGTATAATCAACCACACACACACCCAGAGCTCTGTCCCCTGACATCTGTTTTTTCTGCTAATGTGTCCTTTGGAGGAACGATTTGTTCGTTCGTGTGTGTGGTGTACAAATTGGACCTATCCATAGGGGCCACCACAACAGAGAGCAATACATTACACTCTCTTTCAACAGCCACACTGTCGGCCTCCTCAGAGAGCGCAAAGCAGCCAGCTAACAAAATCTTGTAGTCTCTCAAAGACAAAGGTGGGAAGTGGAAAATGGTGAGATCAGCATTGTTGATGTGCATCTCTCCGTGTACTAATTGTTGAGCTCCTCTATTCATCTTTGTCAAGTTGTCCTTAAAGAACAAATCTCGAAAGCACAGCTACAAAAAACAAAACAAAGGTGAAATAAATAAAAAAAAATAAACAAAGCATAAAGATTTACATTAATCTTCTTGAGGAACACTGAGGTTGTCATCATAAGTTATATAGTTAACAACAGTTATCCACACCAAAAAATTCAAATTAAAAGAATCAACATGTGCTGGAGCTGCAAGTTGGTATTGCACATACACACAAACACACAGAACCGGTACAGGACAGGAGGAGGGTCAGTTACTTTCCTGACATCAGACCAGAATGTGTCATGACGCCAGTAAGGGGCATAAGTAAGAGCCACCAACACAAACATTCCCTGTGTGGTTGGCTCCACTTTAAGGCCTAGAGCAGTCCACGTTTTAGTCCTAAAATCCAGAAGTGAGTTGGCTTTCAAGCCACAGATTCCCTTGGCTGAAAAGTAATCGGAGTGCCCGACCGAGTGCCAGAAGCACTACAGTCAGGGGTTGAATCCAAGTCCCCGTGGTGAAAGGCCATTTATACGTCTTCTTCACTGCCTGGGCACCCCTGAAAACCCAGACGAGCGTTGGTTTCATGTTTTCTTCTGTGACATAATCAAACCAATACACATCCCATTGGCCCTGATGTAAGATAAATGGGTTCTGGGGTCAGTTGGTTTACAGTAAAGCCTCTTTTGTACCCTCACCTCTTTTAGTTTATTTATTATTATTTCAATAATTGTTTCTACTTACAGTTCATTTAGAGGCTTGGCCTGTTTTTGCAGCAAAGTAACCCTTTATGGTAGATTATTTTTCCCATGATTACATTACAAGCTGAACAGGACTATTCATGGACTCCTTTTCCCCCACGCCTGACTATAAGCACAACATCATACCGGTGTAAAAAAAGTGCTTAATTAAATGATAGTCAAAGTACAAAACAATTAAAGAATTATGTGCCAATAAGTTCTTTAGTTCCAAATCTGCTCTCACACTTTTGCATTTAATGTTTGTGGCTTGTCTCTCTGAGTGTGTCTCAATATCTATATGTGTTGAATTCACTTATTTTTTTTCTGTAAATTTATTGTCTTTCCAACAAAATAGACTGAGCCTGTATCCATTAACATGTACAATGTGAGCTGCCAACAGGGCCTGAGGCAGCAGGCCAGGAGATGGCTGCTTCATGTTGCACACAGAGGCATAGGCGCGTGTGTGTGTGTGTGTGTGTGTGTGGGTGGGTGTGGGTGGGTGTGTTTGGGTGCATGCATTTTTGTGCAGTCAGCCATGCTTTTGTGCAAGTGTGTGTAACCTGCTACAAAAAGGAGCAGTCCCCATCACACAATAGTGTCTGCTGAAAACCCTGCCTCATTGACAAACCAGGTCACGCACAAACAGACACACACACACACACACACACTCACACAAACACTCACACACACACACACACACTCACACAAACACTCACACACACACACACACACACACACACACACCCTCTGTGTGTCTTGAATGACTGCTTTGCTTTTGCCTTAAGGCTGACAGTGACCTCGAAGTTGAGTCTCTCTGTCGGTGTGTGAGCGTGTGTGTGCGTGTGCGTGCGTGTGTCATGTGCTGACCTTATAAGAACTCCAAGCGTCCCCTCTGGTTCTGGTCTACCTCTCCTGTCATGCCAGTAGGAGTGGGAGTGGAATACAAAAAGCCACAGTGTAAAGTGTATGCAGATAGCGCTGTTTGAGAGAGAAACCTGTTTACTGTCCCCGGGTCCAACACATTCTCATCTCAATGCGTCATAACAGACAGCGTAAGGATTTTACGCTAAAGGTACCCTTCAGCGTCCGTATGAAACGCCCCTGTTTGCTACGTTGCACAAAGGAGGCTAACCCTACCTGTTAGCTGTAGCGTCAAATAACTACGCTTTGTCACTCTTTCTCAAATTGTCGGTATATTACGCCCTGAGATTTTAGCTCAGCTACCATCTCCCTACAACTATGTACTAATTCTAGCTGTGTTTTGAGCATGTAGTATGTTCACAAAAGAAAAATGTTCATATATTATAATGCCTACTTTCAAATGAGTGGGAAATTGCTGCAATCTGTATGTATGACCCAGGTCAGATCAGCAGGGTTAGTGAGCAAGACACTTAACCCCTAGTTGCTCCAGAGGCGTGCGACCTGTGACATATCTAACAATTGTAAGTCGCTTTGGCTAAAAGTGTCAGCTAAATTAATAAAAATGTATATGTAAAATGAACGAGGTGATGTAATGCAACATACAATGGAGCACAGAATAAAAGCAAAAGGTCAAAAGGCGGTGTGATGACTCTAGCAATACCTCTGAGAAGAAAGAATCACTAAATATCTTGCATTTTACTAGCTGTTAATGAGTTTTGAAATGAGTGGTAGTGTCATAACCTCTTAGCTTGATTGACATCCATCAGTGCTTTGAAACATATCCAGAAAAACAAAACAGTGCATCAGTTTCTTGTACATTAACTGCCAAAAGCAGCAGTCAACATCGGAAGCCTATATAATAAAAAATCTAGTAGTAGTATACTATATACTTTTCATTATCAAATCCAGCAGACCAGTCTAAATGTGACTAATGTTCTGTTTTTCCATGCTAGATTAGTGTTTGTCCCAACTTCTGTTGTGTGAAGTTGGTCTGTTCACTGGCTAAATGAAATGAAATCCATCTCTCAGCTGTCAATGAAAGCATTAATCCCTCAAGTCTGTTCATGTGTGTCCAGCACACTGTTTTTCCACCAGCTTGCTGTCTCTCTGCCTTACCAGTGTGTGTTTTGTGTGTCCATAATATATCCAGTACTATAAGCACGTGTGTGCGCTCTGCATTGAATGGCTGTGTTTGGGACTGTCCCTTTTGTAGCAGGTTACACACACACATGCACAAAAGCGGGGATGACTGTGCACAGAAATCACTGCAAGCACGCACGCACACATGTCCTCGAGTTTGCGTGGACGTGTGTGAGTGTGCAGCAGCGCAGAACAGATGGTGCTATGTGGATCACCATTTGCAATAATCGTCTATATTTCACTAACTCATAATTATCCTGATTGGAGCTGCATGCTGCCTGAATGACTGTGACATGTGACACATGCCATTCAGTCTGTGGTTATTATAATGGTGAATATGCACTGTGCTCACAACCGACTTCCACTCTCTCTTGTTTATGATCACCAACTTTCCACTCTTGTTAACGCTGTGTTATGTAAATACAAAAAAAGAGCGAGGGGGATAGATAGGGGTCATGGGCTCCGGTCCCTGGTTTTAGACATGAACACTGCCAAGGTTAGGGTTTCCAGCTGTTACATCCAACCGTGCGTATATGTGTATGTGTGTGTGTGTCCCTGCATGTATGTTAATGAGGACAAGATGAGATGAGTCCATACACAGCTATCTCTCTCTCTCTTTCACCCCTGCCCCACTCTCTTCACCTCCCCTCTCCCGATCCCTCTCTTTGCCTCATTCCCATTGTGTTTTGCCTTCACACCTTCCTGCTCTCACTGGGAGTCTCTCTCTAATGCTCTATAATCAGTGTACTGCAGCAGTACTGGAGGAAACCTGTGGAAAGTGATTTATTACAGTCACTCACTCACAGGGTGATTTATTGCCGTGCAGGTAGACAGTGGTTCAAGGGTAAGAGATTAGTCTAACACTCCAGCTGAACTCCAAATTATCATTACACATTTAGATAGAGGACATGGTCTCTCTCTCTCTCTCTTTCCCACACACACACTCAACACCACCACTGTTTCATTGCATAATTTCTAGGTACATTAAATATCTTCATACAGCAAAGTCCTAAAACACTTTGAAGCAGAAAGCAAAAGGGGCAGAAAACTGAAATGATAAGTCTTTTTTTGAAACCCCTTTTAAAAAAAACTTAAGCTGCTAGTTGTGAATATTTTACCATTTTTTAAAAAACTATATAGACTTATTGAAAATATTCCCTCTATACATTTATACGTGTTGGATTGGATGTCTACTCATACTAAAAGTTCTGTGTTAGATTAAAACAGTGGAAAATAACACTAATAACATAAATAAGGTACAAACGTGCAGAAAAATTACTTGGTAAAATCATTTATTCTGTGCATTTTCCTTTTAATTGAATGGGCAAGTAAGCAAACAGGAAAAGCATATAACATAAATAAATACAATTAAATGTTTAAGGTCCGTAGGTGGCTGTTTGGCCCTAAGCAGCCAACTGAACATGATTTATTATCAGCTGCCAGGCGCTTTAATTCGAAAATATCTCTATCAGCTTCAGAAACCCACATTGGTCAAACCGCCCAAACATACGCAGAGTGGCTGAAAAAGGCTGCTGTAAAGGCCTCCAAGCCAGAAAGCCCAAGCAGATCCACCCTTTTCCCTGGAGCTCCATAATCCATCAGCGTTACAGAGATACATTCACAGTTAACAAAGAACACAGACACGCAGAGCAGAACACTGACAGACTTTCACAAGCCACTTCTACTGCTTTCATTTGCTTCTATCTATCTCTACTTGTGTCAAGATCGATTGAACGGACAGAATATGAAGTGATGCCCCCCCCCCCCCCCCCCCCGGGGTCATGCAGGCATGTGTAACACAGACACACGCACGCTCACACCAGCTCTGTGTATGTATAGAAATGAATAAATGCAATGCTCACTGCAAACAAGTGCGCTTCCTTCTCACTTATAGAGAAACAGCGGTCTTGAAGGCTGAATATAAGACCAGGGTTTTTCCTGCATGGTCGCTGCTGTGAAAGTGGTTTTCACCAGCGACTAAGAACTGAGAATAAAAATAGCAATTCAAATCCTCTCCAAATGTGTTTAATAGCAATTTATCAAACAACCGTTGAACAAGTGATGTCAGCTTTACCCTCCAGAGTCAGGCTGTGCTGGATTCTCCTACTGGTCTCTACAGAGCACTAGTATTTAACATAGGCGTAACTACACTTTATTTGACACTGAGAAAATACTAAACTGTCCTCCCCAAGAATACAGTAGAAAATATCCATCCATCGTCAACCGCTTATCCTGTGTACAGAGTCTCGGGGGGCTGGAGCCAATCCCAGCTGACATCGGGCAAAAGGCGGGGTACAACCTGCAGTCTGTCGCAGGCCCACACATAGACAAACAACCACTCACGCTCACACCTAAGGACAATTTGGGGTCACCAACCAACCTAGGCTGCATGTCTTTGGACGGTGGGAGGAAGCCGGAGCACCCGGAGAGAACATGCAAACTCCACAGAGAAAGGCCGGGGCAACGGGGGTTTGAAAGACACTTGGTCGCACCCATAGCGGTCGGCATGGGCCCCGTTTGGAGAGGCAGACGGGACTCTGGCATGGAAGCTTAGCAATGTGCTGCTATGGACGGGGGCAGCAGAAACATTTATTTTAGCCACCTAAAAAATCAGTTTAAGTGTACATTATATTTAGAATATTTTCACAACTTTAGCACACAATAACACAACCAAACTAAGTGAGACCAGGAGCTGTGTTTTTTTACTGTATTTGTTAGAGTAGTCTGGTGGCTTTGAAGAGAGGATCTAATGTCGGACAGGGCAATGTATCATATTAACATGATCATCAAGGTCATTACAATGCAGGCAGCGCAGGGGGAGGGAGAGGCATGCTGACCAAACAGGGACGGGGTGCTCTGGAGATCCAGATGATCAAATGAAAATTTGGAATGTGAGACTAAGCAGCTAGGCCTACGTGTCAGCAGTAAATAACTAACCTTGATGATGACCTTATTTTATTGTGCTTTTATCAAACTGCTTTTATATTTCTCTTTGATGGCATGGTTTGGAAACCTGTCCTTAAAAAACTGACCCAGCATCCCTGTACGCTAGACAATTGCAGAGGATATCTGGGTGGATTTTAAATGACGACCCCCCCCCCCACCCTCTAAACTGTGAATTTCAGCTTCTTCCTTCTAGACCAAGGTTTACAGTCCCAAAGTACAGAACAAAGCGGTATGAAAACAGCTTTGTACCAGCAGCCATCACACAGAAGAATACGTTGCACAGATGATATAGAAGCAACATTTATTTATTTCATTCATTTATTTTACTGTAACCTTGAGTACTTTTAAATTTACCTACAAATAAAGTAACCTGAACAGGCACCTAAATAATTCCACTGGTAATAACATCAGAATATTCAAATCAAAATGATCATCATTGTTCTTCAAGTAAAATAATGATATCTGGTCACTCTGCAATTAGTATAATCAGTAGGTGAGTTTAAAGTCAGTTAACAGTGAGCAGCTGACCAAAACAAATGGAGGGGCAGCCACCATCTCTCCTCGTGCATTTGTTAAGTTCTTTTCAATGTTATTATTCCTCACTATTCAATCATTTAATCATAGTATTCATGCTAATCTACACCCCAATTTGATCAGACCTTTTATGGCATTTTCAAATCTTGTGATTCATTATTTCCACATAGTATCTACTTTATTTTCATATTACTGTTTCTGATGGTTCTGTGTATAAATATTTAGATATCTATATCAGTATATCTAAATCAGCAAATGCAAAGATGTCTGTCAAATAAGGTAACATAGGCTCACTGCCTTCACTGTCTGATGCGTGGTCACCACCGAAAGGCCCGTCCCGAGCCGGGAATGAAATGTGGAGCTATGATTTAAATCATGTTTTTGTGCATGCTGCAGCCGTGCATGCCTGTATGTGTGTTTGTCAGACAAAGAGAATGTTCCTCATCCAGACAAAACGGGTCAGCAGTTAAAATGCCAACGCTGACCCTGCTGTCACATCACATGGACGTCTACTGCCAGACGTGTGTGTGCGTGTGAAGCAGTGTGCACAATCACCTGCTCTGGCTCTGTCTGTGTGTGTGTGTGTGTGTGTGTGTGTGTGTGTGTGTGTCTGTGTGTGTGTGTGTGTGAAGTAAGGAGTAGGACAAAAAGATATATGTCGAAGAACAAAGCAGTTGACTGGACAGATTATTTAATTAGCATTTTAATAGAACGATAAGGCTTTGCTGTCCCCCATCTCTGTTAACCCTAACATATATATATATATATATACAGTGGGGAGAACAAGTCTTTGATACACTGCTGATTTTGCAGGTTTTCCTACTTACAAAGCATGTAGAGGTCTGTAATTTTTATCATAGGTACACTTCAACTGTGAGAGACGGAATCTAAAACAAAAATCCAGAAAATCACATTGTATGATTTTTAAATAACTAATGTGCACTCTGAGATTACATGAATATTAACTAATTAATGTAAATGTTCCTTATCTCATTGAATGTTTTACAGTGTGGGAGGAAGTGCGTCTCTGTCTGTTTTTTTGTGTCTTCCTTTCTAAATGTCCAGTTTCTGTCACTGAGCCTGTCCTCGGTTAGAGTCTGTCTCTGCTTTCTATCTCTGACAACAAAGAGATATTTAGCCACTTCATCATCTCTTTTTAGGACCAGATAACACTCTAATCTACTTTGGCTTTTAGCTAGTTCCAAATGGGTTTCTTTACATGGCGTTATTATCTGGTTTCCTCTGATTGGTGTTTGGAAAGCAGGGTTATTGTGAGACTGGGCGGAGGGTCGGAGAGGGGGCAGTTGTTCTTAGCAACTACTGACCTTCTGTTTTGGAGCTACATCACTGTCTCTTTCTCTTTGCACTTTTCTGTGTCTTCCTTCTCTTTTGGAGGTACGTAATTGTCAAAGCACAGAGATTTCTGTGTTACTCATGTGGTGAGATGCTACTCTCTCTCTCTCTCTCTCTCTCTCTCTCAGTTCTTCCTCTCATTTCTCCAATCTTCCCCCCCCCTCCATATCTTCCTCTTTTATGCCTACCGCACAAAATGTCACCCCCTAACAAAGCAAAGACTCTCTTATCCTTAACTGGTGTTTTTCTCTCCGTGGGCTTTGTGCATACGAGCTTTGCGTACATTAACATTGTCACAGTTGCCTCATGCCTCCATTTCAAATCAAATCAAATTTTATAAGAATGAGTACCCCTAAAGTCCTAACCCCATACTTTATACCTGGTATAGGCTAAATGACCCGACATTTAAAATTCAACCCTTCATAAACACATTTACTAACAGATTAGTTGCATTTACTGAGCTGGCTCCTCTGAGCTACTACTGATGGCTGGGTAAAAGCATAAGGAGCTGAGCAAACAGTGTTTCAGCCTGGTTCCTGACAGCTCCACAGCAGGCAGTCAAACAGGTGAAAACATGGCAACAGCATTAAATGATCCTGGCACTCCTTCAAGACTCTTCCAATTATGAGCAACTTGGCTCACAGTGCTGACAGAGACAGACAACTGACATAATCTTTGTGGAAACGCTGCTATAAAGCTGTCAGATACCTTTGCAGAATCTTGCTCTGTGACCCAGCCTTCTTATTTGTTATGGCACTCAAGCGTTAAAACCTCTTTAGATATTATATGTAGCACTGGACTCGCATCATAACAACACCACCCTGTAATTTAAAGCTCCATTAAGCAATATTGTTGATGTTGCCACTGAATAAAATGATTCATCAAATAACTCACCAAACCAGTGTGCAGCTGTACGCAGCTTCAAGCTAATTGTTTGATTTGTCAGTCTGTATGGTTGAGTCCTGACAGCTCGCACTGATGCGCTCAGATATGCTCTGGGCACCAACTCCCAGGACATGAGCTCAGACAAGCTAATTGGACACTATAAGTCCACCATGAAATGACAAAGAAAAGAAGTAAGAACCGCCATTGTGGGTGGGGAAAAGACTACAGTGCAATGCCTATATTGGTGTGTTTTTGCTGCATGTGTTAGTAGCCAGTAGTTCAACCCTGTGTCCTCCAAAGTCCTTACAAAATGTGTTACTGAGTAAACCTAATTGCTTGATTGATTCTGTTCACTGGCAACCTTTCCCAACTCAAGAGGTGTGACACTTTTACACTGTACAGCAGCTGTAGGAAGGTCACAGTGGAAGGCTGTGCATCCCAAGCAATATGACATTAGAGAAGGAGCTTCGCGTCCCGTGTGCCGGGTCTGGTTAGGTTTAGGCTACTAAAACACTTTGGTTAAAGGTTAGGTAAAGACTGTGGCTTAAATATTGAAGAGGTCTAAATGCTCGTCTCATGCTTGACTGTTTAATATTTAAGGACCATGTTCTTTCCCTAACCTCAACCAAGTGCTTTGAGTTGCCTAAACAGAACCATAAAATCATAACCATAAGCCTGTTTTGGTTGGAAGGACTGGACATTGTAGAGATCAGACAGAGACAATAAAGCTTTGCTGATGCTTTTTTCAGCATTCTGGGTTTCCTGCAAAAGTTTCTATTTTAGCGTGTCCTCATTTTAACCCGTAATACTTTGCTGTTGTAGATTTAGTCTTTAGTCTAAATAGACAAAAAGTCATTACATTTTATTCAACTGCCAGTCAAAATGTTTTCTCTGCCAGGCTCATTCATTCATTTTCTACCGCGGTACAAACTGGAAACTTTTCTTGTGGGCAAACTTCATTCCAGCCAGGCTAAGCTAATGAGGCTTGCTAGCAAATTTGCCCAGTAACATTTACATACCGTTAGCGAATATACCTAGTTAACATTAGGACTTGCAGTTAGCTAGCTTACCGTGGCATAAATAGCAGGGTTGGTTGTGTTCTGCCCCCCCACTTTGTGACCACATGGAGCCTCTCTGTCTCCTATTCTCCAGTACACTGTTTTCCTTTCCGTTGAATTATAAATAAAGTGTGTCCACAGAGCATTTGTTTTTTTCTGACCAAACCCTTTTTGCGTTGAAGCCATCATGTTGTTGTCATTAACGTGCTGTCAGTTCGGAGCAGCATCACCTGAGATTCTGGGAATGTGCACAAGTCAATCAATGACAGGGATGCATTGTTTATATCAGGACAGACACACTAGGTTGACAAACGGAGGAACAAATCATGCATTTTTTATCACACCACTAATATTTTAGTCCTGTCTCATCATTAAAAACAAATCATACATTTCACAATAGTTTTTCTCATCAAAGATCTATTAGCAGGGTTGTTGATGAACATTTTTCATCAGTCATTAACATTCCTTAACGTGATTAAGACTGACTTGTCTAAAATGTGGATATTTTATTGTATTTGATAGTATATAGTAGAATAGACATTTTTGCACATCCCTAGCCGCCAGCCTTAAAGCCTCTGTAGCAAAACAAAGCAGGCAAGCTGACATTTCAACCCCCCCGTTTCTGGCCTCTATTTCAGCGTTTAATCGCTGTTTTGCCACGTCACCTCTTTCTAAGCTCCGGTACTGCCGTCAATTCTCTTTCCAATAAACCCTCTCTCGTTCTGTCTTCTTCTCCTCCTCCTTCACAACATCCATCACACATACACACACTCTCTTGCTGAGACACACACACACGCAGCCAGACAAGCACACACTGACTATTGCACACAAACACCAAACACTGTTCATTAAAGACACACTCGACCTCTCACACACACCTGTATAGAAAAAAATTGAGGCGTATTCTTGCATGGAGTGTTGACTTCCTGTGTTGGCAGTATCTAGGGATTGGAATAGATGAAACAAGGTTTGTGCATCAGGGACAGAAAAAAAGAGGCAATATTCTACTGAAAATACATAGTGTTGACATCCGACAGGCTGAAAGTATACCGACGTAGAAGTCATTTTTCTGTTTTCTATCTTTTTCTCATTCTCTTGATTGTTGGTTGCTGTCTCTCGTGACAGAAAAAAAAGTTTTTAGAGCCATTTTCTCTCACATTAGGTGTCATTGCTTCAACATTATCAGTATAATAATCATGGGAGAGATAAAAGAGAAAAGGTTTAGCTCCAGGATTTGATTTAACACTTCGTTCCAGGTTACTGTTGATAATGTTAGAAAGCATTCAGTTTGAAATCAACATGAGCAGAGAACTATGTCACACTGTGATGCAAACATCACAGCCGTTGTGAAGCCAAAACTGATTGAGCACTTGAAAAGTAATTGAATAAAGAACAGTAAATGTTGATGGTGGTCTAATTAGGGGTGGGGGGGGGGGGGGGGGGGGAATCGATACAGCATAGTATCGTGATATTTGCCATGGCAATACTGTATCGATACCCGGACGCCAAGTATCGATATTTCAGTATATAAATTACGGAAGGGATTTTTAACTTTTTGGTACTAGAATAATAAAATCTATTGTTCTTTTAGTCCACTAGAAAACTTAACAGGACAATATAGAGGACTGAAAAAGTGACGTGAACAAACAGAGAAATGTCTCTTTTTAGATAAACAGATGTTGACAAAGTTTGACTTTAGGGACCTAATTGGAAGTTGGAAAAAGTTAATAAATTACAATATATCTCAATATATTTAAAATCGCAACATAAATATCGTGATAATATCGTATCGTGGGGCCTCTGGTGATTTCCACCCCTAGTTCTAATGTAGCCTGTATAGTGAGCAAAAACCATTTAAAGGAATAAATATCATTCCTAAATCTCGATCCTTGATCAAGCGGCTGTACACGAACAGAGAAGTGAAGCCTACATGTGAACCCGAGAAGGTTCTTCTTTAGAACTGAATGAGGTGGCCTGCTGAGAGTCTCAGTTGAAGGAAAATCTGTTGCAGCCCAAGTGTGACACTAAAGAATGGTGCAATTCTGCTGCTTGTGCCAAAACTAATGTTAGTAGTGTAATGTAGTTATGAGACCTCACCAAGAAAAGACAACACCATGTTGTGATCCAGGTCAGTCATAATAAAATAGTGGTATTATGTTTTTCAGTGATCACCGAGCTAAAGCAGACAGGAGAAAAACTTGCCTTTGAGTGTCAAGAAATATGTCAAACTTGATCATTTCATTTCTTATAACTACAATGACCATCCTAAACCTTGCTCTACCAACAATACACATTAAAATAATCACAGTCTTCTACTGTCAGCCACTGCCTTGCTCAAGGACATTAGGACAGCAGTTAGTCATGAAGCACACACAATAACACAATAAACTGATTGTAGTGACAAGGTTGCAGCACACACACACACACACACACACACACACACACACACACACACACACACACCCTTTAGGTGTTTACTCTGCAGAATGTATTTGCCAAACAGCTTTTGTTTATGCAGAAATATGCTGACTACAACACACACACACACACACACACCAAAAACCCAACATGCACATTTCCAGATTTACTTAGTGTACCATTTGTGGGTGCATGCAGACACACATGCACACCTGAGTGAGACCTTGCTGTGATTTAGGTCACTAATCCGTTTCCAGGGTGATGGCCTGCCTTCACATCAGAGCTCTGGGCTTTGTTGCCCATTCATTACAAAATCCACAAGCACGTCTCTTCATCTCTAGACAGGGCTGGCTTTACGCTCGCTCGCTTTTCTCATTTGCTCTATTCTAACATCTCTCTATGTCTCAGTTCAATATGCTTTATTGGCATGATTGTCAGGTGAACAATATTGCCAACGCGTCAGAAATTATACAATTCAATAATGATATCAGAAAACTGTAACTTTTTAAAGCTGCAGTCTGTAACAAATGCAACAAATTCCACGTCTCTCTGCCGCTCGTATCACTACACTAAGCCCCGCCCACCAAAGCCTCAGCCCGCTTGCTCTCCATGGCCAGAGCCTTGCCAAGATCCCAGTCCCGCTCACTTCGACACACTTCATGGCCCAGTGCAGAGCGCCCCGGGCAGCCAGCGACAATGTCTAACAGCAGGAGGAGAGGTTAGTACACCCCTGCAAAAAAGTTAACTTCCCACTGTTTGTCATCATGCCATCTCTTTGCCACTCGTCGATCCAAGCGCCACCACGTCAAACACAATGAGTCCGAAGCTCCATCTGGAGCCGAGACGTCTTTGTACTAAACGCTGTGGATGGCAAAGGAGAGACGGGCAGTTCTTCCAATCTGCTGATTGTTTCTCAGAAATTGTGTTTGCAATTTCTAAATCCGAGCTGAAGATGTTGAGCATGACAGAGTGAGAGCATGTATGAGGAGTGGGGGGGGTGCGCAGAGTGTGCACAAGCAGTGATTGACACTGCGTTAGAGACTGCTCCTGGCTCTGAATGGTTGTTTTTACCTGGCAGAGGTGGGTTCTTGCAAATGGTATTAGGAACAGGAGGAGGAGACAGAGCAACCTGATTTTTTTCACAGATTATCTTTCTCATGAACTGTTTCAGCAAATATGCCAAAGAGGGTTTTTAAATAAAAAGAACAAGAAATGGCAAGAAACTGTAAACAAGTGTTTTGCATGTGTTTGTTGGCATGTGTGTACATGCGGATGTGTGTTTGTGAAAGATTGTTTGATGAATGAAGAATGTTTCTCTCTCTCTTTTTGGTCGTCTCTGTGTCTCTCTGCTTATCTGCTAATTTCATTCAATTGAATGCGTCAGTTTCTACGTGTGTGTGTGTGTGTGTGTGTGTGTGCATGTTTTACTATATCTGTGGGGTCTGTCCTTGTTGGGTTGTCTTTTTGAATTCGAACTCTGATGCAAAACAAATGACTCCCTATAACTGGTCCTCTTTATAACAGCCAGCTTGTGCAGTCCAACCATTCTGTATAAACAATATATATATATTTACAACCAATCAAAATATCACTACTGCAGACCTTGAAAGGTTAATCACTATTTGATTCTTCAGTTTTCTCAGCCCCTGACCCAAATGCATAGTCTATTGTCTTACTCTTCCACTTTGGCTCATTAAAAGCGATTAAGATTTTGGGATGTGGGGACGCAGCAGCTGAGCTGCAGTTCACATTTTCAAAACAAGACTACAGGCGCTTCTTCCCGATGTGTCCACTTTGTATTTGTCTCTATTTTGTGAGGATTTGTCAGCCCAACATGAATGTCTGATGGATTTTAAAGCACATGATTCATCATCTGCAACACGCACAGACTCACATGCAAATACTACACAATGCACGCACACACACAAAGATACAGGATGGCTAACAATAGCACACACAGGGGCATTCACAGACTTCCACCTGATGTTTTCAGAAGCTTTTTTTCACACTAGCCTATTTATTTCGACAGTATGAACCTGTAAAACAGTGGACCATCCAACAAACAATGCACACATACGGAAGCTTGTTGGCACAAACACAATGATTCTAATCATATTGTGTCTTCTGTAACAAACTCATCAGAAGTGACAAGCCACAACAATGGGCAATGACTCACACCTATGACTTTAAGGCTGAAAGCTCCAGTGCCTTGTACAGAGGCTGGACAAAAAAAAAGGAACACCCGACACTCTAATGTGAGTCAATACAACAGCAAGCTCTGGCCTTCAGAATGCAGCTGACACACAGCTGAATAAACCTCAGTCTGACAGAGAGTGTCAACCGAAACTGAACACTGTAAAGTTGCATCCTTTGCAGAGCTACTACAGGGGATTACATAAGCCTGTGCATGCCATGGTATTTGGGTATGTGTAGGGATTGTGGGTATGAGCAAGGCAATGTGTGGAAATCATAAAGGACTAGACAGGAACAGATTCAACGTATACACACAATGGAGCAACCACTACCTAAAAAAAAAAGTTATGCACTACTTCGAACTACAAATTATGGTAATTTTATGTCATTAATATGTAAAATAAAATAAAAAAGTTGCTTATGATCGCCTCTTTCCTTTTCTTTACATGTCAGATCTTTGAAATTCACTGAGACACACCACTGAGCCTAATTAATCAGTTCATCAAACTAATTAAGAGATGCTTTCCATCAAGATCGAGGAATCCTTAGTTTTCAGTCAACTAGGCCAATGAGCAAATGTTTCTTCAGCTAAAAACAGCCTTGAGAAACAAGTTCTGTACCTCTACTCTGAAACTTGACGGGAAACAAATCAAGCTCACTCAACACGTAATCAGCAACTGCTGAAGCCTTTCATTCAAAATCGAGCAATCACCATGCTGTAAAAGAAATTGGAGACAGGGTTGAATGGGCTCATTAGATGACACTGCATAGCGATAAAATTAATGTAAAAATATATAGAGTGTGTGTATCAATTTTGAAGCATTAAGCCTAATTATTAATCAGTTTAATTCAGATAGAATTCCCCCTGTTTAATTTTATTTTCTTACTACACCTTGCAATAATGGAGTGGATGTTTAGTCCTGATTTAAGTATCATAGACACAGACATACAAACATTTACAAACAAAATGCAGTATTTTGAAATTAAATTGTTCTCTAGAAAGCTAATGACACACACCTCTCTGCCAGCCAGCCACCCAACGAAATACGATGAGCCTGTATTCAGTAACGAGTTGTTTCATGAGAAGCTGTAACTCTGTGGGGCAATTAGCCCGAAGGCCGTGAGCCGGCTTCTGAGCGAGCCGCGGGGGATTTATGACTGTAAGTGCAGAAACAAACATTTAAGAGTATACCTAAGGCAACTGTGATGCAGGAGCCCCAGTGCAATGGCAACACACTAGTTCACTCGTAGAAAATATTTCCTTTTCTTTCAAATTCTGGTGAGCCAAATTTGAAGTCGATGGATTCGTTCTCTTTCCAATATTCCATTCAAAACGGCTGACTTCCTGTTAGGTTAAGGGGTTTTACTTGAAGAGGCTGCATTACATACAAGCAGAGTTATGTAGTATTTTATTCTTAAAATAATCAAAATCATTTTGATGGTATACTGACTTGTAATAGGAAGAACTGCCCTTCTGTCATTGGCCCAGAGCGGCTGCTATTGCGATTTCATGTGATTTCAGTGAAATCCCAGGAAACCTATCATAAGAACGGAGTAATGTTTTACAGCATCACACGCCAACACGACTCCTCAGCAAGCTAGCTATAAGTAAAAAGCCGTCGCTTTCATCTCCATTGAGTGAAATCCTGTAGGCTGTGATTTAGGGCACGTTCACCAGAGCCAAAGAAGCGCATTTCAAAAGTCATTTAACTTTACTTAACCTTTAACTTAACCAATTTCTTTCAGGTTTATTTGCTGATCTGATCTGTGACATGACCCTAAGACTTGTCTAATGAACCACTATTGATACCCAGTAGAGGAGGACGATGTGACCTAAAATTCCACAGTATTTTTTTCTTTTACAGTGACAGAATTACATCACGTTATTACAAAATCCAATCAAAACATGATACAACCTATTTTCACTGTAACGGCAATGTGAGGGAACCTGTGTTACTAAAGAAAAAAATAATAAAACAGAAGTTGTTTATTGGCTTAAATTAAAATGAGGTCTAGGCTTACAAATGTAAAACGGGGGAGTAGTCTGCTCCATAATGTAGGTTTTTATTTAGTACATGTAAAGTGATTCATCCTCAGAGATAGGGATCTTATCAGCATTTATTGGGCAGAAAACCCAAAGTACATTATATATAAGTACAATAGCCAGTGTACCACAGGGCATGACTATCAAGTACATTAACAGTAACAGACACACTTACTTAAGCACTTGTGGACCGCACAGATTCCTGGCAAAGTTCAAGTTTCTCCTGCAGTGAATTTGATTGCATAAGTGAGCACTACATCACAGCCACCGCCGAAAGACAAGAAGTACTCTGCTGTTAGGTGAACACAACACATGCACGCGTACGGGCGCCAGTTAGTTTGAAAGCCAGTTGGGACATACCACCGGCAAGAGACGGGGGGCATGTTTTGTAACGTTACTTCCCTCATCTTATAAATGGAATCAGCGTTTGTGCAGAAACTAGTAGTTAATAGAAATAACTTCATTTCTATGAGTTATCGCAGACACAGGAAAGCACAATAGTTTTATTCTGCTAAAACATGTGACGGTGAGGAAACTAGTTTACAGCCCACCACTAATATCCCTTGATATAGGCAGACAATTTTATACACATCACTGATTTGTATAAAACATCATGAATGCGGAACAATAAAAAATATTTTGGATTCTGCAACAAACTTACCCCAATTACCAAAAAAAAATCATTAGATTCTTTATTTTATGATGGCGACGCAGTCTAAAAGTCTATGTGATTTATTGTTAGTTAATTTATTTTCAAGGTGTCTTGTCAACCACTTGGAACTTGCTGCAATCAAACCACAAATGCTGGACCACATTCTGTCCTGAATGGGTTTAGAGCCCACTTCAGTCGTTCCCTGAACAAATAGTAGAATATTCAGCTGCAGACTATAGCAGGACTCCCTCAAAGACATTTTCTAAGTATTGAGGTAAATTAGTTTCAAGGTTATTATCCAGTCTGAGTGTCATTCGCTGCAAATTAATTAGCCAAGCTATTTGAATAAAACACACACACACACACACACACACACACACACACACACACACACACACAAGATAGAGACAGACAATGGGTCTGCTGTGTACTGACACAGGCCAAAAGTAGAAGGTCTGTGATGATAAGTCGATGTGTGTGTGTGTACACATGTGTACACATGTGTACATGTGTGTGAGTGTGTGGAGGGTGGTGAAGACACAGAAGGAGAAAGCGATCGATGGGAGAAGTTATACAGTGCTATTAGCCCAGTGTCTGTTGTAGGTAGCTCTCCTGTGTCCGTGTCTCTATCCGCTAGAGAAAATGTAATTATATCCTAAGACTACAGTTAAGCCATATGCACTCTTCTCCACCACACATTCAAACAAAATGCATAAATTAAATAAACCTGTAGAGTGTAATTAAAAAACGGGGAAAAAGAACCTGTCAAGTGTGTGTGTGTGTGTGTGTGTGTGTGTGTGTGTGTGTGTGTGTGTGAGCATGCACCCTGAGAAACTGTGTGTGGGCAGGGAGTGTTACGCTACATATGGAAGTCAGCTTAATTGGTTGACTTTAGCTAGCCTCACTGCCGGCATTAACCGCACTGAGTGGGCGCAGCAACCACATACACACAGCTGCACACAAGTGTGCGCGTGCACACGCACACAAAGACTCTGAGGTAAACAGCAAGCAAATGCATTTTTTGCAGCATCGCTGTCATCATGCAGACAGTAAGCTCATAGAGACAAGTAGATGTAGACTACGCCTGAACAACAGGAAACCAGGAGGATAAAGAAAAATCCAAACAAATGTGTGGATTAATGACTGCTTTTGTTTTCTTTCTTTGGTCTTGCTGCCCATTTTTCCTCTCGGCCACACCTGTCTATCACATTACATGCCGCACTCTTGCAGTTACACACAATTTCACATCAGCGAGAAGAAAGAAGCGGGTCTTTGCTTTAAGAGAAAATATAAAAACCTGTTACTAGCTGTGAATTTTCTCAAGACAGGATCCATGATTTAGCAACTGTTGTGTGCTTGGCTCTGAAAAGTGCAACATCCATAAGCAGCTTCTTCTGCACACTGAAGTAATGTGGATACAAGGGAGAGAGCTGTTTCCACGACTCTTTGAACTGCTCTCTCAGGTGGAGATTTTTGCATGAGCAACATTCTTCCTTGGCACATTTATTTGATGTTGTAGTCTGCTGGGAAAATTAGCTCACCAGGAAAATATAATATCACTTGTGAATGGTATGAATATGAAACTACAAAGGCTCTCGCTGATAGCTTCTGATGTATGTGGTCAAATAAATTAAATGCAGAAAAAGATGCAGCTTTCTGGTAATAAAAGGGGGCTCTGCTTTTGAGGGACTGCCAAACAAAACAGTGGCTAGTTAAGCTAGTTAGCTATCAGGACACATTTTACTTGAAATATCCAGATAAAAAGTTAAAGATAAATTTCCCTACTGGCACACTGTGCACTACATTATCCTGCAGCAGTACAGTTGGGCTGCAGCTAACGATGATTTTAGTACCTGAAGCTTCTACAGATTATTTCATCGATGCATCGTTTAAGAAGTACTTTTGCTTCGGCTGTGTAAGTTTATATACGATAGATGTTTATTAGTCCTTTCGGAAGTTCATATTGTCTCATACAGCAAACATCAGACCAACAACCAGACAACTGCTTTGCCAACACAAACATCACCCGAGTGTTATAAAAGTTATACTGAGGCGCAGCTGCCCGACAGCCAGTTAACTCCTGACGTTACAACCCAAACTCACGGCCCAACCAGGAGAACAACAAACGCACGTGTGAACATTTTCACTTACTTTGCTGCTTACTTTGGCTAGCCTTCAACTCAACAATCAATCATGATTTCAGTTTGTCGTGGAAATTATATTCCTGGTGAGGGATTGAGCACATAATTCAGTAACAACCAACCGTTGTCTTTGAAGAATTTATTAACAAAAGAGAATAAACAGAGAAGCACTAAAACACATACACAGCTGGTCCAGAGACCTGCCGGCTGGGGCGGCTTCGGGCGTCTGGCCCCGAGCAAAGGGAAGCATGAGAGAGGAGAGGACAACAAGAGGGGGAAACACCAAAACAATCTCACAGCTCTGACCTAAACCCTAGTAAATGTGGACAGACTAACATAAGGAGTATAGGAGAGTATATATATATATATATATATATATATATATATATATATATATATATATATATATATATATATATATATATCTATAAGACATATCGAGAATAGTAATAATAATATTAAAAGATCATACATAAAAGATTAAATGTAAGAGGAAACAATTTTCTGCCATAACACAGCTCGGAATAATCCCAGACTTTGGACGCTTTCTTCTTCATCCCTCGCTATTTTCTCTCTCTTCTTCCCCTTTGCAAACAGCGGCATCACAATCACGTCGTGACGTCGTCCACACAGCGTAAACATGCGACAGCAATAAAGGTCCGTGTGTGAAACAGTGTGCGGTATAGTTGTGTTGATGCTCTTTAGTAATCGAATTAATCGATGAATCGTTTCAGCCCTACAGTACAGGTGGTGGTAGGTGAATGGACACATTGCATGAAAATGATGTTAAGTTGTTGCTCCTGCATTCACTGCGACAGTTAATGGATTTCTTCAGTTAATGGATTTAGTGTGTGAGATATACTATAGATGAAATGTGTACATAAACAGGACTTATTTTGCAGTAGTTCAATAATCTTTCACAGAGAAGCCACAGTATAGCAATTTCTCCTCATGGATCAACAGAGCAGGAGGCAATCCAACAGCTACATAACATACATTTTATGCTACTTTTTTCTCAAGTGGAAAATCTCCTGCACTGCAACTGCTATTACTCACCCCACCTGAACATAACAGTCACATGTCGCACCTTCATGCTCCTTCTCTAAAGGCTGTCAAACGGCATTCTACTAAAATCCAGAAATCTGCAAGTAGACACGGTAGAAAATACAGCTCCTCGAATGAGCAACCGGGTGATAAGATCTAACAGAGGAATTTTGTTTTAAGATATAGCTGTGGCAATGAAGCTTTAAATCCCGCAGCAGTAACCAGCCACACACTGCTGCATAAATCAAATCAAAATAATCTCTATCCAAATGCCTCCCCTCCCCTCATACCCTTCTCCCCCACACACGTGTTGTGACATTTCCTCAGGTTGTCAGACATAATAGTTCTTGATCCAACCAGAAAACTAATCAGTGACAAGAGAGGCAGAGAGATCTGGAGAGAGAAACAAAAGAAAAAGAGAAAGAGGCGAGGGAGAAGAGAGAATGGGAGAATAATACTGAATAATGTCAAGGCAAAAAGCCAACACACACCTGCACAAACAGACATGCACTCCCAAACAGATCCACATTATTATTATTATTATTATTATTATATGTTTCACACACACACGTGAATTTGCATATGCGTATATCCACACATGAAATTGTGCTATTGTAGTTGCACTGATAAAAGATTAAATGACAAATTGAAAAACTTTATGAATTAGAATCACTAATAATAAGTCACTCAAACCACTAGGCAGTGACGGGGGAAGGTGTTTTGGTGTGTGCGTGATAAAAAGGGGCCATGTGCTCAGCTACCACCACGGCAATTACCCCCCCAACACCACATTAACAAAATCACATGTCAGCACAGGTTACACACACACACACACACACTTCCTTTAAGATGACCCCATGACCTTGGGGGTTGGGATGGCGACCTTGCCTTGGCCCTGACACGACCAAACAAAAGAGATGGAGAGATGGATGGAGGAGGAGGGGGGAGGGAGAAGGAGGGAGTAGTGGAGCGGAGAGGAGGGGGTTGCCTCACAAGGGACATGGGGTTAAGTGTGTGTGTGTGTGTGTGTGTGTGTGTGTGTGTGTGTGTGTGTGTGTGTTCTTGTAGCCCTTTGTACGCACATTTCCCTCTCTTTTGTTTACCGCACTCTCAGGTTATCTCTGTCTCTGATAACCCTCCACTTGGTTTGGAGCGATTTCTCAATTTTGATGACCTCTGACATCATCGCAAACATCTACATCTACATCTGTGACGTGCCCTTTGTCGCTGCCGCCCTTCTCATTCAAAATATATTTACATGAACGGAACAAATTAGCCGGTCAGTTGTCAGCTGCTTCAGATTGGTCGGTCTCATCATGAAACAAAGGGGAGGAATGGCTCCCTGCAGAGATAAAACACATCACCGCAGTCCACCAATAGAAAAAGAACACACACACACACACAGGCAAGTAGCAGGCAGAGGTAAACACGCACATTCTCTCTCTCTCTCTCTCTCTAATCACCCCTCCCCACATACACGCCACCTCCAGGTGCTCGTGGTTCATTTTCCCATCACATCGTCTGTCTTCATTTCCCAGAGCAGCAAGATAAGACCTGCTAGTGATACAAGGGTGCTGTGTGTGTGCGTGTGAGAGAGAGAATGTGTGTACTGGCTAATTTACTCAATATTTCCCAGCACTGTGCTACTCAGTAGTGTAACAACCCACCAACCCCTCATGTGCTACTATTTGTCTCCTCACATCTCTCCCATTATTCTCTCTAATTTCTGTACTAGTAATAATTGTAATATTAACCTCAAGTATTTATAAGATCTACTTCTGGACACCGGTGCTGTTTAGTTAACTCACCATACACAATGATTTTGACTTTAGATTTGAAGTTATATTTCAAGTGAATGGTATGAGGCAAACCTTGGCATTAATGCTGTAAATATGACAGCGCCTGAGTGGTGATCACTTTGCTCTATGGCGCTCAACTACAAGATACAAGATCATTTTCAAAAAGACAAGTCTGTGCGTCTCTTTCTGACATTTGTCTGCTTCTCTTGTTCTTCCTCAGCAGCGTTTTGACCTGCGATGCCTTATGATGGCTACAACAGCGCTGTCATGTTGTGATGCAGCTGCAGCTGACAGTGATCCGGTGAGCGCGGCTCTTTGGAGAATGGCTTTATTATCACTGACATGGTGAGATTTTATCTAAGGTGGTACACAGTTTATTTCGTGGACGTCGCCATGCAAAAGGCTGGATACTCTTCATGGCAAGAAGTGATTAAAGAGTGCAGAAATTAAGGAAATGAGAAAAGGAGTGGAGGAAGGAGGAAGGAGGAGGGAGGAGGAGGAGGAGGTGTGTTTGCCACCATCTGGACTCAGTCTCTGATAAGAAACACTTAGTCAGCGAGCACCTCATCGCTCAGCCCGCACCCTCTTTCTTTCTCCTTCGTAAACTGAACCGTCTCTGCTGTAATTCCTTTTTGGTTTTTCACTGATGTCATGTTGTTGTGCAGTAGGTGATAAAGTGGAAAAGTTTGAAAGAATGATAAAACTTGGGGAAGTGTGGGAAAGGAAAGGGGAAGAGCTTATTTTGGAATCTAAAATAAAAAAGTAAATAAAATAGTTGTATTGGCACTGAAACAAGTTCCAGTTTTATTTTATTATTTTTTTACACTTTGTGCATTCTGATGTGTTTCTCAATGAGAATAATCTGCGCATTGATTCGGATTCTACTTGTTATTCAGAGTTGCCAATATAACTTTTTCCAATACAGATGCAGGTTCAATTCTGTTTTTTTCAGTACCACAATTTATGTTCGATGCCTGGAGAGAAACTCAGCAAGGTGAACAAGAATCTGTTCCCATGAATAATTCTGAGGGCATGCATGTTCTTCAATCCAGTGTTCAAACACATTTCTACAAATGCACATGAAAAACACATTCACTAAACACATTACTTTAATATATGGTTTTGATGCATCTTTATCATTATTTATTTGTATTATTATATTTCAACTGAAAGCACCAGTTGTTTTAATATGTCTATTACTGGCATGATTTGCAAACATAAAATAATTTCACAGACAAAGTGAGTTTAGAGGAATCAAAACAAACAGCTGAAGCAGTTAGTAAATGAACTGATGAGTTGAGAAAATTAAGCTGCAACAATTTTGATAATTGATTAACCGTTTAATTGAAATTGTGAGGGCAATACTCGGCATTTTCTGAAGTTTTACAGATTAAAGAAATATCAAATTAATTTATAAAATAAATTTATATACTGGTTGAATTTTGGGAGGAAATCATTTGCTGTTATTACATCTATTACATGTTTTATTTGTTAACTTTCCACTACGCTATCATGTACCTATTTTAAGTAGATATTACATCATAGTCCGCAGAAAATGCCTTCTACTCCTGCAGCAAAAGAAAATGTCACTATAAAGTCAGGCGATGACACATTTACTGTGAATAAGTTGGACCAAACGTTCAAGGCATGCTGAAATGTTTCTGCTGAGGTCTGAATATTTCTTCTAAGTGATAACAGTGTTAAGCACTCGTAGCTGTGGTCACGTCAGCCTGCGCATAAAACACTTCAGGTGACATTCCTGCGTTACGGTCCTGACGCGCGCCACCTTCCACAATATGATTTATATCAATGTGAATCCGTTGACTGCTTCTCTTGAACACTCTTCGCTACTGAAGTGAGACGCAGTATGTTTATTTTTTCCAATTTGTCCTTTTGAATTAGTTATGAGGAGGGACGGGGCTGCACTCTCTCAGGGGGAGCTGTCTGAAAAACATTCACGTACGGCACATGGACACAGACATGCGCAAACACTCACAGATGCATGAGGTACGTCACGCACCAACACATTCCTGCTACACTCTTATGATGAATGAACCTTAAATGTCCTTCAATGTAATGAAAAATAATAAAACAAGGAAAAATATGGTTTCATGTAATATAAATGAGCAAGTCACCCTAAGTGAGAGTTGTTTGTGAACTATTGTAAATCTTGTGTCTGCTTAAGTATGCAGGAATAATGTTCTACAGTATATCATTGTGTGTGTGTGTGTGTGTGTTGGCCCACAGCATTTTAGGAACTTTTATTTTCTTAGTAATGGCCCCAACTGCAGCACTACAGTCCATCAGGAGAACCACTGCAGGCGCACAGGTAACGTAAAGCCTCTGACTCGCACTCCTCTGACTTCCTGAAGTCCTGTTTAAAAGTGACGTCCTTCCTCTGATGACTTTCATCATATTTTTAGCTTTGAAACACAAATACGCACACACACATAAACACACACGCAGGCTCCTATATCACAGACACCCAATCTATCTCACACATCACTCTCAAAGGCCTTGTTGCTAGGAGATAGTGCGCTATTTGTGGAGAGAGCGCGATAGAGAGACATGGAGCGAGATATATATGGGGAGAAATCGAGGAGTTCGGAGAGTCAAGTTCCTTTAAAGCAGGATGAATCTCTCAAGACGTCTCTTTACACTCTTTCACGCACCAACTCAGGGAATAAAGAAACACACAACACAGGCTAGGACAATGTGTGTGTTCCTGCAGCCCATGCATGGTCGCTCATGTGAGTGTGTACATATCCGTGCAGCAACATGAATGGCAGTGTGTGTGTGTGTGTGTGTGTGTGTGTGTGTGTGTGTGTGTGTGTGTGTTCCTCCAATTGCAGCGGTGGTGGGATCCAGCAGGTCATATAATGGTTGGCTGGTCACATTGTCTGCCTCAGCGGTCAGTCCCTAACACACACACACACTGTCCCCTATAATCTGCAAATACAGCTATTATAATCTGATAAAGGCTGCAGAGGGGGGGAAAAAATCCTCATCTGAAACACTGCGAAATCTACACGAATGCACCGCCATCGCCTTCGCTTTGTTGTCTTTCTGAGAACAACAAACATCTACAAAAAGTAACACTTTACAGAGCATCGGTTAGCTCACCTGGTACACCAGGCGCACCACGCAATAAAGGCTGAAGCCCTTCCCACGGCGGCCCGGGTCTGACTCCAGGCCACCACGGCCCTTTGCAGCATGTCTCTCTCTCGCTCACATTTCCTGTCTCTCTTTGGCTGCTCTCTCAAATAAACCCGCCTCAAAAAATATATTCTGAAAAAAAGGCACACTCATTGATTTTTTCCTGACATACAATAATTGATAATGATTGAATAGTCCAACTGCAGTGCCACTGTACCACTAGAGGTTGTATATTATTCTGTAAAAGTGATGCAAATGCAGAAAACTTGGATAATTTATTGTGGCTTTAAAATTCTCAAACATGCGTTTCTTTCTCCAGAAGTTGGGTCCTTGAACTAATACTGACACTGGTGCCTTAAGTCAAAACACATTTTAGAAAATATAAACCGGGAGAAACGTGCTCCCAACATGACAGTTCTGTTCATTCCAAACTGGCTAATAAGTGCCTTTACACAAAAGGAAAGAGTCTATCATGTCTGGTGCACTGGTAATTATCATGGATCATCCAATTAAATGATACCCAATTGATCCCAAAACTTAAATGTTTAAGCAGTTATTGCCTAATAACTATTACTACTTCTGTGTTAAGTTGCAAAAAAATTAAGATAGAGAAATGACATTACTTCACAGCTTCACATCTATTCAAATGAAGCTTCTTTGTTTTCACAGCATAATTTGAAAATGTTACTTAGATGCCATAATAGCAAGTCATTAACTAAAGAGTATTCAAATCCATTTCAAGCGTTTTTCTATTAAGCTGGGACTATAATAATTAGGAACTCATACTAATTCTACAATGTTCGAGGCCTTATGTCATATGAGCACCAAAACAAGAAAGTTGCTCCGTAATCACACAGTTAAAAACCCTCATAAATGTGCTGCTTTATACTAACTTAATTACACTTTTTTTGTTATTATTTTCATTAGTGTAACCACCAGTGGAATGTAGCAGCTGTCTGTGCTGGTTGACTGACTGCATTGTCTCTCACAGTGGTTGGTCTGAAACTCACAGTCCTCCTAATCTACTAAAACATTCCAGAGAAGCAGAAAAAAACCCCAAACGTGTGCACAAAAGAAATCATTTTGACAAACATGTCAAATTAGTCCAGTAAAATATAACAAGTCACATGCGCAAGGACTTTTGGCGAAAACTAATAACAGGGGCTCTGTCAGTTTCTTACTGTTATTCTAAGCCACACACATACACCATTACAAATCATCAGCGTTATGAAATCTCACGCACTCATATTACACTCGGCATCTGTTACCAGCAACCACTGTGAGACTCAGACAATATCACTTCTCCTACTACTACCTAACACCTTCACAACATCTGCACCTGCCTTTTAGCAACCCATGCAGTGCAAAGCACGGCAGATGTAATTATTGGAAGGTGATGTTCATAAAGTAAATTGTTGCTTCACATTGAACTTGATCTTCAGACCAACCTTCTATATACATATGAGAGCAAACAGACACAAAGATGTTTGCAGAACTACTGTTTGATCTTTTGTGCAAAATCATCTACGAACTGGATATGAAAAGGATTTATAATTTTATAGCCCCTTCACTCTCGCTCTGACGTCTTATCATCTCTAATAGACCCGCTGGAATCTTAATCAGTTCCACATGTTCTTCTCTCTACCACTGTCTCTGCCCTCCCTTTTATACGATCTGCCCGTCCACCGCCGTTTTTAAGAATGTTTCCTCTCACGGTGACAGTTTAATTCCTTTAATCCATCACCAACATCCTCTTTTGCTTCCTTACTGACATGCATGTTTTTGAGCGTCTCTTAATTTATGTTTCTAACTGAAACATAAATTTCGAGGGGTAAGAGGAGAAGACTGAAAGAGAGAAAGCGCGCACACACATGCGCGCATGCAGAAAGCAATGGAATGCAAATGTCTGTGTCTGGAAGCGATTAGGCAAAAAGTCTGTCTTCTCTCTGTGTCTGAGCAGCAGCACACAGTCAGCCACCCTCACCTCACACACACACACACACCTTTCAAAACACACAATGCTAAAAGCTGAAGCGGTAAATTGTCAGAACGCCAAGTCAGATGGGGTGATGCCTTTCTGAGTTCACCCATCTTTTACTGCAACAAGTTGACAGGCAGCGAGATCTACATTTATTTAAATTTTAAGTTCATCATTCTTTCCATTTATTCAGTGAAAAAGCGTTGTCATTTAATTATATAGCGGGGTGTGTGCTCAGTGTTCCCTTCTTTGATTTACAGAATAGAACTCAAACACTATACATGAATGTTTATAGTAGAAATTAAAAGTACACATCGTAGTATGTACTGTCAGCTTAGAGTTCTGAAACTAAATAGTCCATTATCTATCTGCAGTGTCCATCCTCAATATCAAGTGTCCAACTAATTTGAATTATTATGGGGCCTTTTAAAGGAAACATGATTTAAGGCCACAGTGAGAGGTGTCAACCTTACGGTGATCACTGACACAATTCTTGAACCTTCCTTTTTTACTTTACATCACAAACTGCGACGGGAGAACTAACAGATCACCCTCACACACACACACACACACACACACAACATTTCTACTGTGGATAACACTGAAACATCTTTGGTCACTTTGCCAGCAACTACAACTGACAGCAGTTTGTCCCGGATGTTTCTCATTATGTCCTCCACATTGATTGGTACCCTAATTAAGGTAATATTCCCAATCTCCATTAACTGTGAATACTGTCCCTATGTAATCAAAACCAGACCTTAAAGCTAATGCTTTCTGTATGTGTGTGTGTGTGTGTGTGTGTCATAAGAGGATTGTAGCACAGAGATAAAAGACAGTATAGTCACTAACTGATTGGCACCATCAGCTACTTACTAAAGAAGAAGCTGACAGTTATTTAGATGGATGCGAGCTGATAAACTGACTGACTGGTTGGCGTGTGGACTAAAGTGAATGAGTGAGTGCAACAAAAAAAGAAGAGAAAACTAACTGGCCGCTTGATTTAGCCTTATAGTTTTCAGTTCGGAAAAGTGTGACCACAGCCTCAGAGACTCTGCGGGGGAAAAAGCCACTAAAAACTGAGAGAAAGAGAGAAAGAATTATAGAGAAGGAGGCAGAATATAGGAAGATAAAATGCACAGTGCTGGGTTCAGATGAGAAGAAGGTATTTCCCTCCCTCTTACCACTTTCTCACTAAATCCAACTATGAGGCCCCAGTATTATTTTCACACACACACACACACACACACACACTGACTGACTGTGTTGTTTTTGTCAATGAGTTTACTTTCAGTCAGTGAATTCACACAATGAGAGGCAATTGAGGGACCAAGCGACTTCACAAGGCAGGCAGGAACACACTGACACGCCATCCCAGTCACACACACACGGTGCAGCTTTCAGAGAGGAAGAGAAGGACATTTGATTTGGACGTCTACCTTGTCTGCGTGAGTACTCCAGTTTCGCCCAGCTTAAAGGGTTAATGCCCCCAAAAAACACATAGGATCCTTCAGGCACGCATCAACACCCGGAGACGCGCTGCTGCCGAGGGAAAAATCCCAAAAACACCTCCGTCGCCCCCCGCTTTTCTCTGTCTTTTCTTTGGAAAGAATGTAAAAAAATAAAAAAATAAGGACGAGCCTCTGACTTCTCTCTCTCTCTCTGTCTGTGGGACTGCCTCAGTCTTTTCTCTCACTTCTTGTGTTCCCCCAGCCTCTGCGCTCCAAGTGAGGGATGAAGAATGAAAAAGACTGGAGAAAAAAAGCTCCTACTTTCTGCCACTTTTTCCTTTCTTCTTTCTTCTATCTGTCAGTTAAAGAAAAGGCGGAATTGTCTTCTTTTATTCTGTCTCCGGTGGCTTTCTCTCTCCGCCCGCCGCCGCCGTCAGTGTCTGGCCGCTGCTGCTGGCACCTCTGCGGTGTGCGCCTGTGTGCCGCGCTGCCTCTCTCTCCCCGGCTGCTCCGCCTCCCTCCCTCTCTCGCTGGTTGAGAGAAGGAGGGAGGCGGAGCCAAGAGGACAGAGGGAGCGGAGAGACGAATCGGATTGGCTGACAGGGGAAGGGGGGGGGGGGGGTGAGAGAGAGGGGGAGAGCTGCGGAGGGAGGGCCTGCATTTCTGTTTTCTGCATTTGAAGGATGGAGGTGAAGATGTGTAGAGAGAGAGAGAGAGGAGAGGAGGAGGAGGAGGAGGAGGAAGGCCGTGCAGGGAGGCACTCCCCTCTCCCTCTCTCTTTCTCTGCATTCTTTTGCTCTGATCCCCCTGATTTCCCGACCACATATGTATTCATAGCACAGAAAATGCACCTCTCAGCTGCTCACACGTGATCCCTCTCTTTCTGTCTCACTCTCACACATTCACACACATTCACACACACCCCTCATGTGTGGGTGTGGGTGTGCGCGGTTAGGTTTTGAGGCAGCTGTATAAACCAAAGGTACTGAGAGAGAAAGAGGGGGAGTGACTGGGCTTAACTAAAGGGGATTCGGCAGCCGAGGACGTTAGACAAACACACAGGCATAGCCGGGCATGAATGTGTTGCAGGACACACACACACACACACACACACACACACACACACGTGCACTGATAGATACACACTCCCTTTTTTTGTCACATTATTTTGGAAATGTGTTTGCACTCCTTAATGTATTTGAGTGCATTTTATTTTCTAGTTGTAATTTTGATAGTTAGATTTAAATAAATAAAAAGTCTATCTAAAATAATAATTTAGCAAAATGTTTGTAGGAATGTGTGTGTGTGTTTTAAAAAAAATAGACTAAGTGTGGTGAGTGCTAATAATTCGAAGGTGCCTGCTGCTGTATTTCAGGGTGTGTATAAATACCTTTTACATTAGCAGAATATTCTCTATTATATTTTATTCTCTAAGTGGTGTTTTTATTATTCACTGTAGATGATAACATACACATTATAATTATGTGTTACCAAGTAATAATGTTACAGCTGAATAAATTGATGTTAAATCTGGTATATTAAAATATTTGCTATTATAGATTTCTTCCTTTGAGTATTTCTTTCCATATTATTCTATCTATATTATTACAGAGTATATCTTAATAAAAGTATACATCTATAATATCACAAAACAGCACAGAGAGCAGTCTGTCCAGTTATTGAACACAAAATTTACATTTATACTAACATATAACAACCTTTTTAATATGTAAACCACACTCCTTTTTTTTCTTCTCACACACACACACATATATACATTTTGTGCATGCCTGCCAGTCCTTCTAGTAATATCTATGTAACACGTGACTGAGGATATTGCTTGGAAGAAAATTCATTCATTTCATTATTTCACGGGCGGCCGTTCACTGTGTTATCCTGCACACACAAGGATGAGCACACGCAAACATGAACAATAACATTTAAATGTTCATCTTTCCTGTTCTCTGAAAAGAGGATTGACAGAACAACATTAGCTCAGTTTGGACGACTTAACTGCACAAGAGACAGAGCCTAACGGCAGCAGAGGATAAGAGGATGATCGCACAGAGAGCGCGGCTACAGACACATCAGCTTCTACAACACAGAGGCAGGCCGAGTTTAGTGAAAGGTTCGATGAGTGTGGGGTTCTCTGGACCAACTGTGACATTGACAAGCACTATGACCCCATGTCTTAGTTAAGAATATCTTACCTTTTTAGGGGTGGGGAAAAAAGAGCCAAGCGTGTTGGAAGTGAAGAGCACATAGGCCTACGTTTTGTGGGCAATACGTATAATACAGGGGAACAATCAGGGGAGATTTGTGCAGTCTAACGGTAGCAGTGTGAACACTCCAAAATTTGCATCAAAATCACTGCTGCAAAGTCGGCTGCTGCTTTGCTTTCCCTTTGTGAAGTGGTTTATAACCTGTCCGGGACCCACGTAAGCGAAGCAATGTGTTTGCTATGGAAGCAGATATTTTGTGTATGCTATATACCTGTGTTAGAGTGTGTAATGGGCCCAAAGATTGGTTCATACTTTACCATGAAATTCAAGAACCATATGCTTTTCATGCCGACTGCACATTGTATATTCCAGTGTTTCTTTGGCGCTGTAGAAACATTCAGGTTTCCACCATTAGGATTCCTGTATTTTCAGTGAATGCAGGTTGGATGGTGTGACACAATCTACATTTAAAAAATGTGGTGGCCAACCTTGGTCCCAGTACCAATGGAACCAATGGATTTGCTGTAATGGTTATAGACTTTATGATCTTAAAACTCCTTTACAGTCAATCTCAAGTTGAAATTCTCCTTAAAATCTAAATTAATATTTTAAATGGTGGATAAAACAGATTTTTGACATAGTTATGAATGAGATGAATGTGTACCAATAAAGAAACATACATATAGAAGATAAAAGGAAAAAAGGGCAGTCGAAATGCACATTTTATTTCCTCTCGTACAATTCAGCCAGTCCATCTTTTTTAGCACGTGTAAAGCTGAATGATCTTGTGCCCAAAGAACTAATTTAGTCATGACACACACAACCTTACACACAGCCTAAATATTTTATTAATCTGTACATCATCATCATCATCATCACATACACACAAACTAATGATCAGCAGCAGCAGCAGCAGCATCTCCCATAGAGGTTAATACAGTATTGATTTTGGCATAGAGGCCACTGGCAAGGAGATGAGGATATAAAGTGAGTTATCCTCAATCCTTAATGCTGCTGCTTTTATTACATATTTCCTTGGTATATTCAATTCAATTTTACTTATATAGCACCAATTCATGTCATTGCAATTTTCATAGAGCAGGTCGTTTATATAGATATATATCTATATAAACATTTATGTACAATAAACATATATAAATATATAGAATTAAGAAGAGTCCTAGGAGAAGGACATGCGTCAAATCTTGCCGCCAAGAGTGTGTCCCTGTGCCACAAACTGATCTGTATGTGTTATTTTTGTTGTTGAAATTTCTAACTAGCTAAACTGAATGGTCATGATTGCATTAATTCTTGTTATGTTATATTCAAAATGTAGCAGAGCGTATATTGAAAAACCTTGACCCGTGCATCACCACTACCCTGACACAGCACTGTGGGAGCCAGTGACTGGGTGTTTCTCAGAGTGTCACATTAGCCAAAACCTAATCACACACTGAGCAGGACTCCTGGCCAATGAATGAGCTAATGGCGTAAGAGGCAGATATTTCTGTAATATTTTACTAAAAACACAGAGGGTCTGAAAAGTTTGGTACCGTTAGTGTGAAAAGCTTTACCTGCCATATTTATACAGTGCTTTGTTGAAGTTAAAGATTGCTGAGTTGTCCCTCAGTAATTGCAGATGACAACCTGGTGGTTTGAATTTCCAGTGTGAAGAAAAGGATGGATGACTGTGAAACTGAAACCTTCCTATGTAATAAATGAGTAATGAGTATTAAACATTCCAAGCTGTTCTTTTAAAGTCAGTCCAAAGTCAGCGTTGCATAGCATTTTAAATCAATTGGGAACAACACACCAGCCAGTATAAACCGTTCTGCTGCAGCTATTTTGAAATGAGGAAAGCAGTTAACATTAACATGTGAAGATGAGCAAGAAACTAAAAGAAAGGCTTATTTATAAAACTTTTTCTCTACTGTGATCTTAATACACAGAATCCTGCATGTTAGGCAGGAATTGTACCAGGACTGGTCTTGATGTTGAAAGGGCCAGTGAAAGCATGAGTCCAACAGCATCTGAAGCCCCTCCCCCGACACATTACTGATGTCAGAACTGTCCAGCACTTTTGGAAACCAACAGCCTGACAATCATCCTCGTGGCCAGAAGGGCAGAGACATAACAGCAGTCAGGATCAGAACTTTGCTCTCAAACATTCGTCGTCGTTTTTTCTTCACTCAAATACTTTTTGTGTGTACAACCGAGTGCAACACTGTGAATGCTTGGACGGGGAGACTGTGCGCTCCATTATCCCCTTCTGAACGTCTCCACGTGTCTCCCCTCTCTCTGACAGCCTTTTCACTCCACTTTTGAGTGCGGCAGTTCGGAAAAGCTATAAACACTTTTGCTTTCAGATGAATGGTCATAGAACAAGTCATACAAACGTATTTGATTTAAGCATTCTCCAGCTTGCCAGGGTCTCTAGCATGCTTAAAACCGAATCATCAATAGTACACTGTGGTCAGAAGATCATGGGGTTATCTTACTACTTGATGACGAGTCAACAAGAGCAGATGTTTCATAAAAAGAGCACGATTCTACCACTGAACTACCAGTGTAAGGTTGTGCTTCATAAGACAGGCAGTGGACACACTAGCAGTGGCAGCTAACGGACAGCTGCGGACCTCGCGGACGCGGACTACTTCTGTTTATATGACCTTCAGCAGTCAGCTTGGCGGACACGTTCCACACGTGCGCAGTAGAGCGGTCGTTGCCCTATAATGTTCAAACGTATTGTTTCCATTTTAGTCCAAACTTTTTTATTGGTCAAATAGAAAATTCACTTCAATACACTTTTAATTTCCAGCTGTTAATTTAGACACTTAATGCTCCTCTAAAGTAAATCCTCAATGTGACTGATCAATATGCATCTGTAGTTCCACATACTTTGCACTGGGCTGCCATTGTACTTATTACAAATAATGTTACTTCACACTAATGTTGGCAAGCATCTGCTCACCAACAACCACAATCAGAGCTTGAATATTATGAATGTAGCAAAATGCTTTGCTCACTTAACAGTTTTAATCTGAGGTGTTTTACATAAGCTTCTTGTCATTTCCCATTCAGTACATGAAGGTCACACCAGTAGAAGAGCCGCGTGCTTATGCAGATCCTGAAAATAGTTTCTCAGACACATTCAGTTCTCAACTGGGAATTTGTAATTTTATTTCTATCATATAATAATGCAGCGTATGTTTGACTTTAAATTTCCAACCAATGTTACTTGTGTTACCGAGATCCCCTAAACTCCACCCAAACTGAATGAGTGTCCTTGATTTTCCGCTTCAGAGTCCCTGTCTCAAAAGGAAGAATCTTTCAAGGAGAGATTACATTTGAATGTCATACCTTTCTGAATGTTTTCCCTCATTAAATATAAACTTCAGTGAGGTGAATGAAACGCAGTCTTCTACTTACCTATTGTAGATTGTAATTCCCTGTAGAAAGAGAATACTGGAGAGAGAGGTAGAACTCACTGGGTAGTTTTCTGTTTCTTTTCTTTTTCAAAATCTCCATCCTTCCAGCAGTGAGGCTTTTCTAACACCAGTGTATTTGCTGGTGCCCCCCCACTGACACACACAATATAGACTCTATAGGTCCTCAAAGTGTGTGTGGTGTGTGTATGTGTGTGTGTAAGTTCAGCTGCTCCCGCCATTTAAACACCCCGTGTGTGTACGACTGTGTGTGATACGGGACCCTAAGCTCTTTCATTTCATTGTATGGGACCCCTACTGGGCAAGTTCACAACCTTAGAGTGAGAGAGAAGGCGAGAGAGAGAGAGAGAGAGATGGCAATGAAAGTGTGAGGGGAAAACAGGGGGGGGGGGGAGAGAGAGAGAGAGAGAGAGAGAGAGAGGCTTAAACAAGCCAACTGGTGAATTAAAGAGGAAAAAAAGTAATGAGGCGAGAATTCTAAACCTGCAGAATGGAGAGAAAAAGAAGAGAGCTTTCTCCGTTCTCCTAATCCTTCATTCAGTATGTGGGGATTTCAGTCGATGGTGAGATAACGTAGCGTAACCTCCTCTCACTGTGGAAGTGTGTGTGTGTGAGCAACTTTGAGTTCGGACATTTCAGCCTCCTGGCCAGACGACATAATAACAGTAATCATCTTGACCAGTGCACCCTGTAGCTGTGTGTGTGAACAAGATAGAGCAGCTTACAATTGTGTGTGTGTGTGTGTGTGTGTGTGTGTGTGTGTGTGTGTGTGTGTGTGTGTGTGTGTGTGTGTGTGTGTGTGTGTGTTCACATTAGCCTGTCAACCTCTGAGCAGCCCATTCTAAATAACAGTGATTACTACGATCATATGGGGGTGGACTAAACCATTTAGAATAAATGATGGCAACCTGCTGTTTTACTCACCTGTGGTTTGAGCACAACATACTCTAACACACACACACACACACACACGCCAAACAGCATGCACAAACCCACACAGATTACTGCCTTTTCAGAGTCACTTCATGAAAATATGCCACATAAAGATGTATTGATTGGGCACATTCAGTGGGGAGAACAAGTATTTGATACACTGCTGAAATGCAAATTAATTATTTAAAAATCATACAATGTGATTTTCTGGGTTTTTGTTTTAGATTCCGTCTCTCACAGTTGAAGTGTACCTGTGATAAAAATTACAGACCTCTACATGCTTCATAAGTAGGAAAACCTGCAAAATCAGCAGTGTATCAAAGACTTGTTCTCCCCACTGTATTGTGTACACAGAACCCTGTCAAATGGCTCCAAGCTGACAAACAACTGGGTGATAAAACAGAACACAGACACACTGTCTCATACAGAAAATGTCACTGTCCAGCAAAGTGTAAGCACACACAGGGTGTGTGTGTGTGTGTGTGTGTGTTTATTATACACATTTTCAGGTCAGTCTATTAAGTATTATTACAGAGCAGATTCAGTTCAGACTAAACCCCTTCTGATTCTTTCTAACACAACTGTCTCTTGTGCTAATGTCCTGTGAGTGTGTGGTTGCGATGAAATTCAACTATGACAAAGGGAGAGAACGAGAACACAAATTATTATGGATGGAAAAGAAAGACAGAACAGAGAGAGAGAGAGAGACAAAAATGATATAATAAAATAAGTCTATGTGGATGTTTTTAATGACCTGATTTTATAAAGCAGAAAATATACAAAAAAGTCCCTTTTTATAATGTTTTGTTTGCTTTGTATGTGCACACTGTAAAATGGCTGTGAAATCCACAGTGATTTACTGTGTACTGTAATGTATTCCATCAAATTACAGTGACAATTTCACAGTAATCACTACAGTCACTACTGTAGAAACAGTAACAACTTATGTACAGTAGAAAATCACAGTCACCCATTTTGTCCTGTACGGTGTGTACAATGAGGTTCTAGTTATACGTTAATGACCTGCAATAAAATTACATTATGCTTTTACAGTAAACTGGCTGTTTTATAATACGGTAGATTTCTGTGAGTAAAATAAATGTAAATGCTCTGTATTTGTATAGCGCCTTTTTAGTCTTTGCGACCACTCAAAGCACATTTTACACTACATCGCATTCACCCATTCAAACAGAAACTAACATTCACACACAATTCAGGGTTCAGTATTTTACCCAAGGACACTTCGACATGCTACCTGGAGGAGCCGGGGATTGAACTGCCCATCTTCCGATTAGCGGGTAACCCTCTCCCCTCCTGAGCCACAGCTGCCCTCTGCTGTGAGCAGCAATGCATTCTGGGGGCAGTGTATTGGACTGTTGGATCATGGACATATTTTAAAATAAGATAGAAGTCTTATTATTAGATAAGAAGTATTATACATCCATTTGTTGGGCACAGCTGCAGCTGATCTAGTGTACAGCCGGGGGTGGAAATTAACACCCGTCAAGCTCCAAATGCGGGTAGATTTTCCATTTTGCGGTTGAAGGGTTATCTGCCAAATTGGTATTGTCATTCTGTGGAAAACACTGATTTCAGTTACATTTGCCTCTAAAATAGTACGTGCGAACCAGAAAAGTGATTTACAACGTGCTTGTAAAAACTAGGTACAACCTACAGTTATTTTTGTGCATGAATAGTTATGATTATTGTAAGGTCTTAGCATTAATAAACCGGAGATCAATCTAGACTTTTTTTCTTGCACAAGGACTTAATAAATGAAATAAACCCACAATTAATATTAGGCCTGTAGTAGTGATACACATATGAAATTTGAATTTGGAGTGTAGTATGGGGGGGTTCCCTCATTTTCAAATGGGTAAAATTAACCAGGAGGCTGAATAGATGAGGATGTTTAAGCTGAATGATTAATAAGCATCTTGTAAGTTTATAAAACAATTTACTGTTATTACTGTACTTAAGTACATTTAATAGCAACAAAATCATTTTGCTTCAAATTTCACTCTGGTGTCTTCTTTAAGTTTGTATTCGAAAAACACACACACACACACACACACACACACACACCAAGATGTAGGTCTCTCTGTAGGTCTTTCTTTCTCTCTGCTGTATTTTTCAGAATTAACAACATAAATCATAGGGCAAAAAATACTTTGGTTTTTTGAAGTCTCTAAATTTCTCCAACCCAAACTAAAAGGATCTGTTTGCTTCCAGGAAGCTAAATAAGAGCATCTCCTGGGATTTTGAGATATCTTGTTAACACTTTCACACACCTTTTTCTCACCCCTAACATTTTTCAGCACGTTCTCTTGATGTTTAACCACACTTCTATTTTTGAATGGCATACAATGATCAAGTAATTGAGTCATAGAATTAAACTCTTGTTTACTATCTAACAACATGACAGAATAGCTCTGCTGTAAATATCGTCATGGTAAATCTGGTTAATATTGTTGCTATTATACTCTGTTATGTTAAGCAAACTGTGTTGTTTACCCACATGACCTGAAACATCTGTGTTTTAACAGTTAGCAGTTAAGAATCTCTGGTACATGGTGTGCCCAGAAGTGTTTGTAAAACCACGTTTCCCGAATGTTTTAAACCACTATTTCCATGTCTTGAATCATAATGGCTGTAACAATGTTTCAGAGTGTGTGATTCTTGCACGTCAAAACTTAATTGAAATTCACTAGTAGTCAAAAAACCTGAGTAGCCATCATTAAAGTTTCAAACAAAGGAATAGAAGTTATGGCACTAAAAGCGCCTTCCTCCACCTAATGCTCTGCATTTTGGTTGTTGAGAAAACCTCGTTTCCTAAAGCTGATGATACACGGGGCAACTTTTTGAGCAATGTTGCTGGGCAATCTTGCTGATGGCAAGAGCGACTATGTTTTGAAAAGATAGCGGTGGTGCGGGGCGGGTGGCGGAGTGATGGGGGAAGGGGATTACGGTAGTAATCTTTACTCATTACAATTCATGGCAATATTGCCCAGCACCATTGCTCTAAAAGTTGCTCCGTGTATCATCAGCTTTAGACATGTTTCTTTAGGTTTTTCTTGTCCTTGCTTAAAGTCCGCTCACAGTTTAACCTTTTTCTTGAACAAGCCTTTGAGTGCCTCTGTGTTAAACTGAAGAGTTGTTTCTTTTGACTTTTAAACTTGTTTTTTGTGCCATTAACCCTCACGATTTTTATAGAATGCTATTTCCGGCCAACAGATTTCTTAAAGCAGAGCCACAGAAGTTAGTGTAGCCAGATATATTTCATTTGAGAAGCCAGAACATCACTCGACAGAAGCCGCTCAACATCTGTGTTCTACTGCAACAAAGGTTCAAACTGAAGAAACTCTGAATCCTGCCTCTCCCAGAAATCTGTGACCGCAATGCCTTGGCCTGGACCTTATCCTGAAATGTTTGCTGTGATTTTCTTTTACAGTAAGTTACTTGTCAATTGTTGCCAGTTAATTACTATGAATTTCACAGTATTTTGGGGTTTTTTTTGCAAAGTGTGTGCCACCCCTTGACCATACTGCAAAAAAGTCTAACAGTCTCAGTCATCATTATTATTTTCAGTCTTTCATTCCATATCTTGTTTAAGAGAATGTGTGGCATTCCCCAGTGTACTTGTGCTTAATATTTTAGGTACAAACCACATTCACAAGTGGTCAAGAGCTGTCGCATGAGCCCTGTGTCATGTCCATGACTTTCACGACAGAAAAAAAAAATACTTGTTTCACATAAGAACCCTAATAACTTAATAAGAATTCATTCGGAATTAAATAGAAATCATAATAAAATAACACACAATACTAACTTAATCATCCTCTGTTGCACCCGACAGTGTAGCCTCTCATGTAATATCTCCTGAATGTCATGTCACCTCTCATATTAGTTGTGGCCCAATTTGCTGTAGAAAGACATTTTAGCATCTAACTTCATGTTACTTCACATTCCCTCTTTATTACTGTCATTGCGTCATGTCATGGACAAACTTCAGAAGTTAAGAGAGTCTGGTGAATCCGACTTGGAACGAATGACATTTCCATAAGTATGTGAATCCTTATTGTGAGAGCAAACCCTACAGAGGAAATGTGAGAGACATTTAGGGAAAAAACACAAACCTGTTCTAGCATAAGGTCCAGGGCCTTGTTCGGTTTGAAGACAAATATGGATACTGACATTTTTAGGATGGAACATTTATTTGTTGATTTTACATACTTATAATATCCAAAACCAAAGGTTGAGAAACCACACTGTGATACTTTTTCATCTCCTTGCCATAGAGAAGCTTGTCAAAATAATCTGAGTTTAGCCCGTCCTATGGAACAACTTGATGAGAAGAACAGACTGAAACTATTCCAGGTTATTTAAAACAACCACTGAAAATATATTACCAGATATTAAAACAAGATTTTCCTCCTTTCTCTCTTTCATTTTCTGTCTGATATACACAGACAGCCTGGAAATCTGTTAGCAGAAGCTGTAGGGAGTTTGTGTTTTGTGTGTAAGAAGAAACAAATAGAAGGTTTCAATTAGAGACCTTATTCTCCAGGACCAGCTTTGTGTGTGTGCGCGATGTGAGTGAGAGCATGACATGATTGAATCCAGCTGGTAATGATGTTTGCTGGTTTGCCTTTTCTATACAGGGGAGTTCCCCCATCTCACAGAAAGCGTGCACACACACACACAGGACGTGAATCCATGTTCCCCTGGAGTCAGATTTGGCTTGCTTCATATTACACAATACAAAGAGGGCGCTGTTCCTCCAGCTCAAACTGAGCAAGAGCTTTCAGAGTTTCCAGTAGATCGGGATTATAAAAGAAGTGCAAAGCTGACATATTTTGTCTTCAAGGATGTAGATGGAACAGGAAGCAAGAGGGGTTGTAGGAAATATGGTCCTAACTAAACTACTGTTATGTTATAGAAGCTACCATTTTTTGTTAATTGGGTTAATCTTGCTACAGTAGCTCTGTTCATTTGGCTAATGGTTAGAGTAACAAAAGTAAAAGGCTCAACGGTCCATTACATCCCAAATTGAAGTCATACATAGGTATGAAGCAGAGCTGTTCTAAGTAGCAGAAGCACAAAAAGGACAAATTAACAACAAGTCAACAACGTGGGGCAGGCTCAACGCTCTGCTCCTGAAACCTTCCAGTGTGAGCCGACGCCGGGAAGTGGACGGAACAAAACCACGGTGCAGCCGGAACGCGGTAAGAGCCTTGGCAGAAGAACTTGGCCAGCTGGGGCAACTGCCCGATTGTAGATGGCCCCTGTTTTTTGGTTTAGAATGTGGCTTGATCTTATTTCTAATAAATCACACTGTATGTACATTACACATCCTAGTTTAAAAACTACTTCTTACACTACAGGCAGGGTCTGAAATTAGCAGCTGGGTGAAATCATCGGGCCACTTTGGTCGACAGCTAAATTACACAACTGAAAGACACATGTAGTGAGCGCACAAACCAAGGTTTAGGCACAGAAAGTACTTGGTTGGATTTAGGCAACAAAACTACTTGGTTAAGGTTAGGAAAAGATCATGGTTTGGGTTAAAATAACTACGTACGTCAGTTAACGCGTAATGTCACTTACGTCAATTTATGTAACTTGCCTAAATAAAAGTATTTAATGCTGACTTTCTGTTTCACACAGGCAAAGAACCCCGGTCTCCTGGTTCAAACTCTGGTCCTCCATCCACGCCAACCCCCTCCTTACTCAGTCTTACTCAGTCTGGTAAATATCATATACCTGCCTTTACCGACAAAAACTGGCCCTCCAGGAGGTAACTGCTGTCGGAGAATCATTAAGCTTTAGTTATTTTGTTTGTTTGCTGGGATCCAGAAGAGGAGGTTTGTGTTGAGATATCATAGATCTTGTGGCGACATGAACTGAGATAATAACTGTGGGTTTTGCGTTGAACACTGACTGTACAGTACTCTGTGGAGAACTTCAAGATCTCGTGTGCTTTGTGTTTATTGTCGTCTGTCGGTACTTTTGAAATACCTGCTTGTTAAGTAAGGTTGGGAGATTGGCGGAACGGTGGTACAGTGGATAGTACTGTGGCCTCACAGCAAAAAGGTCCCGGATTTGAACCCCGGTCATCTTGACCTTTCTGTGTGGAGTTTGCATGTTCTCCCCGTGTCTGCGTGGGTTTCCCCCGGCGTCAAAAACATGTTAGTTTTACCAGTCAGTGACACTGACCGCTGATACAGACATAGATCTGGAGTTGGTCCCTGGGCGCTGCACGGTGGCTGCCCACTGCTCCTTTGAGGGACGGGTTAAAAGCAGAGAATAATTACATATATATGTGTCAATAAAAGTACCTTTACGTGCTGATAGACATGGATCTTGTGCAAATGCATGTGATGTTTTTGTGGAAAAATATTATGACAACATAATTTACATTAAATAATGACTTATTGACCAGAATGTTATTCCTTCATTAAGCACATACATGTGGCAGACAACAGAAAATACTTGCCTGCCACAGTGGCAGACCCTGCCTACACTGATGGATTACTAGTCAATAAAAACATTTATCTCAGTTGATTAAACATGGACGGATCCGTAATGGAAAAAGAGAATACTGAATTTCATAATTTTCCAGTGACTTCTTATATTATCCTGTACATGGCCCACAATCAAAAACTCTTGGCCACTCCTGCAGTAGAAGGAAAGTTACGGGTTTGTCACAAAACCACGAATATCCAAACCAAATTGTATGTCAGTCTGGCCAGTAGCTGTTGAGATAGCTTGCTCTCTATCAAAGAACTGGCAGTGTGGGCAGATGGACGGACAGACTGAATATTGCGCTCTTTGGGCTCATCCCCAAATAAAAGAGATGTAAAAAATAGTGGTGGGCAAATATAAGTTAGTGTTCTCTCTTTTATTTCCTTTTCATATACGACTATAAACCCTTCTCCTTCCAATGCTTTCTGCATGCCCGCCTCATTCCACCTGTTGTTCCTGTGCATGCCAGGCATGTATCTTAACTTAACTAACTTTAATTACCTTTAATCTATAACCATACCTTTCTTTCCAACTGCGTCATCATTTACAAGAACAGCTATGTGGTGAACCTTTCACCTTGGATTTTCCATCTATGCCTGTGTTTGTGTGTGTGTGCGTGAGAGAGAGATGCACAATGGCAGGTGGTAAATACAGTAATGCTGTTACCTGATATCTGTTACACATTAACATACAGGGGCATGGCCCATATTCAGTTACAATGTAGGAGAAGGCTGAACAAGCATAAGCGGATTACAAATACCTTGAGTGTGCAATATGAAGGAGATAAGACCTGAGAGTGAGGTGGAGATGCAGGGAGGGGGCCGAGAGAGGTAGACAGAGGGAAAGAAAGAGGTAGTGTAATAGAAGGTAGATGACTCATTCATAAGAAATGTTTCACCTTCCGTTCACACAAGCTTTTGTCATTTTTGTCTCTCCTTCCTGTTCTTCTCTCACAGCTCTCCTTTGTTCTCTCCTTTTCGATGATGTGATTAGTTAAAAGCCTCCATCTGGTTATCACGCTGATGGAGATGGAAGCAGAGAGGGCTGCACACACATGCCCCTATGCATGTGTGCGAGTGTTTTTGGCAACCTTCTGTTGCTCAAACCACTGTCCTCTCTCTCTCACACACACACGCACACAAACGCATGGCTCTATTTTAGCATGGAGGCAGGTTTGTAAATGTGACAAGGGCCCTCATCTCTCAAGCTGCTCTGAAAAATCCACCATAACAACATTTTATTTTAATAACGCACACCGATCAGCCATAACATTATGACCACTGACAGGTGACATGAATTACAGTGATTATCTGGTTACCATGGCACCTGTCAGTGGGTGGGATATATTAGGCAGCAAGTGAACACTGTGTCCTCAAAGTTGATGTAGGAGCGGGAAGAATGAGCAAGCATAAGGACTTGACAAGGGCCAGATTAAGATGGCTAGATGACCGGGTCTGGCGGGGTGTTCCCGGTGTGGTCTATCAAAAGTGGTCCCAGGAAGGAAAAGCGCAGGACATTTGAACACTCCATGGACTATGGCTTCTCGATTTCACAAACAGAGCCCTGCATAATCAGGCACCTGTGTGCATCTCTGACCCGCTCCACCCACATATCACTAGGTCACTTAGGTCTTCTGACCAGGCGTTTGTGGTCGCTGGCTTCCACACTGTGACTTACATTCTGGTCTCGCCTTTAAAAAGCAGAACAGTCTTTTATTAAAACTGGCCTTTGTCTCGTCTCATGCTGTCAAGGTCTGTTGTTGTTTACGTTTTAATGTTGTTTAATTTGTGGTCTCATTTTTTGGACTTTTACTTGTGTAAAGCACATTTTTGAAAGTACATTAGTTTTATTTGTTGCCTCCATATTTAACTCCTGCACAATCACACTTTAGTTTGTCTTTAATTAAGGTCTGTCATAAGCAAACCCCACATCATGGCGAGGGATTGGGATTTCTGGTTTAGAGATTGTGGTTATTTTTTAAGAATATATATTAGTTTTATTTTGGTTAATTGCTGAAATATTTAAACTGACAGACAAATTGTCCTGTGTTGTTGTCTTTGTGGTTTAGTTATACTGCTTGTCTTTGTGTTATCCCTTTGTTTTGAAGTGGTCTGATCCTCCAGTATGTTCCCCGATGTGTTGCTCGTTAGGTCATTCGGGTTTGCTAATTTCTATTCAGTTTATGTCAAACGGCTTGAGTTCATTTGTGTTTAGTTGACCTCTTTTATAGGCCCAGAACTTTTGTTACTCATTTTGTAAATTGTTTGGATAAATAAAACCCTCTATTTGAAAAGGACTCCACATGCCTGCCAGCTCGGTCCCTCAGTAGAAAGTAGCTTCCCTGAAAACGATGAGGTCGGCGAATTATCTGGACCAACCAGGGCGCTGTTTTTGGAAAGAGATCTGGATGTCAACTTTGTGTCTGAATTAAATTTAGTTTGTGGTAACTAAATAGTACTTAACTTGATTATACTGGGTTGGCAGCAAAATTCTCAGAGACAGATGTTAACGCCTGGCCAAATAAAGCCAAAGCTATTAAGAAGAATATCGCAATAGCAATTCTGGAAAAACAATGGAGCGTAAAAGGCTTTTGGCAACTTGCAATACAAAGTCATGTCAGTTAGAAAGTTCCCTGATAACTGATTGTACTTTGGTGGTTTGGGAGAGTTGTCTGATATTTTTTGGGGAAAATCTTACATTTCTGGGATAAAGCTGTCTCCCAAGAAAGAAGCCTGCTCAAATCCTGTTATTATGACGACTCAAAATCAAGGCCGTCTCAGCCATGTGAGATGTTCAGTCTTTTTTTCAGTTTCCCTTCAACATGGGCCTATGAATGCAGGTAAACAAAACATAGTGTATTTCCTCGTTAAACTGACAACGCTCGCCTCCAGCCATAGATGACCTTTCATTTATGTTTGAGTGTCTGTGTCTGTGTATGACCGTCTCTTGCATAAATCAAAGATAAAGCCTTGCACTGGTAAGTGGAATGGCGATGAAGATGGGAAAGAAGGGGAAATTCTGATGTTACATGCAGATTAAACATAACTTGGAGACATACTGAAGGAATTTTTGTGTTAGCAAATTTCCACAATTCTGCCTATTGACATTATACAACTGTCAGCCTTACTGAAAGATGTCTTTGTTTTGTTGTTTACATTTATTTACTTGTTTACATGATGTGGTTCTGCATACTACAGTAAAGCTATACAGAAGAGAATCAGTGAAAGAAAGGGAACAATACTAAGTGTCGTTTTAAGCTGGCCTGTCTGAGAGACAGACAGAATGGCCTACCCACTCAACAGGCCTGCACACACACACACACACACACACTTAGCTAAACAGCCTTTGTTAGTGTCATAATCACATTTAGTAGAAGCCATATGACACTAGAAAAAAGCTGCCAAGGACAAACAAGGCGATGCTGGAGAGTGTGAGTTTGTATGCGACTAAGAGAGATGAAAATAAGGAGTGTGTGTGAGTGTGTGTGTGTGTGCATTCGTATGTGAAGTTTCTCAGTAACGTCACCCATATGCTGGGGTCAGCCGCACTATCACTAGCTTTCCAGACACTTTTGGTAAGGCTAGCGCGTGTGTGTGTGTGTGTGTAAAAAGAGAGAAATGGAGGGAGGTGGGGTGAGACATTCAGAGTGGTGGTTATTTCTCCGTTAGGGGAAAAAACAATTAATACATGAACATTTCTTTACATCCTAATTTTGCAGCAGCTTGTGATGACCCATATTAGGGTTTTTATATTAAGCCACAACCTCTAGTGGCCGTATGACGTAGCAAAGAATGAAGTAAGAGTTACTTAGTATAAAGAGGATCGAGTCCAGTGTGAATCCAAGTCAAGTTTTAAGTTAAAAAACGTTATGTAGGTGACTTACATTACTTATGTAACATACTTATTTTAAGCCAAACCCAAATATTTTTCCCTAAACCTAACCAAGTACTTTTTTTGCCTAATCCTAACCAAACTATATGTTATTTTGAGACAAAACAATTGACCTATATGTCAAATAGCTATTTTGTTGTTTAGGTATGAGGTTGTGTTGATACTGGCCTCTACTGTTAGTGGTAAAAGCATACCGGCTGGTTAATGTTTAAATTAATCTCACTGGAACTAAAAGGCGTATAATAAACACACACACACACACACACACACACACACACACACCTGTCCCTGCTTTACAATAAACACTTTATTTTCCAACTCCCTCTGCAGTGTATTTAATTATCTCTGTTAGCACAGGCACAATTGATGTACCACCATGGTACTGTAATTGCTGACAAATCACATTGCTCCAAGTGACAGAATTCCTTGATGGTGACGATGAGGGATTGAATCTTAGTGGTCACCAGGGATGCGCCTACTGTACGGCCATATCAGCACAATGAGATCGTCTCAGACAGTTTTTCATTCTCCTGCTAGTCCAACTATATCTTCAGTGACGCAGTACACATTAAATATAAAGAACGTACAGTGAGAACAAAGGGACTATTAGAACATAAATAAAAAGCATCAAAGGAAACGTGCGCCACTTTGTGTGAAACCAGCATCAGTAAGAAGCAAGCAGTGAAAGAGGAAAAATAGGGCACAGTGGCACTCCCCTAATGATGTAAAGAGAAGAAAGGACGAAGAGAAAGAGGGAAGGAGTGAATGAGGGATTCAGAGAGAAGGGCAGATAGATCGGGAGAGCAGGCGAGTGTTAATGTCCTAATGATGTAGTGGCTGTCAGAGCATTTGCTTCAGAGGCCAAATGATCCTGTAAGAACAGCACTGCTATTGATCCAGCTATTACACAGCACCACATTATAATGATTTTGTGTGTGTATGTGTGTTTGAAAGAGAGAGAGAGAGAGATGAACTAACAATGTATAACAAAAACAGGTAGTTACTGTGTCTGTGTGTTTTTCTGACATGACACTTCATCAATACTGCCTTTACAGCGTGACAGATTTGAAACCCAATCTGAACCTGATAGCCGATTTCAGTTGTCTCCTATTCTAAACCTTTCAAAACCTCCTGAGCCACACACACACACACACGCACACACACACACCCAACACAAAACCTCTTTTCACTTGTCAGAAATCACCAAGCTGTAATGCATATTCACCGGAAGAAAGCATCACACCTTTTACCCTTCACCAAACATCTATGATCTCTGATTCAGTGACCTTATTGTTATATCATCACACAGAAAAGAAAAGCCTTTAAAAATTAAAAAAAAAATCATTTCAATGAACGAATTACACACAGAACGTCCTTCTGTTTCAGCACATGATTCAGAGACACACTTTTTTTTCAATGCAAAGTGTAAAGTTTTGGTATACTGTTCCGGAGCCAAAAGTAACGTTTCCTTAAAAGATATAATGATGATAATGAAAATAGTTGATTAATCTTCTGTTGATCGACTAATCTATTAATCAACTCATGGTCTCAGCTTTAGTTTCATCCACAGTTGGACAGTCAAGAGCTTCAAGTGTCATTATATAACTAAAAATACCACATATGATGTGCTGCATTTCATTTAGTAACTTTGTTTATAAAGCACCTTTCATACATACAGACATAAAACACCACAGAACAGAAATAAACTGTCATAAATGACTTAAAAAAGGCAAGTCTCCACACACTGGTCCTGAGCTGCCTTTAAAGGTGTCCACAGTGTTAACTTTCAGTCCAGAGGGAGAGGGTTCAGGAGCCACAACCTAAAAAAAGCAGTCCAGCATAGATGGAGGAACAACCAGCCGACCCCAATCGGAAGACCTCAGAGACCTGCCGGTAACGTAGGGCTGCGGTAGATCTCTAATGTAAGCCGTGCTCCATTTGTGATTACAAGAAGCTTGAATTCTGAATTTGGGGAGCCAGCGAAGCGAAATCAGGATTGGTGTCACATGAAACCTTTGGGGGGACCTGGTCAAACACTTAGCATGCATTTTGGAGTACTTGTACACTATCCTGGATGTTTTGCTGAGGCATTTGAAGAGGTAGTACATCCATTTCAAACCAGAAGGTTTTGTCTGGACAAGGCACTTTTGGATATCAATCTTTCATTTCTAGTGTGGAGAGAATGTCAATGTAAGAGACTAAGACTATATTTTAATGTGAGAAAACAGTTTCCCAGTGGGGATGGTCCTTTGGACTTCTGGAAATCCTGACATGCTCTATCGTCGCTGAATAGCTTGGCAACATTAACATTCCCAATATTTCGTTCAGCATGTTCTCTGCATACAAGAGATAAAGTAAAGTAGTTTGGGCAAATCAGAGAAAACAGCTAAACTGAGTTACTGTGTGAGGTTCCTGTAGAGCTGCAGTAAAAGGCTCGACTGTCACCACAAGTCAAAAGGCCATCATCTATCAGGTCCCAGGACTCTGTGAAACCGAGAAACCCTGCTGTAGAATTTATTAGGCTGAAAACTCCCTCTATCTCCTCCTCTCTATTCCTCTCTGTCGATCTACCGCGCTCGCTGCTTCTCCCTCTGCACTTCTGGTAATGGATTCTACCTAAATGGGTTCTGAGAAACACAAGTGAAGGAAGGAAGAAGAGAGGAGAAGAGAGGAGGTGAGGTAAGGGAAGGACAATGGAAGACGTGTTGCTTGTGTCCGTGTAGCATCTGATGGCTATTCGTCTTGTAATAACCTCCAAAACCCTAAAATTTAGTTTGAATCCGTTGATTCTTAGAAATATTCCCTGAAAGTTTATTTGAACAGCTACATTTCCACACACAGCATATCATATCAGCCTGTCTGTTTTTACTTTATTACACTGGGCAAGTTCATAAAATATTAATTGATAAAATGGGATTATTGAAAATTTTTGAAATTGTCTAAATTGATGACACTAGACTTTTTGATCTGACAATAGGACTTTTTTTTTTATAGAGGATAGAAAGGAGAGAAGAGGGGATGAAAAGAGAGAAAGCGAGAGGAGGAGGAGGGAGTGAGAGGGCAGTGCTGTATGGTTAATGATTTAATGTTAGCCACTTGATGGAATGAAGTGTCTTCTCTATGTTAGCGGCGCCAAAGTTAAACCTTCTAGTCAGTTAGTCTGTTATTCATTGATTTCTCTGGTCAGCACTAGATTGCTATTGAATATGACTGGCACCAGTGCCGCATGTGAGTGAGTGAGTGTGTGTTTGTGTGTGTGTGAGAGGAGCGTGCATACCGTGAACTCAAGTACATTTCAGTTGCTAGTGGAAAACTATTTTTCTGTATACACAGGACCACAGGCTGACACACACACACACACACACACACACACACACACACACACACACACGCACAATCAACTAGTTCTTGGAAGAGCGTGAAAGAGGAGCCTGAAATACATCTGCAGTTAGTAACTGCAGTCTTTGTCTAACAAACATACTCACTGCTACTCTCCACGCCTTCTTGCTGTGAGAGAAGAAGAGAGATTATACATTATTTATTCCTGTTTGGTATTAAACCTACAGCACCAGCTGAGCAAAAACAAACCCAGAAGTAATATTTATGTATTTATGTATCAGTCCAACAGCGTGGATGTCTTCAAATTCATCTATGCTGAATATGCATGTGTAATCTCTCTATACTTACATATGTACCTTGGTTATTGCAGTGATCCGTCTTCTCCAGCATTCATCTTCCTCTAACCTGTGTGTGTGTGTGTGTGTGTGTGTGTGTGTGTGTGTGTTGTACTGGATAACTATCTAATATATGTTATTTTGCAATAGCATGAGTAAATAAGATGTGAACATATGAACACTATGTTAGAGCTAGCTGATGTATAGTTTAATAAGCTGCAATATAAATATTTTAAAGAATACATATTACTCTAATCGGCACATGGAATTTGTCACCACACACACACACACACACACACACACACACACACACACAACACAAACTGAACAACATATTCATGAAACAATAGGAGTAATCTACCAACACTAATGGGTGCACTTATATGCTTATCATCAGCAAGGATGTGTTTAGACCACTTTTAGTTTCCATAGATTGATATAAATCCTGGAATTTATTTAATTGCATTGGATAATACTAATTAGAACCTGGAGCTGGGTGAAGCGGGGCCAGGTTTAACTTTTAATCAAACATTTTGCAGGTTTATAGCCCATAGGTGAAATATAAACTGTGAAACTGTATTTTGACAATACCAGCTTCAATGCACGCACAATATGCACTGTATATATGGTTTAAAATAATTATTATAATAATATTCTTTTATTTACAGAGTACCATTTTAAAAGCCATGATATAAAGTGCTTTACATAGGCAGCAAAATAAAACCTTCAGGTTCAAACGGAAACAGATAAAAATGATGAAAATAAAAAAAAAAAAAGAAGAAAATAACTTTTTAAAGAAAAGACAGTTGAAAAAATAAAAAAAATTAAAATTAAAAGTGAAGTATCATCAGGAAAGGTTCTCCGATAAAAGTGTGTTTTCTGAAGGGCTTAAAGGAGTTCACCGAGTCAGCAGACCTGATTTCCTAGGAGCAGGCTGTTGCAGAGCCCCGGGGCCCTGATTGAAAATGCTCTGTCCCCTTCAGATTTCAGCCAGGCCTCTGGAAAAAACAACAGACCTCTGGCTGAGGACCTGAGTGTATGTGCAGCTACTAAAAGATGGGAGATATAACAAGGAGAGAGGCCAATAATAATAATAATGCAAAAGACATTAAAATAAACCGAATTTAAACATATAGCCATCACCTTTTACTTCGAGGACACACACAAGTCTTACAGATTGATGCATTTCCTTAATGACAGAAGGAGAGACAGGGAGCTGAATAAGAATTTGTCAGTCAATATCAGACATGTGCAAACAAGATGTTTTGGGATTTTTTTTTTTTTACTAATCAATAAGCATTTGAAATTAATCATTTTATTTGGTTATGCATGGATGTAAGAACACATAGCAAGAGCTAAATCTGCTCATGGAACCGGAACGACCATTTAAATACAATAAAAAAAACAACAACATAGGGACTAAAATATTCCATTGCCGCAATGTAATTTAAATTATGCCTCTTCCATAGCCTAACAGAGCACATCAGCTGTCATTCAATTTACGAGATGTGATGATTTCTAAAAAGGTCTTTGTGTGCAGTGATTGGCTTAATTATAACAGTACTATGAAAAAGGAGAATCACTCTAATATCCTGCCTTTTACAGTCCAGAGGCCACCGTTCCCCATTTAGAAATGATGAAAAGAAACTAGTGAAATCCAAATTAGTGACACATAGACTGAGAAACTGAATAGGAGAAAGAAGGGAGAGACAGATGAGGCTCACACCACAGAGTGGCCACAGCTAGCCATGGAGACACAGCGAGCAAAGCTCCTTCTTCATGTTGTTTCAGAGTAATTCAGCAGCAAAATGTGAATGTTGCTCTTTCAGAGACAACAATTCTGAATGCTAAATAAGTAAAGGCTAGATCATCTGTTCTGCTTTGGTATTTTTCTGTATGAATGCCATTCATTTTGTCACCTATTCGCTCCCAATCAGCCACATGAGTGTCAGTAACGTCCAAAGCAGACGTGGACAGGGTTCTACCCTTCTGTCAGTTACATCCCCATAACTCCCATCTCATGTGCAGCCTCTAACCTTTCCCGCTATGGTGTGTTTTCAAAAGAGCACAGAAAGAGTAGCCACCATGACTGTACTGTACATAATAGCATTAGCAGAGAAGTCAACCGCAGGTCTGCAACATCAACTCACCAGGTTTAAGATTATGTTGGGGTTGACCTTTGTAGAACTTATTGGATAAATTTGGAGCAGCTGAACCAAACACCCTTTGGATTTTGGGTCATTTGTGCATGAACTTCCAGACTGTATTTGCTACTGATTGCAAAGAGAAAGCATGTGTGTGTGTGTATAACAGCTAAGGTTATAGTGTTAAGCAGCTTAGAAATGCCAAATGGATTAAGTGTTTTGTTGACACATAGCAAAGTAATCTGGTTAGCAAAGACGAAATACATCCCTCTTCCTCTCTGTCCGACTATTTGCTTCCATGTGTCCTATTCACTTTTTTTATGTTATTATTATTTTTTCCTCAGTTCCATCTCATTGGGTCTTTCTCACCCTCCCAGTTTATCCCTCCTTAGACACCATCACCATGCCACAGTTAGACATAAAGAGTTTGGGCAGGGGAGGTCAGCTAATATATTTTAAGCTTCTTACTGTGGCCCAAAACTCGACATCTGTCTGTTGTCCCTCTGTTGTTATTATTGTCTTGTCATTTGTATCTGTTGTTGGGTTTACATGTGCTGGAAACTGTATCTCAACTACATTATCATCTCATCTCACATCCTTGAGATTTTACCTTTTTGTAATTAGCTTCACAGTTCTTCTGTTTATTCAAAATGAAGGCCTCACCTTCGTCTAAGAACTTCTTCAAGAAAAGACACGTGTCTCAGTGTGTTTAGGACAGCAAATGTGAATGCATCTTCCCTTTTCTGTCCCTGTAGTTGAGATCACTAATATCAGGTAACCGTGGAAGCCGCAGCTGGACACCCATGGGTCCAGACACCACAAAACATTTACATCTGCCAGTATGTGTGTGTGTTCGTGTGTCCGCTGGGGAGCTAGCCAGACATTTCTTGACTAATATTTCCTCTCAGGAGAACAAACAACACGGAGAGCCTTCTCCCTTTCCTGTTCTGCTTTTATTTGCGACTTTCCCTGCTTTTCTTCTGAATGACTATATCCAGTGAACTGCTTTGTGTTTTCTTCTCTTCTCCCGTTCTATTTTGCCTCTGTTGTCTGTTCTTTCTCTCGCTAACTGTTGCAACAAAGCCGCTGATAGAATCACAGAAGCTGGTTTAAGTTACTGTACACGCTCAAACTCGTGCACACACCCCTGCACACTCAATTTCTGCTGCAAACCAGGGTCAGTATCAAGGGCTGGAGCGACAATAGGTGTCTCGGCGGAGGCAATGAATCGTCTGCTGTTTACAATACAATAACTAAAGTACCAGCTCCATTCAGAGGGTGAAGAGCAGCACAAGAGAAGAGGTGGCGGCTGAATATTGTCTCTCCACGTTTACTCTCAACGTGGCTCAATACCTAATTGAATATAGAGAAGCTAAGGATGAAGGTTAATTCAACAGGTTTATGTTGTTGGCTCTGAGTTTATTTTCTAAATGTAAATATATTTGGCAGGGCTGTTTACATATTTATACAAATATGTTTAAATATATCTGGAACCAAGAAGCCCAGAAGAAATTTCAGCTTTTTGCCCTTTTTGCATGTCACAAGCAAACAGTCACCATGTTGTTCTTTTTAGTTTACTGCTGCAGACCCATGTGATGTTTGAATGAATGTTAGAAAAAAGAAAGACATTAAAAATGCCAGAAAGAATAAATGCTTTTCTCCAATGCAGGTACATGCTGCTGAGTGCTGTCTGCCAGTGTCGTGTTACTCAGTATGCATTTACAAATGACGTTTCAATTCCCTTTCTCATTCATCTCTCCAACGCACTAACTTTGAACATTTAGGTTAGTTTTCTACCTATTTTTAGACATCAATAATGTAACAAAAACTCTCATATCAGCTTGAGCGTTAGGTCTTGCTGGAGCATACTGATGCAGTCGGACTGAATTCTGTACACGTGCTGTAGTCCCAGGGCACAAGAGTGAATGCTACTCCAAAAGCCTTCAACCCTTAGCTATTGATTTGGTACATTTGGTTATAGTTATCCAGTAACGGCTATCATTTCCATAGGTGGTGCCCCCAAGAACTTTACATTTCTTGAAGTTAAAATTTAACAGCCTAAACGGATCGATTGCCCTAAACAATATGACGCCCCTTTAATTCATTTTAATTCCCAACAGGCACAAAGTGTTCAAAACACTGGCTTTACTGTTTTTTTAAGCATTACCTTTTATGACACTCATTTAGCCATTAACTGAGGTGTGTTCAAATTTCACACAGAATGTCTTTGTAACACCTTTTTGAAAACACAACTTTTGTCCAATACTGGCTTTCTTTGAGAACGCGCACACACAGCAAGGTGCAGACCAGAATGAGCTTCAAATTCACACTCAACCGTCCTTCAGTACGCCACGCTGTATCCACCAGATGTTCTCCACCAGCTTGCCGCTGATTACCACTGATAAAAATGCTCTAAAACTATGAGTGACCATGTGTTAGCATTTGAACCGCTTGATCTCCACACTTACACGCTTAAAATGAGAGCCAACACACACACACACAGCTGCATTTTAAAGAGTCAATTAGCCTTTGAAAACTTGACGACTACTCACTTTTAGAGATGGGAAGTGTTTCCTCCAGAGCACTGACATCCACAGCATAATGCCATTTAATAAAAACATTAGCAAACTTAATATAGGAAATACAATGATTCAGCACTTTATCTCACTGTTAATTACAACTCCACATCTCTTAATAAAAACCCATTCTGTGTGTGTGTGTGTGTGTGTGTGTGAAATCAAAAACAAGTCTGTTATTAAGTATGAAACCCACACCTGTTAGGGAAAACTACCCTGAGGATAATGAATATGCTTCACGCCCTGTACACACACATTTACAGGCACACAAAGAACTACCTGAAAAGATATTTGCACATATACCTGTACATTGTTTGTGTACACTGGCCCTGAAACACACATGTGTATGCACTAAAAGGACAAAAAAGAAATGACTGCTCAGCTAAAGCTTGAGATCATTAATTAAATTTAATTAGCAAGACATTCTTTTGTGTTTTTCTGCCCACAAATACTGCACCCAATTCCCACCACCAGATAGGACACTGAGTGGGGGTGTACACATACAGTAAATATCAATTTAACAGATTTACACTTTTTACCCCCTTCGGCTGTTTTATCTTTTTAAACTTTTTAAAAATAATATCAGTAACATGTTAATGTTTTTTTTTTTTTATTGTTACCAAACTATCAAATCTGCTGGTGCTTACAACTTTATTCCATGATGTTGTTAAAATAATAAAAGCCTCATGAAATATGTTAAATATACTACAGAGCTGAATATTGACACAGAAACTACAGTACTTTTTATTCTAGTAAAAGCCTTTACGACATGGCTTTCCAGAACAATAATGTACACACACCTTTAATGAACGCCATCAGATATTCACAGCCCAGAACATTCTGTCACTGAACAAGAAATCTTTATTAGTTTTAGGACCTAATGATAAATGAACCGCATATATTGCTTTTATATCTTTTAATTTGCCTCTCATTCACACCGAAGTGCATGATTGTGATCATTTATATAATAATAACTGTTATATTCCAAGTTGTGCATATTATTATATTGTTGACAATTATGTGTATGAATTATTACTATTATATTTGTTTGCTACATGTAATGCAAAATAATGTTATTAATTAAAAAATCTGTATTGACTGCCATCACTTAACAACACTTTAGTTTTCCCACCGCGTTGGACTATACAGAGACAAACTGCAGTATTTTCTGTCCATCATTATTCATTTAACTAATGCGTTTCATCTCCTATGTGTTGCATAAATTCTTTATTGCCAAAAGAAAAAAAAAAAACACCTCATGCGAGTGTAAAATCTTTTTGTGGTATTGTTATAAGTGAATCTTTTCACTTTCTTCACATTCCTCACATTCTTTCCCTCTCACGCACACACACACACACACACACACACACCACAAGCCCCGGCAGAGTCTCAGCAGGACATGAAGGCTGCATCACGTGCCTGATTTTCCTTTTTGCTGGAAGAAACGGAGGTCAGGAAATATTTGTGAGGAAAAATGTATAATTTGTTTGATCAAATAAACGAGAAGGCACCAAGTACTCGTGTCCTGTAAAACAATAAACCTTAAAGACAGAGTAAACACCTACGTGTCATTTAATTATAAGTCATTTTCTTGTTCTTTTAGTTTTGATGAAGAATTGAATCTCTGTATTAAAAACTGATACCAGAATATATTTTTTCTTAGACCGTAGCTGTATCCCAGGCCCCGGGAGTGTGTAGAATCAGAGAGAAACTCGAAAATAAATAAACTTTGGATTAGTGTTGAAGCCGCAGCTGGACACTGTGTGTATTTATCCTTGATTTACAATCATATTTGCACACTTTCAAAAGAACACGGTCAAGACTGAATAGTTAGAAATCAATCAGAATGAGTAATTATAAGAGAGGGTCTTGGTGAAGAAGTTGCCAGTCACTCGTAGTAAAATGTATCATCGACCACTCCTTGAAATTTAAGAAATACAAACAGTGGAAAATAACATCTGTTAGAGAGGGAGAGAAATCCAAATACAGAGAGAGAAGTTAAGATGATGTCCTACCATTGTCGCTGTCTGACTTGTTCTCATGCTCGGTGTCGGTGAGAGTCAGCACTGAGTTGGAGCGGCTGGACAGGCAAGAACTCCTCCCGGATGATTTCCCCAGACCTCCACGGCCCCACAGCCGCATGGCGCGCTCTGGTGACATCACGGCCTGACTATCGGTATCGAGGTCCTGGGTGGTACCAACTGCGAAGCCGCGGTGAGGGAGGCCCATCTCGGAGCAGAACGCCAGGCCACGACGCGACGGCGGCTCGCAGATTCCCAGCTGACGAAGACTGAAGTGCTGACCTGAAACAGATGGAGATTTTGAAATTGTTTTGAAATTTGAATATGCTACTACACATACTGGTGACTATGTAAAAGTACATGTTTTAGTTCAAATTATTGTTAATTACTATACATAGTAGCATGTTGTTGTATATTCATGTTTTATACCAACTTCATAACATGACATTTCATAAATATATACATTTACATTTTCCTAGAAACACAGTGAAAACTGTAATAGGCATAATAATGTCCAAGCTCAAGAAAGTTCATAGTTTCAAATGATTTTACATTGTTCAAATAAATTCAAAAACTCACCTATATATTCATGTTCTCTTCACATCTCCTAGCTCATTTATATACAAAATAATTCATCGTCTGGTTCTAAATTAAGTAGTTAAAAAGGCCTATCACATTTCCCCGAAGCCAAGGTGACGTTTTCAACTTACTTGTTTTGTCTGACTAACAATCAGTAAACCAAAAATAATGTACAGTGCTGTAAAACCAACATGACAAATTTAATCTTGCATGAAGCAGAGAATATTTGATGATAATATTTGAATAATCTTTTTGTGTCACCCCAAACATGGCCTCACCATAGGTACAGTACATCTTGTCTTGCATTTCAGAGTATGTGAGTGTGTAGCTAAGAGGTTTGCCAAGTTAAAAAAGGAAAACGCACACTGAGAGCAGCTGCAGCCCATAAAGAGCCTGATCACGCTGTCTCCATGAAGAAAAGCCTCAGCTCAGTGTGAAGTCAGACCTGACCCAGGTTATGACAAACTGTGGCTGTCAGGCAGGACAATGACTAAAAAGAAAATAATCTAAAAAAAACATTATTATTTCTTTGAGCCGATATTAAAGGACAAAAAGACAATTCTACTTATAGAAAATAACAACAGAAACTGCGCAGAAAAAGCAGACAGAGAAGGTGAATGCTTATTGACTAGATCCCCTAAATCTCATTTAGTCATTACAGGAGAAGAGACAGATTACAAGAGCTTTAAGCCTGGAGACTATTACCCCATTAGGATGTACATATTTTATAGGAATTGAATTGTTTGTACATAATTCACATAGATTATCTTATACCATTTGCTCAGATATTAATTAAATGAATAAATTAAAATGAAAAGATAATAAAACACATTTTCAAATAGATGAATCTTACTGTAGACAAAAAAAGGGTAAATGATCATTTTGAATCAAAGACAAGCCTAAAACCAAGACAATGGTGGCAAAACATGGAATATCTTTTTGTAATTAAGAGAGACACAGCCACCTCACCTGTTGGGCTTCTGAACTATTATAAGGTTTCAGAGGAACCAGTAATGAACTAGACAACGCTGTCATACCCTCGCTACGGAAAAACCCTCCACTAATCAGTTTAGTGTCATAATAACACTCTGGTTGATTAAGGACAAATAATGAATCTATACAACATTGGATATTAATGTGGAAACTTTAATCTAAACAGACATATTGATCTACTTCCACAAAAATCTGCATTCATGAAAAGGTTTATTATTATCCTGGGTGTTAATTCTCATGATTTATGTGATCAAAGATGACATTTTACAAATGTGTGTGTACACAAGACTGACATAAAACATAACTGTATCACATCCATTTTTGTACATTCGGTACATTGTTAATGACACTGTTTATATACATATTGTAATCACTGTAAAACTTGAAATGGGCTGAAATCAGGTTCAAAAACCATGTGTGATAATCCTTTAAAATGGAAATGAAAAGACGACCAATAATTTATCTGCAAAATCTCAGTATGTGCCTCTTCATCTTTAATCAGCAAATGAAAAGGAAATTATAAAAGCTTTCTGTAATTAATGGCACAACAAGAGATAACGAGTCCTGCCATTCAATTAAAAGTTATATTAATTTTAAATGAGCTCCAATTAGGCCAGCAGTGAAAACGAAGGCGATAAGATGATTGAGTAATTATGATTTTTTCACTTCTCAAATATTGAAGTTGTATTAATTGGAGCTGGAGAACAATGGATGCACTCTGTGGTTAAGCAGTTTTTCCTTTTGATGTACTATTATTTTTACATTTTCTCCTTCACAAGACTGTGATGTGTTTATATTTAACATACCACTCCCTTATCTAACCTGCATCCATCCATATTTAGACCAATAATCTGTTAGGCAAGTTTAAGAATCCACAAATGTGCCAAATGTCAGTTACTAAATATAACTAAAGTTCAGGAACAGGACCACGCCCCTCTCTCTCACTAATTCAACCACCTACGCCTCATTCAATCTCTCTAATCCAGTTACCTGCACATCCGCATCAGTTCTCACATCCAGAATACACAGTACTGAGTCTTGTGCACAGATAACAGATGAGTTAAGGGCAGCGTATATGTCAGTGGACTCTCACCTTGTCTGTAATCATCCTGTTCACGATGAACCATGTCCTTGTGTCCCTTGGTCGTCCCGTACAATAACCTGTCAACAACCAAGGACAGAGATCATCAGTTGTGTTGAACAATAATAAAAGGATAACTCTTAAGAATAAATCCAGTAAAACTCACTGCACACCTTTGTTTTGTCCTTTTGTTGGGTTCACAGGTTCCAAATCAGTTTAAAGCACAATCAGGGATCAAACAGGACAGGGGTTGTGTCAAAGAATACAGTAAAAACAATGCCAAGGCTGATCAACACCACAGACTTCTTACTCAGTAACTGTACATCTCAGGGCTAACCCTAACCCTGCTTCAATTAATAGAAAAAGTAGCAATCTCAGTAAGGATACTGGTCACTGGTACTGTTGGATGCAGTCATAATTATTAGGGGTGTTATTATTATTAGCCGTTTCGGTACAGGACTTTCAGAACGGTGCACGTGTGCACCGAACGCAGTCTTTAACGTCATATATTAAGCTTGTTTTGTGTGGAACATATGTAAATTCCGAGTTTCCACATGGACATATTAAGTGGCGGACCAAATCTCCGCCTTGCGGCACTGCAGAGCTGCACAAGCAGCCACTTTAGCGCAGCCTCTCACTAACTAGTGACATAAGCATCACGGCCAGTGCAGAGAAGCCAGAGCTTTAAGACCCCCCCTTATTTGTTCAGGTCTTCTGTTTGGGAACACTTCGGTTTCCAGTGAAATACAACAACGGACAAATCGATAAGACGAAAGCAGCGAATTGTAAACTAATCCCCTTACTGTACCGAAAATAAACAGAACCGTGACTCCAAAACCGAGATACATACTGAACCGAGATTTTTGTGTACCGTTACACCCGGTGTGCGAACTATACCATGGCTTTCGGGAGAGCCCACTCTTGGGGAGGGAATCATTAATAGCTGCAAGCATGTAGGCCTGGCTTATAATTATAATTATATGGCTTATAATTATACAAACATACTTATTAGCATATGTAGCCATTTTGCTACAATTACACTTGACAACAGCTGTTTGCGGCCTGACCTTTCTTTTCTCCGTGAGAGGGAAAAACTTTGAAAATTTGCTGGTGCTGCGGAGAGCCCCCAGCTGCAGTAGTGCATGGATCATGCGCAATATTCATCCAGCTAGACGGAACGATCACGAATTGTTCACAGCGCGTCGGCCGTACTAGCGACACAACCCGTAGTACCGGAGACGGAGTGGAGCGCACAGGTGATCGTTCTCTCTGGCTGAATGAAGTCTGACCCTCCTGAATTTACGCATGGATCCATGATGATAGAGAAATATAGAAATTAATCGCAATAAAGCATGCTGTCAATATTTTAGAGACCCCCCCCCAAAAAATCACCCTGGTTACACCCCTAAGAATCATTGTGTAATGTGATCGGGAGAATTACACTAATTACACCATCAATATGTATATAAATATCTGTGCAAAAGTGGACAATTCCTGGTCAATCGTGGCCAAAAAGCTTAATAGTTAAAAAATAGGAGGTGCAATTACCTGGGACATCACATCCAGCTGTGTTTAGAAAAGTAAAACAGTCTGCTGGATTTTTCACTTTCTTCTTTTTCTTCAATATTACCACACAGTTCACATTTATAGTCAGTGCCATCTGCATTTATGTCATTTGCATACATACCAAACAGTTAATTAACACAACAAAAACAAGAAGGGTGCCTAGCTCACAAACATAAAACCACAATGAGGGAAGCAAAACATTTGCAGTCTGGGGTTTCAGGGCTAAAGTCGGATGGTGTTGGTTTGAAAAAAACATTATATTCAAAACACCTCATTTGATTTGATTTATTCAAGAACACATTCATTTTGCACTGTGTGTTCCCTCTGTTATTCCGGCATAATGCATGTGCCCTACTGATTTTGACTGGATAATCAAGGGTTGTTGGTAAAAATATAGCACTCTTGTAAAATAGATTTCCATTTACTGAGAATGAAGCAGACCCAGTGTGGCTCGGTCATTTAAAATAAAACTCCAATAAACGTCCAGTAGTTTTATTTTTAAAAATAAAATTACGCCGTACACCAACTCATGTGCTCTGTGGCATCTTCAGATCGAGACCAAATTAATTAATTGACTATCTGTGACAAATTGGGTTTGCATTATCTATAGTACACCTTCTAGTTTATACAAGTGCTTATTTTTTGTTATTTACCATAGCTTGTGTAATAGTGCACTGCTTACTATCCCAGCTTGTTTGCATTATGTTACCGTCTACAGCAAAGCATATGATAAGTTAAAGTAAACACACACGGTCATAAGTTAGTTTCAGCTCCATTTTATTAGGTTGCAAGTTTAAACCTGGTTTAATTGTTTTCCTGTGTTAATACTTACAATTGTTTGTTCCTTTGATCAGTTCCACCATGCAGGACAATTGTTTGGGGAGGGGCCGGCCTAAGCATTTCCTGTTTTATAGGACTAGGGTGGTCATGGATGACATCACCGGGCCAAACCAAGTAGAGGGGTTTCTTTCTTTATAGGAATGTTTCTTTTGGATGTTTTTGGTTATTATAAATACACGTGTAAATACCCCTGACCTGTTTTCTAGTTCGTGGGAGTGGAGTGAACTGCTAACTAAGTTACAAATGTTAAGAGATGTCTAGATAGTGATGTTAAGGAGTAGATCAACCTGCATCAGAATGGGATGGGCTGAAGCGGTTTGGGTGTGAATTGAACACCCTATATAATAAATGGGATTTGTGTTTCCAAGGGAGGAAAAGAGGTGATGCTGTGCCTTTTGTTAGTGTTGCTATAAGTTTAATGAGTTATCCGTGTACTGCAGACCACTGTATATAAAACAATTACCTCTGGGAACATACGATGTTTGAGTCTGCCTGCCTACCACCTTCCTAGCCACTCTGGTGAGGCTACACCACACTATCAATTTTCCCTTTTCCACGGGTGGTGTCGAGGTGAATTTAACGTGACTTTGATTCAGTTATTTAGCGTATATAGTGATTTCTTTTAATAGCCGTAGGTGTGTGAATTTGCTACTTCCTCTTTCCAAAATTAAGGTAATTTGCTATAATCATTTTAATGCCTTCTAAGCCTAATGAACCGCTTCATATGTAAATATAATTTCTCCCAGGTAAACAACACTAGCTGGACTTCTCAGCGGAGATGATTCTGTACCGAACCTACTGTAGATCACACACACAGTGACACAGATCTAATATTACCCACAGGGTTGGACACAATGGAACCCTGTAATGTGTGTGATCAGAGTTCTCACCTGGTCTGGTCTTGGTGCTGGTCGAAAGCCTTGAGTGTTTCACTGGAGGAGTAGGACTTCTGAGTGGGCACCCGGAGTCCCTGGGAGCCAATAGCACAGTCTTCACTGTCCCCCGATGAACCTAGCATAGATGGATACACAAACCTGTGACCGACAAAAACCTGAAAGCCTTAAAAACATCTTGTTAAGATCCAGGATATGGTTAGATTCATTATTTATCATTTCCATTTCTATTTAAACAATATTCACAGACAAACTGTATACAGGAACACTCTCAGAATTAAAAAGCCCTGAGAGGTTTCAGTACAATCTGTTCATTAGATTATTTTTTTTTTGCGTTGATGTGATCTCACAATCCTCAAATGTCCCAAATTAAAGTCACACCTCAGATTTCACTACAGGACTGTGTCGGAGGCAGTGCCAGTGGAGTCTGATGGGAGATTAGTCAGGGTACCAATTTCATTTCCCTTCTAAACTTACATAATGGTCCTGACATTCTAAACACACAGTGTGTGTGTATTGTAAGCCCATTTTATAGCAGTCATGGGAGAAACACACTGCTACCTCAAGCAAGGGAAGCATCATGTATCCTTACACCTTTAAAAAAACGTGCTGTAAAGAGTTCAACACCTTGGACCTGTGGCCTTATGTCTTAATGGGGTCTTTTAAAGAGAATCATCTCTAAGTAACTCTCTCGGTCGGAGCAGGAAAAGCTGGAGACACTGATCACCTGCAGATGTGGAGCCCCACAAGAACAGATCAGCTTCATGCCTCTTGTACTATAAACCAACGACTGCGTGGCCAGTGCCTCTCCCAGCCAAATCTCTGACAAGAAAGAGTCAATCAGTGACGACGAGCAACTGCAGATTTACTTAAAAAATGTCAATGACTTTTTCTCCAGTTGTGTAAAGCCAACGTCAACATCCTGAACACCACCACAATGTTTTTGGAGTTTGTCAGTGGGAGGCTCTTGGGATAATCATAGCAGCCGTTTCATCTACTGGAAGCTAGAGTTTGATTAAAATCTGTTAAATTTAAAGGATCTCTGAATGCAAAAAGGATGGCTGACTCACTGACTGACTGACTGACTCAACTACTGAATGAACAAAGACACAAATAAGCGAGCAAATGAATGAATAAATGAATGATCACGCTAACTGAGCTATCTCACCGGTGTAGGGTCCCTCCTTGTCCTTGCGGCTCTTGGAGAGTGAGCAGTATGGACGTCGCTCTTTCACTTCCATAATGCTTCTGCTTGTGCTGCTGGCAAACATACAGGCATGCTGATGTTCAGCCGCATAGACAGAATGACAGACAGACAGACAGAGAGAGAAACAAAGACACACAGAGGTATAGGACAAAGACAGAGAGAGAGACGGACAGACGGAGAGTGACGGGTTGTTGGACTCCACCTGCAAACATATAGAGACAAAAAGGGTTCGTCAGTGACGGAGTCAAAGACTGCCACGACAAGGCCTCATCCTCCAGTGACAGTTACATTTTAAACATCGCTGTATGCTAATCAACAACAGTGTATACAATATGTGCTCCTGTGGTGACTTGATTCAAAAATCACCGTCTGCAGTGTTTACTGGATGCATTTTTGTGTGACCTGCCTGAAACTCTCATGAGCAGCAGCAGCAGCATGCTTGGTTATTTTGGATCCCAAAGAGACACATTCTTTGCTGTGCACATCCAGTGTGTTCATGAAAAGGTTCACACAAGCCATGTTTCCATTGTTTTTTTTATGCACATTTTGAAGTATCGCATTAAAAAAGGTTAATGGAAACGACGAAATTGAAATTCTTATGCTTTAATGTTACGTTCGCGTTTTTCCGTTCGCTTAAGGTGGTTTTTGACTTTGTCATAAAAGAATTAATGCGCTAAATGGGAGATGGAAACACTTTTGCCAAATAGGTTCTGGTGTAGCAAACTTGGATCTCATGTCTGATCAGCTGTTTCCACTGTCGCCGTCTTGCAGGATATTTCCATAACGTGCGGAGTCATGGCTGGAAGCTACTTCCCCACTTGAAACACATTCCTGAGGACCTCTCCATTTTTCTAAGATCAATGGCCCTCAGGTCCCTGCAATTGGTTTTGTTTCTGGTTTGGAACCCATATGTCTTGTTTATTAAAGCCATGTGTAACGTCGACTACTGACGTAACGACGCTTGCCGTAGCCTGGGGCGAGAGTTCAATCTCGAAACTGTTGGCACCGTTTTCTGATTGAACGACATGTTTCCTTGCAATGTTGTGCAATGTTGCATTAAAAAGCCAGGAAAATGCAGTGTGCTTGCATCCACAACAGGGTGTTCGTTTCAATTGAAAAAAACATTTTGCTATGTTTTGTCGGCGTTGAACTCGACCCTGGTGCATTCGCTCCAAACCAGCTGATGGAAACGCCCCTATTTCCCATTTACTTTTGTTTTGGCGATATTTCAAAAGTCCACTTAAATAATTAATAAATAATAATTAAAGCATGGCTACAGACAGTGATAAAGATGCAGAGAGGCAAATTCACTTTTCACTCAGGTTAGATAAACATCGATTTGCAGATTTGTTTATACGTTCACATGTTATGTTGTCTGTAACCGTGTTTCCATCAACGTTTTTTAATGCGTTTAAAGTTTTTACGCTCGCTTGAGGTGTTTTTTGTCTTTGTCGAAAAAGAGTAAATGCGCTAAATGAGAGATGGAAACACTTTTTATGACTTCTGAGGTAACGACTGATCAGCTGTTTCTGCTGCCGGCGTCTTGCTGGTTGTGCAGAGTTCTGCATGCCTGCTGAGAATTTCATGCACCTGGTGGCTGGTAACGCTCATTTGTGCTGAGAAAAGAGGTGGATGCAAATCTCGGCAGGTAGCCTTCATCATCTGTTCTGCTGAATGATACTTTGCTCTGCACACCGGTCAAACGGACTTATCACTAGGGCTGAAACGATTCATCGATTAAATCAATAAAATCGATTAATAAAATTCATCGACACAAATAATTTGCGTCGATGCTTCGTTTTAATCCATTTAACTATACAGCACAGTGTTTTGCACGGACTTATATTACTGTGGCACATCACGCTTACGCTGTGAACACACGTGATTATAATGGAGCTGCTTGCAAAGTGGAGGAAGAGAGAGAAAATAGCGAGGGACAAAGAAGAAAGTGTCCAAAGTATGGGATTATTTCAAGCCAAAGAAAACAGCAACTGTGTAATGTTACCGTCCGTCCACCGTAAAACGAAACTTATGTCGCCTGGGCAACAGCACGACGTTTTCTTGACAAAACATGGTTTGGAGACCAGCCGTCAGGTGACAGAGCTGCTGTCAGCTCCTGTACTGTGTGTGTGTCCCTGCGTAGTGTGAACGCCACGATCGTTGAAATAATCTATCAAAGCTTCGAATACTAAAATCCTCGTTAGCTGCAGCCCTAGTTATCACCACATATTTTTGCTGAATCTCAATGAATTCTACATCTACTGAGTGTAATAAAATATCTAAACGTTCACAAAATACATACTTCGAATCATTTATCACCATTGATGAACCCCACAAAGGATATTATAGCTTTTAAAAGCATTATTTGGAGGTGCATGCAATTCTCGGCAGGCATGCAAAACTCTGCGTAACACCGGATATTCCCATAACGTGGGGAGACATGGCTGGTAGCAACTTGCCCGCTTGAAACACATTTCTGAGGACCTCTCTATATTTCTAAGATCAATGGTTCACGCTTCTGGTTTGGAACCCATACGTCTTCTTTATTATGGCCACGTTTAACGTCAACTACTGACGTAACTATGTTTGCCGTAGCCTGGTTTATTCGCTCCACACCAGCTGATGGAAACACATTTTTTCACAAAAATTTCACATATTTCTTATTTGTAACATTTGAAAAGTACGCTTAAAATTCGTATGCCGATTGGATGGAAACATGACTAGTCTCTATTCATGTGGTTCAATAATGCTTCTCTTGTGAAGTGATTCTTCATTCACACTTCCAGTGTAGTTTCCCAGTCTACTGAACAGCAAACCCACCTCATAGATTTTCATTAGTATGGAGGTCACACAGCTACCCTCTTGCCCTTTAGTGTAAACCACATGCATAGCTGCTCCTACATCTGTTTCTATTCATCACAGCACGCTAGAACACTCAACTCTTAATCGTCCATGTATATATGCATAAATGCATTCTTATGAATGCAAATGAATCATCACCTCACAGTAACACTTGATAACAGCCTGTTTCATCACTCATTTTAACCAGTCTTGCATCAGGGGAGTTCTCTGCAGTGCTGTTCCCAAACTCCAAAACTGAGAGTCAACGATTTACATGCAGTGTTCCTCAGGAGTGCGTTCATATTTTCTAAACACAAACCAAAGCAAGTGATGCGGTATGTACAATGCTAATGAGGTAAACGAGTCACAACATAACGTTGGTAGTTTTTTAATAGTAGGGCTGTAATGATACAGGCATCTTAAGGTTGTGTGCATAACTTGACTAAGCTTGAGGGGTAACCCACTGCCACAGTTTACTTCGTCCTGATCAAATGTGCAAAAACTTACTTTCCCATAAATGTAGGAGCAAATACAGAAAATAATTGAATTAATTCCCTATATTTTACAAGCGCATCCTAGAAGTAGCTAAAAGGAAATTCTGAAATGCATAGCTGAGAATGAACTTTAAATTAAGATAAAGAGTTACTTAGTAGTAAAAGTCTATAAAATCTTAGTTTGTTGTCCCCAAATTACTTTTATTACATCTTCAGAGAAATTGACTTCACTGATTAAATCAGACCCAAGAAATAAACATGTCTTTTTTTCTTTTTTTTTTCATTTTCATGCAGCTTTCCAGTTCATAATGTTAATGCATGTACCTTAATTGTGCCATCTGGCATTTAATGTATGTAAACAGAAACACAAGTGAGTGGAGTGGAGCGGCAGCACATTGCTCTTCCCATATAAAACAGTCTGCAATCACTCCACTCTCTGCTGCTCCCTGATCCCTCTCTGCTTACAGAAAATCCGCACGAGCACTCAAAAATGGTGAGCTTCCCTTTGGTTGCATTATACAATACAAAGACAATAAAAATTGGTGAAGAGAGGCAAACAATAATCAGTTCTCAGTTGGTTGGTTAAGTCATTTATCAAGCAAAAACATCAAACAGTCTGGTCTGAGGATTTGCTTTTTTTTCTGAATTTCATATCATAGTAAATTGAATATCTTTGGGTTTGGGACTGTATGTCAGACAAAAACAAATGGTATGAAACATCACCTTTGTATGAGGGTGTATTAGGGCCATTGCAGTTAAAACTAAATAAACAAAAACTGATGTAAGATGTCACAGTGTCGGTTAGTTCGTCCAGGTCAGTGGCTGCAGCCTCAAAAATGTTGTTTTTCCATTACCAGTTCCAGCTCAACTTGCCTGGACTCTACTCGGTTGCAGATAGTACCCAGAGATAGTACGCCACATGCAACGCCATACACAACTGTTGTGACAAAATGTTCAATGCGACACACACACCAGCGAACCACATACAGCTGTAACAGATAAGACCGATAAGCATAGCCATGGGAAGAGTTTTTAAGTTGGGGGTGCTGTGGTGGGAGGTGCATTTTTTGCGTGTCACGTCCAAGTCTAATAACATAAACACACGCTAATAAGAAACAAACATATTTACAGTCTTGTAACTACCACACTCCGTTGCACACAGCAATGTTAAGCATGTTATGTTAACCTGCTCAGTGGCAGCTCATAATAAACCAAACGCTTTCTCTTGAGCAGGGTGGTCCTGTTACGTTACTCCAAATGTGGCTTGGCGCTTAGGAGTTGAGTAGATAAAGTCCTGCTTGCTTTGGAGCTCCGCAGGCTCCAGGCCACTGCCTCTGAGGGTTGCAACAGTGCTTGGCAACAGAGAAGACCGAAATATGTTCTGCCTTTTCGGGCTTGGTTCTACAGTCCCCCAATCTTTGATCTGTAGTCCCCTCTGATAATCTTTTTGCCATCTTTCAGCAAATTGAGTGTAGCCAGAAGATCACTGTAAGAGAAACAGACGCGTTTGATGGCTTTGGCGATTCTCCAATTACAGTAGCAACACCCCGTACAAAGTTCAAAGTATCAAGGCTCACTTTACAAGCAACCTCTTGGAGAACCAAGTGTACATACATTGACTGAGGGCATAATTCTTGGAGGCGAGCCTGCACTCCTGAAAAGCACCCGGACATATTACTGGCTCCATCAAAGCAGTATGCTACAAGGCGTTTGACTGGAATGTCTCGAAAACACATCCTTGATGCAGGAGAAAAGATACGCTTTATAAAATCCCCAAAATAAACAGTGACACTCCAGGCTGCTGTCAACAAATTGCAAATTAAACGAGAACTGCTCTGTAGTCCCATCAGCTGTTAATCCATAAAATCTGGATTCCGATGAACAGGCGACAATATCCCTCTGAATAGCATGGGCAAACTGTTGGATAATTTCACTTTGTATAGTGTTGGACATCCAGTTATTTCTTCTCATCACCCACTCTCGTTCTTTAGGGAGATCATCAATTCGTAAAGGATTCCATCACGTGTGGTGTCGCCCCCTGAACGGGATCCCCTTGCTGCCCAGGAATCTAAGGGCCCGTGTCCACCAAAGCGTTTTTTACCAGCTGAAAACGCCAGCTGCTGTTCTGAAAACGCCTAGCTGGGAGCGCTAGGGTGCGCTTTGGAGGCGCAGTGTTTTTTTCGAGACGCTGTGGTTGCTATGATACATAATATCTGTGTAGGTGATGTGTTGCAAGTACGCTACCTAATTTTACTGTGTAGAAAATGGCACCACAAAGTAGGGTAGGCTTACTTGCCTCTGGCCCTTGCTCTGCATGAAGAGAAGACTGAAACATGAGGGGACAGACTCGCCATTCGTGGGTCCAGGAGATTTGAAAGAAACTTGAGATGAGAAAGAAACTTGGAAAACACATTTTTTCCTTCTCATAAAAAACTTTTTCTCAGAATAGTTCTGCCCTCCCCTGGCTGCATAGTTTTTTTATGCAATGGCCCTAATATGTGGTACCTTTGACTTCTGGAGAAAAATGAAATTTATTCCACTATTTTCTGCTTAATTGATAAAAAACATTAATTAGCATCATTATCGTACAGTATTATCCTTAGAACCAGACCAATCTTGTGAGCTCATGTTTCACTTGCTCTTCCAGGCTGCCCTCCCATACAGACCGATTTCCACCCGCAGTGGATCCGGCCAGGCCAATCACAAATATTTATCTAGTGTGGGGCGGGTTTGATATGATGAATGATTGATGCACCATTGAGACATTTTTGTGAACAACCAAGATGGCTGACGCTGATGTGGAAAGTTCTGTTGAATGCTCTATTTTGTCAGTATTAAACGAACTGGGCGGTATGTTTTCTCTAAAAAAAGAACAACTGCTTTTAAACTTATGTTAATAGGAAAGATGTGTTTGCCGTACTTTTGACAGAATTTGGTAACTATGCTACATCACATGTTTTGTTAGCTACCCAATTGCTTCCAGTAGCATTCAAGTTTCCACCCATTGGAGAAGATCCAGACTGGTCTGGCAATGGAGTGAAAATAGACTGAAAATATCACAAATGTGTATTCCATGCTCTACAAACTAAAAATTTACAAATGTGTAAAATGATTTGTGCATAATTTTGAACACTCACAAATGCGTATTCCAATCCACACAGAAATACTAGTTTTGCAAATATCATGACTAAAAATATAAATACTTTAAGTACAGATTTTTTTCTTAAGAGATCAGATCATTTTGCTCCTGAAAAGCTTCCTGTGTATACACATTTCTAAAAGTATTTGTGACATTCTTTTGTATTTATTTAGATTGTTAAATGCTTGATACGCATGGATCAGGTTACATTTACATTTACTTATGCTGCTCTTCATGCTGAGTTATAAGTAAGATTCAGCGATGGGAGAGTAAGCTGATGGGATGGATCCACAGGCTCTCAGCAGTTCTTTGAGTCGTGCCTGCCTCTTTGGAGGCATACAGAGTTGGCAGCTGGTGTCAGTAGGGGGAGAGCTTAACATGAGTTTTGATATAAAGGATAGTATATCACCTGTTAGCAGCTCAAACACAAAAACATCAGCGCCAGCCTTTAAAATCCATGTAGCTCTATTTTGTGTGCCTGTTAGAAACCTAAAGGTTTTCAGAGAAAATGCTGAATTCAGTCACAGACAAGAAAGGTTGGCTTGAGTGAGAAGCAAAAACAGACGTAAAGAGAAGTAGAGGAAGGCTAAGAGAAAGGAGGAAGCAAAGCCAGCCAGTAGTGGTCAGACAGCTTTACAAACCATCAACTTAATCTGACACAGAGAGCCTTAAATCCCCTTCCTTCTGGACCTGCATACGTGGGTGTGTTTGTTTATGTGTGTGTGTGTGTGTGTGTGTGTGTGTGTTTGTGCATTCTATTCTGTTAATCAGAATTAATCTCATTTTATATAATCGCATTTTTAATTACAGCAGGACAAGAGTACTAGTGACCCAAATCATTCATTTGCCATACCTGCTTATTTCTATTCATACATACATCTGTGTCTCCACTTAACCTGACCTACAGGTTTTTTGGACTGTAGGAGAATTACCAGGAGCTCCAGGAGGAAGCCTGTGCAAATACATAAAAACAAGATGCAAAATATGAAGAAATGCTCGCCATAGAGCCACGATGGTGCCAAGTGCTAATGAGATACATGATATTCATGTATTAACTGCTGATCTGCATTGGGCTGGATAATCATGGTGTGCCATGCCGTGAGCAAGGGCCGTGTTGGCAGGGGGCCCCTGAATGATTCAGAGGAACAGGAGGTGTTCTATATATTTATTTTCTCAGAGCATTTTATTCCTTCCTACAAATCAAACCTGAACAGAAAAGTACTCAATTACATTAACATAAGAGTTTATGTTCATTGGAGTTCTGTCTCATTTCAAAAACCGGGTGTGATGCATTTAATATTAGTCAGTGACAGTGTCTGGTCCATTTACACATAAGTGGGATTTTCAACATAAAAACTCATGAAGCAATGACATACATTCATTCTCAAAATGTTTAACTGATCTTCTGACAAAAAGTACCTAAAAATGTAGTCCCACCTTCACTGAGTCGGTAATATTAAATATAACTTATCACTTCCTGCAGCTGCTTCTGCATAATGATTTCTCTGATGTGAATTCCTTGAAGAAACATTTGGTTGCTTCATTGATGTATAAATAAAGCACACACTGTTGGTTCACATCTAAAACCCGAATAGCTAAATAAAATGAAACCAGCTTTTCTAGAAATCCACTGAGTGAAGAACTGACTTTGCATTGGTATTAAGTACAAAATAACCTTTTGAAGCCTAAACAGCTATTGCTCTGTGTTCACTCAGGGTTATGGTTTTTACACAATGTTATATTTTTAATTAGAGCCACATTGATGGGACATCCTGGGCTTTGGTAATGTAAAAAACATAAATTGATAGTGTAAAAAAACAAGAACAAAACAAATCACATTTTCCTGGATTCCAGTAATATGGAACGGTGTATGACATTTAAATGTTGTGACTCTGAGAATTGCATCAGTCTGTTCTGCTTCAAATAGCTCAAGGGAGCAATTTCTGCTATTAAAGCTCTGAGAAATCACAGCAAAGTGAATGAATAAGAAAACAGCGCTCCTTATATCAGTTAGATGAATAAAAATAACGGGGAGTTCAGTTGACCTTGTCAGACACAGCTTGAGCACAGCTTTTATTATTTTGATTGTTTTGTTTGCAGCACAGCTGTTCTGGCTGTATACCAGTACCTAAGTGGAAGGACTAAGTTAGAGGTTGATTTCCAGCTTTGGAGCCTGCATTCCAGTTTGTTCCAGTCCAAAACAAAACATCTCCACGAGCATTAAATCCAACTGCCAAAGGATGAAGATTATGCTCGCCTCTGTGTTTGTGACTGACCTGTGTCTGTTAAGATAAGTGAACAAGATAAGTGTGTATTGCACGGTGTGTTAATGGGTATTTCAGTGTGTGTGTCTTTATGAGTGTGAGAATTATGTGTATGTTTGTGGAAACACAAAGGAGCTGGAGCTTGGGGGCGTTTTTCTAACAGTTTACCACAGTAGAGCTGTATGCTGCCGATGCTTCTGTTAATCACAGAATACACACATTATGTGCTCAGTAGCATCCCTCCCTCTTTCCTTTTCTCTCATCCCCAGCTCTCTGCATTCCTCTCTTCAACCTCTCCTTGCCTCCAGCCCCCTGCTCACTCCAGACCTGTCATCCACTTGATGTCCGTCCACCAGATGTCTTCAGACTTTCCCTCCTTTCCTCATCACCTGACCACCCCACCCATTCACACACCTGTTTCCACTTCTCGTCAGCCCCGCAGTCATCTGAGCTTCCCCATCCATCACCCACTCACATGAGGTCAATGTCAAAACGTTTTGCACCACTTTGCAACGTTTTCAGATTGAACAACATGTTTCCTTGCAATGTTCTGTAACGGGCTTCAAGGTAAATTTTCTCCCGTTTGGTGGGCGTGTTACGGGTGTTACCCAATCAGCTACAACAACTTTGTAAACACAACTGTGTTAAAAAGGCAGGAAAATGCAGCGCGCTTGTGTACACAACAGGGTGTTCAGGCACCACCGTTTCCATTGAAAAAAAATGTTTTGCTACGTTTTGTCGTTGCTGAACTCGCCCCGTATTTACTGGTCTGTTTCCTTTGTTCCTTGGCAGCTTGTCTAGTGTACATTGGCTAGCCTTCTGTTTACCAGACCTGCCTATTTTGGACCGTATTTCCCGGCCTTTTCTGCCTGTTCCTTGTCAGATATGTTCGTCATAGCACTTTTTTTTTCTTTTTGACACTTTAAGTACATTCCATTGATGCCATTTGTGTATTATTTAAGTAAAATGTATGAAATGGATGAATTATATCTGCATACAGAACTGCCTTGTGTATTGACCTCAGCACCTTTTGACTGTATCCTAGTCATGGACGAATTTGACTTTGATTTATACACAGTAAGACATTGAAACACATGTGCATAGCTACTTCCTGAACTCATTCCCAACAGGTGAGGCTGTGTGCATCTGACTCTTCATGGAATAAAACGACAGTTAAGCGCTGTAAATAATCAACTTTTTTCTGCTGAGGAGATTGAGTTGACTTCAAAGTTGAGTAGCTCCTCAACTTTGAAGGGGAAGCTGTTTTTAGATAGCATCTTAGTGAATGGGCAATGCAATATGTGCCCAGTATGTAGAGCCCGTTTTCCCACAGCCTGGACACAACTGCTCTCAGCCTCAGTTCTGCCAAGACCAAAACGCCACCTGAAACACACAAGCTGCTGGCGTACTATTTCACTGTTCATTCTTCTCCTTTACAAAACAACATACTGTGTTAGTAATGCTCGCTGCTGATGGGATGTCAGCTAGGTTGTAGTGTGTGAATTCTGCAAGTCTTCCTACTGCTGTCATTTGGGGATGGAGGTTAAAGTTAAACTTAACAGCAAATATGCAACAACTATAAATCCTAAATAACTTATCTTCCCCTGTAAAAACAGATTTTACTGGAAATTAGGGTTCAAAACAAAAGACAAGTTTAAATGAGGGGGACGAGACGAAGTGATGGAGAATGTTGAGAGGCTAAAGTCGGCGCTACCAGGGCACCAAAATGGACAAAACAGGACGCATGTGGACGTCCGCACAGACCCTACGCGTACGATTTTTCGTCATGCGGACCCTAACGGACCCTCGCGTACTCACGGACATGCAAAGTATAATCCTTGCTTAAGGACAGATGGGACAAAGAAAGTACAGACCGAGAAAGAGTGATTAAGAACAGGGGGATTATTTCCTTTTAAATAGATGAAATGTACATTATAAATACATTTTATGTAGGCCAGACAAATGCATGTTTTACAATTAATATCTAAGAATGCGTTTGACACAAAAGTGATGGTATTTTCACTCTGCTGGGAGGAGGTGGAAAAAAAGAAAGGAGGATGAGAATGAAAGGGAGCAGGCCAGGAGAGGAAAGAAAGATGGGTGAAAGCAATGATCAGTTCTCGGTTGTTTTTCGTTAATAAATGAATTAAAATAACTTGATCAGGGCTTCATCAATAATTAAATTGTTAATTAAAACACTGTGCTTCAGTGAACAATGAAGGAAAGCTAATAGGGATTAAAGAGCCAGTTCAGGATTCCTCTTTATTTAAGTATATCAATTAACATAACAGCTGTCAGTTGAAGACCTCATTGCTCTTGATTATTTATTGGTCAATTTTTAATTATGTATTTGTTTGTATAGCACACATTCCTATGATCTTCAGTAATTATTTCAGAACACACACATTATTTTCGCTATTTTCTCACATTACTGTCAATGCTTTGTCTATACAATAATAATGTATGGACACCACCTCCCACCAACATCTTACATAACTGTACCTGAATTATTCACTCTGTAAGTTAACTCTCAGTGCCATGCCTTCAATTCATTGTGTGCCTGTAGGTAGAAGTGTAGTCCAGGTATACTTGGAGAGAGAGGAACACTAAAAGTAGATTTATTCTATTGAATCCAATAAGTTATACAAGTGATGAATGCAAACCAGCAGAAGAGAATAACTCTTTCTCTATATCCTATATATTTGTTTTTGGTATTCTACACAGTACTGTACAGTAAACACTGCAAATCACTGATACTGATTTACTGATTCCAGTGCACGCAACACCAATATGAGAAAAAAAGAGCACAATAAAGACTCCAGTGTATGTGTTCAGTATGTATGAAAAGGTAAACATCAAAAACCAACATCCAGGTGTTGCCATTATCTACATTTAGCAGACAAAAGCAAAAAATGTGAAATCAGACATTTCTGCAGGATAGTGTTTACTACAAGTAAAACTCATAAAAAAGGATAAGAAAGCAAAATGGAAGATTTTTATGTAATCTGCCATTGAACTTTTGTGGACTAAATCTAGCATTTCTTTTATGGTTTCCTCCTAATTCAACATGATACTTGTCTTAAGTCTATTTCAGCTGAGAAACCACAAATCTGTAAAAATTCATAGTGAAATGTTATCATTCCAGGTCCTTCAATTTGTCCATTTATTTAAATGGAATAGAAATAGTAATAAATTTGTGTATGATTGGGGGCAGATTTAGGATCCTAGTGGCCTGAGGATAGAAGCTCCTCCTGAGCCTCTCAGAACTGGCCTGGTGTGTGCAATACATTCTCGATGAACCTTGAGGAAACTATGGTGTTAAAAACGAAACTGCATCCAATGAACACAATCTCCCTTGCTCCCCTTCTTGTCCAAGTGAGATAGGATGGTGGGAGGATGTGTGCTTTGGCATCTTCAGCTGATCAGTTGGGACTGCAGGAAAACTGTACTGGGTCCAGTGTGCTGGGTAGCGAGGAGCAGCCGTTCAAAGCACTTCATCATGAGTGCCACTGGGCGGTGGTCATTCAGGCAGGCTGCTCTTATTTTTTTGGGCACAGGAATGATGGCGGACTTCTTGAAGCACGTGGGTACAAAGATTCATATCATTGTGAAAACTGGCACTAGTTTGTCAGCAGGTAGTATGAGGACCCGCCCACTGATACCATCCTGCTGGTTCCTTGGTGTTTTGTTTTTTTCCTGACGTCATACTCAGAAAGGCTGATAGGTGTGAAAGGTGCACCCACCCCAACCTCTGCTTTATCTGTTTTTTTCCTGTTGGCTGCCAATGGCCTCACAACAAGCATAAAAGTTGTTTAGCTCACTTGCTAGTGACACATCAGCACTAGAAGTGAAAAAGGGATGGGCTTGTAATCTGTCATAGTTCTTAAACCTTGCCACGTGCTTGTGGGATTGCCCTCCTGGAATTGTAGCTCCACTTTCTTATCGAGATCCCCTTTTGCCTCCATTACCACTCTTCCTACTTTGTAGGTGGCTGCTTTATAACTGTCCATTCGTTTCCAAACCTCAGCTATAGATTGTAGGCTGCAGTGTGTGTGTGTGTGTGTGTGTTTATGGCGTCAGGGATACTTGTGGTAATCCATGGTTTCTGCTTGTGGAATGATTTAAAGGTTCAGTGTTTTAGTGGCATCTAGTGGTGAGAATTGCAAATAGCACCCCCACTCCCCTATCCAAGCGAGTAGTATAGCTACGGTGCCTGAGACAGAACAAAAGATGTCCTCTGTGAGATAGCAGAGAGTTGCCAGTCAAGAATTCAGGTTTCTTTACATTGATATTAACAAATTATATTTACTTTATTATTCAGTAAACCACAAATCTGTTTAAAAATTCATAGTGACATGTTCTCGAGGTGGTGATGGCGCAATGGATGAGACTATGCCTTTGGTGTGAGAGAACCGGGTTGACTGAGCAAGACAATTAACCCCTAGTTGCTCCAGAGGCGTGCGACCTCTGACATATATAGCAATTGTAAGTCGCTTTGGATAAAAGCGTCAGCTAAATGAGTAAAATATAAAATGATAGGCACACGGTCTTGTTATGTGTCACTATTGGCAGTAAAATAAATCTGTTTTCCACCAGGGCAGTATTCAACAGAAGTTAAGATGGCTGATCTGAGCTTTGACGCTGGTAGCTACATTTTATTGCCAATTAGTGATCAGCTGATTTTCTGTACATAACTGACAAGGCCAAAACAGAGCGCTGGAGAGAGAGAGAGAGAGTCACTACATGAAATTAATCCAACTACATGTTTTTTCTACCAGAGCAGTAAAAGTTTAGCTGGCTGATCGCTTCCATGCTGTAAGCTAACGTTACCTTTTATTTCCAATTACTGATCAGCTGATTGTCTCGCTAAGGTAACCAGACAGCGCTGGAGAATAACAAGGCTACATGAAATTAATCCAATTAAATATTTTACAGAAGCGGATAGGAGAAACACGCCAGGTCTGTCGGTGATTATGGCCAGCTAAAGCGATCCAACAACAGCTTTCATTTGCATCGCTAAAGTCTGACAAACTTAAGTTAATTACCTGTCGAGCAGAAAACAGACAACTTCAGCTCCGCTTTGAAAACACATAAAGCCTTCCATCTGGGAAAATCCACACTGCATATGGCCGTGATTTTTTGCCGTCATCTGTCTGTATCTGTACCGACTCGTACTCTGTCTGGCTTCATGGTATAAAGATCCACAGGCTGTCGGCTCTCGTGCTAAATAGCACGTGTGCGCATTCATTTGTCCAAATGTCACTTCTCTTCTTACTTCTAATAAACCAGAGGACTACTCAGAGACTGCATATTATTGTTATTATTATTTCCTCTTCTTCTTCTACGGACGCATTTAATGTAGTGACGGGCGTCTACACTGCCAGAATTATACAAGCAGAAGAAGAACGCCGAGATGACGAAACGCGCTGTGTAGCGCTGTTTGTTCGTTGTCAGCTATGGTAGAAACATGATGACACAATACTCCAACCTCCATAGAAGGGCGTGACCGCCGTTATGTAGATATAAATGGTTCATTCTAAGGTAATAAAAACATAACGGTTCATTATGTAAGGTCTTTACACACCACTGAAAACATAGTTATGGATCTTATATAGCATTTCTGTCAATAAATCCTCACACACTGGACCTTTAAAATGTAGTTTTAGGTACAGTTGTTTTTGTTGTTTCCACCACAGACTCAGTGAATCCATTGATGTCATTGGTGATGTCAATGGTGGTATCCTGGAACGTGCTCCAGACTGTCACGTAGTACATACTGTAGGGGCTTCTGATTAGCCTGACCATTTCCTGACCTCTCCCTTCACTGCGGGAATGTGTCATAGTTTTTTTTTGAATACTTTGACCTTGGCAAGATGGCTGCATGGCCACTCTACCCGAACACAGGTAGTGATTCCGCTCTGTAGCTGTTTTTGAATGTAGTCCTGAGTATTTATTCCCCATATGCTGATGGAGCTAAGGTCTTCCAGAATATACCTCACATTCTTCATTAGGGCCTCTACAGAAAAGCTGTATAAAAAAAACTTTATTTTTTACACGTATGCATTTATTTCTAATCGGTCATTTGGTTCACCCAAAAAAGGCATTTATTCCCACTTACCCCTATAGTGTTATCTAGCCATACACAGGTTTTGAGATCCAGTCTCTGCTGATAAATCCAAAGCCCTTGCCTTGCTGAATAGATTATTAATTAAGTGTGGCGTAAATGGAAATCTTCAGTGTACATCATCAGAAATGAAGCAGTGAAAAACTATTAAAACTCTTAAATTTTAAACGGTATGATGATGTTGTTTACGTTATGCTATCATACACATATTGTCAAATTTCCACAATTTCTTTTCCAATTTGGAACCATTTGTAAGGGGTCACCCACTCCTTGCCACTCATTCTGCATTCTAACGCTTAACATGCACAAACTGCGTCCTTAAGTTATGCAAATGCAACTGACATCCTTCAAAGACAGTGGCGTATTTTTGTCACATAACTGTTTTCAGAAGCCATCTCTTCCTCATTTTTAGTCAGCTTCTTTAAATTAGTTAAGACTGTATTGTTCTGTCATGTAGAGCTAATACTGTCAAGTCAAATCTACAAAATTGGTTATAAAGATGCTAAGTGTCCACCTATCTGTCATGCTACTGACACTGTGAATGGACCATGCATTTGCAATACTAATCACATTCACTCATTCACACACACGTCCATACACTGGTGCAAACTTCTCATCAGGAGCCATAGAGCACCTCAAAGTGCTCACGATGATACTAAGCTCATACATCATATACATATACAGAAACAAATGTATAGTTCTTCATGACAAAATAATTTTGTTGGCGGATTAGTTTGAGATATTCAAATAAGAAACAGCCACAGTGAGCTGGTCAGAGGAAGACCTGCAGGCCACAGGCTCTAAATGCAGTTTCTGTGAATCAACAAATCTCCTATAAATTATCCAAGTAAAAAATTAATGTGCTACTCTATCAATATGAAACGCCATTTATGACATGTGCTCATCACAAGCTGAATTAACCACGTATAATCACCACATGGCCTGTCAAAAGATAGCCAGGTCCAGAGCAGCTTGAGCAGACTTTCCAATCAAATGCGGTAAACACGACCGAAGACAGAATATGCAAAAGCAAAGTTATGACATTTAGACATTCCTGTCACTCCCTTACCTCTCCCTCTCCAGTTCATCCTCCCTCTTTTGCTCTGCTGTCCATTCCTCTTCCTCATTCTTTCTCTCATTCCGTCCGGTTCATGTAACTCTCTCTATCCTATCTGTCTTTTCATTTACCTCTGTCTCTCTGTCCATGTTATCTGACCTGCGTTCAATGAGTTTCCAAAGTGCAAATCTGCTGGGATAATCTCTCTCTCTCTCTCTCTCTCTCTCTCCATTTCCTACCTTTCCCTTTCTCCCACCTAATCTCCCTCTCCCCTCTCAGATTAAAAAAGAGAGGGGGATGAGAAAAAGAAAGACAGTTGCTGGGATGAAGTTGTTTGTGAGAGGAAAACACACTCACACAAAGATTTGAAGTGAATGAACAAAACATAGATATAGTGAGGAATGGAGAGGTGTGAAGAGAAAGTGTTAAAAAGACTCGACTGTGAGAGTAAGTGTGAGGAGGAGCGGGTGCCTTGGCAAGGTAGGAGTGATTTCACAATCCCTCTTTTTTTCTACAGAAATAACACAATGTATTTGTGAGTGGGGGGTCAGGGTGAGAACAGGGCCAGCCAGAAGCAACTCCCCAGGAAGAGGTTGGGGGTACAGGGTCCAGTTCAAGGACAAACCAACACAGATGGTTAGAGAGGGAGAAATGTTTTCCCCCACATTTTGATTCATTCATTTGCACGAGAAGTGTATTTACAGACACTATAACAGTGTTGAGTAGGGGAGACGGGCATGGTTGTAACATGGGGAGAGTTGAAATATAGTTTCTCAGGCAACATGTGATGCATTTTTTCCTTTCTAATTTCAAACCACTATGGAAATACAGCTAGCTAAACATTGGCTGACAGGGGTGGGGTGTAACACTTCTTTAAAAAGTGTTACAACCATCCACGATACATAAAACTAGGTACATTCTTGGTTTTAATATTTTACAGAGTGCCCTTTGCAGTCTGGGCCCACCAAGCCTGCACTCCCGGTTTACCATCATTCATTTGTCAGCACTGTGACCAGTACTCCCCATTCACATGTTGTTCACATGTTGGCGTGTGTATCGTCACTCGATCTGTTCATGCACATGAGTCATCAGACAAAGTCTGTTACAGCGAGATAGAAACATTGTTCTTTGATATCACTACCTGTTTTGGAAGCTTATCGTATAGTGTGGCATCTATTTTTGATTCTTTTGTGTGATTGTTACAACTTACCCCGGCATGTGTTACAACCTACTTGGGGTAGGTTGTAACAAGGGAACACATTGCATTTGACATCAACTCACGAGGTCTGTGATATTCTTGTGTGCCATTTGTAGCGAACAAATGTAGGTCCTTTGTATAAAAATTTGAGAACTCTAGCTAAAGAATTCAGTGAGTTATAGCTGCTGAAGCAAAAAGTGTTACAACCATACCCGGTCTCCCCTAATAGAAAATGTAAATTCTCCAAGACTATGAGATAACAGTTTGAGTCAAGTATTGAGGCCATGGGGGTAACCACGCATTCTTTGGGGGATAGAAAATACTAATCTAAAATACAGAATATCAAGTATAAAATATTTTCAATATGTCGTCCATGTATGAACCCAATCAACGGCTCTGGCTCTTATTTCCTATTTATTTTTAATTTATTTAGGGAAAATAAAAGTGTATGACCTTGCAGCCCTGGCGGTCTTCACGTCCCCAGTTTGGGGAAGCAGAAAAACTTAGTTTATCAATCTAAAAAACAGTTTATGTGTACACTATATTTAGAATATTTTTACAGCTGTACCTTGCCGTCAGACAGCCACCAGACTCCTTTGAAAAAAAGAGCAATTTTACCTCACAGAACGCAGGAGTTGCTGGTCTACCGCTGTCTTGATCGGTTAGTACACACATTAATTCGGATCCCAAATAACCCTTTAAAATACCAAAGTCACACAATAACATAAACAAATCGATCGAGGAAGCAGAAACCTGATTGGAGATGCTTCTCTCATGCAAGTAGAAAATAGCATTTTTTTTGCAAATATGGAGAATATTTGGGAAAAATCTTTAACCCTCAAGACCATCTACAATAACAATGGCAGAATGAAGATGACCATTGTGTTCTGTGTTTCACTGGACCCAGTATGCCTACGGACAGTCCTCCCACAAGCATCTGTTTAGCGCTGTATGCTGAAATCCAAAGTGGCTGGTGGATACAGTACCTCAAACATAAACAGATACCCTGAGCAGTTGAGGGATTGAGGGAGGGGTGAAGGTCTAGTGTAGGCGGGGATGGAAAGAAGGTCAACTCTTCTTAACAATGAGTCCATTGATTCCAAGTGCCCAGCCTCTTCTCAATCCCTCATTCTCTTCTTTGTCGCCCTATCTTCCATCTCTCCTTTCTCGCTATTCTTTTCATCTTTGTCTTTTCCTCTCGCTCTCTCTGCCCCTCTCTTTTTAATGTCTTGAATGTTTTATGCCCCAGACACTTTGGATAGTTTTCAGTTTTTTTTTTAAATATAAAATTTCTTACTATTTTGTCCCCTCTTCGCTCTTCCCCTCCTCCTCCTTCCTGTTCAGGTAGCAGCTTTCATCTGGCCACAACACAAAGGACCAATTGTACATTGTGTGCATGTGTGCCTCTCTATGTCAGCTTGTCTCAATGTGTCAGGAGATACATTTGTGGCATGCATGTTTCTCTAGATCCTGCTAACACAGCTTTTATGTATGAACATCTATGATGGTGAAGAAGATGGGCAGCTTACAGAGGCAAAAGAGGAGTGAAATGGAAGTTGCAGGGATGGCTTAGGCTGTACACTTATCCATTGTGAAATAAAAATTAAACATTATTAGAAATTAACAATATTAGATAAGATTATTCTATATCCAATATTTAGAAATAAAAATATTGTATTTTATTTATTTGATGAACTATATGAATTAAAATGTTTTTTTGTATTTTTCTTGAAGCTTTGGCAATACTGTTGTATTAACATTCATGCCAATAGAGCAAATTTCATTTCGACCTGACTTCTTTTCTCCGTGAGATGGAAGAATTTAGAAAGTTGCGTGGCGCTGTGGAGAGCCCCCAGCTGCAGAAGTGCATGGATCACGTGTAAAATTCATCCAGCCAGAGGGAACGATCACCAACCCGGAGAGGGAATGGGGCGTTGTGGTGTACAGGGACAAGGACAGGAGATGGCAGAGCAACCAGGCACGGTGCGGTCGGTCGGTGATTGTTCCCTCTGGCTCGATGAAGCATGATCTGCTGGCATTTCCTTGCATCTGGATCATTCCAGCATACTGTATCTGTTTCTGCTGGGGTTTCCCAAAGCAGTTTTTCAGGTGTGCTGTCCCAAGTACTTAGTGCAATCTTAGCAGGATGGGCAGGTACGATTTGATTTCCACATACTCGGGACGCACTGAATGAAACAAACCAAGGTTTTTACGCTGTGGCTGCTTTCCCTCCAGACTCTCCATGGCAGAAACCATTAAAACACGCAAAACCCTCATTTAAACACTGCCACCTCTGTTGTATTTGCTCCTGTTGTCATCGACACAATAATCATTAGTTAATCACCCATAACAGCTACTACAATTACATTTTAGAATGCACACGCAAATTAGTACACCGTTAGTAGATCAGCTTACGTGTTAATTTGCTGGTGATATCAAGTTAGCAAACGTTTTTACTCATGCAAACGTTTAGTAAATCTGGCCCTAAATCATTTTGTGAATTTAAAAAAAAAAGTCACATTTGTAGACATGGTGGGCACCTACATTTTACTCGATCTATAGATGATAATGGCATTCAACTGCCTGATAAATATAAACAGGATGTCTCAAACTTATCCATACTAAAACACTGTTGGACAACAGACAGGAATGTGTAGCTAAGGCAGGTTTTATTGAGACCCATTAAATGTGTTGACTGAGGAATTCTTATATAATGAATATTTTGTTGTATTGAGCATAATTTGGTGTCTTCTATAAACTTGTTTCAAAGTTGATGGCAACATTATGAGGCAAATATATGAAAGCCTGTTGGGGAATATAGACACTACATACATACACATACATTTTGTGTTAGAGGATTTAATTTATTGGTAGCTGTCGGGATAAAGAGAATTTCAAGAAAATATAACAAAAAGATGCAGACCAGCTGTGGTGTATAATACGGCTGTCAAAGAAATTCTTCCATCCACTCCAAACAGCTTGTTTTCCTGTACTGATCACAACACAATGTAATCACCCTCCTGTAGGCTTAAACTTGTAGGTAGAATTACCTGACAGCAGTGATGATTAGCTTGGCAAAAACACAAACAATTATTTATTTATTTATATATTTTTTCAACAACACTAAATTAAAAGAAAAGAAGAAAAGGGAACTGGCCAGACTGTCTTGAATGAGCAAAAATGCCTTTGCTTTTTTTTTTTCTTGCAATATCTGCCCATTGCAAATATAATTGAGGTTGTGGAAAGACTGCCGCCACATTAACTACGGTTAAAGAACGTCCGAGCAACACTATGTTACGGTAAGTAAGGCAATTGAATGGTTAAGTTTTGAGGAAAGGTTGTTGTTTCTGTAAGAAAATAAAGGTAATTGAAAGGCCATGAACTCTGGCTTCCTGCAGAGTCCCCCAAACTCCACACCCCTAGTGTCGGCCTCAATCCATGAGGGGCATCACCCTGCACTGACACTAAATTATGCCATTGGATGGAAATAGTGAGGTATGGAATTGTCCAATATGGGTGCAATGCTGCGCTGAATACACATGCACACAGATCACTAGTACTGAAATTGTCCACCTCTGACAGGTGTGGGTAGACTGAAACTTGGACATGTGATTGGATGACATGGTTCAGCTGTTATTTGACCTGGTGACAGTGTTGCTTGTCACTAGCTTGACTGATTGACCCTATTAAAATCAGAATGTTTGCACCTTTTGGCCGGTGTGAATATTAAAAGACAAACTGATTTCTTTCTTATTGAGACATAATCAGTTATTAAAGAGCAACAGTAAAGAGAATGAAAGAGTGAAAAAAAAGGGAAGCTTCATGGCTGTTCTATATTTTCTTGGGTTTCAGGCCAAAAATAAACTTGAATAATTTCATCTACTCATCATCATTTTAAATTCCCATTACATTTTTGTAATACAAATCAGTGTGTGTGTGTGTGTGTGTGTGTGTGTGTGTGTGTGTGTGTGTGTGTGTGTGTGTGTGTGTGTGTGTGTGTGTGTGTGTGTGTGTGTGTGTGTGTGTGTGTGTGTGCACTTTCTATTATTACCATAAAGCGTATCCCTTCCAGGCTAAAATGGATCATTTGCATATGTGGCAGAATCCCCAGAGACCCAGGTGGAATACCTAGCTAATCTGTGATACAAAATACCTTTAGAGAAACATTAACTGACTTTTAACAAATTGGATTTTGGGACTTGTGCTACTGGATATGGAATTAAATTTTTTTAGGCAACTCTCTGAATATCCTACTGGTAGTATTTCATGACAGCTGTCAAAAGAGGATAAAGGGGGAACGAAGGACTAATAGTCATCCTCCATGGGAAATCTTTAGACTGAGTTTGCATTTCTTTTCATTTACAGAATTTCACAAACACAAAGCTCCCTTGAGCAAGAATCCCTGAACGTTTTATTAATTTTTTTTTTTTAAACGTAAATATGTGTGGATTTCTGGCTTTAATAATTCTTGACTTGAAATGAAGAATCCCCATCTATTGACGTTTCAGTGAATGTGATTACAGAATGTAAAAGCCATTCACTTAAAGCAGGCAGACAAGAGAGGCAGCAGAGCTTCTATGGTGGGATTTGTTCACCTTTTTTATGTTTATGTAAGTTAAGTCCAAGAAAATTGTCATATAGTACTATTTAAATAACTCTATCCCTGAAATGTCATCTCTATGTATGTGGCTGTAAACTGATATTCACTGTGCTGACATAAATTAAACAGAATATTGTAAATTTCCCTATATTGCAGCAATTCCATATTTAGCCTATTATAGCAATGTTTATCTTGCTGTGTGTGTGTGTGTGTGTGTGTGTGTGTGTGTGTGTGTGTGTGTGTGTGCTACTATTATCCTTAAACCACACAGAACTGTGTTAATGAACTTGTCTGCATATTTTAGTGAGTAAAAGTCTTCATGAATTAATTGTACTTTGTTACAATCATCAGCTAAGATTCTGAACGTCTTCTCAGTATCAGTACTAATGGTTATGGATGTATGCATAGTGTGTATAAATAAACACTGTCAGCTCCTCCAGAGTTGCAGGTGGTGGGCATAAAAAATAGCATCCCATCTGACAACTCACCAAATGATGCCCACAGAATACTGGTCATGATATTGCCTGTGCAAAACTAATCAAGGATTTTTATGACCTTGGGTCACATTTGTTTTGATTTTAATTTGACATATATCTTTCTCCGTCCCTTTCAGTTACAGTACAGTGTGTGCATGTGTGTGTAAGGGTTAGGACCAACAGCTGGCTACATTAGTGGTGCAAAGGCAGGTCCTCCAGTAGTGCTCTGTGATTGGTGCGCTAGAAAGGATTGATTCCGGATTGGACAAGCTGATGGTATCGTTGTTTTTCATTACATTTATTGGATTGCTTCTACTCACACATTTTACACAATATTCCTTTTCAAATATAAAAAAAAATGTTGTCATGGCAGCTATAACTTTTTAAGTTTTTGATATATGTTACAGTTATTGAGATATTAATATTTTACTGTAATAATGTTTTGAATGGCCTCTATTGGAGTGTACATAAATTCATCAAAATCTAAAATAGTGTAAATGCTAAAGTTATTGTACCTCGTACACACTTAGTGCCACCATGTGGTCGGTTATTACATTTTGGCTAATAATTCATGAAAAGTAGCAAAACAGTATGTTCACAGTGTGTTCCTTGGATGATACTGATTTGACTGATATAGGCCACGCCCATTTCCGTATATGAAATTCTTCTGCCATTGTGGATTATTGGTACAAATTTATTTTTAGCATTTTTACATTTTTTGCTTGTCACTCTGGGTGACATGGCTAGAATGGAGAGCAGCTTTAAAATCTTAAACAATTCTCTTGAACTTCCTCTCACACCTATATTTTTTACTAATTAATACACCATTTTAAGTTCAAACAGCAAGCTAATGCTAGCTAACTCGCTAACCTCTATGGGAAATTTCCCACAGTGCAGTAGTGCCCTCGCCTATGAAAGTCAGAGCAAACTTTTAAATTAGGACTTGTAGATCTAATGTGAATGAAGCTATGTGACCTATTACTTTTCTTATTCACATCTTTGATACTTTTAGAAATATTTAATGTTTTCCAGGATATTGTATTTTTTCAAATGAATCAACAGAATGTTCAAAATTGACACATTTTCAGACTTTTTCATGCATTTTCTCCTGTCTAACATGTCTGTCTGATAACATCCCTGGCAGTCTACTAAGAACTTGTGCCAACTACTTAAGCTTTGTTTATACTTTTGTGAGACACCATGGCACGGGCCTCCACAGATGTTGTGGAAGCTACACAATCTGCACTTTGTTCATTGCAGTATTCTCCCAAATTCCAGGGGGCATACAAATAAATATTCTGTGAATAAGCAAGTAGTCAACGAGTGTTACTGGAAGAACATCATTATCCAACATGGTTACACACCATGCATCATAAAAATTAAATGCTCATCTTTTGCCTAGTTCAGAAAATTCACAGGCGCCATGACTTGTGGCTCGACGTTTAAGACGCAATATAGTTATTTTTGGCATGCGGACCCTCACACTGAGGACCATCAGGCATAAACCTAGCTTTAGTTGATGTCATTACTGACATTCTGACCGCAGACCGTTTGCAGACGACACTACCATTATCGGCCAGATGCCTAGTTCTCGTCATCTTTTACAGAGGAGCAATAGAAAGCATCCTGACTGAAAACATCACAAATTGGCATGGTTTGTGCATGGCCAAAGGGCTATAAGGCTCTTTCGTTACACAAACTTATGTTGTAAAATGAACAAATAAATGAATGCTTAAACCCATGAATCCTCTTCACTCTTTTTCATCATCACTTTTGACACTAGCAGCCAACAGGTAAATGCTACGTATTTGCATAGCGCCTTTTTAGTTTTTGCACTACATTGCTGCTCAAGCTCAAACGAACATTCACATACATTCATACACCGATGGGGGATTGAACCACCAATCTTCCAATTAACGAGCAACCTACTCTATCTCCTGATCCACAGCCGGTAACAGGTCAATGAGAGATGGGGGCAGAATTGGTCCAAGACCAGACAGGCTCCAAAATCCCTCCCTCTTTCTTTTCCCACCACTGGTAAGGTACTGCTATAGTAATCTAACTATTTTACATGGAGCTTTATTCAGCTCAAAAGAGTGTACTGCAAATAGCCTCTGCACACAATCTGTCAGAATTTATACAAATCATATTACATTTTAACATTACTAGTGTAGCAGGTGGAGCACTTGGCAACAAGATTTCAGCTAGAAATGTAGGTTAACAACACCTGAAACCATACTGACCTTATCACTTGAGTGATTTTTTGGCAGAAACAAAACATACAGTATCATATATCATAAAAATTTTAAAATAAATCATTTGTATTCCCACATTTACCATTTTCAAAGTCAAAGAAAAATGCCTGATAATCATTGAATGCTGAGCAACACCCCCACCACCACCATCCCCTCTGACACACACACACACACACACACACACACATACACACTGCTGTCAGAGTCCTTCAGCTGAAACAGCTTTTCCTCAAGAGCTGCCTTCCAAAAACACTTGACAAGAACAGAAATTGGCAATTCATTCCTTTACTTGTTAATTTTTTCCTGCTCGTTTTTTATTGATCACAATCACTTGTTCCCTGCACGTGTTCAAATTGCAGAGCGGGTTTTTGTCTTTTTTTTTTCTCCAACTGCGAGAACAATAGCCTAATCAAAGCAAATTGGTGCTAATCTTCTCACTGTTTAAATGGATATTTAGAGAGAGAAGCAGAAAGAACAATTTAAAAAAAAATGAACAGGGTAGATAGCGAATATGTATTGAATAGGGAATAACTAAGAGGCAGATAGACAATGCTGAGCAGTGATCCAAAGAGAAACACAAAAGACACAGATGGAGAGACAGTGAGAGGGTTTAAGTGGAACCTACCAACTTGTTGAGTGGTCTAGCAGTTGAATGGCACTGGGATGCTGCCAAGTTGTGTCATTTCCTTCTGTGCTTCCAAAACTAGGGGCAGAAAGACATGTATCACATCAGAAACAGTAGCTGGCCAGGCCCGGATGCACTCATCAGCCCTGAAACCGCATTAACCACCTTCCTGTAAGATTGTCTGTGTGATTTGAATGATGGAGCAAATTGTTACTTTCCTGGATTCACACAGCAACATTTCATTTGAACCAAAAGTGGGAGCCTTATAAAAACACACTTTTGGCGTCGACTATGGTCAGTGCGGTACGTCTCAGACACAGTAAGATGAGGCTATGGTGGAGCTACAACTGCTCCTTATTCCAAAATTATTGGTATATCCATCTTTGTTTTTCTGGCCTGCCTTGTTTATTGTGAAATGATTTTACCTCTTTCTATAGGGTGATGTTATTAGCACAGGTTTGGCAACATACAAAGGTGCTATATATAAGATAAAATACATAAATAATTGTAACATCTTAGGCTTTATCACAAGTCTTTTTACCTACATGATAGAATAAATGGTGACACTGGTGAGCCATATGAGCAACCAATGTAGACTACTGGCATGAGACGTGATGCGAACTGCAGTCTCTGAGTTAAAAGTCTTTCAAATGCTTTGTACACATGGTTGATTTCTTATGTCATTATTAGGTCCACTGCCAACTTTAACAACCACCAATCGAATTTACACAATTGATACTCTACGCACTAACAATTACAGTAAATCATACAAACAGGTTGATTCAGTGGTTTTATTTAATCACATTGAGTGTTAAGACATTATTTCCTCAATCACAGTATTATCAAGAGTAGCATTAATGCACACAGAGAGCATTCTGATAGGAAACGGTGCAAATTGCTGTATTACAGTATTGTATTATGGACATATTTTGAACAAATACTTGTTTGCAAAACCTCTAATAAAGGTATCAAATATTTATTTTTCCTCATTGATCTTATTTGTTTTAACTCTTTAATATTTTGTCTCTTCATCTGATATAAAAAATATATCAAGAGGACAATGAAATGCCAATAACAAAAAGGAGGAAAGGAGGCTGAAAAAAATATTTGCAAATTCAAAAATGGTCAGTGTCCGGTTTTCTCGTCTTGAGGTCACTAATGAATATGGATGAATATTTAATTTTTTTATGAATTTCTATCATGTTTGAGTGTAGAAGCACAGCAGCCTACGTCAAGGTTAAATACATATGAGTTGATTGAGTAGATGGAGATTGTGTCCACCTCTAAACTTTGAAATGATTAATCATATCTCCACAGTAGAAAGTGGCTATATGGACATAAAAAAAAGTGTAATGCTGTATAGACCAACAAGAGAAACAGGGTGTGGCTGACAGCGAGAGAAAGACACAGCAGATAAAGATACCCAATCAGAGTGAAAGAGATAAAGCAACTAATGTTTTCATGGTGATCGAATACAAACACATAGAGGCAAAACGCTTGCATAGGAAAACACACTATCCACATCCACACACACCAGAGAATGGAGAGGTCCAACTCTTCAATGTGACAATGAGCTAATCAGATTTGAGGGAGGAAAGTGTTTGATAGACAAATTGCTGTCTCTCCACCCCAATCCCCCCTCTCAGCCATATTTCTCCCCCACTCTCTCACTAATCAGCAGAAGAGCTTTTAGAGTGCAGAGAGGGATTCATATTTACTCACTAATTCATGTCAACAGCCAAATCTGCTCCATGACGATAAATAAACAACTATTTACCACATAACCACTCTTCACATGGAAAAGCCAACTCCTTCACAAAAGCCACAAAGCGTATCAGTAGCAGGGCACCATCAGCCAACTGTAAGGAGTTTTGAAAAAAAGGCTTCATGCTGTTAAAATGCATGTGCTTTTGAGTAGGGTCATTTGATGTCAGACTCATGGGTATTTCTGTATTAAAGATTACATAAAGGTTTGTGTCAAGTGGTAATCTGAGACTGCAATGAAACCAGCAGCCTGACCATGATCAGTTTAAATAACAAATGACCAACAACTTAAGTCCCTTATAAACAGGTTAATATGCTGGTAATTAAAAAAAAGTTTTTTTATTTTTATGGACAACTCCAAAGTTGTCCATAAACCATTGAATGCAGTCATATTATCAGAAAGACATGCTTAAAAACAAATGTTACAGAGAGAGACAACATCTGTGCTATCCTGCATAGTTTATTAGGAAATATAAACTGTGTAATAAATGATGAAATATTGTAAACTAGGCCACTTTGTAGAGAAGATGTTCTCCTCACATCAGGAGAGCTTGTTTTAAAGGTGTATTTACACTGCATGCTTTAAACCTGGCAGCGCCGTGCAAAGGACGAGAAAACTCCCCACAGACAATCCCATCCATCATCAGTTTTCAAACTTTGATTCATGCCAACTGCTTACAAGACAAAAAACAGCAAAAAACTTACATATAGCATGTGAGTATATCACAGTGAGAATAATCCATCTTGCAGCTTGTGAGAAAAACATTTTTTTGGTATCATTATTTTCACTGCTGTCATCATAAAACTAGATGTTCATGTCTGAAGAGGACTTTAGAGACCGTCCCAGCATCCACTGTGGCAAAAAGCAGTGCATTCACACCTAAAGAGTTTCCAGGTCACCATGCGCTGACTGTCTGTTGTACATCTTACGTTGAGTCACAATCAATCACAGTGCTTCACATAAGAACATGTAGTCTTTTAATTGTCTAGATGAAGATGAGGAAATAAGTCTCGGGATATGCACCAACCGATTAGTTGGTTTCACAGAAAAATCCAACCAGAGTTTTGAAAGTTATTTAAAAGTAAAATGTGAGGATTTGCTTCTTTTTTTTTTTTATAACATTATGAATGTATTCTTAACAACCACTAATTATCTGTTGTGTCACTGTTGCCAGTAGGTGGCGCTATGACTATGAGTGAATATTGGCATGTAGATTTCTTCAGGACGGGACTCTTTTCAAATGTGAAATTTGGTACAGATGGCAACAAATGCATCACAATATAGTCTCATCAATGCTTTAAGGCTGTTCTGCCCAGATTTGAGGTGAATGTGGTTACCTGCTAGGTTCATGACCCCATGTTCAATGCCACGGACACACCATTCAGTGAAAACTGCAGCACACAGCACAGCTTTAAATCATGAAGGTCTCTAGATCACACAGTGAAAATTTGAAGTACATCTGATCAATTCTCTATGAGGAGTTTGATAAAGTACGGAGTCTGTAAATGGCATGAAATGCCCTAAAATGGCACGTTCAAAACTGTTGAGTTTAGGCTCCAAGTGGCTTTTTTTGTCACGTCTATTCGCAAGACCCATATGAGATTTTCACCACTTCTAACGTGTGGTAAGTTTTGTAAATTTTGAGCACCTTAAGGCCCTCAAACATGTGAATCATTTGGAGGAAAAAAGAAAGAAAAAGCAAGCAAAATTGGTTTTGTGCACGGGCCCTAATAACTGTAGCAGTGTGTGTCAAGCAGGAGGCAGAAATACCTGCTGAAAAAGAAATAGAAGGATGGAGGAGAGAGAGGAAGCACAAAACTACAGAAGAGAGAAGACGAGCTCTATAAGATATGATGGTAATCATTAAGGGCTTTGTAGGTGAGGAGAAGGATTTTCATTTTTTTTTCTGGATTTTACAGGGAGCCAGTGCAGAGAAGCTAATACAGGAGAAATATGATCTCTTTTCCTGGATCTTGTCAGTACATGTGCCGCAGCATTCTGGATCAGCTGCAGTGTCTAAAGGGTGTAATTCGGACATCTTCGGTCCATTTTGTATTAAACTGCACCGTTTGACTTGACTGGGTGGGATTTGTTCATTATTATCTATTATTCTGCCTGATTTATTCAGTATAAATGTCCCTGTCATGTTGTGTTTCATGGCAACTTAAGAAATAGCAGGAAAAGGAGAAGAAACAGCCAACAACAGGTTCCAGAAGTAATAACTTAGTATCAGCCATAGAGATAAAGACAAAATCATTTAATGCACACAGAAGTGAAAACTTCACTCGGATGGTCTGCTGTGGATGCTAGATTGTAGATAGAAAAAAATCAACTTTCAACGTTATGAAAGACATGGAAGAACAGTGGGACGCTGTTTGAAACTGAAACAACTCACTGTCATAAATGTACGTTCAGCATAGTGGAAAAACCTGCTTACCAGCAGGTACTATATGGATGGACAGATGGATAGATAGATAGTTGGAAAATGAAGAGGATGACATAAAGTGGGAGGTGGTGTGGAAGCAATTCCTTGCACACCTCTCAGTCATAAATATGGAAAAGGAACAGCACGGCTCAGCCAGCCCTCCTACGAGCAGAATGTTATCCTCCATCCTTGGCAGAATGAAAAAGCCTCTAGCTAAGAGAGATACACAGATAAACAGATGAATGGATCTACTGACAGAGATATGTATAGGGAAAGAAACCTATAAACAACTGAGATGAATAAACTGACACAGACATTTCTTGGTTGTAAATTTGTTCTGGTTGTACATGCAGACACCTGAAGTTGAGTAAGTTGTGTTTGAGACTTTCAAAATGAACTATTTGACTGTTGGTGCTAAATAACAAGTGATAATAGACTAAATCATCACACAATGTAACACTTGTGGAATGGGGAAACAGAAATTCATGATACTTTAAACTATGTTAAAATTCACAAAAAGCAGAATTGCTCTGGCAATTGAGTGCTGGCTATAAGATAACGGGAATGTGTGTGCACAGTGTTTTGTTATCTTAAGTCAAACTAAATCTATAGCAGGGTATACAGTATATACAGAGAACACTGCAGCCACATATGAATGTTGTCATTGCAAAATCATGTGAATTTAACCTCTCTTCCACTCTTCTATCTATCCAGTCTTCTGCTTTCAGGCTTTCCACCAGATGTTTGAACCTGGCTGCAGGGATTTGCTCCCTTTCAGCCACAAAAGCATTAACGAGGTCAACCACTGATGTTGGTCGATAAGCCCTGACTCGCATTCCAGGTCACCCTAAATTTATTGCATGGGGTTGCGGTCCAGTTCTTTCACACCCAACTGGAAAACTATTTCTCTATGGAGCTGGCTTTGTGCGAAGGGGTATTTTCATGTTAAAACAAACACAAACTGTTTCCTCAAATTTGGAAACATGTCTAAAATATCATCGTTTGCAGTAGCATTAATATTTCCTTAACTGCAAATAACTATATGTATTGGACATACAGTATAGTATACAGTAAATAGACTGGAAGGCGTGACTTGCTTGACAGCACTGAACGGCTAGACAGTAATAATTTATGCAAAAATGTCAGCTCAACTGACAGATGGACTTATATTTTGGCTGCAGTCTAGGTGAGCTGTAAGGGGTGCAGGTTTCATATGTTAAAGAGATGGAGAGGTGACAGGCTGACATGTCTTATGATCGCTGCGAAAACTGCAGTGCCAACAAAATGCTTTCCCCTCCTGTCCTCTTTGATTTTCATTAGGGCCCAAGCATGGAACGTGGGAGGACCTACTGAACCATGCTCGGGAATAAACCATGTGAGGACCCTATTGAAATGCAAGGGATTATTATTAGGGCCCGAGCACAAACATGCGAGGACCTTACTGGAATTGCTCCAATCATTAGAGCTGGAGCACATCCACCTCGAATTTGGACAGAAAAGCCTTAAGTCAGTGATGAGTCGATTTTGTGAAGCTTGATCAAATGCTGTTGCCATGGCGATGCATTTTTCACCATTAAACAGGAAGTGTTTTTTACTTGAGTGTACATTGTGTAGTCTGCCCCAAATGTGACATGTCTGATAAGAGTCCCGGCCTGAAATGATATGAAAATTGCAATGAGATAACTTCTGTTACCAGTTGGCTCTATAGAAATAAAATTGAATTAAGTATTCATCTATGCAAAAACATTATAAAAATGACCCACAGAGCAATGGACACTGTTCTGTTCACTGACTGCTTGATATCCCAACAGAATTGATATACACTCAATGACAAAACAAAAAATGAATCCATAAAGTACACCAAAATTTTGAATTAAGTGGACCGCCGAGGTCTTCCCATAATTTGCACCACTTATGATGGTCATGGTTTGCAAATAGTAAAGCAGTCTGTATTAGAGGAAATTTGTGCTCAGTGTCTACAACCTCCAGTAAAGTCACATCAATAGAAATTGTAATTTTTTTTTCAAATACACTGGTTTTGTAGTACACTGACAACAGAAGAATTTTGTTTTTTGAGATCAGGACTTGTTAAATAACCCAACCTACTGTACTTTCAAATTCATAATAGTTTTACACTACTTAAAATGTGCCAAAAGTAATTTAATTTTGAATACTGTGTTTGAAATGTGTGCTCTATCTACACATGATGGGAACATACATTAAAGTTAAAACACTGTAGCACCACAGTCTACAGTAAGCGGGCACCAATATCGCTTTATTCTACAGAACGGTTGATGATCTGAGATACTTCATATAAACACGGTTATTAAAAAGTTTGGTTTTCTCTCCTGATTGGCTCGAGGGTTAATGACCAATCAAAGGAGAAGGAATACAAACAAGAACACACCCTATAAATAATCAAAGCTAGTGATGGCTATGAAAAGCAAACCACACTCTTTACATAATAATATGGCAAAAAGAAACACATCATCTTCTCAATCAATAACAACAGACAAACAGTAAAGTTATAATTACGCCATCTGATTTGACTACCATCTCTTACATAAGATATCAGCTCGCTAGCCTTTGCTGCATTCAGACTCCCACAGTATATGAGATTCAAACAGCTCCAAGAAAATGGTAAATAATGCATAATGTCTGGGCAGGATTGGGACCGCACCAGCTGCCCTGGAGGCTACAGCATTTCATTTGAAAAAATCTGCCTATAATGATTATAATACAGAAAGAGAGACACAGATAATGTTGGGTAAGTGTTGTATATATGAAGTCTAACATTGTCAACAAAAAGAAAGAATAGAAGATACAGAAGAAGAAAAAGTTGGTACACTGTCTCTTATCATTGCAAAGCACACCAATTAGTAAAAACGTACTTCGAGTCCATGTTTGTGGTAAGATAATGAAAACAACAATTAAATAATCTCCACTACTGACATGTTCAAGGAGAAATCAAGGAAAAATACTCAAACGACAAAACAGCTGTTCCAAAAACAGCTGTGACAATTTCCCTTGATAATGTCATGTCACATCAACATCTATCCAACAGTTGGAAGTTGATTGCAGGATATTTGTTCAGTTCATCATCTAAAGCAGCAGGTTTAGTGTCTGGATCTTGGAATCACAAAGCAACTTTTGCTAGGAGATGCCATTTTGCACTCTAAGAATCGCCCCTGTATCATGATGGACGGGTTTGTGAACCTGGGAAAATAGCTTTCGGTTGGGTCTCCCAACCTCCAATGTCTTGTCATAGGTGAGGGGCCAGACTAAGTGCAATTGATGGACCCTCGAGGAATCAGACATGTTGGAGCTGGAGTACCTCCCCAAAACAGGGAAATCAGGGCCCCCTCCTGGAGCCAGACCTGGGAGGGAAGCTCACCAGCGAGTATCTGGTGGCTGGGCCTTGACTCGTGGGGCCCGGTCAAGAAATAACTATATGGAGGCACCACTCTGTGGGCCAACCACATGCATGGATGGAATTGGGGTCGAGGCTATGTCAGCCTGGTGTCAGGCAAAGGCAAGATCCTAGGTATTCTGACCCCTGCCATCATCTAGGGACATGGAGAGCCACCTCTCTGGAGGGGAAGGAACCAGAGGTAGTGTGGGAGGTGGAGCCGTATCAGCTAGATATCGCTGGGCTCACCTCAACGCACAGCACTGGGTTTAGAACCAAACTCCGGGAGAGGGGCTGGACTCTTATCTGGAGTTGCTCAGGATGAAAGGCATTGGGTGGGTGTGCGGATACCCCACGTGAGAGTCGCACTGTTGGAGTTGCCTCCATGCGACTGCAAGGCACTCAGACGAAGGCTCTGACTGTTGTTTGTGCACCAAACAGCAGATCGGAGGATCTGGCCTTCTTAGAATCTCTGATGATGGATCCTGGAAAGGTTACCACTTACTCTGTAGTTCTGCTGGGGGACTTCAGTACTCATATGGGCAATGATGGAGTAACCTGGACGGAGGAGATATAACTGTAACCGTGGGGCTGTGTAAACCATACCGGCGGTTGGTTAAGGGGGAGTTGGCTGTTTGTATAAAGGTCAAAGACAACCATTTCTTCAAGTTTATGTTCTTCTTGTTCAAAGAGTGTTTGAGAAACACTCCCTTACTGGATTTTGTTGCACTTATGGATAATTGAGCATTGTTTCATTTATTCTGTCCCCTGTGGCCTCTCTGCTCTGAAGTCACTTTGCCGCTTGCTCTCTGGGTGCCTGAAATTCCATTATAGGAACAATAACAATAACTTGATTTTCTTACTTATCGGCCAACAGTATTTTGTGCATCCCTAATTTATGCTAGTTTTTTTCCCATAGATTTCCACTGGTGTCACCAGAGGTTTTGTCTTGTCTGGCAAAGTGTATTGTTACAGATCTCTCTGCTCTCATAATCTGAAGCTTGAAAAACTTCACAACATACAAAATCTAAACTAAAGGAGTCTAACTAAAAGCAGTCGAGGCCAATTGAAGAGACGTAAAAAACTAAATTACAGGAATGAACTTCTGGAAATCACTCAACAACACAGACTAACAACATATTACAGTGTATACTTTCAGATTTCACATAAATAAACATAAAGCCTTGCTGAAGCCTTAGAATCTTGCCATTGTACATTAAACCTTTTCCTCTCTAATTTCTGTGTGTGTGCATCTCCTTGTGTGAAGTTGATTATGATAATAAACGGGTGATTGTCACAAACTATAAAAAAAAACTCTGTAATTGTTCATCAGTGAGCAATAATTTTCAACTTGATTTGAAACAGTTGGTGTGTGTGTGTGTGTGTGTGTGTGTGTGTGTGTACATGGATGCTCGACACACACACACACACACTGACAGAGAGAAGTAGTGGGAAAAAGGCAGGACATGGGTTGAAATTTGAGCAAATCTTGAACAGATCTTTGTCATGGGATAGACACAGACAAACTACACTCTACACTACTATAAAACTATATACTAACTGCAGATATAAAAAGTGATGCAACAGTTATTTTGATGTCTTATTGAGTTTTACCTATAAAACTGAATACCTGTCTCTTCCTCTCACACTGTGCTCAGTCTACTGTACACAGTGAAGGACAAAATATTATAAACCATGAACATTTTAATAATTGCACATAATATTGCAGCTTGACTGACCATGGCACATGCAGTTTATTGTTGGTCTACTACTGCTAAAATTTTATTTACTCTGTTCATTTTATTATGTTGCCTTGGTTACCATCTTCACTTTGTTCCGACACCAACAAACACACACAAACACACACACACACACACACACACAGCATGTCTACACACATACAGTATATGCATATAGAAATTCTACACACAGATATACCCTGAAATCCACACACTGACTCACACTCACACATCCTCTGTGGAGAGAGAGGTGACTGTGTAATGGCGTCAGAGCAACAGCTGTGGATGACCTCACATGACCTTTGAGGTTGTCATGGCAGCATCAGCCTTGTTCCCACAACGCATTCACAATGTTCCATTACTGAGCAACATCATTTATTTATGAAATCTTCACTTCACAGGGTTGCTGTGTGTGTAAGAGAGTGTTTGTCTCTCAAAATGACAGCAAGTATGTGGATATTGTTGCAAATGCTTTTTTGTGCATACTTGTGTGTGTGTGTGTGTCTGTGTGTGTGTTTGTGTCTGTTACATACGGCTGCCTTGCTGAACTGCAGTGGCGTTGCTGCTGCTGCTGCTGCTGCTGCTGCTGCTGCTGCCAGTCCTATCTTTCTACACAGAGTCTGCCTTTGATAAATGCAATACAATAAATCCCATGTTAACAAATGAAGGGATTCTGTCCACAGAAGTGCAAGAGGGCTTTTAATCAGAAATCTATAGGCTACAGGAGGTGTTGACTTATGTTTTTTCCCCCATGTCTATATTCTACATATAGACATTGAAACCATAGTAAAAGATGTATTGTTGCAGGCGTAATACTACTATGAACAGATCATTTTCACTGTCTATTTTTACTTAGAAGTGCGTGCATCATGCGAGATGAGGGCCGTGTGGATGCTCTACCCTGTTAACATGGGCGATATAGATATTATCTACATAACACATAGCAACACATAATCATTATAGGATGTGCTCCTATAGTAAATCCATTCTGCATAGATACAATAATTATGAAAACATGATGTTGTGAAAATACATTCATAACTAACTGTTGATCTGACTTTTGAACAGATCTATTTTGCAGCTTTGGTTTCACTTCAGCTTTAAATACCTCAAAGTAAAGGGCTGGTAAAAGACTTCGAAATGAGATATTATACTGTGCATGTGTGTGTTAGTGAGTCTGTGCGCAGTAACCTTGTTTGAGTCCGTTCCCTGTCACTATCTTAGGCTGCACTCTGAAGAGAAGCATCTGGTTTCAGCATCTGGACACACACACACACACACACAGATTGGAAATGTGTTTGATAGAGTCACTGAGCGGACACCAAGAAGGTTATCTGTGATCAGAGCCTGCAGTTACAGACACACATGTACACACACACACACACACAGACAACACAAACAGACACAGGAGCACACTTTTAAGGATTAAACTCTCTCTCGCTCTCTCGCTCTCCCTCACTGTTACCATATGGCTGGACTTGTTTGCGATTATTTGTCTTATATTGTGTGAATGTTTATTATCATGTGATAATGTTTCTGCAATAAATAGTGTAAATCAAGTGTAAACTCAAGCTTCTGTCTGTCAAAGTTTGTTCAGTGTACCCTGAGGGAAGCTAATACAAATGTGGGTCTACTCTTATTTGAAGGCATTTGTAGAGAACGATGTAAGCTTAATGTTAGCATCTGGCTGCCATTTGCATCGCACTCTTTGCCTTTTAAGCTTAATCATCAGTAAAAGGCATGAAATTGAAAATCATTCAGTGCTAGCTATGGTAGGAATGAGCTGTGATTGGTCTTGAAAACATTTACATTATTTAAGGATTATTTTCTCCACATGCATGTTTTAAGGTTTTAGATCTATTTCAACATAGTTTTTATAATTCACAAAAGTTTTATACATCCAAAATGTATATTTTAGGTTTGGCATTTAAGTGTATTAGTTTAGAAATAGAGCCTGTGATCCACTGCCAACGGGGTTGTGGAAATCCTTTATTAGTCTGGTTGTTGAACTGCGGTGGGAAAAATTCAACCATTTTGATGATGTCCAGACTCATTATTGGTTTGGTCCATGTGAAGTGTTATACTGCGTAAAAAAAGGTGAAAACTGTGTTGGAAAATCAATCTGAGAACCGAACATTTGTCAGAACTGTATAGAGTGTGAGTGTGTGTGTGTGTGATTTGCTCACTCTGCACCTATTCCCCTCTGCTCAGAGTGTGTCTTTAGGGCATTAGCTGTGTGTTAAAAGTGTGGGTTGTGTCATTGAACAAGTCTTAGCTTGGCTTTGATGAAGAAACACCTGACTTCAACGACTTTCTGTCACTTCTACAACACTCTCTGCTCCTTTGTCCGACTGCCGCTGCCTTTGACTCTCTGTAGCCTTGTTATTTTCCATGTGAATTTCATTACACACTACTGTATCTCTCCATCTATCTTACTGTCCCCATGGCCTTCTTTTTGTCTTGTTTTGATTTTTCATTCTGTCAGTCCATATGAAACAGTGTTTTATGATTCAAAGATTTTTTGGGCAACTACACAAACAAAATGTATTGAAATGTGGCATGCTCCACAAATTCAGGATTGCACTCCTGTGACTTTGTCAGGCTCATGATCGACAGTTTCAAAATCAAATCAATGCTGCAGTACGGCAGAGTATTGCTGGCACTGTGATAAAACAATATTTGCTCAGTTTCTCATTGTAAAGTGAAAATGTTCACGTTATAAAAAGACATTTTTCATGTTTTGATGACATTTTTTCTCTTCTATTATAACGACATGTTACTTATTATCTTGTTACTTCACAAACATTTCTCATTTTCACAAAATCAAGGTATCTTGTTATAACAACATACTGGCTTTACTCATTAAAACAAGTAATGTTTCTTGTTTTAACATGACTGATTTCTTGTTATAATGAGAAAAAGAGCCTGGCCTGGCCTAGCAACCACACAATATTATTGTTTTACCAACATGATTGATCCATGTGGCATATGGCACATTTTTATGTATTAGTGTACTAGACTATGAATGTAGGCGGATTTTACATTGTTTTGAGAGTCTTGCATAATTATTGTGTCTGGACTTCATGTCAGATTAGATCAGGGACTGTCAGGAGCAGGCTCAGCACCGGTCCATGCAGTGGAAGCTACTGGACCTACTAATATTACACATTACTAAAAAATACATCACAAACTGCATGTAGGTGCAAATGTGAGCATGATTGTGAAAAAACTAATGATCAGCCTTTTCACTACCCTGCCTGTCATTCTCTGCAAACTGGGATGAGCTTCACCCCCACCCCCTCTGAATACAAAGGTTTTCACCTTCCTGATGGCCTGAGGAAACAAGTTTTTACCCCTACAATTACTACTACTGCCTTATGCCCCTAACTGTCTAACAGTGCCACAACTTCACTGCTCGGATAGTGTGCATACAGTATATGCATAGAAATTCTACACACAGATATACGCCGAAATCCACACACAGACTCACATCCATTTTTCCTCTGCGGAGGGAGAGGTGACTGTGTAATGGTGTCAATGGTTGTCCCTCAAGTCAGAGTCCTGGTTGGAGCTGCTCTCCAGTAGCCGGAATCGGCCGAAATTGAAATCAGCAGATAGTAAAAAATCCGAAATTGGAATCAGCCAAGAAAATTGCAATACTTGCATATCAAATTGTCAAACAGATTCTCCTGTATTATGGTCAGAGTTGAAGGGGAAAGTGTGACAAAGAAAAACACAATCAAGGGTGATGATAGTGAAGATCTAATTGCAAATTACAACCCTGACACCCAGCATGCAAGTCAGCACACTGACTTTAACCCCTCTGTGATTTAGGGAGTGGGTTTATGTGCCATATAAATAAACTACCTGCTACATCAATATACATACTCATACAGCTTTATAAAAACATAAAAACAAAAAAGACATTTTGTGTAGTACCAGCACAATGTAAATACATGTGGAAGGACTTTTACTACCTCTGCTGCTGTATACTCACTGTGCACATGGCTCATGCAGTTTTACACTAGCTTTTATCTGTGTAATGTTAATTGTGTATACGTGCGGATGTGCAGATGAATGGATGCATATGTGTGTGTCCCCCTTTCTGCGGGAATAAACAGGGACCAACGACAGGCCCTCATAGAGCAATTTGAGCCTATGAAGATGTTCTAGTGGGAAGCTGAGAGCTCATTAGAGCGGCAGAGGAATGTGCAGACTGTTCCGCTGAACAGGGATGGATCTCAATATCTGCAGCGGATCTGTGATTCATTTATTATGGCTTGGGACCTGTTGGCGCCCTGCTTTTGGTGGGTTTCCACCTGACAAGCTCATTAATATGGTTAAATGAGCATCAAGTCCCAGGATGCAGCTCAAAGCCTCTAGCTGAAACTCCAGAGTTTTTGTTTTATCTTTAATATGCATTCTTATTATTGGAACAACAAATTGAGGTAACACTTTTTTTTCACTATAGCTCCGTTTTGTCCTGTGAAAGGTGTAGAACACACCCCATACAGGCTTTGCCACTCTCCTTCCCAGAGGCAGCACACTAAAATATATACACAGAAGTGGCAAATTAGGATTAATTACTGTATTTTGTTGATCCACTTACAGAAGACCATCTTCATTCACTTTTCTTGAGCACCTGACAATAACTAATGACAGTCAACTGATTTTGTCAAGTCAGCATAAATCTTCCAGGGAAACGCCCTGAATGATGAATTACACATCTACGTATCTAAGGAGGGCAGACCGATTGATTTGAACCGGGATGCTTATTTTGGCTAGCTAAAAACAGGCTCTTTACTTACTGGAAAAAATGAACAGCCAAGTCCTAATAAGCTTGTTCAACGGTGCTGGTTAAATTTACACAGTGCAGTGGATACGACTCACGCTAGCCTGATTGACAGGTCACCATGGTAGCGACTTGTCAATCACAAGGTAATTGACTGGCATAAAGCATCCCCTGCTTTGTGATCTATTTTCCTCTAAATGGGACCATAATTTACTAAATAAACTTCATGCTGTGTTCAAGAAGACTTGAAACTAACGATTAAAACCAGAAATGCATTAGGAAAGTGTTAACTGAGGTAATAAATCAGGTGAGAAGTATAGCCATTTTACCATTATTTCTAATGGAACAGAATGGTTTTTTGCAACCAGAGGAGTCGCCCCCTGCTGGCCCTAAGAAAGAATACACATTGGTTTCAATCATGAGAGCCAGAGGTTGCCGCTCGGGGCAGAATGTTAAACGACTGAACAGTGTGGGGATTCGACTTTGTTCTGTCAGGAAGCTAACGCTACCTAGCCAGCTGTCTGCAGACACCAGGCTATTATGCTCATTTCCAGCTCTATAATTTTATTCTGGGACTCCACTATAGCGTTGCATGGTTCACAGTTTTAGAACTCCTTATTTATCTTAAACTGGCCCTTTATGCAGCCCCTCAGTTTCTGTCTGAAACAAGCCGTTTTATCTCTTTAAGATCCCCCTCCCTAAAAGCCCACTTTCTTCTGATTGGCCAGCCGCTAACTTCTGCTAACTGTAGCTGCCGTTACCTAGTTAGCTTAGTTAGCTGTGCATCTAGTGATCCTATAAGCTTAGCTGTCTCTGCCTGGATGAGGAGCTCGAGGAGTGTATTGGTGTTTACGTTGCTAGCACACGAGCTTTGGACCACAGACAGGAAGCTCCCAGTCCGGGCAGTCAGCTAAGCTAATAGGACCGGCTCCCTGTACTTGGGCTTGCTTTGCCTGGATGAAGCCTGAGCTTTTTGCTCACAGGGATTACTTTTACAGATGTTTATCGAAATTTTTAAAACTTTAGCCATGTTTGATAAACATCTGACATTGTGATATATATATATATATATATATATATATATGAGAGAAAAATAAGGGAAAGCATAATAGGTCGCCTTTAAAGTGCATGTCTCTGGAAGCAGTCCATAGCTGTAGGCCCTATGGGATAAATATTTTTTTGATCAACAATGACAAAATTGCAGGTGGTTCAGTTCTTTTCCTATATTTGCTCAACTGTCTGGCACATTAAGTCCTAAAAATTCTGATGTTTCAATCATGTTTTAGTATTCCTGCATTATGGAGGAAAAACAATTGATTACAATCACAAATTTGCCCCAAAGTTGGAAAACTAAATTTGAGATTTTGTTTTGTTCCAAATATATAACCAAACCTATATATATATAAATATATAACCAAGAAATTAATTCAAAATCTACACAAAGAGCTGCTTGTCTTACAGCTTTTTGTGAAGAGGAGAAGCAAGCTGTCCCACAACAATATACCTTATGTACTACAGGGGAAACACTATTAAATGAAGACCTTTACTTACATGATTAATTGCAGAATAATCACAATATTTAAACAAGAAAAAACATTAGCAGTGAGCAATTATGAACACTCGTTGAAGGGCTATGCCTAGGGTAAGCCCAGCTGGCATTAAACTGCACATGATTTCCACCACCCATGCTTCCATCCATCTATCCATCCATGAAAACCAATGGAGTGCTCTAGCTATGCTCCGTTGGGCTAAAAGGCTAGAATACTGCTGCTGACAGCCCCCAGTTAAAGCTGTCACTACACTGGGTACACAACCCAATGGCTGCTACTTAAAGATAGCAACATAGTGCTCCCATTGGGAGTGTTTGATTGTTATGGGCCCCTGATGGCCTGTAACAATAAAAACAATAATAATAATTTAATAAGAGTTAAAAGTGTTCTTTCACCCAAAAAACAAAACACCTGCACTCACACTAAATGACAGCACAACTAATCTAAAACCATTATTGTTTTAGCATTAAATATACAGTCCCCTCCAAAAGTATTAGAACGGTAAGGCAAATTCTTTTGTTTTTGTTGTTCACTGAAGACATTTGGGTTTAAGATCAGAGTTCAGAATTTCAGCTCTCATTTCCTGGTATACACATCTAGATGTGTTAAACAACTCAGGACATGCCACCGTTTTTATTAGACCAGAACATTCTTAGGTGAGCAAAAGTAATGGAACAAATAATCTTTAAGTAAATAACATTTAATATTTGGTGGCAGAACCCTTGCTTGCAATAACTGCCTCAAGCCTGCGACCCATCGACATCACCAAACTGTTGTGATGCTATTCCAGGCTTTTCAGCTTCTTTTCAGCTTCTTTCAGTTCAGTTCCTCTTAAGGAGGTGAAATGCAGCTCTATTGGGTTAAGGTCAGCTGATTGACTTCGTCTAAAACCTTCCACTTTTTTCCCCTGAAGTCCTTTGTTTTATTGGCAGTGTGCTTTGGCTCATTGTCCTGCTGCACGATAAACTACCTCCCCATTAGTTTCAATGCATTTCTCTGTAAACTGGCAAACAAAATGTTTCTGTCCACTTCTGAATTCATTCTGCTGCGACCATCATCAGTTCCATCATCAATAAATATTAATGAGCCTGTTCCAGAAGCAGCCTTGCAGCCCAAGCCGTGACATGACCTCCACCGTGCTTCACAGGTGAGCTTGTATGCTTCGGATCATAAGCAGTTCCTTTCTTTCTCCACACTTTGGCCTTTCCATCACTTTCGTAAATATTAATGTTGGTCTCATCAGTGCATAAGATTGTGTTCCAGAACTTTTGCAGCTCATCTCTGTACTTCTTTGCAAATTTCACTCAGTCCTTCCGATTCTGCTGATGAGTGGTTTGCATCTTGTGGTGTGGCCTCTATATTTCTGCTCTCTGAGTCTTCTTCCAACAGTGGATTGTGATACCTTCACCCTGCACTGTGCTCAGTACACCAGTAGTTTCTTTCTTTTTCAGGAGATTCCAAATTGTTGTGCTTGCTATGCCCAATGTTTGTCCAACGGCTCTGCTCGATTTTCCTTCTTTTCTCAGCTTGACAGTGGCTTGCTTTTCTCCCATAGACAGCTCTCTGGTCTTCATGTTGGTTTATCCTCTTTAACAGGAAATGCAGTCTTTATAGGTTTGAACCAAGGATGAAAACTTAGACTAGTCATGCAGAGCTATTTAATGTTTGGACAATCAACCTAAAAGGCAACAGCTGGGCAACAAGAAACATCTGGCAGTCACATGTTCCAATAGTTTTGCTCACTTGAAAAATGGGCGGGTTCAAACAAAGGGTGGTTTGTCCTGAGTTGTTTAACACAACTAGATGTGAATACCAGGAAACGAAAGCTGAAATTCTGAACTCTTGTCTCAAACTCATCTTTTGATCTTAAACCCAAATGTCTTCAGTGAACAGCAAAACAAAGGAATTATTATTATTATTACCGTTCCAATACTTGGAGGGGACTGTATTTTGTTATACTGTAGAGAATAATGCAGCTGAATGACATCCCTTCTGACAAACTTTACCCACAACAGTCACCCTCTGAAATCTACAGCAGAACCCAATGTATTGTTCCATTTCATTCATTAATAAAAGTTCCATCTAAAACAACACATTATTGGCTGTGATGACATGTATATTAGGTTGTACTAAAAATGTGACAGTACTGGAAAAATATATTTAAACATGACTTTTCTTTCTTTTGAAATCGGCATATTGGCCGTCATCCGCCCTGTTCTCTATATCGGCATCAGCCAATGAAAAACTCATAACAGCCGACCACTGATCAAAATAGAAAATGCTGTTTGTGCAGTTCAATATAATACAGAAATGATCTGCAACTCCACTGACATTGGCAAAAATGTTATCAATTGGAGCTAGGAAATTACCAATCAGGTACAATAAGAAAACATTTAGTAGTGGCCAAGAAAATGTCATTGTGTCTGTGTTTGCACTGGTACACTAATGCAGCATTGCAATTGCATTCGCACAAATGGCAAATGCTGAGCCAGGGGCAAGGCAGAAAAACCCAGAGACCTAAGTGTTTTTCTACCTTGCCCTTGGCTCAGCAGTTGGCATTCTGCTGTCCCTTGTGGTCCTTTTTAAAACACATACATATACATACGCACGCACGCAGAGAACCAAACACAGATTTCATCAATTGTCAGTATATTGTGGTATAACTACATCAGGGATGAGGGGACTGAAGCAGAGAGAGATGGAGTGACAGACAGATGGAACTAAAGTATCATATTTTGACAAGTCAATTTCATCCGCTCGCTGGGGAACAATGAAGCAAAAAACATCTATTTGTAACAGTGTGTTTAGACACACACAAACACTCGCTGGTGCCACCACACCAGTATGTTTTCACTTTAATATGAAATACTTTTATTGTCACATACACATCGAAATCTGTTCTCTGCACTTTAACCCATCCCTCAAGGGAGCAGTGGGCACTGTGCAGCGTCTGGGGACCAACTCCAGGTTTTTATCAGTGCCCGGTCAAATGCACTGACTGAAAAACTAACATGTTTTTGATGGTGTGGGGAAACCGGAGCACCCAAAGGAAACCAACGCAGACACAACATGCAAACTCCACACAGAGAGGCCGGGACGACAGGGGTTTGAACCCACGACCTTCTTGCTGTGAGGCCACCGGACCACCGTGCTGCCCAATGTGAAAACCAGCTAGCACAGAAACAAAAACATGCAGGAACAAAATGTGATGAACTTGAAGAAAATGTGATATGAGGACAGGAGATGGGTCTTTATCTAAAGCATGGAAATGAATGTGACCAGATGAGGTGATGTTCCTATGAGCACATACATTTGCTTGCTTTGCCCTGCTGGTGTGGTGGCTGCCCCAATACACACATGCACGCACACACAGAGCCCATGCTCTACAACAGTCTACTGCTCTCTCACTCACACTTAAACCAACCAAACACATCATTATGTACTCAAAGTCATCTGGGAGCAACCAAACTATTACATATGCTATAATAATCAAAGGGATTTCATTCAATTACACACACTCAAACACACACAGACACACACAGTTCATTTTTATTTTGCATTATGGAATTCACAAGTAAGAAGTGTAGACTGTGACAATGTAAAAAATAATAATAAAATAATCTTTAATGTCCCGATAGGTTTCTCCATTAAATATAATAGAAAGCTGCTGGACTTGTGTCAACAAGGAAATCAAGAACCATTATCATTAACCTCATCAAAACTGTTTTGCACCGTGTCTGTGCATGTTGAAAAGAAGCACTAAGAGGGGAGTCATGTGACACGGTTGTTGAGGATAGCTCCGATTAGTATTGTTTAATTTATCCTGCTATTACAGTCTAACACTATCAGACAAAGTGGTTTTACAGTCAGATCACACTTCTGTCGTCGTTGAAGGAAACATATCCTCGCTGATTTTGTGGATTTCTGAGGTGCCAAAAATAGTGGAGTGTCTAGAGGAAGGTGACAAGGAGATGAAGGCGACGCTGGAAGCTACGACCCAAACTGTTCCAATCTGTGTGTTTTCTTGTTATTTTGGATTCGTCATTTAGGTTGACTAATATATGTATTTCCACCTGCCATGTTAATGGTCTTGGGGACCCAGTCTAGAGTTCGATAGTAGCCTTTAGGGTCTAGCCAAAGTTAGGGGGGTCATATACATTGATTTATAAACATTTGCAATTCAAGTGTATCAAGGTAACATTTAGTAGCATGTGTCAGGCCCTTTGTCTGCTAGATGTGTGGAGGATTTTAAATCCGAAAGGGAGATACTTTTTTCTGCTCTACACATAAATTTACTCAGATCAACTTTTTCTTGATTTCTAAAACTCTTCTGCAAACAGTGGTTAAGTATTTTAGCTTCGGGTCATGCTGTAGATGCTACCTGTTACTGATAGAGGTGAGTGTCATTCATCAATCTGCAGCAGTGGCTCTTTCATCTTTGCACTCTGTCCCTGCCAGCTTTCCAATGGGGGGGGGGGATTTGTAGAAACCGGATCTATGCTAGCTTTCTTACACCTCAATAATAAAAGCGCCAATTGAACATATTGCTGGACAAGGTGCAGGAGATTATACTGTATTGTGTGATCAAAGTAAGTGCTGTTCGTGTCACAGCGCAAGCTGTGACTCTGTTTTGTTTTCTTTCTCTTCTTGTGTTTTTTGTGAGTGGGTGGGTGTTTCCCAGGCTTGGAGGCAGTCGGGTGTATTGGAGGCGGCGCAGCTGTTTTTCATCAGCTCATCCCAGAGGGTTTATCTGCTGCCAGCTACCTGTTGCTCGTCGCCTTTACACGGTGGAGGTCTTCAAGCTACTACATGTTTCTTGTAGTTTTTTGAGATTCTAGTTGTGTTGTGTGTGTTCACTTACACGTCTTCTCCTCTGCCCTCTACAAGATCATTCCCAAGAAAACGACACTCTGGAGAGGAATCAGCTCCACTACCTCCAAGGAGATTCCACCTGACAACCCGTTGCCATCGCCCTGACCCCCTGCTCGAACCCGCTCACTCTGCCCGGACTGAATTCTTGAGTTTATTTGTGAATAAAACCTGTGAACTTCCTCCCCATTACTTAAGTCTTTGCCTGTGCTTGGGTCCACCTGTAACCAACAGTTTGACCTGTTCCCACCTAGTAATAGTGGGAACTGTTAAGTAGAATCTTAATATAACCAATATGCCAGTTTCTGTCTTGTAGCACAACCATAGTAATGTATTGTAATATGTGAGAATGTGTTTTTTGCATGGAAAACTTCAAATTAAATTAACTAGAGTCAGAAATCCTAAGCAGCCATCTTAGACGTTCCAAAGTTGGAACCTGGATTAATTCACTGTGTTGACTATTTGAGACTCATTCTCAGATATGTATGTGTTGACTGAACTTGGGTATGAGCTGAAAAAAAAGGTGTGCGGGCATGGGAGCAAGGGAAAAAAAATAGCTGCTGTGTCTTTCAGTTTGAGTCTTCAAACCATGGCGAAGTTGAAGCATGGACATAAGTGACTAATTATACACTGCAGAGAAAGCGTGTTTTCAAATTAATACAGAAATGTATGTCGGTAAGACTAGACTTTCTCACACTAAATAATTATTTCTTTTAACTCAAAGTAGTGAGCTGAAACTAGTTTTCAATCATCTAAAAAAACAACATGTTGAGACAACTAAAACACTGCAGTTATATCAACTTTATGAACTTTAATTTGTGTTACAAAGGGAATCTTTAAGTTGCTTGAAATGTCTTACAGTATACTCTCTCTATCTGTCCTGTTTCCCAGGCCATGTTCTTTCCTGCAGTACATCCAATCCTACATATTATAATACACAGTATAAAGTCACAACATAGTTTAATTAAAATAAGAAAAGGAAAAGCAGCTAAAATACAATGACATCACTGAGAAACCAAAAAAAGATAAACTCTCAGTTATCTGACATATCCCCTACTTTACCTTACTAAAACCCAATTTCAGAAGCCTTTTCTGAAAATTGTATTTATTAATTATTAATACTGTCACTTTATAGGCCAACATATGGAATATATTCTTTTCAATAGCACAAGAAAGTTAAATACATTTTTACTTTTTTACCTCTTCCTCACCCGCCGTCTGTGTCACATTTATCGGAGAATGTGGTTTACTATCCATCTTTGCCTGTGTGTGTCAGAATAAGGGCATATGTGGCTGTGAACAAACACCCCATTTCCCATTACCTGTGTGCGAACACAGAAACATCACTGGAAGGTGTGCGTGTGTGTGTGCATATCCTAAATGATGTGTTAGTTCCTGTTACTCTTGTCTCAGTTGTGAGATCTATTATCAAGTCAGCAAGATGGGGAGCAGGGAAGAGACTGAATATTAGACACATCTACGAGAACAGGCGTAGCTCGTTCATTCGTTTGGTGTGAATGAGAGATTTGGCTGTAAAGTTGATGTCCTCCCCTGCTCTCTGATAGCATCTTGATAGAGATTTGGGCTCAAAAGGAGGGTCCCCAGAGCATGCAGCACCAGGAGTAAATCCCATTTTGGTGCTGGAGAGTGGTTTCACCACTCTGATGGAGAGCAGGTGTCTGGATTATCACAGCAGGAGGCTCGTGGCTATGTCCAGCAGCTGTGCTGAGCGCTCACCGCCCTGACAGATGATGTACGTCGCCGCTGTCATGTTGTCTCTCCTCATTATGACATGTCTACTCGTCAGCATCGGTGCAAAGAGCTTTGGTACTTTAGCACAGTACCGTGGACAGCTCCAGACACTATGTTTCCCCCTCAACCTGAGACTCAACAACCAGTCACAGAGAGTCCATGTCCACCAGGAACCCCTACTGAACTCATGAAAAAGTGCGGAAGTGACAATAAATAAATGACAAACTACAGTGGGGGGAAAAAGTATTTGACCCCTTGCTGATTTTGCAGGTTTGCCCACTTACAAAGAATGCAACAATCTACAATTTTAATCATATGTACATTCTAACAGTGAAAGACAGAATCCCAAAGAAAATTCCAGAAAATCACATCATATGAATTTATAAAAATTGATAACCATCTGATGAGGAAAAACAAGTATATGACCCCCTACCAAACAGCAAGTATTCTGGCTCCTACAAGCCAGTTAGTCTTTCTTTAAGACACAGCCCCAATCCCAACCAATTATCTACATCAAATACACCTGCCTCACCTCGTTACCTGTATAAAAGACACCTGTCAACACCCAAACAACCAGCATCCAACATCACCACCATGGGCAAGACCAAAGAGCTTTCTACGGACATCAGGGACAAGATTGTTGATCTGCACAAGGCTGGGATGGGCTACAAGAGAATCGGAAAGCAACTTGGAGAGAAAAGATCAACTGTCGGTGCAGTTATCAGGAAATGGAAGAAGCACCACACCACCGCCAACCTCCCTCGGTCTGGGCCTCCACACAAGATGTCGCCTCGTGGGGTGTCCCTGATCATGCGAACGGTGAGGAATCATCCCAAAACCACAAGGGGGGAACTGATGAATCAACTGAAGGCAGCTGGGACCACAGTTACAAAAGAAACGGTTGGTAACACACTACGCCGTCATGGATTGAAATCCAGCAGCGCACGCAAGGTCCCCCTGCTCAAGAAGAAACATGTACAGGCCCGCATGAAGTTCGCCATTCACCACCTGGACGACTCAGAAGAGGCCTGGAAGAAGGTGATGTGGTCAGATGAGACCAAAATAGAACTTTTTGGCCTCAACTCAACTCGTCGTGTTTGGAGGGCAAAGAACACAGAGTACAACCCAAAGAACACCATCCCCACCGTCAAGCATGGTGGTGGCAACATCATGCTTTGGAGGTGCTTTTCAGCCAAGGGGACGGGACAACTCCATCATATTGAGGGGAGGATGGACGGGGCCATGTATCGTGGAATTCTGGACCAACATCTCCTTCCCTCAGTGAGAGAGCTGAAGATGGGTCGAGGATGGGTGTTTCAGCACGACGACGACCCTAAGCACACCGCCAAAGCAACAAAAGAGTGGCTGAAGAAGAAGCACATCAAGGTTCTGGAGTGGCCTAGCCAGTCTCCAGACCTGAATCCAATTGAAAATCTTTGGAGGGAGCTTAAAATTCGAGTTGCCAGGCGACAACCTCGGAACCTGAATGATTTGGAGGCTGTCTGCAGGGAGGAGTGGGCCAACATCCCTGCCGAAATGTGCACAAACCTTGTCACCAACTATAAAAACCGTTTGACATCTGTGCTGGCCAATAATGGCTTTTCTACAAAATATTAACATGCTGTTTGTCCAGGGGGTCATATACTTGTTTTTCCTCATCAGATGGTTATCAATTTTAATAAATTCATATAATGTGATTTTCTGGAATTTTCTTTGGGATTCTGTCTTTCACTGTTAGAATGTACATATGATTAAAATTATAGATCGTTGCATTCTTTGTAAGTGGGCAAACCTGCAAAATCAGCAAGGGGTCAAATACTTATTTCCCCCACTGTATAACCAGAATGACCATTAAAATCTAGTCAGTTGAAGGATTTGGAGTTGTACATATAGAAGAGGTTGGCGATATATTTACTCAACATTACAGAAACCAGCAGGTATAGCCACAAACATTTATTTAACAGATAAACAAAAGCAAAACACGCCAGATAAAATCTAACTGAAATGTACTAAACTAAAGGACAAAGACGTGTGTGATAAATAGAGCGTGTGTGTTTGCATGTGAGCTTGACACCTGACATGTGCGCACCCAGATGAGTGTGCGTCTGTTTCTGTGATCTGCACCGTCTGTTCAGCATGCACGAGTGTGAACACCCGTGTCGCAGACGAAGAAAGCACAGTGAAACAGGAGCATGAAGTTTTCTCTCCATGAGTGTATATCTCTGTCGGATAACGGTTAAAGAAGTTAGTAGAACTGCATCTCTGAAGTCCCCGTGGTCCTAACACTGGGCTGCGCCTGCTGCACTGTTCTGTGTTTTGTGTGAGAAACTGGCTGACAGGAAACTGGTCTTTATTGAAGAGTGGTTGGCCCTGAAAATGGGCTATTGTGTTTCCTTGGTTTGCCACACAATCCCTGCTCCCTGTCATTGCCATCGACGCAGTTGTTTATGAGGTGGCTTGGCGAGCGGGTTAGGCCAGGAGCCCGCTGGCCATGGGTTGTTGCTGGGATGTTGCTGAGCCTACAGAGCCAGAAGAAGAGGCCGTGGGAGGGGAGGTGGTGATGTCCTCTGATGTAAATGCAGCACCGGCTGCAAGGTGCTTCTTCATGTAGCAAGCATTTCAGCGCTTCTGACGAGGCTGGGGTGGAGCTTTGCCCCATAAGGTGTGCCTCCTCACTCTCTGCGTTTCCTTGGCTTGCTCCACGCAGGTGAGTTCATAGTTTGCCACGCCATTATCCTGCCCTAACTCTGTGGTGAGAGGCTGGGCAGCTGTCACAGCTTCTGGATGTCTGTAGCTAGCTCCCAGTGTGAACAGTCAGAGAAGTGAGGCGATGCCTTTCGCATGCCGGAGAAAGTTGCCTTGGGAAGAAGGAAGATCCAGCAAGCTCTAGCAGCAGGACAGAGGGAACACCTTTTTCCGTATCCCTGTGGACTGTGAAAGGCCTCATTTATAAATGCTGCGACTCACATGGCAGAAGGATAAAACAGTTTGAAATGGATACTTCTGTGTATAAGAACCTGTGAGTGTTATATAAAACTTAAGATAATTTGATATGAGTTCATATGCAACAACAGATAAAAGCCATTCTTGCACAAACAGCCGATTTTGATTTATCCCTAAAGTGTGCAATAAATAAAATATGATTTAAGATCATTTATTAAAAATGAGATTTCCTGTTTGATTGATACTCACTGGAGCGCACACAAAAAGAACCATGATTTAGGATAATAAACACAAATGGAGAGATCTGCTTTTCCAAAGATGTTTTAATCAGTTTAATCAGGACTTGTCATTAATACTTGCATGAAATTTATTCTCATAAATAAGACGAACAGTTGGAAAAAATTACGTTTAAACTGATGCTGTTTGTAGTCGAGCAAATACGAATGCATAGTTTCATTTATTGTTATCACCCGCTTGTTGCTCATCCCCCAGCTTTCTGTGCCAGCGCGTGGACGTGATGTGTTGATTAAAAATGGAAAAATATAACAATATTTATGAAGTGGATCTTTTAGTGTTCAGCTTATGTTACATAAATCAAGTCATATTTCTTTTAACTCCCTGTCAGCCTCGTTAGTCTCCCTCCACCTCCGTCATTACTCAGAAGGGAGTCCCAGTATCCCCCTTTCCCCCTGTGTGTGTGCGCATTTTGTCCACCAAACAACATCCCCTCTCTTGCTTCAACCTCCACAACAAGAACTCCAATGTCAATGTTGTCAATGTTTTTAGCTTTTCTGTCACAATTTGCCGTCCTTGTCTTCAAGCAGTAAGTATTTCATAATTGCTAAAACACTAAACCCCATTCTCTGAACCAAATGCTCAGTGGCCTAAACCCATTTGTCGAATCAGTCACTCTTTTGGCAAAACCTTAAACAGGTTCAGGTAGTTAAGACACTGTTTGCAAATCTCATCCACTCTTTTTGCAAAAGTCTAAACACATTCTCACTCACTAAAACACATTTTGCACTGTGGTGCACTTGGGTTGCAAAATGGTAAATACATGTGGCAAAAGTTAAACACAGTTACGACTCAGCTGTCATCTTTTACACACAGCAACTCATAATTCTGCACACTCGTTCCTAATGATCAAACCAAAATGTGTTCAAGACCCTGGCCAGCGTAGTGGCAATGTCACACTTTGACCAAGCTATAAGTGAGGGACACGTTCTCTACTGCCATTCAACCGTGGGGCCATATAACCCTGAACATCTTACTTTTCTGGGTGGTCCTTGGATTTTTGTGTTTGGGCGTGAGCAGCAGGATCATCAGCCAGCCGTACATCCTGTCTATGGGACAATGTCATCTTTCACTGTGGTGTCCTTCTAAACAAGTGGTTCAACGTAAACCAGCAACCAGTGATTCATAAATGCTTACCTTCAACCTGCAGCCCTTACTTCAATCCAGCAGAAGAATTTTTCTCGGCCTGATGGTGGAAGGTCTATGACCGAAACTCGTTTACTATGGAAAATCTCTGACGGGCAATGGAGCTGTCCTGTGGTGAGACACGTGTGGAGTGTCGTTACCGTCAGGCTGCGTGCAGCACTTCTGAGGGGTTTCCTCCTTTGCTTGGCGAGGGACAAGGCTGCATGTGATGTGGATGAAGTCTCTTACTGTACTGACTTTGCACAACATTTTTGAGTGTAATGTGCTTTTCATTTATAGTTTTCTTTCTTGCTATTTGAATATGCAGATATTCAATACTGTATCATTTGCAGTATTTACAGTATATATTTACTGTACTCAGTTGTGATTACTATACTTTTTAAATTGGAAAATGTGTTTCCTCTACACAAAAGCAATTTTTCTGTAACTACATGTCCTGGACGCTGTGTTCTCAATTTTCTGATGTAGTGTCTAAAGAATGCTCTGTAGTGTTTTACCTATTGACTGGCTGTGTTTGTGTTTTGAAAGCATTGTTTGATTTTGAGCACAGATCAAATGGTTTAGAGGCAAGTGTTTGATTTTGCCAGAAGAGTCAGGGGGTTTGTGAATGTTGTTTAAAGACTGGGTTTTGTTTCAAGAAATGTGTCTTAGCAATTGTGAAAAACTGTAATATTGATTAGTGATTTCACTGACTATTATAGGCAGCTATGGGCACCAACTCTTGTGTCAGGATATCGGCCTGGGAGATTGCTTGTGCACTGTGTTATAAATCAGAATATTTTTGTGCGTAAAAACTTTCTGTGTTTCATCCATAAGCAACCTGAAGTGAATCCTATGCACAGTTTTAGAAATTAGGCCCCTGGACCCCAACGCTTTCTAGATGCCTGGAGCTCTGTTAAACGAGACGAGCAGAGAGGCAAACCTCACAGTTGTGGGTGAAGATCTGATGGCAGGAAGTAGCCCGTTTGCCAGGCGGGGCACAAGCGGACAGTTTCAGAGAGGTAGGACTTCTTCATCTTCTCTACAGTTTTTCACTTATTGACTCCTTGATACTGAAGAAGGTTTGGTAGCTGTGCTCAGGTCACGTAGTTGATACACAGCAGGTTGCTGTATTGCATGCAGTACAGGTGTTTTGATGTGATCAGATTCAAATAATTAAATTGAAAAAAGACAAACTGTACTGTGCAGTGTTCACTTTTCCCAAACCAACCAAGGCTAACAACAAATATACACAACAAAAGAAAGCCTGTTGAAGCAGTGCACTAGTTATTTACATGCTGTACCACTGACATAAAAAGAAAAAAGCACCAGCCGTTCTGTTTATTATAAAATTGTTTAGTATTAGTTCTATAGAGATTATAATTGCACTGCTTAAGCTGGAAAGCAAAGAGCAGAAAAAACACATTTTCAACCTTAGTCATGTTATACAAAGATATTTTTCAAAGATCTGTAACTTAGAAGCTCAAACTGTGACCCAATCAATTATATCTGCAGCCATAAACAATGGAAATAATGAATCTGTTGCGTAACGTCAAAAATGAACAAAAAGAAACACCCAGTCACCTCTTCCCCGCTCACTTCACTACTGGATTAAGAAAATCACCACACAACAATAACACATCCAATCAATGCAATTAGTCTCCTAATTAGCAATTAAGTATACAATTACATAAAGAATATGCTAACGAGACCTTGCTAATAACTCAGGCTTTGATTGCTGTATCCTTAGAGTGTCTTGGAAGGTTTTCTGTAATGAATGAACATGTAAGCTGCATTCAGTGGAATAAACAAGTCTATATTTGCAATGTATTTAACCTATACTCTCACTCTCAAGTATGGAGATAAGGTCCAAATGTCGACTCACAACTTTAAATTGAGGCCATTTCCAGCAACACTGGGTGGGTGCTAAGACTTGTTTGCCAGGTGAAATAAATAATTATGAAAGCCCTAATGACAAAATCTTAAATTGCAAATCTTAGCCTACCAACTACAATTAAATATTCATACAAACCTTCTTTTTAACACTTCACTTCTTAACTTGGAAACTCCTGCTGATGCAGTCATCAGTTTAAAAAGTCTGCTCCTCTCCGTTTAGCCATCTGGAGGGCAGATGGTACCGTCCATTTTCCAGTCAATATCAAGATATCTTCTCCTCTGAAGACCCCTGGGCTTTTCTTTAGCTTAGCATCATTGATAAAGGGTTTTCTTTTTGAATCCTAACCCTAACAGCCAGAGCAGGTGATGGTCTCCAATAAAACAAGAGAGAGAGATAAAAAATGTAAATAAATATAAATAAAGTTGGGTCAGTGTGATTTTCCCTTTTAAAGACATTTTATGGTCATTACATTTAAAAATCAAACTTCTATCCATCCATCCATCGTCAACCGCTTATCCTGCGTACAGGGTCGTGGGGGGCTGGAGCCAATCCCAGCTGACCTCGGGCGAAAGACGGGGTACACCCTGGACAGGTCGCCGGTCCATCGCAGGGCCAAAATCAAACTTAAATGTCTTTTAAGACTTTTTAAGCATCCACAGATACCCTGTGAAGTTTCTACTACTTTCAAAATGTTTGGTATTAAAATGACTAGTAGGTACAAAATGTTTTGAATCTATGCAGTAGATGCTTCAGCTGGCAGCTGAACCGGCTGCAGTGGCTGCAAAATATTCCCTCAGGGCAGTTTTGCACGTCAAAATGACGGCCACAAAAGGTGCTTCTTTCTGCCAGCGACAGGCTCCGACTGTTATACCAGGTGTCTGACAACATCATGGAAAGGATCCCTACAAGGGGCCCCCGGTGACACCCTTTGTTTTTAACAGGAAACTGAAGTCTCGCCTTTTCATTCTAATAAAATCTGGTGAGGGGAAAGTTGCTGTGGAAAAGTGAGTCAGAGTTGGAAAGAGGAGTTTGTTGTGTTGAAGTCAGGAAACAGATTCTTGCAAGTAGTTTCTCTATGTACACCAGGTTTAAAAATACTGAAATTACCCTTTAATTCTCCACCTCACAAACTTCTTTAATCTGCTCACTTTTCCCTCAGTCAGACAGAGGGAGACATTGTGTTTCTCTCTCCCTGTATGAGTCTGCCCTGTTGATTTGTATTTTTTATAAAGTCGCCCAAAAAACAAGTTGTTTTGGACTTCTGCACCCGCGATTCAGTTTTCACTGCAGCAGGTGAGCAGTGAGGTGGAGGCTTGTTGTTAATGACGTAGCCTATCGAAACGATGAAGACCAATAGGGTTGTTTTCAGGGCTACTGAAAACGGGTTAGTTTCTCCACTCCCTGTAGTTTCCACGGGTACTTAGATACAGATATAAATACACCATGTAAAGAATGAATAAAAAGCAAAGGGAAATTTCAGCAGCTGCTGTCAGGATGTAACACATTTTTCATCTGGAAACTATGTGTTTGTGTGGCAGTGGTTCACGTTCCATGCTCCGATTTTACCAGCAGGTCTGGAGATTTGAACCTGGGTGTGTGTCTGTGTGTGTGATCACATTATGTTGTACAGCAGACACTCAGTAACAGCCACACACACACACACACACACACACACACACACACACACAAGGAGTGGAAAACAAACCAACACTGATTCACCTCCATGTTCAGATTTTACCAGCTGGCCCCAAGAAATGAACCAGTGACGTGTGTGTGTGTGTGTGTGTGTGTGTGTGTGTGTGTGTGTGTGTGTGTGTGTGTGTGTGTGTGTGTGTGTGTGTGTGTGTGTGTGTGTGTGTGTGAGCATTAGAGAAAGTACACGTGGAAAATAAGCGAGACAGAATGAGGAAGTGATTAACGCCTAACAGGAGGATTCTTCATTTTTTTCCTCCCATATTTTCTGACCATTTTATTGGTCTTTACGGTCCCACAGGAACCACCTCACTCCAGTTAAAGCCCCTCGTTTGGCTTTTATGCTCCCTTGGGGCCAACCTCAGGGGCCCAAGTCAGGAAGTAAAGAGAAAGAAAAGTGGATAAGGGGGTAACAGTCAACCTTTAGAAATTCTGTAATGTACCCTAAGGAAAGAGCTTAAAGTCAAGAAAATAGCTGACAACTTGGCTTGTCTATTTCATGGTTTATGCTGTTGTGTCATAAAAAACAATAAAAAATGTCTATTAAACCACTTATTACCTTTTATTGCACTCATCTTTCTTACTTTTAAAACACTTAAACAGGGACTTGAGGTGCTTCGGCTTTTCCCTGTCAAATATTATTTCACTACAACAACAGTTTCAGTAGTTCACTGATAATGTGATATCAACTGGAAAAACACCATGACAAGATCTAGAAAGAAAAAAGAAATATAGCTGCAATCATGCAGTTGTCATTTGCCACTAAAACTAAACTGCATTCTTTAGATGGAACCTGCAAGTTAAACCAAAAATGCAGGAATCGAATGGAAAACCATAGCATGCTTTGATTGTCTATCTTCTCCAATGTAGATTTCTACACAGAAGTGTCAGTGTTAGTGTAACAAATGTCAGTACCTAAACACCATCCTACACACTGTCTACTATCAAAAAATGTCCAGTTGCTTTCAGGATTTTCCACTCATTACTGCCACATCAAACCAAACTGACAGGAAGTCGTCTCTCTGTACTCGGGCAAAGGACGAGCCAAAGTCCGATTTAAAGAGCACAGTATACTCCGACTTACATATGCATAGACTCATGCACAAACACACACACATCCCTCAATCAAATATTGCTTCCGTTAGACGATCCATTACGTGAATTTCAAAATTAAAGTACTTGCAAACGCAGTAAAAACTACATGAACCAAGATAATACACAACAATGAAGCAGCAGGTAAAACAATGAGCAACTCTCATGAGGTAAGTAAGTAGGTAAATACACAATTTATAAGGAAATAGGTGGAGATCGTCAGTTGTCATCATTAAGCATACAATCACTATAAGAAATTACAGGCCCACATCTCATGATGTGACTTTCATTATTTGTCCTTTTATTTATTTCTTCCAAAGAGTCCACAGGTATGTCAATCAGTTTGATAATATTGTTTTATATAATAATGTGCACTCTAAATTACCATTAGAAAGTCTGTCTTTGGGCACAGAGTCTGCCCCACTAATCAATTTGGAAATACACACAGTGACTAAGAAGTTGGTGTATTTATTATTGTTTAATTGCTAAGAGCGTATACATGAGCCAGATTACCAGAGTTACATTATAAAGACATACCTCTACACAAGTTCTGAAATACTGGCTACTGCACAAAATGCAAAGAAAACCAACACAAAATGTTTATCACATATTTCAGAAATCCTCCTCCTCCTTTCTGTTCCCAGCTCTGTGTGTCCAGGACAGTGGTGATAAGCTGCGGCTTTTAGCTGGCTGACAGAGTAAAGCATGAATGAAATGAAAATTGAATAATGTGCTCCAGCTCTGTGTGTTGGATGTTTATGGCTTAATACGCCGCTTCCTGGGAGTTCCACCAACTCCCTGTGCAACAAATGAGAGCCAATACGGTTTAAAGAGCTGGACTCAGCCAGTTGTCCTCTGGACCGAGTGGGCTACACACACACACACACACACACACACACACATACGCACACACACACGCACGCACACACACACACACACATACGCACACATATAAGCACACTGGCCTATTTGGCAACTGTAGCTCTTTGCCAGCCCTTGCAGCAGACATAGAGAGTGTGTGTGTGTGTGTGTGTGTGTGTGTGTGTGTGTGTGTGTGTGTGTGTGCAGTCATACATCATTACCTGTGCTGGCAGGTGTGATACAGAGGGGAGTCTTACGTTGAAGCATCAGTGTCGTTCAGGACTCTGCAGCAGTACACAGCATTGGAAAAAAAAAAGGACAGATTTTGGTGAGAAACAAAGTCTGGGCAAGTTAGAGCTGGGTGTATCATTAAAACGTCATTTTTTCCTGTGATGTACTAAAAAGAGACACAACACCTCCTCAAGATCGAAGATGCATAATTTTATTCTAGAAAATTTAAGGCATCAGGTTTCAGGCCAGTGGCTTTGGGTCCCTAGACTGAAAGTAGAGGTGAGTCATCCTGCCTTTTTCCTGTAAAACAGATTTTTTTTTCTTTTGATCTAATAAATTTGGTAATTGCTCTGTTCATTTTTACAGCGGTGAAAAAGAATCTTTCTTGCCAGCTTGAGGCCATTGCAACATTATGACCTGAAAGAACAATAAGCTCTGATGTGTAAAAAACACCTAAGAAGTTACTTTGAAAGCACGTGGAAGGTTGAGATTACCATTAATTTCAGGGGGTGCTAAATTACTTGTGTGTGTATAAGACATTAATGAAACCCATCCATTATTATTTAGTAAAAAGTGTATATGATGGTTGGTCATTTAAATTACATATAATATTTTATCATCACATCGTCAGGTCTGTGCACCTTTGGTCAGACGCCCACTCAGAAGCTACCGTATCTACCGTTTAGTTTACACCTTGCCACTAGTGGAAAGGGAGGTAAAAACACAGAGTAAAGACAGAGATGCAGTGTTTGTGTCAAAAGTCATCTTCTTTTTGCTTCAGATGTGATTTTTCTCTCTCTATTTCTCCCCTCACCAACACATACAGAACACCAAGCATCTGCCCATTTGCTTCCAAGCTGAAGAAAAGGAGATAAAAACACAACAGAGTGAGTGAGAAAGAAAGAAAATGAAACGAAAGTAACTGGTGGTTTGGTACTTGTTTTTTTTTTTTTAGGTTGCTACTAAATCAAAAATAGCATCAGATAAATCAGGTTTACAGGTTTGCCCTTACTGCTGAAACAAGGTAAACTGCTGAAATTACCTGAGCCTTGCTGACACGATCGGCAGGGAATCTCACAAATATCAATCATGTGTTATACTGATCAGACCTGCTTAATCGCAGTTGCCACACTCTCATATTTGTCTGTGGCTACACCAAATGAAAATGTTACACATTTCCACTCTTTGTGCCACTGCCAAAACACAAACACAGAGAGGGAGTGATAGAAGGGATGTAAAGATAACTGATACAGGATTTACAGGACATAGATCTGTACAGGGCTGATGATGTCACCTCCACCAGATTCATGTCTGTTTAAAGGACAAATATGTTCAGAGAAGCAGACCTTTCTGTAACTGACATGTGCATTGCATAGTATTCATTGAATAAAAAGAGCAGTTTCCCCTGCTGTTTCTGCTCTGCAAAAGGGAATAACACAAACCAAAGATACAAACAAAGCTACCGTCTTTGTCAGACAAACGGATGTTGAATTCAATTAAGCGTGGCAAAAAAAGACACTAAGCCCCAACTGTGTTAGAACATCTACCGCATGTGGAACACATTTTGTTGTTTCATAACATGGGATTAGCAAGCATAGCCACCCAAACCTGACGCGCTTCTTTAATACCAAGTACCCGCAAATACCAAGCCTGATACAATATTTATTATATTGCAATACATTTCTCTAAATACTTTACTTCAGCAGCACAGTTCAGTTTAAGCCTAACATAGTGTGAATATTAGAGAGGCAATTCACATATGTCAGCTAATTAGTTACATATTAAGGACATCACAGTTTCAATGTAATAGTTTATCTGTAGGAATGTTGGCAGGATGTGAACAGCTTCTCTACATGTCCATTATCAACAAAAATAAATTCAGCTGTAGGTTTGTAGCCACAGCAGGACAGTTGAGATGCTATAAATGTAACATGTACAGTGTAGACTGCGTGTCCAGCATGTATGCATGAGAGTAGTGGAATGAACTACTGTTTGACTATAACGCTCTTATATCTCCAGGAGTGGTCTGAACAGTATGAGTAGCTAAACTAAATGGCTTCTTTCACTTCCTCAACACATTCTTATTGCAGCTCTTACACAATATTTCACTAATCATTTTGTTATTATCATCGACAATGTTCATCTTATGAAAAATATACCTGTTTGCCTGAGAAGGATTTGGAAGGTGACAGAACGGTTCAAGGAGCACCACAGCTCTGGGAAAAAGCTGAAAATGAGTAGGAGAGAACTGCGAGCCTCTCATACAGGACACAGGACGTGCTCTGCAGAACATCTTTAACCTGTGTTTAGCCCATTCAGAGGACACTGCTGTCACAGGTTAATCTGTAGGCGTCACTGTTTGTCACCCAAAACCCAAGTGTGTCCCTGTAGTTCCATGCACTATCACTGCCAGAAAACTGAGTGGTGTGTAAGCACTATAGAATTGTTCATCCTTTGAATCCACTCTGACTAAATTCAGGTATCACTATCATAGAAACCAGTTGTCCTTTTGTCACTGCAGCTCCTGAGGAGCTGAAAGGACAGCAATCTGCCATGATGTTCACCAGGATGCGTAATATCAGTAATTAAATTTTCAAGTAGGCTCCATAAGGAGTATACAGTAAATACATGGCATTTTAAATTTCAGATGGAAACTTGTAGCCTTGAAAGATCACGTCACTGATATAATTCACAAGTAGAACAACATATAGACAGACCGTGGATATTATGCTTCACTAGGTGCACAAGTGACAACAAAAATAGACTGGGAGCATAGAAAAAATGCAGAGGGTTGAATATTGACAGGCATCTCCCTGAGTTGGTGTGGATAGATAGATTGTAGAAACAGACAGAGATAAAGAAGCCTTTCAAAATGCAGGCAGTGTGAGCTGGACATAACAGTCAATTAAATTGAGATTTCAGTTTACTTTCGTTCTTGTGAGCTATTTTTTGTAGTTTGAGATCTCTCCCTTCAACAGACCAGCAGAGGACCTCTGCTCTTGCTTTATCCTCTGCTCTAGGAAAAAGTCCCCGTGGACTTCTCCTCTCCCTCATTCGCCCGACACTCCGGAGCCACGATACCTCAGCATTGGCTCCCCTACACCAGACCTTCTCTACTTCCTTTCCTTAAATGTCTTCTGTCCTCTGGGGCGAAGAACATGTGCAGCAGTGTGTTCTGTTTATGTTCCATGCAGCAGTTCTTCACACCACGCTATCTTGTATTTATGTATTTTTCCTGCTTGAAAGAATAATATTAAAGTTAAACTGACCAGTTATGCTCTTCAACAGGACTTGTTCATGTGTCCATCACATGGTAGAGGAATACAAATACATGCTGTTTGCATTTAATGCTGTCTGAGCAGCATTTAGCAGGTGCAGTCCCAGTCAGAATCAGAATCAGGTTTATTGCCAAGTAGGTTTTACACACAAGGAATTTGCCTCTAAATATACATTTGAAAATAACATAACAACAACAGAAATACGTACAACATGATGTTTATTATAATGAAAGCTCTACAGTTTTGTGCAGGGATTTGCCAAACAATGACCAGGGAATAAGCAAACGTTCAAAATATGAAGTATAAAGAATATTTGCAATGTGCAAGATAGATAGATGTGCGTTAATGTAACGCATTGAAGGTGAGTAGACTTTTTGTTAACATACCATGTACTGGCGGAGGGGTACAGAGTTCATGGGGGTCCCCGGCCTTGTTGATGAGGCCGGCTGTAGATGGGAAGAAATTGTTCTTGTGGTATGAAGTTTCGTTCCTGACGGACTGCAGCCTCCTGCCAGAGGGAGTGTCTGAAAGTGTTTGTGTCCGGGGTGGGACGGGTCAGCCACAATCTTTCCTCCTCGCCTCAGAGTCCTGGAGGTGTCCAGGTCCTGGAGGCATGGGAGATTGCAGCAAGTCACCTTCTCTGCAGAGCGAATGATACGCCGCAGCCTGCCCTTGTCCTTGGCAGTGGCAGTGGCAGCAGCGAACCAGATGGTGATGGAGGAGGTGAGGATGGACAGTGTAGAAATGCACCATTATTATCTTTGGCAGGTTGAACTTCAACTTCATCTGCCCCAGGAAGCACATCATCCGCTGGGCTGTCTTGGTGAGGGAGGTAATGTTCAGGTCAAACTAAGGTTGGATACACCAGAATTTCTCCATGCTTGATTGTTGCAGACAAAACCATTACTGTGTCATATTTACAACAAGTAAATGGCAAATGGTAAATATATTGCACACATACACTGATGGCAGTGGCTGCCATGCAAGGTGCAACATGCTCATCAGAGGCAAGTGCAAATCACAGAAATACCTAGCAGATTCAACAAACCTCATTGATGCAAAGCCCATGAAAACAGTTCAAGTATACACAAAGTTTTGATCTGTACCCTGGACCCTGTTTCTGTTGACAGTGCTAACCACCGAACCATTTTGATGCCCGAAAAAGGGTAAAAACCCACAATACAGTCCTAGATACACATGTAATCACATATTTCCAAAGCTCAGCTCTGGCAAATTATTGTGACTGTTCCATAAAATAGTTATATGCAAGAGATGCAGACAGATTTGGAAGCATTCCTCACTTATATATAGGGCTGCACCTAACAATTTCTATTGATCTAACAACTAATCAGTTATTCTAAAGATATTTTTTATTACTCAAATAATAAAGCAGTGAATTTATGTAAAATAAATATCAAAAACTTTTCTCATTAATATTTAAATATGTTATTCAGACACATAAATCACGTTAGAATAATGACAATATTGGCATGTTTTTCTGTAAAGGTGATTTTTGGGGCTTTTCCCTTTATGTGATAGGAACAGCTGGAAATGTGGGAGAGAGAGAGAGAGAGAGAACAACATGCAGCAAAGGGCCGTAGGCTGGACTCTAATCCGGGCCACTGTGGTGTGTTACTTCTTTTTTTTTTCTTTATCTAGAACCTCCCTGCAGCTCCAAATATTTTTCTCTTAAACCCTGGCCCTCTGACCAGCCTTCCCTCGTCGGGAAAAAAAAAAAAGCTAACTCAACCCAACTTACTGTGTCCTCTCCTTTAGTACTGAAAAATTCACAATGACAATTCCAGCTCTAAAGCAAAAAGATGATGCTCACTTAGTCCAGTCGATGCAATGAGCAAACAGCAGGGAGAGAGTGAGAGTCATCATCGAAACAAACAGCTCATTTCTTAAGCAACATGCAAAGCCTTAAAAATAACCACCACACTTCAGCAGAATACTTCAGCAGACAGCCAACCCTCCTAACCAACTGACAAAATCTTTTTTATACAAGAAAGGAATAAATTAATATTTTACATTTGCCAAATTTATTAGACGGGACAAATAATTAAACATTTTTTGGAGACAGCGTTTCACAAAGATTATAAAGTTTCCCCTTACTTAAGGAAGTCTGGGGCAAATTTGCTGCCACCTCAAATTAATCAAGTGCAGGTTTTGCTCTGGATTTTTATTGAGATCTGACCTCAATAACAATAATATGAACACATTAAAAATACCAGGTGAACACAAAGACAAGATCGGATCGTGTGATTAACTTTCCGCATACAGATCACATGTTAATAGCAGGTGAAATCTGTGAGGCAGAGGGGGATCGTCCAGCCGCACTCTGGCGGTTAAGGTGAAGTTCAGTGAGGTTTATTGTAGGTGTGGGAGATAAGTTTAGTATTTTGAATTTAAAAAATGCTTTTAAACCATTTAAAGTTGTATGTCCCAGCCCTATTGCCAAAATTAAATAAAGAAGTTAGAAGTTTGTTTGCTAGCAATAACGCTAACAAGGCAGAAACATGCTGCCTTGATCATCTGTGCTATCCTGTGTACTGAAACAAACAAAAAAAGAGGCGTTGGAGAAAAGAGAACTGGAGGTGAGCTAGCATTTTAGGTTGTTAACGTAATACATAGCGTTGTGTCACCATGACACATAGGCAAGTTGAGTTGAGGCTCTTCTTCATCTTTGTCAGGGCCGACCAAAATTTCTGACATGTCAGACAAATACAGCCGTTCGAGAGCAGCTGGTCGGCCCTCGCTCCACCTTGTACACTGCACTGAAAATAACACCCCATGTAGATGAAATTCAGACTGACTCTGAAATGAGTCATGCTGCTCAAATATCAGATCAGAAACCGAATCAGATTGTACTGTGTATACCCAGCTTTAGACTCAGACCCATGTGCGTGTGAACATCCCTCTGCTGCCACTTGATTCTTTAAACAGGAGCAAACTAAATACTTGGAGCAAATATAAAACAAAATGGAAGAATGATTAAAAACATAAATAATCTATTTTAATTAAACAGCTTCTAACCAGCACATGCACTAGCATCAGAAATGGATGGTTATGTTGTTAAAGCAGGAAGGCCAGTAGATCAAGCTGCATTAATCTACAAATGGATCTACATGTGGAAATATTTTGGGTTCTACTGTTAAAATGAACAGTTTGCCGACTTTGTAAACAGCAGCTGTTCTACAACAACAAGAAATCTGATGCTTTTTTTTTTCTTTTCTTGTCGTTCACACTAGATTGTTTTGAAAACTGTACAACCCTGCTGCACACACCTCTACACACCTCAGATTCTATATCTTGGTTTTCTGCTGTTTATGTGCAGATGTTGGATTGCCAGGCCTCAAAACGCCTTTCCAACTTTTTCTGCAGTTTGTTCAGCATTTCATGCTTTATCATTGAAATGCATTAGTGTGCAAATGCTGCTGTGTTTGGAAATGTTGGGATATGATGTGACAATGTTCAACCTGAGAGTAAATGTAATCATCTTGTTGATTTGTCATATAAAATGGGACACCTAACTACTTTTTATTATTAATTTCTACTGTTATTGTACAAATTAACTGTCATGTGCACCATCAGATGCCAAAATGATTTCCTTAAAAAGCGTCTTTCCATTTGCTGGGCTGTTGTTGCCATGCATCACTGTGACTGGCACAGCTGTTTCAGAGCAGTGAGACAAATGATGTGACTGGCTGAAAGTGTATTTATTGACCATCACACCCTGCAATCTATATTTCACTTCGCCCAGCCCTTTTGCACTTTGCGCTGATGCACCTCCATGAAACAACATAGCAAGTGCGCCTGGAGACGCCCACATAGTCCGTGCGCCCAAGACCAAGCACTTTGCGCTCGTCATTGCACTTGAGCGATCAAAATAGACCCAGACCAAAAAGATATGCATCTCTGTTCCAGACATCCTGGAGAGGGTTGTGTTGGAGGAAAGTGTATATTTTCTGTAAAATATGGTCATGAATGGGGAATGAAATACTGTAGATGTTTGCAGACTTGGATACTGACAAGCACAAAGGCCTCTAAGAAACAGTTTTAACAAATCACATCACTGTTGGGACAGAAGTCAGAAAAGGTCACTGCAGAAGTGAGTAGCATCTAAATAAAGCTATGGGATCTCACAAATTTATCATCCACTCATCCTCTGACCAGCTACACTGAGCTACTAACTCAACTTGCATTTCTAACAGTAAGTTTGCAAATAAGATGCAAACAGCTACACTCTGGTGCCGGGGTATCATGCCCAAAGAGCCCTCACTGTCACCTTCTGCCACTAGGGGCCTTAAACTTTCCAACCTTTGCTGTGTCCACCAACTCTGAGTGCAGGTCAATGTCAGCCCACTGGTGCAGTCAGACTGTAATTAACCTGCCTTTCCTGCCATCTGGAACTCCGACAAGGGATTGTCATCCATTTCCCTACACCACCAACACCCATAGAAAACAACTGAAAACAAAAGAATAATCAGCCAAATGCCACAAATTATCACCCTAATACAGCATTATTTGCCAATAAGCTGGGGAGCTTCCGCAAAAACAGGTTAGACTATCAACAAAAGCGTTTTTACAGCAGGAACTATTTCCCAACTGAAGCCAAAATGCTCTGTAAGAGACACTAACGGATTTAAATATTTTCAACCAATCATCACATCAACGGCCTTCTTTTCTTGTGGCATTCACTGCAATAAGGAATTCTGATGATTCCTTTAATTTCAATAAACTTCACCAATAATGCAGAGAATTATGCAGAATTACTCCAAATTATTACCAAAACCAAAGTTTCAGTTCCACCTCTCTCACGTTCCACACGTCTGCTTTCTATTTCTTTCTTTATGCTATCCTCTCACTCTCTCTCATTATGCATAGGTGGTTTAATTAAATTCATACATCTGTATAACTACATTATCAGCGTCCTCTCTGGGTGAAAAATATCCATTCAGATTGACCGCAGACATGTGGGCCTGTCTGAACAGGATTATCAGCAGCAGAGCACAAGCCACCAAGTGAGTTCTAGTGAAATAACTTTCGTTTCTACCAGTATCAACATCAGCAAATGTCCCTGCTGGCCCTAAATAACCAACTCTACTTAAAACATTCATGCAGGAGGAGAAGTGTCACCTCTTACGGAGTTGCATTTAAACTAAAGTGGATCTGAGGGGACTCGCTATCAGCTCTGAACATGTGGTGCGTCATAATCATCACAGGAGAAATTTTTCGTCGAGACAGCCTGTTAACTGTGAAATGCAAGGGAAAATGACATGCAATGCAACTTTCTTCGGGTTAATTGCAGGAGCATCATGCTGCGCCAAGTGTTTCGTGCTCTGTCTCTGTTTGGGTCTGCTCAGGTCAGCCGCATTTCGCGTCATTTTTGTCAGCCCTTCAGAACGATTCTCTTAATATGATGATGGGTATATGATGATGACGAACTCTCGAATTAAGACACTTTTAGTCTACAAAATTAAGTGCTCTGACATGTCAGTGTGCAAAATTCAGGCGAACAAACACTTTTGAGCTTAAAGAGTCACCACTGTGACAGAAATGTCAGCAGACAGGCCTCCTCACTAAGGCCGAAGCCACTGCTGGAGGATCCATCACGGGCATTTGAGTCACACCGAACATGCACCTGTTGGTCACGCAACATCATAGGTGTGTTTGATTTGACTCACTCAGCATGCTCGCCGGGTAGGCCATTAAATCAGTTATTAATTAAAGGTCAATGCAACCTTTTACCCAACTGTCTACCCAAGGCGCACACAAAGAAATTCAGCATGAGACTTAAAACATGGACATACACTTATATCAGAAAGCTCTACTGTGACTGGTGCATTGCGGCTTCAGGAATGTGGGACTTGTAGTGTTTGAAGCAGAGATGGATACACGATACACCAACACCACCCACACAACCCATGCCACACCTTACATAAACAAGAGAACTGAACAATATTCATAATAAGAACTTTAGTAAAACAGATGTAAAATAGAAAACAGGGAATGTGTTGCTCTACAAGGGGAACATCCTGCTCTGTAAATCTACATCTGTCCACTGCAGAGGCTCTATCCACAACCTGGAACTAGTAGAAATGAGTGGATTAGTATAATATTGTGACATAAAAAAAAAGTATAATATTCATGTAATAGTATACTGTATAACAATAATAATATTAATAATTTGTTAATTATATGAGGTTACTATAATCATAATTTGTTCTATAATTTAAATGGTAATATATATAGCTTACCACTAGTATAATATTAATTCCAGTTGGACAAGAGAACAGTTTATTTGTTGTTGGTTGTTTTGATTAATTAAATCCTTTTGCAAAAAAAGGTCTCTATTGTGGTTAGTCTCTAATTTGTTAATGCTAATTAATAACTTATTAATACTCATAACCATGATCTGAAAATAAATGTTCACTGCCTGCCACTGTGCCATGCAAGTATTTTATTTTTGTCTGCCATAAATATTATTATAAGGAATAACATTCAGCTCATTCAGGCATACGTTTAATAAGTTAATTTAAATTATGTTGTCATCCGATGTACAATAAATTTCCACATAAATTTTAAATGCATGTTTTTATGCACAAAGGACCCAGCGTCTCTCAACACATGAGGTATTTCAAAGGTACCGACAGGAAACACAAAGCACACGAGAGCTTGAAGTTCACCCCAGAGTATTGTACAGTGGTCAACACAAAACCCACAGTTCAACCACCAATGAAGTCCTTATCTCAGTTCAAATCTCTATATGTCAACAAAAAAGTCCTCTTCTGGATCCCAGCAAGCAAACAACAACAAAAAAACTCTCTGATTTCACCTGCTCCTGCCTACAGTTGACCTGAATTTGGCGGATGCTAATTTCAGACTCTGATCCCAAGCATCCGTGCATAACAATGACTTGGACAGTTTGCTATAGCATTCCAACCTTTTTCTTAATGACCCACTTCATCCAGGCTGTGATCAGTCGAAGTAATGGAGTGACATGAGTCCTTTTAGGCTGATCAAAAACCAGACGCGCTGCTGCGTTCTGAACCATTTATATGGGTTTCATGATGGAAGACCTACTAGGAGGACATTGCAATAGTGGAGGCGAGAGATAACCAAGGCCTGTACCAGCGTACTGAGTAAGGCAGGGCCTGATTTGTCTTATGTTGTATAAAGCAAAGCAGCACGACCACGAGACAGCAGCAACAAGGTCTGTGAAGGACAGCTGGTCATCAATAACGACACCCAAGTGGATAGACTGCTTGACTGGAATGACCAAGCGTTCAGTCCTCATTGAGGACAGATTGTGATCCAATCGGCTTTGTGACCACACTGAACAAGTGTAGTATGTAGTGTTGTCAATCCACATATAACAACTACATGGGTGGAAATAGGTATCAGTCTTCCACAAATAAAAATATATGATTTGATTACATTAATGTTTCAGTTGAAATTTACAAGAAATATTTTATTGCTACTGTGTAAAGGGAATACTGCTGGTAAAAAAATGTTTGCAAACCACACGTTATTACGTTATTATAGACTGTAAAGTCTATGGTATATAGCAGTACATTTAAATTAAAATTGCACAATACACTACTTTAGAAATCATTATTCAATTTTACGTGTAACAGTGCGATTAATCGCGATTACAATTTTTTATCGTTGCCCAGCACTAAAAATAACACATTATGAAGAAAGGTAGTGCAAGAAAATGATGCCAGATTAAGTTTCTGGCTATGCTGTTACATATGAGCACCGCTGAAGGGAGAAGAATTGTATTTATTTTTCACTTTAGAGGAAAACAAATCACTGTGGAAAGCTGGCTCAGTACGCAAAAAACGACTTTGTTAGAGTGATGTAAGTATTTCTTACTTTTACCCCTGCACAATGGTAGGCAGATGTGTGCACCACGCAGCTCACTTGCTCCAGGGATCTTTTTTTTAATATTAGAATTGAAATTCTAATATATGTTTTAAAAGTTGACAAATGTGCCCATATTTTTAACCTTACTGCTTAGGTTCTGTCCAAGAAAAAGAAAATGTTGTATGGGGTAGAATTTTTTTAAGATCCGCTCAAATTTCATCTGGTTTTTCCACAAAAAAAGTTTTAATACCTTGTTAAAATGACACCTTCCCCGTCATTAATAATCCAGATATACTGTATATGCAATATGATTTAAAGTATTCAGGTGAAATTGACTGACTGGTATAAGGACTGCATTTTCAATTTTGTTGTTTTACAATTTGTTAAAATTATTTCCCCATCGACACAGGCTGCGGCAATTATGAAAATGAAAAAGGGAAATAACATTTCATAACAAAAGTTTAGTTTTATTCATTTCTGAAATTACTTCACAAATGGCTGATTTCTTTATATATTTTACACAATTTATGCACATGATTATTGCAGCCCTCATTCCGCCTTTTCTCACTTAAATTTGGATTTTCTTCACAGTTAACAGGAAGAATTATTTTTTCTTCTACAGTCACGAACAGGAGCGACGCTACAGTGCGCCTGGTGCTCAGATTAAAGAGGCAGCGGGGAAGACAGAGAGGAGACAGGGAGAGGATGAAAGTGAATGTGTGTGTAAACGTGAGTGCAGAGGTCAAAGGTGATAAATGTTGAAGATGTAGTGAAGACTTCTCTGGTACACACATTTTCACGTCAAAATCATGTTCAAGCTGGTCCACACTGTCTATCACTTTTCATGTTCCCTTGTGCACTTGAGTCACTGGGCCGAGGGCATGGTGCAATTTTACAGAAAGGCACACACACACACACACACACACACACACACACACACACAGAACAGTGCATACACATAGTAGTGTTTAAGGCTGGCTGAGCACCAATGAGCCTGCTTTTAATGTAACCAACCAGCCAGTAAGAGGCACACACAACCAGTGTGCAGAAACAAACTGCATTGCACTGTGTGTGTGTGTGTGTGTGTGTGTGTGTGTAAGCCAGCAAGAGACCCACCCTTTCAGTGCAGTGGCATTGACCTTTTAACACATTTTGGTGCATGTTTCTTACTGGTTAGCTTGTTACATTAAAAGCACTGTCATTGTGTGTGTGTGTTTGTGTTCACAAAGCACAAATAACCCCATACTGTTAATGAGTTCTTTTTTGTTTTTCACTCTCAATGTTTGAGAAATTTTAAAATACATGAATTATGCTGTTGATATTGATGGGGCTGAAAGTAACAAAGCTGATTCTAACAGTATGGTTTTTTTCCATTGCCTTGTAGTGGACAACAACATTAAATTATTACAACATTTACTAGTTAAAGTGAACATACGTTCAGATAATTTAGAATAAAAGCTGGAAATGCTCAGCTCTAATGAGGAATAAATGAACATTTATAATTTTTTACATCCATGCTGTCACATTGCTAAAAAACATCTGTGTGGAAAAAAGGACACAGATATTGATGTGAGATAACCTTATCATATCAGTCTGTGGACATAAGGTCTGTGCTCTAAAGTGTCAGGGAGACAATTCATTTTGTTGAGGATAACATTTCTACAAAAGCAGAAAAGGCCTATTGTCAGTCTGAATTTTCTTTTCAGAACCAATTCCAGTAAAACTTCCCATGTTTCATGATTGACTTCCAAAATGTTCTGAACTCTCCACTTTTCATTCACCTTCATTTGAAAACTCCATATTTTTACATAATGTATATTGCCACATGTAAAGCTTTTATAAATCTGATCTAAATATTTAGCACTCAAAGCACATTGTACATATCCTTTAGGGGTGGGAATCACCAGAGGCCCCACGATACGATATTATCACGATATTTAAGTTGCGATTTTAAATATATTGAGATATATTGTAATTTATTAACTTTTTCCAACTTCCAATTAGGTCCCTGAAGTCAAACTTTGTCAACATCTGTTTATCTAAAAAGAGACATTTCTCTGTTTGTTCATATCACTTTTTCAGTCCTCTATAGGGTCCTGTTAAGTTTTCTAGTGGACTAAAAAAGCAATAGATTTTATTATTCTAGTACCAAAAAGTTAAAACTCCTCCTTTCTGCAATTTTTATACTAAAATATCGATACTTGGCGTCCGTGTATCGATACAGTATTGCCATGGCAAACATCACGATACTCTGCTGCACCCCTAATATCCTTTATTACTTTTCTCTTATTTTATTTTATTTTTTTACACAATGTCTATTTAATATTTTATTTATATATTGTATGTTTATTGTAATCCACCCAGTCACCAAAGCAAATTCCTTGTATGTTTAACCCTCTATGGCAATAAAGCTGATTCAGATTCTAACTGGCTCCCCCATATTGTGAATAGTTATCATGTATAGAAAAAGATTCAGATTTGCATTTCTGCTTTGTGATTTGCTGCGCTTCTGCATCAATGTGAAACAGCACATTATCATCTGAACAAATCTATTTGATCTATTTTGTATTTGCACCAACACTCTCGCTCCCTCTCTCTCGCTCTTACACCCTCCTGCAAAGCCAAACTAACCTCCCCGCATACACACACACGGTTCTGTCAGTGGAGTGTTTGACACTGAACAATTGACACATGGGAGGTGAAGGGGTGAATTGTCGCTAACTCCATCCTGTTACAGTTTTTTTTTTTTTTTACAATTGCTTAGACACAAAAAACAAAACAAAAAAAACACTCAATTAGTGAAACCAGACACTCAAGGAGCAGTATCTTCAGAGCAGGATTACTACTGAGTATTTTAAATGTAACTAAACAGCAGCAACAGTCACTATATACTAACTATACTCTCTATATACTATATACCTCTCTGCTCTGCTGATGGCTGACTTTGGGTTTCTATGATGTTTCCATTGATTTACTGGACGTGCTAATCAGTCCTATTAGCCCCACCCATAATGATGTCTATATTTAACAGAAATATGTCAATATTAGTAGCCAGTACTATGAGTAAATTATATTAGATTTCTTCAAAGCTTATTTTAGATCAAAGTGAAATTCTATGAATATTGTTTGCTCATTTAAGGTGTGTATGTTCTGCCATTGTGGGTGGGTGTTTGCACAGGAAACTATCAAGTATGAGACAGAATTCTGCATACGGTGTTATTCTAAGTTGCACTGGCTGCAACAGCACTAAGGACGGCAGAAAGTACTTCCCTGAGGGAGAGGTGCCAAGTGAAAGTCAGCAAGGGCACATTAAAGCAACTAACGCAGAGAGGTGTTGATCTCCTAAAGGGGCGAGACGGTGAGCTCAGTCTCATCGCAGCCCAGCCTGATTCTGAGCAGCAAAACATTAGTGTTCTTTGTTTGTTTGTTAATAGAAATGAGTTATGCCACTTGGAAAACTAGAGCAGTTTGTTGTTAGCTTCAAAAGAAGGCTTAAGTGATTTACTGCACTTCGGATCCCAGTGTCCCCAGCGTGTCCCATCAAAAACAGTGAAGTAAATAAGCATGCACACAACATGCTGCTGTCACAACGCAGCATATGTATATGTCTATTAATCACATTAGGGGCCTTTTTGTTTTTTTTATATACGTCAAACTCAGGCAAAGCTTTCTCAATGCCAGCTGCTACACAAAGACCTCAGTGTGCAGCCACAAACTATCAGTACCAGGAGAATGATGGTATAAATCTGATCCAATGAATGTGTGTGGACATATATTTAGGCTAGTCTTCACACTCCCACTCTGATGTGGCCCAGTTCTGATTAGACGTTTATCTGATGTAATAAAGTGTAAACGACAGAAAAATAAAAGTGCCGCAGATACCAGTATTTAGGCAGAATAATGGCCATAAAATTCACAACAGAGCGTGCCAGACCTGTAATGGCCATCGGGAGAATTCCCAGTGGCCTGGCAAGCTGAATGGCGTGCTGTCAGCCCAGTGTTAAAATGCTACATGAAATGGGTAAATCAAAGGAACATCACATGTGATTGGTTGTATGTACATACTGTACCGTTTCAACTGAAACAGGCCCCACCCTCTAGTGCTGAACAGGCTGAACTCTTATCAAAATTGCAATATGACCTACTGCAGTTTTCAAATGCACTCAAGGAGGTGCAGTATTTGCTAAAGGCGTAATGTGTATCAAAATTTCCATCTTAAATTAAATATTGTCATGCTGCAGAGATATTCTGGCCTACACGCAGACACGTGCAGAAGGGGGTGCGCTGGGTGCTTCAGCACCTGCCCTTTTGCCCTTTGATCCCCAGAGCGCCCTTTTGTCAATGCAAACTGTCCTGAATCTATTTATTTTTAAATTTGTAAAGGCCCTCTTGTTAAGGCCTGCCCAATCAAACTGTAAAATGAATGAATAATAATTTTGCAGTAAATAAAATGACCCACATGATGACCTTTCACCTGATGACCTCATCCATGACGAGCCCTCCCGTTCACACACCGTTAGTGATTCAGCAGCTCTGCCTGCAGGACACCTTCGATACCGCCAGTAAGAGGGGTTTGCTGCAATGTGCTTGTTGTGGGTTGTTGGATGTATTTTAGAAGAAAGACACAAAGAGGGCAGCACAGTAGTTGTTTCTTGCTGTGTGTCGCCTGTAGAAGTAACGTTAACACTAACACTATGCCCGACAGCTGTTACATCCACACACAGATAAACAAAGGTGCTCTGTTCACTTCGTTCTTGCTGTTTGAGTGAGAAAAGTTTCACGGGGAATGAGAGGTGTGGTCTTTTTTATGTAATTTTAACTAAAAAATTTTCACTTGAACTTGGATTATTACAGTAACTTAATAAAAGTCTTGTTTAATTCAGAACAGTATTGGAATAGATTTACATTTGAACAGCAACAGCAAAAGCACTGCAAAAACTCAAAAACTGGAGAGACATATAAAAACGTCGGCGTCAATGTAAAATAATCTTCCTGACATCAAAGTTAAGAGCGAAGAAGAAAGGGCCAAAAAGGTATGAATTGTTAAAGTGAAAGACTAATGCTAGTTTATTTATTTAGATTTATGATTAGACAATAAAAATCCAAATATATCTCAGATTCACAATGCAGTATATAAAATCATCATCACAATATTGCATACTGCAGACACACAAGCAAGCAACACACAAGACACAAACACCTCATTTGTCTCACTCTTACTTACCGCTGCCATGGCCACCCTCATCCTTCCCCCCCGTTAATGTTTCCTTCTCAGGTTAAACCCATACTTTTTTGAATGTGGCATCTTATTTCCTCTCCCTGCAGCTCTGGGTGTGCAGCAGTCTGTGAGCATGGCAGCGGCTGCAGCACTACAGCAGGTCAGTCACTGTGAGCCACACTCAACAATCTTTACATCTTTTCATGGTCACATAATTGTTTAATCAGCTAAAATATATCCCATATTTGTTTTAATATCTCTAGTCACAGATCACCACCATTAGTATCAGCAGCAGCAGCAGCAGCAGCAGCAGCAGCAGCCCTTCAACAGCAACGTTTTAAAGCAAGAGCTGGGTATTCCCTGTGTTTCTTATTCAAAACAGCCTCACAGCATTTGCTCATGTATCAATACAGAGGCATCTTTATACGCATATCAGCAAGGAATATGTAACAATATATTTCTGGATTGATATTTTGGGAACAGCCCTTTTTAACTCCTTCTTCCATGTGTCCTTTGAGCACCTGCCCTACCAAAGGTCTCTGCATGGCCCTGCCTACACGGTCATATTCTACAGACTTTGAGGTTCAGTGGGTCATTTTTAGGAGGATCCATTGACAACATTTTTCAGTGGTGTATAAAGACCTTACATAATGAACCGTTATGTTTTTATTACGTCAGAATGAGCTTTTGCTATCTATATATACACCACATGTCCCCTTACACGGACATTGTCATGTTGTGCTGCCATGTTTCTACAGAGCACATGAATGCCCCGTGAGTCGCTGGTTGCAATTCACAACCCTCACCACTCGATGCCGCTAAAACTTACACACTAAGAGAACATCTTTGTTTGGTACAAGGTCGTTGCAGAAATCACACCATAATCAATTAAATAGGTTTTTCATTGAAAATGAAATTCATTTTTTTATTATAATTGTAAAAATGATCATTCTCTAAAATATCGCAAATCCTATCACTATTGCAATGTCAGTCAAAATAATTGTAATTAGATATTTTTTCAAAATTGTTCAGCCCCATCACCATCCAAAGGGCCCCAACTGACATGCAAGAATTTAATAATTCATCTGCTTTTAGAGTAAACTACTTATTTAACTCAATGTATAGAGACTTGGTTGTGGGAAGAAGGGTTGCTGAGGAGGCTGCAGCACCCACTAAAACCCCGGCATTAAACCATCAATTGATAAAAATAAGCAGCAGAAAGAGAAAGCGAGAGAGACAGAGGGATTGTGTGAGTATGGACTGAAGTGTCGACGCGATATAAAAACGTTCTTTGATCATGAAGCCTAATGTTACCCTGCAGCTCTGTGGTTTATCAGTGAAGTGTGAACTCCACTGCAGACTGGAGTCTGTTAAGAGACAGGCAGTCGCTGTCTCCTTTATGAAACTTCTGTGTCCTCACTGCGCTGCATTATTAGAAACTCAGATGAAATGATCGTGGTTCACATTTGTCTTTCAACCAGGTGCTGTCGCTGTCTCTACCTCTTCCTCTCCTTCAGTTGTCATGGATTACTTCCTGTTGGTGACTGTGTCGCTCCTGTGGCTGCTTTGACCTGAGTGCATTTTTATTAATGGGACCAGATGAGTATAAAAACCCAAGCATTGTCTTTAAAAGGAAGTACTGTCTTTTAGAAAAAGACATCACATCAGAACGTGGCTGTGCAAACATTGACCCTAGAGAGCACAGGCAACAGCCCACTAATGAGGATAAAAGGGCGACATTAAGCGGAATATAAGTATACAGTCCAGTGAGCCCAAAACCTAAAGCCCCCATATGGGGACACAGGATCTTATATGTAGGGGAGACCAGGGTTGTAATAGTTTAACCAGCAGCAAATGAAAGGTTAAGGTCTCAGCTATTTAGAGATATGTTTTAATGTACGCAAACGTTTACAGAAATTCATGATTCGTGATTAAGGTGACGTTGTGCATTTGTGCCAACCAGCTCCATCACAGGGTAGGGCCCCACATTAGCTTTTGAAACGGGCCCCCTCCAGATTCTTAAGAACACAACGTTAAATCAGTGCATGGAGTGTGCACTGCTGAGCAGTTTGGAGAAAAAATGGACAGCACAGGAGAAAGAGAGAATGAGAGAAAGTGAAAACGTAGGGCTGAGAGGGAGCGCATTAAAAGCAGGAAGCCCGCGAGGAAAGTGCCACTAAATGCTGTAAAATTACAGATATCTTCACAAGCAAGGGACGCGGTGGGAGTTTAAAAGAGAAACAACATACTAACAGAGCACTACGTCACATCACAGCTAGCTTTCCAAAGTTCATTCTATGTTTTAAAATAATTAATCATGATATGTAGGAAAGCAAGAGATGTTTATGCACAATAAAATAATAAAATGTTATTATAATCTGGAAAATGAAGACCTGAAAACTCGTTTCTGTCAGCTGGAAGCATCTCCACTTACTGTCGTGCAAAATGAACACTCAAAAAGTGCACACAAATTCTATATATGAACATTTTTAACTAAAAGTAAAAGGTATGTTTCTGACATAAACAGCCTCCTCTCAGCTGAGGCAAAAATGTCCTGCTGTGTTCCTGCAATGGCATCAGGCAACAACAGATGATTATTCAATTATTTAACACAGATTTTAGTTTTAACTTCCAAATAAGTGATTAACATAAACTTAGTTTTATCCTCAAATTACCCCTAACAAAGTAATAATGACAGAAAAAGAAAAACACTGTTTACTACATCACATCTTCTCTGTGTGAGTGTGTGCGCAGTCGCCCAATGGTCTGGGACCATTAGAGACACAGTGGAACAGTAAACCAGTGCATAAAGACAAAAAGCTAAACATTTGATTTGACTTTGCCAAAACAAAAGAGGAAAAATGCTGACTATGTCACAAAGCCACAGGGAATAAGAGGAATAGGAATAAAAAGGTAATGCTAAAGTAGGTGTAGGCCCCGGCCGACTCCTGCGCTCACGGAGCCGATCAAACAAAATGTCTGCAAACACATCTGCAGGCGGCCTCGTCAGTGTGGCTGCTGTGGAACAATGTTAGCGCTCCCCCTTGTGTCAATTTCGCCATTCTAGATGTCAGCGAGCGCTCTGAAACAGTGGGAAACGTGCAAATGCTGGATGTAATGTTACCTAAGAGGAGACGGGAAGATTTCAATTCCTAGCTTTCAAAACTCAGTATATTTAACTGAGCACTCTTAACAACATATACTACAATATTTACTGTCTGTATAATTAACTTCAACCAGCTACACCAGCTTACAGGGCTCGAAGAACTTCTGTATGTGCGTCCCCACTCCTACACTCATTTGGGATTGATGTGGGACGGTAAGCAAGTGTAACTCTGAAGCCTTTTATTGTTAGTGAGCCTGTGGTCCGCCGTTGTTAAGCATGTTACAAAGCACAAACATATTATCTTCAGTGATAGCGCTCATTTACGTGATCATGCCAGTGCAAAGTTAGCCAGCAGTAGAGTCACATTATTAGACGGCTAGCAGAACTATTCTCAAGTGGGCAAAGCCAACAGCACCTGCTGTCAGCTGAGGCCGAGGACGAAGATATGACTGATTAACCTCTCCTCTAGTATAAAATCAACAGTCTGCTATCGTTTGCTAATGGGCTAGAGATAGTATCTATTTCTAGCTAACATAACACTTCTGCTTGTGTGTGCGTGTCTCTCTCCCTCTGCGTGTCGGTTTGTTTCCGAGCTAACTAGTTACAGTGTTTAATGAGAGAGAGTTATGACGACTGAGTATATGATATAATGTATAAAATGTCTCTACATAATGCAAGTGAACAAAGTTATTATTGTGTGTTGGTTTGCTAGGATTGGCTATTCAACAAACACAATTCAGTACTAAATATAATTTTCATGCACCCCAAAATCTAATCTGAACTGTTACTGGCTAGCGTTAAATAAATATTATGTTGTAACAAACAGAATAACGCAGTTGGATGATGTTGCTTCTGACATACTGTACACCTGCTCTCCCTTAAACACCAGCCCCAATCTGAAGTCCACAGCAACATGTTACTGCCTAAGATGACGTGTTTGTTAGATTGTACTCTGCATAGAATAATGGAACTATACTTTTCTTTGATTTATTTTTATTTTTAATCCAAATACTGAACTTGCATTTTTTTTTTTTTATAATTACAGATGGCTGAACAGAAATCTGGTTCCTTATGGCAATATTTCACTGAGCCAACACAAGGGAAGACCAAGTGCAGTATCTGCACCAACTCAACTGACTACCTCTGCTCAGGAAAAAAAAGGAGATGCAGCTGGAGCTGGAGCTGACTCACTACAGACTACTATAACACAGGATGTTAATATTCAAAGAAAATGGCAACAATAGGATTTCAAAACAAACTCCCACAAACAACCAGCCGTTTACAGGTGTTGCAGATGTGGGCTTTCGGCGGTTGATGGTTGTAGCAGAACCACGATGTGGCTTTAAAAGTGAGTACTACGGCTACGGTGAGTACTAATGGATTGTTTATTTCATTACTTTGAAGCAATTTTGAGTTTGAAAATCACAAATAAATTACGCTTTACAATTATGCTGACATTATCATGTTTGACTCTGCAATTCGAACTACAATATAATTCCACTGTATTCATTCAGGGTTGAGCGAGTACTTGGTTGAAACGAGTATCCGGTTGAGATAATGTAAAATATCTGTTTTCTAGTACTATAATTATAGAAACCTTATAGTAATATAGAGAAATATCATTGCTCTGAAGCTCTTCTGTGAGTAGTTTTCCAATAAATATAGCAACTTCTGATGAACCCATACCAATTTCAGACCTAAACAACTAACTTCTGGTTAGTCCCGCCCATATTTGGGTTAAGCCCCACCTATTTTGAGTACGGATCCAGATCCAGATATTTATTTATCTTTTGTTGAACAGATACAGATAGGTTTACTCGATCATTCATAGTCTTCATATAACCATTCATTTCAAATTGCTATTGATGTTACCATATAACAATACAATATCTAAAAAGAGGGGTGGCTGCGGCTCAGGGGGGAGAGCAGGTTGCCTGCTAATCGGAGGTGGTTCAATCCCCAACTGAACGGTGTAGCGTAGTGTAAAAAGCGCTCTGAGTGGTTGCAAAGACTAGAAAGGTGCTATACAAACACAGAGCATTTACATTTCAAACTGCAAAACAACTTCAATGATGCACTTAAGGTTAATTTGTCTCTGTGTATATAATAAGGTCAGCTGGAAGGGTAATCATTTGGATGTCATAGAGTGCAACGGATCACAAAACTCATGGTTCGGATCGTACTGTGGTTTTAAATCACAGAAAGAAAAGGGTTTGACAGATCAACACTGGTGAGACTGGAGCTGCTCCGGTGAGCTGCGGAGCTGTGTCGAAGAGAATGCAGCAGATATTACTGAAGCTGCAATAAACATCACAATCTTATGATCTATTTCTATGATGACAAGCCGCCCAGTGTCCCAGTTACACCGCTGAACGTGCCCTAAATCCCAGCCTACAAGATTTCACTCAATGGAGATGAAAGTGACGGCTTTTAAATCTGCCGCTTTCCCCAAACCCAATCACTGCTGAGTTAAACTTAGCACGCGTCTGTCTTTTCACTGCAACTCTGCATCGTGATTTATGGAATAATTACTTTAAAAAGTAGAAGAAACTGACAATGTGCTAAAGATCTTCTTTTTACTCTTTATGTCATTTTCATGAATAAACACTTGCTGGCATTTGGGGCAGGGCGCAGAGCCTTATATGGTATTATTCAGGTGTTAATTATGCTCATTTACATCTTCTCAAAATGTAATGTCTTCTAAATTACACACAGAATGCATTCATCATGTTTACATGGATCATTTACACAGTTATCTGAAGTTGGGAGCATTTAACGAATCTGACGTGGCACACGAGTACGAAAACATTCTTGCATTAGGCCAAATGACTGGGGAAGAAAACTGGTAACCTTAATGTCAAGGTCATGTCTGGCTCCCATTCTGGGGACTACATCTGCGAACTGTTTGGACCTGTTGGACCATCATACCAAGAAAGAGTGGTGCTTGTGATCAAAGACAGAGGAGCAAACATGATCAAATCTTATTGGCAGCTTGTTGTAAAGAAGGGCATCAGCAGTCAGAGAGTAGTGGGGGACACTGTGTAAGTAAATCAGTGTATGAGGGCCATTCAAGAAAACCTTGGCATCACTCAAGGTGTTCCCACCTGCTAGAACTCCACTAGGCACATGCTGCACGGGATGCTGGAGCAGAAGGATGACCTGAACGTGTATGCAGGAAAACATGGGAAATTTACATGTCCAACCACAAAACGACGGCTATCACCTCAGATTTTATCGAGACACTGGGGCCTATCGAAGAAATGACTCCTGACATGAGCAAGGCGGCATCATCCCAAGCATTGCAGTGCTGAAGACGCTGCTTCAGGCAGAGGGTCCCACAAATAAGAACACTCCGGGAGACAATGTTGCACAGCTTTGAGAAAATATTTTCCAAGATTGACGAGACCAAGTTTTTGGCGCTGGCAACACTGCTGGATCCTCGATACAAAGGTCATGTCTTTGCAGCAGGGGACACACTGAACAAGGCAATACAATGGCTAAAACAGGAACAAGTCTGAACAACAACAAGCCACCGCTGGAGACCACGGCTCAGATCCTGATCGAATCAGGGTGGATGAAACAAAATGTTTGTTGACAAAATGTATGAAACATTATTTCAAATTTCTTTCAAACATTCATTGCTGCTATCTGCGGAAAAATGCTGCTGTTAAGTGCGCTAAAACTTTTAATTTATTTTAAGTTGAGATTTTTGACTACTTCTGGACATTTTTTTTATTTAAAGTAAGCAGAGTGCAGAGAGAAGATCTACTTAAGCAACCAATGCACATTTTGTATTTTTAAATATTTTTCTGTGTTCATGTAAACAAAGCAATGCTGTTGGGAGCTACTGCGTGTACTAACGCTATTTGTATTTATTTATTCAAGATTTAAATGTATTTATTAGGATAAACCTCTTGAGATGCACCATCTTGTTTTCGAGGGGGTCTTAATATTTATTTTGTTCTTTAGTTCATAAATTTTAATTCTCTCAATAACAAGGAGAGGCTGCTATCTGCTGATAAATGCTGTTGTTGCAGTAAAACTTTATTTTTCATTCATACGCTTGATTGAATAAACCCGTATCACTGGTAGTTTTAGTCAGTGCAGGTGGATACAGCAGGGTTGAGGCGATAAAACCTGTTCCATGTCCCCAGTAGTTACCCATTCAAAGTTGTGTATAACGAAATGACTACCTTTAATTGACTTTAACACACCATGAAATCTGCAATTTAAAAAACTAGAACATTGTGTGAATGCAATTGATCCACACAAAATGTACATAATTGCAATCCTTTCACACCCAAAAAAAAAAACAACTTGGGTTTTGCAAAATTTACAGGGAAATGTATTGGCTTCCTTTCATCACATCAATGCAAAGTAATAGCAAATATGTCACTAATCAGAATGTTTAACGTGACAGTGTGGCATAACACTGCTGGCATTCTTACAGAAGCAAGCAGGAAATATTAAATGCCTTAAAGCAAAAAGGACTGTACCTGAATTGCGCCTTTCTAGTCTTCCGACAATTCGCAAGCTTTACACTACATGTCACATTCACCTGATTCACACACATTCATACACTATTGGCAAAGGCTGCTGTGTAAGGTACCAGCTGCTCAATCTAAAAAAATATATCAAACATTCATTCACACTCATACACCGATGGCACTGCCATCACAAGCAATTCAGGGTTCAGGATCTTGCCCAGGGACACAACATGCAGACTGGAGGAGCAGGGGATCAAACCACCGGCCTTCTGATTAGTGGACGACCCCCTCAGGGACGACCCTGAGCGCAGGTAAAAGAGTCTAGAGGCAACAGAGCGCTACAATTTTTATTTTTTTATTTATTTTGTGCCTGCGTTCCGTTGTAGTCCGGAAGACAGAGACACACAAGCCCACGACAGATGAATGTTGGAGCAGCCTGGGAATATAAGTCCAAGACTACCTCTACAACAAGTGACGACTACAACAAACTAGCTGCAGGCTTCGTCACAGGAAAACTAAATACAAAATTGAGTTTGTCAAAATAAAACAAAATAAAAGTCCAGCGCACAGCTAGCCAACGAGTGATTAGTTTAGTTCCAAATTAGCAATATGGTCAATACGCTTCATTTAAGGCTTGATTAATCAATTGAACTTACTTGCAATGTTTACACTCACGTGTCAAAACTGAAGGTCTACCAAGTCAGGAAATAGATGTATCTGACAGATCTTGCGCGCCGCACTCTGACGGGGTAAAACAAAATGTTTTACTTCATCAGAGTGAGGCAGAAGACTTTCGGCTTAAACACACACACACACACACACACACACACACACAGGCTCCGCTGTCGGACAAAGGGTCCATTTATGAAGCTCCAGGTAGCTTTCATCAGTTGGATCTTCAGTCTGAGCACTCTCTGGATAATACACACACACACACACACACACACACACACACAATGCCGATAAATCTTCAGTTTAAGGGCTCTCATGGCAATTATTGAAAATATACACACACAGTAGAAACAGCCCACGAGGTACACATGCACACAGAAATACACACAGCATACTTTCAAGTCCGTACAAAGGCATGCACAAGCACATGCACACAAACACACACACAGTGACTTAGCTAGGTGAAGCTATGCGAAAATTTAAGCTAACACACACACACACACACACACACACACACACAATAACTTGCAAAATACACAAAAGCTACACACTGTGTCTGTCTGTCTCTTGCTGGTTGATTGGTTGTGTTAACATATTCTCACACACACACACACACACACACACACCTACATACGCATGCAGTATGCACACCGTCTAATTTTTTTATTTTTTGTATTTTAGAGTATTCATAGCAGTAAATAACTTCACACCTCTATTACGACAGACAGGTGCGTCGGAGGGGGAAAGGTGAGTCAAAAGTAGCAAAGAAAAACTCCCGCACACTGTCTAACTAATATCTACTGGCCTATGCATAAGTGCATAACTCACAATTAAACATTAAATTAAAACACATTGACATGTGTCCTGTAATCATGTGCGGGACTCTTCTTTCTCCTGTGGGTTTTACTCTTTTATAATGTGTTTTGATTTTGCAATTTTTTTATGATTAACTGGTGACCAACCAGTTAAACACAACAGAAAAAAAAGTGTCCAGCTTAATTAAAAGTGGATATAGTCACAAAGGTGCACTAATACGAGAAAAAAAAATAATGTTTGAGTGGGTTGAACGCTCTAACATGCAAGCACTTCAAGTGGACTGTGAAAGAAAGCATCCATGCTGCTTTTTTCAGATACTGAAACCAAGATAAACCATAAAAGATCTCTGTAAAAAAAAAAATAAATAAAATGTAGATTTTACTACTAATTTCTTTAAAGAAAAAAAGAGGCTTAGAATGGTTTCAGCCGGTGGGTGTACAGTACACTTCCACGGTGCTACAAGTAACACTAAATATCCATTTAACTGAAATGGCTTCACATGACTCTGCAGTGTGCGCTTATTGTTGTGCAGAGATTGTAGTTGAGATGTAACAAGACAGGTAGACACTTTTTTGTACCATAAGCTTGGAAAAATGTATCAATTTGATTTACTGCTGCCACAAAAAAAGGAAAAGACAATACATACATGACCATATTGTGAATTCTGTATAATACACTCATTCATACACATAACCAAAATCCCACATACACACGGATGCATACACTCTAGATGAACATAATATGGAAAAGTGATACGGAGACTGGTAATGGATTATTTTACTCAAGGTCACGCACCTGTCACCTTCGCAGTACCCTCCTGACAGCCACTCTTGTGCTGTACAGTAACTACAGGGGGTCCAATTTCTGAACAAGAATAAAGCTTCAGTTCATGGAATATTTTCCATTAAATGTAACTTGAATATTGTTTCTACTTATCCCACTACCGATCGTTAGTACCTGTGAAAGAGTGCAGTGAAGAGACCAAGGACATGCACTCATTGAGGGGAAGAGAAGGTAAGAATACGTGTTAAACACTTCTCTGGAACACAAGGTCAAAGCAGTGGGCAGCAAATAAAGTATATAAAATAGAGCGCACATTTGTTTAAACTACAGTGAGCGCAAAAACCATAAGGGCATTTAAGGACATTACAGGACCTTCATGGGTTAACTTCTGAAAAAGTGTTGAGAGAAATGCGAGAGACCGGGATATGACGTACGCCGAGAGAGAAAGCCACTCACAGTCCATCATGTCGGTTTACCTTTCACTAGTGGGGATTTATGTGGTTAAAATATTTTATACCAGTCTAAGATAAGGTAAGATTAGTCATCATTTATATATTGATTAATTCAGATTTTTTTGTGCAACAGTTGCAGCACAAAGTATAAAATATAGATAAAGTGCAAATCCAAAATATACACAATTCCAAAAATCTAAACAGGTTAACAAAAGGATTATAAAAAATGCATCAAGGTTAACAGTAAGGACCATTCTTGTTGAGTTGTATATGTATGACAAGTGACATATAGCTTTATGTATGTACAATATCAAATCTTAAATACAGGTAAGTGTCCCACTATGGCCGGTAAACCAGTGACTTGTAATGACTGTAATCCTGGAGAGACAGTAATCCAGAGAGAAAGAGAGAGATTAAACGACCTTTACCTTTCTTTCTTTCTCCCTCCTCTCTCTCTCTCTCTCTCCCTCTCTCTCTCTCTCACACACACACACACACACACACACACACAATGAAACAAGCCTCTAACAGGGTTTATTCTTCAAAATTTACCACAGGCAGTGAGTAGGTTCACAAATGCAGGCACTCCCCTTTCGCTCCTCTTTCTTATTTGTAATCAATATCAGAACTGAGGTTAAACGTTATAATCATTTATCACATTATATGCCGGTGGCTTTTCAAAGTGTGCACAGAAAGATTTGAATTGAAAACTGAATTTCAGTGTTATTGAATTTGCAAAAAATTACCCCAATTATAGACTGCATGAGAACGACAGTTCTAATAATAGGTTTCGCTCTCAGCCCTATTAAAGTAGCTCTCCAGTTATAAAATGCATTAATAAAATCACTAGTGAAACTCTTCCCATACAACAGTCTGGAACTGAATTGAATCAAATTGGGATTAGGTACAATAACTTGTGTTTAAAATTCGGGAGATTCAGATATGTGAAAACATTTGAGAAAGCACCTATGAATACAAATAGCATTTCCTCCACGTGTGGTCAGTTTAATATGTGTGAATCCTGAATATTACATATTTTTCCAGGCTAAATAACTCAGCATAAGTTGTTCCTTTTTTAGAGTGGGCTGAACAAAAGGAAAAAAAACACACTCATGTTGAGCTGACCTTTAAGTTCCCCCTTCCTGTACACTAAAATACCACAGTCTGGAATCAATCACCTTTCCACTGATAGCAGATTATAGATTAGGCCACCTCAGTATCGGTCTGTGCAGTTAATGACTAAATGTTGACGATAAAACACCTTATGAATCAACTGTATATATCCACAAACCAGATCTCAAGCATGTAAAGAACGCCATGTTCTCCATTCAAAAAACTGTAGGCAACATTTAATTTACTCTCCCGTAACGGCAACGGTAACGTGCATAGAGAATTACAATTATGGACATTTTCTACATTTTCAGCAAACATGTCAGCATTCAGCATTTAATTCACTTATTCACGGTGAACCTTTTTAAATAAAATCTACAGTAATGTCAGCTCCTCCCTGTCCCCGCTCCTCTGGTCGTAACCAGACGGTCGGGACATTAATTAGAAAAGTTACAATTGTATTAAACAAGTTGTGTTTGTTTGTTTTTATTGGTGCTGAATTGGAGAGCGGGTTTTGGTATTTTAATGCTCTAGGAACATGCCTGGCGAGGCAGGGCAATGTTCTGCCATTTTCCTCGGAGAGAATGGCATCTGCCGTTTGCGTGTTAACCGCAGAATGCTCTTCAGAAAGGTTCTGCTATTTAAATAAACACAGTGGATTTCGTTACCTGTGCCTTTTTGCTCGTGTGTAGTGTTTGTTGTGTTTGTCGGGGCAGCCCTACCTGCTCGTCCGGTGCGGGGAATCCTCCTCTCCCAGTTTACCACCACCGCCGTGTAGCCGGTTGTTTTCTTTCACTTTTGTCCACAAAAAAACTTCTTCCACTTGTTTTAGCGTGTCGATTTCAATCTTACTGGTGAAAAGGACAAAAAGCAAAAGTAGAAAAGGCGCATTCAGAACAACATATTTGCCGCAGGTCCTTTTCACTACTTTGCTCAGGTTTCTCAACAGTTTCTTCCCAATGAGCCTAATTGGAAAGACTGTTTCTGACTGTCTTTCTGTTACCTCGGAGTGTGTTATTCTAAATGAGATCTTTTATAAAAAAATAAAATAAAAACAGCGCTGCGCTTAAACCAACCCAGGGGGGCTCGAGGATTCTACGTCCAAGGCAGATCGGCGCGCGCGGCTTACAGAACAACGCACACGTGAAATTAACTATGTCGATGAAATGGTTTCCCGTCTCTAAAGCTGGGAAACTACAATTAAACTAACACGGAGTTAATTAAACCTGGATGTTTTTATCGTCCATTGCGTCCTTTTCTTTTGGAAAAGAAAGGGCTCAGGTGGTGAAACACCTTCTCCCCTTTGCTCTCTGCTCTTGACTCGCGCTGTCCGGCCGCCCGGCGCTGGCGACAGAGCAGCCTACAGTAAAAACTCTCTCTGCCGCACCGAAAATGGAAAAGGGAGAGACATAGAGAAGGAGGGAGAGAGCGCGCTCCGGTGAAACGGAGAAACAAGACTGTCCTCTGTTACTGCTGCCCTCTGCAAGTGTGAGCCGGCGCCAGCTCATCTACTCCCGGTAAAAGATGATGATACGCCAAGCGAGGCAGAAACGGAATGCTGGGGATCCCCTGCTGCGTCCAATCCTGACGTCTCTACTGGTGTGCCGGCGTTGGCTTGTGTGTGCGTGCGCGCGCGCGCGCGTGTGTGTAGCCTATGATCGGTACGGGGTGGTGGCGGGTCAGACTTGACTTTGAACTGTATGCCCTGACAGTGACAGGTGACGGCGGAGCGCGAGGCAGCACCAGTAGCCTACACCCGCTTAGTGAGGTGTGCTTTCAGCTCTCAGTCTTCAGTCTACACACAGGCACAAATATAAGATTGCAAAACACTGATATATGAGGACAGGATGAGGCTGGCTCAGAAAATTAAAAATGGTAGATGCAGTGGAATATACATTCAAATGGGTCTCTCTATATACATGAATATATAGGCTACAAGCTATATGTGCACATACCTATAAATAATTTATCCACAGCATGTATAAAAACCCATAACCACAAACATCACACACACACTCTAATGCCCCTGGAGCTGTTTACTGGTCAACAACCTTGGAAGGGATTGAGAACCTGCTGACGATACATGATTGTTCTGAAAAGAAATCAGTTTGCAGGGACACTTTCTGGTCAGTGTGAACTGGAAAGTGAAGTTTCTGTACTCTAAGCCGGTTCTTATGGCTGAGCAGGTGCTTCATGAAATTATTGGAAGTTGTGATTTAGTTATCATTTTAGATGCAAGCAGTTTCTGAGAAAATCATAACGTTGCAAAATACATACTAAACACGTTACTTGGGAATAAATGTAATAGAACTTGTAATGTTGGTTTGTAAGAAATAACGACTGCAATTTCCACCGGCTTTGGTCGCCTCTCAGAGTTATTTTCATCCTTTATAGATTTAAACAGCACATTGTGATGTACTGGAGGATACTGCGATGCCGTCCACAAACTACTCACCCAGTCAGTAACTGCCCCACTGTGTTTAGAGCTATAAAGTGTTCTTTTTTCCCCTTAGTAATATTTACTGTCTGAAAGAAAGGTGAGGAGCAGAATGAGGATTGTCTTTTACAAGTAAAAGAATATATTTGATCTTCCAGTCATTTTGCAATTAATGTCCGTATCAGCAGACACAGTCAAGCATCAGCCTAAATGCATGAAAGAGGTTTTCTTGCCTAACAAAAGTTGGCTGTATCATTATGGAAGTATTGCATCTTACCAGAGAAAGGGAATACGTCTACAGTGACACAGCGTCACTTGTTCTACAGAGAAAACAGAATGTAACAGCCTTTTTTAGATTCTTAACAGAAATATAATTTAGTGAGTCATGTATTAAATTACTGTTTCAAAATGCAGAAGAGTATTTTAACTACATTAACCTTTGAAATGATCAATGCAGAACAAATTGTGTAGCTCGTAGAAGAGACTCGGAACTAAACTTTATAATTCAGGCACGATCAGGGCAGCGGTGGGTAATTTATGGTGCATTCGGTTGTTAATTTTGTGCGGAATAAAGACAAACAAGAAAGCCTCCACAGTGCGTTGCCTTTAACAAATGGCTGGGGTAGTCAAGTATTGCTGTCTACTTAACGTTCAGCAATGAGGTCAGTATGCCTCTGAAACAAATTCACAAGGATTAGTTTTCAGGTGTGTGAGGACCGGCTCGTTGGCTATAAAAAGGGAGGTGCATGAAAGGAAGAGGCCAAACAAAAGATATTTATTAGAGAAAATAAAGGGAAAGACAACAGCGACGTGCAGAAGACAGCACAGTATACACAGAGGTGTATAAAAGTACATTTGCTTAGTGACCACTGTAAGGCATGCAGTTAGTGCAAACAAAATGAAAAAGTACAAGGCTTGGTGCAGTATGGAGAGAGCGCATTGGCATCTGGGCACAAAGGCTTACATGGGAGAGGCACAGGCAAGCCTGAAATGTAAATGAAGCTGGGGCCGTCGCAGCCCTAGCTGATGTTCCTGGAAAAAAATGGACAAAAGATAACACGTATATTTGTGAAAAAAACAGAAAAAATAGCCTATAATATTACTAGGTACTTGACATAGGTCAAACTATAACATTTGTACCAAAGTGTGAAAAAAAAGAACAACACGGTTTCATCTTCTATTACTCCACATAAAGCACTTGGATTGAAAATGTACTGAAACACTTCAATGTAATAAAACTTAAATCATAATAAGGTCAAATAATAGCATAACAAGTAATCTCCACATTCCTCCTCTATTTCAATCCTGTCTGGGTGACCAGGACATTTTACTTCGTAATACAATCCAGTCCAACAGTTCTGTAATAAATACTGTGTGACATTTTAACTGGGTCAGAGGAGGTCTTTTAACTCTATATTCATCGTTCAAGAGACTTTGCTGTGAGAGCGGACCTCATCAAATACAGTTATTATCATTATTATCAATGACCATGTCATGTGCTACAGCGTATCCCCTCCCCTTCAAACGTTTCTTGTGTGGCTGTGGCTAATTAGTGGTGGAGAGAAAACAAACGCAGCAAATGAAGCAATTACTTTCTTCACGTTTGGATTACCTGTGTGTGAATGAAAACAAAAGTGAGCGCACATCTGATCTTATCTTGCATTCACATGTAGAATTATACCTGTATGATCCCATGGTGAAGCAAAGAGCCCCCCCCCCAGCAGCTCATTAAGTTAATATTACGTTTGTTGAATCAAGAGGTTTAGTTGCTTCACAGTTGATGCACATTTTAATAGACGAAGGCGTAACTGAAATGTTGCAGATACATCTGTACTATCTCCAGCTAAATTACCACTTGTTTCAGATAAATTGTTGCAGTATTGTAGAGCAGAATGACACATGATTTTATTTCCAGGTAATGTCTGTGATTGTTTGGTGTGAAGTCCGTTCAGAGTTGTTACCAGTGCTGTTTCAGATACACAACTGTGTACTGAGGAACTCTCCAGTCTGAAATTCTAAATGAAGTAGTTCATGAGAAAGATGACACAGGCTGAGAAGATAGTTATGTGGGATGGTTCCTAATGGTGCTGACCGATACATCGTATTTTCATCATAATCGCCTGAAACTTGATGAATGAGAAAGCTGGTGTTATTTAGCGATGGGCATTAGGGATGATTAAGGGATTAAGGTGATGTTAAATGGGCCTCAGGGCTAAAGACTGTAGTGTTGATTGTCAGGCTGCAGCCTCGGTCTGCTCTCCGTGTGCCGGCTACTCCACACACACACACACACACACACACACAGCAGAGCAGAAAGCCACAGTGGAGACAGTGAATATAACTCCAAATTACTCGAGCTGACGACAGCCACACTCGTTACTGTAAGTACGTGCAATAAAACCTCCATGAGTAAAAAGCCAATACTGAATCAATACACCTGTTCAAAAAGCATAAATATGTTGACCTGTGGAAGGCTATATTTTAATCTACCGCTGTTACACAAGGAACAAGGAAAGCTGCCAGTCTGTAGTCTGTTTATCTTAATCTGCCACGTAGCTTAACATTTGGCACATTGTTGTAAAATTATCTGCAGACTGAGACAAACCAGCCCCTCCCCCCTCTGCCAGGTAACGTTACCTGCAGGCAGTGAATCACAGCAGCAGCAGGGAGGAGGAGGAGGACTGGAGGAAGGACTGACACTGACTGACGTCTGAGTTCTTCATTCTTTCTAAACGTCACTCAGTGTTTTGATGTCAGGAATATGATTTATTTTGTTGGTGATTCCACTGAGATATTATAGAGTTTAAAAAGGGACTTTGCTGCTCTAGAAACATTTAATTATATTTAAAATATTCAATTCTAACCCTGTTCTGAATTTGAAAGACAACCAGGCAGCTAATTTGCACACTTCAATATTTGTTTATTCATTGTCATCAAACACTGACCAGAGTTAAACTGTTAAACTGGTAAAAGGAAGCGCTTTGTCCTCTGTTTGATCAACACTCCGCGTCACGCCTAAAAAGCATTATTTTTCTAATATTTCTGTTCATGTAAATGAGGTGGACAAAACATAATTATACTACCTTTTAATATTATCCAATACAACAAAACCAAAACCTCTAAACAGAGTATAGAACTGAGTCAGTCCACCAACAAGTAGTAGCAATAACAAAATTATGGAAGGTGTTTCTTGCAGGGCTATTGCATTGCATTACATCATACAAATTATATTTTCCGTCATTCAGTGTAATCTGAATATACTGATTTTAAAACTATAATGGAATTAAAGAAAATAGGAAATTCCAAAATGTGCACAGTAAACAACATTCAATTTGTGTAATCTTCAGAAATCTTCTCAAGGGGCAGAGAAATGGTTGAACATATCAGAGAGAAGACCTTTCTGTCCATGCATTAGAAATCCTCCTCGCACACACAGAGTCATGTCATCTTAAAATCTTTTGGATGATTCTGGATCTGGACTTTGATCAGTCAAACAAAGACCAGAGAACGTTGTGTAGGTGAAAAGAATTTGAGACACATTAAAAGATTGCTACATTCTTCCTGGCCAAGCAGGAGCTGGCATTTAGTGGCAATGAAGAAACCACTATAGGTCTTGCAATTGTAGTAGCAGAATTGATGTAAGACTACGTTTGAGCACCAAGCATCATCGATGTAAAACACAGAGTCCACCTCTGCTCATCTTGCCGGAGTCTTGCGCTCCCAGCTCGGAACAGGGACCACCTGCCGAGTGCTTGATCCGGGATGTTGATGGGGCAGGTCTCTGTAACGACGTGGGCACAACAGTCTCTGAATTTCGTTGTCTGTTCAACTTGAGTCCCATTCTGTCCAGGAACAGCTCCTTAGGAGCAAAATTAAGTCCAAGCTAGGCCAGCATGGCTCCTCTCCTGGCTCTCTTTCCTCTCTTCTGAGTGATCACCGAACCCGCCGTGGTGCCTGGTCCGGTTGGATCGAGGTCTGCTGCTCTTTAATCCAAAAACCCTGTCTTCATCTTCCAATTTATTTATGTCAGAGGTAACGCATGTTTTAGCAATAAAGCCGTAAAAAAAAAAACAGATAAAAAACAAAAGTGTAGCAAAGTTTAAAGGAGCTACGGGCTGCTGCTTCTACAAAAATAAAATCTAAATCATCCAGGAGTTCACTGACTTCCGCTTTAGGATTCGGTGAGCAGGGACCATCCACACAGTTGCAAAGTGACTTTTTTGGCATACATGCAATGGAAGAAATTAGGAGTTCAGTGTCTTGCTTGAGGACACATGTAGACAGAAGGAGCTTCCAAACTTCTCAACTAGCCAACAAAAAGAAACGCTGCTTGGCACAGATACTCCCAACAGGTGCCCTGTGGTAAAAGGTAAATGGACCACTCAAAGCGCTTTACACTACATGTCACATTCACCCCATTCAGACACATTCATACTCTGATGGCAGAGGCTCCCATGCAAGCTGCCAACTGCTCATCAGAAACTAATCATTCACACGCACTCACACACCGATGGCACAGCCTTCTGGAGCAATTTATGATTCAGTATCTTACCCAAGGACAGTTTGACATGCAGACAGGAGGAGCTGGGGATCGAACCGCCATCATTCTGTTTACGGGGCCTAAGCATCTACGTCTAAGCCACAGCAGCCCCGTGTGAAGCAGGTAGGCAAACAAAGGGAAAATCCACCTCTATTTTATCAAAATATTAGAAGGTGCAGTACAAAGGGCAAACTGGGCAAGGCACATTGAAGTGGAAATATAAGAAGGCTTTATTAAATGATCTGGAGCAAGAAGGAAGGAAGGAAGGAAATATGACCAGCATGTAGCCTATGGACGCTTATCTTTGGGAAGGACATAACTGTAGGTAATTACATAGACTTGTTGCACCGGTGGAACATCTGGTAAATAAATGGAAGTGACAGATAAAGATAGATCGGCCGGAAAATCGGACCGATATCAGACATTTTGAGATAATCTGCATGAGCCAATACCTGCAGTCCCAACGGCTGATTAATCATCCTAAATGACAACAAGACTAATCTAAAACCATTACTGGCTAGCGGCTGACCCCACTCTCCCTTAAACATCAGTCTCGTTCTGAAATCTACAGCATAAGCCAATGTTTTTTTCTATTTCATTTATTAATGAAAAATCCATCTAAAACAACACGTTACTGGCTGAGATAATCTTGCATATTAGATTGTACTCTGCATGGAATTATGGATATAATTATACATGACTTCTCTTTGTTTTGATATCAGCATTACATATCGGCCCTGCTCTCTAAATATTGGCATTTAGCCATTGAAAAACACATTCCACTTTGGCCATTTACCAGACTGTGAGGACAAACCCAAACAACACAGACTTATAAAGGGATGTTGATATTAGCCTCTGAACTGAATGGAAACCTAAGAATATAAACTTACAGGGCATTCATATGCACAAAAATACAGTGGGGAGAACAAGTATTTGATACACTGCTGATTTTGCAGGTTTTCCTACTTACAAAGCATGTAGAGGTCTGTAATTTTTATCATAGGTACACTTCAACTGTGAGAGACGTAATCTAAAACAGAAATCCAGAAAATCACATTGTATGATTTTCTTCTCTCCACTGTACACGTCATCTAGTCAGGACTATATCTACTGAAAGAGAACCTTCATGGGTGAGGCTGGTATTCTTTTTTGTCTTCTTCTCAACACATCTCATTAAAACAAACAATGTGTTAATCTGTTGCTCAATACTTCCCTAACCTCACTGTGGCCCTCAGCTCCAAGCCCATCTGTTCCAAATGTAGATGTAAAACAGCTCGCAAATGTATGTATGTAGTGCACTGTTCTCTACAACCTTATTCATTTTTCTCGAACATCATCATTTCCCATTCAGTGCAAATAAGTGTTATTTCACAACCTTAGTCTATTTTTAAAAATATGAGAAACACTGTAAAACTACACTCCCACCTGCAAAATTAAACATATACAACTTTTAAACATTGATATGTATTGCACTTTCAGTCATCAAAATGTATTTGAGAGAAAGATATCACCACAAACATAAATCTCTCTCTCTATATATATATATATATATATCTATATCTATATCTATATATATATATATATTAGCGCTGGGCAACATTTAAAAATTTTAATCGCATTGTTACGCGCAAAATTGAAGAATGAATTCTAAAGTAGTGTATTGCGCACATTTCATTTAAATGTACTGTTACATACACAAAAAGTGTAATAACCAGCAAACTGCTAATTTGTAATTCCCTTTGTTCTGGCCTTACTTGGGAGTTATTTAAGTGACGCTGGCGGTCGATTCCCGTGGTTAACGCGATTGATTTGTTTTTTTTAAATCGAGTAGTTTTAGCTATGTTTGCTTCATAGCGTTAGCGTTATCTAGCTAGCTAACTATGTTAGTCTTAAAGGTATTGACAGCCTCCCGTAGCCCCTAACCCTTCCCTAACTCTTCACAGGGGTGTGTGCCTAAATCTAAGTCAGTGATTGTATGCATGTCAACCGGTGAATCTCGGCCTCACGGCCAATCTGCTAGCAGCAGAGGTTCACCTTCTTTGTGTCGTTGCAGTCTCCATGTCCGCTCATGAGTCATATTTGGAGGTTGGTTCAGGTTCGAGGACTTGTTGGTTTTCTTGGTAACTTGTTTGTTTTTCTTAAATTGTGACCAAATCAACTGCATTTTGTTGAATTTTTGCTGTCTTGTCTCCACAACGGTGGAATAAGCTCCCTATTAAAAGGACAGCACAAACCCACACATCTTCCATCGCATAGCAGATGTGAAAACACATCTGTTCACACTGCCCCTTCGCCCTCTTTAACTCTTTCTCTATCTCATTATTTTCTAAATGTTGTACTTGAAGCAGTTCAGCATGTTTGATGAAGTTAATGTACTTGCATGTTTCTAGCAATTTTTGATTGATTAGTTTCAGCTGAATAAATGTAATGTTTAGGCACTGGCATCACTTGGTGATGGTTAGGGAAAGATCTCTGGTTTAATTCAGAAAATGTTTATGAACATTATACCAAAATCTTTCACTTCTCATCCTCCCCAACCACCTCCCTGCAGCACCGGTGTGGTTGATAAATGTAGTGCTCCATTCACTCAAAAAAACATTGCCTCTGAACTAATCCAGGCAGTGATAACGTTTGTCACCACAATGTAATTGGGAATACAATTTAGCACTATAAAAACGTAATTTCTAGGGGACAGAGTTGCTTTAATCAAGGTCTGACTTGACCACTTTGCTGAGCTATACTTTATTGTTTTGGTTTGATTGAAGTTTGATGAGATATCTTTCCACATTGAAAACAAGCACATCATGAGCTTGTCTAAATGTGTAATATTCTGTATTTATTTCATTCATTAAAGTAAATAAAACACAATTAAGTTGTTTTAATTAGTTTTTTACAATGCTTTTTCCATGCTACAGATCACAATCCCATTAATGGCTGAAAATGACTCCACAACATTATGTTACATCAGTTATTCTCCAGTATTCAACTTAAAATGGGAGTTCACTGTCATGATGCTGCTTTGTGCAAATATTGTAATAACTTGCTGTTCACCACAGTGTATTATACAGTAAGTACTCAATACAAAACCCGCAGTTTATCCACCAATGAATGAGTCCTTATCTCAGTTCTAATCTCCACAAGAGTCCATATTACAAAAGTGAACTCCTCTTCGGGATCCCAGCAAGCAAACAAAAAAATGCTTCATTTGAATTTCAATACAAAGTTGGCCAATGAAAATAAAACCAAGTGAGCCTTTTGAGTCTAAGGCTTAGTCCTAGTTTTTCTTCCTTTGTTTTAATAAAAATCTAAAAATCTAATCACGCCGTGAAGCGCTGTCAAGAGCATGCCAAACCACCAGGCGGCAATATGGCCCTAACCGTAAAGCCATGTTGGCGAATCAGAGCCTTATAAAATTGTAAACAAAGTGGCACACAATCTGACATCAAACACAGCAGATAACAGCGCACTCACAAGGCAAAAACTCTGGTTTTACTGTCCACATGACAACACTGCTACCGGTGTCTCTTAAAATCCTCATCCATGTTAGGTTTCAGTGACCTGATACTGCCTTTCCGTGCGGACGAACAGCCAAACCGCGTAGAAAAAGTGACATGTTTGAAAATACCCGTGTTCGTGTAGGCAGGGCCTAATAGACAAGCTTGTGATTCTCCGACAGCACGGGAGTTACTGTACCTCTGTACTGTACTGGCTGTCCCTCAGGACGGACTGGGCCTCTTCCGCTGGTGAGTTTGGTTTGAAACAACATTGTGACGAAGGACTACCGCTGCAGACAAATTGGCCGCAGAACTGTCCTGTGCTCCCCTGTTTATGGGAAGTAGATTCCCTGAGCTGACTGGTGGACATATTTTCTGCAAGGGGAGCAGCACTGGAGTGCAACAGCTTACATGCATGCTAATGTTTAGGATAAACAATTGAGAGATGCAGTACTTAATATTTTGTCATGTCAAATATATTTCCACGGCCAGATCGTCTAGAGTGGGATCAGAAAGAGTACATTATCATACATTAAAGGTGGGTGCGTTAGAGGCCGTGACAATCATGGCCAGTCACATTCACTACTTTCAGCCTGTGTGAACACAGGGCTCTCACCGCACTGACATTTAGGGAATTCATAAGTGCATGTTTTTTCACTACTGTTACATGCTGAGTGATGAATACAGCAGCACAAATATACTGCGAGCAGACGGTAAATGTACTGCACTTTTCTGGGCATGCTGAATATCTGATGGTCATCTGTGGTTAAATAACGACACTGTTCCTTAAATAAAATGGAATAAAAGGAGAAATGCTCACTGACACAGATTTTGACAGATTTGTGAACAATATTTGAGAGAAATAGGTCTTTTGTGTACGTAGAGAAAGTCTCAGATTTTTGAGTTCAGCTCATGATGAATGGGGGCAAAAACAAAAGGGTTGCATTTATAATTGTGCTCAGGGTATGTATATAAATAAAACTGAACATATTGTTTTATTTTATTGTATTTTATTTTATTTTATTTTATATGTTAACATATTTTAATATACACATACTTATCTGTTAAGTTCTATATGTGTAGCATGAAGGGACTGCAAACTTTATTTTCAATATACAACCTTGTGTTGTATCCTGCACAAAATAGGAACAGCTGTACAGTTTATAGACACATAACAAACTCCAACCACAACAAAGATGTAGCTTGTTAAACATTAATACGTTGTATTCACTTGATATTCATATTGTGTCTACCCCTTATAGATCAACAACAATAGCTTAATAAAACAAGATGGACACACCATTTGTCAGATGAGAGTCAAACCAATGACAACCTCCAATCAGTTTTAAATTATTCACTATTTGTCGACAGACTGTGACAGAAAACAGAGTAAATTAAAATAATAAAAGAAAGCTTTGCCAAGCTTTGTGGATAACTGTGTATGTTAACTTATCATTTGTCTAATTAGTTTGTTGTCCCTTTCTTTCCCTTCATGGCTACTTAATAATAAAAAATGTGTATTTTTTTGAAACACTGACAATAAAAGATAGTTGCGCCTAGATAATATACCATTAATATTTATCAAATATTCCTCATTGACATTATCGCCTATATTTTCTCTATTAAAACACTAAACGCACACTCACATTGACTTATGCATGCACACAAACACTGAGACACCCACTGACACGCCACAATCTGACTCTGACACACTGACACGCCACAATCTGACTGACACGCCACATCTGGGGATTGAAAATCAAGCTGATTTATCACATGGGTCAAGAGAGAGAGAACCATGGGAAAAGAAAGGGAGAGAAAATGAAAAACGGAGCAAGCAATCAAGAAAGAGTGAATGAAAAAGAGAAGGAAGGAATAAAAGAAAAAAAACAGAGGGACAGAAAGAGAGTAAGGCTGTTGTACGGGACTTTTGGTTTGTGAGAAGCTGTCTGTGTATGTGAATACCCTGGAGACCCTTTGACACACACACACACACACACACACATAAAGAGCATGGCCTGTGGTCAGGCTGTGTGCTGTGTACCATAGAGCAAAAGGACAGGTGTGTATTCAAGCGAAACCTCACTCTGTGTCACTGTCAGTGTGTTTGTGCATGTGTGTGTGTGTGTATGTGTGGGGTGAGTGTAGCTCTGGCTAAGGGGTATACTCTTATGTACATTCATTGGCAATGTGCACTCAGCGATGTGCATGAATCTCCCTGTCACCCACACTCACACACCTATGCAGAAGCTTTGTCATTGTGTCAATAATCTATGGCATATCTAATGTGACAGCGAACGCACCCTCTTTCTTTGTGACACGCACACAAACGCTTACACGTGACTGGGGAAGTGTTGTTGGACAAGCCAATGTCATCCATCTGCATCCCCCCAAAATCGCAGGGGCACATATGGCTGTTTGCATGGACGTGCTATCCAGCTGTATGTGTGAGCATGAAGGGTAAATTAATACCTTTAAGCTTATAATAATAACACATATTTCGGATATAACTTATCCTTTCCCTGATAATAGAAACTCCTCACCCCTAAGAAGATGCTTTTCATGACAGAAGCCCATCATAAAGATGAAGGGACATGATGTCTTGATGTTGAACCCAACATTTACCTTCGTAGGACATGAAATTAGCAATCCTCTTGTGTAACATGTAACTGCACTGCCGTCTACTGACTAATGGACAGAAATTTCTGTAACGATTACTGTCGTGAATCTGTATAATATTTTTGCTATAGCTGTATTATGTCGATCATGTGTGTCGTTTAACACTTATCGGTAGTGTTAAAATGTATGTTTGACAGTTGAAGTAGTTAAGAGTCAGGAAACTGGAGAAAACCATGTGTCCCTCCGTGACCAAAACTCCTCGCTCCTTGTGCTAAGTGACAAAAAAAGCTGCACACGCCATCCTAGCTAGGCTCGCCCTCACACCTTCTTTGAGCTCACGTCTTTCTTCAACTTTCATTTGTGCTTCTTTAAAGTCAGCGCACAATTTAACTACTTTCTCAACAAGCCCTTGAATACATCAATACTAAAGTGAAGAAAGTTTTTGTACCACGTAGTCTCGTGAGTTATAGTACAAGTTAGTGCAGCCAAATATATTTTATTCGACAGGCCAACTTGAGAATAGGAGAACCGCTTTCCTTCCTCAGCATCACCATAGCTGTACCCGTGCCGCTGTAGTCCAGCCCGCTTTGAAAGTAGCTAACTTTCTGAAAATAAGCTTGCTCTGTGTTGTAATGCAATGAAGGTTAGAACAGAAGAAATGTTTAGTCTTCCATCCTCCAGAGAACTGTTCCCCCCGCGTCTTGGCCCTGATCTCTGCATTTGCCCCTGAAACAAGAATGTCGAACCAGTCAGGAGACCTCATCCGCTCAGTGACGAACTGCTCTACAGGAGTCACCTGGGACTGCACCTTCAACTGCACTGCAGCCTCAACCCTGCGCACTGTCCTAGAAAGACAGCTGGAACATTTAGTCTCTGCCAGCGCTTTAAAACAGAAGGCTCAACCACTGTTTATGCGGTAATAAAGAGTTGACGTCGAATAAAATGTATTAATTCACTTTCATATAAGTTAAGTACCATAGCATTGTGTTAGTGTTTTGTTGTGCCAGTAAGATCAGGTTTATTTCATCACACATCTGCTGTTTATCCATTGTGTGTGGTTTTTACCTTATAATCCTTCATCTATTCATTCACTGTGTATTTAGCTACAAATACATACCCTCATTTACTCAGTAAAAAGTTGTCTATGTATTTTCTTAGCAGCAGAAGACAAGGTCAAACTACCGACAGGAATAAATTCCTTCTGAAGAGACTGATCAAAGTAATAATTTAGTTTTGATAAATTCAGATTTGAGACAAATGTTTATAAAAGTAGTGGGTCATCTTGACCTACAACCTGCAACATTGTTTTAGTTGAATGTCACATCTTTGCTCCCCACAACCAGTGAAATGATGCTTTTGCCTTTCCCTGCAGTAGGAACAGAGACCCCACAGAGTCTAGCAGTCACGGGGCTGCAAAATTGTTTATGCTGCTAGAGGAAAGCCATGGGAATAGTAAAAATGGGTTACTCCTCTGGTGAGCATGAATGTGCTCAGTATTTATTGGGGAGCAATCTGCCCATTAGCATATGTAATGTTGTTTTTGCAATGTGATAGATGTTGGCCTGATGGTGGTACTAGAGGAGAGATTATGCAGTGCCCAAAATGGAAAGTGGTCATATTCTGCAGAGCATGAACGTGCTCAGTAAACGGCAATTTGCCCATTAGATTTTAATATTTCGTCATCTGGTATTTGTACCTGCAAGTGCAACCATGTCATAATGTCATGTCTTCATTGGGTATGCATACCTGCTACAACGTTTTGATGTTACATCTTTATCTGGTATTCATACCTGCTATGACTTTTAAACATTATGTCTTCATCGGGCCTTTGTACCTGCTATGATTTTTCAGCATAGGTTCATCAGTATGAATACCTGAAGATGTAATGTAGTTTTGTAAGAGATAGTGACATGACTGCACAATATATTTCAATAAAAGGCTAGTTTCAAATAAAGCAACTACAGTATATGGGGTGGTGATGGAGGAGTGGATAAGACGTATGGCGTGAGAGACCTGGGTTCACCATTGTGTCCCTGAGCAAGACACTTAACCCCTCGTTGCTCCAGAGGCGTGCGACCTCTGACATATATAGCAATATTAAGTCGCTTTGGATCAAAGCGTCAGCTAAATAGATTAATTTAATGTATTTAAGTCGAAGCTTCATTTTGTAATGACTTAATTCTGAAACTGATGTATGTATGTATGTGCTTGCATCTCTCTTACAGACTAAACTCAGGAAATTGTCTCTGACATGTTCTCACACATCTTTTGTCAAACATGGTTCTCTCTCCCTAACCACTAAATGCCTAACCTGAACCTTATAGCCCGCTAGAGCTCACTGTATTCATTGTGTGTGTAAGTTTCATGAACATCAGTGTTCTGAGGAGTCTCTATTTAAAGGAAGCAAAGCTTTACACTACATGTCTAAACACAGCAAAATAGATGGATAGACCTTTTTGTTCCTTTTGTTTCCTTCTTAGGTAGAAACTCGATAGTGTGACAGCAATATCCTCTATGTCTGTCTGTATAATGAAGACACACACACACAGTGTTCGGTTTAAGTGGTTAGGTGGCTTAAAGGAATGCTCCACACCAGAAAAATGGACACACATGCAGCTATGAAAATAAGTTTGAAACCACTCGGGGAAGTCCCTGTGTCAGGTCAGTTTCCCATGTACCTATGTACATATACACACATACACACGCCGTGCACAAATTCCCATTCACAGATCGGTTTACTAATGACTGTGCGTTAAGTGCCAGATGAACTTGACTGGTCTTGCCTTAAGGGGGGCTTAAATGTGTTTTCTTAGCTGAGTGTGTGTGTATTTCTCTTTTTTCAGACACTGAGGTCATAGCAATATTGGATTTGTGTGAGGTACTATGAAGCATGCCACATACACAGCTATTTATATTGTGTGCTTTCCATTGATTTCAGCTCAGCTGTATGTATCAGGTATTGGTGGATATGAAAGGTATCTGTTTGCTGTGGTTAAGGCTGGTGCCATGTATTTTATAGGTAATTAATACCAACAAATACCAAAGAAGAGTTGTTCCCATCACATTTCCAAAAGGAAAAGAAAGAAAAAACCTTTAACTTTTCGTAGTTAATTCAGAGAGTGCCCACATGAGACACTGAAGGTCAGTCACACTCATACCTGAGTGTAACTTGCTATATGAGCTTTTGTCCATAAAACTACATACCTACAGTTGGCCATGGCAAAATTTGGAGAATGTGCCAGCTGGTTAAATGTGATATCTACTGGTTTACTTAAGCAATGCATGATGTTGCATTGCATTTTTTGTAGACATATAATGGCCAAAAAAACATTTTTTGCAGAAAGTCTAAGCTTGCTGGAGCAGATATTTAACAGAAACATCTAGTCAAGAAACTAACATTTTGGAAAATGTTACCATTTTTATCATTGGGGTTAAGGTTGCAGAAAGTGGATCAACACCAAACAACAATGGATTAACTATAATTATTTATTAGCTTTTATTTGTCACTTTCTACAACATCTGCATATTGCAAATATGGCATGACTAAGGTTAACTAAAGAGTGTGTTTATGTCTAATTAAACGGTGAATGCAAGTCAGATGTGCCAGATGTGCCTATCCGTCACCCAGACCTCCGCATACATTAAGTAAACACTACTTCTTGCAGTGGCACTGAACATTGGCATTCGACATAAATGTTACTCCTGTGGGAAATTTACAATAATGAGGATTGTAAAATTTAGTTTCTAAATTTTAGACTTCAAACTTAATATTAATTTATACATGTTAGATTGTTAATATTTTAGATTGTGTCGTATATAGCTCAATGTCTTCAATGTCTGGGAGAGGGGTGGGGAGTGTCTGCTGTGCCTGTCTCATTATTTATGCAAGTGATTAGTAGCAGAGGTACAAAGTTCTATTGATCAGTGTAAATGGTGTCAGTTTGCAGTGGTTGGGATTAGTGTGTCATGTATTGGAGAGGGTTTACATTCTTTGTAAAAGAAGAGGTTTACATTGGTGGAACTGAGATATCAATTGCACCTCTGGATTAGCTCAGTTTACAGCAGTTTAACCTGAACCGTTACTGTCTTAGTCTGCCTTATTTAAAATGGGGTAGTGTAAAACATGTCATAACTGACTGAAGTTGTTTAATTAATTGATTTTTTTAGTGTAACCTATGTATTGCATTTCCCCCCCAAAAGTGGCCCTAATTCTTCACTGTGACTAAAACCCTCTTGAGACACCCATTAGAAGTGTTATTCAGTCCCGAGAGCCTTCCTGCGAGGAGGCAAAAATGTTATATCGTAGTATAGGTGATATAATTACCAAATTCAAAGGTCCCTCAAGTTGTCCCTCAAGCAAGGATGCATGTGCTCAGAAAATGTCAAGGGATCCCCACAATCAGTAGATCTGTCCTTTGAAGACTATGAACACCCAGCGAAAATACCATGAAAAACCACAATTAGAAATCTGTTACACTACGTTGACAATTTGACCTTTTCCATATTGGATGTCCAAAATTTTGCTCACCTTAGGTCTTCCTTCTGACATGGACAAAAAGGGCTAAACAAACAAAAAAGACAGAAAATAGCAAATTTGAGATTCAACAAAAGGAAAAAATCACAACCTGTTTAATTATGAGATCCATGAAACATACGCAGCAACTTTGAGAGGAAGAATGAAAGGGCAAAAAAAAACAAACAACGTGGAAGGAAAAAAAGGCATTGGTAAACACCATTTATATGAAATATGGCCAATATCCAGCAGTCAGGTTTTGCCTTTCGGGGCAGAGTATGTGTGTCTGGGGAGAAAACTATCCAAGCTGGGGGATCAACACTAAGTCCTGCTGACTGGGCACTTTTATATGGAAAATAAAAGGGGATAGGAGGCTGTAAAATAGAGCCATTCACACACACACACACACCCATATGCACATATGTCCACGTACACACATATATTGTTCTCCAAGGCAGTCCCCTCTATCACCAGCTTTATGTTGTCAGGTGCACTGGTTTCTGTCATCATTATGGCAGTTGTACTTTCTTCACATACCACACTACTACATCAATATCTATAAAACTCTGTGTTATTGCAGAAAAAGCGTTTCAAATTCTGCCCAAACAGAAACAAAAAAACCAAACTTTTTAAGTCACTGACACGACAATTTCAAAAGCATTCTATATTAATAATGTCAACTGTTAGCTGCTCTGGCTTTGCTGAAACAAGAAAACAAGTGGTTGCAAAAGCAGCAGCAAAATGCTGAAGCGCTTAAATCCACAGCTAAGGTGGCCAACCTTCCCGTAAAATACAGAATCAGCCTGTAATTGGAAACTAACAAAAGTGTTCCGTATTGAACTTATACAGGGTTTTTGTTAGTATTTTTGAGAATTAATCTGTGGGAGAGAAATATTATTATATATATTAAACAATTAAGGCGGGGCGATTTGTTTGAATTGCCCCGTTGTGGCTTAGTTCACCTCAGAGTAGGGCCATTGTTTAGTTGAGTTGGGTGTGGTGTCGTGAGGCTCAATAACTTTGTGCATATTTTTGCGTGCATGCCGTGCGGCCGACAGCTGCATGCACGTCGCTATTCCTCGCAAGTCTATTTCAAGTAGCCTACTATTTAAAAATGATGTAATATTTTTTTGTGTGGTTCATCAATAGCGATAAATGATCCCAAAGTCCCGCGAGGTGCGGACAACTCGGAACAACACAGGTGATGCTGGAGCGCCGTCTTAACAGTGTGGTGTATTTTATTAATCAAACTGGAGTACCATGCGTGGCCGCCTAAGGCAGAGGGGCGGTGAGAAAATTTTCCTGTCTAGATTGTCTTGGAGGGCATTTTGGAATGAAGGCTGCCGGACAGGTTTTTCATTCTCACACTCCATAAAGTTGATATATTGTTAAAAATAATATTGCAAGAGGCATGTGTTGGAGAAATTGTTATCTCTTTTTGTTTTTCGAGACTCAACTAAGTCTCGCAGGGGGGAATATGTGGTGTATAACATATGTGCATTTGACGCATAACAGTTTAACATAGCACTGTAGCAGCTGGATAGAGGATTAGTGACCTTTTAAGGGGAGAGCAGAGGTCAGTGGTTAGGTGGAGACTCTTATATGGTGTCTAACAGATGTCTACACTTATTCTATAGGACTGTGCCCTTATATGGATTGGTGCCTTAGATTGCAGACTCAGACCCTTATATGGTATCTAACAGATACCTAAACATGTCCTATATAAGCTGTGTTTGATGTACAGAGAGACAGAGTGGCCATCGGGCTGGGTCACTCTCCAGAGAGCTTGTAATTGATGCTGAACTCCTTGATGTAATAAACTTTTATGATCAAGAACAGTGTCAAGCGGATTTCTTCTCAACACATCATCGCAGCATTATTGTTCGGACACCACAACAGCAAGTGTTCTTCTTCTGCCACTCCACATACACACTATGCCTTCACATGCGCACTGACGACCCAGGGTTAGGGTTACAATTTTGGATTTATTCATGCACTTAAATAACATTTATTAAAAGCTTTTTTCTTTATACATGTTTATTTACAGCATCATGCGTTGACATTTACATTGTAATAGGCAGTATTTTAACTTATTGGGAGAAAACATGTAGTTCTATGCAGGTTGCTAGACATAAAGCTCTACTGGGGCAAAGGCCCCCACATCCCTCATGTAAATTTTCGATTTATTTTTGATTGAAGTATATGAAATGTGTTAGTATGTGCCTTACCAGCTCCCCTTGCTTAGCCCATTAATATTGGTCAGCACTTATACCTATTTTATGTATGCTACGTTACCTGTGAGCCATGTAAACAATTTGCCACTGCTGCACAGACACACCTGACACTGCATTACTCTCACTACTACCTTTAAAACAGTCTGTCTCTGTTATAAGCCCGAATGGAAACCTCTTCTAGAAAAATCCTCATAAAGTCTATTAAGACTGCTGCTGGCTGTACATCTCAGGCTGTGCTGGTACTGGATTTGGATCAACTGTGCTCGTACTGGCTTGTGATCCAGCATCTACTCTACTGAGAAATTTAAGTATAGCCCCTTTTAATAATAGATATCAATACTTGCTAGATATTAATGTTATCAACTGCACCAGGCGAATATACACTGGCTCCCAGGTTTCCTTTAACCTTTTGAAAGCTAAACTACTATTTATACAAGGGCTGAGCGGTATGGTCAGAAATGTTATCACAATAAAACAATTCCTGTCTTTCGATATTGATAATTATCAGGATAAATGTCAAATCATTACTTCTATCTGATTTCTGATATCTGAAGAAACCAGATAGTTAATTGTGGTTTAAACAATTCTTCATGGTCAGAACATGAAAATCACTTACCAAACAGTGGATCACCTCACAAATCTGAGGTAGAACATTCAAAACTATTCTGATAAAACCTTTTTTTCAACAAATGCATGAGTAAAATTAAGTTAAATCTTTTTTCAGTCCCTTTTTCCTCAATAAAATAAATATTTTAATAGAAAAGTGATAATTTGTTCATTCATTTGTTAATTTGAAAAAATGAATAAGATCAAACAATTATTCAATTTTTATTCAATATTTGTTATATTGTTATTGAGGGAAATTATACTGTGATAATTATTGTTAGGCTATTCTTTTATTGTCCAGCTCTAATTTATAATATGACTTGACTGAATAAGTGAGGTTTATTATTTACTGGAGATGTGCATCCATATTGCCCAGTCTGCCCCAATAATCGACATTTTAATAGTCAATGTGAATCCACTGCTTTCCATCTTGCATTAGTCTAGAGTTGTAACTAACCCTTCACTGAGAGACAGATAATCCCTGTCTTGTTTTAAAATGATGTGTGCCTATGAGGAGTGCCATCACATCTGTGTGTTGTCTGGACTGGTCTCACTAATGTTGCTGCTGGAATGCAAAATGCGGACTGTAGCACCGCTCAGCCGGATGCACGAGTTTCATTTCGTGCATGCGCGTATGACCACATATGACGTAGTTATCATTTCCTTGCTGCAGTTTATAAACATCGTTGCCCGTCAGCGTTTATCAAAGGTAATAAATAGCTGTATTTCCCTCCAATATTGTTCAGTCACAGTCTGGCAAGCAACCAAGACAAAAACAGACCTAGTCGTGCTGCTCAGCTGGGTTAGCAGTGTCGTGGAAATTGTATTCCTGGTGAGGATCTGAGCAAATAATTGAGTTACAACAAACTGTTGTCTTTCAAGAATTTATTTAACAAAAGAGAATAAACAGAAGTACTACAACACAAATTAGCTGGACCAGAGGTTAAGACAGTAACTTACATCTGGCCCCTAGCAAAGGGATGCATCATCATTTACACAGTCTAGGTTTCTGTGTTTTGGGGAACAGAGATCCTCTCCAGGCCTTGAATGAACATTCCAGGAGAGGAGAGGAACAACAAGAGGGGGAAACACCAAAACAATCTCACAGCTCTGACCTAAACCCACGTAAATGTGGACAGACTAACATAAGAAGTATAGGAGAGGAAAGGTTAAGGATAAAACACATTACATAATAATAATAATAGTAAAATAACCTACTTAAAAGATTAAATGTAAGGACACAAATTTCTGCCATAACAAGCATCACATAGGCTGACTCACTGCAGGAGGCTACACATGAACTTGCTCACATCGGACTTTCAGAGAAGAGAACACAAGTTTACCTGACTGCTGTTCCCGAAAGTCACTCTCATTGAGTAATTTTCTCTTCTTGTGCCCAGAAGGATAGTCCCTCTTTGTCTTCTCATCAACGTTATAAACACTCGCTTTCAACACTGACTTGTTTTTGCTACGTTTCATATCATTAACCATGTGCCTTTTCACATTAACTGGTAGTTTTATTTTGAAAGTGTAGCCGGACGTTGCAGATGTTGCCAGTTTTTGCTAACTTGACTGCACGTCCGAAACGACGCCAATGTGTCTTGACAATCTTACTGGGGTACAGCACATGGATACAGGGGCACGTGCCCCAGTAAAAACGTCTAGCGATGCCTATGGTTCTATGTAAAATCACACATTGAGCACCCCCATATCGCCAAAATGGCATGATCCTCGTTTTGCTACGAAGCTTCGACTGTGAGATTGACAGTCGAATAAGACTCCGACCATCGGAGCATCGAATCTTCGACTACTCTAGGTCAACCCTAGTCCGGTTAGATATTCAAAATAACATTCAACATTGCAAAACATCACCATTTTGAAACGGAATGTTGTTAAAGTAAGTGAAACAGTGCAATTTGGTTTGATTCAGGCACCAAAAGTACCTGGTTAGTGTTAGTGAAGAGATCATGGTTTGATTTACAATAACTCAAACGTGAGTTAACACATAAGTTAATTAATGTTACTATGTGTGTTAATTTACGTAACCAAAATAAAAATATTTACTGCTAATTTTTTGTTTCACATGGGAAACCAACACCAGTCTCCTGATTAAAAAGTTTCTGGCCCACCCCAACCACCTCCTTACTCAGTCTTTTCTGTTACCGTCCAAAAGTGATGCTACAGGGCTTCCCCTTTCTTACATTAATTAAAATTAATTTGTGATTATATATAGTATATATGTAGGTGTTGCAAATTTGTATCCCCAGAGACTCAATGCACTTTTGAACAAAGTTTATATAAAACCAAGAAGCACCTACTAATGCTAAACAAAATTAAATAACAAAATGCAAAATGAGTGAACAAAATAAAAATCTAAATCAAATCATTATCTGTTGTGGCCACCCTTACCTTCAAAATATCATCAATTGTTCGAGGTCTTTGTTTTTGAAGGAACTTGGCAGGTAAGTTGAAGAACTACCAACAGTTCTTCAGTGGATTTAGGCAGCCTCAGTTGCTTCTCTCTGATCATGCAATCCCAGACAGACTTGATTATGTTGAGATCAGGGCTCTGTGGTGGCCGTATCATCACTTCCAGGACTCTTTGTTCTTTTTCAAGCTGAATATAGTTCTTAATGACTTTTGCTGTATATTTGAGGTCGTTGTCGTGATGCAGAATAAGCTTGGGTCCCTTATGGTGCTGCATGATGAATAAGTATCTGCCCGTACCTCTCAGCATTGAGGAGACCATTCATTCTGACCATATCCCCAACTCTGTTTGCAGAAATGCAAACTTGCAAGGAACCGCCGCCATTCTTCACTGTTGCCTGCAGTCACTCACTCTCATACCGCTCTTCAGCCCTTTGGGGAACAACCTGCCTTCTGCTACAGCTCAGATGTTTACTTATCCGTACAGAGCACCTGCTGCCACTCTTCTGTCTGCCTGGGAGAGACCTTGCTGATGCAGTATAGCTACCTAGTCTACGTTGTGTTGCTGTGCTCAGTCTTGCCATGGTGTATTACTTTTGACAGTAAACTATCTTAAGCAGCCTCCCCTTGTTAGCTGAGCTTGGCTGTTCTTCAGCCAATTGTATTCCTCCAACACAGCTGTTTTAGTTAAAGATTGTATTTTGACCTACATTAAATTGATGATCATTAGCACCTGTTTGGAATAAATGTTTAATCATACACTTGATGACATACAAACTTGAGTTTGTGCAAATGTACTATGGCTGTACCTGACTAAGGATTTACATAGTCGAATCAGAATCGTCAAGTCCTGCCTATAGTTGACTGATAGTCGAATCATGTGTGTTTTTGTCCACGGCGATTGCGAGCCGAAGCTAAACTGAGGCTTATTATTGACCATTTTCTCTCTCTCTCGCCTGCCATTCACCGGTCTTGTGCAGAGTTTTTGCCATGCTGCCAACAACTGCATGCACATCGCGGTTCCTCGCAGGTCTGTTACAAGTAGCGGCTGTTTAAAAACGATAAAATATTCTTTGTGTGGTTCATCAACGGTGATAAATTATCCGAAAGTCCCGCGAGGTGCGGACAACTCTGCACAACACTGGTGAAGCCGGGGCTCCGTCTCTTCAGCAAGTTTTCCTCCTGCCACCACACACATACACGCTACGCCTACACATGCGCACTGAAAACCCAGGGTTAGGGTTACAATTTTGGATTCATTCACATACGTTTTTTTTCTTTTTACATGTTTATTTACAGCATTAAACATTTAAACGTATATTGTAATAGGCTGTATATTAATTTATTTAGAGAAAACTGGTAGATCTATGTAAAATCAGACATTGAGCACCCCCATATCACAAAAATGAAGCTTCAAATCTTCGACTATTTGGGGTCAGCCCTAAAGTGTACCTAGAAGAATTGATGCTGTTCTATCTCCCACACGCTCCGCCCTCTGCTGGACTCTATGGGTACTTCCTTCTCCAATCACATGCATGTATTATGAGAGATGCTGGCGGATGCTGACAGACTAACGGCTCGCCCACACAGCACTCCCGACCAGAACCGAGGAGGAGGGGCCAGGGCGTCCACCTCGCTAGCCAGACTATGTTCCATGACATGACTACCAAGAAACAAGCTGCTCTTACCAGGGAAAAGACATAATACAGCAGCCTGACATAACTCAGCATTCCCAGCGCGCTCACAAGGATTCGCACGGGTGCATTGTTAGCTCACCGGCAGTGCAAGTGTGTAAACTAAGATGACCAAACATCCTCATTTTTTCCAGACATGTCCTCTTTTTGGGACCTAAAAACGCGTCCAGCAGGGATTTCTAAATCGGCCAAAATGTCTGGGATTTTGCTTTAGCTTTCTACCGTCGGCATTCATTGTGTGCGTTATTGCATTGCTTTGACCAGCACCGGCACAATTACATTTTACTCTTGCGCATACCGGGACTTGTACTTGCCTAATGACACTTGTCACAAGCTGCTGGTAGGTTACTCTATGGGAGTCCATAAAGTTGCTCATGAGTGTCACTTTTCGTGAACCGACTAATCACAGCCTGAGTGGGGCAGGACATTAACCCTAACCTACAGCAATAATTGTGCTAGTAATCTAGAAGCCCACATGTACTGTGGCGACTGTGGCTCAGGAAGATTGGCGGTTCAATCCCCGGCTCCACCAGGTTGCATGTCGAAGTGTCCTTGGGCAAGATACTGAACCCCAAATTGCCCCTGGTGGCTGTTCCACCAGTGTATGTGTGAATGTTTCAGTTGTGTATGTGTGTGAATGGTGAATGGGATGTAGTGTAAAAGCGTATTGAGTGGTCGAAAAGACTAGAAAGGCGCTATACAAATACAGAGTATTTATATTTACATGTAGGTACTTTTAAAGTTCAACAACATAGTTGCCCGCGCCACCCCCCATACACATTTCCATGGTGCCACCAACTACTTGAATCTCCCCAGTCCCAGTCTGCTTCCTACCCCACCTGTCCTCTTTTCTGAAAACCAAAATATGGTCACCCTACATAAACAGACATGGCCTACTGCCCGCAACTTTTTTTGGCACAGCTAGGCTTGCCCGCCATAGCCAGAGAGAGACAGCCGAGGCCATGTCTCTTCTGGCACAGCAGAGTGGAAGACATCTCTCGCTGCTTCAGTTGGTTTTGTTTCCTAAATGAGCGGCTCACAGCAGACGATGGTGTCCTGCCCCGTTGCTGCTTCACATGGCAGATGTTGACGCTTCTCCATTGGGTCCACAAGCTGCAGCAGGGGATAGCGGTAAGGGCGCTGTCAGTGATGCAACTGCTAGGACCTGGTGCACATGAGACGGTTACAACTGCACCCCGTTATGTCTGTGTTCAAGGATGCGTCTCTGACTGGAGGGGGAGGGACCTGCCTGGGAAGGGCAGTGGGTATTGTGTGGCTTCCCTGGAGAGCTGACGCATCAACCAAATCAAGCTCCTGGCAGTGTTTCTAGTCCTCCAGCGCTTCGAAAGCCCTAGACTAGGGCAAGCATGCGCTGACAAGGACCGACAACCACACAACAGTGGCTTACATCAACAGATAGGGAGGAGTCCATTCCATGGCTCTGTTGACGTTGGCGGGGAACCTATGGAAACTGGCTGCAGAGCACTTACTGTCTTTGAAAGGGGTTGACCTCCTGTCAAGGAGCAGGCCCACACTGAACGAGTGGAGATGGATCTGTTTGCCAACCTGCACAACACCCATATGACTTTGTGAGGTGGTGCAGGACCAAACATCTGCAGCTGAACACCTCCAAGACCAAGGAGATGGTGGTGGACTTCAGAAGGAAGAAACCACATCTCCAGCTTGTGTCCATCGAGGGGGTCGATGTGGATCTGGGGCTGCAGCTGGATGACAAGCTGGACTGGACAGCAAATATGGACACTGTCCACAGGAAAGGGCAGAGCCGTCTATGCTTCCTGAGAAGGCTGGGGTCCTTCAACATCTGCAAAAAACTGCTGCAGATGTTTTACCAGTCTGTGGTGGCCAGCGTCATCTTTTATGCTGTAGTTTGCTGGGGAGGAAGCAGCAAGAAGAGAGACGACTGGACAGACTGATGAGGAGAGCTGGCTCAGTGGTGGGCTCAGAGCTGGACTCTCTGGTGACAGTGGCAGAAAGAAGGACTATGGACAAACTGCTGTCCGTACTGGACAACGCCCACCACCCTCTGCACAACACCTTCATCGGGCAGAGGAGTGAGTTCAGTGGCAGACTGCTGTCCCAGCCCAGCTCCACCAACAGACTTAAAAACTCTTTCGTCCCCACTGGCCATCAGACTGTACAACAGCTCCTAGTCATGGCAGGGAGGACAATAGACAAAAGAACAATTTCTACTTCCATCTGCACTCCATTTGCACTGTTTACTGTGGCTACTGTGTTAAAAGTTATTTTTAGTTTATTTTAATATAGGTTTAATGTATGTTTAATGTATTTATATTTCGTATGCTACTGGATCTTTGAATTTCCCTTGGGATAAATAAAGTATCTATCTATCTATCTATCTATCTATATCGTAACCTTCGTTTTGCAGTCTTCCGTCCACTCACTCTCATTTTTTTAATTAGGACCCCCTCAAAAACGTGATCGTTCATCTCAACTGATTTATCCTATTTATTAACTTGTATAAGTTGATAAATTAATCTATTAACATGTCTATTTTTATGTTTAAAAGTCCTTTTTTGATTTTGATGTTGATGTTTTGATTTTGATGTTTCATTGATGTTGCCATTGGATGTCTATGTGTTTATTCTTAGGTAAATTCAGCTGTACTGTAGACACTGCAATAGACATAAAATTCTTCTTTGGTTTCTGCTCTATAGAGGGAAGAAAATTATTTTAGCAAAAATGTCCAAAAAAACAAAAAAGTTCTGTTTTGCTCATCAGGAAGTGACTATTGTGAAATCTTGGTATGCATCACATTTTCAGTAAATTAATTTTTTCTGCGTGAACATCCTTCAATAAATACAGATGTTTGCACTTAAGTTATGAGTTTGGAAAACATACCAGTCATGTTGGGAGCCACTACAAACTAACCCACGACCCATTTTGTGGTCCTGACCCATCGTTAAAGGCCTGCAGCAATGAGGACAGTGAGAAATGGATAGAATTGCCTTGAATGCTTAAGTGGAATAGAAGGCTATCCTCTGTGTGATACTGTATATTGAATCCCAAGCCAAGCTGTTTGACGGTTGCAGTATTTGAAGAATCACAGGAGGGGGCTGCTTGAAAATCCCCTACTGTGGCAGCTCTTTAAACTTTCTCAGCCTGGGACAGAAATGGAATACATTTTGCTTTTCCCATGGACTCAAGCTCATTAGAACGCTCTCTTGTTATGGTCGGACCCACCAGAAACAGGGACCATGACCCACTTTTAGGGTCTCCACTCATTATTTGAAGAAATAGCTCACTTGGACAAAAATTCCAATTTATAGTAGTACACAGAGTACATCTGTTGGCTGTGTTTCTCTCCCCCTACTTTTAGAGTAATGCATTCGGTGCTGGTGCAGGGACTTCTTATTTCTTCTTGATCAGCATTTTCAAACATGCAGATTGCTTTAAAAGGGGCGCCATGGCAGCTCACCTAGATCGCACACCACATATCAAGGCTGAGTCCTCACCACAGCGGCCTACAGAACACACAAGTCTTGTATGTGATACGTCCTGAGTTGTTTAACACATCTAGATGTGAACAACAAAAACAAAGGAATTTGCCTTACCGTTCCAATACTGTATGTTCACATTAAAACCTGATAGAATATAGTAATCACTGATGGAACTAAATTTTTTTAGCGTGTTTGTGTGTGTATGTGTGTAGCCGCTAGTGGTAAAGAGACGGCGCCCGAGCTTCACCGGTGTTGTGCCCAGTAGTCCGCATCTTGGGGGACTTTTGGACCATTTATCACCATTGAAGACCCACACAAAGAATAAAAAACAGTACTTGAAATTGACCCACGACACGCATGCAGTTTTCGACCGCACATGAAACTCTGCACAAGAGCAGAGCAGAGAGAAAATAGTCAACAGTAAGCCTCAGTTTGTACAGTATAAGTTACACTGACTATTAAATAGAGACTGCAGCTCTTCAGCTTCTCATGATTAAAGAGGAGCTAGCGTGTGTTCCTTCCTCTTCCCCATGCACAAACACACACATGATTCGACTATCAGTCAACTATGTTTTGGGAGCACAGATTGGAGTGTGCTCAGAGAGGCCACCACCCAGGAGAGCCACATCAACCTTGAGGAATTTACATCATCACTGACATCATACATCAGCAAATGTGTTGATGATGTGGTGATCACCAAGACGATAAAATCATTCCCCAATCAGAAGGCCTGGATGAACGGAGAGGTGAGGGCTCTTTCCAGAGCCAAAAAAAGCTGTTTTTCGATCAGGTGATACCAGTGAGGTGAGGTGAGGATACTAAAGGACAGTACCCACCCACATTCAGCCTGTTCACCCTGCTGCCTTCTAGGAAGTTTCAGGTGCTGCACCGCCAGATTCCAGAGCAGTTAACCTCAATTTTATAACAGTACATACTTAATCAACTGACTGATGTGCATTTGACAATATGCCTTTGATTTTATTTATCCAGTATTAGTTTGGCTGATCGCAGTAATTCCAGAATTATCCCATGTGTGTTAAATTGATATAGAAATACAAAAAATGTGTTTATTCTTACAGTATGAAAGAAAAAATATAAATAATGGTTTGTGGTAACCAAAAACAAGATATTTAGTGATTACTTAAAATATTAAATGATGAAATAAAATGATTTCAAAAGAGACAGAAAGAAATACTCAACCATGGATGAAATTACATAGGAAATGAATATGCGTCATTTTTGACCCATGTTGCGCCATAGAAGGTGATACAAATATGATGAGTGTGTCATAAGTATGATTTTTAGCTCTTCTCTGGTTGCTCAGATAATTCTTTGATATTCTTTTTTTTTTTTTCATGAACCATAGACAGTGACATATTGTCCCTTACCTTATCTAGGTTTTCAGATTTTTAAATTCACAGTGATTTTAAGTTGAGGAGCTTACTTTGGGAAGAGAGTCAAGACAATCAATGAAGTCAGGTGAGATGGTAGTTGACCAGTAGGCAAATAAACACCTGCCTCAATTTAACGCCTGGTCCAGTTTTTATATAAATTCTTTGGAAAACCTCTTAAACCGTGGGATCGTCTGCTTTAGCTGCTTCTAAGCTGCTTAGATCGTTAATATAAATATTAATGTTTAAACATATGATCAATATGTCAGTATGGACATGCTACACATCGTTAGATTGGTTAGATTCTCCACGATTCAATAGTTCAGTTCAGTTAAGGCCCAAAGTCTAATTCATATAGATTTACCGGTGTAACCTGCCTGGTTCCAGAGAGGAAAGGAAAAAAAGTGATGACTGCTGTTACCTTTGAAGCTCTCCTTAAGTCAGCTAGTTAAGCCCGGATGTGTCCCTTCCTTGATTATTTATCTTCCTTTAGTCTGTAATGGTCCACCCATAAAAAGAATTAAAACAGGTTTTCATAAAAATTAATCCAAGTTGTGAATCTTGTCATGTGAAGTCCATCGCTCTCTGTCTGCTAACTTCTCTCACCATGTTGTTGTCGTGATGTTACTTCAAAATAAAAGCGCAAAAGCCATCTGTCGAAGCTAGATCAAATGAATGACTTGTATTTGATATTTGTTATACAAGTATTATTCTGTTTGAAATAAATAAACTGTTTCATAGTAGTTTCAGTTTTGTGCAAAAGGAATTAAAGGCCTGTCCCATATGCACGACTGTCCCAAATATAGGCAGGGTCAATTCAGTGATTTCAGCAAATAAATTATTCAAAGTTTTACGGTATATTCCATATATGAAAATGCATTTTTAAAGTATTTGAAAAGTCCATAAATATAACATAATATAGAGTATAGCTTTATCATGAGTGTATGTATTTGAGTGTCCATGAGTGCCGTATGAGTGAGTATGTTTGTGAGTGAGTGCATTAGTGTGTATATTTGCAGACTACTTCTGTGATCAGGTATGAGGTGGAGGAATTCTGACATATGACGCAGTAAAGGGAACACTGAGACTGACAGGCCAGACTGTATTGTGACTGCTGGGTCCTTGGGGTCCTTTAGGAAAGGCCACGTCTCCATCACGATGATGTGATTTCCATAGCTATTGGACCAGTGTTAATATCTGAGACACTTTTGGGACCAATTCTTTGATTAAAATAACAGTTTGAGAGAGACAGAAAGAAAGACAGGGAAGAAGAGGGTTTCTCTGTGTGTGAACAGATGAGAGAGGAACAGAGATCTTTAGGGGAAAAAAGAAGTTGATGTGACCTTTGTTAAGTCAATGCCAACTTTCCGACAGATTCCAACGCCTCTGAACCAAATACATGATTACATACCTCCAATATCTTGCTCAGCCACATCTATTTACATGGATGTGTCTTTATAGCAGAAATTATGTTTCTGTAATTAAGCATTCTTGACGGCACACTGTAATACATGTCTAAAGCTTGAGTGAGAAAGAGTTAAAAAAGGCAGAGATTGAGCAATAGTGTTTGGGTCTGCCTGGAAGTTTTAGTATTGATCAGTTTAAGCACAGCAATATGGTAAGACAGCTTCTCATATTGTAAGAGACAGAGGCTGTGACTGAGACATTCAGACTAATGGTTAATGACGTGTGCCTGAGCTGCTCATCTGATTTCATCTTTGTTGGTTTAATCATTTCATAATCTCCTGTCAAAACCAGAAATGCAAAAAGGGTGTGGTATGGTAATGTGCAAAACCAGAAAGTTCTATGTCATTTATTTATGGTGTAGTGTTGGGGTGGAGTCTCACAGCCTGAATAAAGGAGGTGCTCTGGAGTCTGGCGGTACAACAGCGACTTCACGACAGAGTTCTTTCCATGTTGAAGGATGCAGTCGTGGCTGTACAGCGTGAACAGGAGGGGGCAGAGCACACAGCCCTGTGGGGGCCTGGACTTTGTCAATCCTTGTTTACATTGATTATTACTCACCAAAACTCATTGTGCATATCATTGAGGTCAAACAAACATATTAAATGCATTCCTCACAGCTGTTTTTTTTTAGGGAAGAATCCTTCACTACCTTTCTTGGTGCATTCTTACGTTTCTTGGTGCAGTACCAGCACCCATAGGTCAGTGGAACAGTGTGAAAGAATTGGCATGGCGTGTGTGTATGTGCATCCTCATGTGGGTGCACGAGACAAACAAAATGGGTTTATCCATGTGTGTCCTCGCCATCCATTGCTTTCTTTGTTTGACTTCAGTCCTTTCTCTGAATGTTTGAAAGTTTCTTTATTTTCCTGGAGCAATGTATCTTGGAGGCTTCTTGTGTTTTTCCGCCATAGCCTTTACCATACTCCTAGCTGGTGTAGCTACAGTTGCTCCAGAACCACGTAGAGAGAGCGTCATCTCCGTTCAATTTCAATTTAGTTTTCAAAGTGGCTTTACTGGCATGACTGCATACAATACATAGCTGCCAAAGCATTTTAACACAAACATACAATCATAATAAACAAAATACACAATTCTCAATAACAAATAATCTCTCTGGTGGACTTTTTTTCATATACAGCTTTGGCAGACCGTGGAGCTCTGGCTCTGGACTCTGTGATGCCCCAGGAAAACCAGTGATTGCTGACTTCTTGGTATACCAGTGTAGGAATGTCACCACAGACACCAGGGCCCTTATTTATCAAGCTTCTCAAAGAGCCATTTTAGTCTTAAGTGCTGAGAATTCTTGAAATTTACACCTACTTTTAAACTTCAGAATAAAAGCAAGTTATCAAATTTCTCAAAGCTAAGAATCACTCTTACCCTCCCAGTTATTTAAGACGGCTCGAGAGGTCTCTCAAGTGGTTAGGAGCTGCCAGCTGGGGCTTGTGATGGCACTGTGGAGACAGAGACATGCACAAATCTTTCAGAAGTAAAAGAATGTTTCTGAATTATTTGAAGGCGTGCAGTTAATGAGACGGGGTCGGACAGCGCAGGCATAATCTTTGTAAATGAGTTGGTGAGGAATGTCATCTCACCACTGACTTTACGCAGCAAAGCGCTTTCAGATAAACTGAAAATGATGATGACACTATTTTCCACAGGACAAATGCAGCAAACTGATTATTTGGGGCCATCACAACCATCAATTGTCATGGAAAGGTGGATGCATATTGCCGAGATTTACATCCACCTCTTTTCTTCAAATTATTTATTGTCAAATGTCTTTTGAACGTACACTCCTCTTAGGAATTTTACCATTCAATGTGAATTTATTATATTTAAGGATTCCTAATAAGGAAATCTATTCAGTGATTGTTCCTTGCGGTACAGCAAGTGTTGTGAATCAGCTCTAAGACTGACGCTTAAGATTTAGTCCTCAATTCACTTAATTTAAGACTGAGATGCTTGGTAACTAACGTTTAAGCACAACTTTGAGCCAAGAATTTTTTTACTCATAAGTCAATTCTTAGCAGTGTTCTTATGAGTAATTCTGAGAAGCTTGAAAAATGATTTAAAAACTCCTGTACACGCCGAATACAAAGAGATTTACCTGCAAGAGATAGGCTTAATCAGCGATGTGTGAACTCGTTTGGCGAGGGCTTGAATGCAACGGACGTTGATTCACTAGTAGAAGTCCAGCTTTAAAAGAATAAATGAAATCATTCTTCTTCCATTTAACATCACAATTACTTTCTCTTATTGTTGTTCCTAAAACAAGGCACTGTTGCCTTCTCTTTTCGAAGGGCAGAGTTAACAGTTCTTCTGGAGCTATATTGTGAGGACTTGCAATTTGAACCAATCCCTGTGCTTTTACTTTATATAAGTGCTTTCAAGCTCTCAGACAAATGACAGGAACTGCAATTTCCACAAATCATTCCAATTTCCCTGCAATACACATTATAATGAAAGCTCTCGTCAACAAGCAATTCACCAAAACACTTCCCTTTGACTTTTGGCTTTGGAGTGTTTGAAGAAAAATAAAATCAAAATTACATTGATGCCACTGTGTTTCATAATTTTTACATTGTGACATCAATGTTGGAATTTAACCAGCACAAATATTTAATATGTCATATACGTAGAAGCCAAAATAGCAGTTTTGTTTATATTCAAAGAACAATAGTTTCAAGACTTATCAAGACTCATATTTTTGGTTTTAGTTCTGATTCACTGATTTTAATGAAAAGCTTGGCTGCTGATTGGCAAATGAGTGTGGTATAATTAATAAAGGGAAGTTGGAAACAGGAGTGAGGGTCCTAGCTTTAGTTGAGACCAAACACAGTTTTTTAACTCACCCTATTTCATATAATTTAAGAATCCATCATTACTATTTATTTTCCATAATTTACACCACACACGTACATTAGCCTACAATGTTTTGGTAGGATCATAGATCAAGTTTTATTTCTATAGGTAGGATATTTGGGTTAAATTATTATTTACGGTGAACGCAGAATGCTGGTTATGTTAAAACTACTCTTCTATTGCTGGGCAGAGGCTATAACAGTGAAACAGAATAGCCACTAAAATATATATTGAAATGTTATAGGTCATTTTGATCTACAAAGCTTTTGTCTGTCAGCTTTGTGTGAAATCTGATTTTCACATCCAAAAAGATGATAAGTGGAAAAAAGAGGGATATCCTGTGAGATGGCACGTAGATTAAGGGATGCAGAGGGATGCTTTATATGGCTATAATGTCAGGATGTCTTCGCTACGTATGGTGTATCTCAGAAACATATTTTCAATTTGCAGCATGATCTATTCTTTTAGTTCCACTTGAAGCAGATATGATGTTATATTCCCCAAGACAAAAAAGAATCACCATAGTAAAGTGCATTTATGCCACTTCTGTAACCTAATGGAGGCCTAACAACACATCTGTTGAAAACATCAAAAACTAAATTAACTGAATTAAATAAATAAATAATACAATACAACATATGACCATGTTTGTTACAGTTTCACAACAATTTAGCATGGATTAAGCAGATTGTACTGCAGTATTGCCATCAGTGCCAGTGCATAGACACAGTTACACAACTTCCTCGTCAGTGTGTAATAATGGATATAAGAATGATAACATCTCTGTTGTGAGTTCAACAAATACTTAATGGTCTGCTGAGCAATTTGCAACAATCACATACAGGTATACAAGTAGTAAGTACTACACTGAAGATTAGTTGTTTCTGCTTCCCACTCTGTAGCACTCACCTACACTAACAAAACACACACACACGGACACACACATTTGTCTTTCTATACTTGTGATGACCCTCATAGATATAATGCATTCCCTAGCCCCTAACCCTAAGCTTCACCTTATCATCAAGTAAATGCCTAACCCCAACCCCCATAATTTAACCTACTTCTGACGTTAACATTAGATCATAGGCCTTTGCGGACTAGGTTAATTGGTGACCCTAAACTGAGTGTGAGTGTGACTTGTTGTTTGTGTGGCCCTGCGATGGATTGGCGACCTGTCCAGGGTGTACCCCACCTTTCGCCTGATGTCAGCCGGGATTGGCTCCAGCCCCCTGTGACCCCTTACGCAAGATAAGCGGTTGACGATGGCTAGATGGATGGATGTATTAATCAACAAAGAATATGTAGCTTACAGTGATCTCAGTATCAGTATTCAGATGCCCTTTTACAAAAAAAAAGGGAATGTCTCTTGGATTTCACATGGCTAAAAAGACCATGACAAATCGCTCCAACTGCCCTACCCAGTCTGTGGCACACAGCCCCAAGTTCACTGGTTCCCACTGAAGATGTAAGTTTTCACAAATGTTTAATTGCAGTAAAAAAAGGTTCAGTTATTTCCTAAAAACAGATGTTTGCTGTAGTTTTTAGCAAATTATTACTCAATCAAGAATAATAGAACATTTGTTGGGGACTATTTTCAGCCATGATTTGGTGCTCTAGTGGGTATTTCTGGTCAAAACACACCACAGTGTGTGTGTTCATGCTAATGGAGGAAAAAGTCACCCAGTGAAACACTGTGGCTTATTGCTGTGTTTTGTGGACAAACGATGGAGCTCTTTGCCTCAGAGGAATAAGACATATGAGGCCTTAGATACACACATACATTGTTAGTAGGATCAGTTCACTTTTGGTTTGGTCTTTGAATGGGATTTGTTTATAATGTTAAAATATGGAATGGCATCATCAGACATATCTTTTAACTGACTCACCACAAAGAAAAGGAGAGAGATTAAAAAAAAATAAAAACTTTTTTAAACACTGCTTTTTGTTATTATTGTGGCCCAAATTGAATTTGGAGAAGCATTCTCTGCAGTGCTACTTGCACGCTTTATAAATACAGTGGTTGATTTTTGATATTACAGGGAAGTGCTGGTTCTGGTAAGAAATGGCTTGCTGTGATTTTGAATTGGTGTGGCTTGTTGGGGGTGATACACAGCCTGGATGTAAGTGCTGCCTGAGAAGACGACTTCAGAGGATAGTAAGACTTTTGTACATTTGTAAGGAAGTTAATTCTAGATGTCTGGTTTGATTTGACTTCAGGCAAGAGACCTTAACTGGATTGTTTGCATGAAGAAGGCTTTGGTAAAACTTTCTTCAGATATGACACTGATTTATAGAAATATTTAATACTTTATATCAAGATTGGGCATAATTGCAAATTATGTACAAATGTTTGCGATTGAAAGATCATCAATTCTCTAGGGTTTGACCATTTTATCAAAGAAGATTCAAGCTCCACTGTAAGCAATTGTGAATTAGATTGACACTGTAGCAGCAGAACCAGAACCACAAGAAAGTAGCAGAAGGTCAAAGCAAGGGTTTGACATTTACACTGCAGGGAATCCACTCATTCTCCCTCCTTGTCTCTCTCATAGCAATACAGACCTTATGAAAGTTGTGGCCCTTTGCCAGCAGATAATTATCTTTTAATTGCTGTTCTCTTCCTCTTTTTTTTTAACATTGGCCTTTTTCTTCTTCTTTCAAACTTTGTTAAATCTCTCTGTAACAAAAGGTCAGAGTGCACCAAGTGTGATGCCGTTGCTGCATGCGCGCGTGTGCAAGTGCGACGGACAGATCTATAATCGCGCCGCTCATGCTCTTTGTGCTACTCATTTGCCATGGTAACTGGTAGCCAAATGGAATGCCATGCAGTCAGACAAAAGCCAGAAGAAGAGAACAGAGAAAGATGAAGGGGAATGGAGAGGACGGACACAGGGTAAAGACCACGACCGATGATAAATCTGTCACCTTGTAAGGAGCAAAGGAGTACTCTTTTCTCTGCTCTATCTTTTTTTGAATGATATAATCATTGTGGAACTGGGAGAGAGAGAGACAGAGAAAGATTTGTGTGAGGGAGTGGGTATTTATTTGAGTGTGTTTCAGAGACTGAAGTTTGTGTGCATTCGTCTATAACACAACAAGTAAAGCTGTGCATCTGTGCGTGTGCAATTGTGTGTGCATCTTGCTCTCTCTCTGGGTCTAGCGTCCCCTCTCTCAGCGTGAGGTCTCGACGCTGCGCCCACTCCCTATCCATAATCCTTTTCTCCCCAGGTGCTTCACTCTCCCACAACTTGCCCCCACGCTGAGATGAAGTTATCACACTACGCACACTACCCTTGCTTGTCCACCCCTGTGTGTGTATATGTGTGTGTGTGTGTGTGTATGTGTCAATGTGTGGTGGTGTGTATTTTCCCAAAACCTCACCCATTATTACTTACTCTCCTCTTTTTGTGCAAAGGTTCTGCAGTCGGACACGGCTGTTTACCGCGTAATAAGGCAAAGCTACAAACACCATTCTATTCACGGAAAATAATAGGAAATCTGAATGTTCTGTGTTAAAGTGTTTATCCTGTGCTCAGTAAATTTCATGCAAATCTTCATTTACAGGTTTGGTCTGATTTGGCCAAAGTTAGGTCAAAGGATCCTCATGATGTTTAGGATTAAACCTCTGCTGACCATGATTATCCATAATAGGATCAATTGTAATCTAGCAGTATCTACGATTTGGACAGACAAGCAGACAGATCAACTGACCACTGGATGATCAGACCATTGTACTGCCCATCGTTGTAGTTATTAGGCCCTGTCGCTACATGACAATTGAACTTAATATAGATTTGATAAACAGAAAAAATCAATGGTAATATATACAGACAAAGAAAGGTGGAATGGACACAAATTCTCCACGAGTTCAGATCTTCTTGTCAGCAATAAAGAAAGTAAGCAAGTCAGACGGAAAACAACTGAGAGGAAATAAACATATCTAAGGAAAAAGATAAGAATAGAATTTCTGAGAGGAACTCTGTGGAGATTTGCTGTGAATGCCAAATGTCACCTCTGCATCCCAAAGGTTTGGTTTGTCCTAGTTTGGTTTGAGATGCAAAATATAGCACTTAAAAGCTGCATCAGGCTCATTGTTATGTGAAAAAACTCCCTTCTTCTAAGATTGAAACACAAAGTAGAGCTCCAACAGTGAAGAGCAGCCCATCCCGACTAATTGAGATGCCACAGATGAATTATTTTTCCCTCAAACTCTGGTGTTGGTTGCAATTTCAAGACAAGTCATGACTTCAAATAAAACCCCAAAAGTTTTTCCTGAACAGCAGTGAGTGCGTGCTCCATCCAAAGAAAGTTAGACTCACCACCATCAGATCATATTGGCTCTCTTGGCCCTTTGGTCCTCTTTGGTATAAATCATCACAGACATACTAGGGATTCAGTGCTTATACTGACCTAAACTTATAGGATTGCTGGGTTGTGATGGACAGTGGCATTAACCTGCAATAGCACACATTAAGATGCCACCAGTGTATGAGCTTACATATAAAACAATCAGTGTTGATGTTTTCACACTGTATGTCACTGTGTGTGTTTCCCTTTAGTTAGCTGCAGTGGTGGAAGTACTCAATATTCATACTTACGTAAGTAAAAGTACAGATACCACATGTAAATGTTACTCAAGTAAAAGTGAGTCCTCCAGTATAAACCTACTCAAGTAAAAGTAAAAAAGTACCTGGTTTTAAAAATACTTAGTAAAAGTAAAAGTACAACACATCAAAATCTATTGATCTTACAAAACACAATCTATCTTTTTAAATTCACTCGACAGGTTTGAATACAGCATTATAAGTTATAGTGAATCACAATAAGGAAAACTGATTCGCAAGAGGACGAGTACGATAAGTCTGCGTTATTGCTTTGCTGTTGTGGTAGTATCCCCTTCAGACCGTCTGACAGACACAGAACCCCATTTGGGACTTTGGGGATGTTAAGATGAGACAAGGAGGCAGAAACCAAAACTAACTGAAACACTTCTCAATTCACAATCTCACTAAAATTCCACAGGTTAACATCAGCACCTCTCATAAAGTGCAGCTCACAGTCCCAAAAAGAGCAAAGTTCTCTTCAGTTTTCAGATGTTTACATTGCAAAACTCTACCAGCTACGTTACCATTCGGTCACAGACTGGCTGCGACTCACAGTGCAAAAAACAGAGCTGCTGCACACCTGACACCAGGCCCACCATTGGGAATTATGGACAGGGGGACAACATTTTTTAAACCGGGCCCCTCATCGAGACCCACTCCAACACCAACTCCACACACCCACTCGTAGTTCTAATACAAACACGGGCAATTTCAAAGAAGCTCTTGGCAATTAGTTTTATAGTGACAGAGATGGAGTCTCTAACGACCTTTTCCAAATTAAATGTTGTAGACTCATCTAGGCCATCCTCGCATATATACTGAATACTCAATATGATTACAAAGCACAAAAGGTCAAAAAAGGTTTTATTTTTAATCTTTCAAATTAGACTGTGACAGGTATGTTCCTCCTATAACTTTAAACAAGACAAGGAGAGAAGAAATGCCCTTCAATGCTTGAGTGATAGGAGAAAGGTAAATTCAAACATTGAAGAAATTGAAGAAACAAATCAACATACTTCATCGATCAAATTCAGTCTCGAGAGCAAGATTAATCAAAGTATTGGTCAAATTATGTGCAAAACTGAAATACTTTATAGAGTATATGGCTGAGTCTGCTGAAATGATAAGATTAAGACAAACAGTGGCTTACCACATGTATAGCTTATTGTACTGTAACCATATTTGCAGCTGTATCCTCTGACCTGTGATGTGCTGCTGACTAGTGTTTACTGTAGGTCAATCTTACTTTCTTATTAATAAAGATTAATAAATTAATATTTGAATACACATTAAATGTATATTTAAATATTTTCTCATGTAATATCATCTCTGGTGTTTCATCACACATGTGATTTAGGCTAGTCATCCCTCCTCTTTTGTCTTTGCCTTTGTTTGGGAAAGTAACCTCTTTAAATATGAATGTGGCACCTTTTCTCTCCTCAATGATAAATTAATTAATTTGAATTCAGTTAGAAACTCCTGGACTGTAATAGCTCCTGTGTTTCAGCAGTTTTTCTGCCCATTTTCAAACATTCTGCACATTCAGATTCTCTCCCACATATTTGTGTTCTCTGACATGTCCAGGAAAAAAGTCATAATATTACAAGAATAACATCATCATTTAATGAGAATCCATAATATTTTTTAAAAGTCTATCAGCCCTACAATCTGCTGTGCATGAGCCTGCTTGGTTACTCTGCTAATTTGGCCCCATCAGACCGTCTGCAGACGCAGAACCGTTTGGGACTGTACTACTGGATGAGATGAGGAGGTAGATAAATGAAACTTACTGAAAACACTTCTGATCAGACAGAAATCTGACCACAAATCCACATAAATGTCCACTTCAGCACCTCTGATAGAGTGCAGCTCACAGTCCCAAACAGAGGAGGTTTGTACCTCAGATTTAGTTGATTTTTCAAAATTCTTTCAGTTATTTACCGCCGTTGTCGCATCAGCTGGGTGAAGCTAACTCACCCCGACTCGTTATTATCAGTTATACATTTTTTTTTCACTGAGTGAGAGAATTGATGTGAGAGCGTGTGAAAATTGTCAGTTGCGTGAGTCTCACGCTCAAAGCCTGAGAGTTGGCAGCTCTGGTGTTACATTACTAAAAGGTTAAGCAAGCTAAGCTTTACTAGTCTACCTAACCGTTAGATCCTCACCTTCACCTGTCATACATACGCTACATGGTGCTTCTGAACACTGTTGTTAACGCAATGAGAGGGAATGGCCAGAAATTTGGCCATTGCGTCTCCATTATTTTATATTCTGTGTGTTTTGACGTTTTGTAGTGTTCACTTAAAGTGACCTGCTTTACATTTGCAGGTCCTGCACATCTGAATTACCAAATGTTTTGACCGAACCATTTGCACAATAGCGGGGGGTGGGTTTTCAGATGACAAGTATGAAATATGTTTTAATGATAATAATACATTTATTTATCATGGAAATACATGTAAAAAGTTTTGTTATTCATATAAGACAGTAAGTAAAGTGTTGTATTAAGTGTTAAGGGTCAACCATAGACCTTTGCATGGGCCCCTCCTGTGCCTTGGGATGGGGACATCTGTACCCTTTGACCCCCCCGACGGCTATCCTGCCTGACACCGCAATGCTCTCACTACAATCCCCACTCTGTAAGAAGTCTGAATAGAAACCTCTTCTAGAAAAACGCAGTGCTGGTTTGAACAGTCCTCTGCACACTGAGGCCAGGAATCCACTCACTTCGGCTATGGCATGTTACGGCTGCACCATGGTTTTGATGCGTCCATGGCATCAGTGTCCACTGGAAGCATCTCAGAAGCGTTTCAGCAGCGGAGCGTGCAGCCTGCCCCATATTATTATTTCAGAATCGACCTGATTTTGCTGACATGTTGACATTTTGTTGATTTGGTAATCAGTGCCTTTGGTGCTTCTACTATGATTAAGTAGGCTACGTAGTTAAATGATTTCCTTTTGTGTCCATTTTAACCGCATTTATTGTTGTTTTACGATCGGGAGTCTCCACAGGGTGTTTTACTTAATTAAAATTAATCGAATCGTTCTGTGCTGCTTGATGCAGCTTGTGGCAAAAATGGTGGACTCACAAGTATTGACTATAATGGCCACGATTAGCTCCGGCAACCGCGGCGCAGTAGCCTGAGTCAGTGTATTTTTGGGTTAACTCAGACCTCATGAAGTCTGATCAGACTGGGGCGACCAATCTGCTGGGTCATTTGGTGAAGCAGCAACTGTTCCATAAGGGTCTGAGCTGCTTGTACCTGATGCTGGCTGTAGATCTCTGGCTGTACTCGTACTGGCTGAGGCTGGATGGGGTTCACCTGGCTCTGTGGGACCTGCTAAAGATGTCTGGACTGGGTCTGTGCTTTTACTGGCTGAGGCTGGATGTGGATCAGCTGTGCTTATACTGGCTGACTGGCTGGAGTCTGTTCCAGAACTGGCTGATGATTCATCATCTACTCTACTGACAAACTTCAGCATAGCCACTGTAAATCATAGATCTTTTCTGTATTTTAATGTCATCAGCTGCATCAGGCCCATTCAAACTGGCTCCTCCAGGTTTCCTTCAATACATTTTCAAATATAAATGACTTGGCTGAATATGAGATGCTTATTATTTACTGAGATGTGATCCATATCGTCCTGTCTGTCCCACTAATCAACATTTTAATAGTTAATCTGAATCCACTGCTTGCCATCTTGCATTAGTCCAGAGACATCACTGTCACTGTCTTGTCTTCACTGTCCCACAGATGTTTCTTGCTCGAGTTTAGTTTCTTGAACGCGCATAAGAACGCATTTCCACACGCAGTGTGCTCATCTTTCCGAGCTACAGTTTATAAATACGTAATAAAGAGTTCTATTTCACTCAACATTGTTCAGTCACAGTCTGGCAAGCAACCAAGACACGACAGACAAGAGCTGCGCTGCTCAGCTGTTTAGCAGCACATACAGACAGAGCGATTCACTGCAGCTGCACATTAGGCTAAGTTTGATTTACAGTCAGGTCCATAAATATTTGGACACTGACACAAGTTTTATTAATTTGGTAATTTGTCTGTTAAGGGTTTAGCAATTACAAATCTTTAATATGAAGCCCCCTCTTTTTCAAGGGACCAAAAGTAATTTGACACAATCTTCAAAAGCTGTTTCAGGTGTGGGCTATTCCTTCATTATTTCCTCATCAATTAAGCAGGTGAAAGGTCTGGAGTTGATTCCTGGTGTAGCATTCGCATTTGGAAGCTGTTGCTGTGAACCCACAGCATGCGGTCAAAGGGAGCTCTCACTGCAAATGAAACAGACCATCCTTAGGCTGCAAAAAAAACCCCCAAAAAAACCCCCATCCATCCGAGAGCTAGCAGTGTGGCTAAATCAACAGGTACATTCTTAGCAAAAAGAATGCACTGTTGAGATCGTCAACACCAATAGGCCTGGATGTCCATGGAGGACAGCAGTGGTGGATGATCGTAGGATCCTTTCCATGGTAAAGAAAAACCCCTTCACAATATCCAGCAAACTGAAGAACAATCTCCAGGAGGTAGTCATATCCATATCTAAGTCTACCATAAAGAGAAGACTTGACGAGAGCAGATACAGGGGCTTAACCACAAGGTGCAAACTATTCAAGCCTCAAGAATAGAAAGGCCTGATTAGCTGTTGCCAGAAAACATCTAAAAAATGAAGAAGGCTTGGAACAGCTCATGATCCAAAGCATACCATATCATCTGTAAAACATGGTGGAGGCAGTGTGATAGCATGGGCATGCGTGGCTTCCAATGGCACTGGGTCACTAGTGTTTATTGATGATGTGACAGATACAAAAGCAGCCGGATAGATTCTGAAGCATATAGAAATATACTGTCTGCTCAGATTCAGCCAAATTCAGCTAAGTTGATTGAACGACGCTTCACTTTACAGATGGACAATGACTCAAAACATGCTACGAAAGCAACCCAAGAGTTTATTAAAGCAAAAGTGGAATATTCTGCAGTAGCCAAGTCAGTCACCTGATCTCAACCTGATCAAGCATGCGTTTTACTTGCCGAAGACAAAACTTAGGGCAGAAAGACCCTCGAACAACCCTCGAAAAACAGCTGTTGTAAAGGCCTGGCAAAGCATCACAAAGGACGAAACCCAGCATTTGGTCATTTCCATGGGTTCCAGACTTCAAGCAGTCATTGCCTGCAAAGGATTCTCAACAAAGTATAAAAAATTAACATTTTATTTGTGATTATGTTAATTTGTCCAATAACATTTGAGCCCCTAAAATAAGGGAACTCTGTATAAAAATGGTTGCAATTCCTAAACATTTCATTTAATATTTTTGTTCAACCCCTTGAATTAAAACTGAAAGTCTGCTCTTCAATTACATCTCAGTTGTTTAATTTTAAATCCATTGTGGTTGCGTACAGAGCCAAAATTATGAAAATTGCGTCACTGTCCAAATATTTCCGGACCAAACTGTACATCACTTGGAGAGGAGAGAACACATTTACCTGACTGCTGTTCCCACACTCTCATGGAGTTTTTCTCTTCTCGTTGTAAAAATTTGCATTCACCTTTGACAGGAAAGTGAGGTGGGGTCTTCCAGCTCTGCGCTGGACTGTCTCTGCGTATGCCGGTGTTGCATCAGCTGGCTGAAGTTGATTTGCGTTGAGTCTGCTTTATCAGTATCAGTATCATTTGTTTTTTAATGCCGCACCACTCAAGTGCGCTGCATAGGCTACTTATACCAATGTAACGAGGTCTCGTGCAGAATACAACAGAGTTAAAAGTCGATATTTGGCTTCCAAATGCAGTGAAGTGAAAGTAAAACGTTGCAACAACTAAAAATACTCATGTAAAGTACAGATACCAAAAAAAAAACTTAAGTACAGTAACAAAGTATTTGTACTTTTTTATACGTTACTGTCCACCACTGGTTAGCTGCACATGTTAAAGCATCAGGTAGCAAATCACCTTCACACTGTACTATGTGTACTATTTGACATTAGCTTGGCTGAATATCTGCTTGGTTGGTTAACTGCAGCAGTTTGGATAGTCTATAATGTATCAGTAAATGCCATTATCTATTTTTTAGATGGACTAATGATAGGTCTGCTTCATTTGATACCATTGACTTTGTGAGTGCAGGTTGTACTTCCCACTAACATACAGTACACACAATTGATACATACAGTACATACAGTTTATCTACACTGTCAGAGCATTAAAATAATAAATACAACAACTCTGCTGCTATTTTACAGCTGCATTGATGTATTTTATTATGAAGATTGAGGTGAGCTGCCCAAAATCCTATCCAAAGCCTCCTGCAACAGTATAAAACAAAAATAAGTCAACATTGGCTACATTGGTAATCTCGCATTGGCTTTAAAAAGCTGTTACATGTGTAACCCACGTTATACCCATGAGTATACAGAGGCTGTGACGTCCTATATCAGTTTCTGTAAGGACAGCTGTATACCAACACGCACCAGGGTGAGTTATAACAATGACAAACCCTGGTTCACAGCTAAGCTGAAGTTGGAAAAGGAAGAGGCATTTAGGGGGTGGAGACCAGGCCAGGTTTAAGGACTCAAAGTACAGGTTTAGCAATGCGGTGCGAGATGCTAAACAGCTGTACGCAGAGAGACTACAGCACCAGTTCTCAAAAAATGACTGCTTCTGTCTGGAGAGGCTTCAGACAGATCACGGCTCTCTTCAATGTGAGATCACTTTCAAGTAAGACTTTTATCTTAAATGATTTTATCTTGTCTGCAAATCTAGATTTTATGTTTTTAACTGAATCCTGGTTGCAGATGAATGACTATAGCCAGCTATCTGAACTGTGTCCGCCTCAATATGATTGTTTTAGTCAACCGAGGGTCAGTGGTCGTGGGCTAGTGAGCGTGTATAGGAAAAATTTTAAATGTCATCAAGTACGCTATGATGAATTTAACTCCTTTGAAGTTCTCACTCTTAAACTTGGAGGGCTGCAACCTATCATATTTGTTATAATTTATCGCCCCCCAAAACCGCCTGCAGGATTTTTATCAGAACTTCCTGAATTTTTATCTACTCTGGTTTTAAATTATGACAGAATTGTTCTTTGTGGCGATTTTAATATTCATGTTGATGACCCCAACAATGTTAATGCAACTAACTTTTTAAATATGGCCACTTCTTTTAACTTCAAACAACATGTCAAAGGGCAAACACATAACCGTGGTCATACACTGGACTTGGTTTTTACCCTGGGTGTCAGCATTTCCTCTGTGGAATTGGTGGACATGACCATATCTGACCACAGATGTATTGTTTTTAGCTGTGATTCGCCTGTTACTCATGCCGCCTCACCAAGCTCCGTGTGTTCTCGCATCTTTAATGAACAAAGTGTTTCAAAGTTTTGCGAATTCTTTCAGAGCCAAAGCCAACACCTGTCTGATTCCAACACCAACAATCTGGTCGATCACTTCAATCATATCTGCTTGTCGTCACTAAATATTACTGCTCCTCTAAAGGTTAGGCCTACGTCTAAAGCTAGTAAGCAACCCTGGATAAATGACAGCATTCGCAGCCTAAAAAGGGAATGCAGGAAAGCAGAGCGCAGATGGAAAAAATCCAGTCTCCAAGTCCATTACCTCAGTCTGAAGGATTTATTAATTAACTACAATAACATGGTTAAGGATGCGAGAACACACTATTTTTCTGAACTCATTACTACACATAAACACAATCCCAGGTTTCTGTTTAAGACTGTGGATCAGCTGGTAAACCCAACCCCTCCTTGTGCCTCAGCTGGAAGTAATGATGACTGTGAATTGTTTTTATTTATTTTACCAATAAGGTGGTGTCAATCAGAGCCTCTATTACCCCCGCGGCCTCTTACTCAGAGGTTCCTCACCAGCAACAAGAGAGTTTTAACCAGTTTTATCCCATCGACTTGTCTGAGCTTTTAAAAACAGTATCACAAATGAGAGTGTCCTCCAGCCCACTTGATGTAATACCTACAAAGTTTTTACTGAAAGTAATAGATTCTGTTGGGCCCCATTTGATCTCTGTTTTCAACAGCTCCCTATCTACTGGTTGAGTCCCTGATTATTTTAAAACGGCTTGCGTGAACCCAAGAAACCTGGTTTAGATCCCTCCCTCCCACAAAATTTTAGACCAATTTCAAAACTGCCTTTTATTGCAAAGATTCTAGAAAGAATTGTGTCCAAACAGCTGCTAACTGTACTGGAAAATAACAAATTATTTGAAAAGTTTCAGTGTGGTTTTAGGAAGTACCACAGCACTGAGACTGCCCTGCTTAAAGTCACCAATGACCTTTTAATGTCTGCTGATGAAGGTATGTGCTCAGTCCTGGTACTCCTGGACCTTAGCGCTGCTTTTGACACCATTGATCACAACATCATGTTAGACAGACTGAGGCACTGGGTGGGGATCTCTGGTACTGCCCTAGAATGGTTTTCATCCTACCTGTCAAATAGGAAGTTTTGTGTGTCTGTAAACAACTATGTCTCCTCATTCTGTCCAGTTAAATATGGTGTGCCTCAGGGGTCGGTCTTAGGACCCATTTTGTTTTCCTTGTATCTGCTTCCCTTTGGACATATTATCCATAAACATGGCATTTCTTTTCATATTTATGCTGATGACACACAAATATACTTGCCCGTCAGATCCACAGACCCTGGAATGCTGAGTTCACTTAACAACTGCCTTTGTGAAGTTAAAAAATGGATGTCAAATAATTTCCTCCAGCTGAACTCAGACAAAACAGAAATCCTGGTCATCGGGTCTGCTGGTTCCCTAGTAAATCACATTAAGCCTGTGGCAAAGAACCTTGGTGTTTGGTTTGATAGTAATTTAAATTTCGAGCAGCACACCACAAAGCTTGTTCAATCATGTTTTTATCAACTTAGAAATATAGCAAAAATTCAATCTATGTTAACTTTTAAGGACACCAAGACCATTTTACACGCCTTCATCTCATCACGCCTGGATTATTGCAACAGCCTTTTCACCTGTTTAACCCAAAAATCTATTGATCGACTCCAGACTGTCCAGAACTCAGCTGCCTATTTTAGCTTCATTACACTGGCTCCCAGTATGTTTTAGAATTGACTTTAAAATTCTATTGATCACTTTTAAAGCTCTTCATGGCCTCTCGCCTTGTTATATTTCTGAACTTTTAGTCCCATACGCACCAGCACGTACCTTGAGATCCTCGGGCAGAGGTCTGTTGTCTGTTCCAGAGTCTCGACTGAAAACTAAAGGGGACCGAACGTTTGCTGTCAGGGCCCCGAGACTCTGGAACAGCCTGCCTGAGGAAATCAGGTCGGCTGAGTCAGTGAACTCTTTTAAGTCCCTTCTTAAAACATACTTTTATAGGAGAGCTTTTCCCGATCTTATTTGACTTTATTTTATCCCTTTTATTTTATTGTATTTTACTAATTTTATATTAATTTTTCATGCTCTTATCTTGTATTATTCTTTACACTTGTTAAAGCACTTTGTAACTTGTTTTTGAAAAGTGCTCTACAAATAAGGATTATTATTATTATTATTATCACCAGCTACAAACCTAAATCCCCCTACTCCAACGACTCACGCCTTGCCAACGAGTTGAACCAGTTTTCCTGTCGCATTGAAAGACAATGGGACAGATATGACACCATCCCCCGTCACCCCGCTGATCGGCCACAGTCCACGATCTCATCCCCCACCTCCTCCCCCTCTCTTACCATCCTGGAGAGGGATGTCAACAGACTGTTCAGGATGCAGAAACCTTGCAAAACAACTGGGCCGTACTCTGTCTCCTTCTGATTATGAAGTCCTTTGAGCGCCTTGTGTTGTCCCACCTAAAATCCATCACTGACCTACTCTTGGACCCCCTGCAGTTTGCCTACAGAGCCAACAGGTCTGTAGATGACACAGTAAACATGGCCCTTCATGTCATCCTCCAGCACCTGGACTTCCCAGGAACCTACGCCAGGATCCTGTTTGTGGATTTCAAGTCTGGATCACTGACTTCCTGACGGACAGGAAGCAGGACGTGAAGGTGGGAAAACATCACTCTGACTCCAGGACCCTCAGCACTGGTTCCCCTCAGGGATGCGTTCTTTCCCCTATGCTCTTCTCCCTGTACACCAACAGCTGCACCTCCAGTCACCAGTCTGTCAAGCTCCTGAAGTTTGCGGATGACACCACCCTCAATGGGCTCATCTCAGGTGGGGATGAGTCCGCCTACAGGTGGGAGATCAACCATCTGGTTACCTGGTGCAGCCAGAACAGTCTGGAGCTCAGTGCTCTGAAGATAGTGGAGATCGTCGTAGAGCCCAGTAAGAGCCCAGCCCCACCCTCCCCCATCATCCTGGGTGACATCGCAGTCGCCACTGTGGACTCCTTCCGCTTCCTGGGCACCATCACCATCATCTCTATTACCAAGATGGCCCAGCAGAGGATGTACTTCCTGCGGCAGCTGAAGAAGTTCAGCTTGCCAAAGACAATGATGGTGCACTTCTACACCGCCATCCACACCTCCTCCATCACCATCTGGTACGCTGCGGCCACTGCCAGGGCAGGCGGCAGCGTATCATTCGCTCTGCAGAGAAGTTGATTGGTTGTCACCTTCCGTCTCTTCAGGACCTGTACACCCCCAGGACACTGAGGTGTACAGGAAGGATTGTGGCTGACCCCTCCAATCCCGGACACAAACTGTTTCAGAGTCTCCCCTCTGGCAGAAGGTTGCGGTCTATTAGGACCAAAACCTCGCGCCACAAGAGCAGTTTCTTTCGGATGGCAGTGGGCTTCCTCAACAAGGCCCGGGCCCCCACTGTCACTGACTCTCATGCCCCCCTCCCCAAACACACACACACACACACACACACACACACACCACTCATACTTCAGCATTGCATTATAGTATTATTGTATTTTTAATACGATCTCCTTACTTTTTATAGATTTTTATTTCTATATATGTTCATGTGTACTGTGAGCACCAATTTATACCAAGGCAAATTCCTTGTATGTGAAAATGTACCTGGCAATAAACCCGATTCTGATTCTGATTCTGGGTTTGGTGCTTTTTGGGCAAGACAGGAAAGGAAACATGTAGAGAAGAAAGAAACCCAGGTCAGAATAGAGGGCACATAGAGAGTTCTTCAACTGAGAGTTTCTGATATAACAAAGTCTTCTGAGGTTTGGATAACAGGTGCCACAGAGCTGCTGTTGGCCTAGTTTGTCTTGAGATGCAGCTGTATGCTCTGTCATAGACATTGCAAATAAGCACCGCAGGGGGTTCTGACACACACATACACTCAGTGAAATATATATATACATTCCCCTAAAACAGGTGCTGTGAACACCTATGATAGACCTGTGTGCAACACACGTACGACAGACCTGTGTGCAACACACGTACGACAGACCTGTGTGCACACAAGCCTGTCCAGGATACACAAGGAAATATAATTGTGGAGTCAAACACGGGCATATTTATAAGCATGTACACAAACACACGCGCAAGCATACACAAAGTATGCACAGCGTGATGCCGTACCCAGAGTGAATAGAGAAAAATAGGACAGCGTGGATCCACAACACCCATGGTTGCTGGTGGGGATGACTGTCAAAATCTTCTATTCTCTGTCTTACTGTCTGTCTCAATTCTTATCCTTTTATCTAGATTCCACACACCTTTTAGAAACTGATCTTTCTACACAAATAAACCTAGTTGATAGTTTGGAATACATAACAAAACATATGTTTACATATTTATATACAATAAATGTTTTCATTTCTTTCCTTGTGTAAGTTAAAAGTTACATAGGCTCGCTGTATCTTGCATTTTTTCTAATATAATTTTTTTTGTGATACATTTTGTCAAGAACTTTGAAAGAAACCAGCATGTATTGTTACTTTATATATAATATATAAGTACAAGTACATATACACAAATGTTGGCATGCTGTTTGTGATTGTTTGCACAGGATAATCTCAGTCAAGGAGAACTATGGTAAGTGAATCCTAAATGAATAGCTGTTATGTGTTATTACTGTGGTTTGTATTATTATGTCTATGTGTAAGATGTAGAATTTATTTATATGTATGTATGTATGTATTGGCGCCCCCAACCCCCATGCCCAATCCTAAAAAGTCCACCGTAGGGGTTGGGGTCATCACTCCTCAATCCTCGGGAATTGTTTAAAAAGTTCAGCAGCCAAACTCACAATTTTAGCATGCGTAGATGAACAGCCAAGTCAATAACTGTGGTCAGTAATGAAGAAGTGTGATCAGCCTTGTCAACCTCCACATCATAGCCTAAATTGAGAGACCAAACCTAACCTGATATCTAGTGTTGTAGTACAAAGTAGTCTTAAGACCGGTCTTGAGATCAAGGCCGGTCTTAAGACTACTTTGTACTTTTTTTAACTGAGCAAAATTATTCACCTATTTTCTTGTTATTCTTATTTTACAACCAAGGATAATTAATTCTAATGTTTTGTGTTTTCTGCTATGTATTTCATTATGGGTGGATTTTACTGATTTTTAAAATTGCAAATATAGTTGATTTTCAAAGTAAATGCATTTGTTTTTAATTACTGACTCAGCCACATAACCCAATTTAATTCATTAAAGTAGCTGAGCATTCCAACATCACAACTACACACTTGCATTCACTATAACCATGTCATCTCGAATTGGCCAATGATTTTATCAACTATAGGGAGCCCTAAAATCCCTCACCCTCACATGCGGTCTGTTCCACTGTTCCCTGCTCTGCTATGTTAACCAGCATGCTCCCGCCTCTTTAGCATAACTGTCAGTCTAGTCAGCTGAAACCAAATGTAGCTCCTATGAAGAGAAAAACCGAACCATTCACCATAATCTGTTTATGGATTTTAAGTAGCACATGTGGCTATGTAAAACCTCGCATTGTGATTGGGTTAGCTACCCAAACAGCCATCACGCTGAATGGCTGAACTACTCTGCAGGCAGCATTTTAATTGGTTACTCGCCTAGTGGTGTTTCCAAGGTCATGTGTTGTAGTACGAGCTGCTAAAAGACAAAACCATGTCGAAATGTTTTAATCCAAAGCAATAGGGCTTTCCCATGGCAACATTGAACAGCCAATGAACATGTTTCTGTGCAATGAGGTTATATTCCTGTCTACTGACATCACTTCCCAGTCTACGCAGAAAGCCATCGTAGTACCCAATCAAATCCTGACAAGTCTTGCAGACCACCAATCTTCCAACAGCAGCTGCAGCAAATCACATATTTGTTGTGTAACTAATGTTTCAACATAAGTCCCAATAAAAGGCCAAATGTTTTAAGGAATAGTAGACAATCAAGCAAGATGACAGCAATGCCTTTGGAGTAAAGAGTGAATCATTCAAGATTACACCTACGCCTACAAGTCTTCAAGAAGTAAAGATACAGGTCAAAGCTGCAGATGACTGTAACTGTCACAATTATCCACCTCCGTTTCCTCAAGACATTACTTCTGAGTCATGGCCTTAATTTTGTCATTGATGCTACATGGAGGCTCTTTGTGTGAGTGTGCTGGTATATCTGATATAAGTGTGGCGGGAAGACGCACTGTCCATTTTATTCCTTTTGTTATACTGTGTAGGAGTTGAGTGTTGCTTGATTTTATCTGTTTAACTGAATTAACCAATAGAATAACCATGATGTTGCCCCTTTGACATTGAACTCTGTCTGTGAACTCTAGAGTCTGCGCTTTTGTTTCAGTTTGACTCCTAATACAATTAATTGAAGACCAAACAATTCCACATAGTTTGAATTTAAAATATTAATATGTATGGGTAAAAACAAGATTCAAAGCTAAAAAAAATTCTTACCAGAATGGTATGACTTTGTCAGCCAGAGTCTTGCGAGATTACTGTCGTCTCATAGGTTGAAAAGAAATATTCTATACCAAACACCAACACCTGGAGGATAAAGAGAAAGGTCGATAGAGAAAGACATTAAATAAGATTTGAGCGAAAGGATCAGAAATGGACGGCATTTATAAAATCAAGGTCTAGAGACATAGTGACAGGCATCATGTTTGTGGTTATTACAAGTCAAGAGAAAGCGAAGCATATTAAAACATGGTGTTTCTTTTCAGTTAGTAAATCACATTCTCTAGGTGCAAAAACCCAACTGAATTGGTCTAAAATAATACAGGCCTTCACCTATCCTGCCAGTGAAATAGCTTAGGAAAATAATTTCTTTGGAAACTGCGGAATGAAGATAGGCAGGAGAGGAAAGAGAAAAGCTTATGAAAGGACGAGTCCGTCAACAAAGCGCAGATGACGTGAAGTCTGAGGCAAGGTAGGATGAAAGCGGTGTTTCATTCTACTGTCTTCTCCCCGTGTGCTTTGTCATGTGTATTGTGCCTCAGCCTTCATGAGCCATCATGTTTCCAAGCCTTTACAAAATGAACGGTCATGGGAAACACAGTAGGCAGCGTACAGACTCCACAGGGAAACCCAGCTCCGCTGGACCCCCCATGGCCAAGCAGTGTCTCTCTGTCTGATTCTGTTCCATGGTAGAGCGTCGTCCCCAGGGCAGCCAGTTCATGTACCTCAAGAAAAATATGTACTGCTAAGGTAGTATGCAGTTTATAATGAATTGTTCATGACATTGTCCTATGTCTGATCCTCCACAACTCTCAGCTCAGAGTATCTCTGTGTAATACTGCTCCTTAGCAGTCACTTATCTTTTCTTATTTAGCCATTTTTTGCAACCAAATTCATCTTGAAGCAGCGTTTTTTTAGGGCCATCAATTCTGTGCCATACATGAAGCACAGTATCCAGTAGAAACCGCCAATATTTTTGTCATACCATTTGGTCGGGATTTCCGTTTCTTTAATGTAAAAACAAGTGCTTTGAGTTACAGTTTTTGGACATATAATGGCAAAGCACTGTTAAATAATTTTATTTCTGTAAGATATTGGCTGAATGAATATGCTTCACCTTAGCTATCAGATAATCCTCAGTATTTGGTACCCTACTGGACTGATTTCCCTGACTGTTCATTTTGTGAAGGAAAAATAAAAAAGGAAAATGTATTCAAAAAACAATTCCTTGTTTTATATGAAACATGAATTAATGTGTTCCGTGAGAATAAAGATCAGAAGCTACCCAACTCTTTGGTGTTTTGACAGTTTTACTTAAGTCTGAATGTGAATACATCAAGTCTTTGCTTTGAACTGGGAAGATGTTCTGATGTTATTACCATATCACAGCATCGCAGTGTCATGTCACATAACATGTTATGTACTTGTCAGTGGTAAAGCCAGATTCATTTCCTCCAGAATAATCTATCCACGTTAGTAGTTACGCAGTTTGACCCCTTACACAGTCAGCCAGTGTCTCTCTGACAAACGTCATTTGATGCCAGAGCCTTTCTGCAGTCAGCCATTTTGTGTCACAGACATACCCGATTTCAGCAGCTCTTCTCTGGTCTAGTAATATTCCACAGCCTCTGCTCCCTCTGCAGGGGGCACATTGTGTCCTAACCACTGAATGAAGTTTGAGGCATTGACCCCCTATGGCCTTTAAATGTCCCCCTGTCCTACCCTATTCCATGCCATCCTGTCTCCCACTGGGCGGCCATTTTACATCAAATGGAGTAGAAGCAGCTGAAGCCTCCAGCGTCATTTTCATTCACAATATTGTTTATTTCATTCTGCTTGTATATTGCCAAGCTATTCAGAACAAGGCAATTTACATTTGAGTGTCCACCTGTGGACGTTGAACAGGATTAGCATTTAACTGTAAACTGCTGAGCTGCCCTTTGCGAACATATATTAACATTTCAGACATAGGCACCTGTCAGTAAACTCATCTGGAACAGCTCCCTGGTCCTCTTACATGTCCTCATGTACACTCAGAACAATTCAATCATCAACATTTTGCAGTTTCCCTCACTTGCGTCTTTTTCTGGCGTCTTAATCCCGCCCACCGGGGATTCATGGAAACCAAGCGAGGAGAGAAGAAGCGAGGAAATATGTTTTTAGAGACATGAGACATTTTTCCTCCGAAGCGTCACGTGAAGCGACGTCCGTTTCTGATGACGGCGGCAGGTGATCACAGCTGGATCAGCTGTCAGTCGGCTTTAACAGCTGTAGAGTCTTTTGATGGAGTTTGTGTCTGCACACACGTGCGCTGTGTTGGTGCTAATAAAGTCTCATCAGTGCAGAGCAGCATGACTCTCTGTTACCTATTTAACAAACACCTGCACATGAATAATTATAGGTTACTGTATGTCCTGCTCACAGGATCCTTTCTACTGGCATATTTGCCGATATTATCTGTTTTTGAATAGATGTTATTGTTATTGAATAACTCAGAATATGATCCTGGTGTCTTGGTGGATTTATTAGGCTAAATGTGTAAATTGTAATGATGTAACTCATATTAAAGCTGCCACTCAGTTTTAGGCTTTCTGTTTTTTCCTCTTCTGATATCCTTTAACACTACTGCATACATTTTATTTGCAAGTCACATCATTTGTCACAAAATTTTTTTTTTCAGCTTTCATTCATTCTTTCATCAGCTGATTTTACTCGCGGAGCTGCCGGCTGCTTTCATCAGATGCAGTCGATGAGATGGCTGGATGTGCAGGCTTTATCTTCCTTTGCTCGCTTCATTGGAGACTTTAGTGAGACTTGTCGGACTCCTTAGGCCACGTGTTTACTATGTTTTATTGTCGTCTATGTGGACTAAACACAGGAATGACCAGCCTCCCATGTGACTGAATAGAAATGACGATGACGGGTTTCTTACTGACTCTCTCTGACTTTAATTGTTTCCATGATAAAAGCTGATGGGAGAAATAAATGTGGGGCTTTTGTTGTTCAGACCTACAATGAACTCAGATTTTAACTAGACAGTGAATCATAAAACAAATCAAATACAAGACTTTTCAGTGATACACTTGAGTTTATTGTTATTTGTCCAGATGTATCAGATCATTCCGATCAGCTGCAGCGTCCAATCAATATAATGGCTACCCAAGAAGTGGGCGTGTCGGTCAGTAAAATACTTTCACGAAGAATGCACTGGTGTTTCCTCGCTCCTCAGAGCGCAAATAAGAGCTTTGGGACAGTTTGCAAGATGGAGGAGCGGAATAACTTTCGGTTCAAGCGAAGATCGAGGAGCGAGGAAACAACAAATTAAGAGAAGCACCTTCTGCTCTGATTACAGGAGTGGAGTTGTGTCCACCAAAGTCTTTTCCGCGCTGGGCGCTGAGTCACTGTCACCTTTCACTCAGCTGTCCAATCACAGTAGAGGAGGGGCAGGACAAATAGCACGCCGTAGCAACGGTTACTATACTAACTATTGGACCAAAAGGTGGTACTTGACGAGATGTTTCCTCACCCACAAAATCTCATGAACCCACATATGGAACCGTCTCGGTTTGTGAAAATAATTACTTGGTGGGGGGTGGGTAGATGATTTATGCGTATGTGTATTCAGATAATATCAAAGCGGATCTGCGCACCAAGTCAGCTGCTGAAACGAGTGCAAACAGCTGCTGATGTCAAATTAATTATGTGTAAAGCGTCCTTGGGTCTCGTGAAAGGCGCTATATAAATATAAGTTATTATTATTATTAAGCTGTACTATCAATAACCAGAGCATACAGCAAAGATCTGCTGTATTTCACATTGTAACCTAATAAAAGCCCATTATGTAGTCATGCAGTCCCGTGATGACAGTTGTAATTGGGCCTGTAGGCTATTAGAGTTACATTTTTCTGTGTCAGTTCTTAAAGGGCCTGATGATGAAACGCTCACCTCATCAAGCTGAGGGCTGATGTTTACTGTTTACAGACAAAAGGACAAAAAAGATCAATTGGATTTCTGTGTAGTGAACGAACACATAGGCCACTGTAATCTGTGACTGTCTTCAACATACGCTATAATGTTTATTGCAACCTCGAGATGTTTCTACATGTCATAATGTTGACAAACACGCTTCTTGATTGTGAAGATATGATCTGTAGCCTTTATGTATAGGTGGTCTGCTCATCTGTCAGAGATCACATGTTCCTGCTTAAACACACTGCCAGATCAGACTAAGCAATACAGACAGTCTATCTGGATAGCAGGATATCTGGACGCTTTGTCAGACTAGAATTCCCTTCCCAGATTTCGGGAACTTCTTCCGCCTGTTCCTCTGCCTGGCTCCACTCACTTCTTTTACTCTCTAAACCACTTGGACCTTCCAAAGACCCCATAGACTCTGCTCCCTGCACAATTAAGTATTTTGTAAATAAATGTCTTTCAGTTTAAATACCTGACCGCATGCTGTGTTCTGCAATTGGGTTCGAACTGAAGTCTAGCCTTAACAGATGTAGGGATGGGCAGAGAGATGAAAAACAGGTGAAATGAGGTGAGGAGATAACATCCCCCTATTAGAAGGAGTGCAGCGAGGCAAGTGTGTATTAACTGTGTTCGGTGTGGTTGTGATTCTGAGACCACCCGCATGGACACACAGGGCCGGCGGTGGTATGTTGGTGGAGATTGGTTGTGGTGTGCACGTACACACAGACATATAGACCCCCTGCCAGTACAGAAGGTGCTGAGGCAGGCTCTGTGCTTGTTCATAAGATATAGCAACTCTTCACAGGAAAGTTGTGTTTCCAAATGAAAAACACACTCCCAAAGCGTGATTTATACTCCTGCGTCGGGTCTACGTGCGTAGCCTACTTCCACTGTGTCGATTTTTGCCGGCTGGGCAGGCTAACTTCCGGTGTGGCCCTCCGCTAACTTGAATAGGGCTAAAATTGCATACGTGCGACTTTTCAAATGTCGTCAACCGAATGGATCACATTCTGATAGTTAAACAAGTCATTTCGTTCGGGTTGTGACAGTCAAATATATCGATCCATTGTGTTACAGCCGCTGATTTGGCCGCTTGTAAAATTTACTTCGAAGCACGAGACACTTCCTGTTGGCTCGCAGGCACTACGAGGCTACCCAGCCGACCAATCACAGTTTTTACGGTCTGCGTCGCCTCGACATGTAGTTACATTTTTGAGGAGAGGAAGTATAAATCACACTTAATTTGTGTGCTATGTCTGGACCAGCAGCATGGTCACAAATACCTAGAGACTGGGCTCAGACTGATAGGTTAAACCCAATCTGTACTTTTATTTCAAATCACATAAAATCAGTGTGGCCCTGCAGGTGTCCTTTAATTTTTAAATGCCGTTTCTTATATAGTGCAATGCTATTATGTAATTTCTGAATTATGACAGAAACATTTTGTTCACACTGTGAAATACTGTCATGGTAAGTATGTCATTAAAGGGATCCATAGTCTTATGTGTTCCTCTAAGGTGATCTTAACTACAAAGAGCACATAAGGAAACAGGTAAAACTGAGCATGACTTAAACTGAAAAGGTGTAACACAACTTTAAATGTCACATGAAACAGTTACTGTGATTAGCAAATTAAAGGAAAACATTTTTTGCAATCATGTTTTCCCTTAAAAATAATTTGTAGCATCACACGACATAATTTGCTCATTTGAATTATTACTTTATTCCCTTGATTTACAAAAATTGTGCTTTCAATTTAATTCATACGCTCAAATTAGATGATTAGCAGTAAATTCAGCTGAGTGTGCAAATATTAGACTGAAAGCAACACTGAACTAATCACTAAAGATAAAGTATTTCTTAACAGATAATCCCTGCTGATTGTTCAATTTATAAATCTGCTTCTTTTAAAGGGGATCTGTCAGTAAAGGTTTATTTTGCATTGATCACTTCATTAAGCTTTATGCAACAAAGATTCACTGGCTTTCTCATGACATTACTCTGAGGACAAATTTCAAGTCATTAACTCTCAATATAGTTCTCAAAGCAAATGAATTTGTGTGAGCCTGTTTATTGTTCTGAATATTTATGAGACAATGTGGAATAACAAATCAGCTTTTCTTCACTGCAAGGACTCTCTAAAACTTTCATGTATTGTTGCTTAATTTATTTTCAGTCACGATGACTGCATTGTGTACCTCCAGCAAACAGTCTCTTGAATTTATTTAAAGTGACATATAATTTTAGCCCAAAATGTTACTTTTGAGTGGCCTGGATACCTGGATACATTTGCTCTTAAAGTTGTTTTTAACTCTTAGTTAAATGTCAAATAGTCTGCCTGAGAGGTGAACCAAGGACCATTTTTCTAATGCAGTTCTGATTGCACAACGCAACAATGATTAAATTCCAATGTTTAAATGATGAACATTTTAAATGTGTTGATTCTGTGATAAATGATGAAAAGCTCATTTGACACATTATTATTTTGCATGTTATATGAGATTCTGAGCCTTACATTAGCTGTACTCAATTTTACCTTATTGTTGTGATGTAACCGTAGTAGTTTTTGTAAATTGATATTCTGTATGTTGAAATTACTTTCACTGTTTTCTGGCTATACAATGTTTTCTGGGGGTTCATAAATTTGCTCCAATCCTAGCAATTCAGAGAGATATGGCCTGGGTACAAGGAGCTGTACAGAGAAAATGGGAAGTGGTACAACTGTGGAACTGTCTAATTTGCAAACTTTGTCTCAAAGGCTTGGAAAAGAAGGCAAGCTAGTTTGTTTAATATATTTAATTAGGTTTTGTGTAGGGGTACGTGTATATGTAGGTGAATATCTGAGTAAATGGATGCATCAGTGTATGAACACATATTTGCGTACATATGTATTAGTATTATTATTTTTCCTCTTCTAATTCTTGTTTCTGTTTGGCTAAAATTGTATATGATGTACTCTGGACCTGGATATCTTGCATATTAATTTTTTGTATATTAATTTTGGTGTCTTGAAAGCCCACGCGGGCTGGGTGTAATTAAAAGCATGACAATAATAAAACTTCATTCATTCATTCATATAAAACACAATCTACAAATTTAAACTTTAATTGAAATCAGTAACTTGTACTTCAAATCAGAATTTGAATGCAAAATGATTTGTCTGCAAGTGAGGGACATATTCTGTTTATAGATTCTTTCGCGTTTGTTTTCAGAATTTTGACACTACTGCTTCGCTGTTTTACAAATTCTACAATTTCTACAAATGCTATCTTTACAATTTGCAAACAAACACAGTCTAACTTGGATTTTCAAAATGTTTCAAGACGTTAATTAATCATAGTTTGGTTCGTGAAGTGTGCCTTTATAATATAGTTTACAGTGATGGAAGAAGTAATCAGTTTATTTTACTTAAGTAAAAGTACTAATACAACACTGTGAAAGTAATAGTCCTACATTAAAAACCTTACTTAAGTAAAAGTATTGTTAGTAACATTTAGTATGAAGTATTAAGTATGAAAAGTACAGCGCAGTAAAATTTACATCTTTTATAAGATCACCAAATGTTTGTAGTGTTGTTGTCCTGTGAGAACCACTTATCTCTAAAAAGTCACCTTTTCATGAGCTCAGAAAAACAGCCCTGTTTCAGCTTAGTGAGGATGCATTTATCCATGTGGGTTTAAAGAGTTTATTCAGCTTAAGAAATAGGATCATTTCCTCAGCCCATAAAGGAACACTTCATTCTTCAGTTAATTAAAAACATTCAAAATCACCACAGCAGGAGATTCATTGTTTTCACTGGACAGGAAGGGTTGTTATCTGAAGTAACTAGTAACTAACTGTCAGACAAATTAGCACGAGCAGAAATGGACTGCTGCATTCAAAGTATGTAAAACCGTTTTACAAAGGCACACTATGAAAGGGAAATCATATCATTATTCAGCACTTAAGTGATCATGCACACAAACACAAATAAAGTTATCGCATGTTGTACATATTCAGAAACATTTCAGGTCTTATTTTGTAGGGCTTCTTGAGGGGATGTGACATCATATAGAAGCAATACCTCTGACTGGCTGACTACACTAGCAGATTGCGGTCACACTCCACGGTAAACCAGCATCAACATTTTTTGTAGACAAAGGCAAAGCGATGCCCAAATACACTGTGATCCAGAGATTTTAAATGCCGGGCTTTGCAAAGAATTTGTTCCTAATTTGTACGCATGTCTTGAAACAGTGGTTTAAAAATCCAAGTTAGACTGTGCTTGTTTGCAAATTGTGAAGACATTTCATTTATAGAAATTGTAATTTGTAGCACAGTAGTATCAGAATTCTGAAAATAAATGCAAAACAATCTACAAATAAATAAGACCATCACATCACATACAGACAAATGATTTCATTTTGAAGTACAAGTCACTGATCTCTATTTGTGGATCATGAAGAGTTAGTTTGTGGATTTTGAATTTATTTGTAGATTGTCTTTTGTGTTTGAAAATTGTAATATATATTTGTTACTCATAGTCTGGGCACAATGATATTGAGGTCGATGTAGCCCCATAGGCTCCTCCAGTCTCCAAGTGTCCTTGGGCAAGATACTGAACCCCAAATTGCTCCTGAAGGCTGTGCCATAAGTGCATGAATGTGTGTAAATGATAAGTTCCTTTCTGATGTGCAGCTGGCACTGTGCATGGAAATGGCATGGCGGTGTATGAATGTGTGTGAATGGGGTGAATGTGACATGTAGTGTAAAGCACTTTGAGTAGTCGGAAGACTATAGAAGTACAGTCCATTTACCATTATTATTTTTCAACCATAACCAAGTACGAAGGCCTAAACAGAACTATAAAAACATAAATCATACTGCAGTTGCTATTATATAGAGAAAAAAATTATAGGTTGTTCGTAAAAGTTTTACATACACATTCTGTATAAACATTCCAGAAACATTAATTGTATATGTTTCCACAAGACGTTGGTGCAAATCTTAATTTAGTCAGCATTATGTTTCTCTACAAAAGGTGTTTGCTTATACAGAAATGTATGTGACAGGGTAATATGGTTAAGGTTAATAAGGTTAATAATGGGGAAACACATTAAGTTATATCATTAATGTGACACTGACATTATTGATGACATTAATGTGGTAATAAACTGATAATAATGAGGTGATATAGGTTGATGTTTCCACAACATTATTGGCTACTATTTTCATAATACATTATAAATTGGCAATTACTATATTAGAATATTAGAATTCATCCTCCCTTATATTCCAAACACTCCCTAATGTTTCAAGGTGATATTCTACAAATGATATGTCAAATTATGTGACTTGTTAACTGAAAACACTTTAGTAGTAGTAGTTTCTGTGTAATCTGTGAGTCAGGGCCAGCGCACTGACATTATACAGTTGTAAAGTAAACCTGTCAGGAACTTTTTCTGATTTACTGCAATCATATCTTTGACAGTATGTATGCTAATACAATACACATCGCATTAAAAGGAAGGGTTTGGAAGAAGCACACACACACACACACACACACACACACACTGTAAACCTTGCAACAGCTGTTGTATGTGATGCATGCACTACTACTCATTCAAGCCGCCGATCCTCTTTCATAAGAAGTGAATGTTATGTTATGGTTATGTGGTTAAAGTTTTGTGACAGCAGTGTGCCATTTAATAAAACATTAGGTCTAATGATGCTGCTTTAATTACATTTTGAGTAACTAACAATTCTTATTGTGTGGTAGCTGATTTACCTGCAGATACTGTTTGTTGTGTGCAGATGCGGAAAGTAACAAATTACAATTACTCACGTTACTGTAATTAAGTAGCGGTGGGGTGGCAGTGGTGCAATGGATAAGACTATCCCTTTGGTGTGAGAGACCCGGGTTCAGTCCCCCACTGTGACCCGTCCACCATTGTGTCCCTGAGCAAGACACTTAACCACTCGTTGCTCCAGAGGCGTGCGACCTCTGACATGTATAGCAGTTGTAAGTTGCTTTGGATAAAAGCGTCAGATAAATGTAAATGTAGTTTTAAAATCTAAAAAAATACAATTAGGCTATAAAATATCCCATTCCCATGACATCAAAATCGATGTTTAGGCCTAAATGTTTTTATATGATGATTGCACTGGGCCTAAACGTCATGGCAGGATCTGGCCCATCAATGACAAAAAATGTTGTTTGTAGGTATGTTTGATGATATTTTCGTGATTTTTTCCTGGAAAACGATTTTAAAATGTTGGTGAATGATCCTGCACTGGGGGCCTGTATTCATTTAATGTCCAATGAAAAGCTTTGTTTCTATAATGCTGCTGAAAAAAAAAAATTCTGGGAGCGGACACCACTGATTACTGTACAACTTTATTCACTGATTTTGCTGAAACGGGATCATATTTAATGGAAAATATTATCTGGCTTTCTCTCTGATGTTCCCCGGCTACTCTGCTTCAACTCCGTGATTTACGGAGTTCCCTTTTAAGCTTTACTTGTTGCTGTAGCAAGTCAGCTGCTGCTAAATAGCTGCCATTACCTAATTAGCTCAATTAGCCTGCAGCTATTCGTCAACTTAGCTTACTCTGCCCATACTGGGACCTCGGAGCACCAGAGTGTGTGTTTAAGTTCACACCTTTATGCAAGCACTGGAGGTTTTCAGGCCAGAGGTAGGGGGAACCTGCGGGGAATGGTTGCGGGGATCAGTGCTGGGCGAGTGGGCAACAAAACTGCTCCCAGCAGCTTCCGGGTAAACACGGCACGAACAGGACTGAACACAGCCTCATTAACGTTAGTTGACTCAGCCTCGGGGTGATAAGAGCCAAACCAGCAAGAAAACCACCTTCGTACTGTATTCCCAGTAGTCATGGAATCCAAATGTACCTGTAATCTGATTACATCTTTATTTTCTGTACTGTAACGGAATACAGCTACTTTATTTTTGTATCCTATCCTATCACCAACCCTGCCTGTTTTCCCGCCAGAGTTTAAGCTGTTCCGCCACAGTTTCCTAATGAAGCGAAAACATTCTCAAACTTCTTATTATAACATTAAATGTTGTTGTTTATTTTGTATGAAGTTGTTGATTTTGGTATAACTATCAATTATCACTGCTTGTGCATTATTGGATGAAAGGAATTATGAAGTAAATAATGTTGATGCACTTCTTTCTTTTGGATAAGATAATTGACTGGAAATTTAGCAGTATGGGCTGATCAACTTATTACAGTGTTCTTGTACTGCTTGCACACAGATATGAAACATTTGCTCTTAGATTTCTGCTCTGCTCTCAGATTTTTTAATGCAATTACCCTGTCAAACCCCGAAATCAACAGAATTCCGGGTGTTTTGTTGAACAATGAAATGAGACTTGCCTCGTTGTGACACATTTGCTTCACTTCTCAGAACGTCCAGTAAAGGTGGTTACTCTTTAACCACTCCACAGCTTTATTATATACTTCCCGTGCTTTCGTTACAAATTTTGGAATAAAAAGACAGTTATTACATATACCAGTGCCCTTACTTTTTACTACAATACCTGCATACTTTATATAAGTAGCTACATAACACACCGGCCTCCAATCAGAGTGCTGGAGGAGAAACAACGTCACCTTCATGACTCAGTCACCACCAAAGTCAAGGACCTCCAGTAAGCTTTTACTTCCTTCAAATTGAATTGATAAATATAAATGAAAGGAATTTAAATTGATAAATACGTGCAAGCAACAATAAATCTGAGTACAAGCACACAGTTTGAGCAGAAGAATAGCAAATGCAGGGGCTGTTTGAATGCAAGGGCAGGGTTTTAAGGGAAAGCATTTTAAAAATCTGAACATGAAATCAATAGGTCATGCTCTGAAATTGAAAGACCCTGCTCTTGAATAAAGATCTGGAAAACAATTACATATTCTAGTTAGTCAACAGTTCATAACACAACATGAAACTGCTGTCAAGAACAATCCAAAATAAGAGCGGCGTCTGATATACTATGGCTCAGTGTAATTTAAACAAACCCCTCTATGACTAAATGATCATTTTCTTGGGCAAACATGAGTTTGGACAGTGGAATAGGAAAGCGAGAGGGCTAGAAATTGGAATGAAATAAACAAGGGAAGAAAGAAAGAAAAAGAAAGAAAAGTGTGAGAGAAAAATAAATCAGGAGAAAAGGAAAACAGCAGGTTAAAAGAAATGGAGCAATTTCTAATTCCGCCATGTCTCTATCTCACTCACACACCTAGTAGCAATTTAAAAGTAACTTTATTACCTACCTACTCTCTTTCTTTTCTCTCTCATACATGCATATACACACACATACACACACACAGTCACACAACTAGACATACACATCCTATTAGCCAGGATAACAAGGCCCGGTTGTGCCCAACATCACACTCACTCCATTCTGCTTACAGTATAATAGCTATGGATTGGCCATGTCACGGGTACACACAGCACACATTCAGACGCCTACACCCTTACACAAGTATTTTCATGATTTACAGCACAAGCAAATGTACGGCTGCACAGAGACACACAGCGAAGAGGCGGGGAGAGTGCAGACAGTACTGAAACGCACACGTGTCCCTGTTACTTGATTTGTTAAAAGTCATTTTTCTTCTATAAAATAAGTGTAAGAATGTAAGAATGGTACATAAAGCAAAAGTCACAAGATAAAATTCTGGTCACAGAGAATACAAGGAACTTACAGCAAACTTTTAAATGTTAAATGCATATTGACAAGTTAGTGCTTATCATTAACAAATTACAGGTTAATCACCGTGTAGCCAATTTTTCTTTCACAAAGAAAACAAAACCTACAGAAACGATAAATGTTGGTTGTGTATTTCTTAAACTGTTATATTGTACTAATACACTAATTTGTACTAGTTACTCATCCAGGGTGTGAACAGTGCAGGACAGATGTAGACACATGCCAACATGAGAATAAGGGGAGTAGTGGCACTTATTTTTTTCCACTTCAAACACTCTTTAAAATAGTAATATTTTGTAATTGAAGTTGCTTCAGTTCTGAATAAAATATAATTAAACCCCAAATGGAATCAATACATATAAAATGAAACAGCAACAACATTGTCTTATATTTTCCATGAGGTGCCAAATCTCAGAATTGTTGTAAATGCATTATTTTGTTGTGTTTTAACAGAAAATTTCATTCATACTTACATTCAGATTTCCCAAGAGAAACCAGTGACTATGAAAAAAACTTGCTTACCCCCAGTGGTATGTAGCCATGCAGATACTATAAGTCTTATGTGCTGTGGCTTGGAGGCACTGGGCTCTCACATATCTGCTGCCCCTCCAATATAATAGAGGTGAATGGAATTTTGTTTTCGTTGCTCAAAGAACTTAAATAGTTGAGAAGAACTCAAGCAACACGTCTTTCCAGAAAGAATGTCTTGGTTTCCGTGGATAACACACAAACCGAGCTGTTAACAGCTTCCACTGGAACTGCTTTCCATTGAAGAAAGAGTCCCTCTGAAGACATACAACTGTTGATGTAAAATGTCACTTTTAAATGACAAATGAAATTCCATTAACCTGAATGGAGATGTTTGGCCCAAAATATAAAAAAAAAGAAAATAAAACCAAATCCATCTGCAAGACTACATGCCACTACAGGTAAGTGAGAAACTTTCATTGGTTTTTACTTTATTTTGTTTTTATTTCTTGTAATTTAAGTGATCTAACTATTTACTGAGGTTTATTTATCCTATAAATGGTTCATAGTATTTTCATATTGCATCATAAAGTAACTAAGGAGGAAGTTTTCTACTAAAGGAATAATTGCACTAATCAATATTCTAATAATAGATCAATCAAGTGTAACTTTTTAGTTCCCCTCAGCTGAACATACCATTTTAGCATCTTTCAGCTCATATATTTGGATTTACAGCTCCCAACTTTCCTTTTTTGGTTCAGCCTCATCGCTTATAGCGTTAATGGAACATAGAGCAGCTAAAGAGCCAGATATTTCCCTCAGAAGTTGGTGCAGACTAAAGGCTAAATTGAGAGTGAATGTCATACTTACATTCATCAGACGGCCCCAAGCATATAAACTCCTACCGAAGATGTAATTCTAAAAAATCACTCAACAAATTTAGTTTTCATTTTTAGAGGATTCATAAGTAGTTACCGAGTCTATATCCCTTATAATAATCTATTCAGCACATTTTAATTGTTAGTCCAGCCTACTTTTATTGCATGGCTCCAGTATTTATCATTTGTTTTGTTTAAATACCAAGCCAAACATAAACAGTCATAAATCTTCCATGATGAACACAACATATACATCCCAGGGGATGTTTCAGGTCCCCATAGAGCAGCCGTTCACAGAGCTTGCCTGTAAATGGCAAATTCCTCTTTGTCCCATTTTAACAACTACTCTCAGGTCTTGCCTTCATTACAAGGCCCAGGGAATATTTGCTGCTGTGTTTTTCTAGTTTAAAAAATACTAAGTTAGACACACAAGCAGCCTACGCCCCCACACATTAGCACACATGCACATTTTTTTTCACACATATACAAATATACACAAACAAGTGCACAGGCATGCACATGTACACGCAAACATGGTCAGTGACCTTACAGGCAATTTGAAGGTTTTTAGCAAATCCACTGTTAAAAATGATTAGGCACTTGTCAAGGGTGAGGTGATTGCCAGTGAAGGGCTTTCCAGTGGTTAAGGGGTGCTTAAGGTCACAGTGTTTTCATCCTCTAATGCAGTCTGAAGAGGTCATCCAACAAAATGGCACCCTTTATCCCACCCACACTAAACATTCAGTGCAAGGAAAAGTAAGACTTTACCCTTTATTTTGACTTTCTTCTTTCTGAATCTAGAATCAAAGTAGCACAGAACATATCACAACAAAGACTATGCAAATGTAAAGACATACCAGCTCACATGATGAGATTTAAGCTAAAAATATATTTCTTTCATGACTCATTACTAATTTGTTTCAGGTGGTTTACTGTTGCAATAATGTCAGTGAAAAAAAAGTATGACTCTTCTGTTCCCTGAAGGAGAGGAACTCGGTATATTACATATGGTATGGGATACCACGCGGGTGGCGTGATATCTCGTACTATATGTGTTGTACCAAGTGAATCAGCTGAAAGGAAACAGATCCAATGCACTGGAAAAGGCGCATTCCAACCATAGATGTCTTTTATCACATTAAAGTCACACAACATATGTCCAGCAGCACGACACTTTGCATATGTAGCCATTGGAACAGCTTCAAGTGTTCAAGCCAATTATAACAACACTTGGCCAATCACTACATGTGATTAGAAGCCATTAAGACTAAACAGCTACCATGCAAATGTATCACACATAGAATTTGTTGGTGTTATATCAATCTGTTAAAAAAACGAATGCCTTGTTTTATGCAGATCAGTTCTGTTTGCCAACCAATCCAACTCTGTCGTTGTGCTTCAATCTAAATAATAACCAATAATCATTTCCATCCAAACACTTCCTAAAACAACCCGCAAAAGGCTGTGAAATACTCTTTGTATTTTTCACTTTTCATCAGGATGTTCTACTGCTGGGCCTAAAGCCGCGAGCTCGAGTGGAGCAGCAGTTACTCACCCCGACCAAATGGAGGCAGCGGACCTGAAAGTCAAAATCCTAAGCTTGTTGAATAAAGACTTTGCTACACTGCTTAGGTCGGAGCTAAAGACTTTGCTGGCTGAGGAATTTGAGGCTGTCAAATCTGAACTACACACAGTAAAAGCAGAAGTGGCAAATAAGACTCCAATGTGGAAACGATAAAACCACCACATTGGTGTCAGAATTTAGTCTGTGTCTGCGTTTGCTGTTTTATTTTGAAGTTTTTGGTGTTGGCTGTTTGTGTCTGGCATATTTCATGTTTAGTTCTGTGTTGCACCTGTTTGTCCTCCCTCGCTGCTTGTGTTTACCTGTATATATTGTCTTTGTTTCAGTTCTGTCCTTGCCAGTTTGTGATCGTTTGTCATGGACATCAGTTTGTCTCGCTGCCTGTTTGTTAAAACACTGAATGCCTTGGAAATACTGTGCAATTTCTTGGATTATTGACATGGTTTCGCTGCAAACAAAGTTAGGCAAGCATGACATGGAGGTGAGCAGGCCACGGAAAAAATGTCTTGACCTTTCCAACTACAGTATACTCCTTTAGTAAGATAAATCATCAATTATATAGATCAAGAGAGAGTTAAGGAATCAGTGGAAGGGAAAGTTTTAAGAAATCTATAGATAGGATCTATTCCTCCTCTATTTATTCTATTCTATTAACTGATCTAAAACAAAGCTAGCTACAAATTCACGCCTAGTGTTGAGCCTTTGTGTGACCAATGCAGGCAATGCATATGCTTTGGTTTGTCAAACACTAAGTAGTTTCTGCCAATCAATTTTTAAATGTTTTCAAAGGTTTTTGATGTACACACAGAGCCTTCTGCTACTACTGCAATGTTTGGATTATGTCTACATGGTATACATGTTAGTTTCCAGTCAAAAAATATGATCGCTTTTGCATCTCTTTTAGGTAGATGACTTATACTACTTAATTCCCTTCAACCTTTAAGCTGTGGATTAAAGACCATATACATCATTTGACAGTGGACAAATACTGGAGTGCTGTTCTACAAGAGGATTTGATCTAATTCTATGCTACATGGATTACTTATTAAATTGATTCTGTTTGATTACGTAATGGCACTGTATGTATTTATTGCCTTGTGTACGACTTTAAATACTAATGAAAAGAGAAGTGTTATCAGAGTTGGAGCAAGAACAAATTCAAAATGCAAACTTTAAAGGATCACGTAACTTCTCTCATATTACTATATACCAACACACCTAAACTTTGGCACTACAACATGAACATTAACCAGTGCTAAAGTGCCAGAGTGCAAATCAGGATGAATTCCAGAAATAAATAAATGCATGCTTATTGCACAAACATACATAAACACAATGATGTGTGCTTTTACTTCTCCATAAAGGGCACAGATAAACACAGTCTGACTCATGGATAAGCATGCACCTACACATGCTTAACCACTTAATACAGTAAGCAACTACAGGAACACCGATCACAGTACATGCGTTGCCAATCTGGGGTACATTAAGAGGCTTTAATGCTAACGCATGATGTAAGTGGTCTTTCTTGCTATCCCTCACATGTGGCAAGGACTCATAAATACGCATGTACAATAGAAGTCATAAAAATCCACGAGGACGTCTTCCTATCTCCTCTCCTAAGACCAGCTATTTGTCAAGGGTGTCGGTCAATGTTTTGTTTGGCACAAAAACTTCCTCTTGCAAACGCACAATAAGGAAAAAAAACCTAGTCAGATATTTCAGAAATTTGCTGTGGATATTCATGACCTTTCCTCTTTCACCTTCTTAAAGAAGAGCCACCTAACACAAGCAATGCTTTAAAAAAAAAAACTGTACGAGACCCACCAAATAAACTAATCTTGATAAATGTTAAACTGTGATGGTAACAGGATGGTTAAAGCCCTTAAAACCAAGGTTGAGTAAAATAATGACATGAAAATGTGATAACAGCTCACTTAGCAGACATGTAACAGCAAAACTTAAAATGACAAGCATTCCAAAAATTAAAAAAGAAAAAGAAAATAACACTAAAATACTTGAACATGACAAGAACAAAAATGTGAGCGAACTGAACTTACAAAGGGTTGAGGTCACATGTTCACAGCCGTCCTTGTGTGTGTTTTTGTGCAGATAAATCATCCCAAGTAGTACATTCAAAACTTAATTTCAGGTAGTAATCCAGATCAATGAGTTCATTATTGCTGCTGTGTGTGTGTTATTACTTCATTTTGACTTAAGTTTTGAGTCTGATTCAAAACACACCAGAAAAATTTAAGAAACATGCATTTTAAACAAGAGTAAACAGAAAAGCAAGAGAGACAGAGAATAAAACAGGAAAAGAGTGTGACTAGTTGTTGTGCAGAAGCAGCCAGAGAGAAGAATCAAATGGCCACTTGAGGCTCCAAGAGCGAGTCAATCCCCAAAGACCCCCATGTTCAAACGCCCAAACTTTACTGCAGAGATAAACACGTTAACAGCCTGGTACAAATACATTTTTGTTTGGTTTTGGTCTCCATAACTCATTTACCCCTTCATGACAACTGTGCGGGGGTGAATTTTTTTAATAAGCTAATAACCCATTTAGCTAAATTATTAAGGCTTATATGCCCTTGTGCCTTTGACCTTAACCTTCGTTGGATATTAAGGCTTATAGTTAATAATTAATGTCTGCTGCTTGAATGACAGGTGGGTGCCCTCTAGGCCTGCCTCAGCTCTACCTATTTGCTATTGCTATTTTCTATTTTTGGATTAGCCAGAGTCAGGCACCGCCAAGATAGCGACGGGCGGAGCCGGCCACACTGAGCTTCACAACGGCTCATCAGAAACCTATGGGAGACATCCCGGACACTTCGTCCATGATTTATACAGTATATGGTGGTTCATCAGTTCTCTGATGAGCCGTTGTGAAGCTGTGAACATAGAAACACTGAAACACACATCCACTCACTCAAAGTATGGTATAGATTATGGGAGACCTGACTTTCTAAACACACTAATGTAAACAGAGGAGATTCTGTCTTTCACACACACACAATTCAGAAAGAATGTCTTCTTAATGGCTTAAGAGAGAGTTATGAACCGAACATACTGTATGTGCGTTAGGAGACAATGTCATGGTGTATAAAAATGTATTTATAAAATAAGGAATTTGTGAAACAACTGAAGAAATTAGGCGAGACACTACAAGCAAAAACAATGTGTTATTTCATGCACCCGTCAATTTTGAGATTTTGGGATAAAAATAAAATACACATTTAGGTGTTTATTTGACTCCATTTTGTCTATTTGCCTGTGCAGATTTCTTAAATTCACCAAAAGCTAGAATTAGATAAAACCTCATTTGCATATTTAAACAAACAATTACAGAAAACCTGTAATACAACAAGTTCTGTCTTAATGTAAGTAATCAACTAGGCAGGTGTGTTCATTGGATTAACCGCAATCGCTGCAGTTTCCCTTCCCTTCTGCTGTGTAGCCCACATGGCGACCGTTGAGGGTGAGTAGTGTCTAGCATTCTACACTGATCGTTACCGTTATGAGTAGAGTACATCACTCAGGTACTACAGCATTTTACCATTAAGGTCAGTGTGAACGCAGTTATGCACTCAAATTCGCAGGAGTAAGTACAGAAGAACGCAAACTGAGACAAAACATGCAGCCATGGTAGCTCAGGTAGGTAGCACATGCAGCCTAGCTAAATAATCAAAAGGAGCTACTACATTTGTTAGCAGTGGTTGAGCTTGGCGGCTTAGAGGCACCAGGGAATGTAATTGGCTGAAAGATGAGAGGGCAGTGACAACACCACTGTCATGAAAATTGACATTATGAAATAAAACATGGCATGAAATTAAAGTGAAAGTTCTAACTGAGCAGGAGAAGCCCTGAGACAGCACATATCCCAGACCTTTCTGTGACCTCGTCCCTCTCTATGTAATATTTACTTGTCTCTTCCCCTTTCTGTGTCTCCTTCCATTCCCCCTTCATCCTCTCGCAACACATCTTGCATGTTTCAGTAAGTTTTAGCAATGACCAACTCTCTAAGGTTAAGTTGCTTCGTGTGTGTGTGTGTGTGTGTGTGTGTGTGTGTGTGTGTCCATTGTGCCAGTTGTGGATGAATGGAATGTGCTACCTGACACTATATGTGACAAAATTAATCAGACATGTTGCAATGTACTATATTGATGCAGAGTAATTCCAAGTGAAACTAAACTATTTCCAGTAATGCAGTACAAAGCTATAGTTATATATTATACATACATTGATAGGACAGCTGTTTTATGGAAATGCACAACACGTTCTCATCTCAATGCGTCGTAACTGACGCTTTCAGCCAGGGTGACAAAGGATTTTACGCTAAAGGTACTCTTCAGTGTCCGTATGAAACGCCCCCGTTTCCTACGTTGCAGCAACACAAGGGAGGCTAACCCTACCTGTTAGTCAGCCGGTCGACATGCATACATTCAGTGACTTAGGTTTAGGCATCCGCATTTCTGATGTTTGTGGTAAGGGTAGGGGCTTCGGGGGGCTGTCAACACCTTTATCGCAAACGTAGCTAGCTAGCTAGCACTTCTGGTCTGTACGGGACGCCCCAGAGCGTGTCATAGAGACACTTCTGGAAGCGTCTCATGGAGACGCTAAAGGTACCCTTCAAATACCCACGCTTTGTCACTCTTTCTCAAATCGTCGCTATATGACGCCCTGAGATGAGAACGGGCTGAAATACAACAGTGCTGGTCAACCCTGTCTTCTGCAATTGAATGCAAGCGTTCGTCTACATCACCTTATGTCCTCTCTTGTATTAAACCTGGTAAGTAATCTTTTTGCATGTCTGATCCATCCGTAGCAATCTTCTACAGATATGTCCATGCATCCAGCATTCATAGAGTCCAAGAGGGGCATCTGGTGATAAATTTCCCACCTCCATGAGGAAAATATTCCCCCGGTGGGGCTGAGGAATGGAAATTAAGGTTGAAGGAAAAGTGGCACCATCCTGGGACGGGCTGCAACCTGCTCTGTGACTGGAAGAGAACAGTGAAACTCCACATCGCCCCACATAATTACAAAACGTTTTGAATTCCACGCATTTCCAAGCACTGGAAATGCGCTCGGTGTCCCAATTAGGAGTTTATGCATTTTTTTTTCTATTTAGTTATGTATGAAAGGTGATCCACAGTTTATTCCACATTGACATATGCTGTGCTGACTGTGTGAAGGGTTTTGAAAAAGTGAACCTGTACAGAGAAATGTTAGAGTTATCTATATGCATTATCTTAACTGGCCCCATAGAGTGTTGTTTGAAAGGTTGCAAATCAGAAACTTTAGAAAACATCAATAATCGAGCTATCTAGTTCAGTTAGATTAGAATATGTTCTTTCTCTTTAAAAATACGCTTGCATAAGCCAATTACAAACCTGAATTCAAGCAATTATCTCAAAGCAATATTCCAGTATAATAGCCCACTTTGTTAACACTGCAGACAATTAAAAGAGAATATTTCCACCGGTGCACTGTCTACATTTTCCAACTCTGCAAATTTAATTGTAACAAATTTTACTTCTTTGTGTTACTTTGCCTGCATGTGTGTGTGTGTGTGTGTGTGTGTGTGTGTGTGTGTGTGTGTCAAGGCTTCCATTTACATGTTGACATTTTTGTTGTTTCTATTTATGTGCCGACGACAACCCGACCTAAATCTTACTCTCTGATTGGGTCCCCGGGAGGCTTGTACAAATGCATTCTGGGAAAATAAAACCTCTCACCAGCTGACCCTGTCACACCTTTCTGTCACTCCTCAGGAAGTAAATTTGTGTGTGTGTGTGTGTGTGTGTGAGTGAGAGTGTGTGTCTTTCCCCAATGGTGATTCTATTTTGCCTTTTCTTTCTTTTTCTTGTTCCATGTCAGGTTTTGGTTTTTCACCTCTGCCACCATCCAGCTGTCTGAAACTAACCCCATCAAGTGAAGCGTTATCTTTATCAAAAAGTGTACTGTAGTGTGAGCTTTTACGATGTAATTCTTGATAATTTTGGTCCAGAAGTATGGATAGCTAGTATATTGTAGTTCAATATAGTTGCTATTTTTCTTAACTACCAACATTCCTAATACTTCATTTCTAAGTTTCTGGTCTCGTTTCTTTCCAAAGTAAGTTGAATCAGGAAGATGCTACTTATTCCTTCACTTCTCTCTCTCTCTCTTTTCCCACTTTCTTTGTAATCCATATGGGCATTTACTCTTCAGTAAACCTCAAACCTCTGTTCTCAAATCTTTTCTCCTCTCTGCAGAGCTGGGGTGGGACATAAAATGACAATTTGTGACCTCTTGTTTGTTCCTCCCTGTCTCTCACCTCCACTGCTACCTCAACAACCTGGCTTGACTAGACAATGGCATGACAAGAGATTATTACAGTTAATTGGATGGGGTGTTAACATGATTATATATATAAATTCACATCCAGAATTTTTTTGAAATCCCTGACAAAGTTGTGCAAAAAGCTGTGCAACATTCACTTCCAGCGCACAGGTCTGAGCTCACCACATCCATCCAAATGCAGCCATTCACCACCAGTGTTTAGACTCCTTCCTATTCCACACATGGCTTCACCAACCCCCTAAAATACTATGAAATAATGATGGTATCTAATTGCCAAAGACTCTTCACAGTTCTCATCTTTTGCACGTCAATAAATATTGCTCACTCTTGATGAAAGCTGTTCTAATTAAAATTCCATGTTCCCATATCCTGGAGAGAAAAGCAAAGAGCCACAGTCATTTTTCTTCAGAGTGACCCACTAATTCATTTAGATGTTTATTTACTGGGTTTTGGAAAGAAGAAGAATTATCCTCAAACCATCCATTAAAACATGAACTCACCAGCAATATGTTAATGGTCCAGTTTTCCAGTAAGTAAGTCAAGTAAGCTAGAATGTAACAAAGTACTTTTTGAGAAAATGTAAGGCGAAGTTACAGTACTTGAGTTAAAGTCAGATGTTTTAGTCTCACAAGCCCAGGCAGAGCCCGTTCCGCCACATTATTTCATCAAGTGTTGACACAGCACATGTCCCAGACCTCTCCATGACCTCGTCTCTCCCCATCTAATATTCACTCACTCCTTCTCCATCTCCTTCCTCCTCTCTTTCTCCTCTTTGTGTCTGCTCGTGTTCAACCTCCTCCCACCGGGTCTTTCATATTTCAGTAGGTTTTAGCAAGGATTAACTCTCTGAGGTTAAGTTGTTCCTTTCAAAGGTCTGTGTATGTGTGTATGTGTGTGTGCTCGGTAGACACAGCATGTCCCAGAGGTTAAGTTGAGTGTTTCAGAAATCAGTAGAGAAGTGTTTTACTGCTGTATAGTCAGGGCAGCGTGTGTGTGTATGTCTCTCTGTGTGTTATCCCCATCAGCAAAAAGATTGTGAAGCGGAAGAAGAGGGGGAAACACTTTTTTTGGAAATAAAAGTCAGGATCGACTTCTCTCCTTTCTCAGAATGTAACATTCAATTTCAGATTACTTTATTTATGTGAAGTGTAAATCGTTCTTTGTTGCCATGGCAAGCAGCGTGGAAAATAGTAAACAAAATGAAATGAGTGTAATACTGTGGATGTAAAGCTTACTACAAAAGGCTGCGTTCAGGCTGCAGGCCAAAGCGACCCAAATCTGATTTTTTTGCTCATATGCGACTTTCATATGTGGTCCAAATCCAATACAGATCGATTTTGTTGACCTCAGTCTGGATACTCAAATCGGGATTAATGCGACTTTGACGTCACTCTGGAGCAGATGCCAGACGGAGCCGCGATGAGCAAAAAAGCTCCACAAAAGCCATTATTAAGCATGTGGCTCTCTCTCTCACAGATTCCCCCACCTGAAATCCACCAGGTCACAAGCGCTCCTCTGAGGTAGGTGAGAGAGAGAGAGAGAGAGAGTTGTGGGACAGATGTGTTGCACAATGCCAGAAACAGTGATGAATGTAATAAAACATTTGTCATAATTCGGGAGAGATGTTAATCCGGGAGTAAACCGGGAGAGGGCAATGAAATAGGGGAGTCTCCCATGAAAATGGGGAGGGTTAGCAAGTAGGAGCTAACCGAGCCTAACTGGAGCTAACCTCTTTGGCTCCTTATTTACAGTACTTCAGCGTGACGTCGTTTTATTCTTCAGCCCACGGCCTGAAAGCGACCCCACTTTCAAGCCATGGACAGTTCACACCGTAGTCTGATATGGGCCACATTAACAGCTCAGATTATTGTTTTAAACAAAAAATTGGTTCTGGGAAAAAAATCGAAACTGAGCATTAAGGCCTGCAGTGTGAACATAGTCCAAGATGAGTGGATGATCCTGTTAGACAGCTGTGTGTCACTTCTAGACGCATACATGCTTCATATTGGCCACAAAGAGGCATGGAGCCGAAGCTTGAGTAAGTGCACTGATTGAATAAATGAATGGAAATGTGAGTGAGATACGCTCCAAACGAGCAGCGTGAGGCAGTCTTCTGTTTTGGCTGAAGCTATTGCTTTGTGCTGCAGGTCTCTTTACACCAAATCACACGCAGAATGAACAAATAGGAAGCACAATATTAAATACATTTGCCTGCAATGGTCTAATTTCTGTACAGCCATTATAATCTACCGGCACAGTGCTTTAATCCATCTTCCATGACTTCAGAGTTAATGATGGTTCCTTTTAATATTTTGAGTTAAGAAAAATGTTTTGTTAAATATCAAATTATAATATTTATTTCATATCTACAAGGTTGTTTTTGTATATTTGGGGATTTCAGTTTTCCGAATCAAACCTTTCACCAGCAAGCTAATGCGGTCTGGCCTAACACCAGGATATAATTAAATCTGCTGGCCATTTTGCACCAAGGCTTAAGGTGACATTTCTAACCAGCATTCTGCAGAGTGGCGAGCTTTCATCGGCACTTTGTGGTGCTTTCATGCTTGTTGCTTAAGAGGACGCCAAAGTGAATCAGGGGTGAGTTCTACGAGCACACTACACCCAGCGTGTTTTAGGTTTCATAGATACTGAATGTGAACAAGACTCTCGTTGCCACAAAGTCTCATATACACTTTCCAAAGCTAGCAAGCCAAAACAAATTTCATTCATAACTTCTTTCTTTCTTCTTTCAGAAGACATGTGATCGCTAAAGTCAATAGGATACATTATCTCTAAACAGTGAATGTAGCAATACATCCAATAGTTGTTAACGTTAGGTCCAAAGTGATGGACTGACCGACCGACATTGTCATTCCTTGAACCCTGCCGTTAGTTTGACAAAAAATTACCCTCAAGGACTCGACAACATACTGCAAAAAAAATCCCAAATCAACCCTAACTTACTTTACATTTTGCATTTGGTTACTTTGCATTACGCTTTGTGGTGCGTTTTGGTTCTTGCGGTTGAGAGTGCTCAGAATCGAAAAAGTGTTTGGCAAGACCCTCTTTTCCTTTGGTGGTGTTGTGGGCGACTATGGGTGATAGACTGACAATGAAAATGGTGAGCCACGGGCTAGCAGATGCCCGTGTGTGTACAGCTCTTTAGCCTGGCACACCATGTGGTTGTGCCATTATGGCAACAGTCTCATGACTAACTCAACAAATGAGCCTGTTTGAGTACGGATAATTGAGTAACGTGGGCACAATGCACAAGAGTGTCCTCCATATGGTTGCTATGTAAATTTTCTGTGGCTAATGATGCTAACTCCAAATGCATCATAATCTAGTTATTCACAGTTAAAGGCTCTGCATTCTAGCATTTACATAATACTCTTCTTACATAAAGACATATTAATAATTGTTTTGCCCACATACTGTACTTCCGCTGCACTGCATAGGTATAAATACCAGGAAAATTCATGCAGTATGTATGTATTGTGTAAGTAATACTGCATATGATGTGTACCTGATATAGCTGGGTGAATTTTAACTTTTTTAAGATTTTGGTAATGGTGTGTTTTTCAGACTATATTTGTGTTCTAAATATTCAGTTTTTTACTATGCTGCATACAAGTGCTGGTGGTGCAGTCTGAAATTGGCCCACTTAACAGCATGTGTTAGTTTGTTGGAAAATCAATTTATAAAACAAACCATTATAGAAGATGTAGCTTTGCAGGTTGCTGAATTGTTCAGCATTAGCAGAGCTTTGCACTCTACCAAGTGTCATCGAGTTCTTAAGTATTCTCTGCTTTCATCCTTTTATTTTTGTTTTCACTCTGTATAGCTCACCACTTTATGCATTTATACAATTTCCCTTTTTCTTCTTATTAAAATCTGTTGCAGCAGGGTGAACAGTGGCAGCAATAGTCATCAAAAATCTCTGCTCCTACATCTCCATCCCTTTACCTCTCTTGTTATTTTTCTATTTCCTCAGCATCACCCTCATCTTTTCTCCCACTCCTTCATGTTGTTAGTCTACCCTGTTTCTTCCCCCTCCTCTCCCATTCCCTGTCTGAGTACCCAACACAAGTGTCCATTTGGGAAAAGAGTCAGGTAGTGATTTATGCTCTGGGTCTCTGTATCTCAAATCCCTCTCTCCAGTCTCTCTTTCTCCCTCTCACACACATGCCCTTTCTACCTTTTAGTGACCCATAAATTTTATGGTGATAGACACAAAAAACACATGTGCACACTAAAATACATGAATTCACACCCACAAACACCATCTCCCTGCCGCCTTTCTGTCTCTCTCTCTATAGCACTCACTCACACACAGACACACATATACACATAAACACATGTACACACTTCTTTTACTTGGTGACATCATGAATTTTAATAATTGCCAATGCACCGTGATACACGAGCATGCATGCACACAAATCCGCACAGCAACAGGCGCCACAGATCCTGGAGAGCAATTATACCCTGCACTTTGTTTATTATCTGTTATGAGAGGCGAGGGACTGTGTGTGTGTGTGTGTGTGTGTGTGTGTGTGTGATATGATCGGCCCTAAGTTTGTGCTGCTATCTGGCATTGGCACATCTCTTTGTCCTGTTTAGAAACAATTAAACACAATTAAAGAAACAACCTGAGAGTGACGAACGGGAAAAGGTGTGGAGTTTGTGTGTGTGTGTGTGTGTGTGTGTGTGTGTGTGTGTGTGTGTGTGTGTGTGTGTGTGTGTGTGTGTGTGTGTGCACGAGACTGAAAAACATCTAACTCTATAAAGACCAATATGTAAGACTAACAATGGTCTTTTATTCAAAATCAGATAATGTCCACTAACTGAGGGTCCCCCGTGATTAATGGTAAATTGACTGTACTTGTATGTCACTTTGCTGCCCATTCCAGTGTCCAGTGCTGCTGAATGTTTAATTGGCATATTCCTAATTTGGGTAATGTGTTCATAAAATTGCAAGTCCAGTATTATGTGTCAAATATTTTAATTGTGGCAATTCTGAAAGATGAATTTGTTGTCATGTTCTGCCACGAAATGGATTTTGCAATTCCGCCATTACATGATCTCATTTCAATTTCTATGTGGATCAATTAATCTGTTTGATTATATATATTTTTTTCTTTTTGACACATGTTCCCTTATATATCGCCCACCCTACTGTGTAGCTCTGCTAAATCCTGGTAAAGATAGGATTATTTTTCCAGTTTAAGAAAGTTGGGAAAATGCTTCCATACTCAAAGTTGGACTTTATGTGCCTCCCGCAAAGAATGCTGATGCAGTTTCAAATAATTTCCAACTGTGCGACTCGATGAATGTTAGCCCTTACCTACACTGTTTAGCCTGTAAATAAACGGGCTTGATTAACTCTTTAAGAATTGCATATTTTCTACTGTAAAAATGAATTCACTAAATTATTGGCATGTGGTCAATAACAAAAAAGTAAGTAAATATTAGTATGACAGTAATGGTCCATTATTACAAAAGATCCAAACATGCATACAGCATTTTATAAAGTGAAGTCTGTTGGGAAGTTTTTCTGTTAACAATCAACTAATCAATCAATAGCGCCACAAGTTCAGTTTCAGGTTTGTGATGTGCAATTCAACTATTTTGCTTTATGTTAAACTCAGTGAAGACTCACTCTATTTTGAAGTTTTACACAGTTTAGCAGCTCTGTATTCCTGGAGGTCCATCCATTGTTAGTGAGTGTGATTTCCAGGGCAGTAGATAATCCCTTGACAAATCGAGCATAGCTTAAGTTCAGGCAGGCAACGAAGTCAAGCTCAGTTCACAATCCCATCACATCGGCTGATAGCAGCCCATGTCAAAGTCAGTCCACACCAGCTGACAGCTCAGCTGAGTTCCCTCTTGGTATTCATTGACAAAATCCATACAAGGCGCCTTGTTAAAGCTGCTTTAGCCCGCCTATCCTTGTTGCTTCCTCTGCGAGCCGCTTATAACACATCACCACCCCAGCTCCTCCTTTCAGGCTATTCTTGACCAATCAATGTCATATCTGTTGATGCTACTCTATTCTGTACCCTAGGGGGGGATCTTTGCTGCTGCCCTCTCTGCTCTGTCTTTCCATGTATGCACATGGATGGGCTTAGGCCCATGAAGGCGCAGGCGTGTTCCAGAACAGAGCCATACCACCAAACAGAACTTACTGCTGAGCAAATAAACTTTCTTTGATAAAGTTGTCCTGACTGAAGTGCAGTTTGTGCTCATTTGCAAGGGAGGCACAACACACTGACACTGTACTGAATCACACGTGAAGGAAGAGTATATGGGGGCTCAAGCCCTGCAGTACACTATTGCAGGTGAGGTTGTCGCAAATGGTTGAGCATATAATAAAACATTATCCAACTTCAGTTCTACAGATCAACAGCTTTTGTCCATTCCACTCTTTGTCCAGTATTGCTGTAACTTATTAGAAAACCATAACACTCTGATTTTGTTCGCCAGCCAGACTACATCCAGGGAATAACCTGACTAGCGTGGTCTAGCTAAGAGATGGGTTGCAAGACGCCACCAGCCACTAATAAAATAAATAAGTAGCAGGGTGAAAATGAGTTAATGGACAATAGAACATAGTGTCACAGTGTCACAAGTGTGTGAGATGTAATGAGACATAAAACAAGGTAGACAGAACAGGATGTAACAGGACAGAAAAGGGTGGATGGAGGTAGAAGAAATAGAGAGATGGAAAATAAATGACAACAGGAAAAAAGAGGTTGGCCTCTTTTCTTCTGTTCTTTTTTCTGTCTTGATATCCTCCCTCAAACCTCCCTCATGCTCCTGTCCTGCATCAACCCTCGCACCTCAATGTCCACCTGCTTTCATCACCATGGCTACAGCACCGCCAGTGTTTTATGTTGTCATGGTGACTGGGGTCGAGGCTCAAGCCATATTTAACAAGGTGGAGATGGCATAGTCTTCTGATAACTGTTAAGATATGCCGCACAGAGGAAAAATATACTTTTCAGACTAATGGTAAGGGAAAGGATTATACACATAAAGCTCAGTAACGCCTTAATGGTACCTCTGATCTACTGATGAATAGATACAAACATATAACAATATGATGTATGTATTATTCAAAAAGGTACATGCCTTCATTAAAGGCTGCAGACACCATTTCATTAATTTTATCCCAGTAGATCCTGAGGGCAGGGCTGGGCAGGGAAACCTGTAGCTCCTGTATGCAGGGCTTTTGATAATTTTACATGTTTAATATGGGTTGATCAACACGTCCACCAAACTAAATGACAAAATAGGTCTTTTGTCAATACCTCACAAAATGACACGACTTATCACATATGGACGCATGGGGCACTGAGGATCCCTATATATAAATCAGCCAGTCACATGGCAGCAACTCAGTGCATTTAGGTATATAGACGTGGTCAAGTCATCTTTCTAAATTTCAAACCGAGCATCAGAATAGGGAAGAAAAGGGATTTAAGTGACTTTGAACGTGGCATGGTTGTTGCCAGATGGGCTGGTCTGAGTATTTGAGAAACTGCTGATCTACTGGGATTTTTACTCACAACAATCTGTAGGTTTTCCAGAGAATGGTCCGAAAAAGAGAAAATATCCAGTGAGCGGCAGTTGTGTGGACGAAAATGCCTTGTTGATGTCAGAGGTCAGAGTAGAATGGGCAGACTGGTTCCAGATGACAGAAAGTAACTCAGACAGACAGACAGTAACACAAATAACCACTCGTTACAACCAAGGTATGCAGATTACCATCATCACCATACCAACGCACAACACCAAGGCTATAATTCGCACAGGCTCAACAGAAGGACAATAGAAGATAAACACTTAGCCTGGTCTGATGAGTCTCGATTTCAGTTGCGACATTCAGATGGTAGGGTCAGAATTAGGCCTAACCAACATGAAAGCATGGATCCATCCAGCCTTGTATCAACGGTTCAGGCTGGTGGTGGTGGTGTAATGGTGTGAGGGATATTTTCTTGGCACCATTTGGGCACTTTATTACCAACTGAGCATTGTTTAAACGCGACACGAGTGTTGTTGCTGACCATGTCCATCCCTTTCTGACCACAGTGTATCTTCTGATGGCTACTTCCAGCAGGATAATGCACCATGTCACAAAGCTCATATCATCTGAAACTGTTTTCTTGAGCATGACAACGAGTTCACTGTACTCCAGTGGCCTCCACACTCAACTCAGCTCAGTCTAATAGAGCACCTTTCAGATGTGGTGGAACGGGAGATTCGCATCATGGATGTGCAGCCGACAAATCTGCAGCAACTGCGTGATGCTATCATGTCAATATGGACCAAAGTCTCAACACCTTGTTGAAAGTATGCCACAAAGAATTAAGGCAGTTCTGAAGGCAAAAGGGGGCCCAACCTGGTACTAGCAAGGTATACCTGATAAAGCAGCCCATAAGTGTATATTCAGCAGGGCACTTCCCTTCTTGTGTCTGTCAATAGCTAGATATTTTAAAAAGCAACCAGGCATGGTCAGAACTCACTTGAGAAAACATTGATTTGTCAAAGCTATGACTGTAGGGTTCAATGTTCAGCTTTTTAACATTTGTTTTATTTTCATTTGCCCAGAAGTTGACTTTGGGGAAGTATATTTCTGACCCATTCTAGCATATTCTAGCATATCAACAATGGCATGACCATCACCCTTCTCCCCAGAGAAGGACATGTTAATTGTGAGTGATAAATTATCATACACATTGTCTATCTGCTGCCATTTTTTCAAGAGTTGGGATGGGTATCGTATGATTTCGTTGATACTCTTGTCGGTTATTTTTTATTTATTTATTTTTTTAAACAAATATATTATATTCAAAAAAGAGTTGATTAAATTTAAAACAGAAGTAGAATTTAATATTTTATTTTAACTAAATGTTTCCAGAGCAGCAACAAAAACGTTTACAAGGTCAGTATATAAACTCAATATCGCACTGAAAATAAATCAAAAATGTCAAAATAAATCATTTTCCTGATATCAAAATACTGAGAGAAGTTTAGAAAGAAAGTAGAACACAGACATCAGTCAGTATCAGTCCTTCCTCCTGTCTTCTTCCCTCTGCTGCTGCTGGGAGAGAGAGGGGCGGCTGGTTTAGCTAGCTGATAAGAAGAATTTGACAAATTTTAAGATGCGCGGCAAACTAAGCTGAACAGTTAGACGAGATTTAGTTTATTTGTAACAATTCACTATTTGCCAAGCTAGCTTGCTGTCCTTATGTAAACCAAAACACAGCTGTGGTGGATTAAAGACAATATTGCTTTCTAAGGAAGCCTTAAGCAGCCATCCATGTAAATACTTTTTTTACTCTATTTTCCCATGATAATGGGATCATTTCCTCATGATCTCAAGATAACAAAACAGTAGTTTAACACAGGTGTTGGCAGGAGTGTTTTAATGATAATTAAAAAAAGAAATTGTGTCCCTGGTTAGCACAGGAGCACAGGAATGAAAAAGGTTGCGTATTTGATCCTCAATTTGATCTTTTTTTATAATCCTATTCACAAAGATCTTATGAACAGACTGTTTCCCATGCTCACAATAAAGCACATGCTGGACTGTGTGCGTCCTGGTGATTGGTCCACATCCATAAACCTATGGACTCCATCCCCATCATTCCAGGAAATGGCTCCGCTTCTCATTCAGGGGAATCCATTTAATGTTACCCATTTCCTGATGGCTTTTGGGAATATTTGAAATAGACATCGGGAAATGTGTGATTGGATTCCCCTGAATCTCTTCAGAACAACTTTGTTGAAGAGGAAAATAAAAAAACACACACAAAAGACAGAAAAAAATAATTGAAAGCAGAAACTGAACACACAATCCTTTGATTACCTCTGAAGTCCTGTGCTCTACCAACTGAGCTAACCAGTGACACTAGACATTCTTCTGAAATTATAGAAACGCCCCCTGTATTCAGCTATGGTTTGTTACCTTGAATTCAAAATTATCCCATTATTATGGGAAAACAACATTCGGTATCTCGAGATCACGGGAAAATTATCCCGTTATCACGGGAGTACAAAAACTATTTGAATGGATGGCCGCTTAGGGCTTTCTACATGTTTAGGCTTATTAAACAGGTTTATTGATAAAATATTTGTAAATTCAATGTAATAAATTCAATAAAGTATGCGTTTTACTTGCAAAGGTTTTATTGCACTTACAGTGAGCGTAGTTGTCATCATCTTGTGGAATCTCCACTGATCTGCTTGTTGAATCTGACTTGCATTGTGTGTTTGTATTTAGTGGCACTCAGCTGAGACAGAGAGGAGTGGCTACATTGTGATAATATATTAAAAACATTGTTTTGGTTTAAGGTTAATTCTTTGCCGATCAGGCAAGTGAGATGTTTAATTTACTTGCCCCAGTCAATCGGGCAGTCCCTAATGTTGATCCCTGGATTGACGACATTGCTACATCCATAAATATCCTGCCTGATTGGAACAGCGCATGTGCAACTCTCAACAGAGATGAGAAGGTAATAAAGTGGCTCAGTCGTTAGCTCATACAGTGTATATGTAGTTCACTCATTTTGTCATATATCTGATTTACATCCTGGGCCACTATGAGGTTGCTTCTGCCACATACAGTATTACCTTTTAAGTTGGTATGGAAAAGTTGAATGGCAATGGTATTCAATCACTTTTTAGCTCAACTTCTGAGAAAAATATCTGCCTCTTTAGCTCCTAAATCCCCTCACTATGTTGTCTATGTGTTTCTTTCTTTTGCTGAAAACAGCTGCCTGCTCCGTCTGACAACGATGCTAATGAGAGTGGTGAGAGGGAACCAAACAGTGGCAGACTGTAAAACCAAAACAGTGACTAAAAAGAAGCCAAAACACTCTGTAGCGCTGAGGGCAACTTTAGAGTGATAGTTCCCTGTGGGTTCTTCACTCGCAACTCTTTTTCATATGAACATAGACATTAGATCCATTGCCAATATAAAAATATTGATTAGGGAAGCTTTAATCAGTAGTTAACCTAATCACATATAAAACATGTGAGGTCAAGCTTTCATCTCACAAGCTGGTCCCTGGGCAGTATTTGCCTTTTCATGTCTTGAATTTCAACTGCAGTGTTTTAATTAAGAATTTTTCTTTCTGTCTCTGTGAGCACTTGTGTGGAACATACATATTTGACTGACTGATCTACTGTAAACCTTGTATGCATGTAGTTTACTTTCTTTCAAGTCTTACTGAAGGACACTAAGACTTTTAAAAATGTTATTTTGGATGTTATGCAGAGTGCAGTGTCTGACATTATGTGCTTTTTTCAAGATGTTCTTTGTGCTTTTCATGTCATATTTCCAATCTACTTATCAAAAAGCTTACATTAAAGGAAACACATTGATGCAAGGCTACAACTCCTCTGCCACAATGCTCAATTGAAAGACTTTTCAAATCCAATTTTCTTTTCCTAAATACTCATGAAATGTCACTGAGAGGAGCAAACAAAAATTAGACTTCTGGACCAAGGACTGACTCCATTTCTACATATTTGTCATACCACCCCTATGTGTGTAAGTGTACAAAATAACATCTTGTTGTTGTAGTTGATCTCTCTGTGTTTGCAACAGTGGTAACTTGTTGAAGGCTAATTGAAGGAGATTAAAGAAAATATTTTTACTTTGCAGAAGAATGAAAAGGTGATAGTAAATTCTGAAGGCAATTGTGAAGGTGATGGTTACTTTTGAAGTAGAGTGAGAGAGTATTGTAAGTTTTTCTGAAAAAAGGGGAAAGTCAAGTGAACTGAGGTAGAGTCATCGTCAGTAATCACATTTGCAATGATGATTCCAGAGTTGAAAATCAGCTGTAACTGAATAAAAAAACTAAAGTAACTAAAGTATGGGGCTAGAACAGTGACATTAAAGGGGCAATGAGAACGTGATTTACATATACTCTGCATACTAAAGAGAGAACATCTCTCTTCCTTAACCAGGCATCATGTCCGCTCTGAAGCTTCTAGCATCACCGCAAACCTGCAGCAATGGGAAGCCAGCCGGATTTTGACCCGTGTCTGTTGTTGTAGATGGAGTTACAGCATCGGTGCTTGAATAGGCCAAATAGACAAAGAAAGAGTCTTATTTCAGCAATCATTTCTTACATTTTATACCATATTTTTCTTGCCAGAGTGTGTGTGAGACAGCGTTGTGTACTGTCTACTGTACAAGAACAGTACTGTCCTTGTACATCCAAAAGTTGTTTCCTGCTGCTACAGTTCAGTTGAACAAAGAACTTGATTCATTTTTTCAGTTATTTTTTTTAACCACAAGATTTCTACTGGGAAATAGTTTGTTTTTTAATTAATGTTATCTGCATTTCTGTGATTGATTTAAACAGACCAAACAATGGTGTTACTACATCATCTGGGAGAGGGTAGTGCTGAAGTTTAATGAGGAAAGACTGAGTGAACAATAGTAATTTACTGACATGTGATACAATGATTGTTAGAATGTGAAAAGTCCTTTGGCGATTAGACGCCATTGTGATGACGTGGTATTTGAAGGGGAATTCATGGAAGTATTGAAAACCCCCAATGGGGTCTAGACACTGGTGGTGATGATGAAGGGATGAAGAAAGTGCTGAGGATCTGGATATGATGAGAAGACTTCAACCTTCAACTGAGCTTGAACTGGACCTGGACCTGATGAGCAGCCGGTGAATAGGGTGGAGGAGGGCAGCAGCAGTTCATGGTGAAATAACAGCTGGCAGCAGAGGAGAGAACCAAATTTTTGATTGTGACATGATTGACTGATGGAGATCGTGGCAGGAAGAGAGAGAGTGGTGAATGAATAAAGAATAAAGGTAGTCTTCCTGGTTGAACTTAATACTGAGCTTCATTAGTCTTTCTAATGGGGAATATGGGGAATGTTAAGGTGTATGTATTCTTCAATATCAACATGTTTATATTAACAAAGGGTTAAATGTGTAAACCTAAAAGGTTACTGTTTTGGTTCAGTCTCCCCACTCTTACCAACTCTGTTTCCAGCAGCAAGCAGCTGTTTTCAGCAAAAGAACTCTGGTAAATCCAACGTACACTACGTGACCAGCACCACACAGCACAGTGTTAGCGACTAGCCTACCTGGTGAATACAGGGGAAGTATTTAGTAGCTAAAAAGAGGCCAAACCGAGCAAACAGGAGAGTAAGTATTGAACTTACATTCATCACATGGACAGAGACACGATTCCAAAATGCTAATGTTGCTCTGTGTCTGCTAGATGTGTAAAAAGAGGAAAGCTGTTTGCTACCACCTTCACCATACCAATCTATTCAACTAATTTCAGCTACAATTTCAACTTCATCATCAAAACATGCCAAAACAAAAACTGTCTGGCTCATACTTTGAGCAGGCCCTTCTCTGGAAATACTGCTAAATGTACAACAGTCCTGTTCTTAAAATTGCCATGTGACTGACCCAGCCCTTTAAAGTAAAATTATGTGGTAATTATATCTTAAAATAAGAACTTCAAAGTCAGTTTGATGCTACGCTGACTTGTAATAGGGCGAATGGCCTCTTGGTCATTACCACTCCAGGCTCCCCATGCCAGCTACTGCGCTATGTAACATTGGAACCCAAAGTTTTTTTGTAAGAAGCTAGCTCAGTAGTCTCAGCATAGGCAGAGGCTGCAAAGAGACTGAAGAAGACGAATTCGGAGGAAGCGAGGAAGAGAAAAAGAGAGAGTGACCAAGCAAGAGACTGGACAAGAGTAAATATCCGGAAACAGCCGGAGTCAGACGAGAGACCAAGCTAGAGGCTGCCGGATGCTGGCGAGAGCTTTGTCAAATAAAATGCTGCAAGACAGACCGGGCTGGCATTCTTTCTGTGTACACAGTTGGACTATTAAGTAATACTGCTGTGTCTTATTTTGTAGCACATGCTTGATGTTTGGCTGTGTTAGGAAAGTTTTTGACAAGATGGCATTAATTTACTCACACTGGCAGCATAAGTATCTCTCCACTGACAAGAAACTTTACTAGGTCTATATATTTCTCTGTTTGTGCCTATCCAGCTACCCAGGATGCATTTCTCTCATTTAGCCTGCTTTCTGATAAATGCTAATTAAGGATGTAACTGAGGGGAAAGTGGAGTGTAATTGAGGTACAATTAAGTTAATTCATTTAAAAGCCACTGCTAATGCAATCCATGGATTCTAGTGTGTGATGGCCATATATGACGATATGAAGGGACTGTCTTTCTTTCTTTCTTTCTCTCTTTCTTTTGATATGTCATCTCACAAAAGTGGAAACTGTTCTGTCACTCATTCTCCCTCTATCCACCTCATGCTCTTTCTCTTCTTAACTGGTACTATTTTGCGTCTTCCCTTCCCCGTCTGTATTATCTACCATTATTCTCTCACACACGCACTCGCGCACTAAATGGTATTTCCTAAGAGACTTCCACGAAATGACGGGAGACTTGAGCATTAGCACTTATATTAGCACAAGATATTGGCTTTGGTCAACTTTAATGCAAATAATAATAAGTGCATCAGAGGTTGGCTCGACCTTAAAAAAGTGAAGTAATTCATTCAAGGCATTCATTAAATTATAACAATTAATAAAATCAAATCAAAACTTTATTAGTATCTTACCCACAACAATACATAAAAAAAACATACCTACACATAAAAAAACACCATAGTAAATCATGGTTAGAAAAATGAAAAGTATAAAATTATTTAAAAAGAAAAACATTGTTCTACCAGGAGACAATTATACCAGTGTTTCCACATACAGGATTGGTAGCGTGTAGTACTTAGCCTTATGTTAGTTAAGCCCATTATTATTTCATTTTGTGACCCATTAGACCGGCACATGAATTTAAACATTAGGTTTCTTAAAACAGCATGCAAGGTCCTTACTCTTGCAGCCACAAACATCTCCTTTGTACTACACCGTCCTGGGCTGGGTAGCCTATGGTTTAGATAGGGACACATGATGAGATCCAATGAACACATCCACAGGTGGTTCTGAAATTTCCATGGTAACTAGGCACTTCTATCTGCATGTATTCGTACCTGGGGTTGACTCACATCAGTCTAATTAGGAGGTGAGAATGTCCTTCTTAAAGGTCCCATGTCTTCAACATAAATGTGTTTTCCAAAGACCCCCAAACTTTGAGAAAAAAACATCTTCTCTCTTTTTCTCCTGCTCATTCTTTCAGTAAATGTGTGTGAAAACACGCCGTTTGAATTTGGTTCCCTTCATGACATCATGAAGGGATCAGTATAGCCAGAGGGGGAAAGTGACGAATTACAATAACTCACGTTACTGTAATTGAGTAGCTTTTTTTTGTATTTTTTTTTTGTGTACAACATTTTCAATCACATCCATTACTAAAAGTAAAAAAAAGAAGCAAGCACATTGGCTTCCAGTGCAAGAGAACAACACCTTCATCAGGCGATATAAGCTGTTAACAAATGCTCTATTAAGTTACTGCTAATGCAAACTGAACATTTCCTGCTGCTGCAGCTTCACATTAAAAGCATTTAACTAGCAAAACACATGTTGACCTTTATTTTGAAGTAGTCACAAGAAATGCAATCTTTTTGAAAGTTTTCGATGACCGCTGTCATTCATCAAAAATGCGGCTACACAACAAGACAACTCTCATTTCAACAGTATCTTAGACAGCGGACCAGTTTGACATATTGCAGAGAGTAATGCAACACTCAGGAGCAGACACAGTGAGCTGTTAGATAAAGAGCTGCACACCTCCACCTTCTCAGCCAGGTAACCAACTCCTTTCACTTTCGCAGACTCATGTTGGGTGCAGCATAAAGTCAGATCACGGCTGCTCACAGAATTATGGAAAATACCAATAACAGACCACAATAGTTTGTTAAGCTGCCCAGACTTCTGTGCCCTGTGGTATTAAAAGGCATCTGCTGTTACCATAGTAACTACAGGTGTCTCATGCACAAAAATGGCGCAGCTGCATAATAGCGTCAAAACCGGTTGATTAATAAATCACGCCAATCAGAGTTACATTTACATTTACAGGTTTTAACCATCACTCCTCAGTGAACTCCTTGGCTGCTGTCTGAGAGCATTTTCTAGTTAAGTAGGCCTGTGTAGATCTACCATTATGGATTTAGGCCTACCGTGTTTTTAAGGAGTCTGTTCACACTGATAGCTAACAAAAAGGTTCATTTTGCGAAAGTTGAAAACAATAAACAGAATATGGCAATTACAATTCAAAGTTCGTCCCCCACAGTGTCTGCTTAGAAAAATTCATGCCCTGAGCCAATGTAATAATACTTGTTTTTAACCACCAATGGAATGGTACAAGTTTTCATAGTTTGGTAAGATGCTTTGCTCCAAATAGCCAACAAAACATTGGTGCATGACAATGTTGGTTGGCATTAGTAACTTGCTGGTAACTAGTTATTTATTACTAATGCTTATGATATCCCATTAAAATGATCACCTGTTTGAATGTAAATAGGGATATGACTTCATATACAGTCCAGTGTTTTCCCAGTCCAGTTCATCCCGCCAGAGTCTAATCTGTTCCGCCACAATTTCTTAATGAGGCGAAAACATTTTTAAACTTCTCATTATAACATTAAATGTCATTGTTTTTTCGCCTTTGATTTGGCAAAGAATCTGTCAAACAAACTAAAATTAAAGCACCATATGGCTTTGTTCCCTTGGCAAATCACAAAAGACTGCAATTTAAAAGTATAACAAGTATAAAGTATAACAAGTATAAATAACATATTAAATCAGTATAAATGTGAAAAAAAATAAAGTTATTTTAGGAGGTTAAAAAAGTAACTAAGTGACAATGAGTTCCTTTTTACTTTTACTTGACTAAATTTTATACCAGTAACTTTACTTGTACTTAAGTAAAGACTCATCATTGTAACAGTACTTTTACTTAAGTAGAATATTTTTGTACTTTTTCCACTTCTGAGTATAGCATAGGACCCCCTCCAGCTCTTCAGTGCAGTAGATAGCCCCGCCCACTGAACAAGTACTGAATACACCACTCGCAGCCCCTGCGCACAACAAGTTGTCGCCAGTCTGTCTCTGTCAGTAAATGTAAATGCTCTGTATTTGTATAGCACATTTCTAGTCTTTTCGACCACTCAAAGCGCTTTTACACTACATCACATTCACCTTTCACCCACATTCATACACTGAGCCTAAGTGCTCAAACAGAAACTAACATTTTCTCCAAGTTTAATAAAGTTGTGTTTTTGTACTGTAATCAGTGATGCCTAGCCTTGCGCAGCCACACTTTTTTTCACACACGCTGTGTCAGCTAGGTCCTGCCCTTCTGCAGGCTTCCAGAAGTTGGCCCATGGATGTGGCGTTTTAGTGAGGGGGCTGTCAGCATATTCTACTGATTTTGTTTTAATGGATTGAAAATCACCATTCAACGTCACCTTGGTATAATGTCTTCCCAGCAAAGACTAAACCTTTCCATCTCAGGGGAGGCAGAAGGCAATGCAGGCTAAATAAAATTAATGTCAACATTATATTTTGTCAAGGTCTATGCCATCGATATGTTGTTGTCCTTCTACATGCATAATAAGCGATTATGCATGTCACATTATTATGTGCCTACAATATAATTGGAAGTTAGCTGAATTTTCAGTAAAGCAAATAAAATTCCTCTGGCTAAGAGTTAAGCTAAGTTTTTGCTCATGTTTGAGATAAAAGTGAAAAAAGGTCCACTCTTTAGGGTGGAAGTTGTGGATGGCTGCCACTCTCGTGAAGTCTCGCTGTGTGACCATGGCAACCACAGAAACTGCACTGAGGAAAATGATGCAGTAAGAATTTTACTAGTATCTGAGTTCCCTTTTACATCATAATTGTACCGTCATGATATTAGTTAGCAAAAATTGCTACAGTATGTTCATGGAATAATATTTTAGTTTTCTCAATTTTACGCTACTCTATTTGTCTACACGATGAGATAAGCCTGGAGTGCATAGTGCAGGCTTTTAGGACAACGGGATGCATTAGTCTTTGCTATGTTTCACTCATTTCAGTTGACAAGGGCCCCGCGCTCCAAAGAGCCCCGACCCGACATGCAAGATTTGAATAGATTACAATAGAAGTGGTCGTGGGTCACATCTATGTCTCGTCCAGGCGCTGTTTCCTTCTTCCTCTCTTTCAGTTCTCAAGCATTAGTTCCTGATGCTGACTGTGTAGTTGCTGTGGCTGCTTTCACATACGGTGTGTTGGGGTTGTTTGCTGTCTGCTGTAGTGTAAAACTGTCGATAATAACTATTAGATACATTCTGACCATTCAAATTAATACAAAAACATGAGTATCGTACAGCATTTAGTGTGGTGTCATTATATAGACTGACCTTCTCTCAGCATCCCATGAGTAGGGGAGACTAGGTTTAGTTGGCACTCTGTTGTATTTCTCTGGCAGAATATTGTAACCAGCAGCAAATAAAAGGTTACGTTATATATAGCTATAATAAATGTCTAAAATTGATTATTTGTTATTGAAGTAATGTTGTGCATTTGTGCAGCTAGAACCATCATAGGGTAGGGCCCCACTTTTCGCTCTTGAAATGGGCACCCAGATTTTTATTGGATGTAGCCAGAAACTGCGACAGGGGCGTTTTGCACTCATTAAAAATACATGAACATGGCGCTGTCCAGTGACTAACACAGCGGCAACCACGGCACCTTTACCATGAATTAGAGTTCTTCTTCAAAAATGTCCTAAGTCAACGTCCACATATTAGCTTTTTTCCAGAACTTGCACCCACATCTTACGGTCTTACTCAGAAGATGGACATTGTTGGTTGTTGTTGTTGTAGTCAAAATGCAGAATAAGAACTTTCACGCTTGAACACCATAGTTAGAGAAACATCTAGACAGTGCTTAAAGAAACATAAAGACCATCTAAGCCGTATTTAAAACAAATGTAAGGGTCTGTGTGATATGCATTTCATCAGCTGTTCACATATATTTCCTGATACTGAATCTCACGGCTCTACGCTCAGGCGCTCAGGACAAAATACGGTTCTCTTTTGCAAAAACAGGGAATCATATCAGCTGCCTTCCAACAAGTGACTTTGTAACGTGAATGGGTTGTCTGTTATGAAAAACCTCCTGTAATTTTGGCACTGACACCAAAATGAGGAGCATGGCGGACATTGTATCATCCAAAGTGGAATTTAAATCCAATCCAAACTGGATTGTAGATAGCCTACAAAGGTATAATGCAGAGGTCAAGATATGAGGTGTGCTCGAGCTCCTCTGGAGTGCTCTTGAAGGCATTGGACCCTGAAATGTGAAGCATTCTCAATTTCATTGCATTTAACTGACACTCTTATCTAGAGCAACTTCACAGCACTCATTATTTTGTGTGAACCTGATGTAATAAATAAATTGAACCTCTGATCTCCACACTAAATGAAATAAAGTCATATAGGGAATTTGAAGATGTTTCTCTGAGCCTAGTGACATTTTACAGTGGATAGAAAAAGTCTCCACACCCCTGTTAAAATGCCAGGTTCTTATGATGTAAAATAATGAGACAAAGATAAATCAAGTCAGAACTTTTTCCACCTTTAATGTGACCTATAATGTGAACAATTCTTCAATTGAAAAACAAATTGAAATCTTTGAGGGGGAAAAATGAAAAATAAAACCCTCAAATAACCTGGTTGCATAAGTGTGCACACCCTTAGACTAATACTTTGTTGAAGCACCTTTTGATTACAGCACTCAGTCTTTTTGGGTAGGAGTCTATTAGCATGGCACATCTTGACGTGGCAATATTTGCCCACTCTTCTTTGCAAAAGCGCTCGAAATCTGTCAGATTGCGAGGACATCGCCTGTGCACAGCCTTCTTCAGATCACCCCACAGATGTTCAATTGGATTCAGGTCTGGGCTCTGGCTGGGCCATTCCAAAACATTAATCTTCTTCTGGTGAAGCCATGCTTTTGTGGATTTGGATGTGTGCTTTGGGTCATTGTCGTGCTGAAGGGTGAACTTCCTCTTCACCTTCAGCTTTCTAACCGACGCCTGAAGGTTTTTTGCCAGAATTGCCTGGTATTTGGAACTGTTCATAATTCCTTCCACCCTGACTAAGGCCCCGGTTCCAGCTGAAGAAAAACAGCCCCAAAGCATGAAGCTGCCACCACCATGCTTCACTGTGAGTATGCTGTTCCTTGGGTGATGTGCAGTGTTGTTTTTGCACCAAACATACCTTTTGGAATTATGGCCAAGAACGTTCTACCTTGGTTTCATCAGACCATAACACATTTTCCCACATGCTTTTGGGGGGCTTTTGCAAACTTCAGCCGTGCTTGGATGTTTTTCTTTAAGTAAGAAAAGGCTTCCGTCTTGCCACCCTACCCCATAGTCCATTCATATGAAGAACACGGGAGATAGTTGTCACATGTACCACACAGCCAGTACTCGCCAGAAATTCCTGCAGTTCCTTTAATGTCGCTGTAGGCGTCTTGAAAGCCTCCCTGACCACTTTTCTTTTTGTCTTTAATCAATTTTGGAGGGACGTCCAGTTCCTGGTAAAGTCACAGTTGTGCCATATTTTCTCCACTTGATGATGACTGTCTTCACTGTGTTCCATGGATATCTAATGCTTTGGAAATTCTTTTGTACCCGTCTCCTGACTTATGTCTTTCAACACTGAGATCTCTCCGATGCTTTGAAAGCTCTCTGCGGACTTGGCTCGGAGATGCAACTAAGAAAATATCAGGAAAATCCTCCTAGAACAGCTGAACTTTATTTGTGTTTAATCAGAGTCACTTTAAATGATGGCAGGGGTGTAATGACTTCTAGTTAACCTGAGTTTGAATGTGATTGGTTAATTCTGAACACAGCTACATCCCCAGTTATAAGAGGGTGTGCACACTTATGAAACCCGGTTATTGTAAGGTTTTTATTTTTCATTTTTCCCCCTCGAAGATTTCACTTAGTTTTTCTATTGAATTGTTCACATTATAGGTCACATTAAAGGTGGAAAAAGTTCTGACATGATTTATGTTTGTCTCATTATTTTACATCACAAGAACCCGGCATTTTAACAGGGGTGTGTAGACGTTTTCTATCCACTGTATGTCATGTGTTGTGAATTTCTCAGCTGCCTGACTCTTTTATCATTGGTTTATGGTTCTTCATTCATGATCTGGCACTAACAGCAGAGTGAATAAAGTCTGAAGCCCCCTTGAATCTGAAAAATCTAAACCAGATTTAGCTGAAATCATGAGATCATACCACGTTATTTGACTGGCAGTTTTACCCCACAACTGCACCATTTACATCTGATTTAAAAGCCACTCTAATGTGTTAGTGGGTTGTGCCATATTTTCTTTTAATAGATAAGGTTGTGGAGTCCCGCTGTGGAATTTCCATTAGCCGTGTTTACCTGCACACAGCAAGGAAAGCCCTAGCCTACATGTTCTACTGTAATTTGTCAAAGCAATTAGACCTTCAAATGGAAGTGTGATCCTCCTTTTAAAGCACACAAAGCATGGAGCTATGACAGAAGCTTTATTTCATAGCAGGATTACTAGCGCAGATGCTTTTGTAACGAACTTGGCATTCAAGTAGAATGCAGAATGTTTTTAGAGTGGTTGCTGTCACGTGGGTGAACTCCATTGTTACGCAGTTGCTGCGGAGCTGTCAAATGCATGTTGCTCAAAATAAATTACAGGCTATTCACCTTAAGTGGCGCAGCGTAGGCTCAGTCTTTTTGGAGTGGGATGTCGGCTACAAATTGCTGCACACTTGGCGATCTTTTAATCTGGTAACGTCCGTGGCCTTCAAATCCAGGTTGTTTGAAGTAAAATATGAGTAGACGTGAAGTGTGTGGTAGGCACAAAACAGAAGAGAACAGTCTGCATTAACAAAATGCAAACAGGACAGATGTAAATGTTTAAAATGTTGTGTAGAACATGGCATGACCTCATTGTGTCAAAGCTTGATTGAGTATAGTAAGAGAGAGAGTTGCAGAGTCAGAGATAGCAGAAGAGGACAGGGTGAAGAAGGAGAAAGAAAAAGAAAATGATAATTATACCCAATGGAGAAGATACAGTATGTCTTCAAAGAGATTAAAGGCGGACGGAATTGAGAGGTGGGAGTGGAGGAGGAGGTTATGAAGAAGAGGATTATAAATATTAAGATACCTTCCTTTACCCAGGGACGTCACTATGATACAAATGCAGGGGGGCTTAGCCACCAGGGTATGCATAACTTGCGCTTGCACCTTTTGTTACTTAGATGTTATTATTCATTCCGTTGTCTACTCTTTGCACATTCTTCTTCCATGTGTATAGGGTTTGTATTTTTTTGTGCACGTGTCTTTTATCCATCTGGCCACAGGAATTTTAAAAGGCATCAAAAATTATAGGAACTGCGAGACTTTTCACATAATGCAGAAGTGCACAACAAGTCATGAGAAAATCAACAAGGACCTATAGCATTTCAAATATGTCAAAGCAGTAAAGCATTTTACATTAAAACCTAGTCTTAAGAGATTTGGAATATCTTTCCAAACTCCTGTATAGAAGTGCACACTGCATCTTTGATAAATAACTTTTATGGACTTTTCAGGGAAACCAACATACTGTATCTTTCTCACATGTGAGTCTTAAATGGTGTTCGATCTGGACTGTGGTAGACTCTTGGAGGAAGGCTTCTATGCATCTGAGTTATAACAGCATATTGATTTTAGTCACCACCTAACCTCTGTCTATTCAGCTCGTCAAAAGAGTCTCCCTCACATAAACACTTTGTGCTCTGAGCCCATCAAAACTGGATGTGGAGTTTTGCACCTTGGTTGTATTCGCAAGCTTCGCCCTCATGCATGACGAGGTATTGATTTAGCAGTGAGGGCCCCAGTGTGACCATGAACTGGATCTCGGCAGACAACCTCCAGTGGGCTGACACATGGGAGGGGAGTCAACAGTGTGCAATAGAGCAAAGACTCGAAAAAAAGAACTCTTAATAAATTTGTCACTCGTCAGTACCCAGCTGAAGACTGGAGATGAGTTTGATGCTGCAACAGAAATGTTTCGTCATTTATCGCTGCAGCCATTGGCGTCGCCAGGTCATTTTTTCCGTGGCTTAATAAAGTAATTCAACAACAGCAACAAAAATACTTAACACATTATTAAGCAATAATCTTCATGATGCAGCCTGTCTCTCAGGTCTTCAAAAAACGGAGGCTACTCGCTATAATATTACTATATTTCTTTCGAATTTCACGTAATGTGAGCCCCCCACCTTTACTCAGCCTGCCTGCATTTAGAGATAGCGAGAGAGAGAGAGAGAGAGATAGCGTTGCAACTACTGAATAATCCCTAGCAAAATTGTAATCAAAACATTTAAATATAAATGTTGTCGTTCAGTGTCTAGTCAGTGTGTTTACTACACAAACGTTACACAACCTGACCTCGACACAGACACTTGTTGCTCTCTTTGCTATCCCTTTGCTGTCTCACTCAGAGACATTTTATGAAACATTATAACTTAATTCTCATCACATTGCGATTTTATTTTTGTAATATTATGACTTTTGTCTCATAATATTATTCTGCAAATGTCAGAGAACATGTGTGGGAGAGATTGTTAATGTGCAGAAAGTTTTAAACATGAGCAGAAAACCTGCTGAAACACAGGAGCTATTAAAGTCCTGGAGTTTATAACTGAATTAAAATTAATAAATTTATCAGAGACTCAGCGGGGATTAAATTAAATGGTTGTTCTACAGGAGAAACATATCTGAAAGCTAACCAGAATGCCTGAGAGCCATTATATTACACTATATTTTTATATTTTGAATTGTCACCGTTTCCTTTTATATAAATATAGACATTTCCTCAACAAATTGGTGCAAAAGAATTCAACTAGGAAATGAAGAAAACATGAAAGATGATGATGTCTGGGCTAAGCCCCCACTGTTTCAAGAGCCTGAAAACGCCCCTGGCTGCAGCTAAATCTCAACATGTTGTCACTGCTAAGAACTCTAGTTTATACATAACCTCATAGACATAATGTAATGTTAAGCAGGAAATCAAAGTACCACCCCAGTGTTTGACCTTAAACGTAATCACTTAATATTTAAAGTTTTAGTTTCTGCTTCGGGTGTAAAGGTTCAGTCATCATTACGTGTGCAAACTGCACTGGTTGTGCCTACTCAGTTTTCATACATGTAAAGCTGCATTCATTGATACTATGGCCACTTGTGGACAGTGGTATAAGCTGTAAACACAACACTGACATATTATAATCTCATAAAGTTAAAGATCTAGCAGACGTGGAGTAACATTAACATTCAATTAAATACATATAAAAATATTAAAATATTTCTGGCTACCTGATCACATTTTAGACTCTAGCTAGTTGCTATTTACTATTTTGTGCTGGGAATGTAGTGGGTTTATCAAAGCGTGTTCGCTGGAAACAACTGACTTCTGTAGCTGAAAATGAGGTTGGTGAGTTTCAGGCCAGAGCACTACTACATATTCTACTACATATCAGTTTTCCCAAAATACAGTTGAAAAGGCAAACCTAAAAACAGGATCTGAATGCTATTCTTGAATGTGCGAACTATACCATAGCTTTAGGGGGAACTCACTTTGTTTTTCCAGGGGGTGCAGACTGTGCTGAATCATTAATAGCTGCAAGCATGTAGGCCTGGAGCTGACTGAAAGTATCAGGCATGTTTGTTTTTAATAATAATAATAATAACATTATTATTATAAGCAATTTTCTACAGTAACGCTTCACACAACAGCTGCGACAACATCTACTCGCCTTTTTTTGGGTTTTCCATTGTGGAAATGTTGAACCTGTACCTGCTACCAGGTACTCCGTCGAGGTTCCAAGCGAGCTGAGGCGATACTAAAAGGTGACATGAAAAAACAGCAGACTGCTGATTGGTCAGAGAGAATCGTCACAATTCACTGCATCATCACTGCGTGCGCCAGACAGAGGCCAGCAACAGAAAGTTTTATATTTTACAATTTGCCGTACATTATTTCATCACTAGATCCACTTCTGAGAAGTTTTGAGGTGAGAAATCAACTGTGTAGATTTTGAATATTGACATTTTTACGAAAACTGATGGGGGATCACAATTGTGCTTGAAAGGTTTCGGAGTTGAGGAGCTCTGCAAGTGGCTGCGGCGGAAGCCTGCGCCAACCCGCGGGAGGAGCGTGTGAGGCCGGCCAGCCACCCGCTCACAGAGCCCTCTGCTCCCGCCGTCACACAGACCACTGCAGCGGAAAACGGCAGAGGAAAACACAGCTGGAAGGTTTTCATACCGCATATCTGTCTTTACATTTTGAGTAATGTTGAAACTCTTTAACTTAAATCAATAGAGAGCTGTGTGTGGGTTGCTGGTGTGTGTCTCATTGAACATTATGTAGCGGCAGTTGTGTGTGTCATTGCTATGACGGCCAGCTACATCGAGGGGTACTATCTCTGGGTACTATCTGCAATGGAAAACGGAGCACGGCCAAACCGAGTCGAGGCGAGGCGAGTTGAGCTGGTACTGGTAATGAAAAAACGGCATTAGAAAGTTGCGTGGCACTGTGGGGAGCCTCCAGCTGCAGTAGTGCATCAATCATGCGTAATATTCATCCAACCAGAGGGAACGATCACGAACCGTCCACAGCGTGTTGGTCGTACTAGCAACACAACCCGTACAGGAGAGGGAGTGGGGCGGACAGGAGGTCGCGGAGTGACCGGTGTTGTGCCGAATTCTGCCTGCCTGCCGAGAATTGCATGCACCTCGTGGGTGATAACTGTCATTTATGCTGAGAAAAGAGGTGGATACAAATCTCGGCAGGTAGCCTACAAAATGTGATCTGCCGAATTATGCATCCACCTCTTTGGGTCCTTCTCTGACACTTTGCTGTGCTCATTGATCAAACAGCATTATCACCACATATGTTTACTGAATGTCAAGGAATGGTACTTCTACTAAGTGTATTAAAATATTAAAGACTCTAAACGTTCAGAAAATATATACTTTGAATTATATATCACCATTGATGAAGCCCACAAAGAATATTACAGCGTTTAAAAGCATTATTTGGAGGTGCATGCAATTCTCGGCAGGCAGGCAAAACTCGGCATAACACCGGTACATTTGTCTTCTTTGTTCCTGTGCCCTCAATCATCAGAAAAATCACATGTAAGAAAAAATATATATTTAAATGTCTACCAGCAAAATGGTTGTGCAGGTAAAGTTAAAAAATTAATAAATCTATAATCTATCACAACAAAAATAGGAAAACACTTATTTGTTAACTGCAGATACACATCAACAATAACTGGGACACCATGCTGGTCATTGCCAAATCCATAATTCAGAATTATGTTTGAATTCAAAATTTTTTAAGCAGGGCATCTATTTTTTCATTGTCAAACTGATAGAAGTGAGCTCAGGGTGGTAATTTACAGTTTATCATACAATGTGTCACTGAACAAATTTCACACACAAGAATGGGAGCTCGGGAGTTAGAAGTCAGCATTGTAATTTTACAAATGTGCCCTCTTCATTTGACTGGGTCACTGTCATAAAAAATAAAAGTATCAAATCTCTACAAAAGGCCTGAAAACACATTGCAAATACGTGTAGTGATGGAGCTGCAGAAAAATGTCCATAACAATGTCAAAAACACCAGTATGGGAAATTTCCAAGCTACAGTTTACGCTATTACCCCCATTGTTCATTTTGTTTAAAAATGTCTTAATTGATTGTAGAGTATGTAGTGAAAAAGAAATGCACGGAAAGTCAGCCCGGCCGGTGATTTCACACGCAGCAATGAAACCAATTAAATAATTGCAATAACCCTGAAGTAAAATAAACACATACATACAGATTAGCGTACGCTTTAGGTGCTTGGCATTTTAAGGAACCCGTATTATTAAAACATTTTAAGACATACCTAATATACCTAATGAACCTAATTTCTCATTCTAATAAATTAATAAAGAGATCTACCCTGCTTGAGCAATAAAATAATCAGTTCAACAATTTCTTTATTATATTCTCTGTATATTGTATCTGCCTACATGATGGTCTAAATGTCGTTTCTCTTTACTGCCAATTATGCAAAACACTATACCTTTAACTGTAAGGTTTAGCCTATAAAAATCAAATTTAAAGATATTTTGAAAAAAATGTATTAGAATAAGCCATAAATAATTACCATCTGTGATATGTGTGTAATCATATCATGCAAACTGACCTCACTGTGCAGTGCAGTGTGGCCCTGTGCACATTTATTTTCATTTGATCCGCTTAATTTAATATGTAAAACGCTAAATCACCTCGTATTGAATCCTAATAAATAATTACGCGCTGAGAAATTCCCTACACCAAACACACACCCTCATGTGGCATTTTCCTCTTAAGTACATTTCCAGAACAACTGAAGAATTTCTTCTAAATATTGTAACCATTACTAAAAAAGGGTGGAGGTGATGGAAACTTTCAAATGCGCAAAAGCTGGTGGGGAAAAAACACATTTAAAAGATCTCCAAAAAAGGGTACTTTATTGTGTGGATGTGTAAATATGTGTTTGCATTCATACAAGCTGTACACGTGTTCCCTTCCGTTTGCACAATCAGTATGTATGCATGTGTGTGTCTGTGTTAATTGGTCAGCTGCCTAGTTCTTACACTCATCATATTGCCATCAGTTAGGAGTAAATCTAAATCCATTTAGACAGCCGGGAGACAAGGACATGATCCATTATTTACACAATCAACCATTTCTCTCGTCTCTGACCCAGAAAGAATGAATTTGTCACTTCTGCTCAGTGCTCAGCCTGGATAGTTAGGGGAGGAAAGAAAGAGAGAGACAGCGACCCTACAATAAAGAATATTTCACTTCATTGCACAATCCTCTGGTGCCTATCAAAGAATTCTTTCAGGAAAAAGTTTGAGGACTTCATTTAACTATTTTATATATTTGTATTAGTATGTGTCAGAGACAGGAAGAAAGACAGAGAGTCTTTGTCTAAAACAGAAGGTGTCTGTTTGTGTGTCTTTGCATGTATGTGTGTATATGTTGGCCAGCAAGACTGTTGATCCGTAGCTCATTCATCAAAGGGATACAGCTAAGGTTGAGTGTGTGTGTGTGTGTGTGTGTGTGACACAACCTATTCAAGAAAATTACTTTTTTCACACATAAACACAGAATAAGCATATATACGCAGAGCTGAAAGACACACGTTATATGCCTGTGATGCTTTTGAGTAATGCACCTAATCTAATTAGTTATTTGCAGTAGAGTCTTAATGTGATGTGTGTATTTGTTCTGTATACTCCAAAAAGTTGAAAACATATATGTTAATGTTAATTTTGAAATAATTTGGAATCAAACTTCACTCCTGAGCAAAGTAGACCACCGCTATCTGCACTTTCGCTTTGTTCACAAATACATACATGCAGTTATTTCCTACTACACATACACCAACATGCTCACACAAATTTATGCCCATTAAGACAATCACAAACCAATTCCAAAGACCCTCTAGAAACAAAAAAAACATGATTATCAAACTGAACGAGTGAACAAACCAAAATAACACCATCATAATACCACTATTTAACTGAGGAATCACAGCACTTTCAATTACAAAGCTGCTGCATTTGTTTCCTCCTATTGTCGATGTTGAGCACAACTGAACCCGCATTGAGCCACCATTAAAAACACCAACTGATTAAAAACCATTTAATTTGATAGCTAAAACGGTGCTTCCCCATTTTCAGACGAGCCATTCATCACGACGCCAGACGCACAAATGCAAAAAAACAATTTGACTCCAATTGTTGTAAGCGTAGAATCACGCTGCGAGACATGCTAAAGCTAATTTGCCAGACAAATTAGTTGGCTCGATTCAAACTTCATTGGCGAAGTTATAAAATCTCGTATGGAGAGGGAAGTGCTGCTGCCGTACATTTATAGTAATTGTTTCAACGGAACCCCACTGTGGGGGGCATTTTAGATGCCCACCCCACATGCCATTTTTTAAACACTGCGACTGTCAAATGGCTTGGCTCAGGATCCCAAACATTACAAAGACAGCTCCTCCATTCCTTTTCACTACTGGAGTCCGTCTTCCCTGCAATGCCAACACATGCCAAACTGGTTGCAGTCCAGTATTTTTAGGCTAAAATGCTTCATTAAATCGTGCTGCAACATAAGGGAAAAGTTAGTTTTGCATCAGAAGTTGCTCTATTCAAAGATGTCTGAATTTTAGACAGCTTGGTAAAACAGAACAATTTTTGATTTCGACTAAACAAACATATAAATAGTTATATTAAAGTGCTGCAGAGCTTCTCAAGCTGTTAATATGCCAGATAAACCCTATTTGAGAGTGTTTGAGGGTGTTCTTAAAAGCTGGTTGAGTGGCTTAAATATAGGTTCTAAATTAGCATTCGGCTGATACTTTGCAATCAGGTGCTTCAGATATGTCTGAGTATTAATGGGTTTCTTTTTTTCTGCAAACCCACTCAGATGGTTAAGATTTGATTTAAGCTTTGATTGCTCTGAAAACGAACAGAATGTTTGATTTCCAATATACTTGACAGAACAATCAGTGATTGTCAGAAACCTATTGACACTTCATAGCCATTACTTTTCTGAATGAAATGGATAACTGTTTAAGGATTTTTATTACTTAGATACAGGAGTGTATCTTGCCCACCAAATACATTTCTGCAAACTGTATCAGTGGTGGAAACAATGATGTTAAGCTACTACTGACAGTGTTGTACGAGTTTTGGTGAATTATCTCAATTTGTTTCAAAGACAAATTCTCCAAGAAGATAACATTTCACAGGATTAAAATGTAAATGTCAAGGAAATAACTCTTACCAGCAAGTGCATAGAATATTTACTTTCATTTGCCTCAATCTCAGCTTGAACTCTTTTACTGACAAATTTTGAGAATTCACGTTGTTCCTTGCGCATCCAAGAACACGTCTAATGGGGGACGTGTCTTTGTTAGATACTGAAGTTTAAACAGGCTTGGTAAAGGATCGATGGATGTTTGGGCTCACCCACCTGCTGGAAAATGAATCCTCCTTCACACAACTTTAAACCAGAAGTGATTGCAGTTTGGTGGTCGACTTTCATCAAAAAAAAGTTGACCACCAGGGAAATGTTCGGCCTGTACCTTTAGCAACCGGAGTACTTTGCATTTTGCATGTAAAGGATGTTATTTGCACTTTGGCAGGTGGATAGTTTTTGGACTGCTTTATGTTAATATGTAATTTTAAACTTGAGTCTGAGTTTGCTAAGCATCTGCTTTTCCTGGACAGATGTGTCCCTTTTATAATTGTTTAGTCACACTGTCACTGTGATGGCTGCTACCATGGTAACCAATCAGATCCACTTAAACCCCATGACTCCAATACACACATATACTTGCACACTTATACCAACGTACGCTTTTTTTTCTTAACACCAAAGTGAAGTTATGTTACTGTCATGCTGTTAAAGGTTTCCATGTTAGTGTTCAAGGCTAGTGTAAGCATGTTTTCTGTGGGGTGTGTTCACTAAACAGCCATATCACTGAAGTAGTCAAAAGCCTGAAGCAACGCTATTGGATTAACTGAGCGCATGATAATAGACATACTCAGACCCTTGCCAGGGTCTTACACTGACGGACCCACACTCTTACACTTTCTTTCAACGACGTGACACACACATACACACACAGCCAAAATGCCTGATTTCAAGGCTGTGTGCTTGGCTAATTGTGTGCAGTCTGCTCTCTGATTATGAAATGTTATTTTGTGCTCAAGGGCACATTTCTCTTCATCAAAAGAATGCTGTTCTTCCAAACAAAGATTGTAAAATCCACATGTTTTGTCTCGATAAGTCCTCATTCAAAGAACAGTAAACACACACAATAAAATGATGCACACTTTTATCCATGTAAAGCGTGCAGTTGATTCAAACTTTGAATTTATATATTATCATTAATATTATTTTTAGTTTCCGTTTTTTTAAATAAACAGACTAGCTTAGCTAATGATTTCTATTGTCACTGGAGTCTAAAAAACATTGTCTAAATGAAAAATGAGACCAATCTCAATTCAAACAGGAAAAAAATCTAACTTGTCTGTGGACGCCATAGTTCATCTATCACTAGTACATCAAGAGTAGATGCCAGGGCCCTGTTCTTCAAATTTTGCATTCTAAAATAATGCTTTTTATTGTCATTCAGCTAATTTAGTTCTTGAAAAAACAGACTGAGAACAAATTTGTTAATCCTGGATAGTGAAATAAAGGCAAAATGAGTAAAGAGTTGAATCCATGATCACCATTCATATGATTGGTTGAGGGATGATCATGTGATTGCCGTTACATGAGGTACTGTTAGTCTGTCCTAGCATCCACTGGGCCAACAGATTTATAGACATGAGTTTAATTTTGTTCTTGCATTGTGTGGGTGGGATTTCTTCTACAGTGTGAATTTGGTTAGATTCTGAGTGAAGTTGGGTGCACGGCTGGAGCAAGAGGTTCACTGTAAAACATCTTGATCACGTTATAGCAAACTGTCAACAAGGCTGCACCTTTGCAGATTGGGGTCCTGGGGCCTGTTCCAGAAAGCAGTCTTCACAAAATCTAACCCTGAACTCTGAAATGGGAACCTCAGAGTTTACTATTCCTGAAAAGCTGATGAACATGAGTTCAATAAACTCATTCCTCAGAGTTAATCACATAGATGGCAAATGAAAAGCGAAAGATATAGTAAGTGCGTGCCAACACGGACCATGGCATTTATCTGAAAAAACAGAAATGGAGGAAGAAGTCAATAAGTTAACTTTGTTTTGGTTCAATTTAGCGTAGGCTGCTCATTCCCAATTTAAATTACCCTGATGGATGATGAAATACTGCAGCCTGTTGCACCAGCAAGTTCAAACTTACCCTAGTTATAACATAAATTATTACTAAGTTGTGTATTATGCATTACTAAAATAAAAGCAGCTGCACCATGTAGATGAGTTACAACATAAGTAACAACAATATAATTACACATGCCACAGGGTAGGTGTAAATCATAAAATACACATAATCACAGCATTATACTCACTAATAAACAGCTGTTTATTATTACACTGCTCAAAAAAATAAAGGGAACACTAAAATAACACATCCTAGATCTGAATGAATGAAATAATCTCATTAAATACCCTTTAGCTGATCACACAAAAATTATCAATGGAAATCAAATTTATCAACCCATGGAGGTCTGGATTTGGAGTCACACTGACTGATGACGTGGCGGATGGTCTCCTGAGGGATCTCCTCCCAGACCTGGACTAAAGCATCCACCAACTCCTGGACAGTCTGTGGTGCAACGTGGCGTTGGTGGATGGAGCGAGACATGATGTCCCAGATGTGCTCAATTGGATTCAGGTCTGGGGAAAGTGCAGGCCAGTCCATAGTATCAATGCCTTCCTCTTGCAGGAACTGCTGAAACACTCCAGCCACGTGAGGTCTAGCATTGTCTTGCATTAGGAGGAACCCAGGGCCAAGATCACAGGGCGCCAGTGGCGAATTTGCCAATCTTGGTGTTCTCTGGCAAATGCCAAACGTCCTGCACGGTGTTGGGCTGTAAGCACAACCCCCACCTGTGGACGTCGGGCCCTCATACCACCCTCATGGAGTCTGTTTCTGACCGTTTGAGCAGACACATGCACATTTGTGGCCTGCTGGAGGTCATTTTGCAGGGCTCTGGCAGTGCTCCTCCTGCTCCTCCTTGTACAAAGGCGGAGGTAGCGGTCCTGCTGCTGGGTTGTTGCCCTCCTACGGCCTCCTCCACGTCTCCTGATGTACTGGCCTGTCTCCTGGTTGCGCCTCCGTGCTCTGGACACTACGCTGACAGACACAGCAAACCTTCTTGCCACAGCTCACATTGATGTGCCATCCCGGATGAGCTGCACTACCTGAGCCACTTGTGTGGGTTGTAGACTCCGTCTCATGCTACCACTAGAGTGAAAGCACCGCCAGCATTCAAAAGTGACCAAAACATCAGCCAGGAAACGTAGGAACTGAGAAGTGGTCTGTGGTCCCCACCTGCAGAACCACTCCTTTATTGGGGGGGTCTTTGCTAATTGCCTATAATTTCCACCTGTTGTCTTTTCCATTTGCACAACAACATGTGAAATTGATTGTCAGTCAGTGTTGCTTCCTAAGTGGACAGTTTGATTTCACAGGAGTGTGACTGACTTGGAGTTACATTGTGTTGTTTAAGTGTTCCCTTTATTTTTTTGAGCAGTGTATTATTATTTGCATGTCGATTTGCTCCACCGTAATCCAGTAGAGACCTAATTTATGTACACTAACGTGCCAACCAATTTCAGTGGCTGATTTAGTTACAAACTCACTAGTAGTTACTAATCCTCTAGTATAGACTTTACACCCTAACATGGAAGAGAGCTTACACATAGCTGAGGCAACCCGGTGCTGGAACCCTTCTGTATTTGCTGGTGGCAACAACTGAAGATGCAAATATGGCTCAAACAGATAAGACATAGTTTACTCGTGGTCCTATGATTGTAACGTCACCGTCCAACCCAGTAATACTGATTTTGATGATTTGCAGTTGAAAAGTGTCTACGTTCAAACTGACTGAGCATTTTTCAACATCAACAGCATTTATTGACTAGCTTTATTTTCAACATACGGAATCAAATGCTGTCAAAACACATTGAGACTATTTGCAGTTAACATTAAAAACTCCCTTTTAAACTACGTTTAGTCCAGTTTTACAATCTCACCACAGTCATTCCCACTCAGAAATATTCACATCATCTCCAACATGACCACATACCGGATCTGGACCCAGCCGCTGTCCTCTCCGGACCGCCGACCTACAGCCGATTTATTATAGAGAGTTACTACCTTGTGAGGAAGCGTTTCTATTTTAACCTGCACAGCTTTTCTAGCATTTACTGTACTGGTTTAGTGCCCCAGGAAACTCACAGACCAATCTCATGTGCTTCAATTGTCTCACGTGACGCTGCTCAACCAATCAAATCTGTGCATTCCGATGCTTGCGAGTCGAGTCCGCGAGATTCACCAGAGATGTTTTGGAAACACACACGAATTGAGGAGACGAAAGAGAAAAGAGATTTCACATGGCTTTTAATAAAGAATGTACAGATTCTTACGTGTACATTCCTCCCGCGGGCAGTTCAGAACCAGAATATCTCATAGAACTCCAATCCTAGCTGGCAGGACAAGCTACGGCTCACGTTTCTAACTGAACAAGAGAAAGTAGGAAAGTGGTAGCTCTGCAAGAGGGAATGAAAGAAGAGGAGGCATTACAGCTGTTCAGTTGTTAAGACTACACTTCATCACTTCAAGCTACACTTTTTTAATTTTTTCTAAAAATTAGGCACTTTATTTTAGTTTATTTAAATTTAGAATTTATTATTAGAGTAGTTATTATTTATTATCCCTCCAGTTTGATGTGAAAACTGAAATATGTCCTGAAATAATATGACTGAAATATTATTTGATTTGACAGTCCGTTGTTGACTAAAAACATATGTTAATACAACTATACGTTTTGGTACTGAATGATAACGCAAGTTAGTCGTTTTGATGTTCTGGACCTTTGCTTCGGGAAATTTTCTCTAACTGGACCTCTTTGAATTCTAACTGAATACTCCCGGTCTAAAGCTTCATACAGATTTCTTTTATTTAAGCAGTGATTACTACAGTTATGTGCACTGTTTCAGTGCAGGGGAACTGGTTGACAACCTGACAGCTGCCTTAATGTCTATCAAGTCACAGTGTTATAAAGGATGAGACTGAATCCACAATGACGACTGATCATAAAAGTGGTCATGTTAAAGATGATCCTTGGGTAATGAACTAATCTCCTTCAATGGTTTGATGGTTAGATGGTTAGATGTAAACATCTACAAATTACAGTAATGCATTCCGATATGTGCTTTGATATCAACTGTAGGAATTAGAAAATGAAATGGTGTGTCAAACAGTTGCTTCAGGCTCCGCAGGAAGGGTGGAGTCAGAGAGAAACTCAGAGTTTAAAATGCCAGCGAGCAGGTTAGGACCCAGAGTTTTAGTCTCTTTTTCTGGAATGAAAAACCTAGAATTTGTCATCTCTGCACTTTTGATTTTTTGGTGTGACACAAACGGCATGGAAGAATATTCTCAAACGGATCCACACGAATAGCTGGAGATTCATATTGTTGGGCCTCACCAGTGCTTGAAGTGGGCTGGAACGCCCCGGTACACAGTACCGGCACCTTGACATTGGCACCTATTTTTTTTCCACTTAAAGCATGTGCAGTCTGGTTGAATAAAGAATGGGTCTGACATCCTACAGGCCTGACCCCGGCCTGTTGAATTCCCAAAGGCCTGAATTGGAGTTATTTTAAACAAAGGACAGTAAAACAGGTGCCAAAGCCTGTTTCACACCTAGGTGCGAAATAGTAACTCAGACCTACAAGCAGAGCCACTATTGGCTGTGCTTGTAATCTTGCAGGTCGCCCCGGTAACGCAGCGCCCCCCTTAAGTAACTTAAATATAAGTAACTTAAATATTTTCCTCCGCTAACTTTCATCGTCACGTTCTCCCCGTTCTGCCGCTCTCTCTCTCTCTTTCGCTGGCACATGCTCGCTTTGCACTCAGGGAACCAAAATAGCGATGAGTGTTGCTGCAACCTCAGAAGTGCAGCAATGGTGTTGCTGCACTTCTGAGGTTTGCAAAAGAGCACCTGGATGTTCCACAGCACTACTGCCAGTAGTAAGTTGAGTTGTTGAGTTGTGTAGAGGAAAAAAGGCACAGCGCACCAAGATCAAAACGTCATCCCAACTGTGAAGTATGGTGGAGGGGGCATCATGTTTAGGGGCTGCTTCGCTGCCTCAGGGCCTGGAAGGGTTGCCATAATCAATGGAAAAATGAATTCCAAAGTTTATCAATAAATTTTGCAGAAAAGCGCAAGGCCATCTGTCCGCCAATTAAAGCTCAACAGAAGATGGGTGTTGCACAGGACAATGACCCAAAGCACAGACGTAAATCAACAAGAGAATGGCTTCAGCAGAAGAAAATGTTCTTAATTAAAACCTAGATATTTAATTGAGACCACACTTGTGTTTTTGATTCATATAAAGCTTGAAACTGACATTAGCAGCAGTAAATATGAAATGTTAATTATATGTGTACCTGACACATTATATTATATAACAGTTGTGTCCTACCTTCTTTATGTTTCACAAGCAACTTGTGGGGCATTTGGTCGTGATTCAGTACTTTTAAGCAGGTCAATATGAAATTTAGGTATGATATGGACCACATAGACCATAGCAATGCTTCAGTAGGCTCTGACGACATCTGAATCTGTATGTATGCATAAATCCTGCACCTGCCACCCACCCTATCCTAGCCACCCTAACAGATTCTTTTCTCTACCAGTCCCTGTAGGTTATCTTGTCTTTTAAATTAAGTTTTTTTATTGTTTGTTATATTGATTGATTGAGATGCTGCCTGTCTGCTTTCATGTTTAATCACCCCTTCACATCCACTCTTAAACTGCTTGTTTAAGATCTAAAATCCTACAAGGTAAAGACATTCATTTAGTGGGTCATGCGGCTATTCCATGAGTGTGATAAATTTATCTGCAATGGGGAAAATGTCATTGCCGTGATCTAATCTACAGATCCCCAGTTAAACAGAGACTTATCCATCTGGCAGTTTGTGGTAGCCTTCACTATCTACCATAAAGTTATGTGTTCTTACACAGGCTGCAGTATTTGATTCTCATTTGGCACTGATTGGTGAAGGAATATTTTCTACCAATAGCACAAATTCTTCTCTAGCAAATGCACAATCTAGCACTGTTTTAGACATCAATCTACTGGTTATGAGCATCTGACACGCTCAAGTCATTTCCTACTATACCTAAGGGAAAATAGGTCAGACCATTCCCCTTTGCTTCCCAGTGCCATTGTAGCTTCCACCCTACGAGGACTCATCTACACGATTTTAATCATATGCCAATCTGCAATCATTTCATCACTGATCCCTCCACAGCAATATAATCGTTCAAAGACATTCTGACTAATCATCCACACATTCGAACTGTCCTTAACTGCCCTTGTCACAAGTCTTTCTCAGGGATTTTGGGTCTGGGTCCTCAAATCTCCCACCATTACTTATTAGGGCTGTGAAATATTATATGACTAAAATCTGATACAGGTCATTTTATATCCCAATAGCGATATATATATCCCTATATACAACAATTGTCTTGGTAAATTCAATGAAATATTATGAACTATGATTAGCTAGGTTGTGGTTTAGCAGCAAACTGTTGCTACTTGCCGCTGCAAAGTAAACATGTGAGGTAGAGGCGGCCCCCGAGCAGCACAGCAGCTCTAGATAATGACTACAACAGCATGTCTCGGTGAACTAGAAAGTAAGCTATATGTCCATGGCCAAGTCATTAAACGTTACCTGACACACACATCATGGCTGGAACGGCTGAACTAACATGGGTTAAATATTGTAACCCGGATTCTATGAGTGTAGGCGCAGCCCTCTAAGGCTATCACTATTGGGTTTACCCCCTTCACGCGCCTGCGTGGGCCTCTACTATGTCCGCACCTTGTATGGCGAGACCCAGTCTTCGGCTCCCAAATGCCTTTTTTATTCAGCACTGAGAACCAAGGTCCAGTGAGGCCAGTTGCAGCCTGTCCGTGTTATGCCACTCCCCTGGTGAGGGGAGGGAGGCAGGTGCTCATCGCCGCGCCGCTCGACCGGCAAGGGAAGAGGGTGGGGGAGGCGTACATGTGGGCTCAGGCCAGCCACCTGACCATCAGGGAAGGGGGCAAGGGGAGAGAGGATGTGCAGCTTTGCAGCAAGCCCAGGCTGCTTTTTAGCCATTTGGCTAAATAAAAATGCATAATGTCAACAGCATCACATTTCTTCAGATTTCTTCTTCAGAAAAATATTTGTACACAAAGCGAAATGTCCGCTGTCGTGGGACATACAGTTCTGTGGGGAGGGGTGTGTGAAGGGATCACTGATTGTGAACAGAGATTGTACTGCATGTTGCTTTAAGCTTCAAGCTGCAGATTAGCCACTTGGCTAACGGCTTATTAGGTCCTATGAAATAAATAAATAAACGAAAACATTTACTTTCATTTTAGTTAGTTTTGCGAACCTACAATACAGTTTTAGTTAGTTATTGTTTGTATCTCTCTTTTTTTAATTTCAGTTAACGACAATGCTTTTTCACATCTAGTTTTCGTTATTTCGTTCGTCTTCGTTAACGATTACAACCTTGGTACTCACCTGTACGCAGTACTACACATTTAACTCTTTGGTACATCACGACTCTTTCTTGTACACCGACAACTTGCCAGTACTCGCGACCACTTTGTGTGCAAGAGAACAACAGCTTTATCATGATGCAGTGTAAGCTGTGAAAAAAGGCTATATTAAGTTACTGCTTTTGCAAACTGAACATTTCCTAATGCTGCAGCTTCACATTAAAAGCATTTAACTTGCAAAACACAAGTACACAGTAGTGCTACAATGCATCTACACAAGACAAATGTCATTTTCAACAGTTTCTTAGACATATGGCAGAGAGTAATGCAACAGTCAGGAGCAGACACAGTGAGCTGTTAGAAAAAGAGCTGCACACCTCCACCTTCTCAGCCAGGTAACCAACTCCTTTCACTTTCGCTGTTTGCAGACTCATGTGTGCAGCATAAAGTCAGATCACGGCTGCTCACCTAATTATGGAAAATACCAATGACTGCCCCACAATCGTTTGTTTACCTGTACCAGACTTCTGAGCCCTGTGGTATTAAAAGGCATCTGCTGTTACCATAGTAACTACAGGTGTCTCACGCACAAAGATGGCGCAGCTGCATGATAGCGTCGAAACCGTTTGATTAATATATCATGCCAATCAGAGTTACATTTACATTTACAGGTTTTAACCATCACTCCTCATTGAACTCCTTGGCTGCTGTCTGAGAGCATTTTCTAGTTAAGTAGGCATATGTTGATTTGTCATTATGGATTTAGGCCTACCATGTTTTAAGGAGTCTGTTTACACACATATTAGCTAATTGCAAAAGTTGAAAATATTTAACACTAATATGGCAATTGAAAGTCCAGCCCCCATAGTGTCTGCTTAGAACAAATGTAGTTAAGGACCCCTGATGAACAGGTCATTTAAGTAATAGCCTACTTCCATTGGTGGTTAAAAATAAGTTTTCATAGTTTATTTTGCTGTAAAAAAAGACATTTCATGAGAAAGCTAGTGCAGTGAAACTCATCCAAGATCAAATGTGGACACTCATGTGCATCAGTCTCCACAATAGGGGCTTTAAAGTCAAGAAGCCTTGCTCCTTATAGCCAAAAAGACATTGGTGCATGACAATGTTGGTTGGAATTAGCAACTTGCTGGTAACTAGTTATTTATTATACTAACGCTTATGATATCCCATTAAAATTGTCACCAGTTTGAATGTTAAATAGGATATGATATATATACGGTCCAGTGATTTGGAAAAGTATCTCTCAAACAAACCATATGGCTTTGTCCCCTAATCAAATCGCAAAAGACTGCAATTCAATTATTAGTAAGTATAATAGTAAGTATAATACATATAAATAACACAGTTAGCTAGTACACTTTGTGTGTACACTTTGTCACAGTCTGTACCACCATGCACCGGGAATGCTTTAATGTTGAAAGTCGGATATTTCTTATTGGAAATTTTCCAGTTCCGAGCAGTCTGGGACGCAGCATAAGGTCAACCTTATGCCTTTTGTTGAAACATATTCACTTTCATTTCATATCACACTTTCACTTTTCAACTTTCATGAACATTAAAAAATGTTGACATGCTACAGCAAACTTTCAAATGTTGAACAAATTTTTATGCATTAATGATTATGAAAATTGACAACATTGGAATTTAGCATTAGCAAATTAGACACTAAGAAAATGTAGAACGTTTGTTTTGTGCGAGTTAATGATAAAACAAACCCTACAAAAATTATAAATGTTGGTTGTGAATATCTGGTACTAATACACTAATATGTACTAATATGTATAAGTTACTCATCCAGGGTGTGAATAGTACATCTGCAGAAGGCAGGCAAAGATTTAGCTAGAGCACAAGCGCCATTATGCCCTTTGTTCTATTTATTTATATCTATTAGTAAAGTTATTGTTGTAATATAAATATTGAGTGTGGGGGGATGGGGGTGGTACACGCGCCAACATACAATATAGGAACTGCTAAATGAGGTCAAATGACCATGACTAACTTGATGACATCTGCAGTAACCTTAAATGGTTGATGACTGATTTTTTGTGTGTGTGTGATATTTCCGGCAGAGCAGAGGACTTTGTAATGACAAAGATGCTGGGAGGAATCCTTCCATACAGATGGACTCATGTGAGATACCTAGGGATATAGGAGCGTGTCTGGAATACCTATTTGAAATAAAAAGCCAGTGTTTAAAAACGTGCTTGGTCTCAATTAAAACCAACGTCAGTGCACTTGGGGAAAACAATGGTGGATAAACTCCTGTAGCAAATCATGTACATTCCAGTCTGGCATGAAGTGCTCCCACAACTTAATCAATATATTTGACAATATGATACAATCAATTAGCACTTGATGTCTGGATTACTCATCTAAATTCTATTGACCTCTTTCAGATCAACTGAAACTGATACACGAAGTGTAGAATTTGTATATCATAATGTAGTACAAGGCAAACGAGAGGAGAAATAAAATGATTCATTAAACTTTAATTTACATGGCGCTTTATTTGATCTCTCTTAAATTAAGAGACTGAAATGGAGCTTAGTCAATTAGGAATACTCTTTTCATTCACATTCTCTCTCTCACACACACACATTCACTCCTTCAGTAAAACCAAGTATATTTTGACCCCTGTTCACCTCCTGTATCCACAGGTCCTTCCACTGAGCTCATCAGAAGCCCTGCTCCGGTGGCCTCCATCTGGATCATAGACTGTATATAAAAAACGGACGTAGTCATCGTGACGTTACCCGTTGGTTGTGGACTACCGTTTTGAAGCCTCGAGTTTGGCCGATAGGGCGCCGCCACGTGGAGTTTTTGCAACCAGGAAGTGCCCGGAAGTGACGATACGGCGGAGCTAACGGGCGTGTGCGGCGCTAGCTAGCCTACTTAGCTAGGTGCAACTGTAACTGACGTTAACTGTCATTTTAACTGGGCTGATAACTTTGTCTAGCGAACAACAGCTTTAAAACTAAAAGTACTCACCAGAGAAAGTGAACAGGCGACTCCTAATAAGCTTTTTCAGCGGCGCTGGTTAAATTTACACACTGCAGTGGGTACGAGTCGGCTCTAGCCTGATTGACAAGTCGCCATGGTAACGACTTGTCAATCATAGATAATCCCCCCTGAAGCATACTCTGCTTTGTGGTCTATTTTAAAATAAATGGGACCATAATTTACTAAATGAACATAATTTTGTGTTGAAGAAGACTTGAAACTAGCGACTGAGACCATAAACTCATCAGGAAAGTGTTTACTGAGGGAATAAATCAGCTGAGAAGTAGGGTCATCTTCCCTTTATTTCTAATGGGACTTCATGGACTTCTTTTTGCAACCAGAAGAGTCGCCCCCTGCTGGATTTTCAACAGAATGCAGGTTTCAGGGACTTCCGCACACTTCATATTGTAGACTGGAAGCTTCCCGCTTGATCCGGATCACATCCATCCAGATCTTTAGCCAGTTATATTCATCCCTTCAACACTACCACCACCACCATTGTTTGCCATTTAAAGAGCTGATATTATGCTCATTTTTGGGTTCAAAATCTTATTTAGGGGTTGCACCAGAACATGTTTACATGGTATCATTTTACCATATTTTTGTCATACTGCACATTGCTGCAGCTCCTCTTTTCACCCTGTGTTGAAGGCTTCGTTTTAGCTATGGAGTGATACATCTTGCCTCTAAATGATCTTTGTTGGGAGTTGCACATGCTCAGTTCCTAGTAAAGGACTGCTAGCCAATCAGAAGCAGAGAAGGGCGGGTTGTGAGAAGCCGGTAAAAACGGCTTCGGTTCAGCTTTGTATGTTCCCCTTACCAGCTTAGCAATAAGAGTTTCAGAGTGGTGAGTTGTTAAGTTATAACAAAAGTATCTTTCATCCATAAAGTTATAACCGAGCTCTGTCTCTACATCACAGTAACAACGATATGTCCATTGACAATTGACATTTGGAAGGGAGAGGAGAGGTGTGTGCTGCAGCTCTGTGTTTTTCCATGGTGTTTTTGAGGGCATGTCGGTCTAGCCGCATGGCGAGCATTATGACGCGTATTTTGCTTTCGTCCCTGTGTCGCCTATATAACTCAATAAGGAGAGGGAAAAAGCCAAAAAGCAGAATATGGCCTCTTTAAACTGGCAAATATAACAATTAGAAGTCTGTATTTAATTAAATGAGATAATGTGCAATTTCAAATACTCCTTTCTCTCCTTTTTGCACAACAGCAAGTATGTCCATTGTCAAAAATATGAAAAGTTAACTGCTCACTTTTTATAAAGCAGTTTTTTAAATGTTCAGTCATTTGGCTTCGGGAGGATTTTAAGTCATTCCAAGTGAAAAGGTTCGAGTGAAGTCAAGTCTAGTCTAAAGTCACTGGATTCAAGACGCGAGTCAAAGTCATGTGAATCGACTGACTGGGGACTCACAGCTGTTGGTGTTCCGCTGTGATGTGCTCCTTCACTACATGTCTGATGTGGACACAGAAAGACTCTTCCGTCTGTCTCACACATTGTTTCATGATTACTAATGCTCTGTAACATTAGTGTAATATCAGCGGGGAATGTCTCCCCTAGAGGTGAAAGAAAGCTGACTTTTCCCCCCCCGAATAACTTTGCCCATTCCAAAACACCCCCCACACGTACACTTTAACATAAACCAGCCACGTCCATATATTCCTTACCTACCATGTCAAATGTTAAAACACAATGATAATCTAAAATGCAATACAATAAAATGTCAGAGTTGGAGTCACGTTCTTCGTGAACCCTGCGTAAGCAAGCCTGACCACTAAAAAAACACAAACAAGAAATCAAAATCAACACAGTGCTTTCTCCTTCCACCAGCACATGCCACTCCCTCACTATCTTTGCTCTGCGTCGTGTCAAACAAGTCAGCAGCACTGCAGCAAAACACCATATGTAAGGAAACAACTGGCCATTTCTTTGTATAGCAAGGTGTAATAACTAATACAAAGGTAGAGTAGTGTGGCATAGGTTTGAAATTCGCACAAACTCCATTTAGCATGAAATAAAATAATGTAGCAAGTGTTACCTGTGCGGCTAATTAACCAAACATCAGGTCAAGCTGCAGAGCTAGTGCAAGACTGTGGAAAATGAGCCAATTAAGTTAAGTAGGAGGACATTCAGACACCAACAAAAATATAGACTTTTAGTCTTCCTGTGTTTACTGTGGAATAAAGAAATCTCGGGTGTGGGTGTGCGAGTTGTTTACTTAGTTTCACTCACTAACAATCAGCAACCCCTGCTGAAGTCTTAGAATGCTTCTAACACATACAGCCATGAAGAATCACACTTGATTCTCTTTTGTACCCTTTTTGATTCACTTTTGAACTGATGTTGTGTGTCTTTTCAATGGCCCTGAAGAAATAAGAAGTAGAAATGGGGAGAAGGTACAGAGAATGAGACAGCATGCATGACAAGATGGGAAAGAATGAAAGGGCTAATATAATATGAAAGAAAAGAATCACTGCTAGATATTTTTTCTGTGAGATTCTCTCTGAGTCCACACTAGTACAACAAGTTTCAAACACTCTGGTTTTTCCAAGCCCAGATATAAAAATAATGCAGTTTCATTATCATACATGTACAGATTTATTGGCAACATATCAATTCCAAAGTTGGACAGCACCAAATACTGTGTGTGAGCACCTCAACAATGCAGAAACAAACACACCAAAAACTGATGTGTGCAACATGTGGAACCCCCCCCCCACCCCCCACCTCACCTGCTTTTTTCCTCTCGACTGACCTACTCTCTTCTGTCTTTGTTCATTCACAGATCATGAACTCAGCCCTTACACACTGGAACCTAATTTCCTGTCTCCACATGCCGTCTGCTCCTCTTGAGTCCCCTCACCGACAACATACAACAACCCCCCAGTGATTTTCAATGAGAGACTGGGCTTGTACTGAGCATCACCTTTTCATTTACCAGTTGTCTGGTGAGAAAGTACATCATGATCAACCTGCCGAGAAAGAATTGACAATGATTTATAATGTCATTCCCAAGTTGATTTAGGAATCTGACTACATTTCCAGGTAGTCAATCTGGGACAAATGCTGGCCAAAAGCTGGCACACTCAGTGGTGTTCTGGCCCCAAAATACCAAAATGTGACCACAAGGTCTCATGGAGGAGCTAAGGAATGATGTTAGGCAGAAGTCTGTGACGTTGCTGTGGAGTTGGGGGTGTGCGGCATGTCTTTTGCAGGCCTTCCTTTAGCTTGTTCCTTAGTAAGAATGGCATTTAAACAGTGAATATCAGTGAGTGATAGTGATCTCTGTGAGTTTCAGTCCTATCATTAAGGTAATCATAATTGAGAGGTGTCGATCCCAATCCTAAACCAGTTCATTTAGTCTGCCAATAGCAGATTATATACCCCGCATGAGCAATGTAGAGGTGCATTGCAAAAACTCAGAATATGGTGGGAAAGTTAATTGTGAGCACCAGAACCAGCGAGATTAAAGGCTCAGGAAACCTTTGCAGCCATTAGTTGATTAGAGCTCTTCTCATGGTGACATTTCTGTATTATAAATTCTTTATTCCAAAATTCTAACATATTTTGATAGACTGGGTTTTGATTTCCATTATCTATAAGCTGTAATCATAAAGATTAAAACAACAAAAGGCCTGAAATCTTTCACTTTATGTGTAATGCATCTACACTGAACAAAAACGCAACCCTTTTGTTTTTGCCCCCATTCATCCTGAGCTGAACTCAAAGATCTAAGACTTTCTCTATGTACACAAAAGGCCTATTGCTCTCAAATATAGTTCACAAATCTGTCAAAAAATCTCTCCTTTGCTGCATTTTTGTCACATTTTCAAGTGGCCTTTTATTGTGGCCAGCCTAAGGCACACCTGTGCAATCCCCATGCTGTCTGATCAGCATCTTGATATGCCACATCTCCGAGGTGGATGGATTATCTCGGCAAAGGAGCAGTGCTCACTAACGCAGATTTTGACAGATGGTTGTGGTTGTAGCTTCTCATGCCCTGCCTGCTTCCTGCCTGTACCCTGTTGTTCTGCAGATTCCGGATTATACCTGTTTCTGGATTTTCTGTTGCATTGCCTTGCTTGGACTGTGTTTATTTTGGATTACCTGGACTGAGCCACTCATTGTAAGTGTGTTAGCCTTAAGTTTGTTAATAAACCTTTTGAACTGATCCTGCCCTGTGTTCTGACTTAGGGTCCTCCAACCTGCTCACCCTACATCCGCTGTGACACCTTGTAAATTGACTGTTATCATTTAAATAAACCTGCAAACTTATCCTTCCCTGCTAGGGTCTGCATTTTGGGTTCACGCCTCCGTTTGTTGGCTGATAAGTTTCACTTTTAAAATTAAATTACAGAAGAATGTGAACTATTCCATAATATTATAATGTTTTGAGATACACCTTTTAAATGAAAGTTCATGTGCAGCTGTAAGTCGTGCAGGATGTAGCTTTTAAATGCTGCTAAAACAAAGGCAAATGAAAATTTTAACAAAACAGCCAAAGTAAAGTAGGCCTTGATTAGTTTCAGTACTGACACAATGATTGAGTCCTGCACTAAGTTTAGCAAATGTGCATGACAATGTCATTATGAGATGAAATTTAGTAGCTTTTCTACTCCATGTAGCTGTGCAGCTTAGGTCAACATCCTCAGTTTCTTATCTTACTGGTCTGTTAAACAGTAACAGAATCTCCAATTCTGTAAAGTCTATTATTTTCATTTTACATTTTATCATTTTTGAGTCAGGGAAGCTAGCTGCTAATTAGATTTCTAGCTAGATGTAAAATGCTCCCTGCATGTGCTCTGTGTCCTTTTATTCTCAGGTGTCTCTGCCATTTCTTGCCCAGGGCTCTCCAAAAGTTTCACCCCAATATTTCAAAAGTGTTAAGTTGTCATATGAATGGAATATGAAGTGCTACATGGATAATTAAAGCATTTTGTATTCCAAAAATATTGATATATTAATGGAGCAACAGAATCAGTCTCCATCTCATCATCATTGACATCTCAAGATTGACAAACTATTTTGCTCTGTCTGTTACAAGGACAGTTCACAGCTAAGCTTTGTTTTTCAAAAAAAAATAAAAAATCAACTCTGTTGAACCGTATGAAGGAAGCCAAGACAGGTACAACAATTTTGACACCAAATGTAAGCTGATTAGATTTCGAGAAGGTTTCAACAACAAGAAACCAACTGAAATTTGCTTGAAACCCGTTTGAATTCCTACTACCTCATTCTTTGTTTCCTCCGAACACACACCCTGTGGAGAGGTTAGTGACTCCTCACACATGCATGCAGTGGAGCATAGCAGTTTCCTGCAGAGTGGTCATTCACCTCTCACTCACACACACACACACACACACACACTCCCAGTGTGTCCTGATTCTTGACCTCAACCACATCTACCACATTAGAGCTACATCATGCATACACACACACACACACACACACACACACAAACATTCTGCATTGTGGCACTGTCTTCGTGGGGACCCTGACCTAATTCTAACCTGAAATCAAAAAAGTCGTGACCCTGAAGCTCTTTAAAATTGTGGGGTCCAGCATTTTAGTCCCGTCCCCCCCTAAAATCAGCTAAAATCAGCATGACCAAGAAGTAGATGGTTACTCTCCTGAGAGAACCTTCAAGAAGTACAGCCATCGCTGCAACCCTCCACTGATCTGGGCTGAATGGCAGAGTGGCCTGACTGATGCCTCTCCTCAGTGTAATACATGACAGCCATCTTGGAGTTTGCAAAAAAAACACCTCGCAGACTGTGAGAGACAAGATTCTCTGCTCTGATGAAACCAAGATTGAACTGTTTGGCCTCAATCCTACGGGTCATCTCTGGAGAAACCCCGACACCTGAAACCATCCATCATCACCTACTCAGTGCCATCTCGATGATGAAACATGCTGTGAGCATACTCTAGAATCTCAGCCGCTTTCCATCTTTTGCTCATGTGTCATTACAATAGCACACTCGGTAACAGTGAAGGGTAAATTGTCTTACCCAGGAAAGCTCGGGATTCATTTAGCCTTTTGTCGTTTGACGTTTGAAACAGGACATGTATTGAGCCTATGTGAATCCACTTAGACAGACTTGTGTTGGGCAAAGGATATAAAGTGTCTGCCTTCAGGATAGAGGTCAGAAAAATACTGATGCGTCCTGTCTGTGTTTCAGACTCTATCTAAGTACTGAGTTACTAAGTTTTCATGATTGTCCATGTTGGGCCAATAAACAATGTTTATGATACTAGGTAGTTAAATTTTCTCTATTAACCATGTCATACTGCTAATCATTCCCTCTATGGCCTCACTGTAAGTTTCTATGAAAGATGAGATTAGAGTAGGATGAAAGCAGAAACATGTAGGTCACTGGTAGAATCTGAGGTCACTGGGCTTCCTCATTAATAAAAAAGAACACTGTCAGGGGGCGGCAGCTGCAGTGGTAACAGCTTGTTGTCTGAAAGCACTTTTAGGGAGGACCCGGACCTTAGCTGACCCTAACATTTGAATTGTAAACCACAAAGTATGATGTCCTTTTCTTTTCTTTTTTTTAAATCGCCAAACTCTTGCAATTTAATGACATGATGTCAACTTAAAAAGTGAGACAAGATGTGAAAGCATATATGGTTAATATACATATATGAGAGGGCAGAGAAAGAAAGTACTACTACTGAAATAAAGGAAAGGGAGATTAGAGGCAATGAGCAGAGAGGATATCGTCATCTTTGCTTAGCAAACGATTACAGAATGAGAAAATTAAAGAGTCAGAGAGGAGTATGCCGTCCTGCCTTTGCTCAGCAAACAGAGCAGTAGCTCTGGGTTTTTGGAAAAGGGGGTTGGAGAGAAAGAGAAAGGGAAGACAGCGACAGTACGACGGCTTGTTAAACAGGCTCCTTTTGTGCAGAGGCACACTGCCTGATATTGAGCATTTTCATATACACCAATAAACAGTGATAGGGTGTATTACATATTACAAGCTGCTAAAGGCAGGGTAGGTACGTTTGAGAAACTAGCAAGAAACTGCTGGATTTTGAAAGTATCCAACTGATCTAGTCTAGTCTATTATCTCCCAGTGTACTTGTCTCAAAGTGTCTCTGGTGTTTCCCCCTAAGCCCGTTGGGTGTCAAAAATAAAGTGCTATATAAATGTAATCCATCACTGTTGTTATTACGTTTTTATTGTTTACTGATTACACCACAACTAACGACAGATCTGCTTCAGCCATTGGCTCGTCTGTGTTATGTACATTGATCTGGTGTGTAATGTAGACACTGAAGTCCTGTAGGAGAACAACAAACCACTGTTCAAGAAAAATATCTGACCATGTTGATGAATGTTCTGTCCTGTTACACCAATCTTTCCAATTTGGGGTTCTAACAACTATATATCCCTTTACAGGCCAGACTCGGAGGACTGTGGACAACATCTAGACTACAGTGTTTCCATGCACCACACATGGCTGATCTTCCTGACCCAGGACAGAGTAACGGACAGTTCAGAGGGGCAGCATACAGTAGACAGACAGTTTGTAGTGTGGCAGTGTGGAGCACTTGGTCACAAAGTCGTGATACTGAGTTGCTGTTTCTGGAAGATATGCAACTGTTCTCCTGATCCATTAGGACAATACAGAGGTTTAATCCTAGCAGGGTGGAAGATGTAATGTCACTAACTGCTACACAAATAATTCCCTCCACTGTGTGTGTGTGTACATAGCTTTTGTTTCATTCCCAGGAGGTTAGAGACAATACAAAGTATATTTTCCCTGTTCTGGATAATATTTTCATTTTTTTTTTTTTTTAATAAAACATTAAAAATGATAGATGTCTTTTCTTTACACTTGCAGCATTAAAAAAATGTCTCCAATAATGACATCCAAATGTGGTATAACACTTGTTTATTGTTATTGTATACTACTAAAACTGCAACCAATATCACAAATAGATCATTTTTTAACATCAATAAAAATAAGACTTTGCATGTAGCATTGTATCACTGCTGTGGAGATGATTTAAGATATCACAATCACCTCTCTGACATTATTACCACATTTCAAAACCAAACACGTTACTTTTTGTTGTACGTTTTGCTGTATCTAGCAACACAGTTGGGGCAGGGACACCTGACTGAACCCCATGTTGACGGGGATCATCAGGTCTCCTGGTTCTGCTTCTAGGCAGCTCCTCAGTAGCAGACAACCGTTGGAGGAGGAGGAGGATGGCGATGAAACTGTAGTCCTTCTCCACTTTCAGTGAGTACAAGCTCCACTTCCTGGACTTTGTTGTACACCTTGCTGTACCTGATAATCCAGAAAGGAGTATCAGCTTAGTGAAAAGTTTGCAATACCTGACATTGTTCTCTTATACAGTAATTGATTTATCAAAACAATAAATCAGCACCATCTATGTATGTATTCTTCATACTGTTAAATATTTTTGACTCATCACTCATAAATGTATTGAGTAAAATGCATAGGAGTGAAAAAATGCAACATACTGAATTGTGTCATCAGCTTTTCTCCTGGCTGGACTGTGGACACAGGGTGTTGGAAGACTCCAAATCTACAGGTGACCCGGAGGCACAGTAGAAATAAAACATACAGTATGTTTTACTACTGGTAAAATAAATAATGGCATAACAGCACCAATTTCAGTAGAAGATTTTTCACATAGTAGGTTTTTAGCTGTTTAGCTATATACAATGTCAAACTATATAATAATATAATATTTATACTGAACTGTCCATTTAAAACTCATCATTGTCTTATGTACGACTCACTATTACCACTGGATTCTGTTTATCTTTAAATGTGTTTATTTCAATTGTCCTGCATACCTTAAACAGCACTTAATACCTTATTGCTCGACATACTCACTTAGACACCTCCAACATTTTTTATGGTACCAAGGTCATTTTCTGTAGCTGGTAGGAGAGCATTTCAATACAAAGGCCCCTCAAGACTGGAATAACCTTCCTCTTTTCTTGAGATCTATTTCCACATTTGGCTCATTCAAATCGTCACTTTTTTCATTTCTTAAAACTACATATTCTTGTTATTAGAAAATATGTATTAGTATGTATGTCTTCATTTTCTTTATCTTGATTTTCTTTGGACATTTCTATGTGAGATGTAACGTTATCCTGCATGTTACATTTTGTCATAAGGCATATTGATAAATGACGCATTAGTTGTTTAATGCACTCGGCTGATTATTTGTCAGTATACTTTAATATGTGTGCTATGTTAATTGTGGGGGTAAGGGCAGGTGAGCGAGTTATTGTTTTGTATATATGTCTGTGTTTGTATTATGTTTATGTTTTTGTATATGTACTGTGTGGTTAAATTTTGTGTCTGTATATACTTTTATGCTGTAGAACCCCCTTGAAAATGAGATGATACATCTCAAGGGGTTATCCTGAAATAAATTCAATTCAGTCAATAAGCTTATAGACCAGAAACGCAAATACGTTGTTTATGTACACTAACATTGAAATGTCTCTCATTAACTACAAAAGCGTACAGCTACATCACCACATTTGTAAAAGAGTAACATTCAGTCAAACAACGCTTACAGACACAATAATATTAAACACACAAACAGATTAGATACAAGGTAAAGATATGTGTAAACACAGTATAACAATAACCCTAGGTGGTGAATAACTAATCCGGCTCAGTCTACATCTACATTGTCTTACTTAATGTCAGCGTGTTTTCCAACTCAGCTGCAGCTCCAGATAATTCATCATCTGTACTCTGGCTTGCTACACCAGCCGGCAGTGGTAGCTACCCTTAGCTGAATGCTAAGTATGTAGCTACATTGGCTAGCGATGAAAGTAACAAATTACCAGATTACCTGTCCCGCCAAAATAAAGCGACCACGGTGTAACTTTTCAGTCCCTCGGGGTCCCTCAGTTGTCACCATCGTTGAAAAGCCACGCAGATATTACATCCGGTCTGACCGCTTAGCGTCGTCAGTTCTGAGAGAGCTGACCGGGTGCGCACATGTGGGCAACTCCTGTAGCAGCCCCAGCCAATCATTGCAGTCCGGATGGAACGAGTGTCTGTGTTTACTGCAGCCCTGAGAGGACTACAGACACCTGGTTTTTATACTCTCTTTTTCAGACCACCTAACTTTTTAATATGCATTGGTGTATAAAGACAGTTTCAACAAATATGACAAAAAGTGTTTTAGAAACTTGCCTACCCTGCCTTTAAGGCTGCAGTCAGAACAAATGTTTATTTATGACACGGGAGGAAAAAGTGAAGACATTCCTGCTGCTTAGCGTGCACACACACACGCATTGTTATGTAGGGGTTATAATGGGAGGTAGAAGGGGTGCCACTGCTTAGTTCAAGGGCACATGAGCAGTAGTTAAAAGAATTTCTTCTTTAAAGAACTCTGGTTTGTCTCAAATTGAATTTTATTTTCATAGGTTAGGCAGTTAGATGATCAGCCAGGTTGTGAAAGAATTGCAGGTTAGCCAAACTTATTTTGAAGAGAAAAAGAAGCCAAACACCAAAGTCCCTCACAGTTTACAGATGAACTTCCTGGTTCAATTTGATGAGCAGCAGAGAAACCTACTAGTTAATTTTGTTCATAACCTGTTTTATCTTGAAAGGTAGAGGAGCACAAGGAGCTTCAGGCAGATTATCTGTTATTACTGATTACTGTCTTGATTACCTGAAAGTATCTGCTTTTTGGTGATAGTTATCACAGGTGATCTTAGTGTGTGTGTGTGTGTTTCCTAGCAAAACGAAATAAAAGAAGAGTATGCTCGTGATAAGAACGGGACCACTACTGCTAGTATTTTTATTCTAGTCTAGAAGAGGATAATAGCTTTCACAGGCTGAAGGTGCTTCTGTTCGGTTTTAAAATATAGGCTAAATATAGATTTTTCATTCAGCCAGATGCAAAGGCATTTACAGTATGTACTTTGACCCTGTAAATAGATCTTGAGAACAGCATTTTATTTTTTGCCCATTCACTTAAAAAATGGTACTGGGATTACAGAATTTCAGAACCAGCAGGCCCTTCACAGTTTGCAACTCTATTATTTCATGAAGCATTTTCAATGAATTTCAGAAGTGCAGTCATGCATCACAGGATAACAGTATTTGGTTATAATATTTGCAAAGTTAGTCTATTCTCTACTGTCCTATTCTGTGGTTGACAGGCACCTTCTGTGGTGACCTGACAGCGGTTCTCACTAATGGAGTTTCACTTTGCACATGCACACAGTGTGGTGCAGAGAAGACAAGGCTTTTGATTGCACTTCAGTGCTCTGCTGGTATTGAGAAATCACCACCTTTCCCCCCCCTCCCCAGTCGTCTCTGCCTCTCTCTGTTTGTGACATCTAAAACAAAACATGGGCAAATGACAGAAAAGGACACGGCAGAGAACAGAAGAGCAGGTGTGGACTGACCATCGGGAAGATCTGGAATATTCCCAGTGGGCGGGTCTTTTTCCCCAGCTTATATAGCTTACGGTTCGGGTCTAGTAAAGCAGATGATTTTGGAGTGAAAATAAGTTTCTGTTGGTGGTGGTTGACATTGTAGAATGGGGAACAGCAGGATGGGCTGAATTGTGCTATTGTGAAGCAACAACAGGAGGTGGGGGGTCAACAGACAGTGATCTGAGTTCGATGGATAGATAGACGTGCTGATCAAAACTGAGTTTATTGTCTATGATGATTCCAAGACATTTGAAGCTCTTCTACTGTCTTGCCATGGATATAGGGGAGGGGGCTTTCAGTCCAGTGCGGGGTGTGTTTGATGTGTCTTATTTTGTCCACATTCAGCTGCATAAGTAAACGATAAATGGTCCGTACGTATACATACATCCTCCTTTCTAGTGTTCTAATAACTCAAATTGCTTTTACACTGTGTCACATCCACCAATTTACACACATTCATGCACTGATGGCAGAGGTAAACCCTTTGAAGAGGTTGAACAGATTTTATAGTTATAAAGCATTTGAAGATACTGCAAGAAATGACTTTACAATAGGCAAAAATACCAGAGTAGGCACTGGCGGACCATTTGTATTGCAGAGTTCAAAGGGTTATTAAGGTGCCAACTGCTCATCAGAAACAGAAATTAACATTCACAGAAGCAATTTGGGGTTCAGTATCTTACCCAAGATATTCAACATGCACTAATCAAACCATGAATGGGCAACGCTCCACCTCCGGAGCCAGAGCCGCCCCAAAACATGAAAACATTAGAATTGTTATGTAAGTAAGTAAGTAACGGCGGCACAGTGCTGCAGTGGTTAGCACTGTTGCCTCACAGCAAGAAGGTTGTGGATTCAAACCCCGGCCTTTCTGCGTGGGTTCTCTCCGGGTGCTCCGGCTTCCTCCCACCATCCAAAGACATGCGGCCTAGGTTGATTAGTGACCCTAATTGTCCTTAGGTGTGAGTGTGAGCGTGAATGGTTGTTTGTCTATGTGTGGCCCTGCACTGGATTGTGTACCCCGCTAGGACTCCAACCCCCCCGCGACCCTGTACGCAAGATAAGCGGTTGATGATGGATGGATCGATGGAGTCACTAACCACAATCATCCAAGAATTTACACCTAGGCCTTCAACCCAGCTTACAGCCACGACTGGTCAGTGTGACCCAACGAAAGCTCAGCCCACATTCTGCTCTCTCTTTTCTCTGTAGCTGCCAACAGCAGCAGCAACAGTGTGTCCTGTTCGGAGCAGACATTCAGAAGAACCAAACTCTTTTTCGTATGGCAGTGACGTGAGAGCCTATCTAAGACCAAACCAGCTGACTAACCAAGCTGCAAACCAGCTTGGTTAGTCAGCGGCTATGACACAAAGTCTGCCATCTAACTTTAACTAGCAACCAGAGCAACGAAGTAGCTTAGCGTCGAAGAGAACAAGCTTCCACCAATCCCTACAAGCAGACACTACACCTACAAGACTGCAGTGGAACAAGGGATGGGTATCGCTACCTGATACCTTTAAGGTATTGACCGAAATAGCCCAGCATTAAGTAGTATTGAAACGTCTCCAGTCAAACCAGTACTTCACTGGATACTTTTCTTAGCCAGGTCGTGGCAAAAAATGACTCTTTGTATGGTTTTGCTTGCAGCCAGCCATGCAAGAAACACACAGAAAGAAAGAGTAGGTCATGCTTCTTTTTTCCTTATGTGCCTGCACCATAAACTGTACGCATGCGCCGAGTCCATGCGTGATTTTCACAGCCCCTCTACTTTCGTCTGCAGTCTGGGCATGTTTGTCAATGTTACAAGTTTACCGCCACAAGCTTGGCTTTCCATTGGTTTCATGTTCTGCTATCCTTTCACAGTTCTCTGTACATTTTTATTTGCAGATCGCATCAGTTGTCACCGATCGATCACTGCCTTCTATCTTATCAATTAAACACTTTTGTGGCGCAGCAGCGACCAGCTGATATTACTCACAGAGCCTCTGGCTGCAGCTGTGGCTGCATTAGATGTAGTTGGTTTGATCGGCTGGATGTGCAGCCTCTCTTTTCCTCTGTTTGCTTCATTAGACTCTTTCGTGTAGTTTAGTGACTTGTTTAAACAAACTCTTTACTCATTTTCTACTTCTTACTGTTTGGGGGTTTGAAACTCACTACTAAGGAAAAGGCACTGGCAGAGATCTTACAATTCAGTTTATTGATTGAAACAAAATAATTCTCCATTTTTTACTTTCAACAAACTTTAAATTGTTACATTAATTTGTTTCCCACAACTCATTTGGTCACTAAACTATTTCACTCCTCATCACATTCCCTGTATGATAGGCTACTGCCCGTGAGGAGGACCTAATTAGTATGAGGAGCGATCTGATACAATTTCCCAATATTTTTACGTAACAGTTATTTGAAAAAAGAAAAAATAGAAAATAGATCACCTTGCTACTCATCACCACAACTACTATGGCAGGTGGTATTTTACACAAGGTATCAAAAGAAGTACTCTATTGGTATCTGTATCACTTAAAGGGTACTGGTTTTGGTGCTGGAATCGTAAAACTTGAAACAATACCCAACCCTAAATGGAACCATAGTTCCAAACGCCAAAGCAACTTCTCTTCCTCTACAGTAATGTATCTTAACTGGGCATAACATAGAGTAACAGTGTACAAGTGAACCTTAAATCAGCTGCTTCACATGTTTTCTTTTGTCTTCATGCTCGTGCATGCGAAAACATGGCATAACAAAGAAACATACAGACGCACATTATTTCTGACATGCACCCAAACACGCGCGTACGCATGCGTGTGCACACACACAAACACATATGCACACAAAACCCTCTGTTCTTTAGTTCAGTGCATTTTATTTAGGATTCATCTTGTTTTCCTTTGTTTCTTTTATATAAAAGCATGTGGTTATCCTTGCTGGCCAACCTCTTTTGTGCAGAACTCCTTCAATATATTGGTGGTAATTGTAGATATAGTTATAAAAAATTAATTAGAAAGACAGATGTTTGTGATATAAGCAAGTAAAATTTTTGATTTCTTGGATGGCTCAAACCCAAAAGACATTGACAAAAAGACAATGACATAATGATCAAAAGAAGATCTAAATTGAGCATGATTGTGCTACTGCTTAACCTCTTTCACCTTAATAAAGTTTAAAAACAGTTTTCAAGTGTTTGTATTTGGAATACAGCGCAATGCAGAGAGATGCTTCAGTCGAACCAGGTGTAGACAGAGTTCAAGTCGACATTTCACCAAAGGAAAGCAGCTGTTATTTATCTGTTGGCTGGTTAAAAGCTGATCCAATCACTCACTCAAGTAATTTTGGTCTACGCCCACTGAAAATGCAAATTGCACCTTGTCAGACCAAAAATGAGTCAAAAGAAATGTTGGTTGTGCGAGGCTAGTTATATTGTTGTCATATTACAGTCAGTACAGTAACACACCTCCACACTTCTTAAAGTCAATTTTTGCTATCAAAATAAGATATATAAGATACTTCCATCAAAAGAAAGTCAGCTTTTGAGAGTTGGATAGAATAAAATATTCATTATTGAAAATTATTTGTTTAAAAAATGTACTGTATGATTTTCAAAAAGCTGGTCTTCAGCCACTAGTATATCATTACCTTTAAAATAATGGAACCCCTTTGGCATTTGTTGAGCTGTCTAAATCTATTACAATTTTGGGGTACAGATTTTCTCTGAGTCCCTCAAATAGAAATGCGGAGTAAGCAAAACTCCTTTATTACATCAGCAGTGAAAAATATGGGATACAGAGCTTAGAAATTATGGAGACAGAGGAAGAAAGACAGAGATGGCAAAAGGAATACGATATTAGAAGGGGAGGGGGGCAGAGAAAGAGTGAGAGAGAGGTATGGATTATAGATTTCCAAAAGAGGAAGAAATTAAATATTACTGAAGCCCAGCTGTGCTGCAACTGCAACTCGCTGAGTTGACACATACAGAATCTAAAATTCATCTATCATCATCATGTAGTCAGTGAATTCCAGTCCCATACGGTACCTCATCTACAACCTCTCCTCTTTCCATCTCTCTGAATTTGTCTAAACTTTGTCTAATTTGCCATATTATATGGAATTGGAATAGCTGCCTTCATTTCTCTTCTTCATCCTGACATCAGATGAAATGTTGTCAACATGTGTTTCACTGTGTACATACATGTTTATCAGTGTTTGTAACCAGGTGTGTGCGTTTTGAACTAGGCCCTATAGAGATGATCATTTGCTGAGTCAGCTCTGAGCCAGCAGAACAACACACAGACAGACACACACTTGCTGCCTCTTACAGCTACATAGTTGTAGGATTGTATTTAGAAAATATGTTCACATTGTGGCGAAAGTTGAGCCAGGTTAATTTTTTTTTGCCACCCAGTGTTTTAGTTTTTTTGTTTTTGCCTTAGCCGTTTGCATAGCACCCTCGCTATGTCAGTGGTTAGGCCTTATTCAGATGAATAAGGGAGATGCATTTGTTCACACAAGGTGAATTTCAGTCTGATCACAACCTAGTTGACCCTGACTAACAGCTACTGTATTTACAGCGTGTTAGCCTCGAAAACCAAGCTATATTCTCACATTAACTTAGCTCTCCTTATTAGCTAGGCTCCTTACATGCTTGCTAATAACTTTTTTAAAGCTGGGTTTCCGACATTGACAGCGGTGTGTTGGACAGACTTGCAGCTGTGTTCATGAGGGAGAGAGAGAGAGAGAGAGAGAGGGACAAGCGAGAGGATGTGCTGCTACCTGCAGCTCTGCAATCAAATACGATGTTAAATAGGCCTAGTAAAAAAAAATGTGGCGGTCAATGTAAAATCTTATTTAATTGCATTTAATGAAAAGGACAGTTTTGTATTGAACCAGGGCTTCTGTTTACTACATCTAGTTTAACATGGTAATGTTTCCTGTTAGAAAATAAGAACTGTCATGTTTACATTTTCGATCTTGAATTTCATCCGGCCATCACATCATTTCAAATGATCACTGGCAGCTCTGTTAAATCTTGTCCAACATTTCAGCTAAGATGATATTCACCACTAAATATTTGGTCTGTCTCTGGTTATTGGTTATCTCACACTGTGGCCTTTGCTTAGCTCATCACAGTGTGTGTCGACATATCTTTAGACAAACACACTCCTAATAACGCTCTCTTATTGTCTCTCTGTTCAAGCCTTGCCCTCTCTCCCACTCTCCGCTCCTTTCTAGCTGAGAGACGGCCACAGTGGATTTCTACACCACACTGTTCAAACAAAGCACTGAAAGAATCCGAACACTACAGGGAAGACTTGATATTAAACCAGTTTCAAAGGAACACTGTTGTGCAAGCTTGCACACCACAAACACACACTCAGATGCTTGAATCAAACACTAAGGATAAATCTTTTGTAATAAAACGACAAGCTCAAAATCTAATGAAGACAGTTCCTTGTCCACTGCCAAAAATCATGTGTTAAGAGCTATGAAGAAATTTAAATGCATCTTTTATAAACTGCTCTTTACAGATCCGCTACTCCTATGTGTTTTCTCTTTTAATTGAATGTTAAATGTATCTACAGGTCAGAGCAGTTTGTCTCGCGTCTTGCTTTTGGCAGGTAGGTGCAGGTTGGCATTAATGGAGCATGACCTAATTAACATTACATTTAGCTGTATCTAACGTTGAACAGTAATTTTGAATCATTGTATTATTGTATTGGTTTTTACCTTTGTCAAGAGTCAAGTAAATGGTGCAACAGATCCCACAGGTTTGTGCTTTATGGCCTTTTGACACCACTGCATCATAAGTAACATACGTAAGTTTAGTTGTGTTACGCATGTGACAAAGGCCCAAGTTAAATACGTTACATTTATTATTTTACACAAGTTTAAGAAAATCAATGTTGACTTTTGGTTTCACATACAGATGGTCTGCTAGACGGCGTGCTGACGTCGCACGTTGCCGTAAGTGCTGCCCTAGAAGGCTTTTCGAAACTGATGTAAACAGAGCTGCCTTCACTTGAAAGTGATGCCTTCTGAGGCAGCTGTCTGTTACGGTATCGAGGCAGCGAGGCACCTGCCTTCCGTTTTGAACACAGCCTGTGTCGCCTCTGTACACAAACACCCACATATGGGCGTACACCCACACACAGTGGCCACCGCAGAGATGGGCTGAGGTAGAGACGGTGAAGGGAAGGTAAGTCTGAACTACTCAAGTTGGCGACAGCTACCCTCATTACTGTAGTATGTGCAATAGAACCTCCCTAGTAAAAGACAATACTTATCGATGCATCTGTTTAACAAGCACAACATGTAGAAGATGTTATTTGATCTGCTCTCTCCATGTCTCTCATCCTCTGTTATAAGAGCACACCACGTTAACGGCAGCTTGGCAACTAGCTAGATGTTCAACAAGCTAAATGAAAGCTGTCTGTAAGTGAACTGTTTAGCTTAGAGTGCTATGTAGCTTCAAATTGGCACATAGTTTACCTGCCGTGATCACGGCAGAGACAGAGGGAAGGAGGACAGGAGGAAGGACTGATGCCATTTGCAATGATCTTCTGAAACGGTGAAACGCATCCGAACCTTGACGTCATATTGTTTGGCTCCGGCTGCCTGCAATGCGTCTGTGTGGCTTGATCCAGGAGAAGCACTATGACTACCAGAGCGTGACAACAGCAGCGTGTTAGCATTGGTTGATTCTTGTCCGCTAAATTCTCTTCCAAATTACATTTCCCAATATGATTCTGATACTGAAATATGCCCAAACGGATTGAATAATAATAATGCATCCCTATCAGTTATGGCCTGAAAGGTGGAGCTGGGGTGGCGGTGGGTTATGAGCTGTTGCAGAGGAAGCAGCAAGGGCAGGCAGGCTCCAGCAGCTTAAATAAGGTGCCTTGTATGGAATTTGCCAATGAATGCTAAGAGATTAATCAGCTGAGCTGTCAGCTGATTTGGCTGGCTTAAGATGGCTGCTATCAGATGATGTGCTGGGATTGTGAACTGAGCTTGACTTTGCCTGCCAGAACTACTGCTATGCCCAATTTGGCTAGCCAGATAAATGTTCTTTGCCAGAAAGGGTAAGGGCTGTGAGTTGGTCATTGTCTCCAGCTCAGATTAAACTAAGTAAAGGCAAATACTTTTTACCCACATAATTCTTAAGAACTACAGTGGAAATCAGTGCCAAATCTCACACATTAACCATGAGACTTTAACAATTGACAATTTTCACACGCTCTTACGCCACTCATTTCTCAACTACACCACGCTGATGTGCCTACACCGGGATACTAATGTGTAACGTTAGTGGTAACGTTACTGGTAGAGTTTTACCAAAGACTAATTTAATTAAGCGTTGCCAAAAGTAGTAGTTTGATGAATTGATCACTGTTTGTCATAAATTCATTTTTGTCTTTTACCATCTTTGGTCATGGCCAACCCCATTATATCTACTGAGTTCGGAACACGTTAGGATGTTAAGACTGCCGAAAGAAAGCCAAAGTTAATGTGCTGTCAGAAACAGTAATGTTGTCAATTGACTAACTTAGTCTGCTGTAATTAACCAATAATGTTAGCTAAACTAACTGTTCCTTTTGGAGACCAGAGGCAGCAACCTGGATGTTTGTAGAGCTAACGTCAACAGGATAAAATGTGTCGGCATCGGTGTCCCCATGACTTTTTGAAAGCATTTGTTAAAAATATTTTGAAAAATAGCTTGCAACAGAAATATTAATTATCAAATGAGAAAACATGCAGTGCAATTTATATATAGAAGAAACAAATTTGCATTGTACAACAAAAATAATTTAATCTAAAACAAAACAAGCTGCTGATTATAAAAATATTATAAAACATTAACAACTTGCACCAATAAGGAACTTTTAAGAAGTTCTTGACACAGGCCAAGTTTTCTTTCCCTGTGAACATGACAAAAGGTGTGGGGTGCGGACTAAATCATGACTCAGCAGGGATGATATTAAATAAGAAAAGTTGATCTACATGAGAAACTTATCTATAAGCAAAACACAATGCCTGAGAGCCTTAATGCATTACATTCTGGTAGAGTTTAGATTTTGAACTGAATTTTGTTTCTTTCACATAAATAAAGATATCTCCACCATAAATTGTTGCAGAATTTGTTGCAGAAAATTTCACGAGAATACAGGAAATTAAGTGTTTAATGCTCATTTTTCTGAGGACCCCCAGACCCACCGCTTCGGTATTGAAGATTTCTGCAAATTAGTGTTAAAAAAACCTCTTGTCTTGTTATTATGAAACCAATATAGTATATCATCTCCTCCCATGAACTAAGTGTATCGTCACTCCCAACCAGTTTGAATGCCGCATGTTAAAAGAAGGAGTACAAAATTGTAGTCAGAGATACAGTGAGAAGGTACAATAATAATGTGCTCCTCAAAATAAAGAGTGCTAGACATTGGACTAGTAGAGTTAAGAGTTAAAGATGCTGAGAGTAAGACACTGCACTTTCTACCACTCTTCTGTCTGTCTGTGGAGGTTCTCAGTCATCCAGGTCATAGTTATCCAAGGAAGGGTAAAATTAAGGGAAATTGGTCCAGTTGCTCATTGATTTTAACCTGTCTTGGATACACTAAGCGTAATCTTAGTCATAATGGTCTTTGCAGATAGGGAACAATTGACCTGTCTAGTAATGCCTTTACAATGAGAGAAGCAAAAAGCGGATAGTGGAAAATGAAACTTGTGCGCTCATACCCGTCTCAAGCACATGTCTACCCGCTGACAGAGGTGAAATGTAAAGAACTTTTTAGTGCCGTTTCTTATCGGATCTAGTCTGTGAATGTGACAAATGTCAGCCCCTCTCCCACTCAGACAGATTTCCTCCTGTCCTGGATCTGGTTGGGCCAATCACAACTGTTTATTTAATATGTGGCCGGTTTAATACTATGCTTGACAGAGGAGCTGCACCGGACCAGATTTGAAAAGTCACACGTTCCTCTGGTTTTAGGTCTGTACCTGCAACCAGTCTTCAGGTCCGTCCAGCACAATCCACCAGGCTCATGAAACTCAGATCAAACTGTCAAACTAGGGAGTCCTGATCAAATATGATTCAAGATTATCTTACTGCATTGCCTATTTACCCCCTCAGATGTTTTCAGAAAGACATTTTAGTGAAATATTTAGCTGAATTTTGAGGCTGCCATTGTTTTCTTGAAATCTTGAAAACTGCATGTGTCGCTCAGCACTACATGACATATTTTGATGCTCTGATTTGTAGTAGGTCTATCTAGTTGCTTTCAGAAGCATTTTGGTCTGTGTCTGTTGATAACATCCACAAGAAATTGAAAATGGACTGAGAGGTTTCAGACTAATACACATTTGCAAATTAGTTTGGTGATGCCAGGCTGATCGAGACATATACAGTAGGACTTTCGCATGGCAGAGCATTGGCTCAAGACTGGATGTATCCAGCAATATTACATATAGTTTTAACTGGCCGGCAGGAATACAGAAGCCGAAGCCATGGTTACCACGCATAGAGTGCCTGGCATTTACTTGCCTGTCTTTTCACATGAGGAGCGCAGTGAGACCTTACAGATCCAAGCGAGTATGCAGGCGCTTACCATCTGAAAAGACTTTAATGTGTTGCTTTTAAGTCGCTGGGAAGATGAGAAAAGCATGAAGAAATGCAGAAAATGGTATTCAAATCTTTTTTTCCTGTGGAGGATGACCCAGAGAAACCCTGCTTTTTGGTTTATTGACATTTAATGTTGTCTTGATTCAATAGGGTTTTTGAAAGTAAATGACACGGCAAACAAAGAGTGAAAAAGTAAGACAGAATATAAAAAGAATGGGGGAAGGACAAAGAGAACGACAGCATGACAAATTGTTTTCCTCTTGGCTACCCCCTGAGGCTATACATTTTGGACCTCTCTTCTCACTTTCTCTTACTTCCTCCTCCTCAAATGTTTGACGTGACCCTTAAAAATACCATCAAAGTGGTTTGCAAGGCATAGCAGATAGAGATGTAGTGTGTGATATAGTCTGACATTAGAGTCGTATTCATTCTTTAGAGCCTATGTTCATGAGATTCACTATTGTAAAATGTATGTTATATGACAAAAGGTGCTTTTTAAAAGTAGTAATTGCTGTATAATTAGCTCTGTCACTGACTACAATATACTAAGGGTGGGGGGGAAATCACACTACATTATGGCACCAAATGCAATGAACGGCGTCATAAAGCAAGACTGAAAAGTCAATTACCAGTTCTCTGCAGGTCTGACAATTTCTACCAAAAACACACTAAAATACAACAATGTAGGATCAATGTAGGAAGAAAAGAACGATGAGAGAATAACAAATTTAAAGGCACAATGCTTTTGCGGCTGCAAGCTGCAGGTTGGTGGACAAAATGAATCCATTCAGTTTGTGCATGCAGTTTAGCGGACTTGAACTGGGACTTGAACCACTTAACTTGAAATACAACATGAGGTTAACGATGAGGTCTGTGGTCACTTGACATGTATAGTGGTTTGGAGGCACAACAGATGTCTTGACAATATAAACTACTGTATAATAAGGACTTTTTGATAATTTTCATGTTTGTGTCAAGGACTTAAATTATTGAAATGAATGAGTTTACTTGAAAAGGAAAGTTGAACGGTAGATTTCTTTCATAATGAAAAAATAACTACGTAATTATTAATTCTAATAAAATTCCTCTCAATTTTATCATGGCGTTCTTGAGGGTTATTAGTGATTTCTGACTGAATCGTCACTAATATAGGTTTGGGGATTTCAGAAAAGCAATCCCATAAGGTCACTGCTTTTACAACAAATATGTGACCTTGTGTTGTTGGAAGATACCAGAGGGAAGCAAAATATTTCTTATTCCAGCTAATGCCCTAAAATGTGAAGCTACCTGTGTGAAATGTTAACATTTTACATGTACATTACATGCACATAGAACACATTTTATTTTTTAGCTTTTTAAAATTTACCTTTTAATATGGGTGAAGCATTTTTAATAGGTGAGCTCTTATTTTAGCAATATCTAGAAGAACTAACAGAATATTGGTAATGCAAATTATATGATCAACAATGTGCTAATATAACTTCAAGAAATACAAACAAATATCAGAGGCCTTTTAAAGGGTTAAAAACATCGGCACACAATAACACAAACTTATGATCGAGGCAGCGGTAGACCCAGGCGCATCTCATACGACCAGAAGCGCTACCAGCGAGCTAGCTACGTTTGTGTTAAAGGCATTGATAGTTAGCAAAAAAAGATCTTACTGTTTAAAAAAAGGTCTTCTGTAGGGATCCTTTCCATAATGTTGTCAGACACTATTACAAGTTTTATCATTTAACTATTTGAGCCTGTCAGTGGAAAAAATAAGCACTTTAGTAGATGAACTTTGATGGGGCGTTTGACTGCAGCCTGCTCGTGCCATACTGGACCAATTTCAAAAAATATTGTTTTGTTTTGTCATTAGTTACTGCGATACAAAAACATGGGAAACATGGTCCAGGTTGACCAGTACTAGGTTACCCTTTAATGTCTGTTTTTTTGTCTGGCAATACTTTTGTCTGTTTTTTTCAGTTCATGAAGAGAAAACAGCCAGCAGATGAAAGGTGAGAGCAACGGAATGTGTGAGTGATTTATTTTTCCTTTTATTGTCACATTTCACCTTGAAAGTGCACTTGGACTGTCCTTGAACATGGCCTCACATTTTTTGAAAACTTATATGTCATCTCTAACTGAAGACAAAGAGGCTGTGGGAAAGGTTGGATAGATTATTTTTCCAAATGGACTCCCTAGAAAATCACTTTTGATAGGGAGAGTTTCTCCAAAAACCCAGGTTAATAGTGCCACAACACAGCCTTGAAAAAAACAACCCTCACTGGAGTTTTCATTGTTCCAATTCCTGTCTCCACCAACATGGTCTGAATCTAAAGCAATCAGTGAAGTGTAAAACCTGTCTATTATGAATTGAATAAACTTTTGACAGGTCTGCCTGATCAAGTTCCTTACTAATGTACATTTCCAACATACAACAGCAGAAGGGTCGCAAAACAGTTTCTGAGTGAAAGATGGGTAATGAATATGGTACAAAAAGAAATATTAGCAGAAAACATTTCTTCACACATTATTTCATCGGAGTGTTGAGTTAAAAAAGTGACTGTTTTTCAATGAAACCACTTGAATCAAATTTTTACTGCCTTATTGTCAATAAGCTCTAACCTCACTTAAAAATAAGGTACATGCCTGTTTTCTCTGTTGCTTGGAACAGACACTATTCTCCTTCTAATGTGAAGGCACCGGGTCGGGATGTCGACCTGTCCGTGCTCCCGAGCCTCTGTTGACTACAGCAACAACATCTCAGCTAACGAAATGCAGTGCTCTAAAACCATAAAACAACCGGCTCCCAGCGCACCACAGAATCCAACACAAACGCCAACATAAACTCCATGTAAGGATACAAAACAACAATAAAGTTCTATTTCATATAGGCTTTGCCCTCTAAGGTTATCGCTAGTTGGTTCGCTCACATGCGCAGCACTGAAGAGCTTTGTCAGAGAGGTTTTCCTCAACCACGGTCTTACCCTGTGTATAAGTAGGTGTGAGACCTGGCATTCGGCTCACATTTTTTCATCAACCCCGGCGGTGGCCGGCTGTGGTCTCGGGTGTAATCACGGCTTCAGCCACACATTTTCTCTGCCAGCATCCAGAAGTGTGTGACAGTGTTACCACGTGTGTTCTGCACACATTACGCACAGCAGGCAACGCTGAGGGTGAAATGTATTTTTTGTAAACTGCATGTCATTAGTGTTGCACAAAACAGCCGTTTTAAGATGTAAACCACTGTTTTTTCACATTTCTCTACACTGTGTGAGACAGCTGCGTGTTAGTCGGACGTCTAACAAGCAGCACTGGAATCACTGCAAACAGCACACTCTCTCCGCATGTCAGATGGCGTGACATGAGTCCATGAGTCCGATAACATTGACTCGTGTGGACAACTCACACACTCGCTATGCTCAGAAACCGGCCCTCCTTCCCGGCAGTGTCCTTTAAACGGCGTGGCTCCCTATGCCGTCTGCCCCAGCCGGCTCCTCTGCCCGGCATAGGTTGTTCCTGGTTGGACACCAATTACTCTTTGTGTGGAAATGTGTGCCTTTACTTCGTGTTTGTGAAATAAAACAAAAACAGCATGTTTCACAGTTGTAACTGTCTCTGCAGAGTCAGTTTCAACTGTCTCACTTTTCTCTCACACTGTATGAGCCAGCTGCGGCTAGCCGGGTAGCTATCACGCAGCCTGGACTCACTGTCAAAAGCAGAACTCTCTACCTCTCAGACAGAGACCTTGCATGGCAATGAGCCCACGAGCACTTTCACACTGCTTCGTAAGGATAGCCGTACACGCACCCACACATGCTGAGAGCCTCATCCTCCTGCATGGCCAGTGAACCTCCTCCCTGTTATGAGCTTGGGCCCCAGGGAGAAGTGGATAGAGATGTAAAAATCTCCCCCTCCTGGCATGGTCAAGTGGCGATACACTGGGCCCATGAGTATGGGGACGTCGCCTCGTGCGGACAAAATATATGCCATGCTGAAGGCCACCCCCCCTCCTGCCCGGCACTCTGTGGAAGCTCTCAGAACCCTCCCTCTTCCTGTTGTGAGCAAAACCCTCTAAAACGGCAGAGCTCGGACGCTGCTGCGCCCTCCCTATTACAACGCCCTTTCAAGCAGGGCCCCCATGGGTCGCGGTGGGATCTCTCCCCCATCCATCCATGGCAGCGAGGGCAGCGGAGTGGTTGCTCCTCATGTAAACCGAGGCGCACTGTGAGCATGTACTCCCGCTTTTCAGAGCGTTACAGAGTTTCAGAGTGGCGCGGCTCATGCTCCATGGACAGATGGCTGCAGACCCCCCCACCTGTTCACCGGGATACTGGAAACTGTCCCGTCATCCCTGGTTCTGAACCTTGCCCTTCTGATGAAGCTGCAGGAGCTCCTACGTAAGCAGGATAAATGGTAGGAAGTAAGGAAGAAAACGGGAGGCATGAGACCCATCCTCAACATGTCCCTGTTCAACAGGGTGATAATGGGGAGGACATTAACACAGGTGCTGGAGTGTGTGCGCCAGGGAGACTGGCTCACCTCCATCAACCCGCAGGACGCATACTTAGACGTTTCCACTGTTCGGAAACCTGGGAAGTTTCTGCATTTTTCCTTCCAGGGAGTCCAATACTAGTACAACAGATTACCATTCTGGTTACTAAGCTCGGAGTGCATGCGGGTGTATCTGTCTGGGCGACCTGATGCTGCTGACCTGCTCAAGAGAGTAGGTGGTCCTGCAGACAGTGAGGCAGAAGGTGAGACTGGAAAAGACCTCCATGCCTTCCCAGCGAGTCACCTGGGAGTGAAGCTAGACTCAACCTGTAGGAGAGCCTAGGTCTCCCAGGAGGAAGAGCTACAGGGTGCACAAATAGCCAGGGCAGCATGCGCTCAGCGCAGCTGCTAGTTCTGGCCAGACGGCTGTTGCTCTTGGCACACACACTGTTCTCCATCAGAGCGGAGAACATTCCTGGCGTGCACAGCAGAGTTGTGGACATCATGTAGAGGGGGAGGTCCTTGCCAAGACGAGTAGTGCCTCCACCCTGATCTGATCGCTGAGATCTGGAGGAGGTTTGGAGTGGCAGTGGTGGTTCTGCTCGCCTTACAAGAGAACCCATAGTGCACCTTGTGGTCCTCACTGAGCTCCTGGGACACCCCCTAAAGTGGACACTTTAGCGCACCCGCAACAGCTGCTGTATGCGTTTCCCTCTGGTCTGGTTGATCGCCCGTTCCAGGACCATGTGCAGGTCTGTCGGCAATCCAGTTAGCCTTGGTCCGCACAAGCGCGTTGTGGTTTCCCTGTCTGCAGAAGCTGCTGTCAGGCTGGACGTGGAAACTCCCATAGCGCGGAGACACTCTCTCTCAAGTGGGTGGGGTGATCAGGTTCACTAATGGGGCTGGCCGCAGAGGGGCAGTGCTTAGAAGGCTTCCAACTCTCGCAGGATGTGGTACACAACATCCAGGAAGAGAGTCCTGCGTCCACTCGGTTTTCTTACAGCGCTAAGTGGTAAGGGTGGGAATAACCAGAGGCCCCCCGATACGATATTATCACGATATTTATGTTGAGATTCAATTTTATTGCAATTTTAAATATGTTGGGATTCAATTTTATTGCGATTTTAAATATATTGAGATATATTGCAATTTATTACCTTTTGTTCGTCCAGCTTTTGCTGGACAGAGGAATGGTTTTCAGTATGGTGAAAACCTCCCCTGCTGCCATTTCCTCTTGCCACCATCGTTTTGGTGACAAGGCGATGTTCGCTCAACCGCTGGTGAAGTGTTTCCTGGAGAGTGTGCGCAAGGCAGCTGCTTTTCAGTGGGACTTGGTGCCGGTTTTACGCCCCCCCCAAGGCCTCTTCCAACCCCTGGAAATGCCATGGCTGTATTTCTCTCCGCCAAAACAGCACTGCTTTTGGCACTGACATCTGCCAAGAGAGTCAGCGATCTGGCTGCCCTCTCTGTGGCTCCCTCATGTTTCAGAATCCAGGGGTAAAGCAGTTCCACTGTCCTGGGTCCTAACCTGCCTTCATGCCCAGGGAGCATCACAAGCTCCTTCAGGTCGACGGTGATCTGACAAGCTTCCTTGCTCTTCCTCACAGGTCAGAGAAGGAAGCTGCTTTCCATCGCCTCTGTCATACTATGTTGTGCACACGGCTACCTAGCGCCGTTCCAGCGCCTGTTGTGCACTACAGAGAGAAGTCTATAGGTCTTCCTCTGTCAGCACAGCGCAAGACCTGTTGGCTGTGTGAAGCCATATCACAGGTTCATCTGTCATCCGGTGAGGCACAGCACACTCACGAGAGGTATCTATGCAGTGCCACAGAGGAAAAGATTTTATCTGCGAGATGTCTCCTGTTTCTTATGACTCACTCTGTACTGTTACAGTGCGCTTATACAGCTGCAGGGCTCCCTTCTCTGTCCCAAGCCCCGGGATGGAGAATATGTGAAATTCTGCTATGCCATTCGTTTGGGCATGTGTGGTGCGTCGTTGCGCATTGCATAATGCCGGGCAGGGACCGTTTTATTATACTCTGGGTAGGTGTGTCTGTGCTTGCTGTGCTTGCTGCTTTGCCTCTAACCCACTAGCGATAGCCTTAGAGGGCCTATACGAAATAGAATGTTAGTTACATATGTAACTCCAGATTCTATGAGTATTGGCGCAGCTTTGATCCTGGCTCTCTCTGAAGAAAAAGCTATCTGGGAGCCCAATACCAGGTCTCACAGCCAATTATACACAGGCTGAGACTGTGGTTGAGGACCACACCACTGGTGTGCGTTGACAAAGCTCTTCAGTGCTGCGCATGCGCGTGAGGGACAAACCCACTAGTGCCCTAGAGGGCTGGACCTATACTTCTAGAATTTGTTGTTACAATATGTAACTAATGGTTTATGTGCTGAAGCCTGTCAGGCAAAGAGAATCACATGATGTCAGTGAAAACCGTCAACATCAGAGTGGCTAGAGAAACACGGAGAGAATCCCATTAGCTCGTCGGATAATGCCGAGCAGTTGCTAACATTATCCGGTGCACTGAAATACATAATATGTAACGTTATGGCTTGCCCCATTACTTCACCAGCTAACACGAATCATATTACTATCCTGTGTACATGTATAGTATGCACCAGTATTATGTGAAAATGTTGATTTTAGCCAACAAGAAAGTATGAAAGTATGTATGTGGAGCAATTTGTTTACATCAGCCTTGATGCAAGTCAGGAGCAGCCAGCTAACATACTTTAACACAGACCTACCACTGTTTGCTTCGTAATGTTCAATTTAGATTTATTGTGGTTTTATTTAGGTACACAACCTCTCCACCTCTCAGTAGCTGTAACTTATGCGACCCACACAATAATGTGAAATAACAGCACAGAACAACAATACAACTGCAGAGCCACTACAGTAAAGTTACTTACTGCGGTCTGTTGTAAAGTGTGACAGCAACCTCATTATAATATTCAGTCTAGCTCACTAACCATTTCATTATCATCCAATGCATTTAGCTGTGTTGACATTGCTGAACCTACGGCTACGTAACAGAGCCTGAACATGTCTGTGTGAAAAGCCACAGCCGGCATGCCGGTGTTTCCACGTTTATTACAGGATCTCTGTATGAAAGCGGTTGTGTTCAGAAATATGCGCGTTCATGAGTTCAAGCGAGCACGCATACGAGCACACACCTGTTTGCAATCTTAAAACCGCACCACTAGTGGCTGCTGAAAACTACACTTTATTCCTTTAAGATGATGTCACCATTATCATAGAAACATCACATCCTCATACCTATATGACAAAATAGGTAGTTTGTCAAGTGTCCCAAAATAACATAAATGTCTGTTTCCCAAAACAATATGTACAAGCATCAGGCAAGTACCAGCCCAGCGACAGGCTTACCAGACTTTCAGTAAGATAAGTTTAACACGTGGAAAACATTGTAAAAAAAGGTAGTCGTTTAGTTAGGTTATGGCAACAAAACCACATTTGGTTAGGGTGGTTTAGGAAAAGAGTGTGGATTAGGTTAAAATAAGTATCTTATGGATGTCACCTGATGTAAGTAATGTAAGTCATCTACAAAATGTTAATTACTTTATACTACATAAGTGACTTTCATTTAAATTTTTTTGTCTGCTTCACCACTGGGACGGAGAAACTGTCTGGTATGTTAAAAGAAAAAACAGCCCTGTTACCCCTAACCACTGTTTAAACAGTGATTGGTTTAACATTCCAGGATCCATGTTTGCTCGTGTATTCTTTCTCATTACTCTGAATAATTAGCCAGGCATGGACATTGTGACCTCATATCCAGATATTTCCAGCTCATCCACATCAGTGTCAGTGGTAAAAAGGCTTTGTACAATATTTTTTACCCATGTTTACCAATTATACAGGGAGAAATCCATAATAATAGAGCCGAAGATGTAGATTTCTCTCCCCACACATACCTCATTAGTCCATAATGCAATACAGCCACAAAACAGGATGCTATAGCTAATGCTATCACTATTGCTGTCCTCCTGTAATAAATAAATGTTGTTGTTGGGCATTTGCTCAATTGACTTATGTTGTCTATAACATCCATGCTAAGGTTAGGTTGGGTTTATGCAGCTAAAATTACTTGGATAATGTTACGAGATGGTGATAGATCCAACACTGCAGATAGAAATAAGGCGGGAATGTAATAAATAAAAACTCCCTTTCACCAGAGATTGTTGGTTAAATTATAACCAACAAACCCTAAAAGCAACCTTCAGCTATGCTACGCTGTCTCAGCAAATTTGGACATCTGACAGCCAGCACTGTGGCATTTGCATCATGTCAACACTGGTGATTCTGCTTGTATTTACTCATAGTATTTGACAACCATTCCTTTAAACAAGCATAAGTAATAATCAAGCATCACTTTATTTTTCTTTTGTGTGATATTGTTTCTCAAACACAAACAACAGCAGGCCTTTATTGCACTTTGGCCAAAGGAATTGAAACTTTTTTAATCATGGTGAGCTTTTTTGCTGAGGAAAACCAGTTTGGAAAATAGTAGTAGCATTATGATGGTGGATACAATAACATAAACACCTGTGCAGTTTAAAATAATCAAATTTCCTGTCCCATGCTAATCTAATGCAATTGCCCTGCAAGAAATATTGCAATACAGTATTATAGTATAAAGTTCAGTTTTAATATTGAAGCTAAAATTAGTAAATAGAAGAAACCAGAGAAGAGGAATTACTAAATTAATATGAAGAGAGAATACATATAAGAGAGATCAAGAAGAAGTGAAAAGAATCATGGAGAGGCATAGGAAAGAAATGCAAAGTGGAGGAGAGGGAGGATATATTTAAAAGGACAAAAGAAGAAGAAAAAATTAAGGATAAGTGAAATGTAAAGTGGAGAGGGGAGATCAAAATGGAAGATAATTGAGAAATACTGGAAGGTCCATCAGTACACATGTCCGTAAAAAAAAACCTAAATGCACATTATCCATATAGCACAAGGCCCATGTAGGCATTAGCATGTTTATTCTGCATCACCCAGGGTTCGAACTTCAGCCACCAATGGTAAGTCATGATCTTGTTGAGCTACCTGCCAAGAGTGTGGAATCAAAGATGGCTTCCCACTATGACTGCAATCACCAGGGCTGCATGTAAAGGCATATTTCAAACTATCAAAAAATCAATTATCAAGATAAAAGAACTGATCAAGAATAATTTGTGTACTTCAAATAGACAACATAGATATGTCTTTATTTTACATTTATTTTGTCGAAGTTTGATTGCTACATTAGTGACGAACTGGTGTTAGTGTTTATTTCCATTCACTGCCCTAGTTTCTGATATTAGAATTAATATTTTAATTCAATATAAGAAGTAATTTTAGAATTCAAAATACTGTCAAAATTTCTCTTTTTGAGATCCAGTTCTGAAATTGATCAAACTATGGGCCAGATTAACTAAAGGTTTGCATGAGTAAAAACCTGTGCAAACTTGATATCACCAGCAAATTAACACATAAGCTGATCTACTAATGTATAGACGCAGAATGACGTCTTTCAAAAGTGGAAGATAGCACACTATTTTTCCCTTAACTCCCGTTAAGGGAAAAAAAATAGTAGTTTTTCAATGAAATTAATACAATTTTCATTTTCATTCTTATTGTCAATGGGCTCATAACTCACTTAGAAATGAAGCACACTCCTGTTTTCTCTGTTGCTTGACTCCGACACTATTCTGCTTTTAATGTGAGGACACCGTGTCGGATTCAGCCCTGTGCGCGCTCCCAAGCCTCTCTGGTACTACAGCGACAACACCGCAGCTAAGGACATGCAGTCCACTAACACCATAAAACAACCGGCTCCACGTAAGGATACAAAACAACAATAAAGTTTTATGTGCTGAAAGATGTAACGGTGAAAAGCAAATGTGGAGCGATTTGTTTACTAATGTTAGCCTATAGTGATGCAGCCAGGAGCAGCCAGCTAACGCTACAGTATATTCAATTTAGGTCTATTGTGGTTTTACCAATATTCAGGACTAACACTTCAGTAAAGTTACATTTATTCTTTTAGCTGATGCTTTCATCTAAAGTGACTTACAAACACACTGCCTCTGGAGCAACTAGGGGTTAAGTGTCTTGCTCAGGGACACAATGGTGGATGGGTCACAGTGGGGGATCTCCAAGAAGGCCGAATACTCTGAACTGTTGTTTGTGCATATGCACCAAACAGCAGTTCAGAGTATTCGGCCTTCTTGGAGACCCTGAATGGAATTCTGTATGGGGCTCCAGTAGGGGACTCCATAGTTCTACTGGGAGACTTCAACGTGCATGTGGGCAATGATGGAGATACCTGGAGAGGCATGATTGGGAGGAACGGCATCCCTGATCTGAACCCGAGTGGGTGTTTGTTATTAGACTTCTGTGCTAGTCATGGATTGTCTATAACGAACACCATGTTTGAACATATGGATGCTCATAAGTGTACCAGAGCACCCTAGGCTGAAGATCGATGATCGATATTGTAATCGTTTCATCGGATTTGAGGTCACATGTTTCACACTCGGGTGAAGAGAGGGGCTGAGCTGTCAAATGATCACCGTCTGGTGGTGAGTTGGATCAGGGGGTGTGGGAAGACTCTGGACAGACCCGGTAGGCCAAAACGGGTAGTGCGGGTGAACTGGGAAAGTCTGGAGGAGGCCCCGCCGGAGCTTTTCTGGCATCCCTGTGGAGGTTGGGGACATTGAACCTGAGTGGGAAATGTTCAAAGCTTCTATTGCTGAAGCCGCAGCAGGAAGCTGTGGTCTCAAGGTCTTAGGTGCCTCAAGGGGCGGTAACCCTCGAACACCGTGGTGGACACCGGTGGTCAGGAAGCCGTCCGACTGAAGAAGGAGGCCTTCTGGGATTTGCTCTCTCGGAGGACTCCGGAGGCGGTTGCAAGGTACCGACAGGCCCGAAAGGTTGCAGCCTCTGCTGTGGCAGATGCAAAGCAGCGGGTGTGGGAGAAGTTTGGAGAAGACATGGAGAAGGACTTTCGGTCGGCACCAAAGTGCTTCTGGAGAACTATCCGCCACGTCAGGAGGGGGAAGTGGGGAACCGTCCAAGCTGTGTACTGTAAGAATGGGACTCTGTTGACTTCGGCTGAGGAGGTAATTGGGCGGTGGAAGGAACACTTTGAGGAACTCCTAAATCCGACTGACACGCCCTCTCTAGTAGAGGCAGAGCTGGAGGCTGATGGGGGCTTCTCGTCAATTTCCCTGGTGGAAGTCACTGAGGTAGTCAAACAACTCCACAGTGGCAAAGCCCCCAGGTGTTGATGAGATCTGCCCAGAAATGCTAAAGGTTTTGGGTGTGGAGGGGCTGTCTTGGATGACACATCTCTTTAACACTGCGTGGAAGTCGGGTACAGTGCCCAAGGAGTGGCAGACTGGGGTGGTGGTTCCCCTGTTCAAAGAGGGGGACCAGAGAGTGTGTGCCAATTACAGGGGCATCACACTTCTCAGCCTCCCTGGTAAAGTCTACTCCAGGGTGCTGGAAAGGAGGGTTCGGCCTATAATCGAACCTTGGATTGAAGAGGAACAATGCGGTTTTCGTCCTGACTGTGGAACAACGGACCAGCTCTTTACTCTCACAAGGATCCTGGAGTGGGCTTGGGAGTATGCCCATCCAGTTTACATGTGTTTTGTAGATCTGGAGAAGGCATATGACCGGGTCCCCCGGGAGATACTGTGGGAGTACGGGGTGAGGGGGTCCCTTCTCAGAGCTATCCAATCCCTGTACATCCAAAGCGAGAGCTGTGTCCGAGTACTTGGCAGTAAGTCGGACTCTTTCCAGGTGAGGGTTGGCCTTCGCCAGGTTTGCGCTTTGTCACCAATCCTGTTTGTGATATTCATGGACAGGATATCGAGGTGTAGTCGTGGGGGGGACGGGTTGCGATTCGGTGGGCTTGAGATCTCGTCACTGCTTTTTGCAGATGATGTGGTCCTGATGGCATCATCCGTCCGTGACCTTCAGCTCTCACTGGATCGGTTCGCAGCTGAGTGTGAAGCGGTTGGGATGAGGATTAGCACCTCTAAATCTGAGGCCATGGTTCTCAGCAGGAAACCGGTGGAGTGCCAACTCCAGGTAGGGAATGAGTCCTTACGTGAAGGAGTTCAAGTACCTCCGGGTCTTGTTCACGAGTGAAGAGAGACTGGAACAAGAGATTGGCCGGAGAATCGGAGCAGCGGGGGTGGTATTGCACTCACTTTACCGCACCATTGTGATGAAAAGAGAGCTGAGGCGTAAGGCAAAGCTCTCAATCTACTGGGCAATTTTCGTTCCTACCCTCACCTATGGTCGTGAAGGCTGGGTCATGACCTCAGAGTAGAGCCGCTGCTCCTTTACGTCAAAAGGATAAGCGGATGAAGATGGATGGATGGATGGATTGTGATCTAACAAGCCTACAGGCGCTTTCATGTGACTGCAACAGCATATGTATTTAATACGTTTGAAGGAAGATACAAACCGCCACAAAAAGTGTTATCGTTGCCAGAAGGAGACACAGCCAAAATGAAAGAAGACGTAGAGAAATTAAAAATATTATATTATATTATTCTATTCTATATCCAATACATAGAAATAAAAACCTCTTGGCCTCAGGTGAAGATGCCAATGATGGTCATTCAGACATGGCCACGGGTGGCACTGAAGACCTTGACGACTATCGTTTTTGGATAACTATGTCCTGGGTGACTGAGAACCTTCACAGACATCTTTATTCGGGATGTTAGTAAATTCGGCACTATATCTACCATGACATAACAATTTTGGTTTTTTTTTATAAATGTTGGAGATTTATTTAGCGAGAATCTGCAGTGGCTGTTTACAGTACTGTTTACCATAACATGGTGATGCACTGTGGACTCAATATTTTTGACAGTTCAGAAAAACTGGCTGATTGTTTGTGGAGGAAACAATCTGAAAACGCAGTGTAGTACATTTGGTGTCAATTGAGCACAAAATGGGGAGGAGAGGTTTAATTGAAGTGATGGTCTTCATAATTCCTTTCAGCTCGAAGCATCTGAACAATTCTGCACAATTGTGCCTATGTTTGGTGAAGTTGCAAAGTGGCAGCACATATGACTGATTTGTTATGTATTTTTAAAATATAAAAGTTTAGACGGTTGCTGTAGCACCACCATCAGAAGTATTGGCCCACAATGCCTTTTGAGGGAGTTTGGCATAGGACTGGACCTATGTGCAAAGATTTGCTTATTTTCATGCATGGGAAGGCAGATTTCCTGGTAGGAATAATAATAATAACAATATTGGCAAATACATTGTACAATAAAAAGAAATAAATGGACGAGATAAAGAGAAGACTAGAAAAATGACGAGAAGTGTCAACAAAGACTTTAGGAAGAGGAGAGAGGACACAAAGACCAACAATACAATGTAAGATAATGAAACAAGACAAAAGCAAAGTGAAATGAAGAGCAAGCAAATGCAACGAGAGAGCTGGAGATGGAGAGAAGGGAAAGCAGTGGAGCGTGGGTAATGTGTTGGCAGCAGAGAGAGAGGGAGAGAGAGCAGAAAGCTTGTAAATGTTGGATGAGAGAAGTATACATGGCACTGTGACTCACTGGAGCTGCCCCAGCACTTGTGAGGGCAAGTGCTTTACACACACACTCTCTCTCTCTCTCTCTCTCTCTCTCTCTCTCTCTCACACACACACACACTCTCTCTCTCTCTCTCTCTCTCTCACAGACACACACACACTCTCTCTCTCTCTCTCTCTCACAGACACACTCTCTCTCTCTCTCTCTCTCTCTCACAGACACACACACACACACACACACACACGTGTGTTATGTCACTGTTCGGGACATTACACAGACTTTCATTTCCTGGAGACTAACCCTAACTTTAACCTAATCTTAACCACTGAAACACAAAATCAGCTGTTTCCTATTTGGGGACACGGCTATAGTATGAACTAGCGGCGCACACACACACACAAACACACAAACACTGCATCGATCTGCAATCTGACTTCTCCCTTCCCTAATAGTTAAAGGTGTCAATTTGGAGACTTGCCAGGCAAGAGACGGATTCCCCAGCCCTGAGAAAATATGTCAGAGAACTAAGTCTGAGCCCAAAGGACACTAACTGACAGTACCCACCCAGCCACAGCCTGTTCACCCTGCCGCCTTCTGGCAAGAGATGTAGGAGTCTCTGCTGTTGGACCAGCAGACTGCAGATTTGTTTGCTTTTGTGAGTAGCTTGAAGGGAACTACAAACTTCATCTCATTATACAACCCTGTTGTAAAATGACTAATAAATGTACCTTGTATGTTGAAAATGAGTTGTCTGCGCATGTGTTTGTAGATTATTTATTCGCTGTTTTACACATATACTTTTCTACAAATGCACTCTTTCCAATTTGCAAGCAAACACAATCTAACTTGTATTTTCACACTACTGTTTCAAGACATGCTGTGCAACACTAAGCACTCAAGTGTCAAATCTGTGTTTGCGCATCGCTTTGCATTTGATCATTTTGACACTGGTCTATGACGGAGAGTGTGCATATGATCCACAATGTGAGGTGTGTGCAGCAGGCTATAACATCCCTGCTTTCACTTTCATAACTTTTACGCTGTAGGCTGCAGTATGGCTTTTACCAATGGAAAAATGTAAAATAAATAAAAATCTGAGTGATTTCAATAGGGTACCCAGCATCGCTGGTACTGGGAGCCACGCTGTTTTGCATGCGTGGCCCCCAGCCCCCCTCTGGCTTGGCCCCCTAACTATTCTAATTATCTATTAACTCCCTCCTGCTCTTTCATTCGTTTATACCTGCAGGATGTCTCTCATTTTTCTATGACTTACTCTGTGTGGAGTGCTTTGTCAGAGTGATTGTTATTTGGGACACTTTAACTGTGCACCTCATGGTGAATATTAGGTATTGTACTGTTTCTGCCATCTTGGAAGAATAGAAAGGTGCTATATAACCATTGCTGGCTAAAGCCTATACATTGCAAGCAGGGCATTGCAGTCCTCTAGTCATTGCTGGCTAAGCTCAGAAGCTCTATCTCTTTGTAGATTATGCCATTTTTGTTTGATTAATCATGGTCTGTTTCATTCCTGCTTGGTTAGTAAGAAAAGGGGTGGAGGTAGGCTATTGGGTTGTGTTCTTTTTTTGGGCTTTTAGGATTTATATGCCCCTTGATTACAAAGAAATCTCCCTGTAGAGTTCAGGCCCCAAAGACTTTCTTTCAAGACTTCACATATTATCTGTTATAATAAAAATCTATTTTGTCTTCATTCACTTTTCTCTCATTATTGAAAAACAGTTGGGAGCGAGGACCCTTTCAAAAAGTCTACCACTGACTTACAATATTGTAAGTATTGTAAGTATAGCCTTGATCAGCTCCGTCACGGGCAAAATCACGCCCAGAAAACAAAACAAGCAAACATGGAGGTGATGAAAAAGGAGAACGTGAATTTGGTAGCTTCTTGTCTTTTTCTTTCTAAAGATTTTTTTCTGTCTTTTTGCCTTTAGATAGGAACAGCTGAAGAGAGACAGGAAAGGGGGAGAGAGGGGATGACATGCAGCAAAGGAATTGAACCTGGGCTGCTGTAGGGTGCACATGTTCTACCAGGTGAGCTACCAGGGGGGCCGACAGCTTATTGTATTTAACTGTTGTTACACATTTTTATATTTTTAACAGATTTAATGTAAAACGATGACTTTAATGCATTGTTATTCTAATCCCACCTCACCTGTGCAAAAACTGTGTATTTCAGTCTATAAAGACAGATACATATTTATATACAGAGACAACAATACAAAGAGGAATACAACAGCTGCAATAACAACTCATCTTAGGTGAAGGTACAGTATAATTTATAATGATGGATTATGATCATCAAGGCAGCAGTGTGTTTTTGATGAATTGTCTTCCAGGAGCTAAGTTAAACCTGCAGTAGAGCAGGCTGTGTAAAATATATCCACATCAGTAATGTCAAAAAAAGACCATGATTCTTGAAGTGATATTCCACCTTAAATGTACGTTTTCAGTTCCAAATATTCACCTCCTGTAGGCTTGGAGATACATAGCTGTAAAAGGTTTGTGTTTTCCTTCTTCTTTGGAGGCATGTAGACATATATGCCTCCAAAGAAGATATATAGAGGAAGATGATAACAGACAATAAATAAATAAAGTAATTATAAAGTGAATAAATAAAGAAGATAATTAAAATAGATATATACATTTATGTCTCCTTGTATAATTTAATTACTGCCTACATTTATTTATTAACTATTTTTTGTGCATTTAATCAGATGCTTATTTATTTATTGAGCATTTATTTATTTCTGTATATATTTCTTTATTTGCCAGGATCAGTCCTCCATACCACCATAGTGGTTATTTTCAGAGAGTGATTTAAATTGGCTGTAAAAAGCACTGCCCTTTCACTAATTATTTTCCTGCATTTGTTCTCTATGAGCGATAAACATTTTCAGCTGAGGGAAAAAGTTATAAATGTAAACTTGAGCCGTACATTAATAATGCCACAGAGCGGAGTTGTGTAATTACATTAGCACAAACTGTATGTGTCGCATTGCCAACTACAAATCACTTCTGATTTGCTGCCCAGTGCGTTTTACACATTGCAGCTAATAGAAAACCCATTAGGAAACGAATCTGGTATTTATCACAGATAATATTTCATCCATCCATCCATCCATCGTCAACTGCTTATCCTGCGTACAGGGTCGCGGGGGGCTGGAGCCAATCCCAGCTAACATCGGGCGAAAGGCGGGGTATACCCTGGAAAGGTCGGCAATCCATCACAGCAGATAATATTTTATCCATAAAATTCATTCAACTTTGATTTGGCCAAAAAACTAAACTGATTTCCATGCATCCTTCATTATGGGACAGTGTAAGACTGCAGTTCGTGAATAAAATGCCTACATATGCTGTATCAAATTTAGAGTTTAAGAGCTCAACAATGTGCAGCTGTCACGTTAAAAATAAACGGAAGTCGATTAACAATTTTCTGCCAGCATTCCTCTCTTGCCATTATTTGCAGCAACAGGGTTGCTTTTTGCTGTGTTACATTTTTCATAGCTCTACGACCTGTTCCTCTTGACCAAAGTAGGCGACACACAAGTGCAGAGGAGTGAAATGACGCGTCAAACACCCCTGTTTGTGGGAACGAGTACAGAGCCTGAAGAAGAAAACCTATGTTAACAGAAAGAAAGTTGATAACCCCCTGACTGGGGGTTTAGATTTTGTTGTGCCAGTTAATGCAAAGAAAGAAGGCAAAATGTGCACAGAAAGCCCACTACTCCTCTCTCCATCCATCTGATCAATATGTTCGAAACTCAGTATACTGCTTCTGTCTCAATCCATTCACATGAGCCTGTTGAGCTTATGAGTAGGGCCATGCATTGTTTCGATGCAGAGGCTGAGTGTTTGATAGATATATTAAGAAAATAAAACAAGTACACACAGACACTTTGCCAGTCAGGTTATATTACCTGCATGAATGTTGTAATCTAAAAATAACAGTTTTGTTCTATTAATACCGCCAGGGAGAGCTAAGTAAAAGTGTAAATGTCATTCCAGCCTCCTCCTCACCTCAATATTTTCCACAAAGCTCTTTGGCATGAACACTGAAAATACACAAGTTAAACTATTCCCTTAAAGTGGAGCAAAAATTTTATTCCAAGTCACTTTACAAGTCATGCAAAGTACTTTTCACTTTCAGCTTTTGCTGCTTTGATTTTTTGTTTGTTTTTAATCCTCCTAATTTTAAATGGATGTAGTGGCCTTTTATTCTGTCTATTTACAGTTATTTTCTGCACATGTAAACGTGCAGTGTGACGTGCCTCCTCCTTTCTCCCCCACCGTTTCTTGAACACAGCACACCAGACAAGTATAGTGCTTTTTTGTCTTCACCTGGTTGGGCAGGTAAAATATTTATGAGCGTTTTAACCTCTGGGTACCCTAGTACAGCACTACCAGGGGCTTCTTGGAAAGTTCCCGGCGGGGAGGGTGGGGGGTGGTGGCAGGAGGTAAAGACACTGACTAATATACTGAGAGAGAGAGAGTGATTCAACGTCTGATGTGTATTGTTTATGTTAAATATGTTGGAGGGAGGGAGTTTGATTCAAAGGTGCAGTATACGCTTGAAATATAAAAATAATGTGACCTGCATGTAAATAGTCATAATTGCGTGAGTATCGTCACTCGAATACATCCATCCATTTTTAACTATGCATGTGTTCTGCATATATGCCTGCCTTAATTTCAGCCAGCCAGGCATAGCTGTCAGCTCACTAAGTGCTTTGTGGTTTTTTGCTGCTTTGTTCTGTCTTTGTTTTCCGTTTTTCCTCTACATTTTTCATTCCCTTGTCAGTATCTCTCATGACTCGCCCGCTGATGTTACTGTTCTATTGACAGGTCATAATTTTACACCCCAGCAGTTGTTTATCTGCTACTTACATGACTGAGTAATAGCTAGGAACGAGAACGCTTCCCTAACAGCTTAATTATGTCCTCTGTCACATTGTTTAAGGAAAATAAACCAAACTGTGTCTTCCTCCTCACTTGAGTTTTTTTCTCTTTTTCTTAGCTCTTTGTACCTTTTCAGGATAAGTTATATGTTCTAAAAATGACTATGGTTGTGTAAATTATGCTTACATCAGAAATTAATTTGACAAATCATGCATGGTACAAAATAATCCCTGGCTTTTACTCTGTTCCTGAGACAAGGGAACAAAATGATCGTGGTAAAGTGGGTATAGTGTCCTGATTCTCAATCCACTCTTAATATTACATCCCTATTTCTCTTTTCTGTTAATGTTAATTCCCCTGCCACCCTTACATGCATACACTTTCTTTCATTATTACAACCAGCAGCGTATTATCAGCTGCCAGTATGATCAGGGCTTCTGTGGAGCAGTTGTGTCCGTATTCTTAAAACTAAGAGTAAGTGTCGTGCATACACAAGTGTTAAGATTTGGTCGAGGTTACAAAATTATTTTAGAGAGTCTCCAGTGCTCTTCTAAGTCAGTTAAGGGTGACCAGCAGAGGCAGCAGCTGCACACTTTCCTTATTTTGGAAATGTATGACAATGAGTTGATAAAAGATGCAGGATCTGCCCCAAAACCCACACTACATATAGAACATTCATCAATGTTCATGCTGTACGTCTGTGGGATTCTCTCTAATGTTCAAATTAAACACATTTCTATCACATGTTAAATGTGCCATACGTATTGTATTAGCTGAGCTGTGAAATAATGAACACTGGTGAGTTTGAAAGACATTAAATAACAAAATATGACAACTTGGACTAATTAAAAATATACTGACTTCTTAGTAAACATTTTCTGGAAACGTTTCACTTTTTAGGTCAACCCTTGAGAGTTATGGAAATGTTTTTGACTCACATACATGCTTTAGGACCTCCCCTGCTGGTTAGCACTTTTTTTTGGATTATGGAAATTGGTCAAGCAGTTTAAAATAAATTTTCCATTACAGTGTTTACTAGCATATCATGATATTGGTAACATAAATGTAGGGAAAATAACTGTGTGAAACTGTGATGACTAAGGTGTGGCTGATTCAATGGTCAGGGGAGTCTAGGTAGACATAACGCAAATGTGTTTGTTTTATTCTCAGATTAAAACTTGACTAAAAGGTTATTTAAACAAAGCTTTTAAGTTCTTACTATGATTTTTTTAACTCGGAAGTTTAACTCAATTCACCCAGCTATTGCCATAAAAATACACAAAACAACCAGACCATATGGCCCATGTCTACAAATCAACATTTTAACATGTGATATTGTGGCGCTGAACCTTCTACACATCATGAGTCAGAGCCTAGCTGGAACTGGTCAAAGTAGTGACTAGCTGAATGATTGAAGAAGCCAAACATCCTGCCACTAAGCAAATCCTATCAGGAAGCAGAGTGGTTGAATGACCGCTGTGAAGTTTTTAGCATTAAGTGGAACTGCAGGGCTGTGCCTTAGCAGACAGTCATATGCACAATGTGTCAGACCTCAGAGCTTACTGGTGTGTGTGTGTGTGTGTTGAAAGTGTCAGGGGCTGGGGTTGCAGTGTGCAGGCGGACCATTGACGCATGTCCAAACCTCGACCACTGTCTCTCTTGTATCAAACACACACACACAGGCACGCATGCACATCCCTGAGGCCGATCAGTCCATTGTAGAGGCTCTCCAGTGAGCCCCAGTTTTAACATATATTAAAATGAGCCCTGGGTACAGAGCAGCCCCTGAAGACCCACTACTCTCAGTCTACAGTGTGAGCACACACACACAGATGCACTGAGGACACAGTATGTACACACTGGCTGAAAATCAGCAGTGTTCTGTGTGTATGAAGACAGGAGTGTAAAGGAGGCAGTAGAGCATATCTGAGGCAACATTGGTCTCTTCTTTTTTTAACTGAAACTTTTTACTTCATGAGGTTCTTTAAACTTATTTACCTCTGGGAGTGCAAATGAAAGAATTTGGACTTTCACTGGGCCCAGTGTATTTTTCCAAACTTTTATCTAACTTTGTACCCAAGACTGCTTCACTATGAGCTTAAGTGTGCTGTGCTTGAATGAAACAGCAACTTAAATATCTACTTTATAAATATACTTTGCTGTACTTTTTACTCAAGTTGCCGTCAACTGGCGTTCATCGTTACCTTCACTTTACCTGGTTCAATTTCTCCACCACTGGCTTTTTTTCCTTTTCAGCACTTGTAAAGGAGAGTACAGATTTACAAAATGCGTTTGTTCCTCAGCTGACACCAGGCGACTCTATATTTATGTTATGATAAGTGTAAAAATATTTTCGGTTCATTATAAAACTGGTGGGCCGCCACAGTGTAGGTAATCACTGGAAAAAACTGGGTGAACGATATGAAAGAGGATGATGGTTAGGAGGATGAAAATGTCTTTTCACTGTGATGCAAAATAAATTGAGTTGTCCTGAACTGACACAAAAAGATATCAGTTGCTCAGCAGCAAGAAATCAAAAAACAAGAAGAGGTACAGGTGAATGTGGGATAGAGAGAAGTAAATGTAAGAGATGTATCTTAGTTTGTGTCACTGCAGGAATCCAAAATATAGCCTATCTGTAAATAATGTTTCAGTTGGTTGATTTGTTCAGTTGATTTGTCCTGTTCATACCCAGGGACAAATCATATCCCAAGATGAAGAGTTTTAAAAGAAATAGCACTTACCAGAAATAACCATGTGATGGCTTGAATTCAGCTATTTCATCTGAGGACCTGAAAGTGGAATAGGAGATATATCAAAAAATAATTTTGTCTATTGATTTATTAAATGAATACCTAAGAAACATAAACAAGCGTTCAAATTATACCAAAGTGAGTGTGCTCGGAAATGAAGAGACATTTTCTTCTATCCTGACAAAAAAAAACACTTCCCCTTGACAGCGACCAACACAAAAGATACCTCAGAGACGCAGAAGAGGAGGGCAGCCTCTTGATATGCAGCTATTGAGACAGTAATTACTATGTATCATCTTAAGAATTCATAAATAGCGAATTGTCTTAACTGTCAAAAAAGATATAATTACTACTGAACCCTGGCTTAAACGCATTTGGCTTGGAAGTAGAGTTACTGTTCACAGTGCTGTCATAGGAAACCCATGGATCTGCAGGAGATAATATTCATACAGTGTATGGTTGTGGTCACCCAGCGATGACAGGTTTATGCCAATTCATACACAGCCATTTACATAAAAGTCATGCATGCATGTCCACACACACGTGTCTGTAGCATTTCAGTTTCTCTCTCTCTCTCTCTCTCTCTCTCTCTCTCTCTCGTGAACTCTCCATTCCTTTTCCACAACGTAAGGGCATTCAAAGTGCACCACACTTGTTCTAAAGTGCCTCCAACTGGAAACCGTGAAGTATGGAGAGAGAAAGAGAGATAGAGAAGAGGGAAAGAAATAGAGAAAGGTCTACCTGTGTTAAGGAGTGATGGAGGTCAAAATGTTGTCACTGCCAAAAGCTGCTAATGGAAAGTACCGTGTAGCTCTTGTGAAGGTGGGGCAAACTAAACAGAGCTGCAGGCAAGCGTTGCCTTTAAGCAGAGCAAGAGGCCATGTTTAAGGTGGTTAAGAAATGTTCAAAGTCAAAGTCCAGGGAAAGAAAAACTGTTTATTCAGGAGATGGACTGAGACTTTATTTAAGAAGGAAACATGTCTAAAATATGGTAGAGGGTTGAGACAGCTTACAGTTATGGACACAATTTGTTAGACAGATTAATGTCAGCCTTTAAAGTTTATTTTTCTTTGTGCCACTAACTGTAAAACACTGATTTAACTTCATGCTTAAACTGATTGTGAAAACGGTTTGGCTCCACCACAAAGTGGATGTTACAAAACCACAAATTAGACATAATGTTCTAATTTAGCATTATCACATTATCAATGTTTCAGTTCCAGCTTAAGCTAATAACATGAATGGTACAAGACATGTTCATGAGGAGCCAACTCCAAGTTAGTTATTGTCATGATATTGGGATTATGTTGTGTATGTTCAGTTTCATTTTGGTGGAATCCTTCCTCATGTGTCTCATGTGACACATGACTTCCTGTCTTTGTGTTCTTCCACTCTGTGCATTAGGTTATGTTTTACCGTGTGCCATTCATTCCTCAATTCTGTGTTTCATGTTTTATTTTGTTACTCACCTCTTTTTTAATACTACGCTACCTCTTTGTATATTGTCCACCCGTGTGATTGTTGGCCCCGTCCTGATTAGTTTCACCTGTCCCTTGTTATGCTCACCACTCTTGTGTTTGTTGTTTCCTACTGTAGTGGCTAATTTGCAACAGTCCAATCGTTTAGCAGCCTCACCTTGACTATTGCAATGCCCTCCTTGCAGGTCTCCCAGCTTGTGCGGTGAAACCATAGACAGTATATTACTGGACAAAGCCACCCTGCTGATGTCAAATGGAGAGCAGTGAAGACAGTTTTGGACCAGTAAAATACTACTACAGGGCTACTTCCTGTTGGCACCAGTGTCTACTGCGCATGTCAAGCAGCATAACCGTGGTTTAATGATGTAGAACAACTGCAGAAACACCTTAAGTCTGGTAGCTGCATAGCTGCGCCAACAAAAAGTGTCATGGCTCAGTGCGTTTGTCTGACTCGGATCGTCACCGTTTAATCAGCGCACCTACGAGGCTCACCTGTCAAACAACAACGCAGCGACTCTGATTGCTCTGATAGTTTGTTTTGATTGCAGAGAGTTTAGAATGTAAGCTATACGGTTACATCTCTCATGTGCGACGGGGTGTCACAGAGTTTTGACGTCATTTTTGGGCCTACATGGATCCCTCCATGTACGCTTTGGTCGGCTTCACTGTCCGATCCCTGGCTTACCCCCTTGGGTGAAACCCCTACACATGGTTCAGAGCGCGTCTGGTTTTTGATCAGCCCAAAAGGCCTGATGTCACTCCATTACTCAGCGACCTCCACTGGCTCATCGTGGCCTCCAGAATCAGATTCAAGTCACTAATGCTTGCATACAGAGTAAGTACTGGGTCTGCACCCATCTACCTAAACTCCATAATATGTAATACATAAGTTCAGTTCCTTCTCGGCCACTGCGCTCCTCCAATGAACGCCGCCTGGCTCTGCCATCCCTTCACACAAAGCAATCCCAGTCCCAGCTGTTCTCATCTGTGACCCCATGATGGTGGAAGGAGCTACCACACGCCATCAGAGCAGGGGCGTCCCTGTCTAACTTCAAGAAGCTCTTGAAAACTCATCTCTTCCAAGAACACTTTCTCTTATAACACCTCTAACCCCTAACCTCTAAATGCACTTCCTGTGTTCTATCCTCTTACAATTCTCTTGTATTGATTGTACATTGTTAATTCTTACATCTTTCCCGAGGTATTTACCCCATTGATGCCATACGTGCTATTAGCTCTTACTAGTATTTATTGCTGCTTTTACTTGCATGGCTTTGTCGGTTGTAGATGCTGTCGTGCTGTATTGACAGGACTTACATTTGAGGAACAACATACAAGCATCAGTAAAGTAAAATCTACAAGTAACCATAAATACTAGTAAGATATTTTAGTGCATAGGGCATCAATGGGATAAATACCCAGGGGAAGCAATAAGAGTTTGCAAATAGTGCAATCAAGATTACTACTACTAGAAGGGCATTGTAGGATTTTTCTTATGTTATGTACAGAGCAAAGCGGCACGACAGAGAGACAGCAGTAATGATGACGGTCACTACTATAACCATGGTATTACCCCCATGGCCTGGAGTGTAAATGCTCAAAATACAAAAGTTTAAGTTAAATTACAATTCTTTATAGTGGAAGTCTACGTTTCACTTTTCAAAACTCTTCACACACTTGCGATTTGGCTTCTACATTAAATTATGGATCCCTTTTTATTGCCTTTACACAAAATATATTCAGTGACCATGTCTTTCAAAAGTAATAAAACTAATTTGTCACACAAAGTCAAACACAACCAAAATTCTTTATTCACACATTTATCACGTTTATCTTCTATTGTCAAAACTGTTATTTTTACGTTCAAAACATAATATTATTAAAAAGAATAAAAAACCTGATTATGAAACATTACATAAACTCCTAACTGGGACACTGAACTGCTATTTTTACACCTGGTGAGGAAAGGGGGCAGATAAGGAAGAATCTAGAATTGTATGGGACAATATGGCATTTAACTATTCTGGGGGTGGTGTAACTTTTCCTTCCACTTTACTCTACATTTCTCAACCCAATACAGGAAATATTTTCCTCACGGAGGTGGAAAGTTTATGACCACCACCCACACCCATTGCAAGAGAGGACATAACATGTAATGTTAATGAAAATCTGTGGCCAAATGCACAACACCGGCTTGACTAGCACTGTTGTTATCGTTGGCTGGAGCTAGATTTGGGTCAAACTATCATCATAAATAGTCCACTTTACCAGTGGTTCATACCAAGCTCTAAATCAAACCAACCACTGGTTATGGGCATCGCGTTTCACTTGATGTTGTTCAATAACAATTCAGAATCTCTATACAAGACGCCGGAGTCTAAAAAACATATTGACTTGAAAGAGGCAGAGGAGAAAATGATGAAATCAGCTTGGGCAGTGCTGCAGGGCATCAAGGCCAACCTGAGGGGGCACAGTAGCCATGGCCCTCATGGCCTCTATGAAATTCCAGCCCTGATCTAAGCAACACATTACTTTAATCGTATACATGTATATAATTACAGTCAGATCTACTCATGCTAATGATGGGGCAGTGATATTATAAGCCTGTTAACTTGCACATTCACACAGTCAGCAACTTTTTTGCCAGTTGTCCTTCCTGCATTTGGCAGCTGCAACTTTGCTCTTAGTCGGGATTATGTATTTCACTTCTTCATATTTGCCTAATGTTATAGTTTTCCCTTCATTTCAAAAATATGATACTCTTCTGCCAGTTGACTTGTCAGTGTTTGCGATTGGTCACATGCTGCAAACACTGCTCCTTTTATGCGAACAAGCTCATGGCTGAATTTCTTTTTATTATTTATTAAACCTTTATTTAACCAGGAGAGGCTCACTGAGATTGAAAATCTCTTTTCAAAGAGTGTCCAAGATAGGCAGCAGCAAGTTGTGATATAAGAGTTGCAAGAATACAATACCACAATACAGTTATAAAAAACAAGAACATAACTCACAATAATTCACAGCTGGAATTACAAACAATGACACAATGACTAACAACACTAGTCCTTTCAATTTAAGACTATTTTGAAGAGAGTTCCAAGCTGATTGGGCAGAGTATGTAAAAGCTCTTTTACCAAAATCCATTTAAACATTTGGAACAGTTAACAAAATCAAGTCATGTCAACAAAGACAGTACTTTTTTTACGATAGAAAAGCACAAATAAGAAGGTAGCAAACCCAGACTTGCCAAGCAAATAAAAGTATACAATGACTCATTGGTATACTGACTGAAGGCCATCAAACCCGGCGTATATAAAGTGCAGTGGTGTGTAAGAGCTTGGTAGTTCAAGATAAATCTCAATGCTCCACGGTAAAGGGTGTCAATAGATCTCAGTGGGCAGAGGCATTCATATATAAAATATCACTAATCTAGTATTGGCAGAAAAGTTGTCGAAATAAGTTTCTGTCTGGCTTTAAAAGAGAAACAAGCCTTATTCCTAAAATAAAATCCCAACTTCAGCTTGAGTTTTTTGGCAAGTTGTAGTATCTGCAATTTAAAGGAGAGTCATTATTAATTGTAATTCCAAGATGTATATATCTGCTTATATCTGCCTCAATCATACATGCCTGGTAAGTACACACAGATACATGGGAGATTTGGAGGTCTATTTTTAGCTTTGGAGAACATTAGTTTGGTGTTGTCTGCATTAAGAACAAGCTTCAACTGACATAATGTGTTGAACTGCAGTGAAAGCAGTTTGCAAATTGTGAAAGGCTTTTGCTAATGTGGAGTCACAGCAATAAATAACAGTGTCGTCTGCATAAAAGTGGCATTGGGCATTTTGTACAATTTATGTAGATTTATATAAATAGGGAATAAAAGAGGGTCAAGCAAAGAGTCCTGGGGAACACCATTTGGGAAACCCTGGGTTGATTTACTGAGTTGATAACCAGTGCTTTGTGACCGCTCAGGTGTTAATTTGTTAATGTCTAATAACAGATGTGTGACTGAGTGCTGTAGACATAAGGCTGCAGCTAAAAAGTTCAAACATTTCTTTAGAAGATGTTTTTTAATAAATATTCTGACAGTTCTATCAACCGCCAACACCTAAAGTGGCAGTAATGGCTTTATTTTAAGTAAATCACAAACACATTTTCTTTAGATATATTTATTCTTTTCACAAATTATGCTAATTTCCAATCTGAGTGCACATATTTTGGTCAGTAGTATTCATTTGAGAAGAATTATTTAGTGATTTATATCTGTCCTTTCTCCACATGCTGCTGTTGTTGAGTCATCTGCCAAAGGGGGAGCTGGAGTTTGAGACTGCCTTTTATATTCCACCACAGGAAGTGGAAGGAACCAACTCCTGGCAGTGGGCAGAGGGACTCTGAACTACAAAATTCTTAACAACACAGCAGCATGTGGATATTTTGTTTGTTAGAATAATATTTTGTTTGTTTTAGTATTTTCTTATGGTTGGTTGTTGGGTTTATTTTGGGTCTTTTTAATTGTATTAAGTTAAGTTTTCTCCCCTTTGTGTTTGGTGTAGGCCAGCCTGTGTGTATATATACCCCTCCTTTTGTGTCATTCAGGAGGTCAGGTTTGTTCAGACTTATGTTGTGGTTTTGTTACGTTGACCTCAGTTTAGTTAAGACCCACTTTGAGTAATTTTGTTGATACCTTTTTTGTGTAATATGATTTTAAACCTTATTTGATTTGTTGGCTAAATAAAGCCTAAACTTTACAAAACCTTGATCTTGTGTCCCTGCCTTACTGCTTGGTCCCTGAGAAATATGGACAAAAACTTACTTGCATGCAATGTATTAATGCTGCTACGTTGGTACATTTTCAGGAGCTGTTTGTATGCTCACAAAGCAATCAGCATTTAACTTTCTTAAAATCGCATATATCTTAACTTCTAGCCCCAGGTTCATCTACTGGATTTGAATTTGTCTCTGAATAAGTACAGCAAACCTCTGGAACATGCTATTTGTTTTCAGAAAGACAGACTAAAGAAACATTCATTTTGTGCTGGGAAGGTAGTATAAAGTGGGTTTATGAAAGCATTTTTTGTGCTGAAAAAAGCTGCTTACTGCTGCTGCAAACGTGAACCAAACACTAAATGCAAAGCTTTCTTTCCTAGCCCTCTGCTTTCTAATTTCTCCTTCGGGGTCAGAGGGATAATATCTTATCAGTGGAATAGAAAAAGAAACAATTATATGTATGTTTAATATATTGAGGGTGAGCTTGTACTTTTCTAGTAAGTGACAGCTATGTTAGTTAGCATCAGCATGCTAGCAAGCTGACATGGATAACTTGGTGCAGACATTCATTTTTCAAGAGCATGCAGTCTATTCATTCTCGCACAGCTGTGAGAGGGTGCATACAAGTACAAATCAAGCACAAATTGTAGATTGCAGCATTAATCAGAATTCTCCTAGCAACAAGGCAGTCTGCCACTTTGCTTGAGTAAAATCCCATGATGTCAACCGCCTATTCGTTTCTTTATTTAAACCACAGAGTAAGTGGAGCCCAAGAGTTGGCTTGAGGCTTATTTTGACTCCTTTGCACACTGCAGCAACTTCTACAAATCTTTACTGTTAGACTTTCAGGAGTGCACTGTATCACCTCCTCAGAGGAGAACTAGACTGGCCTTGGGCTAAGATCAATGTCAAATCCTTTCAGATGATGTGAAACCTCAGTGTAAGCTAAGGCAAGAGTCCTGGACTGCTATTAGCCCTGGGCTATGAACAAGGCCAAAGAGGTTAAAACTGCATTACGCCTGTGTAAACATAAGCTATCAAATAGCTACACAGGAAGTGGAGTATCTCTCGCTATACACTAGGAACAAATTAATCAATGCTGAAGATGGACAAAACAACACCACTTTTTAGTCCAATTATGTTCCTAAGAATTAATTTAACGCTCTGAGCAGTGCAGTTGGACAGTAGATTAACAAATGAATACATTTATAAACAAATTATAGAAATAGAGAGAAAGAAAAGGGATGAGTAGCCAAAAAAAAAGAGATGACAAGGACAAGTGGTGGCTTGACAAGAATAGACAGTCGCCACTCAACCTCTGCTCCACTGTGAATATAGCAGGGGAGCAAAAAAAGTGTCCCTGCCCTGACCTGGGAGAGACTGACAGCATGTCATGTCTGAGAGAGAGAGACAGAGACAGAGAGGGAGTTTGTGTGTAAGTGTGACAGATAGAGTGACAGGGACAGGGAAGCAGCTGCGTCCCTAGTGATTGTGGTTTCTTGTCTGATTACATATTCAGGCCTGACATACACTGAAGGCTGAATAAGGATTTACTGGACTGGACAGGCATTACACGTTTGAAATGAACTGTTTAGTTCTGTGCTTAAGAGATGGCAAACCTGGGTCTTTATCAAATCATAAAATCCTGTAGTCTCTTATCAATAGAGCTGAACCTCTGTCAACTTTCCCCTTCCCTGTACTTAGTTCTGGCCCAGCCCGTGGCAAAGTTTTCGACACAGCGTGAATCAACTCCACCAAGTTGATGCGACACCAGTGTATGCCTTGATAATAACCAAGTGCACCCACCTCATGCTGTGAGTGGCTATGAGTTGCAGCCAGATTGTGACAGAGTAGTACGAATGCTGGTAGTTTTGCATGTTCAGAAAGTTTTGGACATGAGAAGAAAACCTGCTGAAACACAGAAGCTACTAAAGTCCAGGGGTTATAATTGGATTTAAATGATTTCATTTATCATCGATGTGAAAGGTGGTGCAAAGAACTACACAAAACCTGTTCACAGAGAGCTGTTATCTGTATTATCTGTTTTAAGCACATTAAAGGCCAAATAACCAACAAGTCAACAACGTGGGGGAAGGCGAAATGCTCCGCTGCTGAAACGCTTATGAGACGCTTCCAGTGTGTGTTGACGCCGGGCTGGGGACGGACTAAACCACGGCATAGCCATAATGCGACGCACACGCAGCCTGTGTGAGTCCAGAGTTTACTGCTTTATACTCTACTAATTGTTTATATGTAGAATTTTCACCTGTGGCATGAATTTTGAGTTTCCCGTTATATAAATGAATACATTTCCACCATACCTGCGATGGACTGGCGACCTGTCCAGGTTGTACCCCGCCTTTCGCCCAATGTAAACTGGGATTGGCTCCAGCCCCTTGCGACCCTGTACGCAGGATAAGCGGTTGACGATGGATGGATGGATGGATGGATTTCCACCATAAATTGATGCAGAAAAGGCAGAAATTGGCGCAGAAACTTTCACCATGCAGGCAATAACGTGTTTAATGCTCTGAACTTTAACATCAAAGGCCCCAGGACTTATCTTATTCAGGACACTACCCAGAGACTCCAAGAAGGCTGCCATTTCGGGCATAAGCACAAACAACAAATTCAAAGTTCATGTCATTAGAGCTGGCTTCATCATTCCTTTGCTCATAAACAGCCCAGAAACAAAACCTCTTCAAAACATTAGTAAAACAATGATTTAAAATAATTTTTTGATATGAGGACACTGTTAAAAGCAAAATGTCTGAGGAATACTAGCAAACTGACTGCTTAACTGAAGGAAATTAAAGAAGCAGACAGGTGCTAATACAGTGCCAGGTTGCTGAAGACCTGAGGTGTGCATTTAAAGGTTAATGGTATGTTGTATATGGTAGGGTTTTAATGTTCACATTGATCTTATATATCCAGCAGCCATGCTCAAATGGTGTTGCTGCAAGTCCAAATGTCAGCAATAAAGCGACTACATTTTTATCCAAATATCATAACTCATAGGTGTGTTGGCCTCTGAAAGGCCCAGATTGTATAAAATTGTTTTTTCAGTGTGAATTGAGCACAGTGGACTCTTACAGGAATTGCTGTCCCTGATGCCTGAGGTCATTAATATCATTAACATTTAATTTGTTATATAACCAATAACATTTTGCAGCTATGGTACCTGCACCACCTTTAAATGACATTCAGTATAAGTCAGTGAGCCTCTAAGGCATTTATCAATACCTACTAACTGTGGATCACAGGCTCATCATGGTGGGTGGCTACAATAGCCAGGAATAAAAAGATGACAGCAGGTCCTACAACATTCCTAAATGAACCACATTAAAAATGACATCAGAATGATTTAACCACAGTTTAGACCAACAGAAACAAACTTCAGGTGTGATTATGCCTTTAAACATCTAGAAATAGTTAGTGAGTGAAATGAATTATACATGTAATAGGGACAGCTGCTGGTCTCTGCCTCTCCTCCTCTTTCCATCTCTCTATCTCTGCAGCCATCCTAAAACCCATCCATACCTCTAAATAAAGAGGTTAACATGACCGGGGCTGGCGTCTAAATGTGATTACAGAAGTGATTTTTTAGCCCATCCAACCACTAATGTGACAGGCAGCCATTTTCTGCTAGACACACACAGAGACACACACACACACACACACACACACACACACACACACACACACACGGACACCCTGTGCCCTCATGCAGACATACACACCGCATCCTGCGATGCACACAAAAACACACAAACACAGACGAACTCCCCAGACACTCATAAAATTAGATGGACAGAGATGAGAGGAGGGATCGGTAAAAGGTAGTGGTGGTGGTGGTGGTGGTGGTACGGGAGGGAAGGGGAGGGTGGTCAGGGACAACTGGGGAGGGAGGAATTGGATTGTTATTGCTTCCTCTGGGTCTGTGCATGTGTGTGGGTGAGAGAGAAAGACAAAGTGAGAGAGAAAACAAGAGATATAGCCGATGGAAACGATGTGTAGAGATGAACATACAGTAAAGAGAGGGAATAAACAGAGACTTACATCTTCTCACATTCACTGTATGTCAGATGCCTACGTGCATCTAAATTAATTGTCACCACCTTTCTAGAAATACATGTTTAGTTGAGATGCTCAGTCAATTGCCAGGAACTTTATCATAATAATAATAATAATATTATTATTATTATTATTATTATTAATAACAACAACAACAACAATAATAATAATATTATTATTAAATGAAAGAAGAATTCCTGACATGTCATGGCAATGAGTGACATGTATTTTCTACATACATTCACTGCTCTGGATATATTTAGCACTTGAATTTGGCTTCTGCTTAGAAACATTTTCACAAACAGCAACACAACAACTCCTCCTTACTTGAACTACCGCACCCATGTGCACACCTGCTAGATATGAAATGTGTAACATATATGTAAACAATGCATGTATAAATTCAAAATAAATGACTTTCTAAAAGTCAAATAAAAACAAATGAATGCTTTACTAATACTAATCGAATAATATAGTGTTTAAAGGGGACCTATTTTCATATATAGGATTCATATTTGTATCTATAAAGTTACATCTGATGTTCATGTTAAACATGACGAAAGATTCAAATTATGACATCAAAGTATTTAAAAGAAATCCCTGTGAGCAAAAACTTCAGATATCTCCCTGTTCTGAATGCTGGATGCCGGATTTCCATATATGGTCATTTACTTCAGGCAGAGAATGCTGGCCACACCCACAATGTAACATGCAGCCCTATCCCTGCGGCAACCTTGTAAACACATAATACAATGCCCAATCAGAAGACAGTGGTCTTTGGAGGGGGGGAGGTCTCAAAGAGACAGGAGCATCTACAGCTTGTTTCAGACAGATGCTGAAATGAAGGTCTGCATGAAGTGCTAGTAAAAGATAGAAAATAATATTTTTGAATTTTGAATCATGCAAAGCTGCCATGCAGGAGTCACAGAACTACAATACAGGACTGGAAATAACTGCTGAAATCTTAATGATTGGGAAAGATCCACTCAAACCCAAGGACATTTATCTTTTTTTTTTGGAAACTTTATTTGTAAATTGTGTGCTTACATGTGATTTCAAAAGACAAATCTGACAAAAATTGTCAAAACACGATGCAGTGCCATATAGGCTGTCGTTTCACCATAACTGCATCACAACATTCTACCTGCTGGTGCCCCACTGCGTGCAGCTGGTAACTTTTAATTTTTTTTGAATGATGCCATAAACTACAGTACATTGTGCTCCGATTTCTGTGCTTTAAATACACTGTGAGAGGTTTTGTATTTTGTACGGCATCATGATAAAGGCTTCACGGTGTTTCTCTAAATAGCAATTGAGCACATATCATGATGCCAAAAGAGACACAAGCAAAACACAGCTGACCAGAAAGCGCTGAAATCAGCTGTGAGAGGAAAGAAAGAAAGAGGGACAGACTGAGCCAGAGCAAGCAGAATGTGTTCTCTCTCTCCTCCCCTCTCTTTCCCCTCCCAGACAAATGTGACACTCGGGACTCCCCCTTTTTTTAGCTCTCCCTTGATGGATATCACATACACACACACACACACACACACACACACCCTCTCTCACTGATGTATTGCCAGAGGATGGGGGTGTGTGTGGGTTGAGGGTTAACGATTACGGGAATTGTCATTTGCCGATCATTCGTCTGCATTTGTAAACCATCAACGTCAAGTGCTTACACACACACACACACGCATACATGCACAACTACACACACACACACACACACACACACAGATGTTGCTATGAGGGGGGTTGAGGTTATAAGTGTGTGTGTGTGTTTCTGGCATTTTCCGTCATCTAATTTCCAAAATTCACATTAAGAACCTCAGATCATGTATCATTGTGTGTGTGTGTGTGTGTGTGTGTGTGTGTGCAGAGACACTTCCACTCTGTCTTGACGCTGATGGGTTGTAAATTCAGATAGATTATTATAATAGAGAGAAAGAAAGAAGGAAATTTTACCATTTGTATTTATAGTGACCTTTAACACCAGTGTTGTGGGAGCAATCTCCCTGCCGTGTAAACCACACACCTGTGCATAATGCACGATGTTCAGATTTAAGTCCCAGGAAGTAAGATTGATTTGAATGATAACTTTAAATAACTGACAGCTTTTTTGGAAAGTAAACCATAAAGATTTTGGTTTCAAGTAGAAACCATGTAAGTAAGGCATCTGCGCAATCACTCTTACTGTTGTAAGACTGCCTAAAAAAATTAAGAAAAATAAATACATGATGTGCCCCCTAGTTTTACCACTAATATAAACCACAGACTTTAACGCAAGCATCCTCTGAATTAATATGTTTTGATACTTCAGTTTATGACAGTTGACTTTAGTTTAGTCATATTGAACCAACTGTGTTCCCCACATCTGTATGCATACAATTTCAAACTTAAAATTTTCTTATATGGCCCATTTTAGTAAATGCTCTGTATTTGTATAGTGCCATTCTAGTCTTTTCGACCACTCAAAAAACTTTTTTCTACATCCGCATTCACTCACACACACAGAACAGCCACCACAGACAATTCAGGGTTCAGTATCTTGCCCAAGGACACTTTGACATACAGCCTGGAGGAGCCAGGGATTGAACCACCAACCTTCCGATTAACAGGCAACCTCCGCTACCTCCTGAGCCACAGCCGCCCAGAATGTAGCTAGTATGTTTCTCTAAAGCCTGTCTCCCAGAAATTATGTTTATATGCATCTAACAGCAAATACATTTTGTAAGAAAAGTAATGTCACCCAGAATATGTTTTTTTTGTCAACATAAAGAAACGACTATGTTTGTAAAGCAAAAGTTGTTTGTTTTCCTGCAAAGTCCACTCTTGCAATACAATGTCCTCACATGATGACTGATTGTGTTAAGGCCTTTAAAGCTCTTGGTTATAGTTAGCGAAAGACTGTTATCTTGATTTAATACTGAAAAAGTCAAAAGTAGCTTCAGAAACGAGACATATATGTCACTTAATATTTTTCTAAATCCCCATTGTTTCCCTAACCCGAAACCAAAGTGTTACCTAAAGCTTGGTCTCCGTTGTTTGACTACTACACTTTCTACTTATATGTGGTACAAAAACGCTTTGTACCACTCCACCTTTACTGAAAAAACAACAACATTAACAGAACAAATTAAATGGAGAAAAAGTAGTAAAATTAGTATACGTAAGTATACATTTGTATGGGGCAGGGATTTCTCTAGGAAGGTTTATTTTCACATGTGATCGTTTTCAAATCTGCAATGCAGCATTGAGTCCATTCACATTATTCCAAAATAATTTAGAGTCACGTTACAACAAATAAGCTTTTGAACCGCATTTTAAGAAGGTGAGAATTTCTAATAATGCACAACTACACATTTCTTGTTTTGCAGTTTTGGCCAGTTTATATTCTCTTCACTCCATTACAAAAGTCTCAGTTTGTATTTTAGTCTCTCAGACTCCTGTCTCAAATTTTAATTCCTTCTTAACAGGTTTACTCCAAGTAAAATAATATTTCCAGTGCAACAATAATCAGGGATTTCCCATTCAATCCAAATATTTATTTTCTAATAACTTTTTTTAAGGTACAGGGTTATTTATTTGTCATTGAAAAAGAATTTGTAGTCCCTTCAAGCTACACTAAATGTCTATTAAAAAAACAATATATGAATTTGCGTCTGGGAGAATGTAAACAGCAGCAACAAGATGATAATTCACGATAAAAAGTCTGACATTTGGTTATGATATTTTTTTAATTCCCTGATAAACTTATTCACTCTTCTACCTCAACAATGATTCATTTATGAAGTTAATTTCCAACTAACAAAGCAGGCTGAATTTAAAACATGTATAGTTCCTGAGCAGGTGATACGATAGCTGCATTGTTACATGATGAAAAGGAAAACCAAAGAACTGTGGTTAAATTTCTGAAAATTAGACTCCTGAATAGACTATAATGAAAGATAGGCGGATAAATGCTGACATATGTGGAGGCAGAGAAGAGTGTGCGTGCACACACACACACACACACACACACACACACAGACAGACTGTGTAAAGAGGGCAAATGACTCAGCGAGATCCATCTGTCGTACATGACTGGTAAACACCAGGCAATATGGGCTACAGAACATGTGTGTGTGTGGAGAGCGGAGTGTGTCAGTATCGCTTGGTGTTGAGCTTATAAGCTCATCCCCCTATTTTATCTGACATACTCAGTAAAATCCTGTTCTATTAAACTCAAGCTCAAAATGTATTGAATCTATTGATACTAAAATCACAAAGCCTGTGCTTTCATGAACATTGCCATTTGTTGAGAAAAAAAGAGAGTGAATATTAATCAACTGCATTATTAACTAATAACATTTAAATCATGATGAGATGAGCTCAGTAACATCCATCCTTCACTATCAAGACCAGAGAAGATTTAGACATGTAAGAAACACAGTTTTGCATAAATGATGCAATAGTTTGATGCTTTAGCATAAATCCTGGACTGTTCCCATCAGAGACCAAATAAATTAGAAACTCTCACATCTCCAAAAAGCTTCCCGGACATACTCTAGGAATTTACATTTTTTCAGATGACAGCTTGCAGATGAAGTTTTGAATAGGTCACTTTTCATGTTGTCTGTCACTTTAAGCATTAGGAGCACACAAAGAATACTAAAACTGGAGTTGGTAGGTCCAGTCAATGTTAATACAACTTACAAATAGTGGCTGAATTTGACAGTGAAGAATTCCATCAGGCTGCTTACATGAAGTGAGTATCATGCAAAAATGCAAGACATATAGCAGAATTACAACTTCAACTCATCTCTTCAATAATTTACTGTGCCATGACTTGACATGATGCTGATGTTAAAGGATTGGGTGGCATTTATATTTTAACTTGTTAAAAGGTGCCGTAATTTCCTGAAACAGCTGGACACTGTAGTTTTAAGCAGATGTTACTTAAACGGAGTAAACAGCAATTAGTTGGGGACTAATTTCAACAGCAGATTAATACACTTTTGGTGCTCTAGTGGGTATTTCTGGCAGCAGGATGGTGGGTGTGGGATTGAGTCACAATAAAATACAGTGTGTCATTAAAGAACATGTCATTCAGTGCAACAGTGTGGCTCACTGATGTGTTTTTGGAGCTCTATGGCTCAGAGAAATAAGCTATATCAGACCTTGGACATATGCACAATACTTATTAGTAAGAGCAGCTAATTGTTGCTTTGAGTCTTTTGATGCATTTTTTGTGTAGCTCACGCTACATTCAAGTCGTAATTGTCATAGATGATGTGATTATTGTCTTTATTACCTGCTGACACACTTCACTTTGTCTGACTTCTTATGCAGTATTTTCATTTTAATACTAAAAATAAATATTGTTATCATGTGGCCGCAAAATGAACTGTCAAAATATGCAATTTCATATTACAAACACTTGGTTTGATTATGTTTTCAAAATAAGGCACTTAATCTGTTGTCCAAAGTTGAGTTAATGCACTGTAGGTTATTAGACATAACATTAAATCTTTACCTTTTGAATGGGTGATGTTTCTTTCTAAAAAACTATTAGCCTTTACATTAGTATTATACATTTTTCTTCCTTTTCTTAAGAGGATACACAACATCTTTAAAAATTTTCACCACTACTGCTCCTAAAAGTTACACTCTATCTGACTCTTTGTTTTTTGTCCATATGAAGGCATTTTGCTCAGATCTGCATTTCTAAGTGTGATGTGTCATTGATCAAGGGAGGAGTAATATCATGCTTGATTTATTTCATAGACATCTGGTTGGAATGTATTCATTTATCACTGCGATCGCTTCCCAATCACTCTTTCACAGCTGAGCTCAAAAGCACAAATACAGACACACAGCATACATATGTATGTGAAAACACTCCCCATACACACATCGACAGACGTACCTGGTAATTTATTTCTTGTATGTGGAGAAATATTTGCATGTCCATAAAAGTGCAGGTGTGTTTGAGAAACAGTCTTACATCAAGCTCAGTGTGGGAAATCTCAGTTTTGCTCAGCAATATGTAAATGCGCCGCTCAGTGGAATGTTTAAATTTACTCCCCAGTTAGGGGTGCATCCTTTCACAACATATTGATCCCATTAGGAAAGCAGTGTTCATTTGTACATTGCCAGTTTTTGTACATTTATCCTCCTCTTTGATTGAAATAGACTTTTAATTGATATTGTGTAATGTTCTGTATGCTTTGCTGTGGTAATGTTGCAGAGGCCAAAATGAAGCAGAGCTACTTTGTATAAAAGGTATGCATTAACACCACTTTTTCACTTAATACCACCCCCCTTTCACCATCATGAAGTGGCAAAGGGAATCCACTATAGCTGTCCTAAATGCGTAGGGCTGCAATACACAGCAGAAGATGACAAATACCTGGAATAAGCTAAGGCCTTAAGGCAAGAATTTGTGGTTGCTTACTGTATATGTATATATATGTAGCTGGACACTGGCTAATGTATATTTTATTACACTATGCATGAAGTCATCCCTTGTCCTCTATTAAAGCCACATCATGTGGATGGGTTTGTAAGTCTTGAGACAAAGGCCATAGAAAGTAATGATTCACATTGCTTCTCTACTAAGTACTCTTATGTGCTCTATGTAGCAGAAGCGAGTTACAAACTCAATTAAATTGTGACATATAATTCTACCTACCTACCTACTAAGTACTCTTGAGTGTTCTGTGAAATTTTTAGCCTATATTCCAATCTTTGGTGAAAGCTCAACAAGGTTTTTTTTGTCTGATGTTCTGCCTTCCCGTATTGGTGAATTTTTGCCATCTCTTCCCATTCTAATCTGCTCTGTCACTTCCACTTGATGTGAACATAATAATAACAATAAATATAATACATTAGATTTTTATAGCACTTTTCTAGGTACTCAGGGGGTAAGATGAAAGTAATTGGTTAAAAAAGAAAAGGTTGGAAGAGAGGGGAAGGAAGTTCACTGGGGAATGCAGTCTTGAAAAGGTGGATTTTGAAAGATGACATGGAGTTAGTCTGTCTGGTGTGGTTAGGGAGGGCGTTCCAGAGGGAGGGTGTAGCAATGGAAAAGGGCCTGTCAACCCAGGTCCGGCGCTTTGTCCTGATGATTTTTAGTGTTGTTACGTCAGCGGACCTGAGGCGATGTGTGGAGGTGGAGGAGGTCAGAGAGGTAGGGAGAGGCCAGGTTGTGTTTAAAGTTTAAAGTGGATCCTGTATTTAACTTGGAGCCAGTGGAGGTTACGAAGGATGGGGGTGATAAGATCTGTGCGGATGCGGGCAGTGGAGTTGTGGACGTATTGAAGTTTATCGAGGATTTTGTTGTGCCAAAACCATAGAGGATGCTGTATTTCTGCAGAGGTAAAGGTCAAGGAGGGCCGGAGGCGGGTGATGTTCTTGAGTTGGATGAAGGCACCTTGTCGACATGGAGCAAGAAAGAGAGGGTGGGGTCAAAGATGATTCCAAAGTTGCAGACCTAGGCGACGGCGGGTGACAATTGCGCTGTCGATGTTGAGAGAAAAGGTCTGGGTGGTGTGGGTATGGGTGTTAGGGCCAATGATGAGGATTTCTGATTTTTTGCAGTTGCGTTTGTGGAAGTTCTGTTGCATCCAAGACTTTAAGTCAGCGAGACATGTGGTGGGGGTAGTATGGGTGGCTTGCGTGATAGATTTGGAGGAGAGGTAAAGGTAGTGTCACTGGCATAGCTGTGAAAATGGAGGCCATGACGGCGGATGATCTGTCCAAGTGGAAGGATGTAACGATGATAAGATAAGTAACGACCAATAAACATAGTAGACCAGCACAGAGTGTGGTGTTAGACAACTATATGTTCCTGGACCCTAAAGAGGCCTCTGACCTCCATTATATCAAGGAAGATTTAAATAGAATTGGAATTACAAAAGAGGTAGTATCCTTGGGCATGGAGGCAAAACATTTAGCTATAAAATGGACCTGTTGCTGGGAAGCAAACATTGAAATTAGTGATGATCCAACTGATCCGTGATCCACCTTTTTAACCAATAAGCTAGTTTTCAGTAGGAGTGACTTGAAGACTGAGTAACAGCAGTCTGAACACACATGTAAGTACCAGATTGTTTGCCATCATGCAGAATTTAACTATGAGAAAAAGGGCTTACTGTCCATTAGTTTTAGAAACGTAAAATATAGTAGGAATACATCAGTGTTCTTTAATGTGTGTAAAGAGTCTCCTACATAACAAGACAAGCAAAGGTATTTTCATTGAGATTAAAAAGAATAGCTACAAATTGATGCTCTGGGGTGGTGGCAGTAAACACAAAAATGATTCTTCCATGCAGCAAAACTGATCTACAGTACATTTTTATTTTATTTATTTTACCTTTATTTAACCAGAAAGAAAACTCATTGAGATTAAAAATCTCTTTTCCAAGAGCATCTTGGCCAAGACAGGCAGCAGCACAGTTAACAAGGTTGCAGACATTAAAACATATAACATAAACGTAAAACATATAACAATTTATGATGGGAATAAATAGTGAGTTACAAGGTCATAAAATATCTAAATTTCATATATATTTACCACAACTGATAAACAACAAGGATTGTCCGAGTAATCATTCATAACATCTACAGCCAGTGTGTACAGCCTCCATGTCATTTAAAAGTACTTGAAAAGCAACCAGTGAAACCGGCTCCTGAAGATTCAGGACATTTTGCAGCCGATTCCAAGTGCAGGGGGCTGCATACTTAAACACCCCTTTTCCCAAATCAGTCCGGACTTGAAGGACAGACAGTAGTAATAAGTCCTCAGAACGAAGACAATATCTTCCTGGAAGCAGACCAAGAATAGCCTTGTAAATAAGAATGTGCCAATGATTAAGTCTACGGGTGGACAATGCAGACCAACCAACCCGCTCATACAAGGAGCAATGATGAGTAAGGGCTCTAAAGTTTGTGATGAACCTCAGAGCTCCGTGGTAAAAAGTATCCAACATTTTCAAGCTTTGAGAGGATGCATGCTGTTGCGGTGATGCAGCCCGGCTGTTGGTGAGTGTCCTGTTTCTCCTTTCCTCCCTCCCATTCTGGTTTCTCCTGTGCCTTCTCTCTCTCCCTTTGTGTGCTCCCACTCTCCGCTCCGGAGCCCGGCTGGTTACCCACACCTGCTCCTCGTTAACCTCTATCCCTGGCCGCCGCACCTGCCAGTTATCAACCTCATCACGACCAGTACTTCTACCCCGGCTTTCCACTCCATCCTCGCTCAATCGTCGCAGCTCCAGACTTGGTGTCACAGCTTCGTTCCAGCATTTTATGAATCTCCTTTTTTTGTCTTACCTCCTCGTCACCTGCTAACCCTGTCTGTCTGTTTCCTCCCGCCAGGTTCACTCACCTCTGCCTCCCCGTTCGGCCAGCCGGGCTTGCTCGCCAGCCTCCTCCTCTCGCCGCCTCCATGACGCCCTCCGGTCCTCCGGTTGTCGTCATTCAAAACAATTTTTAAATCAAACAAGGTGCGTTGTACAGTATCAAAAGCAAGTTGTAGCTGACAAAGAGCCTGGTTTGGTGTAGATGCAGAGCAGTATATCACAGTATCATCAGCATAGAAATTAAAATTTGCGTTGGATACATTTTGATCAAGAATGTTGATATATAATAAATAGGAGGGGTCCCAGCACTGACCCCTGGGGCACACCCTTGAATACACAAGAGGGCTGGAAGTGAGACCATCTACCTGCACACACTGAGATCTACCTGATAGATAGTTTCCAAACCAGCAGACTGTTTGTTCTGACAATCCGAAACTGAAAAGTCTTTGTTTCAATATTGCGTGATCCACAGTATCAAAAGCCTTAGACAGATCAATGAAGAGAGCTGCACAATGTTGTTTTTTAGCTAAAGAGTCAATGAAATCATTTACTACTTTTAGGGCTGCTGTAGTTGTACTGTGTTTTTTACGAAAGCCTGTCTGAGAATTAGACAATATATTGTTAGTAGTTAGAAACTCTTTCAATTGTTCATTCACCAGAGTTTCCATAACCTTAGCCAGGATGGACAATTTTGAGATGGGTCTTTAATTGTTTAAATCTGTCAGGTCTCCCCCTTTTAACAGAGGAAGAACAAATGCAGATTTCCATCTAAGTGGAATTTCATTCGTGTCCACGGAGAGATTAAAAAGACATGTCAAAGGGGGTGCAATAAAATCAGATGCAAATTTTAGAAAATAAGGCATCAAGTTGTCAGGACCAGCCGATTTTCTAATGTCTAAAAGTCTGAGGGCTTTATGCATAAGAGGCAAAAAATTAACAGCTAAGCATTTCAGTCTTATCATATATTTTATGTGAGTTCTTCAGAATGCATGGTGGCAGCTCAATTTAGTTCAGTTTTATTTCCAGCAAAGGATTTAATCGTCTTCCAAATTTTGAAGGGGTTGTTTAGATTGCTTGAAGTTTCTATAAGAAAGTGGTCTGCTTTGGCTTTTCTCATAGTGATTTTGCACAAATTGCGCAGTCTCCTGAAGAGCTGCCAGTCAGAATCCAAGCCTGTTTTCCTGGCTTTTGCCCAGGCCTTATTGCGCTCATGAAGAGAGTTGGCTAACTCTGAAGTGAACCATGCATTGTTTCGGCCTTTTACTCTATACTTTCTGAGGGGAGCATGCATCAACAATTTCTTTAAAACCATCATAAAAAAATTTCCAAGCATTTTCAACATCAGCAATAAGATACATTTTATCCCAATCAAAGTAAAACAGGTCATGAAAAAACCCTTGTTCCGTAAAATGTTTCATGTCACGCTTAATAATTATGTGTGGCTTGGTTTTTGTGAATTTTTGTATTTCTGACTGTGGCAAAAACACAGTGGTCACTAATGTATTTGAAAATACAGAAGCTGCTGAGCATTTATGAGGAACGTTGGTTAGGATAAGGATCAATTAGAGATGATTTATCTAGACATTTCAGATTAGGTCTAGTGGGACTATCGACGAGCTGGAAGAAATTTAGCGAGTCACAGTAAGCTTTACAATCATCAGGTACTGGTTGTAACCAGTTCCAATTTAGATCTCTCATGACTACAATTTCATTCAAATTCAGTCCTGATAAAAGCTGCATTAAAGAGGGCAGAGCATCACTGACAGCTGAAGGTGTCCTATAGCATCCAACAACAGTAATGTGGATAGCTTAATCACTGATTGACATGAAGTTAGTCATTATTCAATCAAGAAACTTAACAAAATTGACCCTCAAGTTACAGATAGATGCCCAATATGTCATCACAGTCCATCCACCTTAGAACATTTATTTAGGCCAAGCGATTCTCATAATAGATTTTGGGATATTACGTACAGACGTGGCAAGCCTTATGTGGTTACACAGTATATTATTATTTTCTTCAGAAAAGGCAGATAAACCTCATTTATTGAAACTCAGGGTAAAAGAAATACTTTAAATATTACCCATACAAAATGGTACGACAGAAGGGTTTTGTTGTTGTTTAAAGTAAATTGCAAATTAGCCCTCATGTGCCAGTGCTCAACATGAAGAAGATGGCAAGACCTCCCGAGGTCAAATACTGGCCATAAATATTCTTTCTTCTTAGAAGCTTTGTTTTAGTTGCTGCTCTAGATTTGTTGTCATTGAGAGTGGGGTTCTTAACATTTGGGTGCACAAACAGCTTAACATATTTATTATATTGTTACTTACATCACTTTGACACTGTCAGTAAATAGGAATGCATTACAATCTGTTCTGCAAAAAATAGGTTAAGGGGTGATTTGAGAGCCGAGAGAAGTCATCTCATCCACCACCAATGTGTAGCACCCACCCGGGTGATGCACGGCAACCATTTGCATCAGAACACTCACCACATATCATCTTGAGATGGAGAGGGAGGGAAGCACAGAACTAATTAATACAGGGATGCTTCATTTTAAAGTGTTGTAAATTGCCACCAATGACTGAGGTTTAAAAATTGAAGAGGATATGTGATGCGCCACTCTATTGCACCCCCACCTTGTGATTTAGTTTAGTATTATCTCTTAAGAAATCTCTAATACACTTTTAACACCACTAAAAGCACGTTTGTCTTCACAGCATGTGTCTGAGCCGAACTATATTTCCTCCCTGACTTCCTCCCTTTGTGGATGAATAAAAATAGAATTTATCGGAGGCCAAAAAATATCACTTCCGCCCTGCTCGCCTCCAGCTTTTAACACTCTACTTTACCATGACCTGAGTGTGCATGAATGATGAGGTCAAGTCGAGAACATTTTATACAGATGTTAATATTTAAACAATTATTTTTTTTTCTAACCGAAACCATGAATTAAACACTCTCTTTATGACTCACACCTTGCTCTCTCTCTCCATCTCCATTGCTGTGTCACACAGTCTTGTCTTTCTCTTATCTCACTCTGTCCATCCATCCCTCACTCGTACACCCCCTCTGTCTACTTATTTTCCTACATGTATCTCTCAACATTTCTTTCTGCCTCTATCCCTCCCTCTATCTCTCCATCCCCCTCTTTTTTTCTCTGGTTTAATAATTGATGTGAGACGTTCTGTCTCCCTTCAGCTGTCTGGGGAGGTTTAAGAGACATGACTCGGCTATGGAGGGCACTTTGTGCAACCCCTGACACGCACACACATAAACATACACACACACTGACACGTACACACTCACATTTTACTGCAGAGTTCAAGCAAGGGTCATTTCTGTTGCATTAATGTTGCAGAAGAGAAAGTGCTTGGTGTGCGTGTGTGTTAAGCATTTATTCAGATCCCCATAAGTTGACACCAAATAAGGTATGTGTGTGTGTGAATCACTGTCAGGGTTAAAATGTCCCTTCCTTTGAACAAACAGCAGGGTTACCGGTTCTATTTTCTTGCATGTTTCACATCCATCAAACTGTGGAAATCTGTGATGGATTTTGACTTGATTTATTTTCTTCTTAATGAAGTCAGATTTTGGCATGCTGTAGGTGACACATATGCTCTTTGTCTGTTTTACACACGGTAGCAGGGAAGCTGCAGAGCCGCAGTCTTTCTTCACTAGTCACTGTAACTTTACATTTCCAGCTAAACTGAGACTTATTGTTGACCATTTTCTCTCTACTTGTCTTCCATTCACCGGTCTTGTGCAGAGTTTTGCGTGCACGGCGTTCGGCCGACAACTACAAAAACAATATAATATTCTTTGTGTGGTTCATCAATGGTGATAAATGATCCGAACGTCACACAAGGTGCAGACAACTCGGCACAAAACCACTACACACATACACGCTACGCCCACACATGGTTAGGGTTACAATTTAGGATTTATTCACGCACTTTAAAAACATTTAGTATAGCTTTTTTTCTTTTTACATGTTTATTTACATCATTATGTGTTGTAATTTATGTTGTAATAGGCAGTATATTAACTTAATTAATTTGGTGAAAACTGGCAGTCCTATGTGAAATCAGACGTTGAACACCCTCATATTGCCAAAATGGCATGATCCTAGTTTCACTGCGAAGCTCAGACTGTGAGATTCACAGTCGATTCTGGCTCCGCCCATTGAAGCGCTATTGTCAGACTGTATACAAAGGTGACCCAAATCTGTTTTAGTTTTTTTTTGCTCATTCAGTTGCGATCAAAATTATTAAACCCACAGGTTTGTTGTACAAATTGACAGACTTTTCTGCTGTTTGCAATGACCAAATCCAACAAAAGCCAACACCATGCTTAACTACGAGCGATTATCTCTTTCTTTTTGGACCGTTGGACCATTTGACTTAGCCATGTTGCTAACACGAAGTCAAATGTGACACTCAACAAACCCCTAGCTAGTTCAGGTATTTCATATGTTCCAGCTCACAACAGATGCAACTAATGAAGCCCCTGGTTAGTTGTTTCAGGTATTGTGACCTGTTTTGCATATTTGTGATGTTGTGAGGGATTCTATTCAGGGGGTTCAATAATTTGGAGACTGGAGAAGCATTTCTGGCGCTGTACAGCGTGTCTAAGCGGCAATGGCCAGGGGGGGACACGGCCACCCTAAGAAAATGGGTGTATATCTATTTAAGCTCCATGATGTCTGTAATCTTGTTGACTAGACTTGTTCCCAGTAAATGTTTTGTTCCTCCCCGTCAATACACTCCTACAAATAAAAGCTTTATTTGTCTTTTTAAGGAAAAGGTCAACTGGCCTATTTAAAGAATAATTAATTGCCTAATTCATAGAGATAATACATTAAACAGGATTTTTATGGAATGTTAACTGAACTGGTTTTAATCTACGGACATTAGACAACTAGTAGGCCTAACATTAACTGTAAAATAAGAAACCAAAGGAATTCAGTCTGTGATTCCTTAACTCATATTTTTAGGTAGTATTCAACTAGTCTATATAGTGCATAATAGAATTTATGGCTTTTGGTTTAGTGTGCCACCCCAGGATTTTATTCTGGGGGCGCCACTGCTAATCGGTACAGCGTTACAGAACCCTGACAGAGTTTTGACATCTCTCAATTTACAACAGCGTCGTTTTGGTATTGAGCTCTTTTTTGTTTAGTTTCTCTCATCAAAATGAAGGAGAGAAGACGTGCTGCTTTGGAACAGACGGTCTTTATCGTCGTCGACTGGCACAGACCTCCAATATATCAAACAGTGATCAATACGAAGAGAAAGAGCCCACTTACCTTGTAGGATGTAGAAGTTGTTGGCTTGTAAAGAATGGGAGTGCTTTTGGTCACAGGAATGTTGATTAATATTCACTGTTTTTATCAATATTTCAATGTTTTGGCAGCTTTTTGTTATTTGGAACGTGGTTGTAAAAACAGAAATAGTGTTTTGAAGAAAACTCCTAATAAAAGTGAATATAAACAGTAAATATGGACAAAACATGGACATTCGCCTGGTATATTTTTGAAAAATTGTGTAATAACGGTATATTTGTTTGGTTTCATCACATTTACAGTTAATAATATAGTTATAATAATAATGAGTTGGATGATGGTTTCGATGGTGATATAGCTGTTAAAATATAGATTTTATACCAGGCGAGGATGAAAATATAATATTTTCCTTTATTGCATCTCCATTTACTCTTTATTAGAAAAATACATGCGAGGCCCTAAACAAAACCATACTGTTTATCATGCTTTAGTTTCTACTCCTGGATATTGTATTGCAAAAATGGATATTGTGGGGAAAACAAATGAAACATGTTGTCGGTGAGCGTTTTAAAGATACATTTGGTGAATTAGCAGTATCATTAATTAGCAATGGTTCCTCATTATCTTGATAAAACTGTAATTTAGGTGGCATTGAGTCTCTCGCAAGACTTATCTGCTGTTGCAAATTAGTAGTATATAAACATTATATCTAGGTTTCCTCACTATGCTCCAGTTTCTTCCCGGTCCCAACACCTGCAGCTAAGGTGAACTGACACCTTCAAATTGCCCGTAGCTGTAGAGTGAATGGTTATCTGTCTATATGTCATATGTTTACTGAAATATGACTTTATACACAGCTTCCCCATGCATCCTGTCAAGCGTGCAAGTAGGCCATGCTTTGGTATTAACACCCACATCCAGTTGTAACTAACATGAATCCAAGCTGACTACAGCCTCTGTTTAGTATTACTTTCATCGCTCATTCTCAAAAAGGAGAGTGTTTTACACTAAAAACAGCTAAAAGCAGCAAAGGCTGTTTATTACCAATTGCGACTCACTACTGTCAAGTCTTTAACTCATGAAGACAGCATGACACTGGTTAAAATCATCTGTAAGCTTTTACAGTCTGATGACTATTTTGTTAAATATTTTGAAGTACGATAAGTCTGATCCCACAGTACTACTGTAATAGAATAATTTCTCTCTCTGTGTCCCTGGGTCCTTGAGCCAAACTGTGTGCCATCTCCTCTGAGAATGTGTGCACACTGTTAGCAAACAATTCATTTGTACATACTCGTGCCCTTATCCCTGCAGAAGCTGCCATTACTCTCTGACGCTGTAGTGGGTGCTCTGAAGTGGCTACCCTTTGTATTGCTGTGGATTTGAACTACATTATTAAATCGTTCACAAAGGCTGCATGGCACCATAGTACAGCATGTGTGTTGTTATTTTCTTCTACTTCTTTCTTCACTCTTCTCGTCTTAGTCGGTAGCTGGAAGGTTTTTGAAGGAAGTAGAAAAGGAAGTGAATTACTCAGGGGTACCACAGACCAGTGATCCCATCATCATCCAAGAAGCTGTTGGTGCAACAACAGACTGTTGCTGCACCAGACGGTTGCTGCACCAACTCTTACACTCGAAAAATTTTGAGAGTAAGAATGTACTGTACATGAACCATAGCCTCCTCATTAATTTTTCTATGAGACCCCTCTGCTGATGCAATGGGCTCTGGTAAAATGCCCAGGGTGTGCAGACATAAAGGTAGAACCGGGCTCAGCTGTTGCCACAAAAAAAAAAAAAAAGTATAAACTAAGTGTCACTGTGATAACAGTTTTGAAGTGTTATTAGTCACAGAAAATCACTTTTAGGCAGAGCAAGGCTATAAAGGATCTATAAAAAAGAGAAAAAACAAAGATTGGCAGTTCAATCCTCTGCTTCCCCCAGCCAGCATGTCAAAGGGTCCTTAGGCAAGATCCTTATTAACCGCTGGGTTTATTGTCTGTTTCTTCATTCAGACCCACACTTACTTCTGCATCAGATTAAAAGAACCATTCTGAAGCAGAACAGCTACAACAGCTACAGCACAACCCAGCCCACAACCGCCTGCCATAAAGGCCTGTACCCCTGTATGGCGAGGAAAACAGTACCGAGGTGATTTACAGCGGTTCCAACCAGGACTGTGGAGACGGTGAAGACACAGCTAGTTCAGGTGGGGACAGGAGAGGAGCGAGCTTGTAGCAAGTTAATTTGTCTATCGTGCTGATAAGTCAGCTGCATGCCCTTTGTTAAAGGCTCATTATTACGGTGTTATTGTTCTGTAATGTAGCACAGTGTTCATAATGTTGCTTACTACATTGTTTCTCAAACCATTTTCTGATGCCCCCAAAGTATTTATTTAATTTTTATTTTATACTTTAGTGTGAGGCTTCCTTAATCCTTTTTATTTCTTAAACTTAGGATAATGATCAATGCAATTAAATAAGCACACTTCAAAAACTTCACAAAACAACCGCACACATCTGTTTAGTTCCAGTTACATAAAAATTAAAATTAAAATATTTTGCTATACATTTGAATGAAATCGACACGGCAGAAGAATGCAGATTAAAAAAGTAAACAGGCTGATTTTATTTATTTTTTGCATCTCATCTATATTTCAGTCCTCTCTTCTCTGTCTCTCCCATCTTAATTGAAAGGCCATGGCAGGGGACCTGAGCAGCAAATAGCCTGATCAATACAATGCCTGATGTGTAAATTGATCGTGTTTGTGTGTATGATGGAAATTGTTCTTGCGTGCAAGTGTTTGAGTGACAGACTTTCCCTGTATGTGTGAGTATGTGTGAGTATGTGTGAGTATGTGTGAGTGTGTGTGTGTGTGTGTGTGTGTGTATCCGTGCTCCCACTTATTAAGGTGTTCAATCAGTCTAATTCATTCTCGCCCAGAGACTGCCGTGTGGTTGCAGGACGATTCATTTACTCTGCAGGCTCAAATCAAAACTATTCCCAGCATTCCCTGCTGTAATAATCACTGCATATGAAATTAGAAGATCCATAATGCCAAACTGCTTTACACTAAGGGCCAAGCAGTCACGTGCAGAAGTCTTTATGAATCTTTATCATTTAAATTCATCGTGGACATCACATTAGGGAGAATCAATCTTATCTTCATTATGAGTATTTTAAGAAAAAGAAGAATACCCTCATTGATTCCTTTAAATCAATACATACAGTACAGAGAATAATATCAAGATAAAGATCCAACTTAAAGGATAATTTCAGTATTTTTAAACCTGGGCCATATTTTCACATATTTTGGTGTTGAAATGACTAGAAGGTGTAAAGGTTTAAACATACCGAAATTATCCTATAAAGCAATGGGTGCACAAAAAATTCAATTGCTGAAATGAAGTCCGCAAGACACCAGTGCTACAGCACAGGAGTGCATCAGATCATGCCTATAGCACAAACATGATAATCAGAGAAACACGTCAACAGGACTGTAGTGCGGTAAGTAAGGTAAGTAAAGTGAATTTGGAGTGCTGACCTGGATTCAGGAGTAGTTTATATGTTGTTCATCACATGAAGAGCCGGGAGCTCCAACTATGACTGGCCAGGGCGTGTCTCTTTGAATCTAGTCTTTGGATACGCTGGCCTGTAACTGTCTGGATATTGTCATAGAAACTGTTTTTATACACTCTGTTTTTGAGATGAAGGCCTGTTTAGTTTAACCTGATTTGTGCCGAGTTTATCAGATTAGAGAATTAAATCAAAATGACTGACAAAAACAAAGCAAAAACATTTCCAAAATCTGACTTACAAAGACGCATTATTTTGCTCCATCTGCAGTAATGATCCATTCCAGTCTTTGATATCAGTGTGGCATCCGCTCAGTCTCACTTTCTCAATAACCCAACCTAGACAGCTTCGTTGTTTGTTACCAATAATTAATTTTCTCCACCTCCACTAAGAAAGCTATTTTCAAAGGTAAACATAATCTCAGGACACTCTTCAAACTCCAGCCATCATTACAATTATTATCATCTGGCTGAGCGTTGCACTTTAATTCCACAGTGGCCTCTTCTCTCAGCTTGTCAACAATCATTTATTAGATACATAGGCGTCCAAATGTGAGCACACAGACTGGGAGGTCAGGAACAACAAGGCAAGCAGTGATCAAAAAAAAAAACCAATGTAGATTGTAGTTTTTAAACTTTCACATGACACTGCTCAACAGTTCACTGGAATCCATTCTCATCATTTAATTACTGATTATTTTGAATACCTCAGTGTTCATATGCACCAACCTAAATAAACTGTCCAACCAGACTAAACAAGGCTGGGGGTGAGCCCGCCCTAAGAGACAAGGTTGATAACAACGTATTTGTTTCCATTTCTATGAACAACAGTACCACTTTTTTTGTATTCACTAATATAATTTCAGAAATGTAAAATCAGATTTACCGATGTCATTAAACTGTGTTTTATTTTTCCTACAAAGGGTATTATCGGTACAGATTGCTTGGTATCTGTTCATGTGTGGTGTTTTGTTCATGTGTAAAAATATGGGACATTGACATTTCATTAATACACATAAACAATAATTGCAAAATAAATAATTTCCCCCTCTACATATTTTTTTTTTCTGCTGTCCTTATTAATCCAATATATAGAAAAGTAGGTCTAAGTGGTAACTCATTTGATGAAGGTGGCATACATATATAGAAATGAATAATGTTATTACACCACATAAGGAAACATTTATTGTTTTGTATGGGCAACACATGAAAAAAAAACATTTTCCTTAACATTGCAAAAAGTAGTCACAATTTACAGTATATTAACACACAAAGTGATGCTACTTCTGTTTGGGGTCAGTTAGTTGGCTGGTCTAACGCCCTCTAACCAACTCTTTTAAGATTGTAATAATAAAATAATAAAATGGGATTTGAGAGATGTAGAGAATATAAAAAATCCATTGTGTTTTACCATGTTTGACAGATAGGCCTCTGAAACCATCATCTGTCATTTTCTGCAGTGGTCTTCTGAAACATGTTATCATGTGAACATTTTGTTTCTCAGAAATTTTCATAAAACGGGTCATGAACTATCAAGGTCAGAAAACAATGTTAATTACATGCCTTGGGCCATTAAAAAGGACCAATGGTCTCAGAAGCCCAAACAGAACATGAGTTAAAATGACAAATGACTGTATTTATTGAAAAAAATACAGTGTGTTGGATTTTGCATCATGCATTCTGAAGACTGCAGAATGATATGGATAAATGATCAAAGATACTGAAAGCACCGGCCGGAAATAGGAAAGCATTTTGCTGTGATAAGTCTTGAAACTTTTAAGTGACTGTTCAGTTTTACTGTATGTGAATGAAATTGTGTCAATTACGGGATATATCCCAAATACCAAATACAACAAAACATGCATGTGCAGGTTTTAGATTTGCTGATGCAGTGATGAAATTTACTTCTCCCTACAACTTTTCGCACACGTAAAGTATGTTAACACAGGAAAGAAGGGTACTTTGTGCTTTTTATACTTTGTCTTGCATGTTCAAAATAAAGATTTCAATTCAAAATCACAATTTTAAAATTTTAAAATTCAATTCAAAGAAATCAGAATCTGCTGCTCAGTTGTTGGTCTGAAAGATAAAAAGTATCATTCCAATAAACCCGCTTTTGTCTTAGTCACTGTTGTTAATGTTCTCCTGTCAGTTTAGTTCTTTCCAGCTTTCTCTTAGCATGCGGTGTGTTGTGAATGTATATCCTGCTGAATCTGACATGATGCAAAAGGTTATTTGTTACTATATGTCGGAAACTAATCAGAGCTTGAGGTTGAAAAACAGGGGCCAGTACTCCCCATTCACATGTTGGCGTGTGCATTGGCTGGTACCCCTCAGCTGGACAGTCTGCCTACAGTTTATTTTTAACATTTCAACAGTTTATTAGTTGAGATTCAACAATTCAACTGTTTCACAAACAAGACTGCTTCCTGATGTGACACCAATGTGGTTATGATTTGATTAGGGCTAATGTTACTGTATTCATTATAATTTCAGAAAATAGTATATCATATATTAACAAATACTAAAATATAAATTCCAACTGGACAATGAAGCTTGTTTGTGGGTTGTTTTCTTTCATTCCTTGTGCAAGAAAATAATATAACCATTCATGCAGAACTAGAATTCTAGCCTGCATTTCTGAGATTTGCTGAAGCACGTCAAAGTTTTTTTAACGTGACGTCCTATCCGGGCTGTGATGGATGGGATGGTTCATGGAAAGTGACATTGACGAGAAACTTTATGAAAAGTTAAACATGTTGTAAGAAAAGGCACCCGGTCTTCTCCCTATCTGACCCCGCTATTTAGAGCCATTGTGAATCACAGAGAGAATCTGATATGCAGAAGGCAGGAGCAGCAGCTGCTTGTGAGAAGTGTCGGTCAAGAAAAAGTCACTGTAGGCCAAAGAGTAAAAGGTAGAAATGCCAGTACTGCATGCTGATGAGTACTGGCCCACAATAAGCACTGAAACTAATAAAATTAAAAAGTTTGATAAGAGTAATACATAGTAACAACAAACAACGCTTTGTCTCTCTCCTCCTATAGAAGCACAGAGGTACATTTTATTTCAGTATGAGACACACCGAGATTTCACTTAACCCTTCGCAGCATAGACTTTCAGAGCTGCGGCCATCCATTCACTCCAATATTAACCTGATAAGGTGCCACTGGAGAACTGAGGATTTTCCTCACAACACAACATGTCCTTGATCATTCACGTGTTTTCATGGAGTCATCCCCTTAACACACACACACACACACACACACACACACAGATAAAATGTTGAAGTGTTTTATTGGGTGACGCGGCTCAATATTGATTTTTTTCATCATTCTATCATTGTACTGTTTAAACAAAGATGATTTCAAATTTAATATCCTCAGCCATATATTGTTGGAAATATAAAATTGGATGAGCAACTTCCTGTTTAACCTGCAATCACAGGCTATAAAACAGAGATAGCGGCATTTAGATATTTCTTTATAAATCATGACTGAAGCTAAATCCTTGATCAGATTATTGAACATTATTATTGCTTTTACATGGGAATAATTTGTGTAAGCAAATAAACAAAATAAAGCAGTTTGAATTGAATTACTGGTTTTGCTTATATTTTTGTTGTCAATAAAATGCAATAGGTTATGTTATCAAATTATATTATAATCTATATCAGCGTATAAGGTGTTCTGATCACTTTAATTGTTGTTAGGGAAAGAAACCAGGCTGCAAAGATACCTGGGCATATAAGTACATCCAGTAGGCTTCTGACAGGGACAGGCTACTATTTACACAACTCTGGAGTTTTGTTGTATCTTTATGATTCTAAGTTTTGGGATTATACTGTAGGATGAAAGATGAAATAGTCCATTAATTCATAGATAGATAGATGTGAAATTTTTGTAAAAAATCTACATTCCATAAAGCAAGACATTTAATTATTCTATACGCTACACTTTGCCTTTCAGAACTCTAAATCTATTTAAAGTGTGTGTGTGTGTGTGTGTGTGTGTGTGTGTGTGTGTGTAAGTGCCTGTGCGTGTAATGGGTATGTCTGATATCTGGCGTCAGTGTTGACCATATCTTTCCCCAGTGACATTGCATCATTGTTCACATGATGTATATACATAGACACGCACACGCACACACACACACACACACGCGCACAGGAATTGGGTAAGTCCTAATTACTATTTCATGCTTAAGTCACAGAAATATCAGTAACGTGGTTGCTGATCTTGTTACACTTACACCACTTTTTGGACTCCTCACAAAGCTTTGAGAAAAGCATGCCAATTGCATATCCAGCCTGAAAAAGCGAACATCACTCTGAGTTCATAAACGCAAACCTAACCTCGGGCAAAAGAAGCAAGTGCACCCAGAAGACCCTCGCCACCTAATGTATATGTGTGTGCGTTCTCTTGCTCTCTCCCTCCCTCTCCCTCTCGCTCTGCATCCCTCCCACTCCCTCTCCCTCTCTCTCTCTCTCTCTCTCTCTCTCTCTCTCTCTCTCTCTCTCTGGAGAGCATTTAAGGCCTCCTCTCTGGATTTGGAGGAGACATATTGTCTTCTGCTGGAACAGACTGAGCACTAATTGGCTAGAGAGATGTTTGGAGACAGCATAGAGAAGAAGAGCAAGATGGGCAATGATAGAGAGAGAGAGAGAGAGAGAGAGAGAGAGAGAGAGAGAGAGATGCTGTGAAGTGAGAGAAAATAAAAAGGAGTGAGTCAGGAATGTTTGGAAGACTAAAAGTACTTTAAAACCATAATGGACCTATTTCCAGACAGGCGCCATTTTAAACATCCTCCCACCCCATGCCCCATACCGATGCCACACACACACAAACGGCAGGCTTATAGATGATACAGTGGAAAAAAGCAAACTAGACACACTGTGAGTGATGGAGGACGTCAGAAAGAAGTAGGTTACACCATATTAGAAGATGGTATGTAGTGCAGAATGAGATTACTAGTTGTGGATTAAAGCTGCTAATAGTTCCGTGTTGCTGACTTGTGTGTGCCAAGGAGGAAGCAGAGCATCAAAGAGCACTGAAACTCATAATCACATTCTACTCAAGTTAGTGAATAAAGATACATTTAGTTTTATATCCTATGATCTAGAATGATTTTTTTTTAATTACTGAATTGTTTTAAAGCTGATTTAATATCACAATTTATAAATGATGAAAATATACTCTTATCCTTTATTTCACATTATCTTTATTGAAAATGTCTCACAGTTTTGTAACAAATTCAGAGAAGTATATCCCGCTAACTCTAACCCTACCAATGGTGGAAAAAAGCATTGACATCCTTTATTTAAGTTATAGTAGTGACAACAGTGTAAAAGTACTTTCTTAGAATTCAAAATGTTACCTAAAAGTTATAAAGTATTATTAGCGAGTCAGTACCAAATGGTACTGGCCCCTCATAATATTGTTACATCATGTTATTGGATTGTTATTACTGGTGTATAATCTGCAAGCAACATTTTAATGCTGTTGATAACTGAAGTCATTTCAACTTCTTTATATAGTATGTTAGGGGTTAGTTTTTACCACTGCTTCCATAGACTCCCATGTTCACCTCTCGTCTCTCAACAAGAGAACTAATTAAATAAATTAATAAAATAAAAATAATAAAATAATTGCACACAAATGCATAGATAAAAACAAAATGCATTTAGATAAAACACAAAATAACAATATATATTGTTTAAAATAAAAAATTAATTTTAATTATGATGGAATTTATATATATATATATATATATATATATATATATAAATATATACACACACTGACTAGACTGAGAAGACTACAGAATGATTTCAGTTACTTCTAATTTGCTTTTGTCTCGGGAGGACTGGTCACAAGAAGCCACACACGCAATGCAGCCAACACACTGCCTGTCGAGGAGCCTTAGCTACAGCATGGAAGGAAAAAAAGGAAACAAGGATAAATTAAAGGAAAGTCACATCAGCACCTGCTTTTAACAACTTAGATAAATGCAGAACAAATTACTATTCTGAAGCATCTGGAACAGATAACATTTTATTCTAGGGGGTGATATTTTTAATTCAAAGTCTTATTTCAAAGAATATTTTACCTGCAGTTATTACTGCCTCCATGCTCTCTACCCATAAAGGTCACACCTTAGCAATACGGAGAAGCATGTAAAATACCATAAACACCAACCTTTCCTTATCTGTCATTTGAAGCATTTGAAGCTTATTTGAAGCTGAGGCTGTCCTGCAATTGCATGGCTCTCACGGCAACCAATCACATTCCAGAAAAGCTTGCCTGAAGAATGGCTAAAATACAATACAGTGTACAGAAGCAAAACATATTCTGCAAAATAACAGTCCATATAAAGAGAGGAATTGAAAAAAAACTTTTAAATGCATAGACGAATCAGAAATGAGTTCCTTATATCTGACAAATGTTGTTCTGCATTTGCTTGTTTTCACTGTGTCCTTTTTTCCCCATGTGTACACATTCTTCACACCAGAAGGTCACACAGAAGGAGGGAGGGAGGGAGGGAGGGAGGAAGAGAGGAAAGATGACTGAAGTGCTTTTAACTTTCCTCCCTTCCTCTCATCATTCCTCTCTACCCCTCTCTTTATCTCTCTGGAGAGGAAAAGGATTAGAGAGGGAAAAGACGGAGTGTATGCAGCAACTGCCCCGCTAAGTATACGTGTGTGAATGCGTGTGGGAGACCAAATGCAGTGTGAGCGATCGTCCAACAGCAAACGTCATCCCAACTTTAATCTTGTTCACTTCTTGCTTTTCTTCTGTTTGCGTCTCATCCTTATTTTGCTTCCCTCCTTCACACACACACACACACACACACACATCCAGCAGCCTTTGCTGTAGCCACTCTGCGAGGTCACAGAGTGTAAGTGTCGTCAAATGCATGTCAGCCTCCTGAGACCTCACTCCTCCCTCTCCTCTTCTTTCTTTCTGCTTAAAGACATGGAAACCACAGTAACCAAGACAACTCCTGGCACAATTACTACCTGCTTCCTCGTGTGTGCGTGCACGGGGCTTTATAAAGGTTGAGGAGCTACACTTCTTGGCCACTTTTGCTGCCTGCTTACACTCAGGGTATTTGTGTATTGTGAGCTGTTTTGTCAGGACTCAGTCCATGGCTCTTTTGTATGTTGTTGCAAGGTCAGTGTTGGGAAGGTTGTGATTTTGCTGTTCAGGAGTTTAGCTAAAATCTATCTTATGACGCTGCTTTTCCATTCTTTGTATCTTAACTTAGTTACTTTATTTATGCTTCTATATCTGGCATTAAAATATCGAATAACTGAACACATTGACTCACATTCTTTATCTAGTTTCAGGTTGCTTCCCTCTCTTATTGTTTTTGTCAGTTAAAGGAAAGATGACCTCTAAATAAACTGGTGGTCTCTTAGGGCTGGACAATAAAACAATAACAATATTTATCGCAGACTATTTTTAATGTTTAATAAATACTCGATAAATGTTTGATTTAATTCACTTGAATCATACACGAACGTAATTTTTTATTAAGATGTTTAATTTGCAACGCATGCATATTTGTTAAAGATTTTATCATAATTCTTATAAATATTCTGCCTCAGATTTGTGAAGTGATTCACTGTTTGGCATCAAGTGTTGACCATAAAGAAGAGTTTAATCCACAATTAACCATCAGGTTACTTCAACTTTCACTCAGGAGCAAAAATCAGCCTTTAAAACTCAAAAGAAATAACAATTTAAGAGTTACCATGATAATTATCAATACCTAAAGATATGAAACTTTTTTTTGGCCATATTGTCCTGCCCTATTGTCAATAGCTACACACTGCATGCTGATTAGTACTGGGGAAGATGGTCTTAGGAACGTTCGTAAAATCACAACGTAGCCTAGTCGCTCGGCCCTGTGCGCTACACAGCTGTAGCCTATTTAAATTAAGCTAAAATTATACATAACTTTACCTGATAGGCCTTCATCTAGTTTTTCTGGGATGCTCTGCCATGCAAATTCCCTCCTGTTGATGTCCTATTTAGTAAACAGTAACAGATTCTGGAAACTCATAAACAGCGAGGATCAGTCTCTCTTCCAATTATTTGTGCTCCGCGTCGTGTAAAAAACGTCAAAGACAATTGAACTTCAATGGGCGTGTGCGTGAGGCGAGCACTTCCCCTCACTCTAACAGGCACACTTGCTACTGAACGTAGACCGTTTATGTTGCTCCCTGATAAAAGAAAAATGTTTCTGCTGATACCTGTTCAGAAAAAAACACAAAACAAGAAAACAGATTTATATTTGTTAACCTGTTGCTCAGAAGGTGCTTGTTATGATGTTCTGATTGTGGCTCCCTACTCTAACTTGTTTTAACAAGCTAAATAAAAGTGCCAGTGTCAAATCACTTTGGTTTTATATTTGATTATATTGGGAATTACATTACATTACAATTGGGAATCCTGTGACAAACACATATCTATAGCTCACTGAAATCCAACTAGTAGTAGGGGGTGAAGGGCAGGAGGCTATCGTCGAGGTGCAGAGCTCAGCAAGGTGAAGAAGCTAGATACTTGATATGAAGTACTTTTCTGAACCGGGATTTTTTTATTTACATGATTTATTTTATGACGACTGGGAAATAACTGATCTCATGGATGATGTTTAAGAACTTTTTTATGACTGGTTCTCGTTTCTAATGAATAAACCATGCTTGAAAAAAGGGATAAAGCGAATGCCCCTCCAACGACAAATACAAAAATGAGGAGACCAAAAGAGAACGGATAAAAAGGTAGAAAATGAAAGGCCAGGCAGGAACAAAAGACAAGTTTTACAACAGCAATAATATAAATCCATCCAATTTACTTTGTCTATATGCATCTGTGTGGATGTGCGAGAGTGAGTGTGGGTAACAAGGGTCCATTAAAAAGGACCTTTGTGGCACATAACCAGGCGTGGCACAATATTACCACGGGGATCTCTCTCTGTGTCATACTCGCACACGCACACCGACACACACATACACACACACTACACGTAAAGGGGACAGGGACGGTATAGCGAGCCTTTAATGAGAAGTCTGATGTTCTCTTAGTGGCCTATTCCTTGAGTCTCAGCTTCATTTAGAGCGTTTGCGCATGTGTGTGTCTGGGAGACTGCGTGTGTGTGCGTTTGAAAAAGAGAGAGATTTTTACGGTTTATTCCCACTAGGGAGACGTGCATGTGGTGGCCAGAGCCAATTGGACATGCCTGAAAGATTTCTTTTGGATAGGAAAATGGGGGGAAAGGAAAGAGGAAAGAGAAGGGCTGAAATAAAGAGTCTGTCCATAGACTGGATGAGAGACAAAGACCAAGAAAGAAAGGAAGAGAGAGAAACCCTGTAATCTTATTCATTATGTATTCTCATGGTGAAAAGCGCATGGTTGGAGGATAAATCTTTGTAATAGGGACCGTCATTATTTTAAGAAGTAATTATCAAAGCTGTTTGAAATAATAAAACCAGTATTCTCTCTCTCTATCTAGATGTGAGCAGAAATAGAAGTTAGAAAGCCACATTTCCCAGCAACAAGAAACTCAAGAAAATCCCCCGAAGAAAAGAAACAACGAGCTGCCACATGCCACATAAACTACACAAGGATACAGTGGACATTAGAGCTGTGCATCCTTTTTCCAAAATGTTGTGTCTTAGAGTAATGTTTTCCACTTTCTAAATACTACATTTTAGAATTTATCATTTAACAATTTACTCTGGTACTGTACTTCAGATTAAAACTTCCATTCCACTTTCCATTCCAAACATGTGATAAGAAAGTAGATTAACACCAAACATTCATTTGTGCCAGTGTCAGTTGATCCTTTTTTGCATAAAAAAACTCCCGTTAAATAAAGTCCTGCAGTGTTATGTGATTATACCATCTGTAACACCTTATTTTAATTTTAATTCCCATAGTTGCCTATAATTTTCTAGAGGGGAACTGATATGTTGCTGTAAATTCATAGGACAGTTCTTAGTAAAACATAATTTGGTATAGGGAAAACTTTAACAGAGTTAAATTTCTAGTTAATTATTTTTTTTAAATATCAGTTATAAAACTTTAACTTTAATTCTAATTCATTTTAATTAAAGCATTATCATAACATCTTACAAATTACTCGACAGCATATTGTACTCGACAGTGAGCAGTAAATTGACATTTCAGACACAGTGAGTGTCTCATAACTGTAAGTTACACATCCATAAAATGCCTCACATGTTTGGCAAGAAGACTCTACAGCCATGCTAGCGGCTCTGTGAGCCTGTACGTGCCAACCCCCGACCTCAAATCCAAGATGGCTGCTCCCGGAATCAACAGTAGTTTAGGCTGTATTAATTTACTGTTTATTGCACTTCTGTGTTATTTGTGTCTCATTAAATACAGTCCTGTCCAACTTATACCTGTAGACATGCTGCTACGGTATTTGCATGTGCAAAATGCCACGTAATGCTAACAATGGCCAGAGGCATCATGCATGTTTTCCGACTTAAATCTGTTATTCTACTGGAGCGTTGTCAACTCCAGCGTGACGTCATTCCCAGCTCTGACCTCCAACTTCCGAGGTAAATGGATTAAAACCATTTGGCACAGCGGTGCTTTGAGCTAAGTGCTAACATCAGTGTTCACCATCTTAGTTTACCATGCTGCTAACATCAGCTCACTACTTTTAAACACAAAGTACAACTAGCTGATGAAGTATTTAATCACAAACAAAAAATTTACCTGATGAGGCACTAAACAAAAACTCCAAACTCCAAAGTGATTACACTTGTTCAGAGGGGATTATCACGATACTAATATCACAATACGATACTTTTGCGATTTTAAACATATTGCGATATATTGCAATTTATTACCTTTTTTCCAACTTCAAATTGTGTGGACTGAAAAAGCAATTGATTTTATTATTTATTTTATAGCACCAAATACATTTAAAAGATCAATACTTGACGTCTGTATATCAATACAATATTGCCACGGAAAATATGATACTATGCTATGCTAAACTATTTCCCCCCCCACCCCTAATATATAGATCCGTGCCCCTTGTGTGGCTGAAATACTAGTATACACGCCATGGACAACGCAGTTTCTGTTTTATTGTGGGACTTGTGGTACTGGGTAATACATTTCACAGTTAGAATTCAGAGACTTAATTAAAAAAGAGGAGGGAAAAAACAGTAGTGATTAGCTGGTTTTGTGATTTGGTTCTGTTCCTTGAAAAACAAGTACAAACCACATGACATATCAACTTGAAGAACACACAAACACACCCCGAGGAAAGGCAGAGAGAAGCCTGTGGCCTCGCTGCCATTCTGTCTAACACCAGCACCAGAGGCGTTCAACTGGCTAAAGGACTGCTGCCAAATAAACAGGTTGTACCCCATTAGAAGTATGGAGCTGACAGGGTTGGACCAGCAGCCGTTTTTTATTTCATGTTTTATTCCAACTCCGTACTTCGTGAGGGTTTTCTAACCAGCAGTATTTTTTTATGCCTCACCATGTTCTGTGATTTCTCCCTCAGCAAACTCTTTGATGTTACACAGTTCTGGTGCAAGCCTGCACAGGTTTGACAGGGGAATATTTTCACTGGCAGCTGTGCAACTTGTAAATTTAACAAGAAATATTTAGAATATGAAGAGACAAAACATTTCATAAATAGCTTCTCGGGAGCAAAGTCTCTCTCTAACTTCCTGCTTCTCTCCTTATTGACTTTCTTTTTTTATCTGTTATGTGTTTTGTTCCTTCTTCCTCCAAACATCGGTCTCCTCTTTTCTCCTCCTCCCCCTTTCTCTTCCTGCACTCCTCTATTTCCACTTGTCTTTCACCACTTCCTTGTCTCTCCTTGCTTGCCTCCCTTCATTTCTATATCACTCTCTCCCATTACCCCCTGAATCTGTTTCTCTCCCTCCCTCCCTTCTACCTCGCATACCGTCTTCGCAGACATCCCTTCTATATTCTGAACAAATCAGGAGATGATCCGAGACACAGATTCCCCAGAAACTCAAGTTCCCCCAGCATGCCGTGGCAAGGCAAGCCGAAGATGTGATGCAATGTTGAATGGCAGAGCAGAAATCAGAAAGAGATTGTAATGAAAGATGGATCAAACAATTTATTTTTACTTGTTCATCCCTCCAGTTTGGGTAGACACAACCAGCGTTTTGTCTGCTATTCTTAAAGAATCACTTACAATTTAAGCCTTATAATTAAGCTTAGCTAGTAGGAAGTTTGGCCTGGGGTTTATTTCTATTTTTACCAAGCTTTGGAGATGGGATCGTTTTTCTATAGGTAAAAATAAGACATATATTTCATGTTTTAGCTGAATTGTAGATGTGGAAATGTCACAGAATCTAATATCTTTGTGTAAGTCATAAAACCAAATTTTGATTTTGGTAATTACCACTACAAAATATGTTTTCCATCTCAACTTTGAAATTATTTTACTATTTTACAACCATTACCATTCCCAGACTCAAGCATGTGGGTCAAGTCAAAAAATTCTACTGGCATGAACAAATTCCTCCTCAATTCATTAACTAGATAAACAACAAGTATCTCAGTCATTAACAGCTCATTTGAAACTCACTATAAATATATCTTTTATTGTGAACTCAATGTACCCCAGCCATTCAATGCATAAACATACAATAAGTTATTTTAGCTCCCACTGTTAATCAAAGTCCTAAAAAAGCATTTCTAACTGAATTGCTGTTTCTCCTGGATCACAGCAGCCTCTTTAAAGACATCCAGCACAGAATCACCCTTCCTAAAAGTAGTTCTGGTAAGAAACCCTCCCGCACACACACAAAGCCAACATTAATTGTTGAACCATGACAGGATGTGAACTCTGGCCTTCATCATGAAAGCTTGACGTGCTACATTCTCACCCACTACCCTGAACTACACAACCTTTACTGCTTTGCTACATTGAAGAGCACATTCTGCATTGGCAATGAAGTTTGGATGCAAATCATGTCCTGCAGAATCATCCAATACGTATATACAATATTAGGTGTACTGGGATATAGTATTCACACCTCACAGTAAGCACTAACTACATTATGTACATTGCCTCAGCCAATCTATCGTTGATTTTGAAGTCTATGTTTAAAAACTTGCAACACGTTTTACAGTGTTTTTCAACTCAGCACAAGTTTTGTTTTTTTTTGTCATTTCTGCTTTATTTGGATGGTAACAAGAAAAGCCCCGGGGGCGGATTTGAACCCAGACGGCCTCAACAGGAACTCAGCCTTGATATGTGGTACACACTCCACCAGGTGAGCTACCGGGGTCATTTCCTTCATATCTACCCATCTCTCGCTATTCCGCCATGTTTTGGTGTTTCTTTGTCCACCTTCAGCTGATCTTAAACTCTGAGTAAAGGCTTCCCTTTACTGGCTCCCTGTTATTTCCAGTTGGATTTATTTGTAAAGCACTTTCTGTAGCACTGCATGGTTCTGCCCTCGTATGCACTTCTGCTCTGCTAGAAACCCAGGCACCTCCAAAACTGGGCTTTTGTCTGTCCTTCCATTTAAGAAATAGTCCTATGGTGACAGAACTCCGTCACTCCTTCTATTCAGTCCATCAGTTACATTAAGAACAATGAAAAACACACTTTCCCTGTTTGGCTTTCAACTGTGCCGGCATGACATCTTGTTTTAATTGCGTGAAAAGCGTGTGTGGGACTGTGGGTGTGTTTTTGCTTTTGGGCTGATGTATTTCCTCATTGTCCTGCACAACATAAACTGTGTTGTGTTTAAAGGACTATTATAAAGTTCAGATGAAAATTTTGAATGGCTATTTGGAGTAAATTGCATTTACTATGTTACTGAAGTTAAATGAAAGGGAAAATAAAATTATATTTATCTTAATTTAAACACTTGGTAAAAGTAGAATAGAACTGAAAACAACAATCCTTTTTTCTACCTTTTCTTTTTCCGCAATGTGAGAGCAAAGCCTCTCTGCAGACCATTAAAGAACTTAAACATGCGGACAAAATTAAGATCCTAAATCCTAGCCACCACACGCATCCCCCCTCCCCCCAAATTTATCTTGAAGTGGTATGTAAATGTGGCTGCTCTGTGAGAAGTTTTCAAACAAATACATTTTTGGTGATTTGTCAACCCTGGCGCTTGATAAGACGTTACATTCTTAATTAAAAGGGAATATACCGGAACAATCTGTGAAATGTTTTCCATTTAAAGCCTGGCAAAATTTTGATTAAGTTCAGGCGATGGTTTCTGATTTTCTAACGGAGCAGTAAATGACATCCTTAGTGAAGGAATTGTGATGTCACTGAGGGAAAAGAACAGTCATTCCTGTATTTATTTCCTGTACTTTTGTTGAAGGGTAACTTTGACATTTTTCCACCTGTACCCTATTTCCCCATGAGTTTGTGTCTATGTGTTAAAACATTTTTTTAAATTGATCCCATATGGAGCGAGATTGCTACATTTGGCTGACATTATGGAACATTATGGAATAAAAGGGCAGATATTTCATGTTACTGTTGGTGGGGACACTAAAAACTTCTCACAGCACATTTTTAGAAATAAAAAAGGTCTGAAAAAGGTAGTCAGCGGACCAAACTACTGTGAGGCATATGAGGGGGAGGACATAATCTCTCAAAACGTAAAAACACATTGGTTAACAACAAAGTCATACAATGACTATATCAAGAATCAAGCAAAGGTGACCTAAGGTGTCTCACCATTGATTTAAGCAAAGTAGTTTTGGTGCCTAACCCTAATTAAACTGCAACCTACACTACATTAACAATATTTCTGTCAGAAAGCCTTTCTTTAGTTGCCAATGAATGTATCCTGAATTCTACCACGACTCAACGGTATTTCTCTTAATGACGCAATTGAGTTGAGGTAACGTTAGTCATGTTGATCTTGAATGTAACTGATGGCACAAGCAGGGCTGCTTCACGTGGGTTGGATTTTTTTTTCTGACTTCTACAAGAAGAAGATACTTTATTGTCACATACATGCTGCGAAATTCTCTGCATTTAACCCATCCTACAAGGGAGCAGTGGGCAGCCGCTGTGCAGTGCCTGGGGACCAACTCCAGATGTTTATCAGTGTTTGGTAGCACTGACTAGAGAACCTAACATGTTTTGATGGTGGGGGAAACCGGACCACCTGGAGGAAACCCAGGACTGTTTCCACTGCACAAATTAGTTCAGGGAAGCTTCCACCTATGGACACATAAATGACCTGGAGGAGTAGGCAGTATCCGTGACTGGCTACATCAGTGAGTGCACAGATGTCATCACCATCACCACCAGCGTAGTTCGAAGCCAAGAACGACACGCCCACCAGGGAGACTGCACCCCCTGAGGCGACCAGGTATACTGTCTGCAGAACCTAGGAAGAGAGAACCCTCCACCTTGCCCTGTCGTGTGTAACAAGAACACCCATGTGCATGCGGTTTATTGATTTCAGTTCAGCATTTAACACAATCACCCCCCCCCCCCCCCCCCCCCCCCCAACTTGGTGGGTTCATCAGCTACGATGAAGTCAAGAAAACAACCTGTCTCTCCACTTGACTTTAGGAAGGCCCACGCTGCACCCCACCCTCTTCTCATCAAAAGATCCACGCAACTGCACCTCCCTTATCAAGAAGGCTCACCAGTGTCTCCACCGCCTCTGCTGTCTAAAAGAGTCAGCCTCCACCCAACCATCGTGGACCTTCTACAGAGGAAGCATTGAGAGCTTCCTCACCAGCTTCCTCACTGTCTGGTATGGGAACTGCAAGTTAACCAGACCGTAAGTCCCTATACGGGATAGTGAAGTCAGCAGAGTCGATCATTGGGAGCTCTCTCCCCTCCATCCATGGCATGTATGCTAAACCCTGCACAAACAGGACTCCAGGATCATAAAATACCCTTCCCCCAGACTCTTCACCCTGCTGACGTCCGGAAAAAACTATTGGAGCATCTGGGCAAGATCCTCCAGACTGAGCAACAACAGTTTCTTCCCCCCTCAACACCCTGCTGCCCCCAAGCTCAACTTAACTATAAGATCCCTCCCCCCACACACACCTCTACATTCTAACCCCCTTTTTTGTGTCTTGCAGTCCAGGAGAAACACTATTTCGTTCCTCATTATTTATCAAATTTTCAGTAAGTACACAAGAGATTTTTTTTTAAAACTTACAAACACAATGACTACATTACACACGATATCTCGAGTCACTGAGAAGCTTAGACTAAGCGTGAGACAGAAAGAATATGCACTAATAAGCATGCAGAGAGGGCAAGCGAGCGATTCACTCTCTACGAGCGAAAGGACGGTGAGTGAGAGAAAGTGTGTGTGTCCATTGCTAATGGATGTTTCTGCTTTGCGTGTGGTTGAATGCAGCTCAGTGTTTTCTCTCCCTTTTAGAAGCGCACTAATCCTGTTATCCAGCAACTGGTGTGTGTGTGTCTGGGTTTGAGAGGTTGCATGTTATAATGGGGTTGCTAAACTTTCCAATCTTCCTTCTTATTTTGTTACCTCTGTCACTTTTCTTCTCCGCACTTCTTTTACTTCATCTGGCCTTTCTCGTCCTGTCTTCCATCAGCCATCTCCCTCCATTCTTGTCATCTTTTACCCTCTCATGTCTTTTCCTCTCATCCCCTCCCTGCTCTCCGCCTCTATTCCCTTACTTCCTTCTCTCCTCTCTGTCCTCTTCTTTAATCTCTTCTCCTATCCTCACTACATTGTGTATTTTCTTTGCCGTAAACACATTTTTCATTCTTGGCGCCGAAGTAGACCCAGACAAAGCCAAGTAGAGGAGCCCCTCTGAATCACAGCCCAGACTATTTTCAGTCCATGTGGTGATACCTTTACAATTTGGAAGTGGTATTATTTTTAGTAAAAACACAAGTCTCCATCTGAAGGATTTATTTATTATTGAGGCTTCGACCATTTTCTTCACTTACTTCAGGAGTGTTCCTTGAATCACGTGTAATTTACTAGATAGTGTCATAGTGCAGCACCTAATTCACCCGTCATATTTCAACTTATTTGCAACAAGCAATAATTCTGTAATCAGCACGATGTGATGTCCATACAGAAATTATAAACATGCACATTCACAATATCACACAAGTATTCACAATTGTGGCTGCCTACTGAAACCAGGCTTCAACTGAATATCATGCTGTTTGGAAATCTATCTTTGACTGATCTCAAAAAACTATTTACTAGAAAAGCCTACAAGGTAAAATTTCTATACAAGTTTCAATAAAAAGTTCTATACAAAGCATCTTCAGATTGGAACCTTTTACCAAAAAGTTTCAAAGAGCAAGTGAAATATATTTTATTTAAAATGGTGTAATGTAAACACCTGACTTCTCTCTCTTTATTTGCCATGTATCATTCGCAGCCTTCTTTAACACTGTTATTTGTTATTATTTGTTTTGCTTTATTTTTTATTCTCTATGTATTTTTTTTCTTATTAACTTTTATGGTATAGATTTTGTCACATGTATGTTTGTATTAATGCAAACCAAAAAGACTAGCAACCGCATCAGAAGAAGCTACTGTAACAATGAAAAATGAACAATAAATGGACAAAAGGGAATCCAGCAACATGCACTGCCAGATTATCTTTGTCATTGTAAAGAAAACTGAGTTGGAGGCAGACTATGAGAATAAGGCAGGTGTTTTCTTAAACATAGTTGGGCTGACTTGACTTTAGAATTAACTCATTTTTAAAATTGTTACAATGGTAAAAAGAATAGCAATGTCTGTTGGACCATCTAACATTTGATCCATAACAAAAAAATTCAATGAGAGCTGGCAGGAATGCTGAGAAATTTGGGCTCCATCAACATCCTCTTCGATCTCTTTGCCTCTGCCATTAACTAACCCTAAAAGTTAATGACAAGCCTCAGCATTGAGGCTGCTGAGCCCGGTTATATTCCAGCACAAGCTAACGCCAGCGCCACTCTCCACCGACAGCAGCATAATGTTGCTTGACACTTTGGTGGCAGGCCAAGAAAGCTGGACAGCAACCTGACACAAGATCACTTACAGTAACATTAACAAAGTTTTATGGTGTGAAACCTCTGGCTGAGTCGACAACATTGCTAACACAGGCAAACATCTAGATAGCAAGTTATTACGGACTAGTCTAACAGCAAGAAGACCATCTGCATCTGTCCTGCCTCCTTTCAGCTTTCTTAGCTCACACCAACGGGTGAAAGTCCGTCTGATATTTATTCTTGTCTGGTGTCTTGCTCGGCCGTTCTGTTTTTTTCTCTTACTAAGAATAATAAATCGTATTTGTAACACACTTTATATTTTAACAAATCCCAAAGTGCTACAGATTGAAAGCAGGGAAGTGCTAAAAAGAACGCATTAAAGATTCTACAATTTTTGCTCCTTCTTATAGCTTGCTTGCTCTATGTTCATGTTGGTGCCGTCAAGAATTACGCTGTCGTGTCATGATAAATGTTACATAGCACAGTAGCGCAGGTGGAGTGGCAATAACAGAGATGCCATTCACCCTCTAAATATTACAATTACAGTGTGCCAGTGTGTTACATTTTGCAAAGCACATTTTTTGTCCTTGTTGATTTTTACAACCCCATGGCCCTCTACTATCTAGTGTTTTGCATCACAGTTTTAGCCCTAGAGGGTTGTATAAATAACAAGATTGCCAGTACTGTATTATCACTCTTGCGGGCTGTAATTAACATTGAACCCTCAAAGGCCAGTAGTGGTGCTTTGGGCTTTGTAGCAACAGGAGGGTTGCTATGACCTTACTTGGCATATACTGTATTACTCAATATATGATAGCATACCTCTGATCTGAATAAGACTGTCTGATGAGACAAACCCCCTCACATCCCCCCAATGCTCCTCATCATCATTCTCCATCACCATCCTTCTCCTCAATTCCTTTGTCACCTCTGTCTCATTAATGACCGGCCAATTAAGCTGCTCACCGCATTGTTAGTGGGGTGTTCAAAAACACACAAGGGTCAACGGCACTTGAAAAACATTGCACACTAATGGTAATTATAGTTTTGGAAAAGTCAAAGAGGTTGCGCATACGGTAGGTTTAAATGCCAGCATGGGGTAAAAAATTTTAAATGGACCTTGTCAACACATTTGCCTGTTATGTTTTCTTTGTCTGCCTTCCCCCTCTCCTCTTCTTTCTCTTTTTTTCACCCATCCTTTCCTCTGTGTTCTGGGGCTGCTGATTAAGTAGGGGTTGCTGGTAATGAGCCATGAGGACTAATTGGGAATGTCAGAAAAGAGGGAGACAGTGGGAGACATAGTGCTTTGGTATTTTCAAGTGCAATAAGTCAAACATGAAGAGAAGAGATGGAAAGATGAAGTTACAGGAATCCGTCAAAAATCAGAGAAATCATTATCTTGAAATAAGAGAACAAAGTAACTTTTAATTATTTAGTATTTTTATCTTCATATTTTAAATCATTGGCTAATTAAGGCCAGCTTATGATTTTGAAGGAACACTGAATGTTTCCTGCTCATGTAGTGAGATTCTTGCATTATTTTTTTTTTTGGGAACGTGATGTAATTTTCTTTATTATAAATAATATAATTGTGTTTATGACTACTGTTCTTGCACAAAAAATAAAATCACAGTTTAACAGACTAGACCACGCTGCTAAACCATTGCATGATATTGTAATGCACTAAAATTGTAAGTCACCCTGTTGAGCGAAGCAGAAATACATGATTTTTATTATTTAAAATAATAACAACAGTATTTCAAGTTGATTACACTACAGCTGTTTACACATTTAAAGAGTCAAGCAGACTCAGACTTTGACTGTTATTTTGAATCTGAGGTAGAGTGATTTAAAAAAAACAGGCATGTCGACAGCGCACACTCGCTTGTCCTCTAACACACACACACACACACACACACACACACACACACACAAATGCAAACAAACAGACTAAGTGAGCAAAGTGTGGAACGTAAAAGCCATAAAGCCATGATCCCTTGTTGTTTCTCCTACCCTTCTGTCTTTCTGCTTCTGTGTTTTTTTATATCACTCATTACAGTGTTGGCACCGCTCCAGAGACGATCATTAAATGAAGGTGCAGGATATATTTCTTTATTTATTCTTAAAAACTGAAAACACACATACACATTATTTAATCAGCTGCGTTGTTTTTCTATTAAGGCTGCATTATTTTCAACCTATGCCCTTAAAATTTCCCTTCACATTAAATTGACTGTCTTAATCAAACAATCAATTAAATCATGAAAAATAGCTTTTAAAGTTGTTTTTCTGTCTTCTCTGATATCATCTGAAGAAAAACCATCAACAAGAAAATGTTCAATGTTTTTTTATGCGAAAGGAACACTTTTATTACTTTAGTATTTTAATATTTTCTTTATTTAAAACAAAGATAAGATAAGTTAACTGTGATCAGTTGAGGGTGGCTAGTGTTAATCCTATACCTACATGATTTCTCCTAATACGCCCTGTGCAAAATCTAGAATTCTTAGATTTTTATATTAATGCTAAAATCATACCAGACTTCTTGCCTCCTCTTAGAAAGCTGATTAGCCCGGTACGGGCTTCAATTAAGCCTTCTCTCAAAAGTCCTCAGGCCTCTACAGTGATTTATGTGTGTGTGTTCGTGTGAGTAAAAGCGTTTGTGTGGAAGTCTCTTTGTCATCCACTTTGCCTTTTAGATTGCATAGCTTCATTACAGACATTAGTGCATTAACAAACAAAATCCTCTCAGCGCGCACATTAAAAACATCTCATTCCCACCTCGACGCACAATCAAGGCCATAAAACAATACGTTACAGCCCTGACTAATTACCAATGTGAAAACTTTCATAATTGAATAGCGCCCCTTACCCAATCCCACCTGGCCAGGGTGTATTAAAAGAGGCTGGTCGCAATTTGAGTTTGTCAAAGCAAACAAATTAGATAGTTTGCATGGAGCGATTTGTCTGAAGTCAGGTAATAAGGTGGGAATCACAACCACTTTGTTGTTTGGGTGTTTGCTAAACGAAATTCATTAGCTGGGAGAAAACTCTGCGGAGAGCATCACTAAATTATACTGAACCCCAGTTATGAACAAATAAATATACATCAAGCACGTACAGTAAAGATTAAGCTTTATGAACAACCAAAAAATTATTGTAATTACGTTGTCAGATGTGCTGTTAACAATGTTTGCAGTGATTTTACTATGGTATATCTGCATGTCTGTCATGCCTATTTTATCAGCAGGTGTTTTCTTTCAGTGTATGGAATACTGCCAGCTCATGTGTGCCTGTTACTTTAAGACAGTGATGCATTAGGATGACTACTAGGCTAACAGGTTTCTACCTGTCTATAGGGTGTCTGCCACTGTTAGGCCAGCTGTGGCTCAGCAGCTGCGGATCGTCCCCTGATCACCGGGTCGGCGGCTTATTCCCCACTTCCTCCAGTCCACATGCTGAAGTGTCCTTGTACAAGACCCCGAACCCCAAATTGCTTCTGATGGCTGGCCAGCACCCTGCGTTGTAGCTTGCTGCCAACAGTGTGGCAAAAGGTCTTTTTAAGCACTTTGAATGAAATCGCTTTATAAATGTAGCCATAGCAAGAGAGAGTGGGTGAATTAAACGAGACTGAATAACAAGAATGGAGGAATGTCTGTGACAGGAGCGAAATTAAAGAACTAAAAAAGAAAAAGGCCATTACAGCAGTATTAACCACTGGTTAATACTGCTGTAATGGCTTATTTCATTTTTCGGCCACTAGCAGCTGACAGACATACTGCCCTGACATATTACAAGTGTGTTCTTTTATATGTTTTATTAATATATAGAAGATGCCTACGTATACAGCCAGGAAACATAGAGACATGTTCTGAGTTTGTTTCCATTTGATTAAGTGATCCAATATTCACTCTCCTTTTAGCTCAGAAGTTTTGCTGTTATTTCCTATGGGGAATATGTGACTCTTTAGCTGCTAAATGTATGACTTTCTTCACCAGCTAGACACTTTAGTTAAAGAGTTGGGAGATAATTCTTTGTAAGCATGTAACTGCAAGTGATCCCTTTGACATTAGCTGTAGGCCAGTCATTTGATTCAGCGCTACTGTAATAAAATTACTAGTGGTGCTAACGCTAGTTCGGCATGAATGTATTTAAAAGAGCAGCAAATATTTTTTATTTTTTTTGTGTGTTTTATTTACCAGTATGTAACTCAATTTAAAATATGATTGTATTTTTATTCACCACATTTGCGTGACTGTACAAAATATGTGAAATATGGCATATTTCTCTTCCATGTTTTATTAAGTGTTTATCTGTAAACAGTCAAGCTAAATGTCACTTAATTGAAACACAGAGAGTGCCAGAGAAAGACATGCAAATACAAATAAAGCAAAAAGAGACTGTGACATTCACTTGACATTTACTATGGCTTTATACAATGAACTACAATTTCATTAGAAAAACAACAACAGCCGTTTATCACTGGGGAAGTCTCCTTTTAGGATTTTTATTGATTATGAAAGTACTCTTAATGACTAGAAAATGCAACTTCTCCTAGTTTTGTCAGCAGTCCTTATGCATATTTCAACTAGACCGCAGCCATCATTTAGAGCACAAATCTGTGGGCTGATGAGAGACAGGGGGAGGGAGAAGTCAGTTACTGAGTGTTCATTTAAAACCTGACTCATACCAAAGCAGACACCTGAGTCTGGACCTGGTCTCAACCTTAAAAGACTTTCTCCTGTCTGAACTGGAGTGGCCTTGAAACTGGCTTTGACAGCTCTTAAAAATCCTGCTTGTTACGACTCTGACTTCACAGCCAAGCCTGAAAAATAAGCTTTTAAATTATGCCACAGTGGACTAGTTCACAGAAGACTAACAGGCTGCAACAGAATAACAATAATTGTGCTTAAAGTTGCAACAAGTGGAGAGAGCATCTGTTTTCTAAAATCACTTTAGCTGATGTAGTAGTTTCATATAGTCATACCTTAAAAAAATAGCAAATTGATGAAAATGGATTTGAGAGTGGGCCTGCGACAGCCTGTAAGGTATAAAAAAAAATGTGTATAGCTTTACAATTAAGGGGAAAAAAGGCTGTAGCTCTCTCCAATCACATTGCAGTTCTGTCTGCAATCTTCCATTGAGCAGTTAACATGGAACTTTTCCATAATGCAGATGAGTGGAAGCCAAAAGACAGAAAACTGAACCCATTAATCTAAATGTCTGAAAGGGGCAAAAGAGAAAAGGCAATGACATAAAGAGAGCAGGTTGATGCAACAAAGAAAGAAAGAAAGAACGAAAGGGCCATGAAGAGCAAAGGAAGTAAAAGGTAAAAAAAGACATATATGACACACAAAAAATACAAAAATAAGGTGAAGCAGCATTCAAACGGGGAAAAGGGGGATGTGAAAGGAATAATCAAACACAGGGGTAAAATATTAAAACAAAGGGGATGGACAAAGGAGGAAGAGAGGGTCTTTGATGAGGATCAGAGGGTTGAAAGAAAAAGAGGGGGTAGAGAAGAGTAAGACAGCAAGAGAAAGAAAAAAAGAAAGAAAATTGCATGGAAATAAGATAGAAAAAAGAGTGATAGAAACAATAAAAGCAAACTGGAGAAAAGGAAAGACATAGTTGGAGAGGAAAGAGCAGGAAAGGTGTGAAGGGAGAGGAGACATCCAAAGAGAAACAGAGGAGATGAACAAAGAGGAAGTTATTATGGCTCAGCGGGAGCCAGATGAAAGAGCTGTGATGGCTGAGGCAGATGGAGCTCCTCTCCCAAATGAACAAGTCAGCCTGATGAGGAATGCAAAGTGAGATATAATCTCCTAGCAGGCTGCCATTGTACAAATCACACTGTGGCTGGACTTATTCGTTCCTCTGAAGTACCTTGTCAAGCAAATTCTCAACACATCCTCAACAAAATGGGTCATTCATCAGTCTCTCCAACGCGACACACATGACTATTCCTAAAACGATCCGTATGGGGGTTTTCTGGTCTGCCACATGTATGGTTAAAACCACTAAGGTAAGTTTAGGGAGGAGTAAGGGCTGGGGTTAGGGTTGTTGTGTAGCTGTAGGTCAAGATGAGAAAAAATTCAGCCTTCATGTTTAAAAGAAATGATGGACTGTTGATGGGAGACGTTGCATGAAGCAAGTCTGTGGTCGATGTTAAACACATAACACCAAGTATGTTGCTTTTGACCAAACGGTCGATGCCGATGTTTTCTATCTCCTATGCTACGAATGTTTAAAGTTCCCAAAAAAGGCAGTATAGTATTTAGTTTTTGTACAGGAAGTAAGTCATTCTTTTTTGTACCTTTACATCGAAGGAGTCCAGACTTTTTGCGGAAGGTTCCCAACATGCCCAAGAGGATATTTTTTCTGTTTTTAAGAACCCTTTAACAGCAAAAAAAAAAAAGGCCAGTAAGAAAAGAAAAAATTGCGGCTGCAGGAGAACAAAGCCACACGCTACCTAAATGCCTGTCTGAAGAGATGGGTTTTTAGCTTCTTCTTAAAGGAGTCCACAAAGTCCAAAGACCTGTTGTTATTGGGAGGCTAAACCGAGGCTATTTCTTAGGTGAGAGAAACATGATTGACTCAACGTCCTAATGTGAAAGTCGAAGCTCATGGATTGGTCAAAAATAACACCGAGATTACGCAGACTAGACAGAGAAGATGGGGATAAGGCACCAAGGTTCCGCTTGATCACGCACAAGTGAAGGAAAACACACCAGAATCTTAGTGTCCTCGTGCAGAAGGACACAACAAGTAAACAGGGAATCAGCTTGAATTGTACTTTTGGTACAGTACATAAATCCCTAATATTTGAGCAGTGGACAGAAAGAAGGCTCTGTGGTTTGACTCTTAACTGAAATGTTTTTCTTTAGATTTCTATCTTTACCTCTTTCTTAGGGTGTGCATATGTGATAAACATCATGTAGAAAAAAAGGCAGAACAAAATACAGGAAATATAGGTTGTATAGAATGAGCATCGGCGGCGGCCTCCATCCAGTTACAGTTTTTCCACTGCCAAACAGACTCCACAAGAGTATTTTACGAGTTGTTAAAAACTACTGTTCACCCATGGGATATTTTAATTTGGTTGCTATGGTGTCATTACTAGTAGTAATAAAACTAATCCAAATTATAATCATAGTAATATGTCGTACTCTTTCAGTAAAATTGCTTCATTTCAATCAGTTTTGCTACCCACAAATGTATGAGTCTCCATCCTGCAAGCTTTACACTAAATACTGGTAATGTATTTCGATTTTGTGGCGTATGAGAACGGTTCCTTCACTTCTCAGTATTCCAGCCATATAAAACCAGTATAAATATATTAAACTGAAAGAGAATAGAACTTCATGGGGAATAAAGTACGATTGTTTTGACACTAGTATTAGTGAAAAATCTAATTTGTGAAAATCACATTTGTAGTTAATATCACAATACTTTATATTTATGATACATATATTTGTTTTTATCTAAATTTGTGTCAAATGAGTGGCGATTTGAGAGAAACACTAGCTTCCCCTTAAGGTTGAATATTTGTTATGTATTTAAATTCTGCAGAGCAAATCGATGAATGGTGAGGGACATTGTCATAATGCTGTATGAACGTGGGAGATAAACCAACACACAAATCAATATGTTTCAGCATCAAAGAAACCCTTTTACTTTCAGTAGATGATGTAAGTAATCTTTTGTTCAAAAACAGGGTTGGATGGGAAGACCAAAAGGGGAAGGGAGGATGCTGCTATTTCTCCCCCACAACAGACATGCATTTAGCATTAGTGCATCTAGAATTTAAGATTTAGAACTGAATAACATCCCGTGATATGACAGTGATAATAGATGGAAACATTTAGCATTTCACTGTTTTATATCGGTGAGTTCTGCCAGTTTTATCATCATCCCCACAGAGCCAATCAGCCCAAGGGTAGCATTTCAAAACAAAAAGCCTCCCAAAAGTATAATGAATTACTGTATGCCGGATATGCCTGTATAAACAATACTAACATTAGTTTCAGCAAAATTTGTGAAGGGAGATCTCAGATCTTCAGGGAAATTTCCACATTTGATGCACATATCCACACACAGACACAAAAATATATTTATGTGTAGGATAAGCAGTACTGCTAGGTAGTGCCAGGCAACCTGTTCAAGACTCAAAGGAATCTTTCATACTTACAGGCTAAAGATACCAGTTTCAAGTTACATTAAAAAGCAACATTTAAGTATAATGTTAGTTTTTAACCAACTGAACGTGAAACTGAAAACCTCAATGGCATAACCGTATAGATAACCTGTAGCAACTTTAGTTTTTTGGACAGTCTAAACCTTACTGATATTAATAACACAGCCAGGACTTCTCAAGCTTATTATTTGTAATAATGACTAGTCTTTTAGGTTAGCTCAGACTGAACATCCTGTTTTAACTAATAAAAGCTAACAAACTCTGACTTCCTGAACTTTATTAAAAGAAGTTCATAGTTATAATAGCGGACTGAAGAACTAAAAAAAAAAGCTGGAACACTCACCACCTCCAAACTTTCAGTCTTCTTTAAACACCTGTATGTGCGTTCTTGTTTTTCTAACAGTTTGTTGGTGACAAACCAACAGGAAATATAATTTAATAACAATGTTCTCTTGGCTAAAGTAAATGACAAGCCCAAAATCAAAATTACCTCAATGTTTCAGCCAATAAACAACACCGTTTTCTCGACAGACACAATAACAAATATTTGACCAAATGTCTGGGCAGTGGGCTTGAAACTCCTCATAAGCCTTGAAGTCATTACTTATTCAGGAAGTTTATTGGTGTGTTAATAATTGATTACCTAATTAAGGGGGGAAGTTGGGGAGATATGGGGCTGAATGCCTCTTTACCAGTGGGCTTTTGGTAAGTGCATGGTTTGGTGGAGCACGACAGAGAGGCGCCGATGAGAGTAACTTCTGACCAGTGCGTGAAATTCCTTTCCGTATAAATTGACCAGGGCAAGGGACACACTAAAGAGGAAAAGATGCACAGTGGTACCAACTAACAGTTATGTGCACCTATAATCACGTGAGGCTTTACACTTTTAAAATCGGTGTTTATCTCAGATTCATTAACACCTTTGTAAAATTTGTCTTTGTGGAGAGCTACCTGTACTGCCTTCAACTTTGTTTTCTTTGCCAGGTGTTGCAGTTAATTTTGAAATGTTTGTGTGAAGTCCTGTTTGTTTTAGTTTCACTGTTCTCAGGGCAGGAAAGCATTGGCAACAGCATGAAGAAGTCATGAAATCTATTTGTCAGTTCATTAGGGGGAAAAAACCCACTTATTGTATGTTTTTTAATCTGAATGTTTTTAAGAAAGAACAACCCTGACCAAACCCCACATATGTATTTCCAAAATTAATTAAGCCACAATGAAACTTAATGTTTCCTGACACTTTTGTTGTTGACAGAATAACAAAAAAAGATAGAAGTAGGATCGGTGCAATCGGCTCCATTGTAGTCCAAAAATAATTAAATCACATCCATGAGCCCCACTGTAGTTTATTTCAGCTCAATCCCACATACACTGTTCTGCTGCAGGAAAGACTCAATAGAATCTCAAATGTGTATAAATCCACTGAAAACTGTTCCCAGAAATGAAAAATCTCAGCAAGCCATTTCTTACCTTCAGCCTGAACAGAACCAGCCCTAATCTATAATACCTAATATCAATAAGTGTATTTCTAAAGCTTGAAGGTATACACTGCAGAGCCTGCTTCTTCAAATTCAGTTTCAGGCACAGTAATCACAATTATTTATCTGCATTTTTTTTAAATATTGAATTAACTGAGACTGTAAAAATATTGTTTATATAAAGATATACTCTATATCAAAATCTATAAATATAAATACTTACTGTAGTAGCCACTGTGATCTGTCATGTCTGGTGTTCATTATACAAGCATCACATTTTCATCTGTCAGGATTGTCATTTGTTCTTCTCCCCATTTCTCTCTCTTGTTTGATTGGTCACTTAAAGGATAAATCTGGTTATGACATTTTATATTTTCTCATTATAAACAAATCCCATGTAAAGACCAAACCAAGAGTGAAAATGATTTTGTGTGCATCCATAGCCTTAGTGCCGTAGAGCTCCACTGTTGTCCAAAGCCCATTAAACACAAGTTTCACTGGGTGTTGTGTTCCTTCACAAACCTTTTTTAAAAACATAACCACATATTTGTCAAACCTTTTTCCACCTTAAGTAGGAACATATGTGCTTGAAGCTGAGTGTTATACATTTTTATTTTTGGTCTTTTCATGGGATTTATTGACAACAACCAAAAATAGAAAATGACACCACTGTTCATCATCCTTTACATTGTAAACAAGTCATCATTTACAGTTATTTGCAAAAATACAGGAAGATAGAACAAGTACCTCAATAAAATAAAATGTGTTTCCAGACTGAATATGTGGCCTGGGAGGATTATGCACATTGAGAAATCTTGCCTCTAAGTACAAATTATGTAATGGTCAGAAATGATTTGGTCTTATTTTGAGAATATTAGACAAAGGATTAGAGAACAGGCCTTTAATACACAGCTAGTAAAACTGACAGATGAAGGATGTAGGTGGATTGGGGGAGGGCATAGATTTCCAGCGCTATTATTAAAGAGAAGGTTATGAACAAAATGTTTTTTTAAAAATATATGTAATGCGTCAGGGAAGCTGAACCCAGTTATTATTCATTCTTAAAATGTTTTTTTCATCATATACTGTTCCTGACAATATAGGGTTTGTCAATTATTACACCATGAAGCACAAAAATCTGTATTTGCTTTCTGAATATGTTGAGACAAAGTTTGAGTGGTGTTCCAAACAGTGATGGTTCTACCATCACCCTTTCTCTCACTCTCTCAGCAGGACTCGTTTTTTTTTAGAGTGCTTATTTCACTGTCAGAGCCAACGGATTCTCCTAGAGAGGCCTCTTAAGAAAGCTGTCTAATGCCAACCATTCATCATCTTGTTGGAAAACACATGCCAAGCCAGCAGATAAAAGTGGCATTCATCATTCCATTTATCGTACATGAACATAAATATCAGCCATTTGGGCCACACATTTTACTCTGCACGGCTTACAGTAGAAGCAATTCTTGAACGGGAGGCTCCAGTGAGACTGAGATCAGTGTTTTGCATTGTGCTTTACCCTGGGGTGTCTTAAAGATTCTTATTTTCTCTTTTTTGATGTGTGTATTTACGGATTTTAGTACATGCACACCGAATATAGTGTCATTAAACAATAATAATATGGTTAGATTTAAAATGTGGAAACATTACACATACCAGAGGCCCTGAAACTAGAAGTTAACATAGAATTGAAAAGATGTTTTAATAAGACATCATCATTTCATTTCCCTCCATTTCTGCCTTCCAATTCCACTTGTTGTGAAAATAACAGATTTAAATGTTAATATAAACAGTTTAAAACAAAAAGAAGGAAAATAAAAATGAGTCTTGGCAGAATGTCTTGTCTTGCATCTATAATAAAGTCAAATAATAAAAAGATGCACCAACATATAAGACGGAGTATACTTTGTTACTGAAGACATTACATTTTATATTTGCAGCCTTTCTAGCTCATTCTTTCCTCAAATATCCAGATGCACAGAGCTAAAAGAGAAGTAGGCCATCTCCCAGCCAGAGGCAGCTGGATGCAGTATTTAAAAAGCGTTACTGTACAGTACAGTACAGTAATGGGCATGCTGGGATCACTGTATTTAAGATCCCAGTGAGGGGCCCCGAGGGCTAAACTTTTTGTTATCAACAACAGAATGCAAAATACCAGGCTTTGATCAGGGCTCATTACATTTGCGCTCTATATGTTGATTTAGATTGTCCAAAATCTAAATTACAGTACGAGCCCTCAGCATGTATGGAGAGAATTGTGCATTCTGCCAATGAAGGGAAACATTCCCAAAGTGCATCTACAAATATAAAAATAATTGTTCAACTGTTCATAAAAGAGGTATGAGCTCCAGGTAGTGTTTTTCCACATATTTAAATGTAATTTTGTTTGCATTTATGCTAAGTAACATGTATTATAAATATACCTCAAATGTTACAACAACTCTACATAGTAGATAAGTGTATAGCAAATCACCATACATTTGACACAAACAAAGACACGGATGGGAAAAAGTCCTGCCTAGTCATCATCCAACTGTGGCAATTTTAGGTTATCTGTAGTGTGCTTTGTTTTTTTTGTACAATATCTGAAGGCTATAATACCACATTTTAAACTTGTATGTTAAATAAATATGTTTGTAGTTCATTCAACATATTTAGGTCTGACTATTTTCTTACCAAAAATGTTTCAAATACACTTCAAGTAGAGTTCTCCACATTTGTTTATTATTTTCCAAAGCGCCAAAGCTTTCAAACTGAAGTGGACGACATGGAATTTAAGGTAGACATCTGGGACATGGCGGGCATTAAAAGTCCTACACAAACATTTAGTGAATATAGACTATTTACAAAGACTCTATCTGTTAAGAGCTATTGACAGGCTGACATTTGATCATTACAAAAAGGCCAATATCAGCTTCATGTCAGTCTAACCCTATTGTAAATTGTCTCTGCTCACCTTTTCAATTAAGATTTAGACACCAACTATTTGATGTACAAATTATAATTCAGAACATTTGTGTAAAAAATGAGCAGAGGAGGGAAAGACTCTTGGGAAAATTGTTTAGATAGTTTCAGTTTTTGGAAACTCTTGAACTCTTGATCCAAACCAAAGATTATAATGATGATATCATAATGCTTGAATGTTATAACACTTAATTCATCATGTTCTTTTTAAGTTCAGTGTGGACGGATCTGATGTTATTATTAAATAAAAAGGTCAATACTGTGCTGATTGATTGGGAAATGTGTGTATTAGTATAGCCCTGACCAATTAGGCATGACAATACATTGATTGCTTGATTTTATCCAGCAAAATTAATGTATGTATTAATAAAGAAAACAACAAATAGGAATGGAACAGTGCACCACAGTAGAACATGGACGGCTTATAGTCATTATCCACAGATATCCAGAGATACACAAACGTGAGACAGTCTTAAATGAACCAATCAACAGAAACTGAATAGGTTAATTATCCAATATGTTTGATTAATCATTATGATTAGAAAACCAAATTAGTGACGGGGAGGCATGATGAAAAATCTGAGCTTTTCAGTGTGAGCAGCAACAGATCAATCAATACTCATTGTATAGGTTAATAGTTGCACTAATTGCCCAGAAGCGGCTGATGGATGATGTTCAGGAACATGGCAACGATGACAACATGACAGGAACATCTTGTGATCTCGACAGAGATATATGGAATAGAGGGGAAAATGTATTTGACGTGTACTTAGATTTTTCAATTTGGCCCATGTCCCATCAGCTAATACGGAGGAGACGGGGTTTACGACTTAGCCAGCCTACTGGGGGGCGAATGAGATGTTTCGTATTCACTGTCATGTCGTCCATCTTTATATACAGTCTTTGGTCAGCGCTCACCACAACCCAAAACTTCAAGATCTGTGCCGCTACATAAAGTAAGGCTGCCTCAGCTGTGGGAAAATGACAAGAACCTGGTTAAGCAGAATGATTCTGCATAAACCAGCAATTAAAATGAGTTCTTTCTTAAATTAAATTAGAAAATGCTTCTACGGCATGTGTGATTCTACTGTGAGCTGGGGACAAGACACTGAATGAACACCGGCATGAACAACAGACTTAAACTTTTCAAAGCACAAAGTGGGATGGAATTAAAATCATCGACCAGGAGGAGCCAGTGAATGGCAGAAATAAAGATCTGAGAACATTAATTTCCGACAGTAAAGAGCACGTTTAAAATGAGACAGGGGATAGAACCTCCCTCATGACCACTTGGCGTGAGCAAGATCATTTGCTGAAGAACACTTCAAGGTGGGGTTGGTGTTAGATTACTTTGTTAGACATCAGATTTGTCAAGATGTTTCATTCTCTGAGGGTTGGACTGACTGACATTGCCATTCCCTCAAAGGCTAAAAGGCAGCAAAAAGATTATTCAAAATACAAAAGGTCTGTTGATGGTTTTGATTTGCAACATTTTACAGAAAAAGCTGACCTGTAGTATAAACTGTAGAACCAGTTACACAAGTACTTTAAAGACCTCATCAAACAATACATTTTCTGGAGAAAAAAGTGCATGCAGATAGATGGTTTGATAGACTGATTGATAGATGGTTGTGATTTTTTTTTAAATGAACGCCCAGCTTACTGAGTGACAGGTCAGGGAGAGATGAGAGATGATAATGATTTTTTAATGATGGTTGTGAAAGGCACCCCATTTGCTTCTCATGTAAAGTGCTTTGAGAGAGAGAAAGAGTTATGTAGAGAGAGAAAGCAAGCTCAAGAAGACACGAGTCTGACAAGCACAATTGGCGCAGCCCTTATATTCAGCAGATCAGCATAACCTTACAAGGCCTTTCCCCTTCGGTCCTTTCACTTCTTGAGTATACTATTGTGTGATATAACAACTTGAAAAAAAGGTTATGCTACATACTACTTACATTTTTGTTATAAAGTTGGAGTCAAAAGTACAGCAGTGTGCTCCAATGTCAAAAATGATTTTTTAAAAAGTCAGTTTCAGTTTTACAGACTGTTTCTCAGCAGGTCTCCTATTCCACCTTACAAAAAGGAGGGAAGAAATACAATAAGGGTGTTTACAGAGAGCAAAAAAGAATATAAATGAGCAGAAAAGAGTGGGTAAAGAGAGGATGAGAATTTCATAGTTAATTAGTTGTGATCACATTAGATGTTATTATTAGCAATAAACAAATTCATGTATCTTAGAAAAGGATCTGTTTTTATAAGTTTCCAACATTATAAATGTAATTAGTACTGTAAGGAGGGTATAGGTTGATGTTGAATTGACTGTCCATGGATGAAAATAGTGGAATTACTATTTTGATTGAAGTTACACAGCAGAAAAATATATTTCACACGGGATAAAATAAGCCGTGCTCTGCCTACATTTAGAGCTAATGACTGACCTGAACAGAAAGGAAGTGTACATTCAATATATCATGAATTCACATCTTGCTGAATGAGGTTAACAATAGAAACAAATCAGTCATGCTTGTGGTCCATTGAAATAATGATACTTAGAAGGCTTTCAGCTTCCTAAAGTTGGTTATTATTACTCATCACATTAGTGAAATATTGACTAAAATACATTTTGATAAATCCTAACACTGGGGATTAGATTATAATGATTTCATCTAATGAAATAATGGTACCTCACCAGAAATATATCAGTTAAAGATCACCCACTTTTTTTCTAGACAGTGGGGAAACTAGAAAGAGCTGCAGTGTCATAAATCATGACAACACGCCAATGGAAAAAATATAAACAAAATAAATTAATTATTCAAGCAGCCTAGTCATCTGTTGCAGATGCAGTGGCATTATGACCTAAAACAAACAACATATGGAAGGAGACTGCAAAGCAGCTGAACAGAGTTACATTCTAGCAGATAAGGGTGTGAATAGTTTGAGAAAGTGGCCCGATTAAAAACTGCATCACAGCGTGCGCATGGTGCCAGTGTGGGGGAGTTGTTTCAGACAGGGGGCAGTGACATGTGCAGCAATGAAACTGGTCATTGGACAGATTGTTTCTCCTCAAACCACTTGCTTCCTTCTGAATCCAGATTTTTTTGGGAGCTTTGCATTTTGTTTGCGCTTCAGTCTTTAGAACAGCGGATCAGCGGTCACAACACACGCAGCCCAATTTACAGTTGGTTTCATAAATAGAAGTGAGAATTGACGATGGCTAAATTACAAAACCACTACAAATTGCTCTGATTGAGCAAGATGTTCTTTGGACGCAAAAACAACTTACTGAAACAAAGTTGCTAAAATACTAATAACTGTGTGAAGTTCCATCTATTAAAGAGAAGTTACAGTTTCATGCAACTGCTGTCTTATTTTTAGATTTTTCGGCCTTTATTCCTATCAGTAATGATTAGAGGTACTCAGCTAAGATCTGGGTATGCAGCTGCACTGCTGAGTCAAATGGGATAGAAACACGAGTAATCAGACAAATGACCCACCGCAGTCTAAAGACCTACTTTCTGGTTTACATTTGACCTACCATACTTACCATTATTACTACATAATACATAATACAATAATACATATTATATAATTACCATAGAACATGTTTACAAGAACGGATTGTTAATGATATTTTGGTGCACTACTTTCACTCCAAATAACTGTTATAATAATATGGCTAAACTGCTGTAAACTTGTTTACAACCTGTCTGATTGTGTGACCGCACATTTCTTGCCCATTGGATAATGTCGCTTTAAACTTTGACGATAGACAATAGAAATGATGCCAAAACTACAGTCTACCACAGCCACTGTGTGTCCATGTGTGTATGCTTGTGTCTGTGCATGCATACCTCTGTGCTTGTGTCTTTCTGTGAATTCCAGTGGAGATGTCCAATGCTAGGAGTCCTCTGGCTCTGTTTCATTACAGTGGGGAGCAGCACTCCAACTTTGATCAGAGAAATCTGTAAAGCAAAACAAAAACATGCACAAACAAGTTCAGATGCTATAGTTCAATGTATAGTCAAGAAAAATACTTCATGACATAAAGTGGGCTCTGGAGGTGGTAATGTTCATTGCACAAAATAATAGGAATGTGTAGGATGGAAATACACATTGATAATTTGGCCATTCCAAAACACCTGACTGGAATTTAAAAATGTGTTTGTTTTGCCTCTAGTTGGCACTAGAGTAAATGCTGTGGGGTCATTCTAATCAAAAGGGTCCATCCGACTGGGGAGTACGTTTACAGTATACTAAGCAAAATTCACGCCAGAAGTGAACATATTTGGACAAGTGGTGGGGTGGGGAGGGATATGTGTTGCAAAGTTTGACAGGTCGCTGTGACTTGCCAATCACAAGGTAGCCACACCCTAAAGCATCCCCCGCTTTATCGTCTATTTTCCTCTAAATGGCACCATAAATTACAAAAAAATTAAAACCATCTGTGTTAAAGAAGACTTGAAACTAAAACACATTCAGACATTTGCTACCAGTGGAGTTGCCCCACGCAGACCATTACAAAGAAGGCAGGTTTAAGGTACTTCTGCATTTGCTTCATTTTTTAGACCTGAAGGTTCCCTCTTGGATGCTAAACTCCTACTGTAGGTACCAGGGGACTGTACACATTGTGTTTGTGTATACACATGTACATGCATTTCTAGGACCCCATGGTGTTATTTAGAATTATAATGAATAATCAATAATAATGTGTAAACCATACAATAACCGTGGCCACATTTCTACTAACACATGATCACACACACATTTGCATGTGAGCAGGCCAGTAAAATGTGTAATCAGCCTTGTCTCAAGTACAGGACACTGGAGACTGGGGTTTGCATCCTGCGTCCCACACTTTGGTTAAGTGTAGGGAGAGATTGTTGTTTTGGTTGAATACTGATGAAAAGAAATAATATAGTGAAGGAAAGCTGGAATTTACAGAAATGTCTTAACAACTTTTATGTCATTAGGAGCAAGCTGTGCCCACAGCACGCAATAATAAAATATCTAAATTTCATGCAGACAGAAACTCCTTTGTCAGAGTTTAACTCTCCAGAGTGCTACGATTTGTAACTCCTGTACTCTCTGAACTTGTACATGTAAGCTCGAAGTAATCAATGAGTAGATTCAGGAGTGTCCAGACACGTATACCGCAAATCTATAGTGAGTATGTCATTGTATTTGATTGGTTTTAGACATAGTTTAATGGTCAAATGGAAAGTGTTAGTCGCCTTTTCCTTTCTTGAGTGTAACGCATAAACACGCACATGGCTCAGTGGTCTAAGTATGTAATTGAAGGTGACACAAATACGGGCGACTGGCACATCAATAACTTTTACAGCTCCTTAATTTGTACCAGCTAATGGCAGACACACATACATAAATTAAAGAGATCACTTGTCTAGGGCATTGTCATACATTAGCACACACACACACACCAGCGGGTGAGCACAGAAAGCTTTTATTTTAAAAAAAGGAAAATTAAACACAAAGAGTGACAGAGAGCTGTCAGTCCAACCAGGAGAACAATAGCAGTGATGCAGAAACACTCCAGATGTCACCTCTGCGTGTGTGTGTGTGTGTGTGTTCATAGTGTTAAACAGCTATGAACACACACACACACACACACACACACACACACACACAGATGTGTTTGCTTGCATGTGCATGTCTAAAAAGTGTGTGTATTTTTGAGAGGAAAGGGAGGAGGGTAAGATCTTGTTCGGTCCCCTCTGTCCTCAAATGCTCTTTTGGGATCCCCTCCACCATCACACACACACACACACACAAACATAAGCACATACAAAGACACACACACAGACACTCTGACTCTGTCAGAGTGCTTCACTTCACTCTTCTGGGTCACTGGTAGGTCTCACACATCATGCACCCATCAAACTGTGAGCATGAATGTGTGTGTGTGTGTGTGTGTGCGTGCGTGTGTGTGTGTGTGTGTGCCAACACATCTCTTTGAGAGAGCAACTGAATGGAAGAGTTTGTATACTGGTGTCTGCACAAGTACTTTACAATACAGTATTGTTGGGATCAGGTAGGGACAGGTTTGGATATCAGCAAAGATATTTTAGAAATACTAATAAAATGAATATTACAAAAAGTATTAATAATGACAGATAAATATAGGGCACCACCTTGAAATCAGAGACCAATAGCAAAACTTGAAAATGTACTTAAAAATGTGTTTTGCCTATAAATGCCAATATTTCAACACTAACATTAATAAGGTGGACAGTGATCTTAGCATAGATCAGTGATCAACATCTTCAGCTAACAAACCACTAGCATCTATTCTAAACAAAAATAAAAGCAAGTAAGTATGACTGTGTGTGAGACAATAGAGAGGGAAGAGCGAGGAAAATGGTGGATGTCACCACGTGGGGGTCACGTCACAAACGTCAGACCTAATGTCTGCCCCGATCCGAAGCCTCTAATTTTAAATCGCTCTTGGTAGTGATTATAATGCATCAGTCCATTGGATAAAATGTCTTTTTTTCTGGGCTCACACTCGCTGATCCTTAAGGCGGAAGGAAACAGCAGAGTCGGCAACATGGATCGAGAGTCATCCTCCTCGAGATACGAATGGTGTAGTTTGTATGTTCTTCTGCAGGGATGCAATTTGTTTGGACAACACAAAACAAAAGAAAAACAGTCTGCTTTTGACCAGCGGGGTAGACCTTCACTCAGGAAAAGCGCTGTACGGTGAAACACCTCCTATTGCTCCAGCAGTGGGCAGCCAGTCGCAACTGATGCGTTCTCCTTTCACGGCTGCTGTGATATCATGGCCGCATCTCTGAGGTTTCCTCTACCTGCATGAGAGCTCGGCTAATAGAAACCCAGTGTTTTGGTTTCAACTTAAAATGCTTACAAAGTGTCTTGAAAATGTCTGAGACATTACTTGAAATATTGGTTAAAGAAACCGACGCAGATTTTCAAATAGCATCAGTCAATCACACAATCCTCCCCCATGGAGCTATTTGTGGAAGTCTTAGTTAAATAATACCGTCAGCTAAACAAAATCATCAATTGATGTTCACTGACACAGTTCTACCAAAAGTCTGTTACCATGGAGTACAGGTGCAGACTAAAGAAACTTGTGTACAACCACACCAGAGGGTTCCAGTCAAACTGTGGGGCAGCATGGTTTGTGTGCAGTTCATGACCCGTGTATACACTCAAGATAATACATGAACATATTTCATCGGAAACGTTATTGGTGGCATTCTGGCATTATTAACAAGAACAGGGGAAAGATAAAATGTAAACTCAATCTGCCACACATTTCCCCTCGAAGGGTGGAAGATGACAGGCACACTTTTTGAAATTTATTTTATCAAATGTTTTACCTATTTGCATACAGGTGGTCACAATCCCTTTAGCCACGCCTACATGAATCAGTCCACCTGTATTTCTCCTGTGTTCATTAAAATGGGCGGCAGTCTTGTTTCCATTGAGGATTATGCAGAAACCAGCAGTAAATAATTGCGAAAGTAGACTTGCATGGTAAGAGGAAGGATGGTGAGTTCATTTTAAGATCAATCAGTGTCTCTCCCTACAACTACTCTAATTCATCTCTCAATTAGAAAAAAAAATCTGATATGTAATAATGATATGGTTGGCCGCTTTAGTCACAGTACAATGGACCAGACCTGCTGTGATGCACAATGGAAGTAAAATACAAATTCAATATCAAGACAATGACAGCAGCGGTGAGGTACAAAAAATAGGTGGAAAATCATTTTGTTATTGCATTGTGGTTTTGTGGCATTGAATTGAGAGCCCATGTTGAATGAACTAGGGCAAATGTTTTAATTTTTAGGTTTTGGCAGCCATCATTGTATATAATCAATATCAAAAAAATATACCAGAGTTACTAAACTAAACAGAGTCAAAAAATACATAAATATATAAAAAAAAAAACATAATACTGATAATAGCACAGGGCTCTGTTTCTATCTGATAGTATAATTAAACATAATAAATAATCATGCTGTCAGGGTTCAGTGCGTGTTTTCACTTGTCTATGTCTTGTGTTGCTAGAAGTTGCCCTTGATTACTATACAGCCAAAGATGAGATACAACATGAAGCAGATTGTCTTTTTTTCTCAGAACACAATCAGTTTCCTTTGAAGGTAAAGCATTTCTTTTGATCTACTGAGTTGTAGCTGGATGTGTTGAATAAAACAACATTTGAAATCATTACAGCCGTTTACCTTGGAAGCTCTTTTTGTTGTGACACAAAGGAGCCGAGAGACTTTCTGCTACCATGGTGGGAGTCTTCTAAAGTCCTCCGAGAGCATGCAGAACAAACCAACCAAAACAACAGGCGACAAGCCGTACTGTATGTGGAAATGATTTGCTCTCGTCAGGGCTGTGCAATATTTAAGGTTATTGTTGGAATTTCCACTCACATGGAAACACATTTTGCCAGTTGATCAGAGTGATTAATAATGATACAAAGGGTCATGGGCGCGCACGTGTAAGCACCAACAGTGCGTGTGCATGTTATCGTCGCCGCCTTGATGACAGAGCAATTCCCCTGGATCTCTGCAACAGCCTGGAGCCATGACTGAGCAGGGGAGCGAAGCGGCCCCAGCTCGTCCCTCCACATGTCCCAGTGCTCTCTGCCCTCACCTCCCCGGACACTAGGACAGTCCAGAATGAGGCAGGGGACCTGTGTGGCATAATCTATCACAGGCATCTGTCAGCCACGGGCTCACAAATGGTATGCCAGTTGGTACCATTAAACTAGGATAAACTGCAGTCATACAGATAAGAGCCCTACAAAGTCCCTCTAGAGGCTGCAATATTCATTACACCCCAGAATGATGAAGTGAAGTGACAGAGCATTCAATGACATATTGATGATTTTGCTAATCCTACAGCCTCTTTACTAGTGATGCTAAAAATGTAAGGTTTCCCCTAATGGTGGGACTGTTTAATGGTTAGGATCTCAAGAAGAAGAATTACTTTATTAATAGCCTTTGGGGGGAATTCATCTTTACACTCACACACTTTGTTTTTAGAAGAAGAGTGATGGGCCGGCACAGTGTAGCTCCATGAGGATTTAGGGGTTGCTCAAGGGCACCTAGGCAGTGCCCCAAAGATGAACTGGCACCTCTATAGCTGCCAGTCCACCTCCTTATTGATGCTGGACTCAAATCCATATAGACTAAACTACTACTTTATATCAATAGCGATTTTCGAGACGCTTTGTGACGGATGAAAGGTTTCACTTGATGGTGACAGTAAACGAAAGGTCATCGTCAACACAATCAGTACAAATTATCCAGTAAGGACCATGAATGACAACAACATATGTCTAGTAACTTGGCCAGTTTCAAACAGATGGACATATTGAGCAAATACTACACAGCAAGATATTAGGAAAAAAACATTAAAAAAAAACATGGCTTATCCTCCACATATCAATCAACTTAAGAGCCTGGCGCTGCGCTGGTCAATTTGACGTGAAGATGTTCCTGTTAATGACTCTTGAGTGTATTCTGTTTTCTTTGGTCTGGGGGCCACAGCACTGGACTAACTTATGCAACACATTGTTCTCTTCAAAATTTGGATGGGAAAGTTCCAAATTGTTCCACGATTATATTTTATTACTTAAAATAAACATATTCAACAACTGCAAGAATCATTAAATCAACTTGTTAACTTTTTTTACAAGAAATTAAATTCTAAATAAGCTGCCATTTGTTTGCAGTGAAGATGAGGAAACACGAGTGTAAGAGAGATAAATGTTCTTAAGGCTCTTCCAGACACATTGCGACAACGGCACCACAGCAGTCTGAAACCCATTATTTCCAATGTACTGCGCCGTGCCACAGCGGCTTTTCGCTGTGTTGAGCAAAGTGGTTGACGCAGCACAGCATGCTGCTTGGCTGAACTTTGGGCGCGAGCGCAGCTCAAATTGCGTTGAATCTGAAAGGGCCTTGAAAAGGGTCAAGGGGAGTAAAGAGAGAGAGAATGAAAGAAAATTGAACAAGGGAAGGAAACAGTGGAGGGATAAAGGGAGGAAATAATGGCAAAAGCGTGCGGAACAAAGAGAGAAAAGGAGGACGACAGAGAGCAAAAGAGGTTAAGGGATGGAGAAAGAGAAGAATGGAAAGCTACAATACAAGGTAGTGAGGAGGAGATGAAAGGGTATGTGAAAGAGCATGGAGCAGATGGGGCAAAGCGAAAGAAAGTAGAATAAAGAGGTTGGGAGATGAGGGAAGTGAAAAGGCACTGTTTGCCCATTGAAAACTAAAGCAGGAGTGAAAGAAGGGAAAATCAAATGAAGAGCGGAAGGAAGCAAATAATTAGGAAATTGATTCAGGCACCTACAAAGGAACAGCAGAAGGTGACAGCAACTATATTATTCGTTAGACGGCTTAAACTGTTCAAATGTGATGACAGAATAATTTGGGGAAAGGGTTGGCACTGAAGCAGAAAAGCATGTGTTGTGTAAAATATAAGCTCCCCGTATCCTTATAAGGATTAGGTAGGTGGGTAGGTGGAACAAGAAGAGTTATTAATTCAGGTGTGAATGTGTGCATGAATGCCACATCTGGAGGTGTTCTGGCTCACATTGTGATTGAATTTCAGGCCAGGTTGAAGGCATTACGATGTCTCTCCATACCTGAACATCAAGTTTAGTCGTTAGTTTGGAAGTTGTTCTTTGGCTACTGTGTGTCCCCTCATTGTCGTAAGGTTGCTAAAGCTGGCACCGCATGGTAAGGGCCTTGTGCAGTATAGAAATGAGGGTGACTTAAAAGTTTATCACCCCACCTTGGTCACAGTGCTTCCCACAAAACTGTGCATTACGCCAAACTGGGGCCCTTGTGTTCACTGTTCCTCTGACAGAGCTGCTTAAAGCCCCTTTTTCCCCTCACTCAGGAGCTCTCACTGTGATAGAACAGGGAACTTTAGGTCACACGGTTACACAGTGACTGTTGGGTAACGTGCTAAATTGTATATCATTTTTTGGATGGTAACGTTTCAGTCCAGTGGTGAAAATGCCTTTTTGTCTGGTTTGGGTCTCAACCAATCACAGTCAGATGTGATGTCTTAGTGAAAGTATTTCCTTTTCATTGACTAAATTTGGTTTGGCTGGCTGATGATGGCAAACGGTAAACTCAATTCATAGCTTCAAAGAGTCCTTCCAATAAACTGTGGGTGGCATGTTTATACATTTGTTACACATTTTCAATATGATAAAATTTGCTAATTGCTACATATTTTATGTTTTTATTACATTTACATTATATCTATACGATAGAGGGAGCCTGATATTCTTACAGAGACTCACAATGTCTTGACGAACAGGTAATCATGTGAGTGCTTCTTTCACTTTCATTTCCCTCAAGCTTAATGTCTCTGCCTTAAACAAATACACAAGTACTTAAACAGCTCGACACATATTTGAATTACTTTTGCATCTGGAGGGAAACTGCTTGACATTAAGTCTGTAAATGTAAATGTGTCTGCATGGCTAATAGCAAAGGACTATTTGCCTGCAGCCTTTCTGGCTCATCCAGCAGAAATAGTATGTGTAATTATCAGACTTTATTGGTGTATTTGCTCTGTAGCAGTACTGGTGAGGGGTTCTACCTTGAGTTTAACTGCCCAACTTTCTCCTATTACAGATAAGCCACCCTCCGACTCATGTTTGGCTAGTATTTATTTTATTTTCACCTGTAACATCTACTGTTCATCTAAAACAAATATTACAAAGAACAATGAATGTACAAACACAAAATATTGAGTGCAAAATAAATGTACAAGCACATACCACATGCGCCATCTAACCAGAAATTTTGGAGTTGTCACAATCTTTTAATGTCGCACTGATATTTTCTGGAAAGGCAGCACATTTTCTAGGACAGCTAGAATACCTAACTTTTTTCTCTTGTAACTATTTGTCATTGTACTGTCTTTATTTGGTGTTACAGTAATGGAGGACTTTTGGTTTCTACCATGTTTGTTCCATATGTTCTCTATGCACTTACTGCACAGCTGTGTTTCCAGCAGCAGGTATGTTGTTCATAAATTAAATGCAAATGAGTCATGAGACATATGGGTGAAAGTATATGTAAGTGATTGTCATGTTAATCATGAGTCTTTTCAACTTTAGGCACTTGTTTTCTGATTTGTTTAAATAACTATTTCACTACTTTGAATGTTAAAATAGCTACAGATATGTATTTGATTATCCCAAATGTGTCTTTATTTCAGAAGCATTTTGTGTTATATTTTCTTTATATCCCGACAGCAATCAATAAATCAAATGCTCTGAAACAAAAATGAAGTCATTAGCTGGCCTACCTACATACCTACATACCTACTTGGCTGTCCCAGATGTTCTACCAAATTCTGATGACTCTGGAGAGGGAGGCAGGGCTTAGACCAGCATGTTTTCAGCAAGGGAGGACAGGTCCAGTGTCATTCTTTACTAAGTAATGTTGATTTTTTTCCCCCTCAAAAATGCAATTGCAACACTGTGGCCATTCGACCCATTCTCAACATAAAAATCAGCAACTGATTCTGTTTCAATACCGAGACTTTAAAGAATGTATAAACACTAAAAGATTTTATTCTCTCTAAGTAATGCACCTTCAGGCAAGTCACCTCTCAACTCTATGGTTCCATGTCCATCTTGTACGAATGTGTACAAATATGCACAGAGTCTGACAGTCTTTTTCTTATTTTGTGTAAGAACTAAATATTAGTTTATATAATACGAGAGAGATTTTTTGTTTCCGAGTATAGTGCGTGTATGTCTGTGTCTGCGCTTGTGTGTGTAAGTCACTGTTAGTGATAATAATTGATTTGACAGAGTCTAGAAGTTAAGTGTCAGCTAAAATGAGAGTAAGGCTGAATGAACCCACCATGCGCACACACATCCACATAGTAACACACACACACCGTCTCTGCAGGGTTAAGTAGAGTTATTTGAGCTTGCTTTCATCATCACCGACACCTGACACACACATGCATACAGAATCTCTCTTACATACACCCCCCCACACACACACATGCACGCACACACACACATGCACGCAAATGAACAACCGCCAAATGTGGGAGGATTTTCCGTTTGGCGGCTAAATGTTGGAAGTGCCAACCTTCCACATTGGTGGGTAAATGTATTCGGCCTGATTTCGCCATACAATAACTGTTGACTATAATTAGCAGCAGACCACCGTTCTTGTTGGTTGTGTGTCACACTTAAATTGGTCCCTGATGTGTCAAGGGATCTAAAATCGTGTAACACACAGATTAGGGGGATTCATTGGTTGTTGTTTATGTTCATTTCATCTTACTTGTGTTGATTGGCGTAGATCTGTAGGGGGGTGGGCGTTAGGGGACAGGAGCCGTGAGGGAAAGAGGGGAGAGTGTAGCCACTTTCATACGGAGATCTTACATGTCTCATGTCGCATTCGCTTCTTCAAAAGTTTGCAGCATTGTCCCACAACCATGTGTGCTTTCACATAGGCTTTACCGGAACAAGTGGCGTGTAAAAGGCTGTTACGTGTAACACAACCCCAGCGTGTCGGTAAAACAAAAAAAACGAAGCAGAGAAAGAGGAGGCTGAAGCAGAACACACAAAAATAATTTAGTGCCTGACACACTGCCAGATCTTTTTCTGGTCTTGCTGTCCTCCCCAGAGATAAGGAATATGATCCATAGACTATAAAAAATGTTGATCCCACAAAACCTGTGATGCTGTGGCACCAGGACTCTGTTATGTCTTAAGTACATTTAATAGCAATAATATAATGTATATATAATGTACACAGGATGAGTGGTTGATGATGGATGGATGGATTTAAATCTCTGGTTTAACTCTGGTGTCTTCTTTAAGTTTGGATTTGACATAATACCTTATTATCTCAATTAAAAGTACGGAAACAAATGTATATGTGACACAAAAGTCCCTTACCGTAACCTTAATTATACCCCTAACCTTAAAACCGTCTTAACCCTCAGACAGCCCTTGAAACTTATGGGTTCTAGCATTTTGGTCCCCACAAAGCTGTTGGACCCCACAAGTATAGTAGATACAGTTTTTCTTTTCAATTGCTAACAAGCATCAGTTAATACTGAAGCCACTTTTTTCAAAAGTCATTACCAACATGCATCTTGGCTGTTAACAGTTAATCTCACCTCCAAAGCTCACCCAAACCACCAAAACTTCAAGTCAAGTCTTCAAGTCTCAGACTAAACTCGTTTGACCAAAACACTGACAATTCTCACTCAGAAATCATACACTGTCACTCATAACACACTGACCTAAAACACACTAACAACAGGGAGCACTATATATAAATGATGATCTTTGAAGTGTGAGTGATTTTTATTTTTATTTCATTATAAAATAAAAATAACATAATGTAACAATAATGAATCAGCAGCAGTTTGCTTCAATACCCTTTATAGTAATTTTCTATATCACTGCATACAGTAATTTACTAAAAATTTGAAACAAAAAAGAAATTCCTGAAATGTCAGTGCTGCAAAACTGTTTTTCTCAAATGTGTACATACTAACACTTGTACTTAAGACTCAATGACCACAACCTTTTATACATGTACCATCCCCGTGAACCAAGTCTGCTACTTTACACTCAGACTGCAGCTCTACACCACCTTTTTTATTTCTTTTATTATATATATATTTTTTTACAGTTTTTTACAATTGCTGACAAGCATTTTTCAGTACTGACTTTACTTTTTCAAAACTCTTGACACGGTGAGCACAACAGAAGTCTATGTGGACAAAACTGAGACTGACTCTTGCCTTGCTGTAATACAAAATGCAGTGATTTAACACAAAAGATATTCAATGACCGCAGAATTCACAAATTCATTTCTCACTCAAAGTCAACCACCAGAAAACCCACGTGTATACACAGCCAATTTTGCAAATGCTTACATAGTCAAAACTGTTAAATTTAAATTCAAAACCTAACATACATTCAAACGCACAGCAATTTTCCAAATAACAAACCCCACTGAAATACATCCTAAAAAAGGTGGTTATGGAGACAAGTTGTGAAATAGTATTGACTGAAATTATGTAAATTATAGGTCATTCCCATCTCAGTTAGAGCCCTACCCTGGGCTTTTCACCTACTGATCTCATTACCACCTATAAAAAGGAGACATCTTTGGAATGTTTTGTTACACCTCCACTTCAAAATGGAGCCTGCAAGAGACGGAGGACAAAGAGAGGTACAGAGAGGGAGAGGATTCTGTGGTGGTGTAAGACAACCGCAGAGATGACCCAGAGCTGTAGTCTCTGATGACATTAGGGCTACTGTGGTAACCAGGTAATCAACCATGGGCTATTATTGAAGGAGACTGGTCTCAGAGAGCAGCCAGATGTGGCCCGCTCAACGGTGGCATCAATTTTTAGAATCTTCCAGTGAACCAACAAGTAAAATATGTATTCTGAAAAGGCATAACTGCATTTTATCAAAATTTAAATCTATTGCTTGTGTGTAATTATTGTATTTCTTCTTTAGGACCCAACGACTAACCCTCACAGGGGAGATTTCTTTTAGAAAGCCATGGAGCTGGAAGCCCATCACACACCCCATGTTTTTATCTACCTGGACTTGGCCAAAACACGCTGGCGAGGACAGAATTTGATTGGGTGTCCCAGGCCAAAGGGGTGCCAATGTTACCATGTGTGCAGTGATATCCCCTGATGGAGTGCTGCTACACAGATGCAAGAGACCTCTCTTTTGTTTACCTTGCAATTTTCATTTACTGTAGTTTATTTTTGAGTTAATTGATGGCAAAGATAAAGTACAGTGAAGCTTTTCCTGTTTTCCTCTTGCATGTGGATAACTTCCTGTTGTATACTGTTGTACATTCGAATGAGGTAATTGTGTTATGAGTAACAAATTGTTGCTGTTGAAGAGTTGGAGAGAATCATTTTACAAAAAGTGGTGGTTTTGTAAAATGATCTGAGATTGAAACAAGTATGCAGTGTTTTGGTGCTTGTTGGGTGTGAAATTAACAAGCTGCATGTTGGTACAGACAACAGTGTGAAGAGTTTTGAAAAAGTAAACTCAACTCAACTCAACAACTACAATTGTAAAAAAAACTGCACACTACACACTGTTTTCAACACACATAGACATAAACATAAAATTTACTGTAAATTCTGTTAAGATTTTCTATATATGTCAGTCTGATTACTGCAGAAATGCAGGACATTTACCATCATTCTGTTTTGAACAGTTTTGGACACAGTGTGTTAGTATTTAAAAAATGTGTTGCAGAAATACAGTGTTTTGCAGGTGGTGAATAAGTAATGAGAAAAGAGTTCATGTGATTTGGAGAAAGTGGTCATTGAATGCATTTCATGTGAAAGCAATGACAAATTATTCACAGTTTGGACCACATACACTTCTGTTCGCTGTGAAGAGTGACTTCAGTTTTGACCAATGCAGGTTAGCAACTGAAAAAAACTAACACACCCACTCACACCATTACAGGCAGCTAAACGGTTTACAAATAAAAATAAAAACTACATTTCTGTAGCAAACCTGGTTATTAATAAATATAAATAATATAAATGTAAAGGAAGTTAATTGTTTGCAGCATTCAATTATTTATTTTGGCAAAATGGAGGTTAATAAAATGATATAATTGTGTGTATTTGATCGTTAACTACAAAGGGTTGCTCAGAAAGTGGGACTGAAGTTATTTCAGTGCCAGAATTCCCTGGCCTCCAGTGTTAAGTCAAAACATGTGTGTCAGATCTGAACGCCAAGCCACTACTTAGAATAAATAAGTGCACGCATAATGAATGAGTTTTTTGACCTGTATTTACATTGTGTCTTGCATGTAAACAAGATAAAAAGTTCTGCAAGTGATTATTTTGTGCTCTCAAGACTTCAAGGTCACCTTCAACATCATTCAGTTTTCGTTTCAGTGTGCGTATGTGTATGTACAGAATGTGACTTACATGAGTAAAACAAAGTAAAAGCAAAGCATAAAATAGAAAGGTAAAAGTAAAAAAAATCTTTATCTCTCAACAAACCCTTTCTTGAAAACAGCGTGTTAACTATTGAGAGTTTTTATTGATACAGCAAAGTCTCTGCGGCACAAATACACACAAAATTGGGAAACTCGTGTTCATTTATGGATTTATGTTGTTGAGATACAAAAGTCTCTAATAAAACAACTTTCTGTATAAAATCAAATAAACAACCTTCTTTTCAATATAGTGTGTTTATTTTAATTTTGTTTTCAGCAGATGTGTGAGGTTGAATAATTTAGTAGTCCATTTAGCCCCGGTTTGAAATGCTCTTGTGTTCTGGCTAAGTCTTGTGTACAATGACTTTTGGCGGACAGAAAAAAAAGTATTATTTGCTACAGTAGCTCTCACTCTCATTTAGCATCAGATCTGTGTGACAGTAGTAATAGGTAAAGTAATTCTTTTCAGTGTACTGAAGCATTACAATCAGTTCATTCAAGAGATTTGTTCACCGCATAGCTCGGTGCTTGACCTGAGCTCTGCCTGCGTATACCTACTCACTGAGCTGAAACACAGCCAAACGTTCAGTTCAGCTCACTAACTAGTGAACTGACAATGGTCATTGTGAAGGATAAGCAAGTAGAGCTGAGAATTTAGTTGGATAAAGACACCATTTGCAAACATCCCATCCTAGTACTGTACAGCACCTATATTTTCACTACACCTAACCTAATTATTAAATAAAATAATTGGTAGTACTTCCTACTTGAGCGACTGTCTATCGCTCAGGGCTCACGGCAACTCTGTACGTTCAGTGAACGACTGTGAGATTTGTAAAATAAAATCAGGGATTGTGAAATGTAACCTAGCTTAAAATGTTAATTTAATCTTTAAAATTACATTTAGTTAGATTTGTAAATGTAAATATCATCATTTCACATTTGTTACATTTAACCTTTATTTAACAATAATAAAAAATTATTTGCTGTCTGTCTCAGGAACAATAAGGAAGTATTTTGTTGGTGGTGATGGTGTGCCTTCATTTTGAATAGTTTTGTGTGCAATCTGTACACTGATCACTGTTAGTACTCCAGCCAATTATGTGTTTTAAATTACATAAATGTTAATATGCACTGTCCCTGTCAAATAAAGTAATAAACTATGTTACAGTTCGCTGTCTTCTTGTACTTGTATATTACCTCGTGTAGCTTGTCTTGTTTTATCTGCTCTGCACATTATGCATGTTCTACTCATGACTGTACAGTATTATAATTGTCCCACACAGCAGCTGGAGATGACTCAACTCCTGGTTCAAGTGTAGAAGATACCACAACAGATAATGTTGCTGGTAAGTTAACTAGATTTTACTAATTGTAAATTAATCATTTGTTTTTGTTTACAACATATTGACTTTATGTATGATTTAGTTATAATGATCGAGATAATGCTTTAAAGTAATAGACTTAAAAATGAATAAAACAACTTATCAAAATACATGTTCATGTTATTATTACATACCAGTCCTATTATCATTGACACATCTTTGTCCCCTACGACTGCTTCCAGAGATACTGTTCCCTGTTTGAACCTTTTGAATCTTGTATTTGCACACAGTGATTGTGAACAGTAGTGATTTGTGTTTTACTGAAGTTGTTTTGCACTTATGTGTAGAATTATTATCTTGATGTATAGATAATGTAAATCATTCATTTAAAATCAAACTAGAATATATTATTTTTCAGCTACATCCATGTACAGTCTGTGACAAACACAGTTGATGCCATTTTAAAATGTTCAACACTAAGCATTCAGATTAAAACAAAGTCGAAGTAAATATGACATGCGCAGTCAGTCTGTTTTACTTTTGAGTGTTTCAGTCAATGTATTTAATTAGCAGTAAATGATCTGCCCATTATCAAGATAATATCACCTGTCTGTATTGCACCACCAATGTTGTTGAATCACTGCAAATGTTAGCAACCTGAATCCGCATTGTTTGTGGTCATGAACACACCCAATTCCTTCACTCACTCAGTGAGTGAGTGTATTCCTGCAGGTTTGGTCCAACTAAAGGCTCAGCTGAAGTGAGAAATAAACAGATCATTCAGTTTAGTTTATTCACCCAAAATATTTGTTCTGTTCAATGAAAAGTTTGCGAATGACACAACACATAAACCACATAAGGAACACAGACACAGATTATTAAAAGACACCCTAACCCTATTTTGCTTTACCACATTTTATGACTTATCTACAATGTTACAATGTTGGATGTTCATGTTAAACATGGCCAAAGCTTCAAATAATGAGGTGAAAGTATTTAAAAGAAATCCCAGTGAGCCAAAATCTCAGATCTCCTCCTGTTCTGAACGCTCTGTTTTGAACTGCTTTTTCTGCCAGCAGCTCTGTTCTACCTAATACGGAGCCAGACGGAGCCGCTGTTCCATATATGGTAATTTGCTCCGCACAGCAAGGCACAGCAACGCTCAGTCTGCCTGTACCGCCTGGTAACATGCTTCAGGTCTTGGCCAATCAGAAAACAGTGGGCTTTGAGAGAGAGGGCCTTAAAGAGACAGGAGCATCTACAGCTTGTTCAGACAGAGGCTGAAATGAAGGCCTACATGAAGAGTCAGTTTAAAACAGAGAATTATTTTTAACTTTGAATCATGCAAATCTGCCATGCAGGAGTCACAGAACTACAATATAGGACTGGAAAAGCAGTATAATAGGTCTCCTTTAAGCCATACACAAGGATGTCATTCTCCAATATATATCTGATCCCCTTTAGTATTCTGCCTACAAATATGCTGCTTATTAGTGACACTTGGATATGAATAAATGCTTGAAAGGATGTAACTTAAATGCTACTCTCATAAACCCTTATGTCACTCCATCACGAATAGCTTTTTGCAACAATATCAACAAAATATGATGAGCACTTTTCCCTTGTTTGTCATTATTCATATTTAATGGTATAATTAAGTAAGGCGACTTCAGCAATATTGGTCAAGGTCAGAGTTAGATTTGATTAGTCAATGGAACCTGGTAGGTGTTATTCAGTATTTTCCTTTTTGTCAACAAATCAACCACCAATACTTATTCTGTCTCTCAATATTTACAGACTTCCCTACTATATCTGTGGCAGTCCCAAGCCTGTTTGTTCCTACTGAATACGTAAATCTTTAAAAATGTCTCACAAATGCAAGCTTTTTCAACTAGACCTAGACCAAGCAGATATAAATGGGGTACCCCCAACACAAGGCTGCGGAGGCGAAGCAAGTTGAAGATGGAGAGCAGCAGAAACATTGGAAAACATTCAGTTCAAAAACAGTAGTTTGGAAAAATCATTTTAACATTTTTTATGATTTTGAAAAAGAAGAGCTACCTACTGGCTGATTGATGCCATAATGTACCCAGAACCTCAGTGTGGCACGGGAAATTACTGGCACACGTTTTGTTTTCATCAGACCGACCGTGGAAATATGCCATCACTTCCTTTGTGTGAGTACAAGATTTTCCTTTATTATTTTGGCATTTAGTAAGTATAAAAGTTCTTTTAATAACATTTTGCCATGACAGTCATAGATTGTACTTACTTTACCGAGGAGTAAAAAAAAGCAGGTTTTGCATTTTTCGTCATTTTGCAACCAAAGCACCACCTAGTGATTAGCACCACATTTTACAGAGAGCTTTGTTGGGGCATGGGAAGGGACTGGCGCAAGTTTTGTGTTAATTGAACTGATCTATATGGACATAACTTCCTGTTTTGAGCTTAACCTACAGGAAGTTGTTTCTCTATAACTTCAAATTATTTTGATTATCTCAGTACTTTTAATACCTTTTGATCAGGGGGATCCAATTTATGTGCACATTTTCGAGCAGATTGGGCTCACTGCCTAGGAGGAGTTTGAAAAACAAGGTTTTGCACATTTGGGGGAAAATGTTACAGGCAAATGAGCGTGGCCTACACTGACTGGCCACTTTATTTGGTACACTTGGCTAGTACTGGGTTGGATCCCCTTTCCCCTTCAAAGCTGCCTTAATTCTTCGTGGCATACTTTCAACAAGGTGTTGGAAACATTGGAGACTTTGGTCCATATTGAAATGACAGCATTACACAGTTGCTGCAGATTTGTTGGCTGCACATCCGTGATGCAAATCTCCCAGAGGTGCTCTATTGGGTTGAGATCTGGTGACTGGAGTGCAGTGAACTCATTGTCATGTTCAAGAAACCAGTTTGAGATGATTTGACCTTTGTGACACGGAGCATTATCCCGCTCGAGGGAGCCATGGTAATGGTAAATGGTCTGTACTTGACCACTCAAAGCGCTTTTACACTACTTCACATTGACACACATTCATACACTGAGCCGAAGTGCTCAAACGGAAACTGACATTCACACACTGATGGAACAGCCATCGGGGGCACTTCGGTGCCCAAGGACACTTCGACATGCACCCTGGAGAAGGTTATTGGCTGAAATCTACCATCTCTCTAGGACCTGTACACCTCCAGGACCCTAAGTTTCAGAAACTCCCCTCCAGTCACTTTTTTTCCATCTGCAGCTGGTCGGGGACTTTTATTTATATTAAAGACCTGATACTGTCACTACACAAAGATGGCAAAATGGACTTTAGCTTATCCCCTTCAATAGTACTACTGCGAGACTACTCAAAGTAGTAGTTTAACTCCATATTTCCAGCTTATTTCTCTGAGCTGGCCATCGTGGTAATGGTCTGCGGTGGAACCTCCTGGCTACTCGCAATGGGTGAATTAACTCAACTATTTTATGCCATTAGAAAGGATCACATATAATGAAAAGGTAAACCTCAGAGGATTCTCAAAACATTGCAAGCCTGGATTGACTTGTTAGAATCATATCCGGGCGAATCTGCACTCCTCCACTATTATTTTAAATATTTCCTTTTTCTTTTCTTGTTGATTTTGGTTTCTTTTTCCTTTTCTTTCTGGAATAACACTCAATAACTTCAATAAAAAAGAATGTTTAAAAAAGATGGCTTAACTTCGTAAATATAGCCAACATGGAAAACACTGGGCTGCAGTAAGGACTCAGCCATGTTCATTGGGCACACACTCTACTAAAAGTGAGCTAAGCGCACCACAAGCAGGCCCAGATATGTTGTGATTCAGTTGTTCATTGTTTCCGCCACTGATAAAGCAAAGTTCTTGCCCCCTACTTACTATTCGATAATAACACTCCCCCCTTTGTTACACCTTTTTTGTATGTTCAACCTAAGTCCTTAGAGGAAGCCTGGAAACAAATACAATCTTAAGCCAGAGGTGGAGTGGTCACTGGGCTGCGGTATGATCAAGAAGTACTTCCTCCCTCGCTCAGCAACTGTGCCGACACTCTCTCTGTCTGCCTGTGAGCCCACAGGTCTGCTCAGTGGCCCGTAGTACAAGCAGAACACTGTGGTTGTACTGGGCAGCTCCCAGCGTGAACGCAGGGAAGTGTGAGAATGTGAAGCGGGGCTGTTCTACAATTGAGCATGGATCTCAGTGCACTTCCTTTTGATAAATAAAATAGAAGAAAAAAAGTACACAGTCACTGCCTTCTTTTCTTTTTCCCGGCTCATCTCTTTCCTCCATGTCCTTATTGTGTTCTTGTTGCCTGCAGAGTTGCACTAGTCATTTTTGGTCCCTCTCTTTTCTTATATACAGGGTTCAGTAGAGCATATTCTCACTGGTTACAGTGACACTCCAGTAATGCAAGGAATGATCGCACACACACATTGTAAGACAAAAAAACACTGATTGTGTGAAGACAATGTGACTTCAGTTTTGACCAATGCATGTTAGCAACTGAAAAAAACTGTAATAGTGACTTTTCACCCTATAAGGTATCTCAACATGCTATACAAAAATCAGCATAATTGCATTTACTGACTTCTTGTCTATTTCCAAAGTTAGAATAATCTTTGATGCTTAACCTTTAGTAAGTATTCAGTTGACTTGACCTGACAGTAAGGCCATCACATTATATCTGTTTACCATTTTTATAATTACTTTAATACGTATATTGTCTGCTACGTAGCAGAAGGGATTTACAAACTCACTTTCACTCTACAACCTTTTACCTTATAGCAATATTACAGCAGTAAAAGATGAAGTATTTTATGTCACTATAAAAGATGTTGGAGTCTCTTTGAAATGAACATTACAGCCAACCATATGTAAGTAGCCAAATAAGAACAATAAAGGTTTGTAAGCTGTTTGAGAGCATATGTGCCATTGTGTGTCTTTTTGAGTGTTATTTCCCCAAAGCTCCAGCTCCTCTGTCCTTATCAGCTCTTCTCTGAAGGAATGCCCTGCTGTGTGAGTGTGCACATGAGCGTCCGCGGGTCAGCTGTGTTGTTGAGATACTCATTAAGTGCCAAACCATGAAATATCAATTATGCAAAAGTCTTGTTTGTATTTTGTTTTCCGAAACTCATCCAAGACGGCAGTAAGAATGAAGACAGAAAGGCATAATGACACAGAGAGCAGATTAACAGGCGCTATTACAACAGATTCAAATGGCAAACTGAGCAGAGCCACACAGATATGAAAACCTACTTGGTCAGTTATCACAGCTAGCCAGCACCAACCACACAGTGCAAATTTTGTAATTATTCTGTTGTAATTAAAGCAGGTAGAGGCAATTTATTTTAGAAGCATGTTTGTGATATTTGTTGGAATTCTCTTTACATCCTGACAGCACTTAGTAAATCAAACGCTCTGACACAAAAATATGAAATCCAGTATATGTAGCGGTCGCAGGACTGTAATAAACACATTCATTTCATTTGGTCTGACTGCTACCTGTCAACCTTCCTACATGCCTACCTGTGCACACTCTGCACATGCACTCACTGGGAATGAAACGTGGCCGTGGTAGGCGACACTGCCATTTACTGTCTGCAAAAGTAGGGATTAAAATCTTGTTATTGTCATTGTTTTTCTTTTCTCTTTTGTAATCAAACCCGCTAATGACCAGTATCATCAGGAAGTATTTTTGCAGACCCAGAATTTTCCTCCAGTCATAAAAGGAACAGCCTCTGAAACAGCATTTGGACTGTTGTAGGACAATTTTGAATGCTGAAATACAGAAATTAAGATTTTGTAAATAAATTCCATTCTTTTTTTTTTATTAATGTTGACTTTAAATTCAAGGACAAATTATTAGTCTGAGGTTAAGTAGAAGTTGACTGAAATGTCAGAAGTCGCCTGTTGGTATGGAATAAAAAAATTATTTTGAGGAAAGGTGGAAAGCAAGGAGAAGGATTGACATGCCTGCTGAGAAAGGGAAGGCCATCCTGATAAACTACTAACAATGCAGGAATAATTAGATTGATTTTGGAGTGGTTGCTTACTCTTTCTGCCACGCTCTCTCTCTCTCTCTCTCTCTGTTCAATTCAATTCAATTCAAATTAGCTTTATTGGCATGAATGTTTAACAACAATATTGCCAAAGCATCACATCATATAAACTAAATAAGAATAATCAACCCCATACATTTCATTAAACAAGTAATTAAAGCGTATGTGTGTTTGTGTTAAAAAATAAAATATATTAAAAATTAAAATAAATAAATAAATAAAACAGTAAGAGAGTGTGTGTGTGTGTGTGTGTGTGTGTGTGTGTGTGTGTGTGTGTGTGTGTGATATGTGTGATAGAGAGAGTGTGTGTGTTAAAATAATAAAAATATATTAAAAATGTATATAAAATAAATAAATAAAACAGTAAGCGTGTGTGTGTGTGTCTCTCTTACTCTAACTTTTTATTCTGTCCTCCAGAAATGCTAATAGTTATTTATGAGTTTTGTGAGATCTCCCTCAAACTCAACATTCTATTGCTTCTAGCGGAGCTCAAGAGAATTAAAACAGACAGATTAGTCCAAAAAAACTAAATACTCTGCATCAAAAATCACATTTAATACAAATCTCGCTCCCCAATGGTTGCCTCTCAGTGTTTCCTTTCAGAGATCGGGAGAAAAATAGGCACCTTACCTTTTCATTTTAAACAGGTTTTTTTCCAGTTGCTAACCTACATTGGTCAAAACTGAAGTCACATTGTCAAATCTCTACACGCAGTCAGTGAAACAGAAGTGTATGTGGACCAAACTGTGAATCATTTATTTATTGCTTTCATACAGAATGCATTCAATGACTACTTTCTTCAAAATCCTTGAACTCTTTTCTCATTGCTACTTCACCACCTACAAAGCACTGTACTATATTAGCAGACACAAAACTGTGTCCAAAACTGTTAAAAACACATTCAAACAGAATGATGGTAAATGTCCTTAACAATATATATTTCCTCTTAAATATTAAAAAAAGAGCACAATTTAATGTAAATGATGTTGTTCAATACATTTTTATTTGAGCAAATCCCAGAACTCCAATCATTTTCAGCTTTCAATCAGTTTTGTAAAAAATGTATATGTTTTTCTTCAGATAGATAGTGAGTTGAACTACAGATGAATTGGGGGTAAACCAGGTCCCACTGTTTGTTTTGCGATTGCTTATATTCAGATCAATTTTGATTTATTTGGACAACTCCATTGTTGGGTTGTTATCAATAGAGTTTATACAAATTCTTTAAAGTTCAAATGATTGAAAATTTGCCTACTAAGACCATGACCACTTGACTCTTGTCTCCCCTCATATTTTGGTTGTGTTCATTAATATTTTTAGGCATTCGCAGTAAGCCTTCAGCAAACCAAATCTCTCTTTCCCCTGCAAAACCTGGAAATGAAACACACTCACTCAAATCCATTTATTAAGATGCAATGGAATCATTATCTCACTGCTCCAGCACAGACCAAACTGGTATTAGAAAATAATTTCCCATTCCAAATCATTTATGAGCCACCACATCAAGGTTACACTAATAATGTAGTGCTATGTTGCCATCCTGTGGAGTTCAGAGGAGGAAAACACACACCATACTGCATCTGTTTATACTGAACCGGATGAGAATATGACTTTAGAAGAGTGCACTCAGAGCTATGTGGGTACACAGGCCTACACATTAGTCTGTGCGTTGCAACCTGCTGCGTTCATACAAGATAAAACTGTCATGCCAAGAGATTCTGATGCAGTTGCTGCATTAGGTTGAGTACTATGAAAAGCAGCATTTGATTTGGCTTGACAAATGGAGCAGTTCAGCCAAACTACTAAAGGACAATGGGCCTCATGCAACAACCATTCCTACCAACAGATGTGACCTTAAGTGACTTAGGAGAACTTCACCAAATTTCTCATGTTTAATTTTTAACAAGCACAATTTATGAATCCAGACCTGATCCAGTCATGTGCAATTAGTCTGCTGTTTTGCCAACCTATGTTTTTTACTAATAGATTATATATTTCATTATTTTGCAATTTTGAGTTTGAAAATCCTAAAAACAATTATGTTCTTGTATGGAGGCCCATTGTTTCTCATTTATCTCTAGTGGTGCATAACTTTATGCTAAGTTTTAGTTTCACATGCTAGATTTTTTGCTCCTTTACAATATAGGTGGGCCCTGCGATGGACTGGCGACCTGTCCAGGGTGTACCCTGCCTTGCGCCCACTGTCAGCTGGGATTGGCTCCAGCCCCCCCGCGACCCTGTACGCAGGATAAGCGGTTGACGATGGATGGATGGATGGACAATATAGGTGAACAGAATGGTGGTTGAAGTCCTATTTACAATGAATAATCCACAGAGCTCCCTGTTAACAGCTTTTACTGCCACTACTTTCTACTGATGGAACAGTCCCTCTTGACAGCAACATCTGTGGATTATCCAGAGCAGTGTTTCCCAAACCTGTCTTGGAGTGTCCCTTGTCCTGCATGTTTTAGATCTGCTCCAACACAGCTGATTGAAATGTTCAACTCGTTATGAACTCCTGAAGCTGCTTGGTAGCAAGCTGATTATTTAAATCTGCTGTGTTGGTGCTTTGCAGGGAAAATAAATATCTGTAGAGAAAAGCTATGGAAATCCACCCAGTGCTCGTTAGATGATGGTGATGATGCTCAACCTGGTGATGGAACTAAAAAATCATCAATGTCATTCGGAAACTTGGCAAATGCAATTATTACACCATACTCAGCATGTCATTTCTTATCCAGAGGACAAAAACAGATGTCGTTTTATTACCATTTGTAAATGGAATGTTAAACCAAATGATGCTTTTCTGTCTTGAACTTGACCTTTCTCTTGTCACACAGGTTAAAATTACAAAATTGAAGTCGTTAATTGCAAGATTAGTTGCATTGATCTATTCAGGCTAGCAGTTGAGAACTTAAGAAGCAGGTGTTGTTCTATTTATAACCTGTAAAAGTCAAGAGACATCAACAACATTCCTTTTCTTTCCCTCTTATAATGGCATTAATTGAGACAAATATGAAAGAAATTAGATTCATGTCTTTTCATAATGAACAAGTGCCATTAGCTCACCATGAGAATGATAATTAGAGAGTCGACTGGTGACACCCAAGTGTGTGTTATTTAGTTTTGATTAAAAGGTGACTTATAAGAGCTGACATTTCCTTATTTAATTCTCACATTGAATTATGGCCACTTTTCTCTTTGTTAGCAAAATCAATTGCTGTCATTTCACTACATTCCTGCGGTCTTCAGTCATCATGATCATCAGAATTACAAACAATTTGAAAACATTCCCAGATAGCATTAATACTAATAGTGTCATGCCAGTGTTGTAGCATCTGTATTTATGTACATGCCCAAAGAGTTGCCTTTGGTGTGGGAGACCTGGGTTCGATTCCCACTGTGAGACATCCACCATTGTGTACCTGAGCAAGACACTTAACCCCTCATTGCTCCAGAGGCGTGCGACCTCTGACATGTATAGCAATTGGAAGTCGCTTTGGATAAAAGCGTCAGCAATGAAATGACAATGAAAATCAGTCCGTTGGTCTGTCAGTCACTTTTGTCCAGACTAAAATAGCTCAACAATATGGAAAGATTGCCACAAAATCTTCTAAAGACATTCATGATCCACTGAGAATGAAGCCCACAGACTTTCCACTGAATTTTCATCTAGCACCATCACAAGAATGATGCTTGTGATTTAGAGTTAAATGTCTCGACAACTGTTGATGGATTGAGGTAGGTGGTGTAGACGTTTACGTTTTTTGCGGCAGTGATGTAGTGGTTAGTATTGTCGCCTCACAGCAAGAAGGTCGTGGGTTCAAACCCTGGTTGCCCCGGCCTTTCTGTATGGAGTTTGCATGTTCTCCACGTGTTCGCGTGGGTTCTCTCCGGGTGCTTCCTTCCACCGTCAGACATGCAGGCTAGGTTAATTAGTGTCTCCAAAATTGTCCTTAGGTGTGAATATGAGTGGTTGTCTATGTGTGGCCCTGCGATGGACTGGCGACCTGTCCAGGGTGTACATCGCCTTTCGCTCGACGTAAACTGGGATTGGCTTTAGCCAAGCGGTTGAAGATGGATTTACTTTTTTTAACCTCTGGTCTGGACTTTTTATTTTGTGCCATCATAAGTTCAATTTGAAAAAATTGAATTTGTTGAATACTTTGGTTCATCTATTAATAGTTTGGTTTTCCTTCAATAAGCATTACAGCCTCATAGTGCCACCAATGTGTCTATGAGCTCTTCGTCTAGTTTTTAACTGTGATGGACAATCTTGTTACCACTTTGAACAAAAGCAACATATTTTGAAATAATGCTGGCCATGGAATTTTGTGGGGACATTAATGGTCACCAGAGAATGACTTTAAGTCCACCCCAAAGGGAGTTCCCATCTCCCACAGAAAACACTGCTCTGAACTGCCTGAAAACAGCTCGTGTGTAGTCCAGCCTTCCTCTGTATTCTGATGTCACAAAAAACACGCGTCATAATGCTCGCCTATGGGCTAGTCCGACACGCCCTCAAAAACAGTGAGCTGCAGCACATAGCTCTCCTCTCCCTTCCAAACACTAGCTACCCTCCAGGCAGTCAGTGGACATAAAGTTGTTCCTGTGATGTAGAGACAGAGCTCAGTTAAAACTTTATGGATACAGATTAATAACTCACCGCTCTGAAACTCTCGCTCCAGTCCATGTTGCCAAGCTGGTCGGCAACACGTAGCCTACAGCTGAACCGAAGCAGTGTTTTTTCCCACCCTACTCTAGAGACCTGTGTGGGACTGTGTTCTTGATTCCACCCGCTCCCATTGATTTTGTGCCTATTACCGCCATTACTCTACTCTGCTTCTGATTGGCTAGTACTCCTTAACTAGGTACTGCACATGTGCAACTCCCAACAAAGAGCTTGTAGAAGTAAGATACATCACTCCATAGGTAAAACGGAGCGTTTACACACACACGGTGTAAAGAGGAGCTGCAGCAATGTGCAGTATGACAAAAAATAGTGTTTTTTGAAAATGAAACCATGTAAACCTGTTCTGGTACAACCCCTAAATAAAATTATGAACCTGAAAATTAGCACAATATGAGCACTTTAAATGCTGTTGCTGTAATCTTTCAATTTCACAATTTCCATCTGTACACAAGAAAAATCTGAATCTAATGCACAGATTGCCGTGACATTCATACTTCCAGCAGGATGAGACCTTCCCATTGTGGACACTCCAAGCTGTGTCCCACTTTCTAGACTGCTTCCTTTGAACTCTGCCTTTCAAGATGGTTAGACAAGGCGGTGTCATTTCAAAGACTCCTCCAAATGTGGCCTTCGTCTCTTGAATTTGGAAGAGACAACTGGTGTATCCTACTTTGCATTTCGTTGTAATGCATTTAGATAGTCCTTGATTATATAGAAAGTCTCAAGGTATCTTGTCTCTGGTTACTGGCAAAACTTTCAGGATAGAATTAATGACAGCCTGGAAAGGTTGCTCATGTTGTTACTCACACACATACACACACACTATGAAAGAAAGATATTGGCTTTTTCTTGCAAAGTTATACCTTTGTATTCTTATCAAAACACTTCCTCTTTCTTTGTAACTTCCCTTTGCTTTATACAAGAAAGTATAACCTTCCAAAACCCATTTACCTGAAACAAACTATGTTTCCTGCTGTTTTCCAAAAATACAGTAACAATATGTTGATGTAAAGCCCTGTGTATCTACCTTTGGGTCACTTTCAGTTGAGTGTGCCTGGGACTTTGGTAATGGCTTTCAACTGTCAAATCTTGTCCAAATGCTTTGTCATAGGCTTGATTGCATTTTGCGTCTGTGTGGTTCAGAGCCACCCTTTAACTGAACTTTATATCCTGGCACCTCAGTGGCCCATTGTGTCTGTGGATCACAGGCTTGGCTTTGAATCAGCCTCAAAGAGCACAATCTCCTTCTCTAAAAGTCAAGCCGTTTCAAAGAGAACTGCTTGTCCATGTGCCATATGGAATGGTTCTGTGTTTCCTGTGGAAATGTTGGCAGGAAATATCGTCAAAGAAAGCAGCGCTCGTTTTAACAATACCTTACAATTTGAACTGCATCAAAACCATATCAGTGTTTTCAGTCATCTATGTTTCGCCAAGCTGGCACTTTAGGACAGCATTGTATGTCTATATATCAGAGAAGGTCTGCTTTTTGTGACCTAGATCAAAGCATTCCCATTCTGCTTTTCCAAAAACCTTGGAGATTTAATGACAACTTTTTGACTGAGTGGTGCAGTGCAACGTTAAGACTCTGTAATTATGAAAAAGCAGATGCAAAGATCCAAGGCATGATTCTATGCCAATCTCACAGGCACCTCTCTGGGCACTCTGTGCCATATCACACAGGCTTCTTGTTTCAGAATCACATCCAAGTCACCAATCCCTGCTTCTCCAAAAAAACAAACAAACAAAAAACATTTAACCACTGAGTAGACATTTGAACCAGATCAAAAACCACTCAGTGTTGGCAGTGACCATCAAAAGTGAAGTGGTGCCATGGTATCCATTTTGTGAGCTGTATCACACGTTTACACTCTCGTAACTGAAATAAAAGCAGCTCATCTTTACCTCAATATGTACCCAATATGAACAAGAAGCCAAGTGCAGATTTTTTATTTTGTCTGTGTGTGTGTGAAATGTACCAGCACACATGATGGGATCTGGTGATCATGTTGTTTAATAAAACAATCAAACTGGTTTTTAAATGTGCAAATGGGCATTTGAGGTTACTCTGCATATTCCCGTTTTTATGTTTTCCCATACTATGTTTCACCCAGTCATAGCCTTGAAGCAATTCTAAAATCTCTGTGCGTGTGTGAGCGTATGATGGAAAAGAAATAAAAACACTTTCATGATTGTGTACCTCAAGCAAATTTACATTTCCAGCCGCAAGTTGAACACATGTTACATTTGTGTGCTCTCTTAATGGAATATTTACTGGACATTATTAGTCAAGAATAAAGAAACATCAACAGTAATTTTCACGCAGGCACACAATTGAACAGGCACTGACTTAGACCATGGTGACCATAATGACCATAGTTTCAAGAAATTAAATAGTTACCCAGTCCTTGGTTATGCTTCATTTTGTGCACACCTCAGGGACAAATGATTATCTATTATAGGCTTACACACAGACACACACACACACACACACACCAGGTTTTATGCTGTTTTTGATCACTGAGCATGAGGAGACTCTAGTGGGATTACGTGTTGTGTCTCACCAAAGAACAATGTTCTATTTATTTGTCTGAGAGCTTGTGCTGTGGCTTATGGCAGAGGTGGTATTGGTAAAGTCACAAGTTAAGTCCAATGCCAATCAAGACCAAGCCCGAAGTCAAATTTTAATTAGAGTAACAAAAACAATTAGTATATTAAAGTTTCAGGGATGATGAATGCATGTTAAAATATTAAAGATTGTTAAGGGTTTGGGAACCATTAGCTTAAAGGCACACAACACTTTCACTTGTGGGCAGGGAAATAAATAAATAAAACCAACATAACGTTTCATATAAATGAAAAAGAACCTGTACTTCTGGTAAAAAAATATAGCATTTCAGTATTGCTTTTTTATTTAATATGGCATTTATGCAATGAATTAATCTGTTTCCCTATCCTAAAATGCATGAAGTTTTTGTTTTCAAATATTTTAATTTTCTGTCTCGTGCAATTTGCTGAAGATGTCACTACATCCATTAGGCAGATGCTTTTGTTAAAAGTAATAAAAAATTAATAATAATAATAATGATCATCTTTATTTATAGCGCACTTTTCAAAAAATAAGTTACAAAGTGCTTTAACAAGTGCAAAGAAAAGAAAACAGATAAAAACAAATACACGATAAAAGCAAGAAAACACTTAAACTAAAATACATGTTAAAAGAAAAGACAAAATATATAAAATAGAATAAAATAAAAATCAACTACAATCAGGAAAGGCTCTTTTATAAAAGTATGTTTTAAGAAAGGACGTCACTTCAGTTCACTAGACACAGCCGACCTGATTTTCCTTGGGCAGAGCCTCCAGAGCCTCGGGGCCCTGACTGCAAAAGTTTTGTCCACTTTGGTTTTCAGTTGAGGCTCTGGAACAAACAACAGACCTCTGCCCAAGGATCTCACGGTACGTGCTGGTGCGTATGTGAATAAAAGGTCAGATATTTAAAGAAGAGCTTTAAAAGTAACCAATAAAATTTTAAAAGTCTATTCTAAACTAAGCTAAAACAGGGGTCATATTTATGATCATATTTCTTTGTTCTGGTTAAAAGCCTGGCAGCTGAGTTCTACACAGTCTGGAGTCGATCAGTAGAAATGTAAAAAGACTGTTGCAGTAATCCAGGCGTGATGAGATGAAGATGGTCTCAGTGTCCTTAAAAGTTAACATTGATCTTGTTTTTGATAGATTTCTGAGCTGCTGAAAAGATTATTGCACAAGCTTTGAGGTGTGCTGCTCAAAACCTAAATTACTGTCCAACCAGACGCCAAGATTTTTAACAACAGGTTTGATGTTATTTATTAGGGAACCAGCAGATGACAGTATTTGTCTTGATGGGACCCTGGGATCTAGACTTTTGTCTGAGTTCAGCAGGAGGAAATTATTTGATATCCAATTTTTGACATCACAGGGGAAGGCAAGTGCAGCATTCCAGGGTCTGTGGATCTGACGAGCAGGTACATCTGTGTGTCATCAGCTTAAACATGAAAAGAGACACCGTGTTTCTCAATAATGTGTCCAAGAGGAAGCATATACATGGAAAAGAAAATGGGTCCTATTACAGACCCCTGAGGCACACCACATTTAACCGAAAAGAATGAAGAGACATAATTATTCACAGACACACAAAACCTCCTATTGCACTAGTACGATGAAAACATTTCTAAAGCAGTACCAGAGATCCCCACCCAGTGCCTCAGTCTGTCTAACATGATGTTGTGTTCAATGGTGTCGAATGAAGCGCACATGTCATCATCAGCAGGGCAGTCTCAGTGCTGTGGTACTTCCTGAAACCAGATTGAAACTTTTCAAATATGTTGTTGTTTCCCAGTACAGAGAACAGTTGTTTGGACACAATTTTTCTAAATCTTTGCTATAAAATGTAATGAAATGGAAAATTGGTCCCGTTTGTGGGTTCACCCAAGCAGTTTTAAAATAATCAGGGACACAACAGGTAGATGAGGAGCTGCTAAAAACACATAAACACTTACAGAATCCATTACTTTGAGTAAAATATTTGTTGTTAATACGTCAAGGGGGCTGGAAGAAACTTTCTTTTGTGCTACTGTTTTTAAAAGCTCAGAGAAGTCAATGGGATAAAACTGGTTAAAACTATCTAGTTAGAGCTGTCTAATAGAGGCTCTAATTGACACCACCTCATCAGTAAAATAGGATTTAAAAAATCAGCAGTCATTAACACTTTCAGCTGAGGCACAAGGAGGGGCTGAATTTACCAGCTGATCTGCAGTCATAAATAAAAACTAGGATTATGTTGATGTGTAGTAATGACTTCAGAAAGTGCAGTAAAACTCCATGACCAAGATGTTGCCAAATATTGCAAGTTAATCAATGAATTGCGCAGCCGTGTGCAGTCACTGTAGTGGCAACGCTGAAGAGATTGTTTTTTTTTAAGTAAAAGTGTTTATTTTTAATATTTTCTTGCCAAAAACACATGGCAGTAACAACCTACACTCACAACACACCCCTGGTTCTAAGTACCATTTATTCATCGACCCATCTTGCAAAAACAACACTGACGAAAATGGAGCAGCACCACTAACACACTGAGAGACCAAGCCCACCGTCGACTCCTGCCCAGCATCCAATCAAGGATTACATTTCAACATCTTTTGTCTGACAGAGACATGGCTGATCCCACTGGTGCCGGATCAAGTTAAATGCCCAACCAACTCTTTATCTGCATATAGAACGGGAGAGTCTGGTAAATAGAATACAATGAAGAATATAATCAATTTTTATTGTCCACCAGGGGTGGAAAATTGTCTTTAGCTAGCTCACTGTGACTGAACCCGCATGTGTGCCTCAGTCTGGACTTCCTGACTGCCAGGCCCCAGGTGGTCAGGGTGGGTAGACATGCCTCTAACTCTCTAACTCGAAGCACCAGATCCCCTAGGGTTGCGTTCTCAGTCCTCTACTGACCCACTGACTGTGTGACTAGGTTTAGCTCTAATTCCATCATTTTGCGACAGATGGTTGGCGGGCCTGATCTACGACAGCAGTGGGAAGGCCTACCTAGCAGAAGTGGCTGACCTGTCACTCTGTTGCCAGAATAACCTTGAATGTTGCCAAAACCAAGGAGCTGATTGAGGAATTTAGGAGAATACAACAACGGAGGATGTGCACACCACTGAGGATTAATAAGACTACTGTGGAGAGGATGAGCAGCTTAAATACCTGGGAGTCCACATCACACAGGATCTGACAGGGACAGCACAAACAGCGCCTTTACCACCTCAGGCAGCTGAGGAAATTCATAGTCTCTTTGAGGATCCTTCAGTCCTTCTATTTTGGAGCTGCAGAGAGCATCCTGACAGTAAACAGCACTGCCTAGTTTGGCAACACTTCCACCCAGGACAGTGCGTTCGGCTAAATGCACTACTGGACCTACACTCCCCTCCCTGCATGCCGTATACACCTAGAGGTGCAGAACCAGAGCCTGTATGATCATGAAGGCTCGTTACTACCCCAACAACAGACTGCCACCACAGTCACGCATCCAAAACAGAAAGACTGAGACAGACTTTATTTCCTCAGGCAGACATGACATATATTTATTCTGTAATTGTACTATTTTTATACATATTACAAATATAAATATGTATTAAAATAATTGTAATTTCTTTTGTTCTATTGTGGTTGCTTTGTCTTTGTGGACATCACTGCACATCCTACATGTGCAGGTGACAAAGTTCTTGAATCTTGATTCTCAAACAAATAATGGCAAACAGCAGTACAAGCACTGGAAATAAAACAACAAAATTGAAGCAGGTCAGGTTCTAAAAATATGTTTTTTCTAATAATTTTGGGCAGTTAGATTGGGAAAAGGTAGGTTATTGTATGCAAACAACGACACTAGCCATTGGTTTTTACGACACATGGCTAATTAACAATGTCTGTCTCACTACCTCTCTACCTATTGCCAGTTTCCCTTTTCTGGCTCTATCTTTTACTAACTGTCTTTTTTTCAGTCTCAAGTTACGCTGTAAAACATCACTTAAAATGGGGTGTCACCTAAATGAGTGTGTAACCTTTACTGTGAGTCCTTCCTTCTAGAAACCTTCTTTATGATTTTTTTAGTCAGCAAACAAAGCATTAATGATGGTGAAAATAATCAATTTCTACAGTCAAAACTAAAGCAACATTATTTAATAATACTAAGGTTTATATGTAACTGGCATTATTCATAAAAAGGGTTGACAAATTCCCAGTGACAACCTCAGACTGGCACGACATATTCTGACAAAGACAAAACTGTCTTCGTCTAATACAAAGCAGAACACTGTGCTGCCAACTGCTTACAATTATTAATGCTAATAAAAATTATCCAACGTGAGTACGAAAATATACAATGTGCCAATATTTGATGATTGAGATATTTAGGATGTGCACACGAGAAATGTTATAACATTCATAACCCCCTATGTATGATGGGTGCTTGAATAATGTGGGTGTGAGTAAATTTTACTCCAGGTTTAAAAGTAAAAAAAATAAAAATAAAATATATAAATATTCACTAATTTAAAACATGCCCCTAAATGTGTGTGTGTGTGTGTGTCTGTTACTGCAGGTGATCCCAGGTAAGGTATTGTTACTCAATCTGCCTTAAAAAAAAGAATGTTGTAGCTTCATAGTAAAAATGAAATAACAATCTGTGAAGTCGGTGCAGGATATCTTTGTTTGATGAGTGTGCTTCACCTTATTAAAAAACATTTGAGTCACACCTTCCTCTCTGCTAGAGCAAAGTTAGCCTGAGGAGGATCTGAGAAGCTGGTGTTTTCTGAAGAGGCTGTTTCTGCTTACAGAGGAGAGAGAATTTGAGGGTGGGGGTGTTGGAAAAAAAAAAAGAAAAAACTAGGTCACCATTTTTACTACGATCTCTCTTTTTCCCCCTCATTGTTGCCGAGCAGCTTTACACCCCCTGCTGGGATGTAGAAACCGGCAAATCTTATTGGCCAAGAGCTTGGGGTGACCAAGTGTAGGGGATGCGGAAATTGGATGATTTGGGCGGGCAGGACTTGATTGGAGGAGAAGCAGGAAGAGGATGGGGGTGTGGTTGCAGAGAGGAGTAAGGCAGGGGTGACGCTCCCCTCCCGCTGAGTTACTATGGTACCCTGGGGAGAGTGTTGGGGGTGTAGGAGAGGGTGTGTATATGTGTGGAATTGTGGAATCAGGGATATGGAATAGTTAAAATGGCAATGTAGCTTAAATTCTGCCCACAAGAGAGACTTATTTTTGCATGAGAGAAAAACAGAAAGAGAGGCGGCGTGATTGCAGAAGAAACAAAAATGGGTGCAGAAAATTGTGTGAAGTGGAGAATGTATAATAACTTGTGTCCTTGTGCAGACCTCGATGGAAACTGCTCAGTATTCATATTTTGCCAAAAACATGCCCCTAAAGCATTGTACTTTTGTCTCCAAATACAGCTCAACAGTGTGATCATTATGAACTGTACAATCCTCGCAAAGCAGCAGAGAACTGAATGAATCCCCAGCTTTCCCACCAATAAATATGATGCAGTAATTGCTTTTAAAAAACCATACCTACGATCTTACCCTCACCTTAGCCTTAAGTGTTTTAGTTGCCAGGCATTTAGGCATCAGTATGCTTCCATTGAGTTGCTTGTGAAACAGCTCCTGAAACCCCCCCCCCCCCCCCCACACACACACACACACACCTTTCCTGCATTGAAATTGTAAAGGCAGTCCAGCAATCCCGTGCACTTCATGCAGTAACTGGCCACGTGTGCAGATGTGAGGAAGTAAGCTGGGTTTGAATGTCTCTCTCAAGCCCTCCTTACTCTTTCTTGACACCACTACTTCCTTCAGTTTCTGTGTCAACAAGCATGTGAAACAAATATGGGCATCCAGTGAGGAGAGACAGTCTCAAAGTATGCAGCTATACCCTCTAAATAATTATCGGTCCCTTTTTAGATTGATTGGCAATTCTTTTGGATGTGTGCACCAACTTCTGGGTGTTCCGGATGCAGAGGGTGTAAAGCTACTCGTCCATAATGCCAGCTAGAAACACCTTTGCCGTCAAATATCCTTGGACATATTGTATGAGTCATCTGAACTAGTTAATTTTAAGCCTACCCAAACCTTTCAACTAGATTTTAATTGTGTCCCTGACCTTTATCCAATTAATTGATCCTTATTCACCAGGCACTTTATATAATTGTCCTAATTTTTTCTTTGTATCCATCTAAAGAGAAGTGATCACTAACATGAAGTAGAGAGGTCATGCTTTGCCCCTGTCTGTCATACATTCGGACCTCTTGTGGGTTTTTTTTCTATTACTCAAACGTCATAAAACCTTTGAGTGCTTGAATTCCTTTGGCTATTTAAATAAGCGCAAAAAATCTAAAAATCTATTGACGTCTCAAGGGGCTCAAGCGAGACCAGTGCGTTAGTGAGACAACGTTGGGATCAACCTTTTGCCTTTTCAGATCTCAAAACGGAGCAGATTGCCATGGAAACTTAAACTGCATGGCTGACCTACTTTAACAGAGGATCTTTCAGGCTCCTGGAAAAAATTACCAGGATACTGGGTGAATTTTTTTTTTTTTACTGCCACAATTCCAAGTCTAAATTTAAAAGTAAATTAAAATGACGTGATAAATGGCGAAAACATCAGGCAGTCGTCCTCTTTGTCATGTCCCTCCAAAAAACACATTAAATGTTTTCCTTATTACATATTAATAACTAAAAAATTGTTTTCTTTGTCATCTAAAATCAAACAAGTTGAAGAAGTGAAATTAATTAATTTTCAACATTTAAACCATGACAGCTTTGGACATGTGGATGTAAAGAAGTTTTTTTAACCATATGCCAACCTTTCTGAGCATAAATAGGGTTTTCAAAGTTAGTCTTGATTTGTTTCCTAATGCCACATTTATTTATTTAAGGGGACTTTTAATCTGCTAATAACACAGCTAATTTTTTTCTCCATGTGTTCTATTGAAATGAAGTGGCCATGGAACCAGCAGAGGCTAGCTAGTTAGCTTAGAGATGCCTTTGGTGTGAGAGACCCGGGTTCAATCCCCCACTGTGACCTTGAGCAAGGTCCTCGTTGCTCCAGAGGCGTGCGACCTCTGACATGTATAGCAATTGTACGTCACATTGGATAAAAGCGTCAGCTAAATGAATAAATGTTAAAAAAAAAAACAGAAATAAATGTGGAATTGTGAAATAAAAATCCCCTAATGTAACAAAAATTTGCTTTCTAAATTGTCCTTTTTAAAATAAAAACCTATTTATTTATTCAACTACATATACACATATATTTGTATTTATATTTATATATATATATATAATAATAATGATATTATATATTATTATATACAATTATATTCAGGATTTATTTCATAGCCATATTTATTTATTATTGAAATTATTACTAAAATGGCATTCCGTATTTGCAAACTCTTGCTACAAACTGTGCTTCTTTTAAATAGCACATAAAGTATCCAACATTACATGAAAATGGTTAATTAGTTATAATTAACTATATATTATAAGTTATAATTAATAATGGATGAAGTTTACTGTGCTGATAGATTATATCTGTATTCATCACTGCAGAGTCATTTTGCCAAGGAAATATGTTTTTACTTTGCTTCCTGCTTTAATGAACTCACAGTAATGAGCTTTTTTCCCCAAAAATTACACACGCACACACTTTCTGTGAAGTAATCTTCTCCGGCCTCAAAAGAAGCATTTATCGTTATTTTTTTTACAAAAATACGAAAAATGGAACTGATCTATATATTTCCCGTGCCAATTTGTATCCGCGTTCCCCTTAAACAAAGGTTTATTATAATTTGATTTGAGTATTTTCATAATTCTGGCCATCAGTTTGATAAATAATGATAACACTGTACTCACCAAATGAATCGCCGAATTTTCAGAACGTGGCGACATCACTAAAAAGAGATCCAGCGGGGCTACAAATTTTATCTGATGGACATTGACTCTTTGTGTAATGCTAGCAATTAACTGGAATTAATTAATTGGAAGTTTACCAATTAAATGTTGTCTCCATTTCCCCAATAATTTGTACCAGATTACAAAGTCCTTTCCAGGAAACTAAAAGGAAAATTATTAGGAAATTACAGTCCAGTATATTATTCCACCTATCCCAGCTATGTGATGTTTTCACTAAATGAAATATTCAAAACCAAGGATGTTTATGCCTGCACTATTACATCAAATGGGCAAATTTTAGATCTCTTTTGCATAATTTTAGTCACATTTCCCCAGTTGTGATCCATCCATCTATTATCTATAACTGCTCATCCTTAGACACGAGGTACACCCAAGTTGCCAGTTCATCACAGGGCTGACATATAGAGACAAACAACCATTCACGCTCACATTCACGCCTACAGGCAAATCAGTCACCCATTAACCTGCATGTTTTAGTTTTGTTTTTTTTTTTTTTTATTGTGGGAGGAAACCCACGGAATTTGCAAACTCCACACAGAAAAGCCACAGCACAAGTCACAGCCGGCCAGGCGGTGGGTTCGAATCCATGATCTTCTCACTGTGTGGGGGCATTTTAAACATTACATGTTTAAACATTACATGTTTAAAATGTTTAAATTGAAAAAGCCTGTACATAATCTCTCAGCACAAACCCATCATCCTCAACTCAGACTAAAGTAGTCACAAGTTTGTTTAGACCGGGGAATTAAAGTCATGCTTCATTAAGCATGACTTCTTCAGTAGGTCTCGGCCCTTCTGGAACACCCCTCTGCATTGTGGGCCAAATACCAAATACAATTCAGTTCGACCCCTGTCTGCTTTCAGGGAGAGCACACACAGATATTCCACATGTTAGCAGTTTTTCCCTCTACATTCATTCAGCAAAACATGACAGCCTGATGTAGGTCAGTAGAATGAGTCATTAATGCTATTATTACAGGTGAAGTATCTAAATAGAATCTGTTTAGCAACCCTAACAAGAAGCAAAACTGTGAGAGATATAAAGGTCGTGGCAGAATTAACCTCATTAACCAGTGTGACAAATGCACTCCAGCCAAAAGTCTGCAACAGCAGCATCTCACTGCTCTCACTCACTCAGTGTGCAGTACATTGCTACAGCATTCAGCTAGTCGTGTGCTCTCTGACACACATGCCACAACCATGCTAATCCTGTTAGGGCTGTGGCCTGCTGCCTGAAACACACACACACACGTAAAATATATAGGCGTTCTATAGCAGTTTGTAGTAAGTGAACTAGCTAAGCTTCTGTACAGACCGGAAAATTATGTTTTTTTGCTAAATCTGACACACAGACCAACTGAGACTTGCTCCTTTTTAGCCCATTTTAACTCGAACTCTTAGTGTTTCTGTATTTTCCACAATGATGGGCGGCTGTGGCTCAGGAGGTAGAGCAGGTCGGTTGGTCAGTGGTTCGATCCTCCAGTCTGCATGTTGAAGTGTCCTTGGGCAAGATATGAAACTGCTTCTGAAGGCTGTGCCATCAGTGTATGAATGTGTGTGAGTGAGTGGTTCCTTTCTGACGTTTGACTTCTGCCATCTGTGTGTGAATGGAGGGAATGTGACGTGCTATATAGGTGCAGTTCATTTAATTGACCATTAAATGACGTTTCAATACCAGAGACTGGGGTCTACCTGCTATGTAAGCATTGACTTTCAACATTTACCCATCATCTTTCCCTTCCTTCAACCAAGTGCTTTAACTTTGCTAATGCCATGCATTGATAAAAAATGTAATGCAGGCTGCAATCCATTTCTCGCTAAATGTATTTAGTTAATGCATAATAGTTGTTGATGTATGGAAAACCTTGGAGAGAAAGTTGCAGTGTGCCATCACAGACAATCAAGGCCAATAATAAATCAATCAATGGATACGTGTAACAGAAAGGGAAGTCTGTCCAGCAGCATGCCTGAATGGTTCTATAGAACATTGAAGTTGCAGCACTGCAAAGAACATTGGTCATAACAAGTGCCTCACCAAATTCCATCTACTCAGATTTTCATTTTGAATTTTATGGAAAAACAATTCAGTCCCACTTTTCCCACAAATTCTAACAGTATTGATTTGTGTATTTGTTAACGGTTTTACATATGGCCTATTGGACATCCTGTAAATAATTATTCAACATTGTCAATCATACATGCACAATGTTAATACATAGATAAGAATTTGCAGATCAATATTGTAAATAGATATTATTTGACTAACCGAATGCTCTCTAGTAGAGCCTATTCTCTCTAAAGATTAATTATATGCCCTCATAAGATGGTATTCCATAAATTCTATCCTAGCCGTCCATCAACCCAGTAAAAAAAGGCTGATAGTTGATTCTAAACATTTAATTTGAAAGCAGAAGAATAAAGTTGAGTTGAGAAAAGTGGAAACAATTGTAGAGAGCAGGAAAGGAAATAGGAAAGAAGAGAGAAAGGAGAAGGAGAAGAGAAGAGGAGAGATGACAAAGAATGCATTCCCTGCTTTTGGCAACGCATTTGGACAGAGAATAAAGAACCAGTTAAAAAGGAGGAGGAGAAAACAATCATTATTGTAAACATGTCACTGTAACCCAGGATCAGAACATTATTTAGCCTCAGATAAATTAAAAGAATCGTTTTCTTGCAATCCAAATGCTTTCTATCTCGGTGCCTGCCAGAGAAACCACAGGAAATGCTTCCAATACAAAGTGATGAAGTCCTTTAGAGCTCCAAACATATTTTGTTTGTGAGTCTCATGAACAAATCGCTGTTGTGCGTCAGAGGTTTTACCACAACTACAGATCTGTTTGTCTGTTTATCCTTTTGAACGTCCTAAGTATCCTCCCTGGCTCTTCTGAGCAAAATAAATTTTCCTTTGAAGGTCCTTATTGTTGTTTTCTCATTCATTTAGCTGACAGAAATGGTGACTCTAGAAATAAAATCTTCTAAAATATCAAATGATCATGGACATCAAGAAAACAACACAGTGGAATGAAATGACAATGCAAGACTAATTGTATTGTACTAATTGTATAATGGTTATACAAGTATATTTTATTATGATTACTATTATTATTATTAGAATCAATTGTATTTATTATTGGTGTTAGTATTACTGTATATCAATCAATCAAATTTATTCAATTAAATCAACACAAACTTAAGAAATCAGACTCAATTCTACAGAAAAAATACATTATTATATATAAATACAGTATAACTCCATATTTATTCAGTTTAAGTTTGACTCCCTAATATATCTCCAAAGAGTGTCCTCTTACTGTCCATTTGTCAGAATCCGGATAACAGAAATGCTGCACTAACTTGTGTTACCTTCAGGCATTACTGTGCTCTCACCGCAATAAGCTTTAAGGACACCAGCATGTGCTTTGTGGGCCGCTGTGGCCTGAAGTTTGGCCTCTTGGTCGAGGTTGCAGCTTGAGAGAAAGAGCTGCAGACACTACTTGAAAGTGCTGAAGATCTTCTGTTTATGTTTGGGGGTTCTGGAGACCCATGTCCTTCTTTAACAGCTAAAAACATATTTAACATTGCTTTATCACCTTGAGACTCTAACTCATTTTATGAGAATTACTTACATGCATGATGTTGACCTGATGACACGATTCGGAAGTCTGCTACATGTTTTTTTGCAATGAATTTCTTATTCTCTATGAGCTTTATTAGTGGCGACAAGACTTTGTACGTAACACTGCCCCTCCCAAACCTAAAATATGTCTATTTGGATTTCTGTTGTTGGAGTTTTACACCTTTGTCTTCAAAGACAAGTGACCCCAAAGATAAGCAACACGACCTGTAGGTTAACACACTGTACATGTCTTTGTCAGTCCAAGTGGCACGCAATATTAAATAAATATTTGCCCATATAATTTTTAATCATTAACGTTTTTTTCACACAAACAGCAGCGGGATCTGTTGACACCAAATAGTAAGGAAGAAAAGCCAATATCAACAAAACACAAGGACTGATCTGTCTGTGGAAATAAATCTATTATAAACTCTAAACTCTATGTTAACTTAGTTCTTCCAAAGTCAGTAAGAAACGGTTGCAAGGTCACAGAAATGAACCACTATGCTCTTCCAAAATTTAGATCTGCTACATTAGAAATAACATCATTCATAGACATTTACACCTTAAGGTGTCATAGATCTTCCACTTTAACTGTCCGTCTTTGGGCGAACACATTAACGCCGATAAAAGCTTGCGTTGTTTTAGTGTTTTAGCACCCTAATGAGCGTTTATAGTCTCAAAATATACATATTTTTAGACTGATTCCTGTATTTTTAGACTGGTTCCACCAGGACTTTAATTTTTACCATATTTGTGTTCCTGGCAGTGTTTAATTATTATATTATACTTTATTAGAGAGGTTTAAACAGCATTTTGACTTTCAGGTTGGGGAAAAATTAAAAAGCTTATTTTTCACTCATGATCTCAGTATTTCAAAAAATCCTGGCTATGGCCTGATACATCAGGACCATGTTGATTCTAACTCTGTTAGTTTTTTTGTAGCTCTGTTTATTTACTATTTACAGAAATCTGAGTAGCGGCAGCTCATATGGTCTTTCCAATGTTACATGTCCTTAAGGAAAGGCAATGAATAGTGAGTTGATCAGTTTGGTGGTTGGGGTCGGCCATGTTCATTTGAATTAAAACACTTTAATTAAAACTAAGGATTAATTATATTAAATATATTTAGGACATATATATAAGTGTAGACTTAGAGACACCACTAAGAGATAATGTGAAAACAAAAAGTGCACAAGATGTTTTTACCATATGCTATAGGTGGACAAATGCTTTACGGGTACAACAAACAAAGGAAGAACCCCCAAAAAAGTTTTCCTTAATATTGTTATATATATTAAATTAAATACGTTTAAGAAATTTGGTCAAACATTGTTGGCTATTTCAGTGTGACTGCCGTCTCAAAATGCCGTGTCTTCTTTAAAAGCAGGGCTAGTAGAAAACATGTCTAGAAAAGACATCTGCCGTGTTGAAAACAAATGTCTATCTGTCAGGAATAATTTATAACAGGCAGATTCAGGCAACATGATTAATTAAAAACTGGTCTTAATTAACAGCCTCAATCAATGGCGCTCATTACCAACTCTGCTGGAGGTATCACAGGTAGGCCTGCACTCCACACACACACACACACGCACACACACACACACACGCACACACAAACACGGTCACACAAGAGAAGAAGGAAAAGTAAACACACGCTCAGCCAGCAGGACGTCCCACAAGTAATGACTTATTTTTGGAGGATTTCAAAAGAACTCCTTCAGGGTCAGTGTCTTGCCCAGGGGATCCACACACACACACACACACACACACACACACACACACACTCACTCTAAAAAAAAAAGGTTTGGCAAAATTCAAAACTAAGAAAATTAAAATAGAATCGTCTCATAAATTAAGATAATTTATATAATTAAAATGAAATTGTTTTTTTTTTGTTTTTTTTTATTAATTTAGTGTGAGACACTCCAATGGAGTTATAACAGAAGAAACAACATCTCAGTAAAAAGCCAACAGAGCATTTAGCAGTATTACAGCAGCTGCAATTACGCCACAGAACCAGAACTGACAGACGTGGACCACAACAGACCACAGCTACTCTACATTTACACCTACAGCTCGTGAGAATAAACCTTAGAAATATCTGGAGCACATCCAGGAGTTTGCTCCAACCCACGGCGCTACTGCTCCGCCTGGTGAAATTACCAGCACCACCATCTTGGCAACCGTCCTGGCAACCGTCCAGCAGGCTAATGCATAATTGATCACAACAGATGAACATCTGCAGTAGCACGTTTTTACATCTAAAAATAAATCCATCATATTGTGTGTTATAAAAAGCTCCTCTGTGCCATCTTGTTGAGAGTTAAGAAAAGTTAACTCTTTCACTTGTGACAAAACAAGAATCACTGAAAAGACTGAAAACGTAGATTAAAACACTTTTTAAAATAGCAGTACATCAAATCAGTCTATACAGACATTAATTAGGTCAACATCCAAAATAAGTGTAAAGGTCAATCAGTGTGTGAATGGGTGAATATGGAGTATATTATGTGTAATGCACTTTGGGTGGTTGGAAGACTAGAAAGGTGCTTTACTGTCCATTTACCATAGAATTGAGGGTAAATGTGATGTACTATTATTGTATTGACCTAAGGTGTTTGTATTGTGTCAAATACACCGTCACTGTTTTTTAAACATAAACCAGATTCCCATCACAAAGCAATAATGACACCTCTTTTGTGTAGGGACTCAAATCTGAAATGCACTATAAACACTATACATACATTTACAGGATGTCCCATTTACTTTACATCACACCTTTTGCCTTCAGCCAAAATGGCTGTGCTTTGTCTTTTGTCTTTATATTTTTTACAACATGTAAGTAATCGCTGTCTGATTAGATTGTGTGTTGTGATCACAGATCATTTCCAAAGAGGTAAACGGTAGACCTCACTGTACTTTTTGCTGTGTGCACTGGCTGCAGATGTTCCTGTCAGGCTGTTTCCAGCCACTGAGTTCCTCTGAGTGACTCAGGGCAAACAAGTCCATATTTCCATGAAGCACTTGGTTTGTGTGGCCAGTGAACATCAGGTCCCATTACCTAACTTGAAAAGTATGAGATTTAAAAAATTGGGGTGAAAATATCCCCTTCTCCAGAGGAACTGACATCACTGGATGACATGTAGATACAATTTTCCATATTTAGCTAAACTTGCTATTTAGACAGTAATTTTCTCCCTATGAAGTATTTATTTAAAAATGTATTTGAAGCCACCCAAAATCCATTTGTAATGCGAGTTTCTGGTGCAATTATGTGTTTTATGTGTGATGTGTAGTACAACAGTAGGTGCAAACAATGGTGGTTGCATATAACACACACACACACACACACACACACACCAGCAGCAATGAAGGCAGTTATTTACTCAGTTACAACTCAATTTGGTGACGTCACTATAGTTGACAGCCAATCATATTATGGTACTGGTTGTGTAAGCATGGTGGAGTTCATACATGTTGGGCTAAGGAGAGAGGGAGAGAGGGAGCAATCAAGCGAGTGTGAGTGTGAGTGTGAGTGTGAGTGTGAGTGTGTGTGTGTGTGTGTGTGTGTGTGTGAGTGTGAGTGTGAGTGTGAGTGTGAGTGTGAGTGTGTGTGTGTGTGTGAGTGTGAGTGTGTGTGCGCTCTTCTTGGGGGTTTTTAGCTAGATGTCAAAGTCGAAGTTATTGCCACAACTCAGCTCAGCTGCTGGGCGCCACTTCAAACATTCTCTTTCTGTATGAGTGTGTGTGTATACATGTTTGTGTGTGTGTATGTGTGGATATGCACACTCACCAGCAGTGCTTTCATCTGCACACCTACGGTGAAACACTGTGGGGGAGCTTGGGCTACTGAGTGCTCACACACACAGGGCTGGGGCTGCATGTTGAGCAGCCCTGCCTTTACCCCGGTGTGCTGCGAGGTGTTAACAGAGCAGAATGATCAGCAATGACTTGAAAAATACAGTCACCTATTATAACTAGTTTAAATTTAAAGGTGTAATCCACCCCCAAAATAAACATCTAAGAAGAGATCATCTGTAATCTTTGTAACCCTTTGAACCTGTTCTATCCTGAAATACAGTCCACACAACTATCCTCACATAAACCAGTGGTTCCCAAACTTCTTACTACAAGAGCACCTGTCATAAACATGTTTTTCATGGCAAACCAATGCTGATAAATTACTATATAGTATAAATACTGCATAGATAAGTATATTTTCATCATTTTTAAACTGTAATGTATTATATTTTGAACTTAACCTTTTAGGTTTATTTCTTTGATGTTTCTGTGTTTGAAATCTTAAATATAACAATATAGTTAGTGTAAATGTGTCTCTGTTTTTGTTCTGTATGTTTTCTTTTAAATGTACTGTTAAAAACTGGAAATCAGCAAATTTTGCTGCACTGATGGCACGTCTTTGGTCAGCCCAATGAAGATTATTATTATTATTATAATATAGATTATTGGCAAAAATGTAAATGAACAGTTTATAAAATAAATAAAATTGTATATAGAAGGGCATTCAAGTTAATGAAATGGTTTATATGCAATTGTGCTACAAATAAAAACAATTAACGTAAGAAGAAGAAGAAGAAGTAGTAATCAAGTTTTTTGGCCCTGACCCTGAGCTGAGACCTTTAATGTTGGCTATCTTCTGATCCCATACTTATATTGATTAGATTGTGGGTTAAATATGTACCTAGAAGTAACAACTATAGCACACTAAATCTGACACACCTTATTTTTCAGAGATCCTGAATCCAAATACTAAAGGTCCTGAATCAAAAACACAGCATTGATATCATAAATATGGCTTTTGAAATTGATGTGAGATGACCACTTAGAGAGAAGACCTATCAGTTTCTTCCCTCACAAATGACAGTTTTTTGACAAGTTAGTACTTTGCATAAACAAATGAGAGACTAACCACCATGTAGAGCATTTTTCTTGCACAACAATGTAATGACTGAAAACAACCCACAAAAATGAAACTGCTGTTTTGTCAAACCTTAACCACAGTGGCGTAATATCAGAAAAGGGTTTTATTTGTGAAACAGCTGAATTCTTGAATCTCAACTAACTGTAACTATATTATTATGCTAACATTATACTTTCTGTTTAATGTTATAATGTTTGTTAACACACTCATTTACACTCCCCACCTCTCCAGGTAGGGGATATATTTTGTTTATCAAATGGTCAGAAATAACAAGAAAATGCATAGATTTCGGTCATAAGGTAACTCATTGCCTTCACTGTACATGTACCAATCATGCTTACTGTTGTGCAAAGTAACACCCCAAAGGCCCATTTTGAGCCAGGAAAAACCCTGCACACACACACACACACACACACACACACTCCAGCTGTCACCCCCAGAAGTTGCCGACATTGCCACAATACCCCCAGAATACATCAGTGCAACAGGACCAGGGCTCAGCAATACAGTGACAGCCTGTTATGAGCACACAGACTGCTAAAAACATTCTTAACTATTCAAAATCCCTTTTCTCTACATCTACACTGCCGCCTTCAGACTCTACATTACGAAATGATAAGCAACAAGTTTTTTTCTTAAGAGAAGAGACTGGGATTCTGGAAGATGAGGGACACATCTCCCACAATCTCATTGGTTGCATTCAACAGGTTAGGAACTGGTACACTGTGGTTACAGAGTCTTCAGTTCTGCCCCACATATAATGTGCAGCAGAAATACATAGATGTATAAAAAGTGATGTCATCCCAAAGTTTCTCAGACTTTTCAGACAGAAAATTGAGCTTTTTAGATTGGGGTAATTGAAGCTTATACAGTGAGACAAAAAAACAATCACCTGATTTTATGCACCTCTGATTAATAGGTGTTTCCTATCAGCTGATTGTTGAAGTTATTTTTCTTTTGCCTCACTCTACAGTAAAAGCCTCACAATACCTGTGCAATAGCAACAAGACTTCTCAGAGGTCGCAATAAATGACACCTAGGGCGCTTCAAAACTATTCATTGTGCAGAAAAGTCTTTTCACAAAAGAGTATAACTTCTCAGTGAATTTCACATTTGTCTCTTGTTTTTTACTTTCTGCAAAACGATGCAAAATGTTAAGCTCTAAATACCACCAATATTTTCAACTATTAACAATCATATTGGGGCAGCTGTGGCTCAGGAGGTAGAGCTGGTTGCCTGTTAATCGGAAGGTCGGCAGTCCTTGTGTCCTTGGGCAAGATACTGAACCCCCAACTGCCTCTGGTGGCTGTTCCACAGGTGTATGAATGTGTGTGAATGGCCAATGCAGATGTAGCGTAAAAGCGCTTTGAGTGGTCGAAAAGACTAGAAAGGCGCTATACAAATACGAAGCATATTTTGTTAAATGTTTAGATCACTACTATATTTCTTTTGACTTCTGTGCATGCTGAGCTAAAAACTGCCAATACACTCCCATTAAGTTAGCATTGTTAGCACTGATTGGCATTGCTCAATGCTGCCTAATTAGCTAGTTAACGAGGTCGGTAACGTACGCAGAAACCAATACTTGCAAATTACTGCTCTCACATTAATACAATAAAAGAATTTTACTCACTGAATAAACTGGAGCTACCATTAACCGCACAGCAAGCAATATTATTCCTCCCGTATTTGCATGACAAAAGTAATAAACACGACTGAGAAGTCAGTTTAAGTGGCTGGAGTTAGCTGGTGACAGCTAGCTAGAGAACAGCGGATTGTGGGTGTGGCCATGCATTCGATCCAAACCCATGATTGATCAATCAAACCCACCAATAGAAACTCTCATCTCAACAATTTTGACTCTCAAAATGATTCGACTCGCAAAACTTATTAACTTGCAAAACTTTGACTCGCAAGGACAACTTTTTGACTTGCATTCAAAGAGGACAATTAGCAATTTAAAGTTTTTGTGTTTGTTTTTTAATTACAAACTTGATTTTTGATTGCAGTGCGATAAATATGCTCTGAAACCAGTTTCTTTTTTGCTTGCATTAAAAAGACACAAAAAAACCTTCATACCTGCTGAGACAGATCCGAGGCCACCTGGGACCGTGTGCCTCTGGGAATGCCCGAGAGCACACCATAATCGGCACTGCGTCTCCCTCCTCCTTTACCTTTCCTGTATTATTAGAGTTGATGCTACAAATTAATAAGAGTGATTAGAGAATATATCAATATGGAAGCAATATCGAATGGCTTCAATTATTGCCCTTTTGCTTCCCAGTCTCTCCGCTACTGAATTGTGCTTTAAGTTAATTTCCCTGATTAATGCCAAAGATTTTATTTACCTAGTGGTCATCTGTATTTTCACAAATTAATACATTTACAAAGATATCATTCACTGCTCTATCTGTTTTACGGCGGTCCCCATTCATTCATAAATTGGTCATATAAGTTCGACAAACCTTTTATTTAAAAGAAGTTGATTACGTGGTTTGTGTATATGAAGTATTGTGGTCACTGTACATGAGTCAGGAACTTAGTATCAACTAGGGATGCACCTAAATGATAATTCTTGCCTGAAGCCGAATACAATGCTGAATACCAAACAAGTACATTCTCATTTATTCCATTTTATTTTTAACATTGCAGAAGTCCATTTACTTTTAATGGACACATCTAATATGTTTTACACTTTCTGTGAATATAATCCAGTTAAACCTATTTCCATCCTGTAGAGACACCTTATTTTGAAAAACATCTGTCCCAATTTGATATTTAATGTTGTATGTGGTTCTCGTATCGCACAACATGAAGACTTCCCAGCCTCTCTTCAGGTAGGACTCTCATACTGCAACACTTGTCTTGGTAAAGAGAGAAACTGATAGGATAAAGTCGCTAACCTGCCTGTCAGCTCGCTCTGGTCCGTTTTAGTGGATTTACCATAAAGACTTGAATACGCGTGCACTCCAAATTTAGGTGCAGCTAGGTAAATCGCCTTCTCATAAACAAGTGACAGAAACACTCAAAGCGGTTCAGATCGTTGCCTTTTCTAAGACGTCGGCCACAGATGGAGTGGATGTGCTAGGAGACAATTCAGCAGAATAGTGTCTGCAAACGGCCATTTTTGTCTCTCTCTTCCACACTGCCGACATGTCAACGTAGTAGTTTGGTAAAATTTCTTCCGTCTTTTGACTTATTAGGTCGATCACCAACAGTGTTTTTTTTTCTATTTTCGGCCGATTAATTTGGGTGGCTGAACATTCAGTGCATCGCTAGTACCAACCTCCAGAATTGGGTCTGGATTAATGAATTGGCTATTGTTTTGCCTTCTGTAATCACTCTAATTCTTTTTTCTTACCAATTAATGTGTTTATGATGATTTTGTGAGACCCTTTGAGACTTATGAATTATAACATAGTAACATATTTTGATGCCTTTGAAGTCTTTGCGGAGGACAATGGAATTCCATCACAAATTGGGTACATTTTAGCACTGTAGCTGCAAAGGTATGGAAGCCATCTCATTTAGCAAATGTGGCAGCAGCATATCTACAGTTAAAACACACTCCTTTGTTAACATAAATGTGTAAAAAACATTATCACCAAGACAAGCTGTTCTAACAAAAACACTCTTTCTAGTACCGAAACATAAAAACACTGTTCCACTACCATCGCTTTGCTTTCCGTCACAGTTCCCTACAACAACATATCAAACAGCAACATAGAAAGAGAGAGCTGGCACAAAAAAGAATTATATTGGAAAATAATTAAATAATATATAAATAAAAAATATAGAATAATAGAAGGATTTGGAAGAAAGAAAGACAGACAGATGGAAAGGAGAAAAAAATGGAAAGGAGAGATATTTAGTTCACGGTCATCACAGTTGCAGATCCCTCACTGGTCTTGCCATCTTGTAATTCAGACTCCTATGTTCCTCTCATTCTCTGACTCTCCTTATGGGTGACAGTTGGGTGTCTCTATTTGGTGCCAATTAAAGATTGTTCAGCGTTGGCGTGGCGCTGAGACTCAAGGCTGTGAAGTCTCCGGCCCCCACAGCTCCCAATTTACCCATCAAAGATTCCCATCCACAATCCGACCACTTAGGAAAGTTACACTGCTCCTTAATAACTCCCTCACTGGTCATTATTGCTGGAGGGAGTTAAGTGAAAGAGCAACCTTTTGATTGGTGAGGGAAGCAAGAATAACTATTTCTGATAAACTTTACAAAAGGGGGGCGAATTCAGTCCCTGATGGAAAAGGACTTTGAAATAACTCATTTACAAAGAGCGCTAGAACGGTGTGTCTTTGAGTGACAACTAGCAACCATTATAAGCAAATGATGAGGTCTGGCAATACGCAGTTGATGTGTGAGGTTTCAAAGCAACATTGGGTGACCATCACTCCATAGAGGAGTAATGTTGGTGACTGAGATTGCTAATCCAGTCTCAGCTCCAACACTCCCCTTTCACCAACTATGAATATTCTGCCTAGACCACTTATCTTAACTGGAACGATATACAGTTCTCTTTGCCCAGGACAACTTTACTTTAGTCTATCACACTAAAAAACAAAAACAAACACATGCTTTATAACATTCTTTTAGAAAGTCATTGGTCATTTTTTGTTGGAGTCTTGTGTACAGAATACAGTTTTGTGTTTATTAGTGTTGATTATTATTTTAAGACCTAATTTCTGGACATACTCAATTGATCCCGATGATTCGATCACTCCGTTCAGACAAAATCACAAACTTTGACACCTTAGATTCAAGCATATGCTGATATTCTCTTTGGTGAATGACGATCAGGAGGAAATGCACATTTCCCAGACCTCAAATTGTATTAGTTTGAGGTATGACCTTGCAATATACAGTTGCACAGGAAAAGACCATTAGTCTTTCAGTAATTCAGTTGACAATGTGCAGTTGACGTTTTAATTGGCTTGAATCCACCTTACGGTTTCTATAAAAGACTTACACTTGCTCACACAGAAAAGACACTGAAACACACACAGACCTGTCAGTCCTATTTCCACAAACTAGTGCCATTCACATATTTTATTTATTATATTTCCATATCCATTGCCTGTGTTATTGGATTGTTATCCACAACATTGACTATGCAGCTTTATTAGTTTAGTGATCCTGCTATTATTATGTTTCCTTTGTCTTTATTTTTCCCAAGCTTTTCTCCTTTTTATCATTTATCCTTCTTATTTTTTTATGTATTAAATGTTTGAATCACAAAGATTGCATTTAACATATATTATTCTATTAGTTGCTCTGACTTGTATAAGACTAATTCATTATTTTTAAATATGTCATTGTGCTGCATATGCTTAATGTAACATCATGTGTATTGAAGCTCTGCACTGTATGTTCTCACTCATGATTTCACTGGGCATGAGCAAGATGTTAGATGCTCCCACATACGCTATGAACTATGGGTTAATGATGGTGGTTCACAGTTGGAGCGGTTTCATTTCCATTCACAGATTGGGTCTATACATGATAACAGTGCTGCTCAGCTTTAATGATGCCAGATTCAAATATCATGAAAGCATAGTTTTGACATTCAAGTGTAGGCTGAAAAGCTGTAGGTGATCATTCACAGCCGGATTGGTTAAACCAAGCTGAGGAGTGCAGGGTGCTTTTATGTTATGATATTTTCTGTTGTTTTGACATTGTTTCTAGCTGTGCTTTTACATTTCTTACTTTGCCTTCAGTTCTCCTGCTGTTGATTTAGCCATTTGCTACATAGCTGCAGCCTGATTTACTCTTCACCCTATCAGTTTAGTTTTGTTTCCAGCCAATTGTTGTGTAAAGATTTGGGATCATTTCTAAAAACAAACCCAAACCAAAATATGAAATAATGTATTCCCAATAGCCAGTGCAACGTAAAAAATGTGACCACTGGTTACTTAAAAAAATTATGGCAACAAAGTGACACGTAATTTAATTGAATAGATTTTAAGAACTACAAATTTGATTAAAAAGTATTAAATAAATTAACTAAATTTAAACAAAAACTATAAGTAGATGGTAATAAAAACAACAGTTAAAATTTGTTGGATTTATTAATAGCATGCCAACTAATGTGTTATATAGCTAAAAAATTTTTTAGTAAACCCAAATCAATTTTGTGAGAAAATGTATTTATATTTAATAAGTTTCCAGGCAAAAGTAATTAAGATTTACTAAATATTTGGTGGTAATTGATTTAGATGACTAATTATCTGACTGAAATTGATTTGAATTTACTAAATAAAATAAATCAGATCAACTCATATTTTAGCACATTGTAGCACAAATCTATTGAATTATATTGAATGTCACTTTGTTGCCATAATTTTTCTATGTGTAATCTACTCAATGACGCATTCTTGCTGCCACAGTTTACTCCACAGATCACCATGCATGAAAAGAACAGCAGTTAAACATTTATTTGTGCAACGTTTTGTAAACATTTATATCTGATATGTTTCCATTTCTTCAAATTCCAAATCAAAATACTGAAAACTGAACTCAGAAATTCAATAGGCCTCCTTTACAACAAGTTGCAGCTCCTCCACAGATAGAAGAACCAACACCTCAACTCGGTCATCAAATATTACTCAGAGAATGTCTCCTTCAGTAACAGTTTGTAGGTCCTTCACAGTGAGTGGGTCATCGTGTGACAGTTTTGACAGTGACTTAATAGTTCCATTTCATTCTGTGAGGGTCCCATTTCTTAAGCTAGTACGGTAACTTATTCTTGAGGCTGTTCACTCCTGGGGACAGTTTTAAATAATCCAGCTTGAGGAGGAGTTTCTGGAAGACTTCAAGCGTGTACCTGAGTTCCTTGGGATAGGCAAGATTAACTGCATATGCCAAGCCAACGACCATGGAGCACGCCCAGAGCAGCCAGATCTTTCCCGCCCTCTACCATGATATCAGTGTCGTCAGGATCGTCAGACGTTGTAGTCTTGATGATTTTCATCCTTTGTAGAGCAAGGCACTGTGACACATTGTCTTCATCAGCATCCTGAAATAGCATGAACATTGTGTATTTAAGACTGTACAACCAAAGTAGAATGTCCTAATTGAACAACTCCCAAATTGCTTCTAACACTTTGGGAAAAGAAATCTGAGATAATGCACTTGCAGAAGAATATTTTCATGCCAGGTACAGGTAAAATGAATCATTCAGCTCACAAACAAACCATTGCTAATTTCTTCTCAGAACTTGGTGAATAGCTTTTTCTACAATCATTAACACAGGCTGGCACCTGTAAACCAATCTCTATGTCACTATAAGCTCATTCCTGAAGCTTGAAGTCATCCACAACATCAGCATCAACTATGCTCCTTCACTTATTTTATAAGTTGTCTCATTCTCTTTGTAAAAGTGCCTCTCAGCACCTTTGTGAATAGCTCTAAGGAAGAAACTTTTAGCTGGTAACCTTAGGGTCCAAATTATAAATATATAACATTATATAAATATAAAATCGAGCTATTAGTATTGCATTTCTTGGGAAGAAGGGAATACTTTGACTTTGAAAATGGTTCCCATAGCCTAAAGGTAATGCCCTCAAATGTCAACTTTGTGCATTCCTTGTCCACAATACAAAGATATTCAGTTTACGTTCATAAAGGAGTAAAGAAACCAGAAAATATCTTGGTACAAGCGTTCTGCATGCTTATTGGCTCGCTGACACTGATGAGGTTTACTCGTTAGATTACAAATTTGGCACTAAATGACAAGGCACTTTTCAATACTCGAAAGTATCTAAACAATTTGGTCAGTGCAATAAAAGTATGAAAGTTCAGTTTCCAGCCCTAGAGATGAGAACGAGATCTCCTTCTTTTTAGATTATCCAAGGTACACCATCAGACACAGAATAACAATTACAAACAATAACAAAATAAACAGTTGATCAGGTTGTAGGATTGTTCGGAGCCTAAAATTACAGACAAACATAATTCAAGTTCATGGTGTAAAAATCATCCACTGTCCTAAAACGTGAATCCTTGATGTCTCATGGACCATTGTAATGAAACACTTCCTGCCATTACCAGGAATGTGTTGGTCCCAGCTAAGAAATAGTGGATAGCACATACACCCCCATAAAATCACAACATTTTACACCCCGTCTTTTGTATGAATTAAACAAACAAGACATAACATGTTAATCTGTGAGCTTTACATGTGCTGGTAGGCACATTTTGTGTTCCTTTGGACAGTGCCAGACAATCTTCTGAAAACGCAAATAAAGGTAATACCCAAAATGTTGACCTATTCTTTTAAGCAGCAAGTACACAGAGCTGAGTTGCAGATTTGATTATAAAATAAGACATTAGAAAACATAATAGTCATTGAAGGGTACCTTGAGTAGGATAGCCTGCAGCCTCAACCCCATGGTTCTGCCCTCAGAGAGGAAGAGGTTCAGAAGCCTGGAAGTCTGGGAAAGACAAAAAATGAAACCGGCTCTGAAGCCTCAAATATCAAGTTTACATATTGTTCTTACAACACTTTTAAAATCCTTGTTTGAGTGTTGAATTCGAGCGAGTAATTAAACCCTTAATTATGAAGGACTGCCATAACAGTTTGAGTCCAGCATTATATTATATAGGGTTTACTGTCATTGTGCTTTGTCATTATGTGTAAAGTTAGCTCTGGGTGGGAAAAGCCAGCCAGCAGCAGTGCTGATACGGTGGATTATGAGCTGTACATTAGCTGCCAAGTAAACATCCGACTTCTTTGATAAAAAATGCTTCTTCAGTACAATTTACCTGACAAAACTTTAAATTTAATTTGTAATTAGCGTTAACGTTACTCACCTCTGAAAGTAAGTTACTACATTTGTGCATTAATGCAGTCTCTAAGGCTATCTAGCTTGTTACGGCGGAGGAGGGGTGGAAGCTCGAGCCAAGGCCAGTAAAATGACGTTATTGGTAAAATTGGCAAAAGTAGATTAGCTGGGCATTATATATAAATTATACATGAAATTCTAACATGGAAACGAACACAGGCTGACTTAGAATGACTAACGTATATTTTGACTTAACACAGACAGTAAAGTTGGAATGTTTAGTAACCTGCAGTAAAGCATGTTCAGCTGCAAACTGTTACAGCAGCTTGGTTATACAATTTTCATTAACTAACAATAATTAAACCTAATGAAACACGTCTTACCTTTGAGAAGATGGTGGTCCCTGACAAATGTGGCAGATGACGATGTCCATGTGGTGCAAAGCAGCTTGGGCGGAAGTGTAAGATGATTAAAACCAAAGACCTCCAAATGAGTAAAATTAATACATTTTCTGCATCTTTGACTTTCCTGATAAAATATAATTAATTCTACTTAGTGATTCATAACCGATTTTATTCAAACTAAATTGAGTAAAATGTAATTAATAAATAATAAAAATTTGTTGAATTCAGCTCGACATGATTCCAAACTGAACATAGTATTTTTTATTATGTAAAGGTTACTAATATTTATTTACTAAATATTAATTAACCCTAGTCTCAGTTTTTACAGTGTATATAAATACTGTCAGCACTATTACATAATAACTCTAAATTCATAACAATGGTAGATCATTGAGGGGCATATTCCACAATGTCACTTTATAAATACACTAACGTTTCCACTATAGGTTTCTTACCAAGTCTTTGGAGCTCTATCGGATGGATAACCACCATTCCTTTACAAGATAGTCCCTCATTTATATATAACCTTTGTTTAATCAGACATGAGAGAGACATGGGTATAGCAGCAAAATTCCTGTGGTAAGTTCTTGTTAACTTTAAGAGAGGAGTAATTCACAGGAGGGCTCTGCAGCAGGTGATTAAAACCACTCAGAACATCATCGATACCCATCTACCGAGCATCAGTGATATCGGAGGTGAGGCCTGCACAGAGTCCAAAGGATACTAAAGAACAGTACATCTAGCCACAGCCTGTTCACCCTGCTGCTGTCTGACAAGAGATACAGAAGTCTCTGCTGCCGCACCACCAGACTGCAGAGCAGCTTCTTTCATGATGTGAGACTCCTCAACTCATCCTCAGCCCTGCACCATAATTAAATGACATGGAACATCACCATACGTGAACATCACCATACCACATACACGTGTGCTGTACCTTGTAACTGTATCTATAGTATTTATTTCAATTGTATTTTAATTTTAAATATTTGTATTTATGACTACAATTTTCATTTTATTGTGCAGCCCTAAATAAACGTAGCATTGCAGTGTACTACAACAACCTATGAAAAAACTATGAGACAAGAGATTATTTCTAAACTCAAGAAAACTTTCAGAATTAGACTAAAGAGTCCACTCTTAAAGGAAAAAAAACTGCTACTTGGACTTTTTTCTGTGCTGGATCTAATAGTAACTGACAAACAACCTTAAAAAGGTTTAAAGAACGCTATAAAGAGGAGAGGAAGAAGGAGACACATGCCAAGGACACGGGAGGGTGTGTCGGTGCGATACCCAGCATGACGTCTGCTTCTGTGAAGAAATTGGTTCAAGGATGCAACAACATTAATAAATGATGCTGCACACACAAACACACACTCACATCGCACACATAAAAAAAAAACACAGCATTGCTTGGCATAGGGGTTGAAAACAGCAGGAACCCTTCCTCGGCAACACTCAGAGTGGCTACAGTATGGACTTTTATATGGGTCAACCATTGGTTTCACTGGCCAAGCATGCTTCATACATAGACTGATATTAAGACTAATAATCAAACAGTTAACCTTTGGTTGTGTCGGGAGAGAAATCAGACAAGACTAAAGTACAGGAGGAAACACTAGATGCTTGATGATGGATGCTAACATATCTCTCTCTGTTCATTCCAAGCAGCTCATCATCTATGAGTCACACACATACAAACACACACACAATCACACCAGTATGGCTCCCCTTGAGGATTACACTACGGGGGGTTTGTCCCAATTAGCACAGAGTCAAGGTGTTGAAGCAGACATACTGAGCTAGCCGGTTATGGCAACTGGGAACACACTGAGCCAGTACGCTAGCTAACTGCTAACTAGCCTACTTCACAGGCACAGCAGGCCTTTTATCAAATAAACACTTTCATCCACAAGCTCTTGAGGGCACAGGCTGCAGCTCTAACTGTCACGGTGATGGGGTTTTGGTTTTTGTATTTCCTGTTTTGTTTTGAAGTTGTCTGCCTCTGGTGACCTTGTCTTGCTTTGCTTCCTGTCTGTCCTGATTGGCTAATGTTTCTCACCCGTGTAATCACCCAGTCTGCTTGTGTGTATGAGTCCGTTTCCTCCCTGGTCTTTATCATTCATCTCATTATGTTGTCAAGTGTCTCAGCTTGTTGCCTGTCTTTTTAGATTTCTTGCACTCTGGATTTCTGTCAGTACCTGTTGTTGGAATTGTTTCTTCCTTGGACTGCCTACCACATTAGTTTCTGTGAGTTACTATCCCTTGGTTTAAAACAAAACCACTAACTGCATCCGGGTCCAAATCCCTGTTTCCTCTGTCTAAACTTGGCAAACCTGACATTAACATGACTTCTGTAACATTTTTATGCCAATGACTCCATATAGACAGGTGTTTAGCCAAGGATGCCGACAAAGATAAACCGCTATGGAGATGTTAGTAGTCTCCCAGATCAGCACTTGCTGCTGAATATAGTCCTCCATCATCCTTCATCTGTGCTGTATTGCTGCTACATCGGAGCCTAAAGACAATGATGACCTGCCTGTCATTATAACTGTACCCATCGGTTTTCCATTCTACTTTATACCACAGTGAAAGCCATAGCTACAGTCACGCATCAGTGCAATTTTACAGCCCACACACAAAACTGTGTCTACAGATTATAGCTTTATCCTTGAAGTCACTATTTGCGGCAATGTTGTGTTAAGACCTGTAGGAACATACTGAGAAGTCAAGTTAAATCATGTTTTTCATGTGGCAACACTCCGGTTGTTATGTTTACAGTATAGCCTTCTAATGTACTTTAAAGGTATTGATTTAAGAGCCATTGTGAGTACAGTCCCAAACTATAATGGTGATTTGTCTCTGAGTCACAGCATGTGTGTGCGCATGTGTTTGTGTGTGATTGTTTAGGGGTGGTTGGTATCGTCCAGCGTGAAGTAGTTTCATTACGGAGTCTGAAAAGCAGATGGTGGTGGGGGCGTAGGGGGTGCGGGGGGGTGGTTGGCTATTCACACCAAAAGTCTGTTCTCCAGGGAAGACCTTAGCAGGTGCACCATACTGCTACACAGACAGAATGTATGGAGTGCACCAAGACTCAGCGCATGTGTGTGTGCGTGCGTGCATAATGTCTGCTACACCAACAACACACCAAAGTAAACTGATAAAAAATAATTGAAAACTGAGGGGCATATGTATTCTTTTAAAACTGTTTTCACAAAGCGTTGAGCATTTACACCACATGGCATTAAAACTATTGTAGGTAAAATTAATCACATTCCATTTGACTACAATTAGTGCCAATTAGTCATACAATTAGGAAAATATACAATTAGTCAATACAATTAGTGCCAAGGATACAATAACGCTCCACTGAAAACACTGGGCTGAGACCATGTGGCACTAATCAATATTTTTTTTTAGCAGTTTGGAAATGTGTTCAGTCCAATGAGCCTTTTTCAGTTTTAAAATTACAGACCTTTCTGCGTTTGCACATCCCGTCCAGACAAAAACTGTGAATCCGAAGACCTAAAACGGAGAAGTTTGAAAACACTGCTGACCCCGTTTTCGTTTTGAAACTCATTTTGTGTGGACAGGTGAAAACGATGAGTCTGATGCTCACTTTTACACCAGCACGTGCATGCATTGTGTACGTGAACGACCATCATTTCTGAACGCTAAAGGTAGGTGTATGATATTGAACAGGAACGTCCAAGTAAGGAGATGGTTGGGGTAGACGGATGGGCCAAAAACTGGACTTGAGACAACTGTTCATTTCCCTTGTAAAACAAAAAACATTGAGCGTTTTTATTGAAGTTACGTAGGGTGCGTCAAGGAGTCAGTTGGGAGTGAGAATGTGTTGGTAGTGCCATCGCCCAAGTGTATTTTCTGCAAAGTTAGGGTATCAAGTTTTTCCCATTTCCTATAGTTGACTAAAATAAAAGTACGAAAAACAAGCCGTTATTAGTTTTTTCTGTTAGGATTCATAGAATGAATAATGAAATAGTGCGCAGATTCTACGCCCCTGATGATAGGCTATTTCCAATATTGCCATTGGCTGAGCATGTTGATGCTAAATATCTTCACTTTTTGTCCTTTCTAAAGGACAAAAAGTGAAGCAGGAAATAAACAATGCTATTACTCACCCTCCTGCTCACTAAAAGCAAATACTGTACATATTTTCCTATAATTTCTTCTCAAATAAGTTTAACATAAGTGCCAATATGTGAAAACAAGTAAAATATGAAACTGATTTTGGTTTTAGTAAAGCTGCTTTACTGAGTCACAAAAAGTGAATATGTCTTTTTAATAATCAGGATTTCTAACCATTAGTTTTATTTTAAACACAGACTAGTAGATCGTTCATAATAACATTTTTCAATAATTTCATATTTTTTATAGAGAATATCAATTTTAATATATCCAAGTAATAGGGGACAGAGCTGACTAAGCTGTGGCAGGGAAGGAAAATCTGTCATCAGCATCTTTTCCGCCCTCGTGGTTTCAGTGGTTTGAGGCATGAGAGCATTGTTTTTGGATGTTTTACTCTGCCTGTATGTCTGACTAAAAACAGAACTGAACTGCCTGCATAGTTTTCCTTTACACATTTTGCACTTAGTTTTGTTAATATTTTTCCACACAGCTGGACTGTAAGCTGACATTTTAGAATTATATGCAATTGGAAGAAACAGCTGCAGTTGAAAAGTTCCATCCATTGCCAACTGCTTATCCTGCACACATCTGCTGGAGCCAATCCCAAAGGCAGGGTACACCCTGGACAGGTCGCCAGTCAATCGCAGGGCCACACATAGACAGACAAACACTCAGGGAACCCATGCAGACACAGGGAGAACATGCAAACTCAACACAGAAATATAATAGCACTTCAAAGTTGGACTACAACAGTTTGTCAGAACTTTTTTCTTGAGGTAAACACATCAGCAACACATATAGTGTATGGAACAACTAAAATGTCAAACGCATCTTAGACCTTTTCCCATCTCCATGCACCTTGGAAGTAGGTGAAGTTCTGCCAGAAATCCCTACTCTGCTTTTTCTTCTTACCAAATTGTCATTGTGGTAATGCTTTGCAGAATAGCCCAATGTCAACATTCTTTCTGGTTGGATGACAACAGTTAATCGTTGTTTTGTATATTATGAAATGGATGAATTATTAAATTACACAGGACTTGTTTTTTTAACAATGTAAAAATTGCATTTAAAGGAATACCACAAAGCACTTCAGACCTTATGGAGAACAAACCCTCAAACTGAATGAATGTGAATTTCAACTAATGCAAAATCTCACACTCTCTCTCTCTCTCTCTGTGAGTGTCACCTCTTATTACAGTTACAAAAATTGTCATAACAGAAATCTGCACAAACAAGCAAACTAGGAGGGCTACAAGTTCCCTGGTTTTAACAAGCACTCTCCACAATATGCATCTGACAGCTTTTGAAACTATCTGGTGTGTGTGTTCATTATACTATTTGCTGGGATTGTCATTACTTATTGATAGGGTGTCTGTTTAAAAGGCAGCATCACAGCGGTAGGTGGCACAGTACTGTCATAAACACACACACACACACACACAAGTACATGTTATATACATTTGTTGCTTCCAGAACTAAAGGAAATCACCAAGAGGCCATGTTTTCAGTCTTACTGTTCCTCTCTCTGTCCCCTTTCTCTCTTATCTCACTCTTTTGTCTCATTTTCTCTCTCTTTCTCCTCTCTGTTTCTTGTGCCACTCTTGTGCCACAACTTTTGGAATTTGGTCCTTCAATAACTACATGTTTGAGGATGATCAGCCATGAAGTTAACAGTGAAAATCCATTTAATACTACATTTTAGTAAAAACACTTTTACATATAGGTGGCGCTAGAATTATGAATCGTAAATGCCATATGGGCCATATTTGATCAGGAAAGGTCCCTCCATAGCCATATGAAGTCCTAGATTGGCTTGTGTTGGACATCTGTGGATGACAAATGTCATGCCAACGAGATAGAGTTGACATACAATAGTGTGTCATGCAGTCTATTGGTAGTCTATTATGTAGTCATCTAATTAGAGTTGCATGGTATGACTGTGGAGATTTGGCAATTCCATTTCCGCTGCAGGAGCTCAGTGTTCCCCCTACCATTGCCCTTTGAATGGGTATTTCAGCAGGGGTGGTTTGTTCATTAGGACGATCGGGCGACGCACCACCAAGCCGGGAAAGGCAGGTCAGGACACTTTGCCTCTAAATATCGTTGTCCAATCAGCGAAAAGTCATGTTCCGTGGAGTCCCGCCCATTTCTTGTAATTTCAGTCTGGTTGAAAATTGCCCAGATTGCTCTTCTGAAAACGCAGTACAGTACTTGCTCTGGTCCTTGCTCTGTATGAAGAGAAGGCTGAAGCAGGTAGAGAGAGAGGACGGACTCGCCGTATGTGGGTTCATGACATTCATGATGATTTTTCCATTAATGCTAAAGTAGTTGCCTTTACATCCAAAGGTGTCTTTGAGGGTGAACTCATCTGTTGATGATTACTATTGAATGTTCATTCATTGCAGACACTGTCAGTGAACTTCAGGATGTAGCTGTTCACAAATACTGTTCAGTATGTAGACTAAGTAACAATCCTTGTCTTATGACCATGGTCACCTTAGCCATCATCACAACAATTGCCCCCCACTGAGAAATTTGTCAGGAACCACTATTGCACTTCAGTAGTCTAAAAATCAGAGGTGCAAAAATATTCTACTTAAGTAAAAGTATGATTACTTTGATGAACTCTTACTTAAGTAGAACTAAAGTTACTATTATAAAAATTTACTCAAGTAAAAGTAAAAACTAGCTCATTTAAAATTTACTCAGGGTAAATGTTACTTAGTTACTTTTTAACCTCCTTAAATGACTTATTTATACTGATTTAATATCTTATTTATCCGTATACTTATTTAATTAAATTGCAGTCTTTTGTGATTTGAAAAGGGAACAACGCCATATGGCGCATTAATTTTAGTTGGTTTGACAGAACAACAATGACATTTAATGTTAAAATGAGAAGTTTGACAATGTTTTTGCTTCATTAGGAAACTGTGGCTGAACAGCTTAAACTCATTCAAACAGGTGGTAATTTTCTCATCTTGTCTTATTAAATATTAGTGCTGCATTGATCACATCCTACCACAGAGACTGGAATATTTAATTGCAATTAAAGGAACCTCTCTAAACTTGGTTATGTCCTATTCATCAGATCAACTATGTTTGTATACGTTAATGATGAATCCTCCATGCATGCTAAAGTGCTATTCATAAAGTTCCACAAGGTTCTGTGCTTGTTACAATCACATTCTCCTGATATGTGCTTACATTAGGCAACATTTTTAGGAAACACTCCATAGACTTTCATTGTTATGCAGAAGAGATCCAATTATATATATTAATCAAGCTAGATTGAACCAATCAGTTAGCTAAACTTATGGACATAAAAACCTGGATGACCTGCAGTTTTCTGATGTTAAACTCAGACAAAATTGAAGTCAAGGGCACAGGTTTCACTGGAGGGGACACATTAAGTAGGGTGGTGTGGGGAAGTTTGAGCACACTTGATTTCCTACATTCTGGTGAATTTTTATGTAGCTATTTTAACCTTTAATGCATCATTTATTGTAGAAATTGCTTTATTTAAAAAGGAATCACAACATTTTGGTGGCATTTGACAATTCAAAATATAAAAATATAATAGATTATAATGCAGTAAGGTTCTTAGGCATTCTTTATTGCTTTCAAATATGTATTCTCCTGTCCTCAACTTTACTGATTTAACATCATCCCTGCTGATTCAACACACTTGTAGGCATGATTTAGTCTCCCTCCTGTCTTTTGTTTTTGGCACCTATTCATGTCTAGTGTTGGGCTTAGTTACCTCCAAAATGTAATACACTATAGATTACTAGTTCCAGTCATTTGAGAGAAATTAGTTATATTACAATATTACTGTGGCTGGGATTGGCTCCTTTTGGGTAGCATTCTATACAGGTCAAAATGAAAATCGCAATATGTTACTATTGTAGTTTCTTGTAATATATATAATGGGCCTAGTGTACGGCTGAACTTTCATTGGGGTTTCCCTTTGTGTTGTCAGTGTTATGGTACTTTTGTGCAAATGCCTGAATTATTGTTTTCTGCACTAAAGCTGTTATTGTTTCGTTCACACACGGAAAGATTTTGCATTAAGGGAGTCCTCGGTGTAAATCAAAAGTCTTAATGAATCCTTTCTAGTTGGGTGGCATCAGACTATAATCTTAATATATCACATTCCTCTGCAAAACCATCGTGCTCTGTTTTCAGGCCAGTACAGAAGCTTCCGTATCTGTTATGAATACAAATTTGAATATTTGCTGATTTACAAAGTGAACTTATTATGACCCATCTAGAAACACATCCTTGCAGCTGTTGTGTCCATGTTGCTCAGACAAAGAAATGTTGACCGTCCCTCCTAGTGTGTATCCAGATAGCCATCATGGTGTATTGTCTGTTTTTACATTACACTCTCTCCAGGTAAGCCTCTGAGTTACACTGTAATCCTCTACTTGGCATGGCAGGCAGGCTACCTGCCTTTGTGCTTGTGTGTGTGTCTGGTGGAGACTTTTTGTTTCTCTAGTTATATGTATGAGAGTGTGTCAATGTGCCATTATGCATGTGTGCACACAAGGAGGAACCTCTGTGTGATGATGTGTGTTTGTGTGCGTGGATATCAACATGCTAGGCTGCATTTCATCTCAGGGCTTAGGGCTCGTCTTAGAGTAGCAGAGACTCAGGTGTTAGAATTAACACACACACGCATACACACACACACATAGTAGTGATCATCATTCTGTCTGCACGCAAACACTCAAACACATACACACAGCTTGTGGCTCTGCACAGGACAGTGGTTTCTTGTGTATGATTTAATAGAATAGCAAGTAAAGCAGCAGCATGCCAGAGGACAGCTGGCAAATTTACCACTTCAATAGTGTCTTCTGCATCTCTCTGTCTTTCTTTCTCTCTTTCTATCCCTTCAAATAAACACCAAATGTGTGTATGTCTCAAGGAACAGACACAGCTATCTACAATAACTGCATAATGGCTCTTTCATTCGCGATATAATGGATGTAGTAACTTGTTACATTACAAGATCACCATTACAGTTTTTTTCAATTGCTAAGATGCAACGGTCAAAACTGAAGCCACTTTTTCAAAACACTTCACACAGTCTGCATTACCAACATGCATCTTGGCCAAACAGTTAATCTCACCTCCAAAACTCACTCAAACCACCAAAACACTTCATATAAGTCTCAAAATAAACTTGTTCAACCAAAACACTGGCAACAAGTCTCATTTTCACTCATAACAAATACAAACATAACTTTATCTTCAAAATGTGACAGATTATTCATATAAATCAGTATTTTATATAGAATACAGTTGTTCTCAGTCACTTTGGTACATTTCTCAGATCAGAAGTGAAATTCTACTTGTTCAGCCTCCACATCATCTAGTTACGTGTGCACATCATATAGCATGTAAAAGCAATTTGTCAAATTGATCAAAATTGCAAATGCTTTGACACATTTATGCAAATCATTATGTAAAATTGTCTGCGGTTTCCTACATTATCAGTTACTTATGTCATGTTGATCATGATGTATTATACGGCTATATAAAATGTCTAGTTTTTTTCTGCATGCTCTGTCAGCAGTACAGACAATAGACTGTAACTGTAAATAACTGTGAATCCTGTCCAATCCCTTGCAATGTATGACTCTGTACTGTTAAAACTGATCTTTTGGACAAAGTATGTTAGCATTTGAAAAATGTGCTGCAAATAAGTTTTGCAGGTGGTGAAGAAGGAATGAGAAAAAAAGTTCATGGATTTTGGAGAAAATAGTCATTGAATGCATTTTGTGTGAAAGCAATGAATAATGACTAACTGTGTGAGGAGTTTTGACAATGTGACTTCAGTTTTGACCAATGCATGTTAGCAATTGAAAAAAAAATGGATAAAGTTAGCATTAATTCATTACATTATACAGTTTTACTGAGAAAAAGTAAAGTCAACTTTATTTTTATAGCCCATTTAAAAACAACAGGAGTTGACCCAAAGTTTAAATGAACAAACAATATTTACCATTGTGTATCCAAATACACAATACAACACTATTAAACCAATATACATCAATAAAAGGAATATTGAGAACTAGGTAAAAATCTTATTTAAAGAAACTAAAAGGAAGAACATATATAAGAACAATGTCAGATTAAAATGGTGTGAGAGAACAATTAAAAATAAGGGACAGAATCAGAGATCATATTTCTCCTGTTTTAGCTTCTCTACATTGGCTTCCAGTGAAATCCAGAATAGAATTTAAAATCATTCTTCTTACCTACAAAGCTCTTAATGGTCAGGCACCATCTTATCTTAAAGAGCTCATAGTACCTTACTACCCCACCAGAGCACTGCGCTCCCAGAATGCAGGGTTACTTGTGGTTCCTAGAGTCTCCAAAAGTAGACTAGGAGCCAGAGCGTTCAGCTATCAAGCTCCTCTCCTGTGGAACCAGGTTCCAGTTTGGGTTCAGGAGGCAGACACCATCTCCACATTTAAAAGTAGGGTTAAGACTTTCCTCTTTGATAAAGCTTATAGTTAGGGCTGGCTCAGGTGAGTCCTGAACCATCCCTTAGTTATGCTGCTATAGGCCTAGACTGCCGGGGGATTTCCTATGATGCACTGAGCTCCTCTCTCCTCCACTTCCTCTCCCTCTGTATGCAACCTCATCCCATTATTGCATGTTACTAACACAACTTCTCCCCTTTCCGGTAGTCTTGTGCTTTCTCGTCCCTCTCCTCTCTCCTCCTATCACTTATTGCAGGTTTTCTGGCTCTGGAGCTGTGGAGTCTGGATCTGTGGCTGCGGATCACCTGCTGCCCCTGTGTTCCTGCTCGGCGCCCTCTACTGCAACGACTATTGTTACTATTCCTACTATTATTATAATTATAATCATTAACATTATGATTGTTATCATTAACACTACTATAAATATCTGTACCATTTTTCATTTAGTCTATAGCAACATCACCTTTACTGTCTGTACCTCTGTGTGTATATTGTGTAGGCTGCCTCCCTCCCCTCTCTCTCCTTTCATCCCTCTCTTTTTCTCTGTTCCTCTCTTGCCCCCCCCCCCCTCTCTCTCCCTCCTTCACCCCCAACCGGTCGAGGCAGATGGCCGCCCACCCTGAGCCATGGTTGTGCTCGAGGTTTCTGCCTCTTAAAAGGAAGTTTTTCCTTGCCTCTGTCGCCTAGTGCTGCTCTTGGTGGGAACTGTTGGGCTTCTGTAAATAACATCATAGAGTACGGTCTAGACCTGCTCTTTTATGAAAAGCGCTGTGAGATAACTGTTGTTGTGATTTGGCGCTATATAAATAAAATTGAATTGAATCAGGTAAAAGCCAGAGAAAAAAAAGTAGGTCTTTAAATTTTTTGAAGTTCTTAATTGTGGGGCAGGATGTAAGACTATTCCAAAGCCTTGGGGCAGCAACAGAAATGGCCCAGTCACCTTTAGTTGTAAGGTGTGAGAAGGGTACTAAGAGGAGATGTTATGATGATGACCTAAGCGACATAGCAGAATATGGAATTAGCATATCAGTAATATATTGTGCAGCTAAGCCATTAAGGGCTTTAAAAACAAATAATCAAATTTTAAAATCAATTATGTACTTCACTGGTAAATTTTGTAAGGGATACAAGACCAGAATAATGTGTCGTATTTTCTTTGTTCCAGTTAAAAGTCTAGCAGCTGCTTTTTGAAGCATTTGTAGTCAGGAAAGTATGGAATGGGTCAACCCCATATACAGGGAATTACAGTAGTCCAGCCCCAAGGTGATAAGCGCATGTTTCCAGGTCTCAATGGGATAAACACGTTCAATTTGGCTATGGTTCTAAGCTGATAAAAACTACCCTTCACAACACTACTGATTTGTTTGTTAAAATTCAAAGTATCCAAGAAAACACCTAGCTTCGTAATTACATTGTGCAAATTTGTAGTCAGGGGACCAAGTGAATTGCTTAAGCTAGTGACAGAGCTCAGAGGGCCAAATAGAATTACCTCAGTTTTGTTTTCATTAAGTTGAAGGAAGATATTGATATCGTTCAGTCAGTTTAAGAGGTTCTTCAGAGAGTGGGTGCTGTCAGGTGTAACTGGTATGTAGAACTGTGTCATCTGTGTAAAAGTTATACAGAATATTGTACTTCTCAAAAATGGTAGATTGGATATGAGCCTGTAGTTTTTGTCATCACTGGAGTCAAGGCTAGGTTTCTTTAAAAGGGGTTGCACAATTGCATATTTAAAACTGGAGAACAGAACATTTAATTATCGCCAGAGTAAGAGGGTAAATTGTGTCTAAAACTTCCTTGAATAGGCATGACAGAATAATGTCTAAGGTACAGTAGGTTGGATTCATATGCATGACCAACTCCAAGCTGGAGGTAGCTAACTGGATGATTTTTCTTTAAGGGGTCTGAGTCTGAGGGTACAATGTGAAATTTAATGTTGTCAGTTTTGTCAATAAAAAAGTTCCATAACTTGTCACAGTTTTCGGTAGAACGAGCCAAACTCCAGGTCGTATGAGACCTGGAATGTGCGTTTCATTCGCGTTTTGCCCTTCTACAATCTTGTCTAAAGGCCCGAGAGGAATCATTTAGCCATGGGGTACCAGCAATAATTGCCTTGGGTTTTTTTAGTTTTAAAGGAGCTACATTCCAGAGTGTCAGAGCAGGATGAGGTAAAGAGAGTGACTAGTTCCTCAGTGTCAAAGTTAGAAGATAGAAGTTAGAAGTTGCACCTCAAAAGTAGAGTATAAATATACAGGCATAAGTCTGCATTTAAAACAGTTTTTAAACAGTGGCTAAGCCCCCTCCACGACCAGTAGTCCTTGGGGAGTTTAAAATAACTACACTGGGGAGGACAGAGATCACCAACATTTATCCAGGTGTCCGTCACAAATAAGAAATCCAAATGATGAATAAAATAAAGGTCTTTTTTGATAGAGACCGAGCTTTTAATAACGCAAATTTTACTGAAGGGTCCAGTATTTGCTGTGAAGCCCACTCTGACAATGTATCTCCACAGTATTTTAAAGGACAGCGATTATTAACATTTAATCTGCCGCTCAAGATACTTGCTTTAGCAGGGAGAGAGCAAGGTGACCAGTATATGGGGATTTGGTGCCTGATAGAGATGTCCATAGGCATTATAGAAGGATATATTCCAACCAGAGATAGTGGACCTGACAGTGAAGCTAGAGCAGAGGTTTTGATCTGGATCAGGGTTAAATTATAAATGTTTGCAGTGTTAGCATGCACAGATGTACTGTATGACTTGGCAGGCATATGCGATATTACAAGAAGCATGTTAAGAATAATTTGAGCAGCCCTTGGCAAATTCATGCCCATCATGCAAATAGAAGTACAAGTGGGAGTACAGCTGTTTACCCAGACCAAAGAAGAGCTAGGAGAAGCAGATGGTGTAGTTAGTCAGCACTGTCAGGATGAGAGATCTGCGTGCTGCAGATTCACTGCCAGCATGCGGCTACCTACTTTATTTGGGTGCAGACCATGTACATAGAAGGAGGGACGGTCCCAGAATAAGTCAAAATAATGGATATAGCCAATAGCCAGGGAGCAGCAAGCCGACTGAAGCCAGGTGTGGAGGCTAAGGATCCTGATAAAGCGGCCAATTCTATGACCCAGGGTGGGAATTGGGCCAGAGATGAATACCAGCTTTCCAATTCTGTTTAGCAAGTCAAAGAGGCGATTGAAGTCCTCCATCAGTTCTGAGTGCTGGCGTGCGGTGTAATTTGAGCCGACATGGATAATTATTTTCCTGATGGATGTCGGGAAAGATGGCAATAAGTCTAGGCAATATATCAGTGATATCCGGGTTTGTGGCACCATGAAGACAGTGTGTGATTCCGTTGGTGACATGGATATTCCTCCTCTGTAGAGTCTTCAAGGATCAGTGATGTTGGGTGAAAGAGGGGAGGTAAGGCCGAAGGTCGGAAAGAGTGGCACACTTCCGCTACTGCAGCAGGAGACCACCCCAGCAGAGGGACCCGCCGCTACCCCCGGACCAGCAGGGCTACCTGATTCTCCTCCTGAAAGCGGTCTCCCACAGTAATCTGAGTTGGGCGAATATCATTTTTGGCCATACAGTATTTCAAATAGTTCTAGGCTTGACAAATGTGAATATTTGGTGGTTTTATTCATTTTAATTTATTGTTAATAATTTTGCGTTGGACTTTGGTTGAGATTGACATTCTTCTGCATTGATTACGTTTACTTTTAATAGTTTAAGTACATTTTCCTGATTGTACTTACAAAATTTTACTTACTATAAGTAACATTTTCAGTGCAGGACTTGTAAAGCCTCGTTCACACTACATGATTTTAAGCCTGATTTGCCAGTCCAGCTGGCAGACTCCAGTCCTGATCTCCAGTCACTTCGCCGATCTCCAGCCCAACCACCAGAGGGTTTCTGCTTTTGCTGCCGGTCTCAATAGGAATTTCACCTTTTCCCCAGCTTCCTGGCTGTCCTCCAAACCTGGTTCGTCCTTTGGCCCTGCCTCCTCATCACCCTCCGAACCTGCTCAGCCCTTTGGTCCTGTTTCTTGGTTGTCCTCCAAACCTGGTCAGCCATTCCGTCCTGCTCCCTGATTGTCTTCCAGATGTCCTCAGTGATTCAGCCCTGTCTTGTAGTCACTCTCCGGACCTGCTCTGCCCATCTGTTATGGCCCCAGGCCTTCTGCCTGAGTTCTCCAGCTCTGCTACAGTCCTGCCCCTAGGCCATCCTCCTGATTCTCCACCTTTCCTGCTCCACCCCTGACCAGCTGTCTCACTGTCCACCTGGGAGCACAAGCTCCTCTCTTCAGCTCCCTTGACATTTGCTCTTTATGTATTTGCTTGTTTTTTATCTGGACTGCTTACATGGTTTTGACCTTTGCCTGCCTCAGCTTGTCGTAAGCCAGTTCACCACTTGTTTTATTACAAAACTGTACTTTAAACCTTAAAACTGTACTTTAACTGTTCTGTTTCTTGATGTTCTGCGTCTGATATGACATGACTGTCGGCGGGACTTGTATTTATGTTTGAGTCTGTAATAGAGACCTGCGCGGGACTGTTTTCTTCCGTTTTCGCCCGCTCCCGCTGATTTTGTGACCATTCCTGCCCGCTCCCGCAACATGTGTTCCTCTACTACCCCAACATGTGTATCCACTATAAGCCCATGAGACGGAAGTTAGCGAGGCTCTGCAGTGAGTAAACCTCACTCCCCGACACGTTAACAGACTCACTGGCGACTAATGCCAATGTCTATGGGGTTTAGCCTCCTCGTCAGCGTGTCTGCCTCCCGTACCTGAAGTCGCCCAAGCGTGGGAGGGGCTTAATATTATGACAGGCATGGAAAGGAAAAAGCAAAGTTTGAATACTGCAGACTATGGTGAATTTGTTATTGACCTTAACATTTACAATGGAATGTGAGAGATCCAAGAATAGGCTGCAGGATGTTCTGCAAGCAGATAGGTAGCTATGAACCCATTCAGCTATCTGAGAGAAATAGCCACATGTCTCTCAAAAATCATGGGCCAGATGGTCTGAAAGTATACTCTCATCTTAACTGGGTTGTCCGTCAACGATTTTTTCCACACTCATGGAATAAATTGACAGTAAGACTTAAGTGAGATCTCGGCACACCCCAAATCTTTTGGTCAATAAAGAAATAGACCTGATCAATATCCCTGTGTCTGATATTTAAGTAAAGCTGACCTTCCCTGAATAAGTAATGGTTAGTTATATTGTACATTGTGTATTATTATTTATAATTATAAAATTACTAAATATTAAGTAGATGTACAATTGCCTACTAACAATGCCTTCAATCAAAAGTCAATATTACTAATTTTTTTTATAAATAATCAGTTGTATTGAAAAATGTTAACCATTTTTTTTTGTGTGTCATAGTTATTACATTAGGTACTCTTCACTCAAAACATGTGGTGATATCTACCCAAACAAATAGAGTGCAAATTGTTACCTGATGTTTATAGAGTAAATTCTATAGGTTGTTTCTTACAGTGGTCAGCATCAGCACAGGGGGTGCAAAAAAGATTCATTCATAACTAGCTGTCAAGGCTCACAATTATGTGAGTTTGCGCTACACTACTTTTTCAAGCAGGTAATGGCATGAGGCTCGGTTTCTTTTTGTTGGCCTTTGCAATCCCAGATTGAACTTCTGGTTGCAGTTAGCCTTGGAAACAATACATTTGCAATCAGGAGCAGTTGATCAAATGATCCATTGCTGAATGCAATCTGATAACCCAGGGTGAATATTATGTCAGTAGGCTGTCTAAGAGTCCTAATGAGTGCTTGGCTTGGCTCTGACTGGAGCCACTGCTTTGAGAAATAACAAGGCCACTTTTGGCTGCCATCACACAGGGGAATGGATTGGACATCGTCTGCTTCTGCTTGATTGCCCGTGATCAAATCCCTCTTCTGTCTGTCCAGATTGTCTTAAAATTTGCTTTCCCAGCCATGTCCTTTTATGTGGTTCACTTATTAAGTGCTGTGAATATTAATGATCCCAGAGGATCACCCTGTTATCTTTGTTGACCCACTAATATTCCTAGAAATGCCATTCTCAGGCCAAAACTTCTACTTGTACAATCTGTAACTTACCATGCAATATCCTGATCACATTCATGATGCCCTGATGTTGAACCCTTATCACTGTAAACACTACATTAGGGTTGGGGTTCAATTGCATTATATCAAATTAGAATCCAGTATGAAATCCATTTATCCAATCAAAAACGTCAGTAATTGCCTTTTGCTGAGGACCAGACTCTTATGCATGTCGATATTTCAGCTTATCAATTTAATAGTTCTGCATTAAAGTGTAACCAGAAGCTTCAAACTTTTGAAATTGACGTTGGCTAAACTGCAGAAACACAAAGTACACTTTACACTTTATTAGAAAAGCATTTTAAACAACCCAAATTATTTTAGCCGTTTCTCATTTTAACCAGACAAAGCAACAGCCAGTAGTTAAGAAGCCACAAATGTTATGTTAATATTTCGCTATATAGTTCTTTGCTAATAAAAAAAGAGTGCGGTTCAAAAAGAGATCCCAACCATACACTGCATTGCTTTTCTCTAGACCTACCCATAGGGCCAAATATCACCTTTGCATACAAGATTCTTATTGTCCAAATTGATAACATTTGCCAAAGACTTCCAAAAAGAATTTAAAGCAAGCACCCTCAGATGAATGAACATCATTCTGTGTTTGTCTTTTTACCACTTCCTCCCTCTTCCTCAATTTCAAGTCAGTCTGCCTCATTGGTATCAATGGCTGATAGACAGAATTAAAAAAAATAAAGGTACCCAACAGAAAACATCTGTCACACTTAATATGAATTGCATGTTTCAACATTAGAGTGCATACCAAAAACCTTCATCCCTGTTAATACTTACTTTTACTTTATACTTTATTCAGTCCCATCACTGGGAAATTTGTCTTGGACAACGTGCAAAGTCAGTACATACAAAAACAACATACATTAAAAGCAAAATAGAAACAAGTGGAGACAAATTATAAAAATAATAATGCAGCAACAGTTGGTTTAGCTGAGCTATGACTGATCCTGCTAAAGGCTCTAATTGCTGATTATTATAGCACATATAAGGGGGCATGTTTGTATTACCATGTGCACTTGTTCTGCATGTATATACTGTTCCTCACAATATACTTATGTATGAGAGCTGATAGTGTACACGTTGTGTGAGTACAGAAAGTTATTGCTCGTATAAATCAAGCCCTCTAATTGGTCAGGAGCTATAACCGCAACAGGAGGTCCCACCTCAGGTTGCTACTAATTGGCCACATGCCGCGTAGCTCAACACACTGTTGGTCCAAACTAGGAGTCACACCAGAGGATCAACAGGTGTGCATGTTTGTGTGTTGTATAGTGTGTTTTTCTCTCTTTTTCCCTTTATGTATGTGTTGTGTATCCTTGTTTCACCAGTGTGACACATGCATGGCAAATGTGTCTGTGTGTGTTAGGATTGCAAATTTAATGATGTGATCATTCTTAGCCAATGGTAAAGTAGGAATGCCTGTTCATCAATATCAAAACAGGTGGCTATTGTAATCTGTATGCAGTTCATGTGAAGAATTTGAATGATGTGTATTTTTAGAGAAACATAATACAAAATAAACAGAATACAAAATAAAATCTCCCATTTCCATGAAATCAAAATCAATGTTTAAATGTATTTTTATGTTATGCCTTGCACTATACATCACCAATATGACAAAATCCCATCAATGACAAAAAAACTAATTTCCTGGAAAACTATTTAAAATAGTGATGACTCATCCAGCACTTGCACTAATAATTTAGCATCCAATGAAAAGCTTTTATGACGCTTATGAAGTATAGCGCCGACCAGGCCCCACTGATTACTGTACAAAAACACAACTTTATTAACTGATTTTGGTGAAATTGGATCATATTTGATGGAGAAAATATTGTCTCTCTTTACTCTGGAGGTTTTCAGGCCAGGGTGGAGGGACCCAGCAGGGAATGATGATGGGGAGCAAGTCAGGTGAGTGGGCAGTGAAACTGCACTCAGCAGCATGAACATGACTGAACACAGCCTCACAAACCAACAGGGAATCCAGTACCGAGATGATTCATAAAGTTTTTTGATTGACATATGATCTTGATAGATACCTTTACTTTTTGCTAAACCGCCAACTGTACATTATCTATCTACACCTGTAGCTAGTTAGCTCGGTTAGCCATGTAGCTAGTGGTCATATTAGCTGACTCAGCCCCGATGTGCAAGGAGCCAAACCAGGCAAGAAAATATCCTCGGTACTACTACATTGAACATCTGTAGCAGCCTGGTGCACACATTCAAGGACCTGAGCCTCCTCAGTAAGAAAAGCCAGCTCTGTCCTTTCCTGTAGGGGGCCTCAGTGTTGTCTGTCCAGTCCAGTTTTTTGTTGAGTTGCACCCCAAGGCACTTGTAGGAGTCCACCATCTCTACCCCCTTCCTTCTTATTACGACAAGGGTGTGGGGCCCTTGTTGCGTCAGAAGTCCCTAATCAGCTCCTTGGTTTTACCGGAGTTAAGCTGGAGGTGGTTGCTGTCACACCATCTAATGAAGCTCTCAATAAAGTCTCTGTACTCCTCCTCCCTGTCATCTGTGATACAGCAGACGGTGGAGGAGTCATCTTGGAACTTTTTAAAGGTGTCTCGTTCTCGAGTCAAAGCAAAAGTCAGCAGTGTAGAGTTTGAACAGAAATAGTGACAGTACGGTTCCTTGGGGTGTGCCAGTGTTGCACGTCACCATGTCTGAGAGGCAGCCATGTAGCCTGACATACTGTGGCCTGTCAGTGAGGTAGTCTGTGATCCAGGCAGTCACATACCAGGGGCCTGAGGTGCTGCAGAACCATTCTCTCAAATGTCTTCAATACATGTGACGGTAGTGCCACAGGCCTGAAGTTGGAGAGGTAGCTGGGACGCTGGGTCTTCCTTATGTGTGTGTGATCAATATTTTCTCTTGTCTGGTCTCTTGCTTACTTGCTGGTCAATTTATCTTTTTCTCTTCCTCACTTCCTCCAACAACATCATCTTCGGTGTCTTTGCCATGATATCCATGCTGAGAATACCAAACTAGCTTCTTCTTATAGCTAGCTTGCTGAAGAGCCTTTTTGGTGCTGTAAAGATTTACGCCATTATCATGGTTTTAATTTTAATGTTGCCCAGTGCAATGGCAGGCACTATGCAGTGACAGAGATGCTATTTTCCCTATTACAAGTCAGTGTACCATCAAAATGATTAAGCTGTTATTTTTTAAAGATAAAATTACTACATAATGTTGCTTTAATTAAGGCTTGATCCCTTTAAGAGAAACTAGATTTTATCAGTTTCATTTCGAATCCTGGGCTGTAAGTTGTATCTATACTGCCTGATCAATTTACTTAGTTACAGCAATCTAATCAGTTAACAAAAGACCATTCTCACCTTCCCACAGAGCAGCTAATAAAATCTAATCAATAATTTTCTGTGTCTTCATTAAGCATTAATGAATGTTTAAACTGCAATGCATCTCAAGGATGGTGGTCTTTCACATCTGTATGATTGATTTGTGTGTGTGTGTGTGTGTGTGTGTGTGTGTGTTTGTGTGTGGTAGAAAAAAAGCACACATAGGACATAAGAAATGAACGCAGGAAGCCATTAAGAGAGTATGCGTTTGAGGATCTGAGGCAATCAGAAGTGTATCGTCTGGTGTGTGTGTGCGTGTTGAGCTCAGATCAATGCTTCCAGTCAATTAGTGGTGTAATGATTCAATCAATGTGGTCTCTGTAAGGACCATCATTACTTAGGCAGTTTATGATACCACCATGTGTGTGCATGTGTATGGGTTTGTCAACAGTAATGTTGGTGTGTGATATATAGCGTGTGAAGTAAGTGTGTTTCCACTTATATGATGAGGTGAGAGAAGCAGTGCGGATCAATGACATTAATCAGTGAAGGAAATATATATATCACAAGAAGAGTAGGGATTCATAATATTTAATCATATTGCATTAATTTAATAATACTGTGTGTTTCTAACAAATTATCTGCAGTGCCTCGATCCTGGTATAATTAACGTTGTGTGCTTTACCTTGTTAAACAATCCTTTGTTTTTTTGTTTACTCCAGTAATATGTAATGCATTATTATTATTATTGCTGTAATACTGCAGTTAGTTAAAATTATTACTTGTGTTGATAACATTTGCAGGACTCGGGAGTTCACAACCGAGCAGCACATACAGGAGAATCGCCTCCTCGTGAACCTCGTTTTCTGTCCTGTGAGACTGGGGTTGATGCAAGTGTAATAAGAGCAATTAAGTAATGTTGGATTTGGATCTCCCATCGATAAAGTTATGATATCTAAATTGCTTCACATGATTAACAGTTCCTAATAATACATTTTCTGCTGGTAGCTTAGATATAACAAACTTTTATTACTTCCAAAGTCTCTTAATTGTGTGGAAAATACGCAGTGTGAGTGTACAAGATCTATTTTTATTATTTTATCTTTTTGGTTTGACCTTTTTTTTTTTACATCTGTCTTATATATTGTTTTTTTAAAGACAGTCGCTTTTGGGAGTGTCACCGTATGAAGTCCATCAGAAGCCACAGTGCCCATTGAAAAAAACAGTCCTAGTTTTTAAGAAGAGGGAGGGAGGATGCAAGTGGGGGACAGATTGATTATTATATATATATATATATATATATATATATATATATATATATATATATAAAAAAATAAAAGTGAGCAAAACATTTCTAATTTTCTTAAAGGAGGGTTGAGTGAGTGAAACTAAATCAAATGAAAAAGTAAAGGTATTGTAACAGGGTTAACATCACATTACAAACAGTTGCTAGTGTTTAAACTTGTGCATTGTGTGGGTAAATTTTAATTTTATGATTAGCTAAAAAACACATTGTCTCATTTCACTTCAGTGATTAGCCTGACAAAGCTATGTTGTCACAATTTGGTCAGGTAAGGCCTAATCTCCATGTGTCAAACACATGGACGTAGGGGGTGTGGTTGTTATAGAAATGTTCTACTGTATGAACTCCACTGCAGACTGGAGTCTTAACAATGACAGACAGACGCTCATCTCCTCTATGAAACTTGTGGATCCTCAATGCGCTGAATTATCAGAAACTATGATGAACCGTTCGTGGGTCACATTATTACTTCCTGTTGCTGACTGTGTAGTTGCTGTGGCTGCTTTGAAATACGGTATGTTGATGTTACTTGCTGTCCGCTGTACTGTAAAAGTTACCGTGGCCATACGAATGAATACAAAAAAACATGAAGATGGTCACCATTTAGTGTGGTGTCATTATATTGACTGACCTCTCTGCGTCACCAATTGTGACTTCCAGCATCCCTGAACAGACAAGAAGGCAGTACAAGGGGTGGTTGACCAATCTCCTCTTGACTCACATCAATGTGAACACCTGATTAAAATAATACTAAATGAATACCAAACTACAAAAACCTGGCAGCTGTTTACAATGGCAAAGGTTCGATTGAGAAGTGAGAATCTGAGCATTAGTATGTTTCTGTTATAAGCCTCAAGTTCTTTTTTTACTATAAATTGTTACTTTGTGCACACTATTTACATTATATTTTATAAAAGACCAAAAGAACAACCTGGGGGAGCAGTTGCTGTTTAGTTTTGAAGTAATGGGCCTCTTTTAGAAATGTGGAGCGTTCCACTAGGTAAATGCCACCTAAAAAAATACAACCAGCACCAGGAGGGTTTTCCAGTTCAAATTCCTCAACTAGATGGAAACACATGGGTGGATAAAGTGTATAAGAAAGCCAGTTTCTCTAAGTCTTGCTTACAGCAGCTTCTGATGTGTCCTTGGGCAATCCCAACTGCTCCAAGGGATATAACACTTTTACCCCCTTCCGTGTTAGGGTGCAATTCAAGTGAACCAGCGTGACTCAGCATTCTTTCCACCAATTCCTTTCAAGGGATTTGTTGCATAGCTGCAAAAATGTTTCCCCCTTAATTAAGAGGGAAATGAGTGTCTTTACATGATTACAGATTTCCAATGATTCTTTAGACTGGGAATTTAGATTTGAGAGATTTGTAGGACTCATTAAAACATGTAACACCTTCTTGGAACCCAGCAGAGCACACTAAGATGTCTTGTTTGAGTGTGTACTGTCTTCAAAGCTGAGAAAGTTCTGCAACTACCGCTGGGGAACTGTGGGGTGGAACACTGCTGTGATCCAAAGGGGTCTCAGCAAATCAACAGCCTCCTGGTAGGAAATGGAGCCAATGACAAAGCTCCTGGGGACACAGCGGGCCAATGAGAAGCCACCTAGTGGGCCACACAGGAATGATGTTCTCATGGAGGGTTTGGTTTGGACTGTCCCCAAGTAAATCAAAGGCACATTTACAATTTAGTTTTACACACCTAGGTGTGCTAAAAGGCAGCTTTGGGAATACTTTTTTCTCAAATCCCCTGCAATCCAGCATAAATAAATGACACAGAACTTTCTGTTATTTGCACTACCCTTATTCCCGCTTATACCAAAGTCTGATTTTGCATTCTAATTTACAATGCTCATATTTCACTGACATTGGCATTGTATATACAGTACATCCTGTATGTAAACGTGTAGACTTGTCGCCAAGGTGTAATTCATTTTCACAGTACTGTACACATCAGACAACAACAGTGACAGACTGTACACTCTGGCTAGTTCAGTAAGGCCTGTTTTTTAAGGAATAAATGTAATTTAATATATTTCTGTATATGTTGTTTTTATTATTTATTCTATTACTATTTTAAATATTTGTACTGTATGTTCTTTGTGTAGCGTGAAGGGAGAAACTAACTTTCTTTTTATTGTGCAAACCAGATGATCAAAAAACTGTAACGTTCTTCCCTTTTATATATATATATATATATATATATATATATATATATATAAAAAAAACACTTTTACCCTTTTACACTTTTATATATAGCAACAAATTACCAGTAGCGTAGGCATCACCAAACAGCAGCCAAAAGAATCAACTATGTCACAGTGAAAAGTGTACACTTTCCATTGTGTACAGCTGTGAGGTGAAAGACCTTGTGATTAATTTCCTTCGGGACGACCAAGTGATGCGATTACGTTGTACTAGTTGTGACGGTGGCGGGAGCTCTCAACACCTCCTGAGCTGAAACATGTAAACAGGTTCAAGAGAAAATAGTTCTCATAATTAAAAGTATATGAAGGACACTTTTACGCACAGTTTATGAGTTGAGTATCTCTTTCTGTTTTGAGTGGTTTTTTGGTAGCCTTTGGAGTTTGATTGCCATAGCTGCAGAGTTTTTTAAACCTCTACCTCTTAAGTGTGCAGACAAAATTAAACATTTTAAACTGTAAACGGTTTCAAAAGGGATGACATAGAAGGTACTTTACACAAGTGCTAACAAGGGGTCAACGTGTGGGGTCCTGATGTAGCTGAAGCTCGCAAGTACTATAAAATGATGTTCCAAGGGTTCCTGGTCATGGTGCATGAAATGCTCTGCAATTAACACACTGAGAAATCATGTTTGTAAATTAGTTATCATGTGTGTCGGGATATTTTCAGGATTGATTGGTTTTGCTCACATTTCACAGCAGCAGTCCTTAAGTGAGCAGCAACATGTTGTAAAACTCTGCAACGCGTTCTCATCTCAGTGCGTCATTATCAACGCTTTCAGACAGCGTGACAAAGTGTAATTATTCGACGCTAAAGGTACCCTTCAGCGTCCGTATGAAACACCACAGTTTGCTACGTCGCTGCAACACAAAGGAGGCTACAGGTCAACATGCATAAAGTCACTGACTTAGGTTTAGGCACAAACAATTGAGATTGTTATGATAAGGGTCGGGGGCTGCGGGGGGGCCGTCTACACCTTAGACACAAACATAGCTAGTTAGCTAGCACTTCTGATCTGCACACCCGGATGCGTCTCACACAGACACTGAAGGGTACCTTTAGCATCAAACAACAGTATACTCTCTAAGCATTGGTATTGGACGGCCTGAGATGAGAACGGTTTCTGTGTGAAACCACACAACATATTGGCATAAAGGCAGAATGTAAAGCTCCTTTCTAGTCCAGTTGACCACTCATTGCGCTTTTACACTACATTGCATTCACCATTCACACATATACACTGAGCCTAAGTGGTCAAACTGAAACATTCACACATGCACTGGTGGAACAGCCACCAGGGGCAATTCAGAGTTCAGACACTTTGAGCCTGGAGGAGCCGGGGATTGAACCACCAATTAACAGGCAACCCGCTCTTACTCCTGAACCACAGCCACCCCACATTCACAGCTTAATGAAGAGCACTCACAGCTTAATGACATGTTATAGGTGAAAACAGGTGAACCCATCACTGGTGCTCTCCTGAGAAAGACAGTGGAGAGGAGAATGTCATCAGGGAAATGTAGTTGCCTTCATTATTGTTATGTCATTGCCAGTTTTGGCTGCCACACTGGTGCAGGTCAACTGGCGCATGCCACTGCATATCACTGTCCAAAAATGCACCAAAATTTAATAACCCTTTGGACAGGCAGGTTTTCAGTGGCCTATATAGCTACCTGGGGGACAGGTGTAGAGGTTCAGAAGGCCAACTTTCAGTGAGAGAAAATAGTAAGTCAGTGATAGGCCACTTTACAGCACATTGTTCCCCTGTCCTTACATACCTAATTGTTTTGTCTAAGCATATAGACCATAACAACCAAAAAAACTCATGTAGAGTCCATGTTTCCCACTCATAGGTTACACCTGCATAGCCTGCCCATGTATCAGTTGCTGTCTGTTCTGTTTTTTTTTAATACAATGGCTGAAGTTCATTAAAGGCAGTTTAGTTTTGTCCTGAGTCTTCTGAAAATCCCCAGTTTTCTCTCATAGAATCATGCAGATACACATAATTTTGAATGCTGTCAAATTTAAGCTACAGTTGTGATGTCAGGGTTGACCATGAGAGAAGCTGGACTGAGAGTCCATCCAAACTTAAGTGGCTTTACAGTGGCATCCATAATTTGAACCTTCAGAAATTAGAACAGGTATCTAATGGTTCTTTCAGCAGTATAGTATTACAGTCATTTTTAGCAATAAAAGTAATAATTATACTTTTGGTTTCTATGTTTATGGTTTCCTTTTCTTGTATGCTGCTGGATACAACGGCACAGAACAGGGAGTGCAGGGCAGGAAAAAAGTATTTTGTATAGTAAAGTTTTCTTATGTAGATGCACACAAGGTTCTTACAGTTTTTCACAATTGCTAAGACACATTTCATGAAACCTTCACCCATATTCTCAAAACTTTAAACACAAAACCCAGTCTTTAAACAACATTCACAAACCCCCTGACTCTTCTGGCAAAATCAAACACTTGCCTCTAAACCACTTGATCTGTGCTCAAAATCAAACAATGCTTTCAAAACACAAACACAGCCAGTCAATAGGTAAAACACTACAGAGCATTCTTTAGACACTACATCAGAAAATTGAGAACACAGCGTCCAGGACATGTAGTTACAGAAAAATTGCTTTTGTGTAGAGGAAACACATTTTCCAATTTAAAAAGTATAGTAATCACAACTGAGTACAGTAAATATATACTGTAAATACTGCAAATGATACAGTATTGAATATCTGCATATTCAAATAGTAAGAAAGAAAACTATAAATGAAAAGCACATTACACTGAAAAATGTTGTGCAAAATCAAAGTCAGTACAGTAAGAGACTTCATCCACATCACATGCAGCCTTGTCCCTCGCCAAGCAAAGGAGGAAACCCCTCAGAAGTGCTGCACGCAGCCTGACTGTAACGACACTCCACACGTGTCTCACCACAGGACAGCTCCATTGCCCGTCAGAGATTTTCCATAGTAAACGAGTTTCGGTCATAGACCTTCCACCATCAGGCAGAGTAAAATTCTTCTGTTGGATTGAAGTAAGGGCTGCAGGTTGAAGGTAAGCATTTATGAATCACTGGTTGCTGGTTTACGTTGAACCACTTGTTTAGAAGGACACCACAGTGAAAGATGACATTGTCCCATAGACAGGATGTACGGCTGGCTGATGATCCTGCTGCTCACGCCCAAACACAAAAATCCAAGGGCCACCCAGAAAAGTAAGATGTTCAGGGTTATATGGCCCCACGGTTGAATGGCAGTAGAGAACGTGTCCCTCACTTATAGCTTGGTCAAAGTGTGACATTGCCACTACGCTGGCCAGGGTCTTGAACACATTTTGGTTTGATCATTAGGAACGAGTGTGCAGAATTATGAGTTGCTGTGTGTAAAAGATGACAGCTGAATCGTAACTGTGTTTAACTTTTGCCACATGTATTTACCATTTTGCAACCCAAGTGCACCACAGTGCAAAATGTGTTTTAGTGAGTGAGAATGTGTTTAGACTTTTGCAAAAAGAGTGACTGATTCGACAAATGGGTTTAGGCCACTGAGCACTGGGTTCAGAGAATGGGGTTTTGTCACAGGTTGAAGGTTTTGGACCCAAATGCAGGACGAGAGGTTGACAGGTTCACTTCAATGATTTATTTAAGCAAACACACTTACTAGTTGAGTGAGTCCAAAGAAACCAAGATAAACGATCCAAAACGAACAGAGTAATCCAACAGAATAATCCTACTAAGTTCAGATCCAAATGAGGGAGGGCAGGACACAGAACACAACTACACACAATAACGACCAGACCAGACTAGACAGAAACAGCAGACGTATATACACAGGGACTAACGAGCAGGGTGGGAGCAACACAGGTGACAGGGATCAGGACTGACGAGACAGGCGGGCAGAGAGACAGCAGGGGGGAACAGAGAGACAGGCAGGCAAAGGGATCACCGGGAGAACAGAGATATCACAGGTTACTGGACACTAAACACAGGCCGTAACAAAGTAAGACATAACATATCAGAATAATATAAATGACAACTAATCCAGGCACAAGCAGACAAACCGCAAATAAACTACAACCTACAGGGAAACAGCTGGGATAAAACAGAACTCAGAGCAGACAACGGCAAAATAATGCAGACACAGAACTAGGATTAAATACTAAGACATGAACTAAGGCACAGGACCAGGAACAAAGACACCGAACTAAGAACCACGATAAGGGACAAGACAGACACTAAACATAAACATGCGAATGAATGAAATAATAAAAAAGGCTACACGGAGAAACAGAAGACAGACAGATTGTGCCTATCTTTAGTGGATAATAACATGTCAGGTATGGAATTAATCTGCAGATGCTCCAGTCAGGGGCGTAGCGTAAAATTCTGAGCGGTATATACAAGCAGTCTCTGTGGGCCCCCTTCCACTCTTGGTCCTGGTCTCACACATATCTTTTCAATAATGTGACAAATAATTGAGCTAACAACTGTACACATTAAACTGTGGTGGTGATTAGGATAGTCACTGATGAACCGTTCACCATCATAAATGTGCACAAAGAGTATTAGTCTGATTGGTCCAGTTGTTTGCCAGATTAGCTGTGGACAGATACACACACATCAAACGCATGAGCCCCTCGATGCATCCGTATGGAGCTAATTTCCTGCCAAAACTTAACAGACAAAAAAAAAAACATGTTTTACAAATGCCCTAGAATTCACGTACAAACACAGTGTGGTTTGCAAATACAAAACACTATTACAGTTTTTAACAACTGCTCACACACAAAATCTTTACATGTCACGCGCTTTTTGAAACCTCTCACTCAAAGAGCAAAACCTCACCTCAAATCTCCAAAAACCGTAAGTGGTTTCTCAGCCTTTCGCTCAGTTTTCAGTCGTAATTCAAAACGCCGCGCACAATTCTCTTCCTAAGCCACAAAAATCTAACAGGAAGTGACTTGCTTTCCTTTTCCAAACACAACCAATCAAAATGCTACACTTCTTCACCCAGTCACATTTTTTGAACAACAGATGCCAACAATGGACAGAGAGCAAGGGGAGTAGGAGGGAGAGGCAGGGGGCGGAAGTTATAGGACGACGAGTTGGAAGGAGGAGGATGGAGGAGGACTAGTTGGAAAATTTGACATAAAGAGAGGAATCTGCCAGGACTGCGCCTTTCTGCATAAGTAGGTCAAGTTCTCAATTTATCAATTATTACAGTTTTTCACAATTGCTAAGACACATTTCATGACACCTTCACCCATATTCTCAAAACTTTAAACACAAAACCCAGTCTTTAAACAACATTCACAAACCCCCTGACTCTTCTGGCAAAATCAAACACTTGCCTCTAAACCACTTGATCTGTGCTCAAAATCAAACACTGCTTTCAAAACACAAACACAGCCAGTCAATAGGTAAAACACTACAGAGCATTCTTTAGACACTACATCAGAAAATTGAGAACACAGCGTCCAGGACATGTAGTTACAGAAAAATTGCTTTTGTGTAGAGGAAACACATTTTCCAATTTAAAAAGTATAGTAATCACAACTGAGTACAGTAAATATATACTGTAAATACTGCAAATGATACAGTATTGAATATCTGCATATTCAAATAGTAAGAAAGAAAACTATAAATGAAAAGCACATTACACTGAAAAATGTTGTGCAAAATCAAAGTCAGTACAGTAAGAGACTTCATCCACATCACATGCAGCCTTGTCCCTCGCCAAGCAAAGGAGGAAACCCCTCAGAAGTGCTGCACGCAGCCTGTAACGACACTCCACACGTGTCTCACCACAGGACAGCTCCATTGCCCGTCAGAGATTTTCCATAGTAAACGAGTTTCGTTCATAGACCTTCCACCATCAGGCCGAGAAAAATTCTTCTGTTGGATTGAAGTAAGGGCTGCAGGTTGAAGGTAAGCATTTAAGAATCACTGGAGTTTTGCCAAAAAAAAAAAGTAGATGAGATTTGCAAACAGTGTCTAATTGACCTGAACTTGTTTAAGGTTTTGCTAAAAGAGTGACTGATTCGACAAATGGATTTAGGCCACTGAGCATTTGGTTCGGAGAATGGGGTTTATTGTTTTAGCAATTGTGAAAAACTGTAATAACCCAACATCCTTTTAAAGCCATATGGTAGGCAACTAACTGATGATACTGCTTTTAGAAAACAAAACCAAAGTCTCCCGAACCTTATCTGTTACAGAAATTTCTTCTGAAATATCTGGTTTACAGATTTTCTCAATTGCTTAAACAGTATAACCAGGCTTTTGAACTAAAACACTATTAACACTAGTCCCCTGTTTGACACATTATTCAGATTTGTTAAACTATCACTGCGAAACTCTACACACAAATGGGCTGGGCAATCTTGCTACTGGCAAGTCCGACTATGTTTTGAACGGATAGTGGTGCAGGTGGCGGAGTGGTGGGGGAAGGGGATTACGGTAGTAATCTTTACTCATTACCACTGACGACAATGTTGCCCTGCACGATTGCTCTAAAAGTTGCTCTGTGTATCATCAGCAACATTTAATATTGTTCACTCAAGTCAGCACAGCTTGAGCTCAATTAGCACACAACTACCCAGGTGGAGTTATAATTGATAACACACCAATCAGAACCTTCAATAGAAAGATAAAAGGGCCCAAGTTAGTTCATTGAGTTATGAAAGAATGGATCCATAGAGATGCTAAGAAGGAGGGCGACGACACCTGGGAGAAGTAGTAGGGGAAGGAGGAAGAGGAGGAAGTGATGGAGGAGTACGGAAAGGAGGAGAAAGGAGTAGAGAGGACAGAGGCAATGTTGGCGCCCTAGGCGAGATTTTCAAACGGCGCCCAGAGACTGTTTTCTTGCAGTATGTGGCAGATTTCTCCAAATGCAAGACCATTGGTTTAGTTTCAATAGTGGAGATGACTCAAATGAAGAGGAGCTCTGAGGGTCCCCCAGAAAAATGTAAGCAATGGGGACTTCATTTCCTGCATTCTGGTGACGTTTCTGCCTTTTCTGCCTCAATTTATGGTGGAAAAGTCTTCATTTATGTAAAGGGGAAAACAAAATTCAGGCAGCAGGTGACAATTCAAAATATAAAAAATGTATAGAATATAATGCAGTGAGGCTTTCAGGCATTCTGTAGCTTTTAAATAGCCAATATTTCTCCTGTAGATCAACTTTTCTAATTTAATAAAATCCCTGCTGAGTCAGCACACATGAGCAGCATGATTCAGTCTTCCCTCCTCTTTTGTGTCTTTTGCATGGGGGTGTACACTTTTCACCTCAGATAGGTTAATTTTAATTAAAGTTAAAAACTTTTGGACTTTAATAAATCCCGTATCTTAGCAGGTTTTCTGCTCATGTTCAAAACTTTCTGCACTTTCAGAATCTCTCCCAGATCTGTGTTCTCTGATATGTCGGGAAAAAAGACGTAATATTAAGAGACTAACGTCATCATTTGATGAGAATTCATAAGATCTTTTAAGTCTACACTGTGCTGTGCATTACTTATTGCTCCGCTGGAATTATTCCCTTTAGACCGTTTGACCGACACAGTGCACAGACTGCATGTTGCACGTGAAACCGAAACCAACTGGAAAAAACTCACCACAAATCCACACGCACGATAACTTCAGCAGCTCACAGTCCCAAACAGAGAAAGGCTGCGGCTCAGATTTTAGATGTTTAAATCTTGAAACTCTACACAACGACACGACTCGTCACAACAGTCTGGACTCACAGCGCGAGCTGCGAGGCGCACTTAATTACTATCACGGCGTACAAAAACCTTCTCTTGCGGCGCCCCCTGACATTTTGCGCCCTAGGCAACCTCCTATGTCGCCTATGCCACGGGCCGGCCCTGAGAGAGGAGGTTCTCTGGCCTTTCCCAGACCAAAGACAAGATGCTGAGGCAGAATGATTGTATTGTATTCTTCTCTTCTACTGAAAGAACATTAAGGAATCAAAATTGTGCATATGTACACATTTGCTTTGTCTATTGTTAAGTTCCTCATGTCTGTTTTTGTAGTATTGTTCTGAATTTCTCTCACTAGTGTGTAAGACTGTGTTGCAGTGTGTGTGTGTGTGTGTGTGTGTTTGAGAGCTTGTGTGTCATGTCTGGGGGCAAAGTTTGGTTTTTCAGCAAGATTGAATGGTTTTGAGTAGAGAGCTTCATTTTGACTTGAAAATAGGATTTTTGTGGAATTGAGAGAGAAGTTATGCATGTGTGTTTAGAGTTTCAAGAAATGTGTTTCAGCAATCGGAAAAACGAAAAATTGTTATTCAAATAAGTGTACTGCTCTAAAAGACACTGCAGACCCAGAGCTATGCTGTATGCAATGTTTGTGAATTATAATCACAAAGGATCTAAGAAATTGATGAATGATAATTTGGACACAGTAATTGCTTCTATTAAAATGAAATGAAACTCTTGGTTAGCCAGATATTTATCTCTCTATGGTACAGAACTAAGGAAGGCAGATCAAGAGCCTCTTATGTCTTTTCCTCCCTTGAACATAAATCCTCTCGTTTAGACAGGCTTCTTTTTAACTTTTTTGACCACCACAACATAAAAAAGGAGTTATCCTATCTAACAGAGGGAGGTCTTAACTTTATGGACATAAATCCAAAAAGTAGGTGTCTTAATGTTTTAGTAATGTGCCCTTATGCTGTCGGTAACCTTCCTATCAAACAGCTATTTAACAGTGAAGGGATTCTGTATTCATCTGACAGAAGAAATGTAGTGTTCCTGTCTCCCAACATGAGTATAGTACTGCAATTAATTCATCTAGCATTGTCACATTGCAGCTCAAAAATATATAAAACTGTTACTTTAGTCAGTTACAGCATTGCTGTTGAAGGTATTTCCATCTTGACAAAAAAATACACCTTTATCAAAACTCACTTATCCCAGGAACAATAATGCCTATCACCACATCATATCATCTAAATGTGCAGAACGAGCTCTTGATGGTAGGGAATACTGTATTTACTCTCCCATACAAATGTGTTGCCTAACAAAATCAAAGAGCTGTTATTTAAAATCAAACACTGATATTACCCAATAAATTCCATCGTGTGCGTTTTAATACTTTACTTAAAGAGCATGATTTCTTCTTATTATTCAACAATCCTAATATCTCCAGCTATGAACAATGTCATCAATTGGCTCATTATACCATTCTTGAAGAAGTTACTGTATTATGTTAAATTTAAAAACACTATCACATTTAAACACCTCCAATACAACATTGACCAAAAAAAATAATTTACACAAACTCCTATGCCTGTGTAAGCAGCTTATAGCGATGCATATTTTTAAGTTTACTGTTAGATTGCCACAGATTGTTGCCACATTTGAGTAACAACAATGCTAGTCTGTGTGTGAGACAGATGAATTAAAAAACGCCCTGGGCACAGCATCAGAAATCTGCCACATCATGCTGCAAATGTCAAGTGGACTTTCAATACGCTGCTATACTTCAAAATTTATTTCCATGTCATTAACTTAAATGCCAGACTGTAACATGTATGTGTGTATATTTGTGTACCCTTGTGTGCGTTTCATCAGTCCAAAGACTGACAGGCAGTCTGTTCCCATCATTCACCCACATCGTGGCAGTTGCTTCTTCAGTACTTAAGTGTGTAGACCTGAACTTTTACAAGAAAGCTTAAAGGATTGTCAAGGAACATTTTAGAATATCAGGGATTACTTCAGGATCCATCTCAATCCCCATACTCTCATAAACACAACTGGAAAACTCCTGAAAACCTCCTGAAAACACTTTTGACACAACGCAGCACTGAAACATTCTCATATCCACATACCACATACATCAACATCATGTCAATAATTAAAAATAAGAGTATCCCTTTAGTAGCCTTCTAGAATATCCCTTTCAATAAAAACTGCTTCACTTGCAGAAGGTTAGATTAGATTACAGAATAAGCCTGTCTAGTGTTAGATTAGGACCATTTAGCAGAAACTCACTTATCCCAGGAACAATAATGTCACATCATATCTAAATGCGCAGAACGAGCTCTTGATGGTAGGGAATACTGTATTTACTCTCCCATACAAATGTGTTGCATAACAAAATCGAAGAGCTGTTATTCAAAATCAAACATTGATATTACCCGATAAAATCATTTGTAAATATATTCCTAATATAGAAGACAGATGACCTACAGTCAGTGTTCTGCCATACAACTATGCTTGAAAACGATGTACTTTAGACAGTATCGTTGATGGAAGTTGGCCTTATAGTTGGTTGTTTTCTTAAAGTCAAGACATACAGTGCTTTTTCACGGTGAGTCATGTTTTGGTAGTCTGGATGTAAGTTTTAATTGGCATTTTGGATACCCAATGGTTCTTTTCCGCGTAAGTAAGTATGACTTCTTACAATCTGTGGAACATGGAAAAGGCAAGTGGAAACAGGGTTTGTTAAAAGTAAAATGAAAATGCAGCTTCTAACAGCTGTGTTATGTACTGTAGGGTTGTTTCCTCTTGGTAGGGCTTCCCCCCAACTGTCAACTAAGTCAAACTTTTCATTTGTCAGCTAGTTGCAGGAAAAAAAACCCCTAAAACTTCAAACTCCATTCAGGAGCTGCACCTTGTTGCTAAGGTATCAGGGGATACTCATGGCTCAGGGCTCATTATTACAGTTATATACACTGGAGTCGTTGGAGTCACCACCCATAGAGCGCCTGGCGTTGACTCCCAGAGTGCTAGTCTGCCTGTCTGTTGAGTTATGAGGACCCTGCGGATCCAAGCCGTCTAAAAACGCCTTTACATATAAATTAGAAGAAATTACAAGAAGAAATTAATTTATAACGTGCCAACACAAACATACGGACGACTATGTAATCAGTGATTTTATAAAACGTAGCTTAGCCTAACGCCACTCTCTCCCCATGAGTCCAGCATCACTGGCAGTAGCGGCCGGAGTTTATTTCTATAAGTTTCATTTGCTGTGCTGCTTCAGCAGATGCTTCAATAAATTCAATCTAGAATTGATCGCGGTTGAAAGCTTTTTGCTGGTCGCACAAAGTTTACCACGGACAATGTTCTTTGCATCTTAGACTGTGACACAATAATGGCAGTAGCTACTTACAGCTGTGGAAAGAACGCCTCTCTCCCTTGTTCTCCATTCTGACTTGCTGACTCGTCCGGTTCCCTGACCTGCAGCACGTCATTCACGTCAGGAATGGTGCGTTCAGTAGCGCAGTTTTGATAGTAATCCATTACACTACTCTTTTACTGTGAAAAGTAATGTTATTACTGGCCAACATGTTACTTAAAGAAGTGCTATTATGCTTTTTGCCTTTTTCCCTCTCCTTTAGTGAGTTATATACCTATAACTCAGAAAACTCTGCTCTGAACTGCCTGAAAACAGCTCGTTTGTAGTCCAGTTGGTTCCCTTGGATGAAAGCTAAATGCGCCTCACATAATGCTCACAACTCAGAAACAGCGAGCTGCAGCACACAGCTCTCCTCTCCCTTCCAAACACTAGCTACCCTCCAGGCAGTCAGTGGACATAAAGTTGTTCCTGTGATGTAGAGACAGAGCTCAGTTAAAACCGTGTTTGCGTCTCACTGACCCGCTCTTCTCTGCTTCTGATTGGCTAGTGGTCCTTAACTAGGAACTGCGCATGTGCAACTCCCAACAAAGATCATTTAGAGACAAGATGTATCACTCCATAGCTAAAACGAAGCCTTCAACACAGGGTGCAAAGAGGAGCTGCAGCAATGTGTAGTATGACAAAAAATATGGTGTTTTTTGAAAATGAAACCATGTAAAACTGTTCTGGTACAACCCCTAAATGAGATTTTGACCTGAAAATGAGCATAATACCACCTCTTTAACACTGATGTGCGAGAGCGACTGGGGTACACACTGCGCAGGTGTGGAATTGGGCAGCTGAACGCAAACAAACATCCTTGTTGATACTTGGAAAGGAAAAAAAAGACTTTACACACGCCCTCAAATCCTCTCCATTCCACTTGGGCAGCTCCTGTCTGCTGCGTTGGCTGTGACTGTGTGGCCAGAGGGCTCCGTGAGCTGACTGGATGTCTGGCTCCCTAGCCCTCCCCCAGGAGTGAGTTGAGCTTTTCATCTACAAAAACGGAGTGCATTATCGATTCACCATAAATTTTCGCTGCTACTGCCTATACTCAAAATCTACACGGTGGATTTCTCATCTCAAGAAGTGGATTTAGTGATGAAATAGTGTAAACAAAACATTCTGTTGTCGGCCTTTCGCTCTGCTGCTTACCATTCCTCCTTTGAATTGAATGAATGCTGCGGTATTTGTGCTGTCAAGTTCATACAAGTTACCGACCGATGCGTCCTCGGTAAAATGGGCGTGTCAAGAGCACTTCCAGGAATTTTATCCGTTCTTTGTATTGGGACAGTACTTAAAGATAACGTTACACAGGGACAGGGAGACAAGAAGATTAAGAAAATGTGTCACATCCTCTGTCATATGATTGACACAGAGGTCTGTAGGTGTGAAGGACAGCTAAGAATAACAGTTCCTCTCTCACCTCTGACTGATTTACTCAGATTGACTGTCCAGCTTTCTGTCCCCTCACCATCCCTTTCTGTCTGTATTTCTTCTATGCACTTCTCTTCATTCCTCTCTTTCTTTGCCCTCTTCTCTCCATGTCCAGATTAGCTGGATTAAGCCAACAAGGACCGGACAGTTTAATTTATTTTTCCTTTTTATTCTCCGTCTCTTTCTTTGAATCTTGTCCTGTTTCTTTCTGTCTCTGTCCTGGGAGAGCTGCACTCTTCCTCTCTTCATGTTCATCATCCCAAGACAACGCAGGATTACGCTGGTCATTCATATGGACAAAAAGGTCTTCGAATATATCAAACCAGAACGTATACTGCTCATTAAAAATGTAAAGCACAAATTTAACTGTCTGCTCCCAGAAGACTAATCCATACTTCCTCTCTTGCCACTTGTTGGACTTCTCTGTCCAGGTTCAGCCAGGGGATTAAAGGGCTTTTCCTTCTTTGCATGAAAAAGATTGAGATTAGCCTCACAAGTCAGAAAACCCTCGCAAGTTGATCACAGTGAGAGCAGAAGAGTTAGTTAAGTTATGTAAAGAGGTGGCTCATGTTTAAATACAGACAGGTAGTTCAGCATCTTGCAGGCTTATAACACAGAAACTACCTGTGTTTATTGTCCAGTATGTCCTTGCCATGTGTTGTGTTGTGTTGTGTGTGTGTGTGTGTGTGTGTGTGTGTGTGTGTGAAACCACATAGGGCAAGACAGAGCACAAGGGCGCAAGAAAGGTAGAGGGAAAGAAACACAGATCACAGGTATTGATTTTCTTACTTTCAGTGTAGGTGAGAAGTCGGGCAGGGATTTACCTGGTGGGGAGAGAACGAGAGAAAATGTTGTTAGAAAACAATGAACACACACATCTAGCGGTAGGGCTTGCTGTGGGGTACGGCAGTGACAGTTGAATTATGGATTTCTGTAATGTGGAGGACAGAGAGAGAGGGTGAGAGCCAGCTGGGCTTAGCTTTGCAAGCACATCGTCAAACTGACTTACTACACACACACACACACACACACACACACACACATACACACATGCATTAAAGTATTCCCTTTAAAGTCCTTCCAGTGTGTGTGAGTATATCAGAGACACAGACGGCCAGAGAGAGACCAGCAGTGTCTGCACGTTTTCACTATCCAAGCTAAAATGTGATGTATATGCAGGCGATTCTTGACGAGCTGTTAACCATTAGGTGTCACGATGGATGGCAGACTTGAGTTTTAAGATACGATCAAAAACTCATTATTTATTAGCAAGGTTCCCAACTGAGTGAACTGACCTGAAAGTGTCAGAGGTGCAGCCGTGATAGAAGCTGATGGAATAAATGCTCAGAAAAAAAGCTTCATGCTCATCCTCCTCAGGGTTACAGGAGGCTGGAGCATAACCCAGCAAGCTCTATGTGATAGGCCAACACATTCAGTATACTAGACAGACTAACACATTCACACCTACAGGCGATTTAGAATTTCTAATTCACCGGCGTGCCTTTGGAGGAAACTCAAACACAGAAACAGAACAGAGAAGTCCACACAGGAAGAATCCAGCCAGTCAGTGGGATTAAACACGGAAGTACAATTAATTGCAGATCCTTGCTTGGTACCCAGGTGAATGTAGAATTTAATGTTTTCTACTGCACATCTGGTAGGCAGGTGCATAGGAAAATGAAATCATGTAAAAGAATGAATAGAATTAGAGACAATATTTCGCTCGTCAACCTTCTTCACGCATGCCTTTAAAAAACATTTGAAACATGTGTTGAAACATATGTAGCAGTTTGAAATACATACCTTGTGCGTGAAATGTATGTAAACAAAAAAAAAAAAGTCATGACAGCAACATTATTAGATCAGTCCAAGTGATGTTACTGTTACTCAACACAGCACGTGGCTGTCACGTAACGTGCTGTAATTCATTTATCACCGAATCATCTGAAAATAGAGCGAGCATAATAAACCAGGAAACACTGTGAATGAGCCAATTCTAAGTTATTGAAGAGATTCTTTGCATGTCAGACCTTGCACTGCTGGGAGGTAAAAAAAAAATCAAAAAAGAACAACACAACCATATTCATAATCATCTCTATACCCAAATCTTTCTTTTATATATTTGACTGCAACACTATTGTTCCCTGATATTGCTTTCCTACTCACCACTGTCCACCAGCAAAACCACTGCTCCCTCTCGGACAAGAGTTGTTTCATTACGATCCATGTTTGCTAGTTGCATCCCAGAAAATGTTGGTTTTCATATTCTTATCCTAAAATACTCTGTGCTTGTATAAGTGTTCCACGTTGGATTCATGTGGATGTGAACATGAAGAAGCTCTGTTAAGTATTTAGATTGGAGCCAATCAATTAAGGCATTTAAAAGTTAAAAGTAAGATTTTAAAATCAATCCTGTAATGAACACGAAGCCAGTGGAGGTGTGATGTGGTCCCTCTTCTTCTTTCCTGTCAGGAGGCGATGACTTGTTTAAGCCAACATATAAGGAATTACAGTAGTCAAGGTGGGAAGTTATGAAGGCATTAATCACCCTCTCTAAATCTTTAGGAGGGAGATAGGCCTTTACCTTGGCTATAGTTCTCAACTGGAAAAAGCAGGATCTAACAGTAGCGCATATCTGATTATCTAATTTAAACGCACTTTCCAATACAACAACTTAAAAGAACGAGTGAATCCACATCAAGCAGTTCAGGATGCCCGAACACTATGACCTCTGTCTTGTCTCCGTTTAGGTTGAGGAAGTTTAGGTTCATCCATGATGGTAGAGTCAATACATTAAATGGGGGACGTACAGTAGACAATATAATATAACCTCTGGACAACATGCGCAAAGAATGACAAAGGGGTTTTAATTTTTGGTAACGCAAAAGTACTATAACAAATTACTTTTCTCAGTAAGCAATTCTGTAATTTAAGAAGTTACTTTTAATGGCAGTAATCTTGTAATTTAAAATTAACATCACATAGCACTGGCTGAAATATATTCCAATTAAAGTTATAAAGTCTAAAAACCTCTCAGTTATTGGAAAGCCATGATGAGAATGATGCTTTGTGCTGATCATACTTCTGATGTAGAGTAACCTTACCGACCGTTTATGATACCATCACACTTTGTGTTTTAACTTCTTTCATCTTTGTTCATTTCCTCTGTAGGTACAGCAATAATGTCTAATACAATGTTAAATTTTCATCTGTTACATCTGCAGGAAAGGTGTGTGGGTATATACTGTATGTGTTCACCTGTGTGTGTACGTGTGTGTGCTTTTGAGTGTGTGGAGCAGCAGGATAGCAGTTTAAGTAGCCTAGGGATAAAGTGTGTGAGAGGAGATAAGGATAACACAAACACTCTGTTGGATTTGACATATTACTCTGTTACCTTTAAAATACCCGGTGCACACCATGGAATTTGGGGAATCACACAATAAAACACACATTCAACTCTCCATTTACAACCTGGTGCACGATGACATTTGAGGTTATATCCATCATGCCAACGAATAATTCTAAAATTTGTAGTATAAAGACTGACTTTTTATTGTTAATGCACTAACCCCACTTAAAATTAATTTCCTCGATTCAGACCTGATACTTGATATGACAAATAATTTGTTATTGCCCTTTTTATTAAAAAAGAGCAGTTACCTTTGATGGCAGTTAGCCAGTTTTAGGAGAAGATTAGCTGTTAATAATAAAACTGTTTTTTTTTCCTTTACCTGAAAATCTTCTAAGGCTACATGCAGCCCCAAGAACCTCCACCAAAACAGTGGTGCAATCTGTATGTAGCCTGAGGGGCTACCTCGGGAAACAAAAAGCTGTGAGCCCATGATGGTAATGAAGGTGACTCAGATGAAACGCATCAACATTTAACTATAAAAGGAAGCCATCTCTGTCTCTCCTTTTCATATCTCGAGAGCAGTTCATGCTCTCGAGACGTGTGGAGTGTGAGCTCTTGAGATCAGCGGGACATATTTATCAGTCTATAGTATTAGTGGCACTCACTGTGTATGCTTCTACGTTTTGTTTTGCTGAACTAAGACATTTCAAGTATCTACCTGATTATCGCAGATGTTGACATTAAGCCATCATCCAACAACAATTCTCTAAAATGCTCATTCTGTTCAGGGTAGCAGAGGGGCTTGAGCTAATCCCAGCTGATATGGGGAAAGTGGCAGGGTACACTTTTGACAGCCTGTTCCAGGACTGAATATATGGACAAAAACATTCACACTTACAGGAGTTTCAAACTCACCAGACTACATGTCTTTGAACTGTGGGAGGAACACACAGAATCCACAGTTGGCCACATTGTGTTCAAACACAGGACCTTCCTGCTGTGAGGCGACAGGCTCAACCGTTGAGGAGCCATACACTTATCTTTGCAGATGACACCACTCATCATTGGAAGAGTCCACTTACAGGTGGGAGACTGACCAGCTGGTGACCTGGGGTGGACAGCACAATGTGGAGTTCAACACTTGCTCCTAAATACATTTCTGATATGTGGTATCTCCTCTTGACCTCTGGGATCCTGCCGGTTATACCCAGATTTCAGTTTGTGACAAAAGGTGATCGGGCTTTTGGTCTTCACACCATGGAATTCTCTGCCTAATGACCTCAGACACACTGAATCTCTAGTTTCTTTTTAGTCTCTTTTAAAACTCTCTGTGAAAGCTTTTGGAAATGTTTGATATTTGTTTTAACTGATTTTACTGTTTTTATTGCTATTTATTTGATCTTTTTCACTTATTGTCTTTTTGTCTTCTTTTCTTTCTTCTTGGTCATGTTCTTTGTCTTCCTTATCATTTCATCTGCCTTGTCTGGTTAATTTCCTATTGTAAAAAAAAATTGTTATAACATTGTTTTAAAAATTGCTAAATTATTATTATTATTATTATTGTAGCCTCACTGTAGAAACTTAATAAAGTCACATGTGGTATGGCCTGCATTTACATTTAGCTTCTACTACATTGTAATTTGGTACAGATTTATTTTTTGGTATCACACACTGGGAAACTATTTAAATATTCGTGTTCATTCCGATTTTGTTTATGTATTATTATGAATGAAATCAGACACCAGTTTGGAAGAAATAACTGCAGAGTTTTAGGTGAAATAGCAATCATTTGTATTTGATCAGATGTAGGATGTTTTGCTGTTTTGCTGCACTGTGGGTGACGTAAAGAGCAAATCCATATCATTGGTTCTATAAATTGTCTATGAAACAACAAAGAAAATGTATATTTAGCCAGTAGTTACTTATATGACTCATGTATTACTGTTTTGACCCGACAGTGAAGTTAAAGCCAAAAGGTGAGACCATTGTGAGCTTCTTCAACACAACACTTTACAGACTAATGCAGACAGCTGCAGCTAAACACATTAAGCTTGGTTTTCAGTGTAGATTAAAATCATCACATATTGGTCTGCCGATTGCTTATGTGTGTGTGAAGCAGACAGAGACATCTCCCTGTCGGTTCATTGTTTTGTGTGTGACAGCACCTTTTGTACACTTTGGCGTCACACGCTATTCACTGTATAAAAGGGTCAGGCGGGGAGCAGAAAAAGAGAGAAAGATTAGGGTCACAATAATTTCCACAGGCTCTAAGAAATGAGAAGATGAAGACAATCAAAACTGCATGGTAAAGAGTAAACTGCACTGAGTAAGACACACACATACACACATAAGATAATCAGCATGGCGCCTTCTTTTGATGCCGAATAGAATGAGAGAGATGTTCATGTTAAAAGATGGTAATGAAATCACAGCATCTACTACTGGACATTTTTCCGAGCTCCTGAAATATCTGCCTTTTCAATCACCCCTTTCATTTCTTTATCCATAAAAAACACAGCAAACAACAAAGTTTATTTAACAGCTGCCTCATTCTCAACTTGCATTTTTGTATTAGATGTTATTACGTTGTTCTAAAAGTGGTTTGTCGGTCTGTGAGCTCGACCACTGATCTTATTTTCTGTTGATGTATATTTTTTCTGCGTGCATTTTGGTCACTTGGAGTCCGTCAGTCCGACTTTTGATGGAACAGGTAGTACACAAATGTATGTGCAAGAAAGGTAAGAGAACACTACCCTTACATTAAATGCATTATATCAACCTAGGGTCAGGGGTCACTTGACTCTCGACAAGTTTGTCATGAGCCACTTGTCATTTGACACAGGGCTGGTAGTGAGTCACTACTTTTACGCTGTTACAGGCTAATGGCAGTTTTATGTAGGAGGGCTTCCACACCGAAAGTGCAAGTTCAGCATTACACAGAGCAAAGGCCGTTTTTTTCTAATGGAGAAAGCTGCTGAACGAGGACTACACAATTTTTCACCTGGTGCTAACCCGTGTCCCATAAGAGTAGGTTGCACACGGCCAAAAACATATTTTTTTATTATTTATTTCATCCTGCTGGCATAATGGTAGGAGTCGGAAAGTTATTCAGTTGTGTTCAAGTGCAGAACTAAGCTTGCTACTAGCTGCCCCATAGCCATTGGCCTCGCCTAACTTTTATTTTGTTGACTGATGCGTTTCCTGGTAGTTTTTTCATGATCTCTTAAAAACCGGCCTGAACTGCTCGTTTGTATGATGCGGTACAATTAAAGAGAACTTAGCTCACACATACGCTAACCTCCAAGTGGACAGTGTGTCCAAGGGAATTCTGGAAATAATGAGAGGTGGATGTTTTGATGGTGATAATTCTACTGTAGAGAAGGATAGAAGAAAAGTTAATGTAATACTACTCAGATCTACCCTAAATCCAAATATCTAAAGCATGGCAGAAAATATCAGAGAGGATGGGGATACCAGGTTTGCAAATAATATTATAATTATTATTATATTCCATCCGTGGCACCCTAGCTAGCTGCTTTGTGGGACTATACGCTGCACTACAAATACTCAACTAACTACTTGATGGCCGTTTGTTGCTGAAACAAACATAAGAGGGTCCGTTCGAACTGTTGGGACTGAACCAGATGGAGCTGCAAATATAATGAAAGAGTATTTTTATGGAATTAGAGGGAATAAAGCTAGGGTAGGTCATTTATTCTAGAAGTATTTGTATTTTATTTCTTTATATCTCCAAACAATTGAGAATGATACAGTATAGGTGGCTGTCAAAGGACTGTAAGTATCCCATTGGCCTGAATGAAATGATTGGCTGGCCTACCTACCTGTCTATCTGTCTACCTGCATGCACTCCGCATGTGCATGAACATGTGTTTTGGGGGAGTGGCTTTGGAGGGAGGGGGTGGGATCTGTCTCTTGCTAGTTCTCCAGTGTTACTGACCCTAGTTTTAAGGTGACATTCCAACACTTAAGTTTAATTTTATTCAGGATACGTTATTTGTCCCTGAAGGGGCCGTTCAAGGCAAGTGAGTCTTCAAACATAAGCACACATAGGCAATTAATTTACACACATATATAAAAACAATCTGAAATACAAATATGTCAGAAAGCGTTTTAATGCACAAGGATTAATAGCAGTGGTCAGTCCACAGCTGCCCAACAATCTCCATCACCATAAAGGCACAGTTGAAACTGGACACTGTGTTATAGCCCCCTTCACAGAGAAGAAGATGGGTCTTTAGTGAGGTAGATTTTTTTTCTGTTTTAAAGTGGACTTTACTTTTCCAAAGGAGAAAGGTACAACAAATAATGGCAAGATATAAAAGCTTGTTTCTTCCCTCAGCTCTGTGAAACTGTTGTTGATTTTTTAACCTGGCCCACAGCCGTTTAGAAAACAGATAGGCCAGGCCTGATCCAGTTTCCCCACAACGTAGCCTGACTAACCTGTGTGTGGTAACAAATTCTTGTTCAACTGAATACTGAAACTGATATGTCTCCATTGTTGTATACACATCATTATAAATCCCTCTCTTAAGTTTTACCTTTACACACACACACACACACACACACACATTAAATACCCAGGTAAGCTATCTTCAAATAAGTGAATTGTTGAGTGGTAGGGAAGTTATTCCTCAAGTTATCTCTCTGAAGCAGACATGACAAGAGATGCAGCAAAGGAGAGTCATTTGACTGCTCTGTGTGTGTGTGTGTGTGTGTGTGTGTGTGTGTGTGAGAGAAAGAGAGAGCAGCAGAAGTGTCCTTGGATGGCTGGATGGTGAAAGAGGGCGTTTGTCACAGCCACAAACAGAGGATCTGAGGGGTTTGGACATTCCAGATTACCTACCAGTTATAGGGGAGGTGTTTGTGTGTCTGTATGTGTGTTTCAGGGGAAATGTAAGGAGACGCGATATGATGCGGCATAATGTGTATATTAGAAACATTACGGCAGTGACAAATAATGAGAAAATAGATAAAAGAGGACGAAAAAAGGAAATAATTTGGAATTTGTGGGAGTGTGGGGGACAGACATGTGAGAGAGACAAAGAGAGAGATCAAAGCAAAGATGGAGGGCAGATGATGAGGCCCCTTCGATGAAGATGCCATACCCTTACAGATGCCAGCTGTTCCGCTGTGTATGCGGGACAGGGTGTGTGCGTGTGTGTGTGTGTGTATGCAATCATCCTCATGCTGTTATGAGCTCATTACATGAACAGATCTGAAAAGATGATGATGGTAATGATGATGATGATAATGATGATGATAACATGATGATCATAACAACAATATCTGCCAATCTCAGCCTGGATTCACTATGACGCAGTGGACTGTCTTACGGCAGTGGAACCTTTGCTCTGGTCTATTGATACACACCAATGAATCATCATCAGATTTGTTTTGATTTCTTGGTGCTTTTAGAGAAAACAAATGACTCTGTCCTTTTAACAATGTCTAAACAGTTTCAACAACTTAAAACTAAATTTCCCAAAAACCATATTGCTGCTTTTCTTTCTTTGGCTTTAATGAAGAAGCCAGACATTTTGCAAAACATGTGAAAGAAATCACATAGAAGCACATGTGGTTTTCAGACGCTTACAATGATAAATGGACATGATGTGGCCACCTGATTTTAAGTCATCATCATGATCCAGTCATATGTAGAGCCATGTTATTGTTATATGACATTTCATATATGATAAATAACATGTTAACTATGAGATGACAAACATGATTTAAAGTCTAAAAGCTGCACGTGTCTTTATGTACATTTATCAAAATGTGAATAGCAATTTATTTTCGTAACTGACATATGCTAAGCCATCAGTGATGATTTGTTGATGTCACACCAGGGTAAGACAGGTGATTTCATGGTGAACATTATTCAGTCATTTGTAACTGCAACGGACCTTTCGCTAAGCCACGCCCCGGATACGCAGCTGGCCAATCACAGCACAGTATAGGACTCGCTCTAACTGAGGTCTGACACTCGGTTGCGCTCCATTGACTCTAATGCATAAAGAGTCGTTTTCTAGCCTTTTTTTGCTAAGATATATAAGATAAGATAAGATATGGTGAAACGCTGTTCCTGGGACACTTGTAATAATTACAGAGTCACAGAGAGGTTGAAAGGAGAAGTACGATTTATTCCCTTTCCAAAACCTAAAACAAATCCAGAAAAATGTCGGCTGTGGATTGTTACGAATGTGATGTTAGTTAGCTAACGCTAGCAACCCTACTGTTTCCTCTTTTTATTGATTGTAATAGTGAACAGAGACCTACCCAGCTGTACAGGAACAGTGTTGACCCTTAATATCGTCCTCGTTCTTTTACACAGTGATCGGTAACTAAGGCTTTAGCTTCTGTCTTCTTTTTTCTTTTGTCACGTCAGTTTGACAACCTTCAACTGTATAATGCAACTGCAAAACTGTCTGCTTCTTTCTGAGATCGCTTTTTCCAACAAATTACACAATATTTCTCCAGGGAGTGGAGTAATAGACCGTGGCAGTGCCGTGATAAAAGTCTGACAGTTTGTCGGACTTAGCAACAGTAACTAAGGGGGGCGTGGCTTAGCGAAGCATTGCGTTGACGTGGTGACGCTGTGTCATAATCAGCACAGTGCACGGGGGGATAATACGTTGCACACTGAGATAAAGACAGCTTTAAGGTTTCACATTGTTGGTGAGGGAAAGCAACATGAATTCAAATCAATTCAGTTTTACACAACAGGTTATCTCTGGGCACTTTTCAAATAGAGCAGGTCTAAAAAGTACACTTTGTGATGTCCAGTCAGAAAAATCAATAAAACCTTTTTTTTAAGACACAAACATAACCGTTTTGCAGCCCTCAAAAACCAATTTACGTTCAGAGCTTTGAGGTAGTGTGCTGCTGCATCTGCTTTATTCACAAACCAAGTTTCAATAGCGGATGTGACAAATCAGATTTTCTAAATAGAAGGCTGTGTTGATAAAGACATAAAATACAGAATGTAAGGCTTACACTTTTTTTCGTTGCAGAGCTGTATGAATGGCTTAAGGTCTCAATCGTGCTGTTTTATGTTACCTCATTTTCACTAACTCTTCATTGTCAAAATTGGTTTTCTATCTCATTATAACTGGCCTTCAAAAGTGCTGCACTCAACTTCATGCAACTTATCGACACCCTGAAGCCAACGGGTGAGCCTATTGACCCGTAAAAAGCTGCCAGTCGATACCAACAAACACCCGAGGCTCACAGGCTGGAGGGGTGAGATTAGATGGAGACCTAACAAGTGACTTTCTTGTAGCTGACATGTCTAACTCTGCCCATACTTGCGATTTAGACAAAGGGGAAGATAGAGAGGAGAGTCATAAGATAGTGAAGATAATGACAGTCTCTCAAGCTCACACATCTCCCAGGACACTGAAGGACAAACAAAGATAAGCAGACAGACTAGTGAGTGTGAGTATAACAACCTCACCAACATGACAAGCCTTTGCTTGTCTTCCCTCTCAGGATTTAGATACAAGCAGAGATAGACAAAAGAGCAGAAAGACAGAAGGGAGTGCGCCATGTGCTTGAGGAAAGCATTGTTGCAGAGTCTGTTGGCGCATTTTATCATGAACTTTTAGAACAAAAAATGAAACAAGACTAAAGCTGCACTAGTGATTTGGTGATAAAGCTTAAGTGTCCTTTACACAGTTGAAATATGTTGGACAAAAACACCGTTCTGACAGTTGTTCTATTATTGGAACCTTGCCAGTGGTGGAGCTAAAAATGTAATGTTTGTCCTAGCAGAGGGAAGAGCTGTGGGGCCAATCAAATCCAAAGAGTCCACTAGTGTTTGACTTTTACAGGAAAGACTGTTGGTAGGGAAAGAGATGCAAACAGCAGGGAACTTGCTTGTTTTCATTTAATAATTACTTAACCATTTCCTCATTTCCTTAACCTTAACCAAGTAGTTTTTTTTAACCCAAACACTGATTTGTTCTTAGACTTTGTTTCCGTGTGGACAAACAGCCAAGCCGCGTAGAAAAAGTGTTCGTGTATACAGTGCCACTGTATCAGGTCACTGAAACCTATTTTTGAAAACCCATGCCAGGGTGAGGATTTTAAGAAACGCTGGTTGCAGTGTTGTCATGTAGACCTTGTGATGTAAGAGTGTGCGCCGTTATCAGCTGTGTTTTTTGTCAGATTTCTGCGGCACTGCCTGCTTTGTTTACAATCTTATTAGGCTCTGATTGGCCAGCATGGCTTTACGGTTAGGCTTATATCGCCGCCTGGTGGTTTGCATGCTCTTGACAACGCGTTTTTGCGTTTTCATGTAGACAGAGATTTTTTTTTAAACTCCGGTTATAAAGAAAAACAGGTCAGTGTGCAAGTAGGCTTCAAAGAGGCACTACACCCAAGTTGTAGTTGAGTTATAGTCATCACGCATATAAAAATAATAAAACCACGCTAGTCATTTTGTACAAGAACTGTCATCACAGGGAAAAATGTTGATGCTCAGTTAAAGTGCATGTCCGTCACAGTACGGTCAATAACTCTGCACATCATTATTCATTCACATTTTCAGATTTCACACTAAGTGGGATCAGATTTTGAGCAATAGAGTTGAACTGAGAGTTATCGCACACAGCTTTAATAACTGCTGTTTTACAGTGTTAGTGGCATCTATACTACCATTCCAGAGGTGTGACTCCTAAGCATGACTGGGAGACCTCTGTTTCTAAGCTAGTTTAACATGGCTTGTAACTTGTAACATTTCTTGTTAACAAGCCTGCACAGAAGCCGGCAGAGAGACGATGTCGTACATGAACAGGAGATTTATTCTGTCTTTTGTTGAGGTACCTTGCTTTAAAAGATTTAGAGAATGACAGACAAAATTACTAACAACATACATCCTCAACACATACCAAAGCTGAAAACACTAGAAGGGCACAGAAAGGGATGAGATATTTATCTTGATAAAGGAGTTACATTTGTGAATGTAAATTAATGGGAAAATTTGACCTGAGGTTGATGCTAGAGCTCAGGGGGTCATGGGGGTTATGGATCTTACAATAATAATACAATCAACCCAGCTGAAAGCCTCTGCCAGCTGGCATCCTCTACAAAGACTTGAAAAATATGCCTGGCATCACAGCACTGCAACAAAACACAGACCATTGATCAGGTTTACAACACACTGTAAATCGTACCACCCTCCACGGTAACATTTATTAAATCACCAACTCCTAGTGGTTGTGAACTTGTGGCAGATTAACACACAGCTTTCCTGCCACACACACACACACACACACACACACACACATTTTTCTTTCAGACAAATATGTGTCAGTCATAAAATGGGACGTTTGTTGTGGCAGTTACTGAGACAGCCACTGCTGGTTAATGTGAGGCCCTTTCAGACAGAGGCACAGTGTGATGCTGCTCTCATATACATGCTGGCAGAGATCTGTGAGAACAAAAGTATTAGTTTCAAAAATATATGCCGCACCATACACACATTTTTTAGCTTTATCAAATGTTGGATTCCTTAAATTGTTTAACTAATCTGCAGAAAGCTTTTTCCTTTTTTTGTGTGTGTCTCCATATTGATTGCTGCCTATCAGTATTTAGATAGTGTATGTGTGGAACATTATATTTTTTACACATCATTTATTGATATTTTATTTATTGTAACATCATATTTCCAGATTCTGTAGCCACATTGAGAGTTATTTTTACAACATACATACATTTTTATAGTATCAAGCAAATATGCTAATTTAAGTGTGTGGTACTAAAGGTAACCATTTAATAAAAACAAAATGTATTTAACTTTCATAAAAACTTTAACATAAATAACACATTTAAATATTAAAGTAAATAAAAACGTTTACCGTCCATATAACAGCAATGTTTTGTTTTGTTTAATTTTGGGGTGTGTATGTGTGTGTGTATGTGTGTGTGTGTGTGTGTGTGTGTGTGTGTGTGTGTGTTTGTTGGAGGGTAAGTACACACATTCCAGAGTTGGAAATTATTTGACCCCACTGCACAGGCGCTGTGCTGCACTCTTGTGTAAATTCTCTATTGGTGTGCCTGTTTATCTATCTGCTGTTTGTCTGTAGTCAGGTTATAGATGGATGTGTTGGTATCCTGTGTAAATCAAACACTGAAAAAGCACAGACACAAGGCCGTGACAGGGAGACTGGCAAACACTATAGTAGGCCATTTATCAAACTACATAGAATAGATACACACACACACACACACACAGGGTAGCATTTTTTCCTATGGGTCTGTAAATTCCAAATCATACCAAGTCTTTCTAAGGAAGTGTCCTGCAAATAACTATTTATTGTAATTTGCACTATGTATAGCAAAAATAGAAACGGTGTTAAATTGGTACACTTCGTGTCTAATGAAATGCTAAGCTGTACATGCAAGAATTAGCAAATTGTCTAAAGGCAAGCACACAATTCAACAAATATGAAGAGAAAAGCTTTCCATAATAAATGGAAGATGAATACATATTTACGTTGGTTAAATTTAAGTTTTCTTTCAAGGAAAGTTGAAAAACAGCTTTTCAACAATACTAATTATATTAAACAGACTTGTATCTATCCAGTATCCCTGACCGCAGTGAGTTAAAAAGTGCTGCCAAGGGGTTTTGTCCAAGCATCCATACTTTGACCAACTTTGACTTCAGTGCAATGCTAGATGAAAAGTCAGGTGATCACCAAAATTTCAAGAACATTTATTTGTCATTTTCATATTTGTTTACAACAAAAGGCTCCACAATAAAATACAAGTTTTAGCCCACGCTAACGCTCACAACTTTTTCACGCTACACACAGAGAACATGCAAATATTTACAAATAGTCAAGAATAAAAATTAGAACAATACAGTTATTTATATAGAGTTGTATATTATAGAAATGTATGGTGATGTGCAAAACCAGAATAACAGAAAGCTGTCATTTATTTATGGTGGAGTGGAGTTTCTCACAGCCTGAGGAAAGAAGGTGGATCCATCCTCTGTGGATCCCGAATATAAACATCAAGATTCAGTTATTTAAATAGTTTTTATGACTAACACAATTCTAATCTATAGAGGATGGAAACCTGTTTTTTTACAATGACACAGCTGTTTTCAGAGCTAAATGTCCATCTGCTGAACAGCATGACTCTCAGGGTGCTTCGTCTTCTGTTCCTCCAAGTACTCCCTGGTGAAGCATGAATGAGGAGGGGGGCTGCGCAGCGTGTGCACGAGCAGTGATTGACACTGCTTTAGAGACTGCTCCCGGCTCTGATTGGCTGTTTTGTTCAGGGAGCGGGGGATTCTTGCAAATGGCATCAGGAGCAGCAGGAGGAGCCTGAGGAACCTGATTTTTTTCACAGATTAACTGTCTCATGCGCTGCTGTCGGGATATAGTGGCATCTTTAGTTAATATGAAAAAAAATTAAAATAATAATATAAATTTTATAATATAAAAATAATTCCATACTTCACCTTTAAGCACATTGAAACAATTAAAAATGACCCCAGTGTGCTTTTCTTTTACTTCTGCAGAATATCTCTAATATGTTTTCCTTAGAAGTGTTTACGGAGAGGAAAGATTTCTAATCTCACGTGTTTAGACAAGTTTGGTACACAAGAATCTCAAAGACTTCAGAGGACCCTTGTGTTGTCAACTCAGTTCTTCTGCGCAGCCTTTAATTGAACGAATGGTTGAAATCATAAAGATAAAAAACAACTGATGTGTCTTTCATAATATGAATTTATTAGGGATAACCCCAACTAAAGAATTTCCTAGTCGACTAGTAGTCATTAGTTCAAGCCATTAGTCGACTAGTCATCACACGTTTATGATGTTGATTTCATCAGAAAATGGTTCCTGGGCTGAAACAGAATGTTATAAATAATATTGTTAACACTGTGCTTACAGAGAAATACAAAACTGTAATAATAAGACTTTAAAATACACAAGGGCATGAAACAAACTACCTGTTAACGACAAGCAGTAATGATTCTCAATGTGTCAGAACAACCAGCAATGAGACCACCGCACACTACCAGCTCGCCTCGCCTCGCCTCCCTTTTTTTTGTTTTCCATTGTGGAAAAGTACCTGTAGCTACTTCCAGGTACTTTTTTCCGTATCACCTCCGTCGAGGTTCCAAGCGAGCTGAGGCGATACTAAAATGTGACGTGAAAACACAGCAGACTGCTGATTGGTCAGACAGAATCGTCACTATTCACTGCATCATCATTGCGCATGCCTGACAGAGGCCAGCAGCATTTCATCACTAAATCCACTTCTGAGACGTTTTGAGGTGAGAAATCAACTGTGGAGGAGCTCGCCGCCCGCTCACAGAGCCCTCTGCTCCCGCCGTCGCACAGACCGCTGCAGCGACAACGGCAGAGGAAAACACGGCTGGAAGGTTTTCATACCGCTTATCTGTCTTTACATTCTGAGGAATGTTGAAAATTGAGTTGAGTTGAGCTGGTACTGGTAATGGAAAAAACGCATTTGTTGATTTATTTCAACACAGTATGACATCGCACATGTCTCGCTGGGAATAAATTACTCCCAACTTCACAAGAACAAATTCAAACTTATCAACACGATCGATGATGTATAACGTTACAGGTTAACTTCCTACAAACTACAAATCACGCCTCTCCTGTCCCCGCCTGAACCCGCCGTCATCTCCAGACATCCGTGGCACTGGTAAGTGACTTGAGTTACAAGAGAAAAGGTCCATGTTGCAACTATCCCCTGATCCATCCCTTTTTCACAACATGGTAACAACTACTACTACTGTATATGTAGTAAACTGATCCCACATTATGAACACTTAATCGTAGCTGTCTGCCAGTAACAAAAACACTCCTCCATTCACCCCAGTCAGAAAAAATTATACTCTTTCCTACTCCAAACACACCGGACCTCCAGAAAGATTTGCTCAAAGAGGTCATCACCATTATCTCTGCCCCATTTAATCTCTGATTGTTGCCATGCACTACCATCCAAAGGTGCGATAAAACCCTTTATAACACCTTTGACTCACTCAAATGTTCATCTCAAATCATCTTCTACAACTATGTCGAATATTTCCTTGTTATGTCTACTTCCCCCCTCTTACACTTTGTTGGTCTGTGTCAAGTTGTTTCAGGATGAATGTATCTGTATCTGGCTGTGGAAATGAATTTCATCTCTGACATTTAAGCTCTGGGATACATTTAGAAGATATGGTGTTGTTGCAGGATAGCAAAGCTCTAGGGTTTCAATAAAAGCTGAAATCCACAAGGGCTGCTGTATTCCGATTAATGTTGGCCAGTACTGGTCATGGAAACATACATAAGGAAGGTACAGTATTTCTGTGAGGTTTCTGTCATGAACTATTTATACATTGTGGAGAATCTCTGTCTCACCGTCGTCTTTTTTCCTCTTCTCTCTGTGTAGGGACTGTGGAGGTGCTCTATTTGTTATATTCTCTAGGCATCTAATTATGTCTCACACACATACACACATACAAAGACTCACTGATTGACACACACATGATGTAAGACAAATCCTCACACTTACTGAAGATCCATGTAAAAGGCAGTAGTGGAAGTGTGTTGTTGCCGGTTAATAGATCCCAATCAGAGTTGAAGACAATGGAATATCGTATTAAAAACTACCCATTTAGTCCAACTGTAAAAATGTTTTATGAGGAAGGGAATGCATTCAATATGTTTGTTAAGGATGATGTCAAGGATGCAAGTATTTTGGTAGGTAATGCTGAATATGAGCAAAACATTGTTAACAAGAAAACTCCACAGGGGACCTCAGTGACCACTGTACAAAAGGACTTTAGGATTTTATGAACACATTTTCTGGTTTTCCCTCCAAATTTAGAAATGCACTGAAACCACTGCCAAGCTGTGGCTTAGTAACCCATTTGAACTTCTGACGATACTGTATTTGTAAACAGCACAATATTTTAGGCTATTGCCTGTATAGTGTAATCAAAAATGCAGAAATTGTGTTGTTTCTAAGGGAGTGTGAAATGCAAACACAGAAATACATAATTAAATTTAATGAGAAATTAAATAATTAGGGGGATAAAAACAAATGTAATAAAAACTGAATCAAATTAAAACAGAAAAATCTAATTCTTTTTGTGCATTTAAAAGCATATTCATTTATTTATTAGGTCATTTAGTTATTTGTTTTTATTTTTTTGGTCCTCCATACTTTTTGGACAGACATGAACACTATAAGAAGTTTCAAGCCCTCTCATTTGCAAATCTTTGGTCTGAACAGGGACTCAGATTCAGTATTAGGAAGGCTTGTTAATTTGGCCTTCTCTTCCAAGTAGAGCCAGTCTAAGTATACTTGTTCATTCGGCCGATTATGCAGGACTGCAGACACATTCAACACACACAGTCAACCTGAAACATGTTCTTATTTTATTTTAGTCTGATAAGTAGACTGGAGACATGAAGTGTATCCTTGTGGAAAGCAGATAGTTATGCTAAGAGAAGGCTCTGTAAAGCTTGTTCTCTTGCTCTACTTTTTTCTCTTACATGTATTTCTGGATGGTGGCAAGCTTTTTAAAGCTGGAAGAACACTTTTAAAAAGACATCATGGGTGTAACCCTGATATCTTAGGGTTACACCCATGAAGCTGTCTGCCAATATTTGTGCGGCCAGTTCTTTACTTTTAGATGTTTCTGATCTCAAAACTTGCCATTAAAGCAAGTGAAATAGTCTGCCAGGAGCGTGAGAAAATGCCACTTGATCATTTGATGTACAGTATAGGATAAAAAGCCATACTAGCATCACATCTCATTGACTGTAAAAAAACAAATACTTAAATATATTTATGACTCATTAGTGTTAAAAGGTCTCAGATATGAATGGGGAGCAGGTGTGTTAAATTTGATGTTATCACTCTCACGCTCCGTCATACTGGAAGTTCAACATGGCACCTCATGGCAAAGAACTACCACATTAAAAGATATAATCAAATATTTACAAAATTGTGAGGGGTGTACTCACTTTTGTGAGATACTATATATATATATATATATATACAGTGAGGAAAATAAGTATTTGAACTATTGCTATTTTGCAAGTTCTCCCACTTAGAAATCATGGAGGGGTCTAAAATTGTCATCGTAGGTTCATGTCCACTGTGAGAGACATAATCTAAAAAAAAAATATCACAAGAAATCACAATGTATGATTTTTTAACTATTTATTTGTATGATACAGCTGCAAATAAGTATTTGAACACCTGTCAATCAGCTAGAATTCTAGCTCTCATAGACCTGTTAGTCTGCCTTCAAAATGTCCACCTCCACTCCATTTATTATCCTAAATTAGATGCACCTGTTTGAGGTTGTTAGCTGCATAAAGACACCTGTCCACCCCATACAATCAGTAAGAATCCAACTACTAACATGGCCAAGACCAAAGAGCTGTCCAAAGACACTAGAGGCAAAATTGTACACCTCCACAAGGCTGGAAAGGGCTACGGGGAAACTGCCAAGCAGCTTGGTGAAAAAAGGTCCACTGTTGGAGCAATCATTAGAAAATGGAAGAAGCTAAACATGACTGTCAGTCTCCCTCGGACTGGGGCTCCATGCAAGATCTCACCTCGTGGGGTCTCAATGATCCTAAGAAAGCTGAGAAATCAGCCCAGAACTACACGGGAGGAGCTGGTCAATGACCTGAAAAGAGCCGGGACCACCGTTTCCAAGGTTACTGTTGGTAATACACTAAGACGTCATGGTCAACACAGTCTCACTCCCTACTCGTCAAATGTCTGACGCATGGTCAAGGCCCTTTGTCGTCGCTTTTTAAAGACTTGGGTAGCCCTTTTGCATCAATTATTGACGTTTAGGGATCCACAGTCAAGTTAGCAACGCTTAGCAACAATAAATATGCAATATCCGGTTACACTTTCAAGATAAAACGTAACGTTTCGATACATTGCCATGTTGAAACGCGCATAATTAAAGTCGTGAAACGTTGCAGTTTCGTTAGGTTTAGGCACAGAAAGTACTTGGTTGGGTTTAGGCAGCAAAACTACTTGGTTAAGGTTAGGAAAAGATCATGGTTTGGGTTAAAATAGCTATGTATGTCAATTAAGACTTAAGTTAACTAACGTTAATGTCAATTTACCTCACTCGCCTAAATAAAAACATTTAATGTTTTGTTTCGCACGGGACACAAACCCTGTTCTCCTGCTTCAAGGTCCGGGTTCTGGCCCTCTATCCACCCCAATCACCTCCTTACTTCGTCTTTTCTCTTAAATATCATACTTGCCTTTACCATCAAAAACTGACACAACAGGGCTTCCCTCAATACGTCGAACTATGACGTCAAAGGGATCCCTAGTGCGTCACAAACTGACGATTATGGCTCTTGACCAAGCGTCCATATGTGACGACTTGGGAGTGAGACCGGGTTGTCATGGTTTGAAATCACGCATGGCACGGAAGTTTCCCCTGCTTAAACCAGCACATGTCAAGGCCCGTCTTCAGTTTGCCAATGGCCATTTGGATAATCCAGAGGAGTCATGGGAGAAAGTCATGTGGTCAGATGAGACCAAAATAGAACTTTTTGGTCATAATTCCACTAACCGTGTTTGGAGGAAGAAGAATGATGAGTACCATCCCAAGAACAGCATCCCTACTGTGAAGCATGTGGGTGGTAGCATCATGCTTTGGGGGTGTTTTTCTGCACATGGGACAGGGCGACTGCACTGTATTAAGGAGAGGATGACCGGGGCCATGTATTGCCAGATTTTGGGGAACAACCTCCTTCCCTCAGTTAGAGCACTGAAGATGGGTACATAAACAGTAATGGAAACATATTTTAATGACATGGTTACATAATATGTGGTCTGTTGTGAACGTGTGGAGATTAAATTCTTATCCCAGTCTAGCCCTCTCAGTATACCAGGAATAATGTATGTATTGAACAATTTCCATTCAGAACCAACATTTAATGCAAGCTAAGCAGTGTGCTCTTCATGTATAGCAACACAGAATGTAAGGGTATGGAGGGTCTGTAGCACATCTGACCAGAGATTGTGACCTGTCACATAACTATAATTAGTGTTCACCTTTTTATTACCTGTGTAATTTTCTACTTATTTAACCGTATTTATATTTTAAGGTTTATTTGTGAAAACCACATTATTTTCCTAACCCTAACTATACCTACTCTAGTTGTGATGTGCAGATGTTGTTAAAAGAGCAGGTATTTTAAAAACCTTGGCAACAGACACAAGAAAATTGGATGTAATTTGTGTTTTTGCAGGATTGTCCAATGCCGATGTTCTTTTGCAGTGATAGGGTTGTTCTGAGAACGCTGGAGCAATTTCAGGTCATTATTCTTAATGAATCAACCACATATTCAAAATCTTAACTGCTTATTACTTTGCTGTCATGGTGACCATTGTAGTATGAAGATTTTGTTCCAAAATGTATGCTGCTCAATAAAACAGGCAGAGTGAACAGAGAACGTCGTGACTGATGATGTTTTACAAGTTCAGACAAGAATGCGGAGTGAATAAAGGTGCAGTGTTATCAAAAATGATCTAAAAGTCCTTATATGAATATGCTCATCAATAATATGAAAGTGTTTGGGAATATTTTACTCACCATAAGTATTTGATTCAAAATCTAGAAGCAGAGTTCAAAGTGATTCATATTTCATGGACTAATGCTATGAAACGTTCCATTCATATTTAGTATGAAGTGTAAAAGCAGCTGGACGCCACAGGTACATCTGCTTGTGAGAGTGTGTGTAGCATATAGAACTCTACAGATGTCAGCTGAGAATGGAGTGATTAGCACAACAAAGATTTTTACCCGGCTCATCTCATCACTTACTAGCACGCACGCACGCACACACACACACACACACACACACACACACACACACACACACACACACACACACACACACACACACACACACACACACAGTAACCTCTATTTTCAAATCAAGAGTACCGCTCAGCATGGCTTCTGCCTCCTGACAGATGAAGAGGTGAGATGAGGGACGCTAAAAGGCTTTGGCACGTGTTATGTATCTGAGCTGCATTTCTACATGTACTTGTGTGCGTGTCAGTCACAACATTTTCTTACCATCCATCAATGAAAAAGTTGGCAGAAAAAAACTTTCATTTGTTACTGTGACTGCTTGTTGCATATTTATAAGCGCATGTGCTTGTAAGTGTGTGAATCTGAACTAGTAAGGCTGAGCAGCACTGCTGACAGTGGAAAATACATAAAAGCTTATATCATTCAGCGCTCTACACCATCACCATGTTGTTGCAGTGGAGTTGTCAAGGGACTGTTGGCCTAAACAGTATTATGGGGATGCATTCATAATGGACTGTTGTGAATTTTTCGATTTAACTGCAGTTTGTGATCAATAGAGAATTTTAAAACTCTCTGAAACAAGTTAATACTGACGACCATTAGTACAAGTACACTAAATAAATGTGTTAGCAGTCTTACCTTATCACCTTATCAGTGTTTTGCTGTCAGTGGTGGACAGTAACAAAGTAAATTTATTCATGTGCCGTACTTGTATTAGAGGTACTTGTACTTTACTTGAGTATTTTCTTTTCAAGCCACTTTTTACTTCTACTCTACTACACCTCAGAGGGAAATAATGTACTTCTTTACTGCACTACATTTATCTAATAGCTTGAGTTACATGTTACTTTACAAAGTAAGATTTTTACACACATAACATGAAATTTTTTTTGATTTTTTCATGTAAAAACATTTCATGGTTCCAGCATTACAAATGTGAAGGTTTGCTGCTTCTCCTTTAGATTATTTTAATGTATTTTTAATCATTTTGAGGTTTGGACTGACAAAACAAACACAGTGAAGGTGTCACTTTGGACTCTGGGCAATTGTGACAACGTTCTCACTATTGTCAAAATTCTTAGTCGATTATTGTAGAAAATAATCGGCCAATTAATACATAATGAAAAGAAAAATATTAATTGCAGTCTGATACAAAATTATTCAACCTCAACCAACTACACTGCTTTTACTTTTAATACTTTAAGTACATGTTCCTTATTATACTTACATACATGACATTGTCACTCCAGTAACTTTTACTTGTAACACAGTATTTTTAAATACTTCATCCACAATGTCAAATGTTCCATTTCAAGTAATGAAGTTATTTAAACTTAAGGTTCAGAAATAAATGTAAATGCTCTGTATTTGTATAGCGCATTTCTAGTCTTTTCAACCACTCAAAGCTACACTACATTTACCTTTCACACACTGAGCCTAAGTGCTCAAACAGAAACTAACATTCGCACAGCGTTCAGTATCTTGCCCAAGGACACTTCAACATGGAGGAGCCGGGGATTGAACCGCCGACCTTCTGATTAACACCATGGAAGCTCAGTGGTTAGCACTGTGGACAAATTGGTCCTGTGTGTGAACCTTAAGTGTCCCAGGTCCTTTCTTTTTTTTGCAGAATGATTGCATGTAGTTTGTTCATGTTCTTCAAACGCGTGTGCTAGTGTTACCTTGTTCTATTTTTCACAGGAACCACATGGGTATGATGAAGCAGGCACTTATTGAGTTGTGGCCCCACCCTGAGGGGTTCCTAGCCACTCACAACCCTAATCAACCCCCTTCATCCTTCTCTTCGACCCCTAATCATCCAGCCGTACACAGCCCTCATCCTATCCTTCCCGAACACTCTTGCATGGTCTTTGTAAGTGAAAAGGGCAATATATGGACCCAGAGATTGGTTTATTTGCATCAGAGGCATCTGGTATGTTAATTCCATTGTTGTGTCAGGTAAATGATTCGTTAAGATGAATTAATATATATATAATATATGCAAGTTGCATGTACCATAAGTCACATGCTTCTGTGTTTTTTATACATATCCATGTGGAATTCCTTCACTTGCTCACATGCTCTCATTAGAAACCTGAAGGTCAGTGTTCAAAAAATAGAATCCAGCCACAAACAGACTAAATTCACTTTGTAGCTGAGAACAGCTGTTACAGTTTTTTTACGCTGACTTCTTGCAACCTTATGTCCCAGATTGCATGTCTATGCATTGTGTGTGCAGTTTTCTTGATCCAGACATTACAGAATGGGAAGTCGTTTGCGAGAAAATCCAAATCGGAGCGAACAGGGAAGCCAGGGTGGAGCTGAGGTGGGAACACCAAACTCTTTGACTGTGATCAGCTGAGACAGATGTCTGGGCAGTGGTGGCCCAAAGGTTAGAGAACCAGGAGGTTGCCCTGAATAAATAAAGGTAAAAAAAAAAGTCAAACGAGCAAACGTTCTTACACAGCTATAAGTCTTAATATCTCCAAGTTCATGCCTTCTGCATCTAGTGATCATTAGAGTTAAGCATAAATGCCTCTGATGTCTTTCTTTCCAGGGATTGTATAAAGTATGATCATGCATAGCTACAATTAATTACAATTCTTTCTCAGCATTCAGAAGCGTACAGCCATTTTTGACTTCTTGCTTTTTCACAGAATGATTTGTTTGTACATTTTGAAGAATATTGCAAAAGATGAGGACTGTCCATGCATCGCTGTAAAAGCATATGAGGATGTAATTCAGGACTGTTTGAAAGAGCACCAACCACATTTAAAGGACTGGCCCTGCTTTGCTGCAATCCAGCTAGAAATGGTGCTTACAGTGTCGAGTTGGCCAATTTATGAGGCATATTCCCACCAGTTGATTTGTAGACATGGTTCCAGCTGTTACTTTGTTATAATTTGGTCCTAAAATTTTTACTTTGTCAGAATTTTGACAGTTTTTGGTCACCAAAGCTCAAAATTAGCTGTCAATGGACCTGTCTTAAAGTGTGATCAATTATCTACTTCCGTCTGAGCCGGCCCAAAACTGCACCTTATAGGGGCCTTTAGAAATACAAATTAACAGAGGAGAGGGGAGAAGATAAAGAGAAAAATAGTTAAGAAAAATGAGAGATGGAGCTAAACATGAAACCTAATGAGGAGGGAGAAAAAAATATGGAAATGGGAGAAAGTAATAAGATGACAGGAAAGGGGAGCAGGGACGATACAACGCAAGATGAAAAGAAAACAGGTAAATAACTGAGGGATGGATGAGAGAGGACGAAGGAGGGGTGGACAGAACAGAAGAAAAGAAGAGAGAACTGTGGGAAAGGAGAACAGGAAGTGCAGAGGTGCAGAGCCGCCCAAAGAGAAGCGATAGGGAGATGCCGTTAATTCAGAGTTCAGAGAGATTTTTTAGTTTGACACACTCGGCAGGAGGCCTTTGACTGCTGCTGCCTTTGAACTACAGTACACACACATTCACATGCTCTTGGTTGGCCAAGGATAATGTTAGCTTGGAGGTAAAACAACACAGAGAAAAAGACAGAGAGGACAGCACAAATGGAGAAAGCCAAAGAGCCGGTGTATTAAAATCTATTGGTTTATCTTGTCTGTAAATGTAACATACTATCAAAGGCCCCGCTGGTGTCTACATACAGGGATACCATTGGTTTAGCTAAGAACATAAGTGTCTGAAGTGGAACAAAGCTCCTAAATGTAAAGATGCAGAAAACTCACTCATGATGATGATGATGCAATCATCAAATTGTGAACCCCACATGGGGACACTACAGACCACCTGCCCTGTCCCCTTATCTTCCTCCCCTTTGTCTCTGCATTCCAACATACCTTTCATTTCCCATCTCTCCATCAGTTGTTCCCTGTGGCTTCCTGCATCTACATGACCTTAAAAATCCTCTCATTTGTTCCCATTTAAATCGCTCTCATTTAAATACCAGCCATTTTCCCTCTTTCCTTTATCACATCACCCCACTGCTGAGTCACTGCCAATACGTTCCAGCCCTCACTGTTTGTGCCTATGTGTGTTTCCTGTCCCCTGTTACCTTATGTGTACACATTTTTAGACCTGCCTTGACCTTCTGGATTCGTTTTTAAAATAACCTCTTTCAATAGTCCCTTTCATTCTGCTGCATCTGCCACTGCCCTCTTTCCTTTTCTCTCTACCTGATTTGGGGCATTAATGAATGTGACCTGAATGTATTTTTTTTTTTTTTTGTGCAGATTTACACCACTATAAGCATCTTTGAGTACTTAGAAAAGCGCTATATAAATCTAAATTATTATTATTATTATTATTATTATTATTATTATATAACACTAAAATGCCTGGTAAGTGCATGGTTACATGGGAAAGTGTAGAGAGTGTAAAGAGTGCACATCAACAAGTTCCAACACTATGAACTGCTGTTTTGAAAAGGGCTATATAGACACTACTTACTTACTTAATTTCCTTTATTCACAGCATTTTTTTTAAATGTTAAGTGTGTGGGGCCCAGATGCATACGTCAAAATAAAGACAAAAATGCCCCCCAGAACAAAAAAATATCACATATGTGTATATGTGCAGGGCATTGTCAAACGAGACTATTGTGAAAGGTAGTGTTTGTGCATACATAGCAGGCAAGGAACAGGCAGATAGAAGGATCAGACCAAAAAACTGTGGCAGGAAGAGGAAGGATGATGGAGAGAAGAACATATTCTTTTAAATGTATTAGCGCCTCTGTAATGAAAGTACATTGATCTGGTCATCAATATTCTACAGATCAGCAGCGGACCGGGTGAAGCATAGGTAACACAGTGGGATACATAAACACATTTGTGTAACTACACTTTTAAGGGCCCTCTATTGACTGCTTGCCTTCCTTAACTCTGTTGGAGTTGGAATAGGGAGGATACGTTATCAGCCGCTAAGGCTTTAGACATAACCAATGAAACCACTTTTTCCCCTTTCCTTTAAAAGCACTGCACTCTCTGCCATGGTGCTCTGATAATTTGGTGGCAGAATGGGAGCGTTCTCTTCCATCACCAAAGCTTCTCCCGAGGAAACTGATGTCTTTGTGCATATAGAACAAGCAAATATACAGCACCTGCCGTTAAATTAGCTCAGTGGGAGATAATACATTTGATTCATTTGTTCTGCGCTGGTCCACAGAGAACAGTTGCACAGGACAGGAAGAGTTTCAATTTGTGTTGATGACAGTACAACTGCATGTACTACATGAGTAAGAATAAAAAATGAAGTTAAAGTTAAATTTTATTTTTCCTGTTCAAGTCAGGGAAAGAAATCTGCAAGACAGGCTTGCAGGTAAGCAACACATACACAATTCTTGTATAAGTTGCACTGAAGATTGGTTCATATATTCTCTTTAGCACCTCCAGATTCCAAAAGCTTCACTCTACACACTCACACCGAATGATGTGGATGAATTAGTGCTCTTTAGTCAAGGGAAAACAAACATCTTACATCTAAACCAGAGCAGCAACCAAAGCAGAATACCTCTTTGAGCAGTACAAAGATGCACAGCTGAGTTTGAGAACTTCATCACTATCCTCATTACATAGAGGGATTTGCCTAAGAAGGTGTAATTGATCTTTATGTTACCGCATTCAGCCTGACACACTAATGCAGGTCAAACCCATATCTGTGTTCTACATGAATGGACGATAGCACATCACCCAACCCCTCCTTAACGCCCCTCTTTTCACCCAGGGTGATGAGATTAGATATGGGTTGGGCACCGCCCGGCTTTGGTGAACTGGTGTCACCATTAGGGATGGAAATTAATTTAATGATCCCAACATGTCATTTAAACGACTCACTGAAAAGAGAGTGAGTGTGAGAGAACAAAAACAGAAGGAACTGCGTAGAGAGACAGCATGCGTGTATTTGGACAGGAGGAGAGCCGTGACACTTAACTGTTCGGTAATTCGATGTAAATCAGTGTTACTGTCTCTGTAGGTTTATTTATTTATTTTTCCATAAGCTTTATTTATTCAGTTTCACTGAGAGACCTGTTTGCAGGAGTACCCTGACCACACTCACACTGTAAATTGAATTTTCTGAATCTACACTGCAGATCGGAGCCTCTGCTGGAGTCTCTGCTAACAGTGGCAACCAGAGATGAGCTTGTGAAAGCAGTCTTATATGAATAGGTCCGATGCATATTGAGTAGACCCACATCACATGCTTGTATGTGTATGAAATATGTATTGGGTACTTAGACAGGAGAGGGGAAAACCATCTTTTTTTAAAAGTGTTTGCAAATGGCAGCTCTCAACATAAAGTCAGTGAGATAAACGTCTTCATGGATCTACTCAGCTCGTAGTAAAGACCCAATCCAGGGTCAGGAATCATCAAAACTGAATAAAGTCTAATCAGTTTGGGTGCCGCTGTATAGCCCTCTCGGGTCTGTGTTTAAGTATGTCTAATAGAACTATGCATCCACTCTGATCACTTGCTGCGAGAAAAATGTGTTTTACATTGTACTAAGGGTCTATTCAGATGAGCTCTGGCTGTCCTTGGATATTTAGAGTTCTTATTTTTAGAGAATTATCTTATGCACGTCAAAATTATCCCCAAGAGACAATGTCAAAGGTTAACATGCAGGGTATCAATGCCAAGGCTGCTGTCTCTACCACAAGCATAACCGAAATAATGTCACAATCACTGACTATTAGCTCCTCTCCTGTCGTTCCTTTCATTCTGCTCTGTTGGGTCAGTTATGGTCAATAAAGAATAATTCACATTAATCTCTCTCACAAACACACTCGCACACAAATGTGTGTGATATAACACGTCAAGCGTCAAGTCAAATGTGCATGGTTCATATTCTCTCTGTCTCTCTGTGTGTAACAGACATGTTGTTTGTGAGGGAGAGCGAGAAAGAGAAAATGACAGACAAAGACAGCCCGAGTCATCCTTTCATAAAACCCTCGTGTGATTGGCTGCTGTGTATCTAAGACGTAGAGCAGAGAGTCTATTCAAAAACCAACCAATCGCTGCATTTGACAAAAAATACTATGACAATCCCATTGGCTGTCCTAACAACCAATCAACCAATTCAACTGCTCCGCCCAAATATAGATGTATGGTAACCCGGTCACCATCAAATCACCAGGGGCACTTCTTTGGTTCTTTGAACCTCTTGGTTGTGTCTTTTATCTTTCTTATTTAAATGTAATAAAAACATGCAGAATAGGGAATACATAATTTAAAAGGTGCATTCTGTTGTAAGCTCAGTGCAAGGAACAGGGCAGCGTTCAATACATGAATATGGCAATTATCTAACTATAAATAAGCAGCAACCACAAATACTGCTGCTAATACTACTGTCGGTTTTACGTTTAAAGGTCAACCCTCAGATTTTGGTTTTTCAGTTGCATCACAGGTTTCAGTCATCCGCTTGTGGTGATGATAAAAAAATGCATGTGCTAAATATTGCGTGCATCTGTCAGAGTTTTCTAGGTTTTAGAGACTTTACTTTTCATATGTCTTCCCTTCCATTTCCTGTTCATGAGTGAAGAGGAGTTCATGGGAAAATTCAGTAAGGGAGTATGAATCCTCCATGACAAACTGCTTCATCCTTTCACCCGAAGCAAACAAAGAGTGAATGTTCCCTTTGTGCAGCACTTTTGGTTCAGTCATTGTTACATTTGGGTATGTGGTACCACCCGAAAACAAAGGATCAGCCGCATGACCTTTGTGTTCTGGTACAATTATAGCTACACTTAGCGTCTACAGTAATGGAAGCCGTGACAACCCAGCTGCCAGGCAGTGGTGTATGATGTTATTTTGTGACGGACATTGAGAGAATCTGTACTCCCAGTAAAAACACATAAGAAAATGAGTTTTCAGTGAGAGGAAAAATGTCCGCAGTATGGCAGATCCCGCCTTCAAAACGATACGTTTACAGTTTTACTTTAGAGAATATTTAAATACTAATACTTTTGTTCAAGGTGCAAGGTAGATATATTATCATTTTACAACACACAGTTGTATAATGAGATTAAGTAGTAACATCCACCTTTATATAAATTAATTACTTATTTGTAAACAAACATTGTAGTTGAATTTCTTTCCACAAATGTGATGGCTATGTCATGGCGGGCCAGAGCATAGTCCAATTATTTCAAGTCCCATGTGCATGTTTAGCTCAGTCGGTAGTACGAGCAGGACTCCCGTTGGAAGGGTTGTATGTTTTTTTCTCTCCCTTGTTAAACAAATTGATTATAAAACCACTTTTGCACATGCTCACAATAAAACACGTGCTGCGGTTCTGTGTGCGCGTCCCGGCGTTTGACCCGCATTCATAAATCTATAGACGCTTATTTTCATTTCCCTGAGGAAATTCAGGTTGAATCCAATCACCAGTTTACTGACGACTATTTCAGAGGCGTGTCAAGCAAGACAGAGACTCTTTTGAATGTCAGAACTTTTCGAAGTAAAAGCTCTCAATAAACTCGACATAAAGCATTGCTGCAAAAAACGTTTTCTCAGTTGGGAGGCACAATCACTTAAAAGGAAGTGATTATGAGAGTAACTGTAGCTGTCATGACTGAGATCTATTTCAGCACCAGCCGCTATCAATGTTTTTATTTTTTATTTTTCTTCTATCAAAGCAATCTGGCCGCGGGTCAGATATTATTGCTGGCAGGCCATTTCTGGCCTGCGGGCCGCCTATTTATCCCACTAATATACAGTTAGTTTTACCTGTGGGGAAAAAGAGACAAACTTGGAGAATCATTCTTTTATAACTTGCACATCTGTTTATTCCATGTTTTTAGATTTATTTATGTCAACTGTATGTTTAATGTCTTGTATGGGTAAAATGCTACTTGGCAGTAAAGCTCTTTTTGATTCTGATTCTGAACCTCGGTGCAGCCAGGACAGAGTGCTGGGGCAGTTAACTCCAGTGTGTTTCTGATACTACTAGGAGGCACCAAAATCAGAAATGTTTCAACACATCAGGGGGCTTTAATCAAACACTCTCACACATTAATCAGTTCTCCAAAACAACAGTACACTCCTAGCAAATTCTTCACATTTTGCCTCTTGCCCATTGTGAGTTCCTATGGGCTCCAGCCCCCCACGACCCTGTAAAGGTCAAGTAGGTATAGAAAATGTCTGAATGGATATCAAGTCACAGGTCTAGTGTTTAGTGACACTGGGGTTGCACCTCTTCTAAAGATGTTTTCATTTTGGCGTCAGTGAACCGTGGCCTGCTGCGTGCACTGAGGCATTTCATAGTTGATTGTGATGCAGTTTGTATCAGCACCTCCAGGTCTGACACTTACGGCTTTCTCTTGTCGTTCGATTGCTCAGTCCAAGTGGAAGAGTTCAAGTATCTCAGAGTCGTGGGTGGCGGTAATTGCGATTGTGAGATCAACTGCTGATGAGAAGCCCTGGCACCAGTAATGCAGGCTTTTTAGCGGACCATGGCGGTGATGAAAGACATGAGCCAAAAAAGAAAGCTCTCAATTTGCAGTCTGATCAGACAGAAGGTGTAGCCCGTGTACAGTAGCCGGGATATGCCAAATTTGTGTAGTAAATGTCAGAAAATTGTTTAATTCCTGGCACATTGATGCTTATAGATGATATTGTGAACCAAACAATTGAGATGATGTTACTTTGCAGGTTGGCTGGTCTATTCACATGAGCCAGGACTCTGGTATGGCCTCAGTATCGAGCCACTTTTTATTTGGGTAGTAGCAGTAGTACGTACACCTCCTGAGAAGTTGTTAGCAGTGGAGTACCTGGCACATGGTGTAGCGTAGCCAACCAGCTTCTGCTGCTGAAAGAAAATACAAACCATTTACATCTTGAGTTACTTAAATACTTAAATACTCGATTTTGGATGAAAGATTACTTATCATATTTATAAAAACAACAAAGATTATTTTTACATCCTTTATGTTGACTTTGTCAGACATCACAAAGTACCAGAGTATGGTACTTCCTGCTTCTTTAAGTGGCCATCTACTGAATATGGTTCCATTAAGTGGTGGACAGTAATGAAGTACAAGTATACTGAAGTACATTACTGAGGTACTTGTGTACATCAGTAGTGTAACTGAGGTACACTTGAGTATTTTCATTTCACTTCTACTTCTAATCCACTACATCTCAGAAGGAGATATTGTACTTTTTACTTCACTACATATATCAGACAGCTTTAGTTACTAGTTACTTTACAAATAAAATTTTTGCACATAAACAAATGAATAGTTAATAAATTATGTTTGTTATAAATACATTTTTTTTTATGTAAAAACATTTCATGGTTCCAGCTTCATGTGAAGATTTGATGTTTTTCCCTTTGATCATTTAAATTTATTTGTAATAACTTTGTACTGCAAGTCACGGCACTTTGGGCTCTGGCTAATTGTGACGCCATTTTTCACTATTTTCAGAATTTTGAAACCCACTATGAAAATAATCAATAGTTGCACTCCGATACAAGAAAAATTACACAGTAAAATCCTGTTTTAGATTAATGCATGAGTAATAATAATAATCTAATAATATAACAGTCACAGGGTATCGTTCTGTAATGAGTACTTTTACTTTTAATACATTTCCCTGATTATACGTACACACTTTTACTTTAGTAAAATTTTCAATGCTTTTACTTGTCACTGAGTATTTTAAAGGACATGAACACTTAGTCCTCAATTGTCTCACACACACACACACACACACACACACACACACACACACACACACACACATAAATAACTGAGAAACTTGAATTATTATTGAAAGAGCAACCTTTTATTAATGAATTCCATTGTTTAATACCTGGTTCCACTATATGCAAATAAGTTAAATCAAAACTGGTCATTTGTAAAATGTACTGTTTGTTGTAAACATACTCTGAAATCCTCCCTAACACTCATACAGTAGCAGACCAAGACCAAGTTTTAAATGGCACAGAAAAGTAAAGTTAGCAGAAAAGTCTGCACAAAAAAACTTATTAGCAAAGGTTTGAAATAGAACCAAAATCTCTCCAAACCCATACCTATTTAGCATGAGAAAAGCACCCTGATGTGGTTCCCTCGTGCTAATCACCGCCGATAGTGTGAGGCAGCATACTTTAGTCAGAGTGTGGAAGGGTGCTGCGAGCGGAGGACTAGTGACAGTGTTAATCAGTCAACCAGTAGAAATGACAGCCTTAATCAAGGCGATGAGCGGGTGGCAGGAGTGCTCGGTGGTTCAAAATCAACACTGAGTCCATTTGTACGTCTCAATTGCTGACTGCGATGCATATAAATAACTGGCATGGCCCATTAGACTCATCACACGCTGACAGAAACACACTAGGTTACATGCAGCCACACACAAATGCTCTGATAGCAGCTCACTCGCCTCTCGGAGTTGTCAGGGTGAATTACCTGCATGTCAAAATGGAACAGATAAATTGTCGGGATAGAACAGCAAATTGACTCGGTCAAGGCTGTTGATCTGTTGTTGTAGTGCAGAGAGGATACACAGATAAACTCACTCTTACACACACATACACTCACTCACTCTGCAACTACTACTTTCACATCCCTCTCTCTGTTTTGCCCAGAATCCATTAAGTCCAGCTTCAGTTGGATTTTTGCATTGACACAGCTGTTCATGGGGTAAATTATTGCATGCAAAACACTACGTACAATGAACACTCCAAGAGAAGGCCAGCAATGATGTGTGATTGCAAAATGTTACAGTACTAAACACCCAAAAGCACCTACTGTATAATGCTATGGGTTCCAGCGCACAGTGTTGCTGACAACAGAGGACAGGGAGGTAGGGGTGGACGGGGAAGAGGGAGGGGAAGATGTGTGTATATTTTAAACAAGATCCAGGCCACTATCGCCGACTACGTGATGAATCATGGCTTACAGTAAAGGTGGGGTAAGCTATTCTGGAGAAATCCAATTACATGAGAGATACCATAATGCAGAGTGAACAACGACAACTCTCCTGCTGCTATAGCTTACATCACAACAACAAATCTCGGAAAACTAGAAAGTAAGCTGAATTAAATTAATTTCAATTTTAATTTATGCTGTATCGCATCAATTCATAACAAAAGACTCACAGAGCAGGTCTAGACTGACACAAATCATGGATACGGATACTGCAATACGGCTGGAATAGTATTGTGTGGCGTGGTCTGATCCCCTTTCTTTGTTTGTCCTTCACAGAGCCCGGGCCGTGTACAAACCCCATGATTTCTTTGCGGCGCACGCACACAGAACGGACAGCTAGCAGACCATTAGGAGCTATTTGACAAATTTGACAAAAAGACGTGTACACTCATCCTTCAAGTATGACTGAAGCGGGTCATAGCACTCAACCTCAATTCACATTTTGTTCCACTTTAACTGAATAATTTTACTACTGCCCCGCTCAGGTGGCAGAGGCCCAGTTTTCACATCTGAGCAATAGTGAAGACAGTCCCAGCAAACAATGCCATTAGACTTCAACAGTACTGTTACACAAGGTGATGGCATCTTTCAGAACATCGCCTCTGTGAGTCTCTCCACCATAGAGTGCTGAAGAAGCATGTCACGTCAATGAAGCACCTGTACAGGTTATCATTTGAAGGGAATAGTGAGAGAGTAAAGGAGCTATGGTACCTACAGGTGAGGCAGGAAAGGAACATCGTGGCACAGTGTTTGTGTCAGGCCAGCTTGAGCGTAATATATCAGTGTGCGCTGCAATATCAGAGACTGGTGTAATCTGCCATGTTGCCGCCATTGGACCACGCAATACAGCATGTCTCTTTAATTTAATTTACAATCCTGTACAATGCTTTCATCTCTGATAATAAGAGGGGACTGGCAAAGCCTAACTTGCCAAATTCCGTGATCATTTGGGTCTATGTCAGTTTTCCCAGCTCCATTCTTGTAAGTGAATGGCTGCTTGCCATCAGATGTTGATGGAGTTCCACCCACACTACTCACTCTTCCTCAATCAAGCCCCAGCCCACTTCAAGCACTGGTCTGGAGACTATCACAGAAAGCTGAAAAGGAGTCTAAATATGCCTGTCTGTCTATGTTATTTGGTCTTTGTATGTGTCTTGATCTGTTTGCACTAGCAGTCCATCCAAGGTATCAGATGCCCAGTGCATGCTGGAATATGCTCCACCCACCTTCCACGTCACGGACGATGACTAAATAATGTCTGAGATACAACAGAGGCATCAAGAATCAAATTAACATTATATCTGCCATTTTCAAGAAAGAAAGAAAAAAAATGAATCTCAATGAGCTGTGCAGCACATCTAAATCACACACTTTTGAACCCATAATCACACCCACAAATACTCCATATTCCTCTTAATGTGAATTTAGAAAAGCTTGAAATAAGTAAAAGCTACAGTATTATGTCTCCACCTTTATTCTCATTTATTCTCCCTATCTTTTCCACCCTGTCATCTTTCCCTTTACCCCAGCAACAAAATATTGAGTCCAATGAAGCAGAAATACCACCAAAACAGTCTTCAAAAGAGAGAAGAAATTGTCCTTGTGCTCCAGTTCTCCCCCTATGATGTTTCTTTGTTGGCACCATCCCCTGCCATGCACCTCCAGACGTTTTGAGACCCACTTTTCCAGTTTAATTTGACCAAACTCTGAATCATCCATGTTTAATTTCCACATTACCTGACTTAACAGCCAACATAACTATCTGGCTGGTGTTAATGTGCCATTGTCTTATTTAAAATCTTTAAAAGGCTTCATTATTTGGCCATAACTCAGCCCATAAACTAAGCTGCACAGTGCAAATTAACATGAAAGATTTCAAGGAAAGCAAGTGGAATTACGTATTGCATGTGGCTTGTTGATAAACCTGCAGTTACCTTTATAATTACACCTGGAGTGACTCAGTCTTTATAAATCGTGATCATTATTTTGTTAACTTCTGCTCATTTAAATGAACAAAGTTAGATCTAAATGCTAAAGCAAGACATGACCAAAAAATCAACCTGTTCTCACTCCCAAGTCGTCACAGATGGAAGCATGGTCAAGACCCCTTGCTAACTTGACCATGGAGCCCTACCCACGCAAAAATGATGCTAAAGGGTACCCAGGGTGTAAAAAAGTGATGCCAAAAAAAAGAAAAGCGACGCCACATGGTCTACACCAAGTGTCCATATGTGTTGAAAAAATGTGAATAACCGAATAACCTTTACACGGTCGTGACATAAAGAGACAAACACAAAAAAACATAAAATGTTACATTAAATCCCCATTATTTGCTACAAAAAGACCTCCAATCCTTTGAATTAATATGTGAAAAATATGAGAGAGATACTTTCCTTGAAAGTTACTGTTCAAGTTGCCTTCCATTACTGTTAGCATGAACAAATAGAACCACAAATTGAGAAGCATCACAAATTACCCCAAAGATCACCCTAAAGCTGCACTACTGAATATATGTTTTAAATTAACACTGAATCACAAAGTTAGCAGTTAGTCTCTTTCAGCTACTGTTTTGGTTTCAGTCTCACGGTTGTCATCAACCTCGTTCCAAGCTGCTTTCAGCAACATATTTCTCTGATAAACCCAGAGTAAGCAACCTGTACAGCGTTCAACAAGAGTCATTTGGTGATGGTGTCTGCCTCCTGAACCCAAGAGTCTATTTCCCCCAGGAGATGTTGAAGTATTGAACTTCCTATACGTTTTTAACACATGACTCCAAATGAATGCTAATGCTCTGTGTCTGTTGGATGTAGCTACTTTAGTTACTATCTAGCGATTATTTGCTAACATGTTTGCCAGAAAAATGCAATAAGATAATAATATGTCAATGTTTAAAGCTTGTACTGCTACACCCATTTGGCCAAAAAATCCATTTTTGATGCTTTCATTTTAAACACTATGTATTGACAAATGTTTAATAAACATTAGGGCTGCAGCTAATGATGATTTTAGTATTCGAAGCTTCTATAGATTATTTAAACGATTTATTATTATTTATGCGTCGTTTAAGAAGTAACCCCCCCCCCCCCGGTTACAGGATCAACTGTGCACGTTTATAGGTGATAGATATTTATTAGTCCTTTCGGAAATTCATAGTGTGTCATACAACAAACATCAGACCGACAACCAGACAGCTGCTTTACAAACATCACCCGAGTGCTACACTACAGGCTCATGCAGACTACACAACTTTCAGCGTCGGCCGATGGCCTGTGCCGTTCACACAACTTTCCGTAACATGAAGGCAGTCTTGAAGTCGTTGTGGTGTTCACACTACTTGACTGATCGGTGACAGGGGGTCACACACTACAGGAGCTGACAGCAGCTATGGCACCCGACGCCGGTTTCCAAACCACTTTTATCAAGAAAACACACCTGAAATGTGAAACGGTAAATGAGCGATCACGAAACAGCTGTTTGTTATTACAAAGATGGCAATTATAAAGACAAAGAATCTGGGTGAAAGGATGGATTAGCACAAGCTACAGAGAGAGCTGCAGGGGAATTAAAAGGTGCAGCTCCCCGACACCCAGTTAACTCCTGACTGTGAGGTTCAACTCACGGCCCAAAAAGGAGAACAACAAACACACGTGTGCACATTTTCAGCTGAGGGCTGCAGCTTTGCCTTAAACTCAACAATCAATCAGGATTTTAGTTAAACGCTAAAGTTGCTGTTCTATCTCACACAGGCTCCGCCCTCTACTGGACTCTATGGGTACTACCTCCTCCAATCTCACGTACGCACTTGCCCACTGAAATCTTTTTGTGCACGTAGCCGACCAATAGGAAACTGCTACCGATACGTGCGTGACGTCTAAATAGCAGTGTCCCTGCTGCCTCAGCATCCTTTTTTCTTCAGCAAATGGCGAACTGCTCACTGGATCTGTCGGGCTCCTTCTCGGGATCCAGCTCGCAAGTGCGACCTAAGATCTGAAAAGTGAGGATCTGGTGACTACTGGGTGTAGAGGGGGAACATACACTGGCAGTGCCTGACGTTTCAGTGAGAAGTCAGGGCAGTCCAGGTGTTAGTGGTCAGGCCAAGCCCCTATTGGTCCAGCGACCTTCTCAGGGGTGTCCCACCATTCTGTCACTGGGTGATGTGGTGGTCGGGGCTTTGGCCGACCGGGTTGGTGTGGTGGACTTTTGGCTAGGGCGGACAGTCATCGTGCTCCACCCACTGTACCCATAGAGTCCAGTAGAGGGCGGAGCCTGTGTAAGATAGAACGAAGGTTACGATATGGTAACCCTAGTTCTATCAGCACACCTTGTCTGTGGTCCGCTTGCAGAACATCGGCTGCTTTCTGATAAGGCGCAGAGGCGACAAAAGTTTAGTTTTGCAGTGGACAGACGGTAACATTACAGAGTTGTTGTTTTCTTTAGCTTGAAATAATCCCAGACTTTGGACACTTTCTTTTTTTGTCCCTCGCTGTTTTCTCTCTCTTCACCCACTTTGCAAACAGCTCCATCATAATCACGTCGCGTTCACAGCGTAAACGCGATGTGCAACAGTAATAACTGTCCCTGCGAAACACTGTGCTATACAGTTACATGGATTAAACGAAGCATCGACGCAAGGAATTTGTGTCGAATATGAATCGATTTTAGCGATTTAATCGTTTCAGTCCTAATAAACATATAAACAACATATAAAACATATATAAAACTGATGAATAAGTGAATAAGAATGGGGTCGTCATATTCCTCTCTGGCTAATTAGCTACATCTATGAAAAATAGCAATAGAAAAATTGCCACAAAAGCAGCAGAAAAAATGAAGAGAAGAACCTGATTACATGGGCAGGATGCTGATGTCACTCACTACTGATTGTTTAAGGCAAAACAAAACTAAATACCCTGAATTCAGGTGCTTTCATAAAGGGCACAAGGGCTAGCTGAATGCTTTTATGAGTAGGAAAATTATGTAAATTATTTGCTATGGCTTTCACAGTCACCAGATCTCAGCCCTATTGAAGAACTGAGGGAGTTTTTAAAGTGATTGACAGCCATCTGGACTTACTGTTTTCGTAAAAAAGTAAATGGTTGAACCAACTTATCTTATAAAACAGGGTGTATGAAACATGTAGAATAACCTCCGCTTGGTTGCTAAACATTCTCATCACATTAAAATCACTACTTCGTGTCAAATAAATGTGAATGTTTGAAGTCTAGAGCCTGTCAAGGAAACAATCAAATCATTTTTCAAGATATCAAATATTGTTTATATAAATTATATTTGAAATTATCAAGCATCAATATGGATGCCAAATAGAACATGATACACACGCTTTCAGCACTGTCAGATGTTAACATGAATGCAGGGGTTTGGCAGATGACTGCTGGTATGCTGTGGCTCAGGTCCAGTTTAGTACACCACTTATATTATATTTGATGCTCTACTGCAGTGAATTGGGGTTCAAGGCTTGCTATTAATTATAGGATATATAATAAATGATAAACAATAAGGTGCTTATAGTCATTCATAATTATAAAAACATAACTAGGTGTGCTATCAAACTAAATAACATAGACTTAGGTGACACATTGTGACTTTAAGTTGAGTGATCATGTGAAAACATGGTAGACTTGATTTTACAGGTCCTATAGTTACATCACAATTTCCTAGAAAGGAACTGACATGTAACATAATCCCACTTGTTTCCCCAACATTGTAATCTTCCGTCCAGAATTCATTGGAGTTCATGAGTTTGTATTGCATTAAGAAAACTTTGACCATCTCTGGACTTTTTCTCCACAAGCAGTGACTCTCAGCTAATTCAACAAGCCTCCCCTCCATGTTGGATGATGAATGTTGGCTAAGTTGTCCCTGTGCTCTACTGTATAACCAGCCTCTCTGCCTCTCCAGACTCTTCTCTATAAATGTCGACCCACTGGGCTAATTTAATAAAAGCCTTTTCTACGTTACCACAGAGACACACCAGGTAATTACCCACACAGCCTGGCCCGCACGCACATGTTATTATAGGATATGGAATTGATCTGAGCGCGCCCAGGGGTTGCCAAGGGAGACGGATGGCCACCGCCAAGTGTCTTGTCTCCTGTGGCCATGGAAACACAAGGCAAATGAGTGCAGTAATGAGGCGTCCGTTAACAACACCCTCCCCACACACACACATACACACACAAACGCACTATTGAAAGGACAGTTTGGCTAATTTAATCTTTAATCGAATAGCCAGATTAACATGAGACAAGACTCTTCTCTGTCTCTGACACCTGTTCAAACAGCAGCCACTTCATTTCAATCCACGAGTCAGTCAATTGTTTGGCCTTTTAGCTGCGAAGAGGAAGAATTAAGTAATAGAAAATGGCAACAGAGAATGAAAGAGGGAGGAATAAAGTACGCTGCAACCTTTTAAAGGCTTCATTTAAAACCCTGGTGTGTTTTTAAGTTGTTTCATTATTAAGACAAGGTGGAGAGAGCAAGAGAGGATATGTGTTTGTTATTTCATTATTAGTAGGGGAGGAGGGAGCTGAGTGAAGAGCAGGAATTGTCCAAAGACTTTTAATTGGATTGCTAAAGCACTTTCTTAATTGAGTTCTGTATTCTTGCTAATATAAGAGGGTACATCTTTATGTTGTGTTGCTCTAACACACACAGGCACGCACGCACATGGACTCACACCTAAATTGAACCCAGGGGGTCAAGGGTAGCAAGAGAAGATGAGATTTCATGACTTGAATGCCGGACGCTTCAGCAAAAATTCAATTTAGATGCCCTTAGATTGACTGGTTAATTTCAACAGCTTACCTATAATAGCTTTCCTTACTGTCGCCTTAATTAAGTTCTCACATTAATGCTTTAGCTGGGGATCGGTGCTCTTCAGAACCTGTTAACACACATTTCCCTGGTGGTCAGAGCACGGAGGCGCGCACACTTACACCTATAAGAGGTGAAGTGGAGAAATTAAAAACGCAAAATCTTGGTCTCTCAGTGACCACACGCACTCACAAATTGATAAGGTAATGGGGCCCCTCAGGAGCTGCACCTGAAAACACAAACAGCCAAACTCATCTCATGTCATTCCTTGGAGATTAGAGCCACCACACATATGTTTTCCAGCTGGGATAAGCAAGGAAAAGTGGCCTCTCATAGAGTTCCAAATTCATGAAATATTGTTTTTCGTTTATGCTAAAAAGTGAACAGAGAGAAAATGCTGACATTGTGCGTTCATTTGTACCTGTCCTACCTGTAGGCTATACAAGAAGCATCTGCCACAGCATGCTAAAACATGAAATTCTATCTTGTAACATGGTTGGAGTGGTTTCCTTGCTACGCTGTGCCGATCTGAGTCTGGGAAGTAAAAAGCGATTGTATCCAGCTGGTCCTGGCAGGTTAAAATAAAGTCTGAAAGTAAAATAGACTCAATTGAATTCCAATGAGTTTCACAGAAGGAGTTTGCAGATTCCATTTGGAACCTGGTAGGCATATTAACTTTGTATTACCACTTTACACTTAAGTGTATGAATTGATCAAGTGGATTTAATGAGTTTAGCTCTTTTCTTTCCCAGCTAAGAGGTTCTACTCAGGTTAGAGCCCTGTTTTTTTTTGCCCATGGGCCCTGTTTCTAGGAAAACCTAAAGATCGAATGTGATCTTCCATCAGCTAGATGTGGTAATGCTCGTCAGGTTTGCAGCTGGAATACCGTATGAACATTATGTGCTGTTATGCCACAGCTGATGGAAATGCAATACGAACACACACAAAAAAAAATCAGTAGCACAGACCGCATCATAAAACCAGCAATCACAGAAAAGATCAAAGGCAAGACCAGCAGCATAACAACTCTTTTCAAACATTTTTCATATGTAGCCAGTATTTTGTGAACATTTTTGTCCCCTGATCAAACCATAGACTGTATTAAAGAAGTTGTGAAGCCTAGAGTGGCCTTTTGGCTGTCGCCATCTTGTTTTTTTGGAACCAGACGTGATCATATTTGGACAAGAGGCTGTAGCTAGCTAGCTAGTTCGTTTAGCAAGTTAAGTCGGTAACTCATGTTAATGGTGACATTAATTGGAATACCTATTTTGGCTAGCTTAAAACAAAATGTACTTAAGTGAAAAAGTGACAGCCAACTTCTGTAGAACTGTTCGACGTGAGTACATACAGAACATAGCTGTTGTACAACTTAATGAACGGTTCAGTGTTAGCCATAGTTGCAAAAATGGTTTAACAGTCACATTTATTGACCGCAACATTGAGCTAAAATCAGAATTCAAGGTGTTTAGTGGTGAGGTTATTTGATTCCCTCGTGTCTATGCTTTTCACAGGACATAAAATATGTACCTTCCTCTTTGACCTGTCTCTAGTAGAAGCGTTGAATGTAAATTTCCACCCTGGGGATCAATAAATTCTTATCTTAAAATATCTAATCTTATACACTTTATGTGTGTAAGAACTAAGAAACGTTTCTAAATTAATTAATGTGGATTTGATTTCAAATAATGTGTGATAAAAGGAAAATGGAGGTTGAAGCATCATATCTCGGACCACTCCAGATCAGGAAAAAACTAGATTTCCAGAATGTGTTCCAAAAAAATTGAAGTTTACTATTTAACAAAGCTAATAACCTTCCACTTCCAGTGGTTTAACTTCTCAACACGCTGACGTAACATAGATATGTAGACCAGGGTGTGCAAGTACATCGTGAAATCGCCGTTGAGTGTGAAACAGTTAAAATTCTCCAGGTTGCCTTTAATTTAACAATGTATTTTTTTGAATAGGATCTTACTGTATTTGTCCAATATAATACATTGATTCATGCCTGGTTTGCACAGTTTTAATTGTATATTAATTATTTAAAAAGATGGCTCCCAGATGTTAGTCATGAAATGTGACTATTCCAAACAGAGAAGATGAACTGAAAGAATGAGAGAAAGATGAAAGAAATTAGTGATCAGGTCATGGCTGCACAGTATCAGAAGAAAAGTGGCATTTTAAAAAGAAACATTACAGTAATACCCAAGTTAAGCAGGGACAAACTCACAAATGGAAACGTCCTATCAGCTTTAAATTTTTAACCTTGTATCTGTTTTTCTCAGGAGTTCATGCACAGTGTAGAATAATTGGTGTCCATTTCAATTTTTTTCCACAAGCTACAAAAAACCTCATTATTAAGTTGAAGGTGTTTCATTATAAAGAAAAGAACTGTATTTTAGCTTCCCTTGAGTAAACTGTCAAGTCAACCACTGTGGCTGCAGGGTTAGAGGTTGTTTTTTTTTTAGGATTTGCAGATAAATTGCTCATGAGCTGCTATAATGGCTAGTTATTTTAATTTAGTTTAATTTAATAAAGTATAATTTTCACAAACGCCTTATATAGTACTCTCTTTTTTTCTCTGTTTGCTGTGTATGTGTGGCAGTTGAAGTGACAAGACAGACCTCTGACACAAATAATATGAAACTAAGAAAATGATCAAGCGCAAAGAGATGAGGTCAGCGTGGCGGTTAGCACTGTCGCCTCACAGCAAAATGGTTGTGGGTTCAAGCCCCTGGCCTTTCTGTGTGGAGTTTGCATGTTCTCCCTTATCTTTTTACAGGCAATACAGCCTGGGATTGGGATTGGGATTGCTCCCCCCCCCCCCCCCCGTGACCCTGCACACAGGATAAGCAGTTGACTATGGATGGATGGAACATAATTTAAGCCACATTTTGTTTAAATGTTATGGCATTTTATGATGACAATCAGGTGGAACAAACCGTTTGCAAAAACCGAGAGACACAGAGAAATATTTTGTATTCAGGAGTGCTCATGTCAGGGCTGGGATATGGTGAAATGTCTAGTTGTAATTTTATGCTCATCTCACCCTACAAATACCATGACCGGCAGCTGTTGAAGTCAGGAAACCTGGCCACACTGCAGAGACCACGTGTGTGTGTGTGTGTGTGTGTGTGTGTAAAAATATGGCCACAACAAGTCAAATTCATCATTTACCATCTTTAATAAAGATGGTCTGGAAAGAAACTCTTTGAGTATGGGTGCACATTATGGGAAGACACATTTTGAAGGTTGTCCTTCAGTGTTTCACACAGCTGATTACTGAGTGCAGAGGTTGTAAAATGGTAATACATTTCCAGTATTGGGTGAGATATTCTAAATTAAGGCCGTGTTATGTTCACCCTCAACTCATTCATACAGTTTTAGACCGTTCCCAGACTTTGCCTGAATGCTAGGGTTTGGACCCATTTTTGTTCCTCTAATATTCTTTGGAGGGGGTGTCCCCAGCGGAAGTTTGTTTTCATACAAGAATCCCTCCGAATTGTGGATCTGTTTTGTGACAGGCGTCAGTGTACGCCATCTACTTCACATCTGAGAAGCACATCGTTTTTGTGAGCACGGGGAAGTTAAGAAGCTTCTCTGTTATTATGTTAATGATGTTCTGCCTCCTACTACCAAAAATCAGTATAGAAAAACAGCGCTGCGTGGGAGCGTGGCATCTTATCTGGAAATCTTTGAATGGGTCAGCCACACTGGGTCACACACAAAGAAAGGTGTGACATTCAAATTTAAAGCCTCGTCTCGAGGAAATAATTCTAATTGTTGGTTCAGTGGATGAAATGCCAAACGCACATGCCTTTACATATTGTGATGTCAGATAACATAAATAAATAACTACCATTGTAACACAAAATAGCCATCCAACAACAAGCAAGTTTTTTTACACAGACATTTGCTCCCATTTTTTTTTTCAGAAAGTTGTTAAATGGGCAAGATGTGAACTCGGAGAACCTGCAGGAGAGGAGTTAGTTTATAAATTCTAGCTGTCTTATGTACAATTCAACATTTTAATACAGTCTGGAATTCTACCAATAAGTCATTTTTAGCAGAACTTGGGCTTCAGGAAAACTGAAACACTTTTGTTGGAGCATAAGGACAGAAATTAGGCAACAACCACAGTAACTTATAGTACAATTTAATCTACCGACATCATTGCTGTCACTTCCTTTTATAATCTTCTTCATCATAAACATGGTAACCGTACCATAATGCTACTGTACCCTGATCTAAGGCTGAAAAACTGCTCGTAATATTCCCCTTGACAAAATATATTTTGATTAACCTGAGAAAATTGTGTTTGGAGGCTGCTTAAATTTAAATAATGTGCCTCCAGCTCTGATCGACCACTCGATTCCTGAAGATGGTTGCTACATTTTCTCCAGGAGAGAAGTTCTAGTCTGACATCTTCGATAGTCTGGCAGTTACACAAAAGGTAAAGGTAGATTCTGGTGCTGTATTGCAGGATTTAAATAATTCAAGAAGTCAGCCTTGCCATGCAGTCTGTCCATAAATGAACACTCCACCAGACTGCAGATGAAGCAGGTATCATTCACCACCCATTTACCGTAGAATAGCACAAGACATTTGAATCTATATTACATTTCTACATTGTATAGCAAAGTAAAAAAAACAGAACTCAACATATATGCTGTTTTCCCAAACACACCAACAAGTACAAGTACAGCAACACACACGCACATACCGTTTTCAAATGGCAAGCAACATCCTGAAGTCAGATTATCCCCCAACACTGAAAAAACTGGAGGAACACACTGTTCAGACTGAATCTTACTTGTGTAGAAATGTGTGCGCTCAACATGCCCCCCCCCCATAAGTATTATATGCTGGGTTGCGCTGCACTAAGGCCCTATCCACAGGTATTTTTGAAAATGCATTTTATTTTTTCGTCCACATGCAAACTGCGTTTTAGGTCACTGAAAACAACTCTTTTTGAAAACTCCTGCCAGGGTGAAGGTTTTCAGAAACTCTGCTGACGTGTAAAAACACGTCAACACGAGTTTTTGGCTTGTGATGTCAAAGTGCGCGCCGTAATCTTCTTTGTTTTGGGGCGACATATTGTGCAATGGTGGATAATATGCAGCATAAACAGTGCTTGTTGTAACATTTTTGTTTTGCTAACTGTATATTCGAGTGTGATATTGAGGTATAACCCCACTTCACTGTCAGTCTGCACATTTGATTCCCCCGTCTTTGATGCGCCATTGCTGACAGTGTCCCATGTTGCCTCAACCATATGTGAATTTCTGGCCCAATATCCCTGGGAAAAGGTCCAGTCCTGCAATCAACAGTGGCCTCCTCATTATTCTGGCTCACAGAAATTAGGCTGTGGGTATAAGCCTGCCATTGGATGACTATTTCATTGGGAATTCTCCTCCCCCTCCTCTATCTATTGACACTTATTTTGCAAGGGCACTGTTGCTGCATCCTGGGCTTAGCGCTGCCAAGATGATTGTGATTGGTTTAAAGACACAATGATAATGGGTTCAGCCAGACCTTTTTCCAGCACTGGCACAGCATTAAAACAAAGTGTGGAGAAAAGTCTGGCTATGCGAGACTATGTTCTTATTAACAATGACCTTTCCCTTACCATGACCGGGGGTTTTAGTAGTCTAACTATAACCATCCCTTTGTTTCACAACTACAATCTTTCCACAAACTTAACCATACTGTGGTTGCCATGTTTTGACATTGTACGATGCAAGAATTTTAATGTATTTGGGGGTTTGCAGAATCCTCCAATATCAACATTACTGTCTGAGGCTGGAATTGTACTTGAATTTCCAGAACACCACAATCCTCATTCAGGTTCAGCAGCAAATGGGCGAGTCGCCATTGCTGCAATATAAGAGGGCTTTCAGACCAAATATAATGCTGCATTGGATCAACACACCACTGTTGCTGACACTGACATAGAATCTGGTAAGGCGTGTTACTTTCTATCTGCCATTTGTAGATTTCAGCCACAAATATCCCCTTTTAAGGAAAATGCTATAGAAACCTTTTCACCCTGACAAGTATAAAATCACAGAAAAAAAACAAAACTAATTTTTATACAATACAAATGGGCAAATTGAAATGTGTTGAATACATTGGCTTTGGTTTTGTCAGCTTCAGCTGAAAACAGCCGTATCGGCTACTAGCCCCAAAGCTCCTACCTGCTGATGTAAAACTGTGTCACGTTCCATCATGCCGGTGACCTTATAAACCTGACAATCAGCGTATGTGTAAATGCATGTGTAGTGAGTAAGATTGTGTCTCATTTATGGTAATTAGTGTCTTTGTGTGTCTTTGTGTGCATGCCTTCTTGCCTCTGTATGTGTGTGTGCGTGTGTGTGTTGCCAAGTAGATTTTTACAGGCCAGACCCTGACATAAAGCCTTTAGCAGCCTGTCATGGAGTTTTATAAGGTTAAACTGAACAAGGCGTAATCCAAACCCAGAGAACATGAGGTAAGTGTGTAAGTGAGAAGGTGTGTGTGTGTGTTTGAGAATAAGAGAGAGAGAAAGAGAGACTGATATCCCAAAAAAACCTGAGCTTGACTGAGGTTTGCTTTGTTCATCTCGGCTTTAGCAATAGAGGTCCTTTGTGCGTGCATTTGTGTGTGTGTTTGTGTGTGTGTGTGTGTGTGGGTGAATGTGTGATCATGGAGGCTATACTTTTTAAAAATTAAAAACCTGCTCAAAGATGATCCACATTTCACTTGAGCATTTGCATGTGCAAAAAAGTGAAGTGTTGTATGAAAGAGCTGGAAATATGTAACCTATAATTACATTGATTTTTTCTTTCTGTCTCCTTTTTCCTCAGAACATGTAGAAATAATAATTAAAAAAACACTAACGCGATAGGAAATATACTGCCTGGGAGCTAAAAAAAGTGCAGAAGGGAAAAAAAGTCACAATCTCAAATTCTCTCTGATTGCTCCATTAGCTCATTTAAAGGTGTAATTACCAAAACTCCTAATCTTTAATCATCTTTTAATTACCATATCATGTAGTCATTATAGCAGCTCCTGAAGGGAGGAAGTTAAACTTTCTACTTTGGTGTTTAAGGGTAATTATTTTGGCCCTGAATACTTGGCTGAGTGCAGACGTTTTCTAAGTTGTAACGATACACATCTCCTGCACCTTCATTCCATTAACCAGCTCTTTGATTTCACACCATTATTATCTGCTGGTAATATTGGGCCAATAATCTCCTTCACAGTATCTTTGTCATCTTTAATATTAACATTAAAACTTTTTTTGATAAAGATATGTTACTTTTATTGGATTGTGGGAAGCATCGTCTGTTGTTTTTATGTGGAAATGCTGGATCACGTTGACTTTGTAGAGAAACCACATTGTTATCTCATTGGCGTCTGGGTTGGTTCATTTTGGAAGTATTTATTTGCTGTTAAAGTTATTATTTTAACTGTCAACTGTTTAATCTGCTAGTGAGTGAAGAGCCTTTTACTAAGCTTACACTGACATTTTGAGGACAGAGTCGATGCCGTAAGCTTACCAAGTTAAAAAAAAAATACCAAACAGTTTTCATTTTAAATGACATCCAGGGTCCAGGTTCAGCCAGGCAACATGGATTCTCCACTATGAGCCGACGTCTGTGAGACAGAAACAGCTCTAAGAGCAAAGCGGCTGGCCTTCCAAGTCTCTTAACCAGACAGAAACATCCACCCTAAAACATAATTAACATAATAATTCCCCGAATTAAATTCTGCATGAGTCTATTTTGGATGCATTTTAAAAATGGAAGGCTTCATGGTTAATCCGAATTATTTGATTATTTGTAAGTGTCCTTCTGAGCATGTACACTTATACAGACATAGGCATCCAGATTGTTGATTGGACATTTTGGTTAAACAATAACTTAAAAAGTCCTTATACTTTAAATGATGGAAAGAGCTGTTTTCAGTGCCTTCCAAAATAACCTGTCAGAGCGTCTTGCTTTTCTGGTGATCAGTTGGATAAAAACAGACCAGCAGTTCTTTTTGAAGTTTAGGAAACTATCACCACTTAGCTAAGGTCAGGGGAAGATTGGGGGGAAGGGTGACAGAATACTCACACTGTATCTTCAACTATCCGCCCTATGTTTTTAACCTGCATTGAGGGACCTTCAACATGTTCTACTTTATAGATTCATGACAGAGATTTAGTCTGTGGCCTAAATGATAAAGGATTAAAATTTTCAGAATAAAGAAACTATAGAAATAAAAATAAGTTACGGTTTAATTTAAGCGAACCTTGAATAAATTCAAAGCGGTTTCCGAAGCTCTTTTAAATAACATTTTTATATTGACATAAAATATTCAGTACAAACGCTAATGGATCATGTAGTGGATCATTCATTTAATCCAAGTAAAAGCATGAGCAACATCACCCAAACTGGAACTTTTTTTTAAAAACTCTGACAGCATCAAATCTCCTCTCTCCCTCCAGGCTCACTACTGCTGCCACATTAGCATTACATTTGCATTAGATTAGTGTTGCAAAAAAAGCAACACGTTGAATCCGCAGCTGTCCTGCCTTCATCTAGAACCAATATTGATACAGTAAGACTGCTGCTTTAAAAAACACTGACAGTGTGCGCTGAAAACACGGGCACACACGTACAGACACATGGGAGGCCTGCATATGCAATTAAACGTGTGTCCAACGTTTGGTGTAGCATCAGGGCTGAATCAGGAGAATGAAAAGTTGAGTTGACACTGACATAGAATCTGATAAGGAAGGAAGAAAAGGAGGGGAGGAAGAGAGAAAGAGATTGGAAGAGGTAAAAGAGATAGGACGATAAAGGTCAAAGAGGAGACTAGAGATTTAACGGGTTGGAACATTTGGGGGGTGTGTCCTTTAAAGGAGACCTATTATGCTTTTCCACATTTTATGACTTATCTACAATGTTACAATGTTGGATGTTCATGTTAAACATGGCCAAAGCTTCAAAAAATGAGGTTAAATTATTTAAAAAAGGAATCCCTGTGAGCAAAAACCTCAGATTTCCTCCTGTTCTGAACGCTCTGTTTTGAACTGCTTTTTCCTATATTGTAGTTCTTTGGCTCCTGTATGGTAGCTTTGCATGATTCAAAGTTCAAAAAAATAATTTATTTATTAATAAATAAAGTTTTATACTGGCTCTTCATGTAGGCCTTCATTTCAGCCTCCGTCTGAAACAAGCTGTAGATGCTCCTGTCTCTTTAAGGCCCCCTCTCACTGTCTTCTGATTGGCCAAGACCTGAAGCATGTTACCAGGCTGTTGTTGTCGCTGAGCGGTACAGGCAGACTGAGCGTTGCTGTGTCCTTGTTGTGGGGAGCACATGACCATATATGGAACACCGGCTTCATCTGGCTCCGTATGTCGCAGAACAGGAGGAAATCTGAGGTTTTTGCTCACAGGGATTCCTTTTAAATACTTACAGGGTCATTATTTGAATCTTTGGCCGTGTTTAACATGAACATCCAACATTGTAACATTGTAGATAAGTCATAAAATATGGAAAAGCACAAAATGTCTCCTTTAAATATTCTACTATACTTGTCAAATAAATTGCTGGCTGTCCCTTTAAAAACAAAAATGCCTTATTACTTACTTATTAAAAGCACAGGTGTTAAATAAACTCAGTCGACTTTTTTTCACTAAACTCAGGTTAGTTCATTATTCCTCCATTCTGAGTGATAAGGCTCAGTATGAACTGCAACAGTGTCCACCGCTAAAAAAAAGGAACACTATCCAAAATATGAATTTCTGGTTAGTTATTGGAGTGACGTGTTTGTAATAATTTGATGAAGTCAGTAGCACCTCTGCCTCAGCCCATCACAGCATTTCTCCAACATGTTGAAAGCTCTAGAGATAATATGGCAGGAACATGCTGAGAGTTAAAAGTATAAAACTTTTGAGCTGAAACGGAGGTCTACATGTTTCACAGAGTCAGCCACTTACTGCTACTTAGCTCTGTCATCTTACTACACTGACATACAGAATATTTTATCTCTCTGAAAGAATCACTTGATGACTGAAGAACTACCTACTTGAATGTTAAACAAAGCAATTTGGTAAGTTGGGCTTTTACATACACCAGCAGATCATAAATGGATAGTTAAAATAACAAATAACACAAGTCTATGTAACTTTTGTAAAAGGAAATTACACATTATTCCTCTTACAGATAAATAGATACATTCATAAATGTTTTAAATAGTGTTTGCTCAGTTCACTTGGTCTGGCATAACCAATAACCAAATACGTGCAATAATAAATACTTTGTTACTGTACTTTAGTAGTTTTTTCCGGATTTGTACTTTTCTTGAGTATTTCAAGTTGTTGCAGCTTTTACTTTCACTTTGCTACATTTCTAAGACAAATGACAACTTTTCAGTCCGATACATTTTGCGTGGGTCTATCGTTACTCACAAAAAAAAGCATCACCGAAAAACAAATGTCGACTCAACGCAAACCAACTTTACCCAGCTGATGCAACATGGTAGTAATCACATCACTCTGTGCTGCTCTTAGTCGGAGCCACTTTATGATAGCTAGTAGAGCTTTGCAATTTAACATCGAAAAATGAAGCGCAAACTTGCTTTGTTTGTGAGCTGCACTTTATCCAAGGGGCTGAAGTTAACGTGTATGTGGATTTGTGGTGAGATTTATGCCTGATCACAAATGTTTTCAGTTAGTTTCGGTTAAACAGTTCTGCATCTGTCAAATGGTCTGAAGGGCATTCTACCACATCAGCAAAGAAATAACGCAGGCTAATCTCCCCACAGTATAGGAAATATCCACTGTACTGCCAATAAGTTGTCCTTATTGTGATTAAGAGTAACTTATAATGCTATGTTCAAACCTGTCTTAATTAAAAAAAGCTTGCTTTTTGTAAGATCAATAGATTTGAAGATTAGTACTTTTTACTTTTGATACGTACTTTAAAAAACAGTTTTGTTTTTTTTTTTTTACTTGAATAATATTTTACGGGATGACTTTTTATTGAGTAAAATCTTGTGTGTGGTATCTGTACTTTTACTTAAGTTGGAAAATTGAGTATTTTTTTCCACCACTGCCAATAACTTACAGTGGCGAGTATAATGTTAGCAAACTTAGTAAATTCTGTAAACTGACTTTATGACACTACTTGTGTGGCTGTTGTGATGTGAAACATGACAGTATGTGAAATGTTTATAGTTTTCGACTGCCCCCAAGTAAAATATTTCGTTTGAACTATAGATTAAAGTGTTATACCATCCCATCCAGTTTGAAAGAAGAGCAGGATCTACCGGTTGTGAGTCCCACCCCAACAACATCTCAAAGCCAAAATCCAGAAGATGACATCAGGGAGACAATTTGCCTACAGCTGGAGCTCATCAGTCATCACACCTGATGCCAATCCCAGCTCATCAGGAGAGGCAACCTCAATCACAGACGTAGGTTGGTGAGCACATCTGCATGCATGCTAATAAGTTCATCACACCTTAATTAAAGAAACTCTCCAACTACTGAAATTGTCATCTGAATGACTTTATGAGCATTAACACAGTGGTTACTGCAATGAAAGATATAACAACTACCTACTACTACCAAGATACCTCAAAGATTTCACCTATATTTTCTTGAAATCTCAAGTAAAACCAGTGAGAGGTTTTAAAGTGGAAAAGTAGAATGTAACAAAATGACGCTGTACTTTTCTTAAGATGACAAAGTGCTTATAAAAGATTGGTTTCACTTCACATATCCAAGGTTGCCAGATACAGCACTCGAGACAAAGCATAACAGTGGCAAACCAAGCGGTACAAATCAGTGCTTTTGGAGCAAAAGTGATCAAGGAACTGAGACTGTCCAAAGCAACAGTACTGCTTGTTTAAACAGCTTAAAACCACCTGCCAATGTATGTTAACATTTAGCAGCAAAGCAGGAAGTAGTGTAATGTTGCATAATTCCGTGGTGGTTGTGAATACACGATTCGACACCAGGGGTTGCAGGCTGACATCATATCTCCTACCAGCAATCAACGATTCATTTGATCGTACGTTTTTGGGAATTCTGCCAAGATGAGTGAATTTGCCCGCAAGACAAAATGAAATCAGTGCAGGTTGGAGTTCAACTTTGGTGAGTCCAAAATAGGACAGCCTAGTTAAATTAAATCATATTTGTTCTTACAGCATGTGTAGCCCTAACAATTTGTTGAGATTTCTTACCAGCAGCTGTTGATATGGTACAGTGGATACTTTCAGTTCATCTATAGACATATCCTGCAGACCTATGAGCACCTCCTCACACTGTTTCTGTAATAACATGTGGGGAATCGTGTGAAATTAGTTTTGATTAAGTTACGATAGTGTTCAACTGATGCGTCAGCTATATAAACTTATATGAACACCCTGCCATCCGTTGTTCAGATGGAAATGTGTTTTGATTGTAATAAATTGTCATTAGAAACTGTTAAATCCCAAATATTTAAAGAATGACGGTAGATGAATAAGATTGAGCTTGAGTAGTAAAACCCAGGTTCCATGCATCAACGATTATCCGGTGTTGAAGTTTATACTTTACTGCTGTGCCAAAATGCAAAGACAACATAGGATATAGAAGATGAACGAAGGTGGAGAAAAGTGCAAGAAAGTCTGGTTTGAGTTTCAAAAAGTAAGAGAAAAACATAAGAATGAAGAAAAATAAATGAAGAGAGGAGAGAAAGGAAGGAAGGAAGAAAACTAAGGGGCTGCTGAGTTGACTGAATATGAGTGACGTTGATATGATGAACAGCCACCTCTGTCCTTTACTGTAATCAGTCATTCTACACTGACAGACTTGATTCAGCCATTTACTTCAAAAAGGGGATAAGAGAGCAGTGAATAGAGATAGATGGAGGGATTGGCAAAAGAAAGACAGTTGACAACGATAAAAAGAAGCATGACAGAGTGTTGGCGAGCGGAGGGGAGGGCTATAGTGATGAATCGGTCACAAACGAGCCAGCTTCTTTAAGTGAACGATGGGAGACAGATTCCGTCTGAGAGACTCCCCTATCACCCCCCTCTCACTACCCCATTTATATTCTATCATACCAATTTAATTTAAATATATGTGTCTGTATAGAGTTGTGTAATTATTTATGAACCATACTATTTCATTAGCAGGGTATTATTCATAACTATGTCTCTCTCTTTCCTATACATATATACATATTTATTTCTGGCAACAAATAAGAATGTAACTTGTAACAGTGACCAGCAGAAGTAGTACTAAATGAAGAGCCATTTGAGAGCCGCAAGAGCCGGCTCTCGGAAAGGAAGGTCCTCATCCAGTTAGTGCTTCATTTTGTTCAGGCAGTGATGAGGTGATCATTATGCTCTGATGAACATTCGCCTGATTAACATGGTGAAGTACAGAGGTCAATCTCTTATAAAAGTTTTAGAAGGTTCATCCACAATAGAACTTCTCCCACCTTTGGGCACACCATTCCAGATGGCTGAGGAAGGCTATAATTGTATGCACAAAATATTCTTAGTCAAAGATAAAAAAAAAATTAATTCCGATTTATTACCCATACCCATTTTTGATTGACTGTTGACATTATTTTTTAAATGTGGCCCATATCAGACTCCAGTCTGAACTGGCAACGGGCTGAATGTGAATAGTACAACGTCACGCAGCACTCTGTCATACGAAAGTAAACATGGAGGCCACAGAGGTTAGGGCATACTTTCCAACATTCCCGATTTACACGAGAGAACGAGCTACGGGGGCTGTCAAAATCTTTAAGACAAACAGCTAGCTAACGCTAAAGCTACAAAGCTAACGTAGCTAACTTTATTAAAAAACAAATCAATCGTGTTTCACATGGGAACCAAACACAGGTCTCCTAGGTGAAAGGTGGCTAACTTCCTATCCTCCCACCCAACCCACCACCGTGAGAGTACAACTTAATGACTATAGCAGCCGTTGTGTTTGGTTACTGGCCTGTGTTTTCCCGGTATGCTAAGCAGGTTGTGCGATCCCCGGCTGAGGATTGGCTGGAATCAGTGAAGACCCATCTGCTCGCGCCTACATCAAAGGTCCTGATTGGAGCAGCCCTAACCCCTAAAATCCATTGACTCCGGATACGTCGTGTTACGGAGCTAATCGCTGCCATTCTAGTCAATGCTTGTGAGTCCCAGAAGCATCCCACCAAACACAGCTCACCGATCCGGGAGCTTTGTTTGGGCCTGCTGCTTTAAAAGCCGTCATACTGCCATGCAAGAGAGAGCTGTCTATCGTCATCGTTTAATAATAATTCATAATCTTTTTACTCTGCTGTGCATGACGTTATTGATCTGCATATCAGCTGTATCCCCTTCAGACCATCTGACAGACTCAGCACCATCACGGTGAACGCTGGTGTCACGCAGATTTCATCACTCAGACATTTATCTTCAAAATACGATACAAAACGTGTTTCTTATTAGTTCAATAAGGGACACACGTCTTTTAGTTTCTAAATACAGGACAATTCAGTATTTTAAGGGATGGGATGGTTAGCAACCCCAACGACACACCGACTTTGAGTCCGCGGATTTCTCAGGACCCAACCAAAGGTCAAGCGCCAACCTTCTACCGCAACATCTACTTTTTACCTCTGCAGTACCTCCAACTCTATAGACATTAACCTCCTCAGGCCCCAACCTTGTCAGGACCTACCTCTGTCCATTGTCCATCTGTCCGCTAAACCATTTTCTCAGGATCCCCTCGTTTAGACACCAACTGTCTGACAGCATTTTAATGCCAGTAATACAAAAAGATAAAAGAACTTGGCTAAAGATAGTTAACACAAGCAGTGACAGAACTTGTGGCAACTCCATCCTAGAGACTAAATCCTTATCATCATCTGTCATTTACCTGCACACCTAGCGCAATCGTGCCACTTTCAAAGGCTTCAATTCAAAGGCTCACTTTGACCTAGGTTTGGAAGGGTTGGTTTTTTGAAATGTCCGTTCATTAGCCACATAATGTATACAGTATCAAGACACTGATGTGTCTGGATTGCTGCACTGACAGTGGTAATACAGCCATCCCATGAACATAGACAGAAAAATATTCAGTAGAAAAAGTGGCTAACAATGAATAAAAACATTCATTGTTAAAGTAGCCTCTTAACTGAGTTATTACAATAAAATGTGTCATTTTATATGGTGACTGAAAACATGTTTTTGTTCTCAGGTGCTTGAATGCCAAAACTGAGAACTAAAATGAACAGAAATACTTTAAAATTCAGTGTTTGATACAGATGTGTTTTGATCAGAATCTGTATGTAATGCATTCATCAAACCTCAAGGGAAAAATGTGACAAAGAACTACTGTACAATTAGACTTTTGATGTGTGGGAGAAAATAAAGACATGAAATAACTGTGTTTTTACATTTAAGAGAAGAATAACAGTCAGAAATACAGAGAAGTCAAGAGAAAATAGGTCTCTATCATGAAGCCATGTAGGAAAATCAGACGAATGATAAAAGACTTACTTTGATTTGGGAGCCACTGCATAGTGATGTGTTAAAACATGGGTAGAGCAGATGGATCTTTGAATGCATGCTTAGTAATTTACATAGAGCCTCTATCTGGTTGGATTTTAGGTTTTAAGTTAATATGGCTAACATTTTGCCAGTGTGCCAATTTACACATCCTGCAGACACAGAGCAACATTTGCATTTGGATGTTTTTGTCCAACCAGTGCTTGAAGTGGGCCGGGACGCACTGGTACATTTTTACTCTTTTGTGTACCTGCACTTTTCGTGAACCAACCAATCACAGCCTGGATGGGGCGGGACATTAAAAAAGGTTGACAGCCATAGGTGTAATTTACACTTGGGATGCTGGAGACATGTCAGAATCAGGATGTTCCCTCTGCTTTCTGAAAGCATTTGTTAAAAATGTTGTGAAAAATAACTTGCAATGGGAAATTTTAAGTAACAAATTAAACTTCTTAGAGAAAAGATTATTTGCACAATGAGAAAACATGCAATGTAATTTAAATATTGAACAAACAAATGTGCATTGTCCAAAAAAGTAACTACTGATTACTGATTACCATATATATTTTATTTTTATATTTTGTACTGTCACCTGCAGTAAAATAAGACTTTAATGCTCAATATCTTCTGGGGGATGATCCCTCCAGTAATATATTTCAGCATCAAATATTTCTTCAGTGGTAAAATATCTTCTTGTCTCGTTCTCACACCCCTAATCTGAGCCCTTGTGTTCCCACCACTTTTCTACACAACAATCAGCAAAACTTTGAAATGTTGAACTCGTTGTTCTGCATAAATGGTTATGATTTTTGACAAGTTAGTATTTACCATTATCAAATCAGAGACTACCAGCTGATACACGACAACATGTGAGTACTGGCGAGCGTTTTTTTCCAATTTAAGCACTGTGTCCATCAATTTTAATCAATGTTGATGTAAATGATATAGTGTCACGTTAAAGCCAAGCGCAGACACAGGAAACACGGGATGTGGAACCAAACGCAGAACAGCAGGGAGAGTAGGAGCAGTTATAAGGTGTCCATTAATAATAACACAAAAAGGCAGGCAAGGTTCAAAAAACAGATAAGCAGTCCAACACAAACCACAGCAGACGTTAATCCAAAACAAACAAGAAGTATAGAAAATCAGGCAAGAGTTAATCCAAAAACAGGGAAACACAGAGGAAGGGCTGGGACGCTTGACCTGAAGATGAAGACAAACGACAAACAACAAGGGAAACACACAGACTCTATAACAACACTAACAAGAGAGGGCCAGATGACAAGACACAGGTCAAACTCATTAGGGGAGGGCAGACAATCAAACAGGTGGAAAAACACACAAAGACAGAAGCACATGAGGAATGCTATTTCAAAATATAACTTGATCATTTGAAAGGCTCATCTGAGAACAATGATTTACTGTACTGTGCATGTGAAATCCATCAATTGCAGAATCTTCTTATGATAATAGCAAGGTGGATCTGGTTTTGTATCTACAATTCCACGGCAGATTCAGCCTTTTTCTATTATTACTGGTTTGGTAATCTTTCAACAAATGACAAGAAAAGCTGCATCACGTCGTAAGATCATTGGCGTCACACAGATCTGTCTGTACATTTTCCACAAATGAGCGATTTTAAATCCTTCAGTGTTGTCTCTATTGTCTTTTGTGGAGTGTTTGAGCTTATTCCTTTAGGATGAAGATTCAGAGTACCAAAGGCAAGATCTAAAAGGGTGAGAAATATTTTTTTCTCTCAAGCCATCAAACTCTTATCTGCTCATGATGAATGCTGATGAATCTTTATATAACAATTGCTAGGTTTTAAACACTGATGATTGGGTTGGATGTCTCTTGATGTATATTGTATTTTATGTGAGAATGCATAGTGGGTTTTAGGAAAGAGAACACAAGGCTCATGGGTAAGTTTTTGCCCGCTAAGGATAATAGTGTACTGTGTACGCTGTGTGTAGTGCTTACTAAGTGCAGACCTTTTTAGACAGACAAGGAAATTAAATTAGACACAAAAAAGTTTGATACAACATCAGCCTGGGAGGAGGCATTAATTTCCATTTTGCACATACCCCATGATATAGATGTAGATACTCCTGCTCTCAATTTTGTCTGACACACACTCACACACATAAATACATACATAATAACACTGCTTTGAGCGAGGTCGTCTAACCACACACACACAAAAACATCATAAAATACATCTAGAATCAGGTTATTATCTTTGGTGGAGCTTAAGATATTGGAGTTGTGGGAGAACGGACTTTGCTGCTGCCGTCGTTCAAAGCCCGCTCCTTGTTGCTTTGTGTGTTTTCATGAATTTTAATCTAAACATCTGTAAACAAAAGCCTACAGCCTGCATTAGATTTGGTCTGTTCCTGGTGTTTCAAACTGATGCGTCTGCACTTTTTCTCTTCCTTTCTGTTGAGAAAAACAAGGCTGACCTTGAGAAACAACTGCTGTGCATCTCTGCATCATCTGACACCTTATAGGGGGGTCAGAATGATGATTATAATGATGGAAGTAATGGTGACATAATAATTGTTTTGCCAAATACATTTTGAAGAAAACATACTGCAGTTGTTGCCTGGATTATTATCAGTGGCAATATTTTTTTCCACTCCAGCAACTGTTGTGTTCTGGTACCCCACAGCACACCACAAAGGGCATGTCTTGCAGTAAATGAGGTACTTGTACTGTACATGAGCATGTCCATTTTATGCATTTTTATACTTATACTCCATTACATCTCTGCGGCAAATATTGTACGTTTTACTCTACAGTACATTTTTACAGCTTTAGCTGCATTTTAGATTGCAGTTTTTCTTACCCTTCCTATACAGTGAAAACCATGTATCTCCAAATTTGTCGATTTTGTATAATCATTTTTCTACGCTGCCGTATTTGGGCCATTGTAGGCAAAAATAAATCGATATGGATCTGTGGGATTTACATTTACAAAGGGCATAGATTCCCGAAAGATGTAAAACTCTCTAAACTGCGTTGACAAATTTTCTGTATTCACTAGGGTTGGGGATCGAGACCCGGTTCCAAAAGGACCCAAAATTTCTCAATACCCGAAAATCAATAAGGTTCGAGTTTATCGATACTGCTATCGAGACTTGTGGGTCCTATGATGAAACGTTATGTCTCGAGCGTCAAATGTGATTTAATTTGAAACACAGTGGTTAAGAAAATCATAAGGCTGCAGTCTCTGCTCTCTGTGGGCTCCTACACACACACACACACACACACACACACACACACACACATATCGAGAGGCTACGCCGTTGCAGTGAAATAACGTTACGGTGAGGGTTAAGTGATGATAGCTACACTCGTTACTGTAAGTACGTGCAATAAAACCTTTGCAAGTAAAAAGACAATACTTTATCAATACACCTGTCTGTAAGGTAACGTTAAACATGTAGACATGGTTAATTTAATCATCTCTGTCCTCAGTATCTCATCCTGTATGTTTTATACAAGCACAGTTAACGCTAGCTTGGCATTAGCCAAATGTTAGAAACAAGCTAAATAGAAAGAGTTCTGTCCGGAGCACAAACTGGTCTGTAGTCTTAAAAATGACCTAACAATCCATTCGCTCCTCCTTCTACCTGGTAACGTTACCTGCAGCCAGCGAGAGAGGAGGAGGGACTGATACAGACTGATGTTGTTCTTTCTAAACGTCACTCACTACTTGTGATGTCAGATAAAGTTATTGAGTTACTTTGCTGTTGTCTAGAAACAACATTTAGCTGTATTTAAAATATTAAATTAAAAACAACCAGGCAGTTTATTTGTAGACTTCAATATATGTTTATTTATCGCAAGTGATATGTCATCTCAATATATAACGTTATCGCACATTGAATATTTTCCTCGCACCGTGCAGGCCTACCTCGTGCCCGTTGGGTCTGGTCTTACCAAATAACCATCACTAAATAATAGTAAAGTATCGATAGTGGTATCGATTAAATATCGATAAAAATTAACGATCCCCATCCCTACTATTCACTTTATCATTTCCCAGAGGTAAGCAGTCAGTGATTTCCCCACCTCAACCATAAGAATCACCAAACTTTACTTGCAGCGACAAGTTTACACGTGCAACATTGTTAAAGCTGACTTCCACATTTGTCAGGTGATATTCATTCTTCCTCTCATGATGTTTCTGTCAAGACAGGCCTTCCAGGTCCTTTATCTCTACATCTGACTGTACAGGAACATTTCAGCAGCAGAGATGTAGCTTTCAGAAATGATACCTGTAATTTTGACTACTCAGGGAAGAGGAATAAGAAAATGTGTACTTTCATGGCGTCATTTCTCATTTTGTAGCATGAATGCCATAGAAAATGTAAGAATTGACTGAATGGAAATGTAATTTTTTTAAAAATTGTTCCAGTCTACCACAATAGAGAAAAAGAAGTGAAGAATGTGCACTTTGTCTTTGCAATATTTAATGATGTGTTGCTTGAAGAAAGGGAACAGAAATTGGAAATTCTTGTCTTTGTTAGAGACAGTCTCAAAGTTGTATGTGCAGTCTTTCAACTATTATCTAGAGAAAAAAACAATCTGTTTGTTCATTCTTGAATGTCATACTGAAAACAGAAGTTGTTTCCTTTCTGACCTTCACAAAAAAAGTTACAAAATAAATTTTTGATTATGTAATTATAGTACAACCAAAAAACTTCTTGGTGCTGCCCTGATTTAATAATAATAATAATAATAATGATAATAATGATAATATATACATTTTATATGATTCCAAATACTTGGTGAAAAGAAGATTAAAATTTTGTCGCGCATTTGTGTCTGTGTGATGAAGCCGAAATGACCAAGAGTAGCTAGAGGAGGAAGTGTGATGAGTGATGCACAATCCATGCAAGAAAAAATCATTTTACTGTTTGTTTTCTCAGCTGCACGAATAAATATTTTTATATTAAAAATGCAAATGAGTATATGTAACAGGATGAATTATTACTTTATTACTGCTTTAAAGCTGAACTAATCTTTATATAATCTTTATCTGTAATAATAACAATTGATCATATGTGTATGTACTATGTGTAATCTGAAAGGGGTCACTCGCAGTGAAGAACCCAGAGTGAATTATCACCTTATTCGTCCCAGCTCTACGGGGCATTTAAGCTTCTTTTTTTCGTTGTTTTAGTTTTGGACCACAACTTCACCTTCCAGCCTCAGCAGGCAGCTGTTTTCATCAAAATCCTGGTTTATCCTGGATTTCCATTTTTCTAGTGGACACAAACACAACTCCAAATGAATGTTAATGTTTCTCTGTGTCTGCTGGATGTGTAATGGCACCTGTTTACTACAGCCATCACAACTTTAATAGGCCATAATAAAATTTAAAGACCATTGCTCATGGTGAACCCTGTTTATTCACACAAACAGAGATGAAAGGATAACTTGGTCAACATCAAAAAGGAAACTCCCCTGCATTTTTAATTTTCTCTCCTTGTGGCTGTGCAACATCAGCACACTTCTCTTCCAATTTAAAGTTTTTTTTAGACTGCATTGTGATGAATCTTACTCTTTGTTAATGTATCAGACATGTTAAAAAACAACAACAACGTGATATGTACTGTATCTGAACCTGGTCAGTTTTCAGATTGTGTCTAGTTAAGAGGCTTTTCCAAACCAAATATAAGAAGATGCTCAAGAGGAGCTTTACAGTCATCCTAGCCTTAAGATGCTTTTGGGTAACGGTCCTGCTTCAACGATAACTGCCAGAAATTATACTCATAGCCTTAATGATAAATGTGGAAGTGGTGTGGGTGGAAGTATTCTGACTACTTTGGTGAGACGTAGAAATAATTTAGAGATCCCGTCATCTTTCTTCAAGACTGTGACTGTCCCTCCCCATGTGATGTCCTCTTCAGCATCAACACGTCTGTTAGATGCTCTCCACATGCTGCTCGGTTGTCACTTTAGCCACACGTTCTGTGTGATGCAGCTTTTTGCATATATACTACCCTCTCTTTCTTTACTGTTTGGCATCACAACAGATACTGTAGCTTTCCAGGTGTTTATCATATTAGCTATTTATCCTAAATACTGTAAATACTAAATACTCCCAATAACAGAAGGCAGTCAGTTTTAGTGTGAATTTCCATTTTATTTCTTATTTGACTGGAGATAGTAATAAATGCTGACTTCTTCTAAAGTGTAAATGTGCATGTGGAACTTAGAAACTGATTTCTCATGCACAGTCATGGTGTGTTAATTGGAAGTCTAAAAAAAAAATTTAATCATTTGGAATTGGAAAAAGATCTTTAAAGTTGGTGGTACCTTTAAATATAAGGGAATGAATTTAGTTTTATTATTATTTCATGCGTATAACTACGCCCAGCCCGCATGGGCTTATAAGACACCAAAATTCATATACAATATATCCAGATCCAGAGTACAATGTCAAACCAGAATGGAGAATAAGAAGAGGAATAATAATAATAATAATAATAATAAATGTATACAAGCACATGCATACATGTATACATATTAGATACGTATATGTATACAAACACATATGCACCCACATATACATATACACCTACACAAAATATAGTTAAATCTAGTTAAACAAACCTTTGAGACAACGTTTGCAAATTTAAATACATCATAGTTTAAAAGGCATTAAAATTTTTGGTCAGCAGTATACCAAAATATTTCATAATTAATCAAGTTAAGTTAGTTAATCAAGTTTTGACTGCAATCCAAACTGTGGGTATTAGCTGGCTTTTATCAGGCTTTGGATACATTTTACAGTACTTGTTAGAAGGATTAATGCATTGTTGGTTTTGGATTCCCAAGAAAAAGATGGAAAATACGTCTCACCTTCAGTGCTAAGGACACAACAGAAAACAGACTTTGAGGAATTCTTTAGAGGCCAAACACGTTTAAGATAAAAACCTTATTCATTCGAGGATATTCCCTGGAGTTGTGTAACCTCGTTCTTGAAATCTGAGGAAATGTTAGATCACTATGCAGGAAAAGATTTCTTAAAACGCTTGATGCAACTGGAAAGCAATACAGTTCTGTGACAGAATTGACGAAGAGAATGTTGGCTCGACATGAAGGTAATCTCCAGGAAATGAATCAGATGTGTTCTTTGAAGGCAGGTGTATGGGGGGCAGCAGTCTCTTTGTTCAGGTACCTCCCTTAATGTGAAATAGTGATCACTGCTTAAACTGCTCCTGCCAAAACCTGAAATTTTTACCTGTAGCTTCACCTGCTTCATCTACAAAGACCTCACTCCATGTTTGATCACTTCCTGATGAAAAACTAATCTTTTACTTATAGTTTCACACCACACCAGGCCTGTACATTAGATTAGGACTTCCACTGTGATCAAATATGCTTTGATTAATAAAAAAAGGTTGTGAAATCCAAAGAAAGTCAACTGTAAATACACACACGCCATTGGCAAGCAGTGTGTGTGTGTGTGTGCGCTTCCACGCTGAGAAGCAGCACGCAAATATTTCACACTGAGAAGTAAATATTCACTTAGAGATAACATCGTAAGCACCTTTCTCTCTTTCTTTTGCCTCTTTTCCCTCGCTCGTCCCTCCCTTTCTTCTCCCTGGGTAAATATATATCAATCTCTCCCTCTTTCTGGTTGTAAGTATACTTCACTGACTACACAACTCCAATGCTTATCTTCACAGAGCAGGCTGCGCAGTCAGTAGCTGTGTGTGTGTTAGCAGATATAGTGACAGGAGCAGTGGATTGTGGACAGCGGGGTTTGAACGTGGCTTTTTTTCAACAAGATGGATTCATTACACACACACATTAGACGTGCCGAGAATGTATATTGCGGTGCTTACACCTCACAGAGGGGGATTTGGGGTAGTGTGTGTGTGGGGGGAGTGGTTAAAATGTGGCACAGTGAGAGTTGAGTGGCTTGTCTTAAAAAGCTCTGCCTCTAAACAGATTTTTATCAGGTAGAATTTTCTGAAGGGGAGCTTTTTAGGAGCTTTAGGTAGTTTCTTGGCTGAAGAATGACTTCAGCAGAATCTGTGCGGATGTTTGTGTAGGTCCACAAATGGAGCTGAGACAGTGCTTTGTCTGCAGTGATCTAAACCGGTTTCTGATGTAGCTTTATTTATTTTGGAAAAAAAACTCTTTACAAAAAAGTTGTAGAAAGTGTAGAAAATGACCTGGCCCATAAAGCAAGCGCTCTCCAGACTAACTCTGCTTACTTCTGATTTTAGCTCTCCGCTAACTTCAGTCGGGATAAAGTGATTTAATCGTGCAGCTCTTCTTGACTTTCCAAAAGACACTCTGAAAAAGAAATTTCAGTGTTTACTGTCGCTTCTTTCATAATGTAAGGTGTAAAGTTTTTTGGGCCGGCGTGCATCACGTAGCAGACCCAGAAGTTGAAATGACTTTTTCTCCTTTCCTGCCTCGCTGACATCCGCATATGTTCATCTGCTCAGGATCTGCTTTAGGCACAGCATGCCTGTACACAGAGTACAGTCCAATCCACCCGCTCAGTCTGTCTCAGTAGTCCACTATTCTGCTCACAGCGCTAAAACAAAGTGTGGAGAGTGTCTGGCAAGGCAAGACTTCTCTACTCAGGAACACTCAAGTTTTGTCTCAACAGAAAGTCCTTCAGCTGTGAAGGAAAGTTAGCTTCTTGTTAGCTGATTCTGCCCCGACTGGGAGCTCTACGTGCCGGCTCTTTTAAGGGAATGATATACAACATGTGTCTGTACAGAGTAGTGTATTTATTTATTAATCATACTATTTAATTTTAACTAGTTGGGGTTTTTTTTGTTGTGCAACTTATTCTTGACACCTTTTAACCATCAATATGACTGCAACATCATTGTATTGCAGAAGAAGAAGCTTCCCTATTTATTTCTTGCAACAAATATGAATGTAACTTAGGCTGTGACCAACAAAAGTGGTACTAAATGAAGAGCAGTTTGGGAGCCGAAAGAGTCCCCTCTCAGAAAGAAACGGAGCTATAAGATCCAGCTCCCTTCAAAGAGCCGTAATTGCCATCACTAGGGCTTACAGCACTAGGTATATAAAGAAAACTGGTTACAGTTGCTCACAAGCCCCACAGCAGGCTTCCTGGAAGTTGGCCAATCAGAAAAAAGCTAACTTTTAGGGAAGGGGGGCCTTAAAGAGACACGAGCGGCTTGTTTCAAACAGAGGATGAACTAAGGGGCTGCATAAAGGACCAGAATAAGATAAATGAGGATTTTTTTTTTGTTAATACTGTAAATCATGTAAAGCTACTCTAGTGGAGTGGCAGAATAAAAATATAGCGCTGGAAATGAGCATAACAGGTCCTCTTTAAAGGATAAATTCTGGTGAGGTGAGGTCATATAAAGGGTACAGCTGCCACCAAGAGGAAGAAAAGTTACCCTGCATCAAGATAAGCTGAGGCACGCCACTCCATGAGGACAGGGGAGCGGGACATCATTAATTAATTTGTTGTTGTTGTTGTTGTTCATTTGTTGAAAATAGCATGGCACCAATTTACTCAGAACCAGAAAGTGTTTTCTAATATCAATCCTGTGGTTGCACAAATTTTGTCAGAAAAATCTGCACAAAAGCTTCCACGAATGTATGAAATATAGAAAGACAAAGGATGAAGCAACATAATCACCGCAAAACCTCAAAGCACACTGTTCTCTTAAAGTTAAAAAGTCTTTATCATGGAAACGTAATTAAAACTGTGTTAGCTTCTGATTATTAACTGCATTGTAAGGTTATATCTGTACCAGTATGAATAGACTGGAAATAATTTGTAAATGTAATGTATTAAGGCACTTTGCAGTCGTTCTGTAGTTTGAATTTAATCACTGTACACTTGAGTCATTCTGCCAGATTACCTCAAAATTGGACAATGTCTGCCAAGCATTCAGGAAGCCTTCAAACACAGCACTGAAGCCCTGACCTGCTCCAGATGATTTCTTCCCCGTGGAAATACTGCATGAAGGGCATCAAGTCCCTGTCCAGGCCTCTGTCCACATTTTTTAAATGGCCTTAAGCCATGAAAATACAAGAACCATACCAGCTCCAGGGCAGCTGTTCTGACCTCTGACCTCCCTGTGTTTCTCTGGGTGAAGGTACTGTATTATTAGTTACAAACTGGGCAGACATCGTTGTAGACATGTCATACATTAATTCCCTCTTTCTTTTCTGTCTGAGCACGGATTGGGTCACCGGTCTATCATGGGGCTAACACAAAGACAGAAACAAACGGAAACATCCAGGCCCCTGAGCTGCACATTTATGGACTGAGAATCCTCTTGCCGTGATGTGTGAGCGCTCACCGCTGAGCCACAATACCAAGCCTCGATGCTATCTCGCCAAATTTTTAAAAAAATCTTATTTCCAAGAATATTCACCCCCTTGTTTGTCTCAGAAAACCTTTCAGCCAGTGGAGGGAGCTTGGCAAGTCACGGAGGTTGCAATAAGCTATTTAAGAAGCAATTTATATTTCATTTCAATCAGAACAAATCCACTCTAATTAAAACATTTCATTGTAAACTACTCAACCTTTACAGGCGACTTCCCATTACCAATAATCAGGTGAAGTCATTAATGAGCGACCGCTAGCGCTTAATTTCTCTCCCCACTAAGTCCACTCTCTCCTTTGCATTTTTATTTCATTCGGTAAGAACGGAGCAATAAAACGATAAGAGAAGTTGCCAGGGAGAAAACCTTTAACACTTGGAGTAATTACTTCTCTTTGTGTCTTTCTTTTTAAATTAATTTTAATTACAGGCGTCAGCGTTGCCTGTAAATGTCCACTTTCTGCTAATCTAAAGTAATGTGACTGCTAATGAAGAGGGAATTGAATGTGCGGAGCCAAGTGGCCATTTGGCTTTGAGACACTCTCCCGCTGGCTCACTTACACAGTGGTCAAGGATAGGTGGGCAGGTGGACACACACACACGTGCACATACACAGCACATGTGAGCTATATATGCACCAGTAGTTTGAAACATCCACTCGGCCCCTCACACTCAAACTCGCACCCCGTATGATTGACTGTATGTTAATAGTTTCATACAGTCATACAGTAACACAGCAGTAAATCCTGTCACACAGCAACACTGGGCATTGGTCAACTGAAGCAGGTGTTTTTGTTTTGACAGGGCTTGAGACTGGGAAAATGGACAAATACAAAGCTAAAAACTGATTGACTGACTGAAGACTGATTCCATACAACAAGCTGTCACATCCGAGATGGAAGCCTCCACCGGAGAGCGTGCAGTCGCTGTCTCAGAGCACGATGTGAGGAGGACTTTCAGGAGAGTCAACACGAGGAAGGCAGCAGGACCGGACCGAATCTCTGGATATGTTGTCAGAGCCTGCTCTAACCAGCCGGTACCGGTGTTCACCGTGATCTTCAACCTCCCCCTGGCCCAGTCATTCCAACATGATTCGGTGTCAGCAGTGGCCTCTGTCCTACGGAAACCTCACCCCAGCTGCCTAAATGATTACCTGCAGGTAGCTCTAACCTCCGAGGTGGCGAAGTGCTTCGGGAGGCTCGTCAAGGACGTCACGGTCTCCTCACTACCCCTGACCCTCGACCTGCTGTAGTTTGTGTACCGCTTCAAAACATCCACAGAGGATGCCATGGACCATCTCATTCACAATTCTCTGGCAAACCTGGTCCACAACTAAAGGGGGAATTATGTTAAAGTTCAGCGTTTAACACAATCATCCCCTCCAGACTGTCAGTCACAAAGCTTGAAAACCAGGGACCCACCTGTGCAACTAGATCTTAAACCTCCTGACAGGCAGACCCCAGGGATGAGTGGCCAGCCATACCTCATCCCTATATATACTTCTTGATATTCTCTCAGAGAATGTGGAGACCTATGCCTACCTAGAGGAAGTGACTTGCCTGGAGAACTGCTGCCAGGATGTCACCAGAAGGACTAAGAAGCTGATAGCAGAAGCTCTCTTGCTTCTTCCTTTGAGAATTACCATCCCCTCAGGATAAAGAGCAGCTTCAAACACCTAGGTGCCTTATTGAAGAAGGCCGTAAACATCTCTACCACCTCAGACACTTAATGGACTTCAGGCTGCCACTCAAGGTGCTAAAACCTTTCTACATCTGCACCATAGAGAATCCGGACAGATAGCATCACCGCCTGGTTTGGGAATAGCACCAAGAGGGACTACTGGCCCTCCAGATGTCATCTCACTGACTTACAGGACATTTACACCGGGAGGCGCAGGACAAGGGCTGAGATGATTATAAAAGACATCAATCACCCCAACAACAGACTCTTCTTTCTGCTGCAATCATGGACGCATTACCGCTGCCTGAAGGCCAGAATGGAGAGGTTGTACACACCGGTGACTGTACACACACACACACACATAATTTATGATAATCCATCCACCTGCCATACAGTATATAAACCCAGTACAGTTTGTATTGTTTATTATTATTATTATTATAATCTTTGTATTCTTTATACTGTATATATTTATACTGTTTATATTATTCCTTTGTTTTATTTTCATTTTCCAGTTTCTGGAGCTAGGCACTAAAGAATGTTACTACTCGTTTCTGGATTCATATTGTGTATTTTAAACATTAAAAAAGTTGCATATATCTGTAGAAGAAAAACAAATTCTCCCCTTCTTTTCACCCTTCATTCCACTACTCTCATGCAAACAAACTGGACACACTAAAAAGTGAAAAAACAAACATGTACCAGATGTGCTTGGTCCTGCATTTACAGATGAAATAAAACAATAACACATCAACGCATGATGAACGGCTGTACTTCGGAAAGTGTATGGATGCTGTGTGTCCGCACCGTTGTTAATGTGATCAGTGCTATCCTTAGTTGTCAAGGAATGACCAAATTATCTACTACTAGTCCGTCCAAGTGAAAGCCTTAGTATCTGCCAGGTCAAGCATATCCGTTTTCTTAAATATAATTTTTTACATACAACATATCCATAAGCTCCAGCCTGACCATTGTTTTTGTCAGTTTTCAGTGGTGATTTAAAGAGTTGAATGAGTCTATGCTGCTCTGGTATAACCTTAATAATTGGCTGTTATACTGTTTCACACTCAAAAAGCAGTCAGTCTGCAGTTCTTTCACCATAGCAACATATTTTTTACATTAACATTGCCAAAGACTTTCACCATGGTCAATTCTTAAATTTAGGAGGCATGCAGATGGGGGAAAAATTAAAGGAAAAAGCAACATGAAGTGTCTTAATATGGAGTCTTTGCCACCACAAGCCTCCAGAAGAGCTTCACTTCTCTTTGCCAAGTCTGTGGAACTAGATCAACACCATTCCTCCGCAAGATATTCCCTCATTTAAATATATACTACATTGAATTCATACTCCAACAAAAATACGGGGCAGCATATCACATATCGCGTCATAAGCTACCTTGGAACAGCCTGTTAATACACCCTCAAAATATTATATATGTTACATGTAATACTAATTAAGGAAGACAGACCAGTCGGTTGTTTTTACCTTAGTCAGTTTGCTGCTTACTTTTGTAGCATTTAAGGTTTTTCACTGGACTTGGACTACTTATATACATTTGACCGGTAGTGTGTGTGTGTGTGTGTGTGTGTGTGTGTGTGTGTGTGTGTGTGTGTGTATATATATACTGAACAAAATTATAAACGCAACACTTTTGTTTTGCCCCCATTCATCATGAACTCAAAGATCTAAGACACTCTCTAATAGGCTTTTTGTGTACATAGAGAAAGTCTTTGAGTTCAGCTCATGATGAATGGGGGCAAAAACAAAAGTATTGCGTTTATAATTTCGTTCAGTATATATATGGTGAAAATATGTCAGTGTTGTGTTTTGAGCTTGTTCCGCTGGCCCCCAATTTGTAAGACCAGACTATATATACTATACAAAAACACTTAGACGCATTAAAAACACTTGGATACATCTATATAAAAGAATTTGTCTCCCTTTCATTCAACTACTCTCATGCAAACACGTTGGACACACACTCTCCCCTGCGCTCCCTGGTTCCCACCCACATGCCCCCAGACACACCTGGAGGAGAGCTGCACACAGTTTATGTTTGTTTTCACATCGTGATATCTGAGCAGAGGAATCGTTCCAGTGTGGTGAGGGAGGATTTCCATCAGCAGTCTGTAAAGTCTGCAATGAAACCTGCCTCACCCTGACTTACTGAGCTGCTGACCCAATTTGAACTACTTCACAGGGAGAGTTTTAGCATCCGGTGACTGGTTAAATGCCGTTTCAGAGGATGAGGACGAGACTAGCATTCTGGGAAAACTCAAACATTATAGCATAAAACCATACCATCGTTATAAAGATGATTATATGATATAATTATATATATAATTACATGATATAATAAACAAACACTTTTTATGTTTTGTTGTGCGAGCTTGTGTTGTATAATGATAAATGAACTACCTTGATACCTTGATAATAACAGCTACAGTCAGAGAAAAGGTTGAAAATGAAAGCTTATTTCAAACTCACAAATAATACAAACAGATAAATATGGAGAGTTCATTTGCAAAAACAGATAAATACCATTCTTGAAATGAAAAATTGATTGATTTTAACACAAAAAAAAACACGAATTAGGAAAGTAAATACAAATTTAACCCTTCATATCAAGCAGTGATGACGATCCATATTTTAAATGTGACTTAGCAGGTCAAGTTTAACATCCAATCAGTTCCTTAATTTAAATTTAGGTAATTAAAACCAAGGTTTTTCCTGACACGTCACTTTTATACACTGAAGAATGAAGTGCTCTGAAAGTCAGAGATTGACTTTGTCTAGTGAAATGTGTCATTGTTGAATCATCAAATGTTTGGCGCTGTTTTGCTGCAGAAGCCATTGAGTGAAGCCACATCCTGCTTTGTGGCTCTGGTATGCTTTAAGTTAATAACAGGAATGTAGCGCGCCCAGGTAGCAATTGGGGTCAATTGTAGCTGAATGTAGGGGTATGTGGTCAAGCCATTTTAGCTACATGAGCTAGTGTTAGAAGTAGAAGTCCCAGCAGGGACAGCAGACGAAGTGCTACTGCTGGTAGCAGCGAGTTGCTACAAGAATAGCAATAGTTTCAGTTGAAAATACTGATAGCAACAGTGGAAATGCAGACATTTCTGGCTGAACCACACTGCGGACCACAAGGAAAAGCATTCATTTGTCGCTGAATTGTGCTTGAAATTGAAAAAAGACACACATTTTGTTTCAGGCTGACTTGTCCCATCTTTGCAGTGCATGTGGCACGGGTTCAATTCCAAGACCTTTTGCCCTATGTCGTGCCCTCTCTCTCCCACCTTTCCTGCCTGTCTCTGCAGCTGTCACTGTCAAATAAAGGCAAAATAGGCCTGAAAAAAATAAATTTAAATAAATAAATCTAGAATGATACAAAATAATACAGAAAGAAAGAGTGGAAGAGATTGCTGATTGGACAGTAAACAGAAATCACGTATCAGCGGGGCTGCTTTGGGCATGATTCCTCTGAGAATGAAGTTGTGTTGAAGCAGATGATGACATCAACCGCAGTTGAATTATAAGAATACTCTACTGAAGATGAAGTGATGATAGAGCTGAATCAATTTTTAACTTATGTGTCACTGAGTTAACATGTCTTGTTTATGTCTTTGAGTTTCCAGATATTCCGGGTATTTTACACTGATTTAATAATAAAATGCGTTCTGTTTGACCTGTGGCACCAACACAACATTATTAAGATCAATTCTGAACAAGGTTTTGGCCTAAATACCTATTATGTAATACTTAAAAATATACAAACATATACAAAATGTAGTATTGTGTGAAAAAAGTACAAAAATATGGAAAAGCAGCAGGGTTATAATATGATCTTTAAAAAAAGAAAAATGAATAAATATCACAGCCACCTGCTATTTTATATGACGCCCATGCTCTGACACGATGCTACACACAGACACACACTCACTTATAGTAACATAGTAACAACACTCTCATACCTCCTTAGTGGTTCATCTCGTTGCAGTCCTCCAATCTGCCATTTTGAGGTCTCACAAGGGGTACAAAAATATCCTAAAATGTCCGCCATGCAAAATTAACTCAGCAAAACAAAACCCAAAACATACTACATGTTTAAGTGAAAAAATATAGTCATTAAATTCCAACGACTGGCTTATGTTTAAGAAAGCTTCCATTAACAATTTTCATCTACATTTTCCCTCAATTACTTTCTGTCTTGAGGATTTGTGTGGTGATTTTATCAGTTTTCCTTGGCGACTTGATGAGCTTTGTGGAAAAACTCATCCCTCGGGTAGCGGGGCTGTGGGCCCATAATAATGTCATCTCTCTCTCCCTCTCCCTCTCCGTCCTTTCAGAGATTTGTGTGTGTGATAGAGGCCTCAGTGAGAGACCAAGCGCAAACCTTTACTGCATTGGCTCACACTTAATCCCCTCACCCTGGGGTGACTGGCACACACACACACACACACACACACACACACACACACACACACACTGTTTCTACACTCCCTCCTTCTACTTGCATCCCCCACTGTTCCACACACACACACACACACACACACACACACAAAATAGAACAAAACACAGTAATACACACACATACACACTCTTGCCAGTTGCTGCATTTTGTAAACTCATCCAACATTAGTGTGCATGTTTTGAAGATCACTTTCAAAATGAAGTACACCACAGGTTACTGTAACCTTCTCCCAGTAGGAATTAATAGTCTAAACAACAACATTCATATTTAAATGAGCTTTTTTTTAATCCCCCGCTATCAATAAACTACTGTAAATATTCTAAAATAAAAATTGGCAATGAATTCTTGGCCAGGTCTCAAAGAGTAGCCATAGGTTGGTCGAATAAACAAATAAAGCCAGCTATAACATCATCATCATCAACAACAACAATGACTACCAACAAATTTTAACAATCCACCGGGGAGTGGCAGAAGATCTGGGAGGGTTGTTACTTAAACAACGGTTAAATGTTCTCCCAAAACAGGGTTAATTATAAGAAAAGGTACCATCCCTAACAATAGTGTTCCTCAAATAAAGGCCTCTCTTCATCTGAGGTAAATCAAGGTCACGCCCAGCGTTTGTGAACTTACGTAATATCTGAATCCTGCTCTCAAAACAGCCTGCGTGTATACATGATTTTTGTATTTCGATGTGGATCAAGTCAGCCCAATATCACAAACCACAGTTGTCCCTCTGTTTAAATTATTATAATAATATAATTATTCTGACACTAAGTCTCTGATTTACATCTGCAATGTGTTCTAAACTAGATATGAAATGTTTCCATCTGCTGTTCCTATCTGTTGCATGTGTAATCTGAATTATGTTTCTGTGAGCTGCTAAATGCTGCTGTTTTTTAAGGTTTGATATATTTATAGTACTACATGTAGTTGAAGTTTTGGCACCTGAGGACTCGTTTATTTGTTTTTTGTCGGTTTTATTGCGTGTGTGTGTTCTTCTCCACCTCTTTTCTCCTGAAAGAGGAAGGACATTCTGTCTTTCATGTTAATATAATGGATTACTGTTGAAGCAATCTGATTTCTGTGCATATACAATCACAAATATACAATTCACAGATTAATAATACAGACGTCTGTAATCAAGTAACATATGATGTGGTACTGACCAATAGACCTCTGTACACCGAAGACCCTATCCATTCACACAAATAAACTGTACTCTCAGCCTACTGTGGATGTTCACACACACACACACACACACACACACACACATCTCAGAGGGTAGTGGTCATGCCATTCTGTCTTACTAAGCAACAATGCTATCCACTGCTGGAAGCTCGGATATACACTGGCTCACACACTCACACAGAGCATCGTACACACACACACACACACAGACACACACTCCTTGATACCCTCAATAGGAGGGCGGGTACAGCGGGTAGGGAGCCAGACCCCTCTGTGGAGCTTGGGATTATGGGATAGCAGCATGATGCACAAAAAAAAGAGGGAGGTGTACAATGGAGGGGAGAAAGAAGGGAAGGAAGGAGACGGAGATAGAGGCGGAGGAGGAAGAAGCAAGGGGTGAAAAGAGGTGACGAGGGGTAGGTAGAAAGGGAAGAAGGGAAAGACAAAAGAAAGGAAGGGAAAAGTAGGAGGAAATAAAACATGAGATGCAATAGAGGAGGAAAGATGAAAGGAGGGAGGACAAAACAGAAAGGCAGGAGGTTGAGGGGGAAGGAGGGAAACAAGGGAGCATGGGATGAGGGAAGTAGAGAAAGGTGTAGGGTCAGGGGAGAGGATAATGTGGAAAAGGGGAACAGAGGAAGAAAATGGAAGCAAGGAAAATATGTACAGGGAAATGGATGAGTAGAGAAAGATCAAGAGAAGAGGAAAGAAAGGAATCAAGGAGGGAAAAGAGAGATGGAATGAAGAGGAAAAGAAGGAGGAATAAAATCCAATTGACTTACATGTGCAGTTTCCCACTTCTTCACTTCAGAAGCAACTGATTGAAAGAGGAAGCTGTACGGAAGAAGAGAGGAGGAGAGAGAGAAGGAGTCAGTTGAGGTCACTCATCTTTCAAGGAAAGAATTTCCCGGCGGAAAAAATTTCAAAACTGCTGAAGAAAATTAAACCGGATATTTGTGATTTATTTATTTTACCTTTTAGGATATTTTTCAGTGTAATGGCATATGTGATAAAGCAATACAAAGGTGACTGCTAGCTCTCGGAGAAGACCAGTTTATATGTCAGAAAATTATGATGAAGGGATTGAAAGGTTTGAAAAATGTGCTGAGGAGATAAGATAAGATAAGCCTTTATTGATCCACAGAGGGGGAATTCGGTTGGTGCAGCAGCACAGACAGAAATAAGTACAGATAAATAGAGAAAGTAAAAATTAAATGATAAGGTATATAGAACTAGAAACTATATAAGAGCAAACAAAGATAAAATTCTGAGGTAAAGTGGTGTAATTCATAGCAGCAGAGTCAAGTGTAGTTATTGCAATCAACATACACCAAACTAATATCTAACTATAGAGAGGTGGCGCAAAACAAAACACAGCCATATGAAGACAGCGTGCAAGCTTCATAACTCCGTCTGTGTGTCTGGCCATCAGTGATACATGTTGAAGTGCCGTCTCACACACACACACACACACTCTCTCTGCACAGTGTGTATATGTGCTCCTAAACTATATATGAGTGCATAATATGACACCTCATGCGTGTATGCGTGTGTGTTTGTTGTACAGTATGGCACAGACCCTCCTGTCAACAGCAGCTCTCTAGCTCCATCTACTGATCCGGCCACTAAGGAAGATTTGCTGGGAAACCACCGCAGCAGCGCTCAACACCTCCCAGTAACAGTTAGAGAGGGCACGGTGGAATTTAAGTCATGAATATCATGTTAACGTCAAGGCAAAACAGATATAAGAAATACATTTAAACATCTTGAGGGAGGAGAAAAGGCTGCAAGAGATAGGTAGCTGGGAAGGAAGGAGATGAGGAGAAAAGAAGGAAAGAAAAAGAGAGAAAAAGAGAGAGGAGACAGAGGGAATGTGACATTTGCATGGTATCTGAAGATAACAATATAATACGCATTATGTGATGGTTGAATAGTTGAGAAAGTATGTGCAAAAATTTGAGCGTTACAGGAAAAAATAAAGACTATAAAAAAGTGTCAAATTTACATTTTCTTTTTTAAACTGGGACATGCATATTTATTTACCTAAATAGACAGTGCATGCACTTTTCAACTGTCTCAAATGTTCCCTAAATATGGAATTATGATGCAGTCCAATATGCAGTTAACAAAGCCTCAAAAATGACTTACAGTAAACTTGTACATTTATCATTTAAATGTCCATGTGTTAGCAGATTATTCCCAGCTGATTAATTTCCATCAAATTAAATGAATTACCCTGATTACACGTCCATATTTCAGATTGGTTTGTGTTAATAATGTTGAAAAACTGTTCATTTGACTTCTCTTAGAAGTAGTTAAAAGTAAGCTCAATTAATGTTATACTGTATGTTTTCTTTTTGTAAGGTTCTTTAATTTATTAAGAATATAACAATTAGTACAAATGAGAACACAGGGCGACCTAACTCTAACCCATGTTTCTTGATATTACAGTTCCATTACTGCTCTTTCTATCTGTATTAATAAATAGGCTGCAGTGATGTTACCTAGCTAACATAGCTAGCTATCGTTAGCATAGCATAGCTGTCCTGTTAGCTTGTCAGTAAATCCGAAGCTGACTGAGTAAATTTTATTTGCTTAAACAAAAAATTTTTTTGTACTTTTTTTTGCAGATTTGATTTTATTAAGGCTGATGGCCAAATGTTATTTAATGGAGTTTTGAATTTGGCTTTGGATTTTTGCATGTAACATTAATGTCAGCAGGTGGTCTTTTTAATTTAATTTTAACTTGATTTTCTGTTCTCTTCCATCTACAAGGTAACAGCTGTTCCATATTGTGGGACCAAGACCATCTTTAGGATTCCAACTGGTGGCACTGTTTGTCCATTACTGGCCCATTATGAATTATAAATTATAAAGCTTGTTTTAAACGAGATTTGTTTATATTGGTGTATAATTGTTCTGTATTATTATTACTGTATTGTTCAAATTGCACAACACAGTCTCTGCTTTTTGTGCAGTTAAGTCTTAGATTGTTCTTATTTTTACCTAAACAGCTTAGTGTTTTATAGTAAAAGATAGAGCAGTATACGGTGGGTTATACAGTAGCACTGCAAGATAAATCACAGTGACGTTTCCATAACAGAATAATTATGTACTTAATTTTATAGTATGCTAAAAAAAACTACTGCAGTTAGTTTTGTGGAAATTTTACTGTATTTTTCTGTATGAAATACAGCAACTACTGGGTAATTGTTGCTAGTGAGTTAGTATTAATTTGACAATAAACATTTTACAGTGCACTGTACTGCACCTCTGTTGCCCTTCCTGAGGTTTCTCCCTTTTTTTTGGTATCTGAATCAAGGGGGTAGCTGTTACTCAGTCCGTGGAGACTGGGCTTGGCCTTGTCCTGGAACAAGGCACTAAACTCCTATCTGCTCACTCTGACACTGACATCATTCCACAATTAAAGCATGTCTGTGATCCTGGAGGTGAAGTGCCGCAGATCCGGGACTAAATTATAAGCCGTTTGTGTGGTAAATCCATAAATCCTATGCTGAGCAGATGGATGTGTTTGTGTGCAGGCTCTGGGCAATACAATAAAATAAGAAATGTCCTCTTCCATTTTTACAGTCCAGACTCGAGACTGACTTGAAGGGTGCAACAAGCTGGCAGTATCTGTGTGAGCGGATCATTTGTTGTCTGTCATTTGTTATCTGCAGCTCCTACAGCAGGATGAGAGAGAATCAGGCCGGCCATCAATCACCTGTCCAAGTCAAGATGACTGGAGAGACTGACAGAGGACAAGGCAGAGTAAACACTGACACTGCGAACACAGTTACAGCAAATAGCTGGAGTTTTAATATGATAGCACAGAACTACCTCTACTATTTCTGTCAAACAAAATAATTCTGATTTCTTATTGGCAACTTAACCCTAAAAGCACATTTAGTTTTGTTGATAGAGACTTGATATTTCATGATGGATATTGTTCTATTTGCATCTTTGCCAAAAAAGCTGACTTTTACTGCCGTATATTTGATTGGTATGTTAAATTCTGCCTTTCTTTTTGGAAGAAATCCAAATTTTGACATATCCAGCCATGAATATTGTCTCCAGAGCTTGCTGTTAGGCTTCTTACAGCCCCAATAACCATCACTAATCAGCCTGTAGCCTGGGAGGAGAAACCACTTGCTGCTGCTCTGAAGCTTATTTCTGTCACTGTAGGGTAACACTTTAGAAACTTCTGTTTTAACATTTTTATCAACTTCTCCTGAGCTTCCCCCCTCTCACTTTTGATAGGTGGACCGGAAAATGGCCTTAAGTGAACGAAGAAAATGACCAATTTGAATATAATCCCTTTGTGCTCTTATTGGAAATTGTCTTTACCTTTTAGATACCATACACAAGCTTCTAGCTGCTCTGACACCTTATCATTAATGGAAAAATCAGAGGATGCATAGGGTTGAGATTTGGCAACTGACACTTCTACTCCACCTCCTGCTACTGTAATCCCAGTCCTGCAGTCTCTTCTCTTCCCTCTAAGGGCCTCCTGTTGGCAGGTGACAGCACATTGGATGGGCCCCTTAGCTAGCTCCGGATGTTCTCGTGGGGGGAAGGGGATTCCCCCAGCTCTCCTTACCCCAACCCAGGCCTAATGGTGTGGAGCGAGCCCCTTCACTCCCGCTGCTCTACAAGCATCAAAACCATGGACAGAGAGGCAGGAGTGGCGCCCTGTTCTCAGTTCCACTCTGCTACACAGGTGCAGGCGTGCCGGGCGTGAGCCAATAGAAAGTTTTACAACACACACACACACACACACACACGGGACTGCCACCTCTTGTCAAGTACATTGTGGAAGCACTGAGTTTTACTTCTTCAGAGGAAAACACATAGTATTTGCTGAGGTTGTGTGTTTTATGTGTGTGTGTGTGTGTGTGTGTGTGTGAGTCCCTCAGAGCAGGACAAGGTTGCGATGACAGACGTTTAATCCCTGTGGTTTTCTGGGTTTGAGTTTAAACAAGGAATCAAGTCGAAGCGTATTCGACCCCCTCTCAGAAGTATTTACCCGAGTGGAACCACTGTCAAATATAAACTTCTGCCCAAGAAATACCACAGAAGAAGAAAGTGTCTTGCATCAGCTTGCCCTCCCTGCTGAGCAAAGTTTCTGAGAGGGAGCAGAGGGTTTAAAAGTAGCGTAAGTCCGATTTTTCGGCCTGATATTGGCCTTTGATAAGAAATCAGTTTGGGTCCAGCCAGTGTGGTATGTCTCTGATATGATGGAGGTTCCTGTCTGACCACAGGTAGTCATTTCATTCTTGTTATTTTTGTATCAGATGTCAGAGCAAAAAAAAAAATAATTCCAGTGTGATGTGAGAGGATTCAACTACACATTCTGCAGTGAAACATCCACTCAACCCCTTTATTCAACCCAGTATGCTAGGAATTACATCCAGATTGGACTATACGGCAGAAAAACAATATAAGCCCAATTCCAAAGTTCAGAGCCAATGCAGGTAGCTGTGTGCCCTTTATCTAGACAGAAAGAAAGTAAGGGTGTGGAGGTTGGAGCAGTGGGTGACATGTAGCACGTTGACTTTTATGCAGGAGACCAGAATTTGTGTTACATTTTATTCATTTAGCTGACGATTTAATCCAAAGCGACTTACAGTTGCTATATATGTCAGAGGTCGCACGCCCCTGGAGCAACGAGGGGTTAAGTGTCTTGCTCAGGGACATATTGGCTGATGTGTCACAGTGGGGAATTGACCCCGGGTCTTTCACACTACAGCATGTGTCTTATCCACTGCGCTATCATCAATCCAGTTAATGCTTGACTTTAACCAATTTCTTTCCCTATATTCTAAGTGTTTTGCAGCCTAAACATAACCATACCTTCACTGTAACATTTCCCTAACAGAAACCATAACATAGATGCCATGCATAAAAATTGTAGAAAGAAACAATTAGCAGATTTGTCCAATTTCAATGTTTTGCCTGACCATAGTGTGGGCTTATCAGGACAAATACACTTAATGCGATCTGAATTAAAATCAGCCATTAACAAAAGAAATTGTGATGGGAATTATGACATAAGCAGCTCTCTGCTGTATTTTTGCCAATTTAAAAAAGAAAACAATGGCACTCAGCTTCCAATCAGCCTTAAAAATCATTCATTAAATTGGCTCTCACTGGCAAGTTTATTGGGCATCTGTTGTAGAGACTTTTCTACCCTTAGGAACAAATGGGTAGAAATCCATGAATTCTTGCATGCATTCGTGTATTCAGAGATTCATAGCGTAGAATCTAAAGGGATCGCCTGGCAGCCTGGATCCAAGAACATCAGTATCGGCCTTTAAAAGTCCGTAGCCATCCACTCCGAGTCAAATCAACAATGATGAGCTGATGATGGTAGTGCCAACCTTTATAAAATAATTATGGAGTTCTGGGGCAGTTGTTCACTTTGCCCTGCTGGTAATCCAGTTTTGAATGCAGTTCTTAAAAATAGGTTTGTCATTCCCTCCTCCAGTAATCGGAATCTGAAAGTGATCAAACCTGGAAGCAGGGCCAATATCACCTGGTCTAAACTGCAAACAGGTATAAATAAATAAAAATACATATAAGTAGTAAAACAATAACCTACCAACAGTTCAATTTTAGTGAATATAACCCTATAACCATCACTGTGGAGTTTTGACAGCTGTTATTTTGACACAAAAGCAGCTTTTCCCTTTTTCTAGAAAATAAAAAATATTAAAAGAAATATGTTCTTGGAGGTGGAGGAGTCACTGAGACCTTCATGGGAGACTATAACCCTGCAGCGATAGCCACTCTTAATCAGTGGAGAACATCACACAGGGCAGGAGTGCAAGCTGAAGCTGGACCTTTAAGCCGGCTGTGCTTGTGATAATACTGCCACCTAGGGGCGCGCACACACACAGGACAGTCCCACAAGGTGTTCGGAGGCAGCATTCAACACACTCAGCACACTGCACCAATTATAAGGTGAGTAAGGCAAGGTGAAAATGAAATAAAAAACATTGAAAACGTTTAGTACAAATGAAATTAGTTATTACATCGTCCGTCTAATACTTAGTTAGTCCCTGAACATGATGTTATTACTTTGATTAAACAATGGTAATGTATTGTCAGTCATGAGTCATTCAAAAAATAAGATAGGTCAGAAGATAGGCCCTTTAGTCAGTTCAAGGCTTTTTAGCTTAACGCACATTCCAGATGAAGAGCCTAATAAACACTTAGTAATGATAATTTATTTGATTATTATTTATTAAAGCACTCTTAATTCACTCTCAAAGAACAATAGCTAAAATACTGGCCTTCCCCTCCTGCCTCTGTCAGTGCCAGTGACTCTGTAGATATCCCATGTGGTCATATGACAGAGACATAATAGAGTAATAGAGCAAGAATGATTTGCTCCTGATAATCAGCGTGATCCCTCTCTCTCTCTCTCTCTTAGTGTCTTAGTGTCCAAGCCTAACTGACTCCGGTTAATTTCTCAGGGGAGAAACAGTAATAAGTGATCATTGACAAAAGGATTTCTGTGGAGACGCTCCCATTATCTGTGCTTGGCTGCCTGGCTCAACACGTCCGTCTGTCTCACAGCCTGTCTGTCTGTTAGTCTGCTACTGCTTGATGTGCTTGACATTTTTTATTCTGTTAAACTGAGGTGGCAAGAAAAGCCAAAAACAGTCGCTAAAAAAATAATACACTGTTACTTGATGTGAAGATAAGATGTTCCTTTATTGATCCCCCGTAGGGGGAATTTAAATTGGCACAGCAGCACAGAGGAAATCCAAAGTAAGAAGAAGAACAAAATACAATGAATTAGAACCAATAATGAACAAAATATAATAAATTAGAACCAGTAATGAACAAAATACAATAAAAGGAGAATGAGTGATCATCAGGATCGAATATGTAAAATATATACACATTATATCCATATATTTTAACAGCCGAATTATCAATGCAGGAGGCTTTAGTCAGAGGTGAGGTCCAGACGAGCCAGGTGTTTATTTCCCCAACAACGAACACAAAGCTACTATCTGTATCTGTCAATGCCACACACATATCTGTACTCGCATTGTACTGGACGTGAGCATGGCTTATATCAGAAGGTTTTTTTGAATTTGTTTAGTCTTCAATTTAGCTTCATTTTCCATATTAAATTGTTTTTTTACAACCAGTTATACCTCCCATACAGATATCTATATATTTCATTTGCTAAGAAAATAATATGAATATAATATCTTGTTGGGGGATCTGAAAGGATAATTTTAAGCACCACAAAAGCAGCATCACAGGACCTGAACTGTCTACTGGAAACAAAGCTCTTCGGGCTTTAATTGCACTTTTTTAAAAGGCATCACTTCCCCTGTATTATGAGTATATTGTATTAGACTTCAGTTTGAATTTTTTTTTACCAGTGATCTTACAAGATTCAGCATAATGAACAGATGTTTCACAATAATATACAGAATTCACCCTGTGAGCCGTTACAGGTAATTCCACTCGTCCAGCCTTTATTAGCAACTGCGCTTATTTTTTTCTTTATTATTAGAGATCCAGCTGTTATTATTGGCTTTTATTTAATACTTTATTGTGGTAATATTTCCTATATACACACACACATACACAGGATGAATACCAGGAAATAAAAGCTGAAATTCTGAACTCTTGTCTCATATTCATTTTTTGATCTTAAACCCAAATGTCTTCAGTGAACGACAAAAACAAAGGAATTTGCCTTACTGTTCTAATAATGCAGTTTTAAAAAAATTAGGCTATTATTTTAAAAGTCTGTTGCACACTGGCTCTGAATACACATCCAGTCAAATCTCAACAAGCAGCGGAGGAGGCTTCAGCAGACTACGCTGGATGCAGCGAGTGGGAGAATTAAGACAGCGCTCCATGAGTAAACGGCAGGCGCTCTATTGAGAGTAACCATGGCAACATCTTCTGTGTGCTACACAGCTGTGGCCTATTTAAATTTAATTAAAATTACATTGCTACATAACTTTACCTGATAGGCCTACATCTAGTTTTGCAGGTATGCTCTGTATTGTGAATCCCCACCTGTTGATGTCCTGTTTAGTAAACAGTAACAGATTCTAGAAACTCATAAACAGCGAATATCAGTCTCTCTTCCAATGATTCATGCTGCGCATCGCGTACAAAAAGTTCAAGACAATTCAACTTCGGCCGCTTGTCGCTACACCTTGTGCTCGATCAATGTTTGTGCTGAAACCCAAGAAAACTGGACTCTGATGGTAAATTGTTTTAACAAGCTAGATAAAAGGTAAAGCCCTGGCAGCAGCAAACAGCTGGTAGAAAGCATCTTATGTACAAACCACATGCTTTTGTGTATATAGCAGTACATTTAAATTAAAAGTGCGCAATACACTACTCATTTTTCAATTTGCAATTAATCGCAATTAAAATTTTTAATCGTTGCCCAACACTAATATCTATTCATTTATCTATATCTATACAGACTATATATATATATATATGTGTGTGTGTGTGTGTGTGTGTGTATATTATAAATTGTTCCACAATTTTGGTAAAGTAAATCTCTGATGTTATTTTACATTTCTTGGCTGGAAATATAATCTCCCATGTTCTACTAATGATAATCACAGTAACACTAAGCAAGATAATAATGTATAGTAAAAAAAACTACCCGCGGAAGACAAGCCACTATGGCAAAACAGACAATTTATTTGAAAAATATAAAAAGGGTTTATAAAGGCCCACTCCAGCAATTTAGTATTGCTCTTCCATAAAGTTAGGTACAGAGCCCCTGAAGGGTCATGGTGGGATTTTTTCTAAACTGCTTTGCATTTCCTGGCAATATTTGTTCCATTCCCCCTGCTCCATTGGAACAGGTATTATGTTGGTCCAGGGTAAAACTGATTCTACAGAAAGGAGAGATGACACTTTACGTGATGCATTTATTGCTCATTACTGCTTTCACAAGGCAGGGCTCCAACAGCATCCAGTCACTGGCTGTCTCACAGCCATAATCATAAAAACAAAAGCACAGACATGGCTACAGCCACAATCAGCAACAGCAAAAGCCAAAGCTATGTCATGCCATGGCTATAGCAATAATCACAGCCACGGTCTGTCAGAATCAGCCATGGCAGCGGTCGGTGGAAGAGCTAGATTAACTAGATCCACTAGATATCTATCCAGCTGCAATTAGTGCTTGAAGTGGGCCGGTACTCACCGGTATTCAGTACCGCACTTCTACATTTAACTCTTTGGTGTACTCTGACTTTTTCTTGTGCACCGGCAATTCTCACAATCTGCGATAGGTAGCAGAGCTCGGCGGCCCTACACTCTCACTAGCAAGTTGTGTAGGCCCTGCGTATTACACAAAGGCCCCGCCGAAGATGAAGCCAAACTCTCCTTCTGGTCATGAAATGACACAGAGTGAATCGCGTGAACAGCAATCGAGTAAACTTTTGTTCTCTCCTCTGCAAGTTTGATGTCAGCAAATAGTATTAACGGTAAATTAATGCTTTAGCTTGCAGTCTGTCTGTCTTGCTAACCTAGCTGGCCAGTGCATCTCTTGTCTATCTCATCATACTTGCAGCCACTAGGCTGTGTTCTGTGACTTTGTGCCTGACAAAAGTGAGAGTGACATGCAACTATTTATTTTGTTTGATAAACACCAACGGGCAACGGAGTGCAGCTCAGAAAAGTTAAAACGGACATGTGTTCATATGTTATATATTTGAAAATGTGTAAACGGAAATCTTGGGGGGTTGGGGACGGTTTGAATGGGCCCGATGTTGTTGATAAAATAAATAACAGTATTGTTTTTAGTGATGCACAATATGATTTTTTTTCCCCCGCCGATCCAATAACCGATAATTTCTCTAAGTTATAAATAAGTTTTAATGCTATAATGGAAGGGATCTCGTCTGCTGCTGTGGCTGTAGCTGAGTTAATATCTCTAGTAAGCTGTTCTCACGCATCAAGAATAGTCAATATGTTTTCTAAAGAGGCCACTGGTGGGCAGTGAAAGAGGCAAGTAAGTCAAAGTCTACTCAGTAAGAAAAGTAAAAGTAAAGTGAGATCAATTAGGTCACTTTTTTATTGTGTTTTATTTTATTTTTGTTTGTTTTTTTGCGGAGCCCTGCGTTGGCACCCCACATCCCCACAACGCAGGGTCTGGCAGTTTTTTCATGCAATCTCAATCTGAACATTGCTCGATCACAATCGACTAAAAACTGTGAAGGAGGAAATCTCAAAGATAACAAATAGTAAAACATTTGTTGGCCTTACAGAGACTCCAGCGAGGTCCAAGCAGTGAGACTATCTAGAGATAGTAAGTGCTATGACGATGACTTCAGACATAAAAACACTGTACCAGGAGCGGATTGCAGGAGCTATCTGTTCAGGACCACAACAGCACAACACTGAGGATCAACAGCCATTATTTTACCTTTTGAATTCCCTCACTAACTCTAACACTGCTTGAATACTTATTTTTACTTTTAATGGCTCATATAAGGTCCACTCTAGTGTGCTATGATTTAAGCAGCCAATTAAAGACTTAATAAGTAGCCCTGCAACATGTGCATCTCTTTACAGCAATGATCTAGTCAAATAATAAAGAATGCTATATCCAGCATCACCAAACCACAAAATGGACTACACTTGGCTTACATTTTTGAAGGTAGATTTACCTTTAAATATATAATACCGAAGTAATTTAACTGTTTTAAAGTGGCTACCCACACAGCTGTTCGGTAAACCCCTGTGTAGAAGTGTAATTATGACACAGTAGTGACTAGCCACCTCTGCATCTGTTTGTTTCTAATAGAAGCCCGTACAAAAAGCTGGCATTTAACCCAGACAAGCTCTCATCATTAGTGTTTTTCTCAGGTGCTTTATAGCCGGCTGAACTGTGAAAAGAGCGCTCGTTTTCTCTGTCTTGTTTCTCTCCATTGTCACTGACGATGCTAAAGAAGAAACTGCAGCTCGCCCACATTGTGCACGCTCTCATTCTCCGCACTGTGTGACCCAATGTGGGCTGACCCTGACATTTTCCTGTCCTCTAATGCTCTTTAATGGGCTGCAGGGCTACTGCAGTCTTGTATGGCTCCACAGGCAGCCATTATGAGGCAAAGAGCAAAACCAGAAGGCAGGGCAAGACATTACCTCTCCAGGTTTCTCCCAGGCTCTTTCTCTCTGTCTCTCTCTCACTTACACACTCGTACACACAGTTTCACATGTAATTTACTCTATTATGTAGGTCAAAATTAGAGACAGGTAGAGGGGGGAGATGTGTCATTCTTATCATTAGAGGGCCAGGGAGCTCATTATTCTGCTAAAACGGCCCTTATGTTTCTGTTTTCACTGGCTCACTCCTTACTTGGCCTTTTTGGCGTGTTTGTTGGAACTGACTGCTGTCTTAATGCTGACTGTAGATCAGCTTAATCCTCAGATCTAAACTGTTATTCATTTAATGCATGCCCAGCCCAAATATATATACATATATATGTTTAAATGATCGTCGATGGTAATGGTATATTTATTCATCAAAATCTCAACTCTACATGCAGAAGCATAGCTTGTACACGGATACCTCATGGAGATATACAATATAAATAACATAATAAAACAAGTTTTCCCTGCGGCACCATGGTCGGTTCTTAAATATTTTATGTATTGATAACTCATGAACCATGAACAGTAGCAATACAACACAAAACAATATTTTCACAGTGTGATTGCACCTATAAAATTCTTGTGCCATTTTTTATTTTTTGGAAAACATTTTGTTTGCTTTTTTGGCACGCATTTCATCCAATTCTTACCAAACTTGGCCGACACCATATTTAGATGGTCTCTAACAACACTTGTGATTTCTTAGTTTTGGGGTATCACTTAGCGTTTGTCTGTAACTGGTTACCAAACTTTTGAAGGCATGGCCTAATGCACTTAACGGGCCATAACTCTACATTACTAAATTTGGGAATGTTGCACACACAGCCACATTGCACCGTGTAACATTTTATACAATTCTACCCACAGTGGGGGCTACAGTAACAATAAAAAAATATATATTTTAACAATTGTATTATCTTTAATAATTTAATGCTCCATAAGCATGCACATAACATAGGCTGCGTTCAGACTGCAGGCAAAAAAAATGTACCAGTGTGATGATGATTTTTTCCCGTTCAGATGTAAGACACTCCAAACCCAATATACTGACCAACAGTATATTGAGTTTGTTTGGCACCAACAGCTTCACCTTGCAGCCAGTTATAAAATAATTTCTGCTTTGGTCAATAACTCCCCCCTGGAGGTGTGTTCAACAAATTAAATGTGGTGTTATAGCACCACCATGTGGTTAGTTATGTAGGCCTTTTGACCTTCAATATTTATTTAAGACAAACATTATCTTTGCCCTAAATAATATATATATATCACTTACTGTTAAAATGCAATATAGGTTTTGGAAATTTACAGAACTTTGATCAATTGATTGATTAAATGTACACCCCAATCACCATTAGCAACAGCAGCAGATGCAGCAATGACGCATTTTTCTCTCATTACTCTTAAAGTTTTAATACTGCCAGGGCACCAATGACAACTTTCCGTATCCTTAGCATTAATCCCATCTCATCTCAACTCACCTTATCTCCTCTTTTTTCCCCCCCAATCCCTTTTCCATCCATCCATCAACAATCCATCCATCTATCCTTCCATCAAAGTAGTTTCCAGGGGTCATGGCAATAACCCAGGACTCATGATGTAATTATTATTACATACATTCCAATTTAAATGCTAATGACCCTGGTAATCAATAGGTATATTAGACAAAACACATACACAAATATATGAGTATGAGAGCCAAAATAACTACAGTGCGCACCCACCCAGTGGATGTATGGCGCCATGAATTCACACTCATATATGCACACACACACATGCATGCGCACACACCTATTAATAATAAGATGAAATTCCCTAATTATAATGAAGTCTGTGATAGCTAGCTAGCACTCCCAGTCATTAGTGTGCATACATTTCCCTTAGGTAATTATGAACATATTTCAACTCTGTGATTAAGAGATGATTCCTGATCCCAACCCCCTCCCCCACACCCTTCTTCTTAAGATAATGGTGCTAAAGAACATCGAAATACATAATATAACATAGGGTTTTACTTTGATGGTCACTGCCTTCATCAAAGTGATACAGGCTCAGCGTACCTCTGTATTCACTGACCCCTAGTGTGGATGTATTGCTGTCTTACATAGGAGCTGCCATGGTTGTGAAGTACCAGCTTGATAGATCCTCCAGGGCCTCAAGAAGCTCATCACCAGTGCATAGATGTGCTTCAGGCCGATACTGAAGACACAGGCACTGAAAGGGAGGGGGGTGTGCTGACAAATTTGGTTTCTTCCTCGGAGGCACTGCGCTTCCATCCATCACACAGAGAAGCCTGTCAGAAACTTTGATAAGACTTCAGATTGCACCTTGAAGGACATGAGAGATCTATCCAGGAAGAAGAGATGGACCAGTTGTTTGCTACTGCATCTTTGGTCCTGCATTCACATTTTCTGGCTGTGTCTTGAAAGTGAGGAGCAGAACTGAATTTAATTCCTTGACACACTTTAGTTATGCTGTGGACTGCAGATAAGGAGTTAATATTTGAAAAAAGTACATTGCATAATACAAACACTTACATTATATGTAGTTTTAAGCGGCCACTAGAGTTGCGGGGGATTTTTCTGTTTGCAACCTGGTGTGTGCAGGTGGGCGTGCTCGAACTCATGACCGAGCAGAATTGGACACACACTGAGAGACAGTTTCACACAGCATGCTGTAAACTTGTTTAAACTCCCACTTCCCACTGCAATGTTACAGTAATATTTTTATCAGCTTGAGGTTTAACTAATCCATGCTCATTACATGAGAACATTACATTGACTGCATTTTGCAGACGTGATACATCGGCATTAGCTACCCTGCCCCTAATAACTAGATATCTGTGCATCTTTCACCGGAGGTCCAGCAATGTGAGCACAGCTAGATGTATTGGATGATAACGAAACAGTTAGTGAGCTGGACTGATTATTATAAATGAGATTGTTGCCACAACAGTTAGATTATGTTGCATTATTGTATATTATGTGAGTCATGTTAGTTACAGCAACTGAGATAGTGGAGAAGCTGTATACCTGAGTATTGGTAAAACAACACTAAATCTAAATTGAACGTTACGAAGCAAAGAGCTGCAGATCTGTGCTAACGCTAGCTGGCTGCCCGCCTGCATCACTATAGGCTAGTATAATCAAAAAACTCCACATTTGCTTTGTACTGTTACATCATTTATTGGAGGCAAAAATCAAAACTTTGACAATAAGTAATATGGATCACGTTAGCTTGTGAAGTAATGCGGAAAGCACTACAGCTATAGTATTTTGCACCAGATAACGTTAGCAACTGGTCAGTGTTAGCTGGCAAGCTAACGTTATGTATCTTGAACCAAACCACAAAAGCACAATATATTTCACATGTGTTCCAGTAAAATATAAAACATAGCATAAAACTTTGTTGTTGGATTTTAACCATACATGGAGTTTTTGTTTGAGTCTGTCTTGTGCTGGAAGCTGGTCTTGTTTTTTGGTTTGGTCCATCTCCGTAGCTGCGGTGTTGTTGCTGTGTGTACGGTACAGAATCAGAAGGCAAGAGGCTCGGGAGCATGCATGCAGTCAAAGCCAAGGTATTTCCCCAATAATCTTCACATAGGATTATACTAGGATTAACAGAAAAACCCGGCAAGTGAATCCAAGAGATCCTAGTCCTGTGTAAATTGAACATCTATTACTGCTTAGGTTAAGTTTATATGTTCAAATGTAGTAAATTAATGATCAATAATAATGATGAGCAATCGTGAAAGGCAAAGACAATTGGTTGGTGCAATATTTAGTGTTTGGCTTGGTTCTGTTCTCTGTTGAGATTTACTTAAAACTGCCACAGCTTTGAAATCCATCAACCAATCAGCCAAAAGAAAGAAAAAGAACAGGGTTTTTAATGATGCGATCTCTCATTTCCTTTTTTTAAATATGTACACTACAATATAGTGAAGTGTGTGGGTACAGAACTTCCTGACAGAGAGTACATTTGTCAACAAACGCAACCAATCAAATCCTTCTTTAGGTGAGGTTCTACATAGCAATACATAAGACCATCTGAAGAGAGAGAGGTTTATTGTTACCACACATATCAGAGCTGTGTGGTTATCTGAAATGAGGCACACCCTCATGCCAATCAGAATCCACTGTATAAATGCCCAGAAATTATCCAAGTAAATACTACATATGATTTTGCATGTTTTATTTCACCCTATTAGTGTGTTGTTCATTTCCCAACAAGACCGAATTGTGGCAAGGGCAAAATCGTAATGAAATAACACAAATGTTGCTTGGAGAAATATAACATTGGAAATGCCAAATATAATTTAGGCAATGCAGGTTTTACATAAATACCACTTTTACATTACCAGTGTCCAGCTCCATGTACTCTCATTAAACAGCCCATTGTATTCATTTATTCACTGTCAAACCCTAACCCCCAACCTTAACTCTCATCACAAAAAGCCTTAACCGCACTGCTTCTCTGAAAGGAGAGAGCAAAACCACTGTGTCCAATAAGTACAAAATGTTGTCCCTGCCTGTCTGCTCAATTTCCATGGCCGCTAAAACCAACAACAACTCCACAAACTGTGACCAAACAATCGTGTTAGTTTCCCTCACAAATTCTTTCTTTTCTGTGTCTTACAAGGAAAGTGACCGCCCTTCCCCGCAACTGGTTTCTCTTCAAATAGCACGCTGGAGACAGGATTATTTCCTTTATAGTCTGTGTTGTAAAGCTGCACTATTCAAATCTGGATGTGAAAAACAGTCAAGATTTTGATATGAAAAAATGAATAGCTGATACCAAAAATGTAGTTAACTAAGTAACTAGTTAACATTGATGCATTTCACTCACTTGTTGCGCTATAATTTTGATTAGATTTTTGTCTGAAACACAACCACAGTTGGACGTAAGTTAGTTTGCTCTGCTATATAATTTGGTTTGAATTTGTGTTAAAACATGCTGAGCGGAGGGACTTCTCAGTTGGATGTGTCTGGAACTCCCCCACAGGGAGGCATCCAGGAGGCATCCTGATTAGATACCTGAGCCACCTCAGCTGGCTTCTTTCAAAGTGAAGGAACAGCAGTTCTACTCTGTGGACTTGTGGAGTTTTGCTTGGAGCCCAGACACCCTGCGAAAAGAACTGATTTGTCAATTATATGCATGATCCCCAAGGATTTAAACATAAATTGAATGGTAAATAAAAGCTTTGCCCTCAGGCTCAGTTCCCTTTCTCCGTCTGGTACAATGTTGCGCCTAGAGAATCTGTTCATGAACATCACAAACAGAATCACTGACGAGGCATAACCTTGGTGAAGCCTCACATCCGCTGAGAATCTTCTTGATTTGGTGCCAGATAGATTGGGGCAACCAACTTGGGACGCACGGCTCCACCATACAAGGACACCCTGAGAGACATGGATTCATTTTTTCTCTCAATTCAGTTGTTTTTTTTCCCAGTTTAATGCCACTTCATGTCTTGCTTTTGATGGGATTTTGACATTGCTTTCAGTAGCAAGTGAACCACAGGAGACCGGGGAATATTATTATTATTGTTATTATTTCTTACATAATTTGACGACTATGGTGCAAAAATAAATGCACCCAAACATGCACACAACAGGCAGAAAGCACATTCATTAACAGAGCCCAGGCTTCAATTACACTCATGGCAAAATAAGTTGTGAGGCTTTTGTTGTGTTTCCATATGGGACCATGAATATTGTAATTATATCATTTCAACATAATGGACTGCACTACACAGAAATGCCAATTTGCTCCTGATGTATTTTTTAAATCCTAAAAATAAGTTGGTAAGGATCAAAGCACTCCAAACTTGGATGACAAAAAGAACTATTTACTTTTTACCTACAACTACCCATATTCTTTTCTGGGTGTGTGTCTTACAACAAACAGCCATTTGCACATTGATTGGTTTCACATTTGTAGCAACTCAGGTAAAAAAGCAAAAAAAGATATTCATAAAGTCTCTGATACACAGAAAGTAACTATTTGCATTTTTATCAGAACTCTAATATTAGATGTATATTGTGCCACGCTAACGTGTATCCAGCCACCTAACAAACACAATTGGGCCGTCTTGTGTCCACCTAATGGGACTTCTGGGGTCTGGTTTTTTGAGGATGTTGGATGCTGAGCAGGGGAGGTTCTGTTCTTCCTGTAAGTCCCACAGGAACATGTACTTATTCTTGTGAGGGAAACAACAATAGACTGATTAGTTAGAGACAGTAGCTCAAGCGTCAGGCTAGCAGATATCAGTGTTCTCTGGGAATCTTGCAAGGTTGAGTCTTACAAGAATGTTTACAAGAACTCACTGGCTCCACAGATAAGAGCACAACTCACGGATTGTGGTAGATTCCAACATGATGAAGCACTGGAGTCTAAACATCAGATAGATTAGCTGTTCTAGGTTAAGACCACCTAAAGATGACTTAATAGGGAAACCTAGACGCTAGGGGGAAGACAGAAACATAAAAGTTATCCTTCAGATTTGGTGTTGGCATGTTCACATGTTGTATGCTGGCACTGTGTCTCCTCGGCCGGGCTCAATAAAGCATGCTATGTTAAGCCTTCATCAGTCTCCGAACCTTCTTCACACCAGAACCTGGCTCACAATATTTCTTCAACAGTATACAGTAGATAACTATCTTGAAACAGTCTGCAGGCCACACATTTCTAAATGATAAGTACCTAGAATAGATCTACAATCAGGTTTAGAAACTGTCAGTGGTGCAGTGCGCACGATTCAGCAACTAACGTGTCCGCCAGCAATGTCATTTACCAAAACAGTAGAGTTGTTTGTACAGTCTGAATTAGATAAATAATGCATAAAACAATAAATTATTGGTTTCATTATTTTTCAATGTGTCCAAAAAACAGTATTGTCTTGATAGATTCCCAAGCCCCTGGATGGATGAACACGTGGCAGCTCAGCCTAAAGGCTGAAATGTGCATTGTGGGACAGCTTTTAAAGTACACTACAAACATCCGTTACAGAGGTATTATTAAAAGTACGAAGTGAATGCTTCTGTGAACGTAGATGACTGAAGCGACCCAATAGGGTTAAACCTTAACCATAATATTTTATGGTTGGTTCTATGGGTGACCATGTTGGTATGAGAATTGGTTGGTCCAGCACTTTGGAAGTATTGGATGGGCTGCCATCCCCAGTAGAGATGAGATATATTATACATATGAACAGTGTTGGGAGTAGCGCGTTACAAAAGTAATGCAATTACAGTAATGTTTTTTGCTGTAACGCAGTAATTTAATGCATTACAAAAAAAAAAATCAGTAATATTATACCCATTACAATCTCAGTAACGCGCGTTATAACGCATTTTAACCCGAAATTAAGAGGTGTTTTTAATAATACACCAACACTGAGAAACATTTTGGCAGCAGACGTTATTTCCTGTTGCTGGAATCCAACGGTTGACGTTGCATTGCTTCTGATTGGCTTGCATTGATGGATCGTGTGAAAATAGATTTCTATAGGCTGCGTGTTTTCTTTAAGAAATTACTTTCATGATCAGAGAGGCTGCTGTCAGTTCATCATGACTGATCCTGTACGTCTGCACATCTATACATCTAATTACTTGTAATGTCAGTAACTAGTAATCTATAATGTATTACATTTTGGAAGTAATTTGTCCAACACCGTATATGATAGATAAATTCTGCCTGTGAAAAGCCTGATGACGCCTGGATTTTGACTTTTGATTTGCATTAAACATTTTGCCTGCCACTTTCCTATCTTGTGACTGTCATAATCAAGCAGCCCAGGTTCAAAACAATTAACAATATTGAAAACTATCCATAAATTACTCTGTACAGATTTTTGTAAAATAACACAATTACCTGTTAGCACCAAGCATGGCCTCACAGATAAACCCACACACATATACACGTATTCCTTAAGTGGCTCTCTGGCAACGGTGTTATTATTCATTATACGCAAAGGTTGCTGCAGGATAACAAACCGCAAACAATAGAGGGCTAATAATTATTATAAAACAATGACAGCAAGATGAAAAAAGAGGAAGAGGAGATGTAAAAGAAGGCAGCTCAGGAGAGCGGCAGCTGGGATGTGGAAATGAAAAAGAGGGATGTCAAAGACAGAAAGAGGTAGAAAAAAAGGGAAGCATGAGTGTATGCTTGTTAGGGTTGCTCTGTGTGCTGGACAGACTGGTTTTGGATCGTCAGCTCAGAAAAGAGTGAAGGAAATGAGTACCGGCCATCAGCCAAATGCCATGCTGTGCTTGGCTATTAGCCACCATGGCAGCAAGTCGCAAATTGCCTGGAAATAATGTCATTCTCCAAATCAAATTTGGCAGCTCAAGTTAAATTTGGAATCTGAGGTAATTTATTAGACCACTATTGTCACTGTTATGTTTTATTGTGGCATATGCTACATCAGTTATGCTGCACAATTAATCATGTAATAGTTGTAATCACTGATATGTGCTTTCACTATCAATCAAACTTGATCACTCTCTGATGACAATTAATCACAAGATCAATTTTTATAGCACTCCTCAAATCAGAGGTTTACCGAGTTTAATTTTATTTATTTATTTTATTTAAAAGGGACAGCGTACAGTAAAACAAACGTTACCATTTGATGCACAGTACCAGATTATAGCTTCAAGCTAATTCGCATCTGCAGTCCCTTGGCAGGTCATGGTTAATAACAATACAATAATAAATACATTTGCTAAGGCTGACTGGTTATTAACAAACATTAAAAGTAATGCTGGTAGGTAATAAAATAAACATTACAGCAGAAAAAGCGGCTAGCACACAAAAAGTGATGAATACATATGATGACAAAAAGGCCAAGCAGTATACAAATAAGTCCTTAAACATGAAGATAAAATTTTGTAAAACACTGCCACTCGGAAATCATATGAGCTGACAAATCTGAAGAGTAGCATGGTTTTAAACCAGTTTAATAGCAATGTACTCTAGGGCATTAGCTATTGGAAAAACACACACACGCCTTAAGTGCTCCTGATGATTAGGCCAGTGGCCATTAGCATGTGAATGTGTGCGAATGGGTGAATGAGAGGCAAAAGCACTGTGGATAAAATTATTATATAAAGCATATTTGTATTTATACATAAGTTGTGTTTACATATAAAGAGATTTTCATAAGGTCAAAAACTACACCTGTCTGATTTGCTGCTTACATGTGACGTTGTTGAGTTCATGTGATGTAGAAGTGAAATTTCTGGAATATCATTCAAAATCATGTGAATTTATAACTAATAACTACATGTTTTGTGAATTTGTCAGTGTGAAATGGTGACCCATTATAAAAAAATAATTCCCGCATATATATATATATATATATATATATATATATATATATATATATATATATATATGTGTGTGTGTGTGTGTGTGTGTGTGTGTGTGTGTATTTCAAACTCCCAAGCCTCTATAGGACCTGAGCTTGAGGATGACACATGCCACTCCATTTCATATAAAAAAATATGCTGTAAAGTCAGACACAAATCGACATGTTAATAGATTATATTTATAAATTAACAAAATAAAAAGTTAGTGAACAGAAGAAAAATCTAAATCAAATCAAAATTTGGTGTGACCACCCTTGCCTTCAAAAAAGCATAAATTCTTCAATAGAAAAGTAATTCAGCTAAATCTTTATGCTTGTTATAATTGTCATATTATTGTGGCACAATTTATGAATACAGTGTTATGATTTTATTTTTTTTCAACCAATTTAAATGGGTATCAGCTGACACTGATGGGATTTAGGCTTCAAAGCTGAAAAGATGAATGTTAAAGTGTATAAAAACATCTGATGAGCAGTTGACACAAACATTGTGACCATTTTTCTAGCGATATCAGTTTTTAGTCAGTGGAGTCTCGCTAAGAAACGCCTCATCTCACAGCTCCTGGACCATGGAGTGTGTCCTGCAAAGTGTCAAGAGACTGAGCTGTAGAGTGAAGGGTCAGCTAAATAATTTGAAGTTATGAAAGGATTCCCCCGCGGACATTTTCATTCTGTTAAATCTCATCGATATATGATCCTCAGTGCTTTCAGACACTTATTTTTTGATGGAGTGTGCAGATTTAGTTTTTTTTTTAAACCGCTACCCTGGCCCACTTTCTCTCAGCCAGCCCTGTCTAATTCTACTTCTCATAATTTTCTAGAATGACTTCTGAGTGTGTGAGAAGAAGCTTGCAATTGTTGCTTTCAGCTGTGGCTGGAGGTCGCAGTAATGACAGCAGTAGCAGAGTGAGATTTTCTCAGGTTGAGAGACAGTCAACCTTAAAGAGGTCAAAATATGCTTTTAGGCTTTTTCCCTCTCCTTTATTGAGTTATATTCCTTTTTTGTGCATGTAAAAGGTTCGCTAAGTGAAAAAGCCCAAAGTCCAGCCAAGAGGGAGTTCCCATCTCCCACAGAAAACTCTGCTCTGAACTGAAAACAGCTCGTTTGTAGTCCAGCCACTTCCCTTTCATTCCTCATATAACGCTGACCAAGCTCGCTACTCCGACACGCCCTCAAAAACAGCGGTGGAAAAACAGTGAGCTGCAGCACACAGCTCTCCTCTCCCTTCCAAACACTAGCTACCCTCCAGGCAGTCAGTGGACATAAAGTTGTTCCTGTGATGTAGAGACAGAGCTCAGTTAAAACTTTATGGATGAAAGATACTTTTGTTACAGATTAATAACTCACCACTCTGAAACTCTCGCTCCAGTCCGTGTTGCCAAGCTGGTCGGCAACATGTACAGCTGAAACAACGGCGTGTTTGCTTCTCACTGACCCGCCCTTCTCTGCTTCTGATTGGCTAGTAGTCCTTAGCTAGGAACTGAGCATGTGCAACTCCCAACAAAGATCATTTAGAGACAAGATGTATCACTCCATAGCTAAAACGAAGCCTTCAACACAGGGTGAAAAGAGGAGCTGCAGCAATGTGTAGTATAACAAACTACAAAATACAAATATGGTGTTGGTAAATATAAAAATTATTTATAAATTTTCTTTAATGTATTTGATGTTAAATAGTTATTTGTCTGTTCCTAGCCGCTAGATTTTTTTTGCATTTTTTTTTTGTTTCTTTCTTGAGATTATTTCACTCATTTTCACGAGAGCTACATAAAACTATCTTACTAAATTACTTACAGAGATCACTACTGATTATTTTCTTCATGACAGACTTGATGACGCTGAATAACGAAACATGTTCTCCTACTACACTTCGCTCTGTTCTCCTCTCCTGTCCAATAAGAACACATGAATAGTCAATTGACAGATTAAATATGTCGAACACACCACCAGTGTTGGAGGAAATATTAGTGGTGACCAAACACCATCGATTTTGATAAGTTTCTCCACAGCTTTGTTGATGTTGATAGGTTTTCAATGTAGTGAGTCCCTGGGACCCACATGTGTTCATTTCAGTGGGTCCCAGGGAAATAAAGTGGGTCCCCAATAAAATGTGTTTTTTGACAAATTGTAGTGGTGTTTAGGGATGGGTATCCTAGAATTTTATCAATATTAATATTATCAGTTCAGTTCTTAATCATTACCCTTTTTATTTCTTTTTCATTACTAAAAGTTTTTTTATTTTTTTTATTTATTATTTAAAAAAGGAATACACTCAGAACAGTAGAACAATTGAGTATCTTAAATGTAACTAAATGTTTCTAGAGCTGCAACAGTAATTTTTACAACAGCTAAGTCACTATATAATCTACATATCTAGATTTATGCTTTTTGAACAGATGTATTGATTAAGTATTGGCTTTTTACTTGTGAAGGTTTTCAGTCTTGGAGTTATCTTCAGTTCTCCAGTGCGGCCTCTCTGCTGTGTGTGTGTGTGTGTGTGTGTGTGAGCTCACAGAGAGCAGGATTTCTAGGATTTCAACACATTTGTTGTTCACGATGTAACGTTATCATAATCAGATGAAAAATATGGTGCATCGATGATGAGTTTACTGCGTCCTTTCGGATGCGTCAGAGAGGCAGGGCGCCAGTGTGGACCAGGGAGCCTGCAATGTTATGCCTTCCCATTGGCTGTATGGACAGTAGCTGGATTTGTGGTGTGTTTAAGCACAATAAATTATTTTCATTATTATTGTTATTATTATTATTATTATTAAATTTATTTCATGCTCATGCTTAAGAAACAGTGTAAAATGGATATAAGTGATTCCCCTGTAAAAACAAAACAAAACATTGAATAGACTTTTGAAATTGTTAACATTCATAAAAAGAAAAAGAAATTGTGCACAGTTTACTTATGTTACACTTTATCATCCGGAACTTTTTCTCATCACAGTGAGGCTCTATGAAGTACAAAGCTCTTACACTTGTTTTAAAAATGTGCCGAACCTCCATTTTTACTTTAGTGTTTCCTCATATTATCTCAGTGTTTCTTGTCTTATAGAATCTCAAAAACTTATATTTAAATATAATATATATAAATATTATATTTTCAAATTGAATATGACTCACACTCCTGAACTGAAATTCTCATGTTTTGTTAAGCTTTGTCAATAATATATATAATATCATAAATATATATGCACTTGTGTGTGTGCATATAAACTGTAGAATAAAGGTAGGCGCAAATTTGGTGCAATCCATGCACAGTACTGGAAATTACAAGCAGTTAAGTTTTGTTTTTGTTTGGTTGATACTGTCATTTATTTTAATTCATTATTTGGGGGTGGGTGGGTGTGGTTATATTGTATTCAACTGGTCAAAACCTGCATGTGTTTTATCTTTACTCTATATTTTGTTAACTGTTTAAGTTATTTAGGGTCACTATGGTTACTGCTCAGTTTGTGTTTGTGTGTGTAAAATGTAAATGATTTGAATCAAATATTAATCCAACATTTCCAGTTTAGATAAAATGAATGTCTTAATGTGATCTTATCTACATGTTTAAAATACTGCATGCTACAGTCTAAAAGTCGGCAGACAGCAATCTTCTGCAACAGGTACGGTTAGATGGCGTTAGATAGAAACCCTGGCTAAACTTTTAGATAGATTTAAGAGTTAGCGTTGTGTGTTATTACAGCATGTCAACAGTTGGACAGAATGCATGTGTATAATGTGTGGTTGTCCTCTCTGAAGATTAGTAGCCACAAATACTGAATACAAATGAAGCGTTGACTGCAGATTGTTTTCCTTCTTTTGTGCTCCAAACGGCAAAAAGAAATGTGATTCTTAAAATAAATGTGAGTTGGATGGAAGTTGGTTTGGCTTCGTCCAGTGACTGAAGCAGAGTGTAGATCTCATGCTGTTCTTCTACATTGCAGTGTCAGACTGGAGGGCTCCTGTCTGCAGCTAATCACATCCATGAGATATAGCCACATAACCGCCTGATAGAGGAGGCAGTGGAGCGTGCACGCACACATACTCACACTCACAGACACGCAAACACAGTTTTCTGGTGTCACTGATGCCTGCAGTCATTCTGAGTGTGATTTCCTGGACACAAGGTTTCGCCTACAGCTCTCTCCCTTGCTCTCTCTATGTGTGTATGGAAATAGCAAGCAGTTGAATGTACCAGCCCAAGTGTGTGCGTGTGAACGTGTGTGTGAAGGTAGTTTCATCCAGAAGAGATTGCCAATGTTTTTCCGTCTGGTGCTTGTGCCCACATTCATTACCTGTTCTGATGGAGCGGCCGTATGCGCACACACAACACACACGCGCAAGCAAATGTGCACAGACAAACCTGTTAGAAACACACACAATATCATAATGCCATTATGTTCACTGAAATGGGGTAAGATACACATTTACTCTCTTACTTATGAAAAATCACACACAAACATTTACACACAAATAAGACATGCATGCCCTCCCGCTATAAAAAACCCAAACACAGGCAACCTACGCACACACACACTGAGGGAGATATAAAATGACCAGCAGTAAGAGTCCATTTCGAGGTTCTTTCAACCTCTCAAACCAATCTGCTTTCCTCTTACACTTATCGGCGACTCTCTCTCTCTCTGGTCAGTGTAGTGTGAAATAAGGAAACATGACAGCTGAGTACGACGAGGCCGCCGTTTCCTCACCGCAACACACCGCACACACCTGCACAAATTCAAACTCATACAGAACACTCTGTACAGGTAACAGTGACTCAAACTCAACTACACTGTGCGGAATATTTAGGTTAGGTGAGTTTTTTTAAACTGCTCTAAAAACTGCTCTTTTTCCTCTGATTTTAACTATTTTAGGACTATTTCTAAGCTCACATTTTTAGCCAAGGTAGTATAAAAGGTTGATCAACTGCTAGCTTTTATAAATGATAACAATATCTTTTAAAATTTCTAATAGTAGTAGTAGTGAAACTGCACTCTTGCACGCATGGTCTTAAATGACTGCTGAGGCCATAAATCCCTTGTTGCTCTCCTGGATCTAAACACAACATTCGATACCACTGACCACGAGATCCGGCCTAAAAAACATTTCTGCATTGGCATCTGCTGCTACAGGTGTGCTCTGTGGAGTGCCCCAGTGCTTGTTGCTCGGTCCACACCTCTTTCCATTTATATGCTCCATTTTTATGCAGACGATACTCAGATCTACCTAAGCTGTGGCACTGCGAAACACTATCAGAACAAGTGGATATTACAAAATTCCCTGCAGCTAAATACTAATAAGACAAGATTTTGCTAATGTGCTAATATCACATGTGTTGCTCTTCTGTCCCATTCAGTAACTCATTATTGCAGAAATCTTGTTTTGATCAAAACCTCAGCTTAGACAGTTTCCTTCTGCCAAAAATCTGGAAGCTGTTTATTCATGCCTTCATAACTGGTCAGTAAGATTACTATAATTCCCTGCTTTCTGGCACCAATAACAATCCTTCTTCCATCTCCTGCTTATCCAAAACTCTGCTGCCAGGATTTTGTTTTGGACTGAGAAACATGATCACATCACACCGATCCTGGCTTCCTTACACTGGCTACCTGTTTCCTTTAGAATTTCAAGTTATAATAGATTACTTACAAAACCCTGAGAGGTATAGCCCCAAGTTATGTAGTCACCTGTGTCCGTTCCTGCTCCCTGAGATCCACAGATGCATTGTTCCAGTTTGTTGCTAGGTCCAGATTCACACTCAAAGGTGATAGCCTTTGTAGAAAGACTGTGGAATGACCTGCCTGAGGTGATCAGGACTGCAAACACTGTCCCGTCTTTCATCACTTTTTAAAACCCACTTTTTTAAAATTACTTTTCTTTGATTTCATTTATGTTATATGCCATTTTTGTTTATTTTACTGTGTTTTATATGTGTTTAGTTTTTTTTTTATGGCTTTCAGTTTTTTTATTCTGTTTTGTTTTAAATATACTATTTTTTTATAAAACACTTTGAACTGTGAAAGGTGAAAAGTTTTTCATTATTATTATTATTATTATGTAGCAAAGTGGAATATAATAGCGGACGGGTCAGTGGGTGGATAGTTGTGATGTCTACCCAAGTTCAATGCTGAACATTCAAACATCTATCACTGGTCCATGGGTTTCATGAAATAAAAATCTACATTCTCTCATTAATAGGTTTGAGTAGGTTTAGACTACCAGAAAGATTTTATATAATTTCCATATTGAAAACAGCTGTAATCTGAATGAGGGATCTTACCACTGTATTTAACTGATATTTACAACATAGAGTTTGGTATTAACCGGTCTCATTGCTCATTGCTCAGGTTGGTGTTGGTTAAGCATTGGAAAAAATAGAATGTACAGTACAAGGGAGGCGCAGAGAAACTGTGGGACAAAAAAAGACAGACTCTTCAGGCAGATGCTGCCAGATGTGCAAGACTTACTGATATGTTTGCCATTGCTGCCATTATGCAGCAACAGGTGCGCAGGGAGGTAGTGTGTGTGCCATGCCATGATGATGAATGATGATTAATTCAATTAATGCTTTCATAAAGTGAAATTGTATATCTGACAATGATGACACAGATGACAGTCATAAGCTAGAGGGAGGCAATGAGACATATTGAGTTTGTGGTGAATGGAAGCCACAGTATGTCCTTCTTACAAGACAACACTACACAATATTACCAAATCTGCCTCTCTTAACTCACTTTGCATGTAATCAAACTCTTATCTATTTTATCTCTTATTAAATTTGAACATTGGGCAAGATAATCTGGACAATAAAGCCTTTTGAATTTGAGGGAATGATAGAACAAGTAGGAAATACAAAGAGAGGTATAGAATCTGAGGGGACAGACAGAATATAGATTTGTCCAAACATTGTTGATCGGTGATTGAAGTTTCCATTCTGATGACTCTCTGCTGATTGGATCTGGAGAGCTTCATCCTGTGTTTATGCGGGGAAACAAACAGCTCTGTAGGTGGTCTCCGTAGGAGTGTGTGTTTAGGCAATGATCACTCACAACATGCATGACTGACGCACCTATATGTGCATACAGAGTGTGAGTGCATATATAGTGCGTGAGTGTAAATAAATACACAGGCAGCCGCTGATTTTGTACTTATACAGGGGGAAAAACATAAAATGCTGTGCGTGTGAGTGAAGATTTTGTTGAGGCATATCACCACCTTGCCTGTCTTGTTAGTAAAACAAATTGGTGGCACTGATTCAAAGTGAAGCAGCCCTTAATGTTTCTGTTAGAGTTTTTCTTTTGTCTTCTCCTTATGCATTATTCATCTCTTCTTCCTCTCCTTTCACACACACACACACACACACACACACAAACACAAACAGATTTAATAAGACCCTGTCTCGTGCACTAAATCTGTGATAAAACATTCAAATGGTGTAGCGCCCACTCGATGCTACCAGCAATTACCAATTCATCACTCACCTACCACCTACCACAATGCTAAAACTACACACACACAGACACCGACTTGTGAACACAAAGGAAGGAGATCTGAGGTGACAGGCCGAGGTGGACAGACAAATATACAGACCTGACCAGATAATATCACAGTAACAGTAAGATCAGTTGTCAGGTCGCACACATACATATTCATGATACAAACTAAAAGATTTTTCAACAATTTCCACTAAATTGGGCCTCACAATGACACATGAATAAGAACACACACACGTGAGACACAGTGAGACAAAATAGCCAGCAGTCATTCATTTTAAATGAGCCCAAACAGAGAGCAGAGCAGGGTCAACTTTATGTAAATTATGCAATGTTTGACGGGGGGCATCTTTCCGTTGTTTTATGTTCTTGATAATCATAAAAGTAAAAAAAAAGCTGACCAGCCATTAGATTTTGAGGTACTTTATTAATGAATAAAGATGGGGACGATGGTAATGCTACAGTGCAGTTCAGAGGACCATGTTTCAAGGAATATTTATCAGCAAAGGTTTATGGAAACCCCTATGTAAGTACGATGTCTACTTGTGGTCTGGGGCAGTTTTTCATGGTTTGGGTCCTTTTGTTTCACCAATGGAAATCTTAATGCTACAGCATATAATTATGTTTTAAACAGCATTGTGCTTCCAGCAGTAGCAACAGTTTGGGGAAGGCCCTTTTCTGTTCTCAACATGACATTGTCACACTCTCACTCCCAACTTGTCACATATGGACGCATGGTCAAGACCCCTTGGTGCCGCTTCTTACCACCCTTAAGCGTTGTTTTTTTTTGACGCGTAGGGCTCCGTGGTCAAGTTAGTGACAAAAAGCATGCAAGGTCCAGTCATGTTAGCAATAATAAATATGCAATGAAAAACAAGTAGTTAACATTGTGAAACGGCGCAGTTTGGTTAGGTTTAGGCACCAAAACTATTTGGTTAGGATTAGGAAAAGGTCATGGTTTGGCTTAAAATAACAACTTTAACTTACATGTGTCAAGAAGCGCTACTTGCGTAATTTGCGTAACTTGCGTAACTTACCTTACTTACGTTACTTATGCAACTTAAATAAAAACATTCAACATTTACTTTTTAGTTTCACATGGGGAACATTCACAGGTCTCCTGACTGAAAGTCCGGTTTACACCTGACTTTAGCGTTAAAAAATTACGCCACAGGGTCCCCCAATGCATTGAACTATGACGCTACCCAGTGTGTTATAAACTCGGGGGTCTTGACCAGGCGTCTATATGTGACAACTTGGGAGCGAGAACGGGTTGTTGTGCACAATGCCAGGTCCATAAAGAAATTGCTTTCTCAGTTTGGCATGGAAGAACTCGGCTGGTCTGCACAGAAGCGTGACAACCCCTCCCAACACCTTTTCGACTGAGCTGGAGCTCCAACAGTGAGCCAGGCATTACAACCCAAGACTCGTGCTATTGTGTCTGAATGGGAGAAATTCTTGCCGCCAGGTTCTAAAAATTAGTGGGAAGCCTAAAGAGTGGAGGCCTTTATAGCAGCAAATAATGGAGATGATTGAAAGAATGAGATGGGTGCAAGGCTCATATAGATCACCACACTGTGGCCCCACCACTTCCTGATGAGAAAAATTACTGAAGAACATAGCAAAAAAACAAAACAATAAAGCTAGAAACCAATGAAAAACACTACCACCAAATGTTTACCACATAAATACCATTACAATGTTTGATGTCTATGAAGATTCTCAGTCATCCAGGTCATAGTTATCCAACGAAGGTTAAAATGAAGGGCAACTGGACTTGGTTGAACCAAGTCCAGTTGCCCTTCATTTTAACCTTCGTTGGATACAATGTTTGACATATTCTGTTAATAACTTCCAGTATTGACAAACATGATAAAGAAAACTTGCAATTGTGCAATACAGAACAGCTGAAAGAGAGAGGTTGGTTGTGGGATGATAGGAGAATACAGGAGGGGGTAAAAACTATGAGCGCAGGCAACAGTTGTGTTTTATTTAAAATGCATCAGGCAACTGTTTTATTGAACATCATGATATGTTACTTTATGGTTTTTAATATGTTGTCAGCTCCTCATGGCTCCATGCAATTACTTAGTGGCAGCATAATGCTTACAATGCCATTACATTCCACTGCATAAGAATACACACACACACACACACACACACACACAACCATGAATATGTTGTGAGTTGTTTTTGCACATACTGTATATACACAGTAACACACTACCTCATATAAAGTTTCAACCACTGCATTGGCTGTATGGACATGCTAGGTGTAGGCACACACGCATACACACACTATGTCTAATATATACACACAAGAGACCCAACTTGCAGCCCTATTAGCACACACACACTCACCTGTATGAAAAGATACACATTTGCACATATTGTACACGGCAACAGACATTTACCATTTACCAGCATTCACTTAAACACAGACACACACACAATGCTGTGCAATGCGATTCTAATGATATAGAGCAGTATTTCCAAGGCATGCAATATGTATGCCCGGAGAGTAGTATTGCTGAATAAAACTGCCTAACATCAGCAGGGAGGAACTGTTTGCTGTGTGGTTTCCCTGGATACTGTAGTGTTTGAAGTGCCGCCCTTACGACTGCTGCCTGTAAATTTGGCCTCACTTTCTCTGACATTAAAAAGACATTTTGATCATTTTTGTTGTTTTCCTTCTGTTTTCTGTGTTTTGAAAGTCAGCAAGAGAGTTTATAGAGTAACAGAGCTTGCGAAGGTAAGAACAACACCAAAACATTTTGGTGGATTGTCCCATCGTCCGACTTAAGAGTACAAACTATATGGTGAGAGCACAACAAAAGATAATTCCAGTGAGGTGATGAAGTAATTCTTATACTTGATCACACATTTAGGGATATTTATTGGTGATTTTTGACCCTTATAGCACAAAACAGTCTAACTTAATTTGTCCTTACTTGTTATGGAAGAAAAGCTCTGCTGAAAATGTCATGTCATGCCGTCATGGTAACAATAATTAATAGTTAAGCACCTAAATTAACTGGTTATGTTTAGGAAAAGATCATTGTTTGGGTTAAAGTAAGTACCTAAGTTATATAAGTTAAGTGACTTACATGACATAACCCTGCTGTACTTACATGTTGTACCATCAGTTATGTAAAATAGATCAGAAGAGGGCACTAGTAGTTCATAGAAATATGACCTTATAATATCAGGCCCACAGTAGTATGTGGTTAATGTTTTAATGTAAAATTAAAACACAGAATATTATTTGTTGAGGTTTTTTGATCTGTTGTGATTTAATCTCACATCAATCTCTCTTATTATTTTATATGTATTAGTGTCAGTTTAATCCCATCACTAAAACCATTTCATTACTATTGTAACGTCGATTTAAACTGCTAGCTCTGACCATTTTAATTCTATGTTTCTAATTTCATCATGGTGGCAACAAACTAAATCTTATAATTTATTATATTGTCTTCCATAACTTTTATGATTTTCAAATAAATCAACTCCTTAAATTCAAGGCCAAACTGTCAAAAGTAAAGCCCTGTAAACTTATTGATAAACAGCAGACCCTGGCAAATCCCTCTACTTCTAGGAAACTTTTAAAAGAAAAGTTAAAGTTCTCTGTCACCTTTTTAAAGCAGTGTACGCAAACTAATGTTTCCCCACAGGACGACAACAAAGACGATAAAGTGACACTGTTGACATTTTGTTTTGCTTGCAAACTTACTGCACGTATCACCGCTGTTATTCAGACGGAGGAAGACAGCAAGGATAGGGAGAGAAATGAGCACAAAACGGGAAGGGAAAGAGACAATGGCAGATAAGATGTAGAAGTTAGGAGAAAGAGCTATCTGCTGGTGTCTCAGTGCAGCAGCACAGAGGTAAAATTTCTCTGTTCAGGTTCCTGCTGGTGCTGAACTGTTCTTCCAGTTGTCGCACTTCCAGTGAGCCATTGCGGACATCAAGTGTCTTTGCTCACTACTGGGCAGGTTATTCTTTATTAAACACTGTCTTCAGGGTTGGGAGGATTACTTTAAAAATGTAATCCAGTACAATTAATAATTGCTTGTTAAATATGTCATCAGTAACATAATCCAAGTACCACAAAATAAAGTAAATTAACCTGTAGGGCTGACCCCAAATAGTCGAAGATTTGATGCTTCGATGGGAGGAGCCTGATTCGACTGTCATCTCACGGTCGAAGCTTCGTAGTGAAACAAGGATCACGCCATTTTAGTGATATGGGGATGCTCAATGTATGATTTTACATAGGACTGCCAGTTTTCTCCCAATAAGTTAATATACTGCCTATTACAATATAACATATAATGCTGTAAATAAACATGTGAAAAGAAAGAAGCTTTTAAAAAATGTCTGTATAAATCCAAAATTTAACCCTAACCCTTAAAGAAGGAGGGTCAATGCGCATGTGTAGGCATGTTTGTATGTGAGCCTCAGCTTCGCCAGTGTTGTGCCCAGTTGTAGGCACCTTGTAAGATCATTTATCACCACTGATGAACCACACAAAGAATATATCATTTTTAAACAGTATTTGAATTAGACCAGTGAGCAACCGTGACGTGCATGCAGCTGTTGGCCACACAGCATGCATGCAAAACTGGGCACAAGACCAGTGAACGGCAGGTGAGCAGAGAGAAAATGGTCAACAATAAGCCTCAGTTTAGCTGGAAATGTACATTTTAAATTACAGTGGCTAATGAATAGAGACTGCAGCTCTGCAGCTTCTCAACATTAAAGCGGAGCTATCATGTGTAACCCCCCCCCACTGCATCCCCGCACTAGTGCACGCTTGTGTGTGTATTTTTAGAGAAACATGAACTAAATCTTCCATTCAAAATCAAAATCCATGTTTAAATGTTTTTATATGAGATGCTTTGCACTATATCACCACTATGGCAGGATCTGGCCCATCAATGATACCATCAAGAATACCTACAAAACATTTTTGTAAATGTTGAAATAGTTTGTCAATTGGAAAAGCATTTTAAAATGTTAATGATTCATTCTGCACTTGTTGTATTAATTCAGTGTCCAGTGAAAAGATTTCTCAATATGACGCTGCTGATGAATTTGAGTTTTGAAATTGAGTTTCTGGGACCGGGCCCCACTAATTACTGTAAAAAAATAAATAAATAAATAACAAAAACATCTGTTTTTTTGGTGAAACTGGATCATATTTGATGGAGAAATATTACAAACATGGAGACAATATTTTTCTAGTTTTTTCTCTTATGTCCCCTGGCTGCTTTGCCTCTACACAGCGTTTTCTCATGGACAGATAGATTCACTTGTTGCTGAAGTTAGTTAACAGCTAACTAGCTGCTGTTATTAGCTCAGTTAGCTGTGCAACCACAGGTTAAATTAGCTCACTCTGCCCGTACTGGGAGCTCAGAACACCGGGGGAGTGTTAGTGTTTACTTTACACTGTGTTTACACCTTTACTCAAGCAGGGGGACCCACTAAGGAGTGATGGCGGAGTGAACACGGCATCAATAGGACCGAACACAGCCTCAAGGACCAACAGGGAATCCAGTACTGATAGCTTTACTTTTAGCTAAACCGCTAACTGTAGCCTATGTCTATGGATGGTAAGCTCTGTCAGTTAGCCGTGCTGCTAGCGGTTCTATTAAAATCACCTCTGTAACGTTACTGTATTCTCAGTGGTCAAACTGGCGTCTTCGGAGGCTGTGCTCTGTCCCGGTCAAGCGGGAAGCTTCCGGTCTACAATATGAAGCGAATGCGGAAGTCCCTGAAACCTCCATTCTGTTGAAAATCCAGCAGGGGGCGACTCTTCTGGTTGCAAAAAGAAGTCCGGCTCCATTAGAAATAAAGGGAAGATGACCCTACTTCTCTGCTGAATAATTACCCCAGTAAACACTTTCCTGATGAGTTTATGGTCTCAGTCGCTAGTTTCAAGTCTTCTTCAATACAAAATGATGTTCATTTAGTAAATTATGGTCCCATTTATTGTAAAATAGACCAAAATGCAGTGCATGTTTCAGGGCGGGATTATCTATGATTGACAAGTCGTTACCATAGTGACCTGTCAATCAGGCTAGAGCCGACTCGTACCCTCAGCGCTGTGTAAATTTAACCAGCGCCGCTGAAAAAGCTTATTAGGAGTCGGCTGTTCACTTTCTCTTGTGAGTACATTTAGTTTTAAGGCTGTTGTTCGCTAGACAAAGTTATCAGCCCTGTTAAAATGACAGTTAACGTCAGTTACAGTTGCACCTAGCTAAGCAAGCTAGCTAGCTCCGCACACGGCCGTTACCTCCGCTGTATCGTCACTTCTGGGCACTTCCTGGTTGCAAAAACTCGACATGGCGGCGCCCTATCGGCCAAACTCGATGCTTCAAAACAGCAGTCCAAAAAACCAACAGGTGACCTCGCAATGACTACGTCCCTTTCTTATATACAGTCTATGGTCCCGGTACAGCTGCCGTGTTCACTCACTGAGAGCTGGAACCAGTCTGCATGACGGGGGTGGGGCAATAGCAAATAGCAAAGCATTTTCTGTTTCATGGAAACTTTCTGCTCAAAGTAATCCCTGTGGGTAATTGCTGATTTTAGAAAATGTCCCTGTAATCTGATTACATCTGTCTTTTCTGTACTATAACGGAATACAGTTAAAAAAAATTGTATCCTGATTACGTAATGCTGTTACATGTAATCTCCCCAACCCTGACTGTCTTACTGCAGCATTTTCTTCAGGGTAGAGTGCACAAGGACGCTACCCTGTACGTCCATCCTGATGGGTTACTGTGGAGTTATGTCTTCCAGTCATATTATTATGCATAGTCACTTACTCATATTTAAAATTAGGCTTACAGGAGGATGCCTGCACTCACAAGGCTGATATAAAAAAAAATGTCTTAAGACTCAGCGGCAGAGCAGCCTTGTCAGTGTGTCATCATTTATTTATTTTTCATCCATCTAACACAAAATGTTATTGGCTGAGATAACATGTATATTAGGTTGTATTCTACATGCAATAATATACATGACTTGTCTTTGTTTTTATATCGGCTTTTAAAAAATGCATATTGGTTGACCACTCGTAAATAGATTTTCAGCCTGTACATTTCACTGTCACTTTAATTAGCAATGCTAATCCTACAGTGATTAAAGCTAATTAAATAATCTTCATGTCTCCTCCCCTTGCTGTCCACTGCACACTCCTCTTTTATTTCTTATTTCCTCTGCAAATCTATAGTTTACTCCTTCGCCCACAAAATAATTACAGGGTTTAAAACAGAAATGTATGTAATTAATAATTAATGGAGGTCAATTTAGCTCACTTGACTGGGAAGAGAATCCGCACCACTTATCCTGACAGGTTCACAACAGAAGAGATGCCAGCCTCTCCACTGTTCTGCCTACAGTACATCAGACATCTGCGGCCTTATTATGAAAGGGTGAATACACACAACTTTGTCCTTGAAAAGACACATAAGCTGACGGACAGATATTTAAACACATTAATTAATTAAAACTTGACAACAACTAATTTATTACTGTTTTCTGGTGCCATCATATGTTAGTTTACAGAGAGAAACAAGCCTTTATTTTATATACAAAAGGTAATAAACATACAAAGTCTTATAATTTTGATCCCCACAATTAAAAGGTCAACACAATAGTCAAGGTTAGGTTGCAGTTCTTGTCATGTTCTTCGTTACTGGGTTGCTTCTATTCATACCTTTTAGATAACATGAATTGCTTAGAAAGAACCATTTACCCCATGAGATTACTGAGAACACAAAGATCATAGTCATTAAGTTTGGTGACCTTCAAAAAGCTTTTTAAAACTCATATAATGTATTCCAGCTGGGTAACAGGACTAAACGTCTGAACTAAAAGCTCAGTGTCTTGCTAAAGCATCTCATAACATCTTGTTGCCATATCTACTCCTGTATTTTTGTCTACATTCCTCTCTCCCTTTTCTCTTTATCACTCAGCCACCATATTGCTCAGCAGCTCAACCCTTTCATTTGTCACTCAAATCAATAGGCCATATTGGGGACAACACTGGAGGAGAAAATCGAGTGGTAGTCCAGGTCCTCATTTCCCCGAGCTCTGCTCTTTCTTGTACTCATATTGGCTTTCTATTAGTTTCTCTACCATGTCGCTGTGTGTTAGTGTGAGTGTCTAGGTGTGTGTTTGTGCGTGTATCCCTCAGGTTGTGACATGTTGATACATATATTCCTCACCTCCTTGTATGGCCAGATAATGTTCGTAACAACAGGTATAGCTTTGATATCTATACAGCATAATTGGCTGGATGACACTGTCAAATATTTTTAGCCACATTCTAATTTGGACATGATAAAATGTTCTCTTAATTGCATTTACACCTCCTAAAGCTTTTTCCTTGTAATGCATTTACTGAAACTCCCTGATGCTGCAATTGTTATACCAAGGTAGTTATACCTCCTACTATGTTCCACGATAGGATTATTTATTTGTTCTCCTGACATCTGGGACATTTTTGGAAAATTCATGACAGTAGTTTTCTTCATATTTACTGCAGGAGCCCAGTTTTGACAGTACTTTTCCACTATGTCCAGCTGTTGCTGTAGTCCTTGTTCATTAGGAGACAGCAGAACAAGGTCATCAGCATAAAACAGAGACGTCAGCTGTCTATCCAGGAGGGAGAGGCCAGATTTTAATTGCACCACTGACGAACACTCCTCTCTGGGTGAAAAGTTTACTTTGTTTGTCTCCAGTTTTGACAGCACACCTATATTCCAAGTACATTGATTAAACCAGATCATACATTTTTCCCCACAATATAGAGGTCTATAATAGAGCCCTTCATGCCAAATAGAGTTTAAAGCTTTCTTGAAATCAATAAAACAAGTGAATATCTAACCATTTTTGTTTTGGGTACATGTTTTAATTAGAGTGTGAAGAGTATATTTATGGTGCGGTGTTTTGGGAGGAAGCCAATTAAATCTAGTATTCTTTTTTTTTTTAGAATACTACAGAATATTTCCTCCAGACAACTGCTGACACTGATGCCACGGTTGTTACTAGGCTCCAATGTGTGATTGCTTTGGTGGACAACGCGATATGATTGGGATGCTTTATTTGGTCATGTTGTGATCATTTCAATCGAGTGGCCGTAGCTCATTGAATATGGTGTTGTTTTCAATTATGACCTGCCAAAGCACTGCAGATTTGAATTAGCTTGACGCTATAATCTGGTACACTGCATCAAATGGAAACGTCTATGTTTTGCAGAACATTCTCCCTTTTAGATGAATAAATGAAATGAAGGTACAAGGTAGTTTATTTATTATTATACATACACTGAGGCAAATGAATGGCGTTCTCAATATCTTGGAGTTTCATGTGGGTATAATTTAGTTTTATTTGTACATATAATAAAAAAAATTTGTGTCACTCATTTCACCCGAGAGTTTAAAGAACACATTTATTTGGTTGTGGTCTAAAGGGCGGATTGTTGTCTGACTATCTACTACACTAGACCCAAGAGCTGAGGCGTAAGTGAATCTCCCTAAAGTCTATTCTGAACCTACCGTTAACTATGTACAGGCCTAAGGCCCGAAAGAAACCTATCACCCTGCCACTGATTTATTTCAGAGTCAAGGTAGGTAAAAACAAAGATTGACCAAAACATGGTTGTTGACCTGTGGGTCCAATTTTCCAACTCCTGTTGGTCCAATAAGATCTCCAGTTAGAAGCACGTTTCCCTGGGCCTGGAAATAGGTGATTTCTGAGTGGAGAGTTGTCTTTTTTCAAAATGAGGAGAATCTATTTGGGTATATAAATAGCACATAGATCCAGATCACTATCAGTAATGCAGAGAGGTTGGTTTAATCTTAACAACATGTGGATTTACCCTGTTTTACTGGTAATATGTGACCGCAAAGATTTCATTTATACCGTACCAAGATCCCAAAAAGAAAAAGAAAGGAAAAAAACAAGCATATTAACAAAACGTAAAATAAAATCGCATCTTAAGTCTACAGTACAACAGACCTTATGAAAGGGTGAATACACACATATATCTCCCTGAAAATGCATATCAAGCCTAGTTGTATCTGAGCAGCTAAAGCTACTACCTAATTTTTCAAATGGCCAAAGAAAAGAAAAAGAAACATGGATATAAACAAAGGATATAAATACAAAGAAAATATGTGTTTGTGGCCAGGACGACCTGTGGGATTGCTCCTGAGGCTGAGAGGAGGCAGCTAGGACGGGCAGAGCTAGCTGTTGGCTGCTGGCTGTGTGGATTTCTCAGGAGGTGCCAGGGTGTTACTGGGCTGAGTGCAGAGCAGAGAGGGTGGGACAGACAAAAGGGGTTAGAGACACTGGTAATGAGAGACTGTGTCTCTGTACTTGCCATTGTGGGGACTGATAAGAGTTCGTCTTTCAGGTGTTGGACGTGTCTGGTGTAGCTATTTTCTCTATTCTCAGCATCCTTCTTTACTTTTCCTAACTCAGCGTGGAGCGCACTGTTCTCCTGTTTGAGTGCCTCTAGATGCCAGGCCTGGTTGTCTCTCATGAGCTGCTGGAACTCCTCGTTCAGCTTCTCAGCCAGCCTGGCCTGGGTCCGCTCTTTGAATTCCATAAAGTCCGGTCCAGGTGTGTGAGGACCACAGCTGTAGATGGTGGAGATGGAATCCGTAGAGAATACAAGGTTGTTCTTGTTCCTTCCTTCTTTGGATGTTGGGTGTAGTATGTGGAGAGGACCTCTGGGCTTTCACGCGGTGTCTTCTCCTTGTATTTCTCCCAAGCTGTTCCACCCATGCATTTAGCAAGGTACTCAATCTCTTTGCTCTCTGCTCTGCTGCGTTCTGCCGGTTTCCATGGCGACCGATTGTTTACTGTTTCTCTTCATTGCACACTCCTTCTCCCTCGCCTGTCCATCCCTCTATGTCTGCTAATCTGTGCAGAACACATCCATCTGTCCTTCAGTGAGGTGTCTTCTATAGAGGGAATGTCCATGTGTCTGTGTGTGTGTGTGTGTGCGTTTGTTTGTTTCTAATGGATTATATTATCCTCATTGTTATTCATTAAAATCACACACAACTGGCACTGGCATTTTAAGATAACACTGTATATCTCAACGGGGATTCATTTTGGCCAATAATTCTACCTGAGCTCATCATTTTGAAACATCTCAATGTTAAAATCCGGAATAATCTTTCTTCTCTAACTCTCTAACATAAATGTAATACCACTTTTGAAAAGGTTCTCCTACTGTAAGGAAGACACCTCAGCCTTTTTGGACACGTGATTGTTAATGGACACTTTTACGGTAGTAAATCCTTTTAGCTCGTGATCCCACATCACAGACTGCATATGTCTGAGTCCTGAGCAGTTAACCCTTACAGTGGAGTTTCATTTGAATAGTTGTTAGAGGCCTATAAAAGCTCTCCAGTATTTCACGGGGAAAATTGCAGCTTCTCCAACCATACATTGATCTTGCAAATCCTTTAGGGGAGCCACAGGCGCTACACAAGGGCAGCCCAGACCTTGATGGGTCCCTAAACAGTTATTAACATTAACATTTGAAAATGGTGAACCGTTTCATGGACATGCTAGTCGAAGCTGGGTTAACAATATAGTAGACAACTGCTCCAGGGCCCCGGATCTCAGAGCCCCCGAAAAGCTCCAAGTTTAATGTGCGGTTTTATTTGAAAGTTTGTTTGACAAAATGCACCAATAAAGCACAATATCAACAGTTTGGATGCGTGACAAAATCTAGTCTAACACAAAGAGTGAGAGACAAGCATCAATATACACCATACACTGTGTTACATTATGGGCTGTTCCTGCTCTTGTGGCCTGACTGAACTTTTTACAAAATGTATCACCTCTACTGTACAGTATGTCTGTGAGGTCATTATGTGGCCTGTTGCTCATCGGGGCACAGTTCAGTTTAAACTGTTGTACCACCTAAAAGAAACAAATAGCCCTGGTTTGGGCACCCACACACACACACACACACACACACGATCATGTACACAATATATCTTTCACAATGTAAAGTCAAAAACAAACTCCTGCTGTTCACTCCTGCGTGTGGGGGGATGGCACTTTTATCACGAGTCATAAAACAAAGACAGCAGCCATTGCCCCAGGAGGGGTAATTTCGCTGGACATGGACACCAGTCACACACACTAACACACTCACAAACACACACAGCAGGAGTCAACCTTAGTGGCCCTTAGATCAAATAAAGGGGCAGACGACACAGCAAGAAAAGGACAAGGCATGGAGAGAGAAAATATTGAAAGTGCCAACAGATGGAAGAAACACTCTCTTTTTGTTTCAATTATTTTTCCAAATTAGTCGCCAGTCCTTGTCAGTTCAGATCAATTCTTAAGGTAAAGTCTACATATAAAAAGGATAACGTTGCTCCCGGCTGTAGAGCGTGCTCCACACTCGACCAATATCTAAAAATGTTAGACACAAAAACGTAGGAAAATTGGGTCGACGTCACCCTTTAACGTCAAAGCAATAGCTAAGTACAACCTAATTAATGAATTAATTATTATGTTGAGAACAGCATTTCTCTTAAAAAGAGAATCTCTTTTAGTGCTTTGGAACTGTACATCATGCTGAACTGTACATCATACTGAACTGTACATCATACTTTCTCCAACACTCCCTCAAAACTTGCGACATCTGTGGTGTGTGTGTGTGTGCTGTGTGATGGAACAGCACATTTTGGAGTGGCCTTTTATTGTGGCCAGCCTAAGGCACACCTGTGCAATCCCCATGCTGTCTGATCAGCATCTTGATATGCCACACCTGTGAGGTAGATGGATTATCTCAGCAAAGAAGAAGTGCTCACTAACACAGATTTTGACAGATATGTGAACAATATTTGAGAGAAATAGGCCTTTTGTGTACATAGAGAACGTCTTAGATCTTTGAGTTCAGCTCATGATGAATAAAAACAAAAGTGTTTCGTTTATAATTTTGTTCAGTGTAGATGATGGTGTTGGAGTTGAAAGTAGCAACACAATCATTTGTGTACAGGGAATATAGCAGGGCATCCTGGGGTGCTCGGCTGTTAACAGATTAGGGTGGAAGATGTGTGTCCACTCACGCTCCCAACCTGGGGGTGCCCGTCAGGAAATCAAGGATCAACATGCACAGTGGGGTGGTTAATCCCAGGTCCTTGAGCTTTGTGATGAGCCTGGGGGGAACCATAATGTTAAACGCTTTAACAAGATAGGGTGGTGAGGAGGATGTGTGCTTTAGTTGTTTCTATTGACCGGTTGGGAAGGTGGGCAAACTGTATATTACAAATAATATAAAATAATTTAAAAGTTCTAGACAAATACTGTATTGTTCAACATAATGAAAACCACCACATATTATTTTATCACAAAATGAGATACAAAAAGGCAAAGTGTTGTCAGCATGATTTTGTATAAAACTACGGCTGCAACAGCTGCAACTTTTGGTTAGTTTAGTTATTGATTAATTATTTCAAATTATTTCCTTGATTAAACAATCCATTGTGTGGTGTAAAAAAAAAGGACGCACCGTGGACAGTTTAACTACATAGCTAATTTAACCATAGTAGAAGCACAAAAAGCAAGGACAACTGAACAAATTTAAAAAATCTGAGCAAGTCAGCAAAATCAGGCAGGAAAAACACTCTTATTCTGAAATGCTCCAAGTGGCTGTAGAGAGCAGAACGAAACGGGCTCACCGAAAACTGTCATCACTAGCTGAAGCACACGAAATGACAAATTAACAGCACATCAACTACATAGGGCATGCTGAACGCTTCGCATATGGTAGAAGGCAGCGTGTCAAGAGCATCCAATCCCCTCAGGGGGATTGTAGTACGGAAGGGAACTGTGAGGTTGAAAAGATAATGCAGGGAAAGTTGTTGTTCTCCTGCATTCTCCCTACATGCCCTTATATTCCAGATTTGAATGGCACCTTCTGCAATGGGAACAATAAAATAATTTGTTTTAAATGAAGTAGAGTTGTAAAGGCTGAATTAGAAAAAGAAAATCAACCACAACAAAGAGACAGACATGCAGAGCGACAAACAGCATGTTGCCATAGGATGGCACCATCTTCACAACAAATAGATTAAGAGAAATAATTAAGAAAAATGACAGAAAAGGGTTAGATGGTGAAAAAGAGAGCGAGTGAGAGACAGAGACAGAGAGAGAGAGAGAGAGAGAGTGTCCTTAATGACCACTTTAGTAGTTTGGAGGCAGTAATTCAGTTAGCCTCCGGGCTGCAGGTCATGTAACACTATCCTCACAAAAGCAAATGATTCTGGTTTTATGTGCGTGTGCACATTAGCATGAGTGTGTGAGAGCATGCGCGTGTGTTTGTAAGCCAATCCTGATGTAGCCTGAATCACTTCTCTCTAGGAGTCTTGTGGAAATTGCTGCCTAAATTAAATTATGTTGTAATTTAAAAACAATTTATCAAAGACAGTTTGGTGTCACTCCCATTGGAGCCATTATGCCTTCTCACACTCCTAGAAGCCAAGAAGACTTTCAGCAGTGAAACAGAGCAAAATGAGAAAGAAAAGCTTCAGCTGAATCACTAGAAAGCTCTAGAAATGGATGTTATTTGTATACACTAACTATTGTAGTAGTAACATTTTTGTTACTAGATGGATTATTGGATAGACCATTTGAGGTGTCAAACACTAAAACAGGACATTAACCGAACTAACAATGGACAAACTTTCCAAATTCTGACACAAAGCACAAACACCTAGAGAGAAGTCTGACAACTTTATTTGCGACCTTGTCACACAGATTGCAAAGACAGGAGAGGCTACAAATCTGGCGTCACATCCGGCAGTGTTTTGAAACGGTGTCAAGACTGTAAACAAAGGCGGTGAAGAGAGGAGGGCTAAGGGCTGGGATAAAGCTTATTATTGTCTATCTCTACCCAGCATTTTCCTTGCCAATATAGGGTCTCTGGCGATCAAAATGGATGTGCTGTGACTGTGGATAGCCACTCAAAAAGAGATTATGGACTGCAACATTCTGATTTGCACGGAAACATGGCTCAACAGCAACATTCCCGATTGTGCCACTGAGCAAATACATGCTGCTATTAGCAAACATCCAATTACACCGCAGCTATTATTGTAGCAAATGACTTCAACCAAATTCCATCAACATGTCTTCTGCCCAACCAGAGGAGACAAGACCTTGGACCGTGTTTTTACCAACATGGTTGATGCATACAAATCCATTCCCCTCCCCCACATAGGACAATCTGACCACCTCTCATTGTTCCTACTCTAAGTACACACCACTCATTAAACATGTGAAACCTTCAGTCAGGAAAGTTAAAGTGTGGCCAGCGGGAGCAAACTCTGTATCACAGCACCAGTTTGAACATACAGACTGGTGTTTGTCACTGTAGCTACCTGTCGGAGGCTCTATCTTAAACCTGACTTTTATCCAGTTTTAATCCACACTTTGTTACATTTTTTAGATAATTTTTGTTTAACTTAAGTCTTTAACTTAAGTTTTATGTGGGTTAAGGATTTTAGTCACCCAACATGGATTTCAAGCTAGATGACCATACAAACGCTATCAACGCTAGTGATCGCAACAAAGCTCCGGCGACTATGCTAGCTGAGATAACTCTGCCCCATGAGGACTGCATTCTCCTTAAGAAAGTGAACAAAAAGATTGCTGACCTTATGGAAGACATCCGACGACTTTCAGAGGAACTCAAAGAGAAAGATTCCCTGCTGACTGGCTTTATGGATGTGGCTTGAGTACAAGCCAAACAGATTGTTTCTCTTAGCGCAACCGCTAACATCCTGGACACCGTGCTGTTACCCTTCCACGGCTTTCCTCCTGCTCGACTCCGAAGCATCAGTCAACCTGGGCTGAAGTGGTGGTCCGTGGCTGCAAGAGAGGCTCGGATGGGGCTGCCTCTCCTCTGGACATCGGCCTCTCCAACCGCTATGCAGTTCTGTCTAACGACACTCCCGTCCTTCCAGCGGATGCACTTGCAGCTTTGAGTCTCCCTGATACGGTACCCTTTCGGCGGACAGTGCCTGCCGACACTGTTGCATCTCCTCCACCGGCTGCATCTCCTGCACTGGTGGCTAACGGTGATCGGCTGGTGCTGCCGGTCTGCCGCTGGGCCTGATCGGCGGCCGTCATCCCGGTCAAAAACCTCCACTTCCCGATGTAGGATCCTAAAGGAGGCTGTGCTCAGACGCTCTGGAGGCCGTCTCTACCCTGCACCGTCGGGTAGCCCTTCTCTCAGGTCTGTTACTGCTCCTCCAACACAACACTTGGGAGCTCACACACTCCATCCTCTGCTCAGTCCTGCTCTGGAACCCCACAACCGTCAACTTTTCTCCCAAACCACACTAATAATTGGTGACTCCATAACCAGAAACATCCGTTTCTTTAACGCTACCACTCACTGCTTCCCCGGTGCCACCACAGCTGCCATTTAAAGAAAACTCCAGGACCTAATGCCATCGCTCCCGTCCTCCATCACAAGAGTGATAGTCCATGTCGGAACAAATGACACAGCTCTTCAGCAGTCTGAGATGACAAAATCAGATTTTAGACTTTTTAACTTAGCAGTGTGGGAAGTCCGCCTGTAGGGCTCATGGTGTGTGTTATGTTGATAACTTTAATATTTTCTGGCAAAGAATGTCTCTTTTTAAGACAGACGGACTTCAGCCAAACAAACGGGGCTCAGAAATGATAGCTGCTCACATACAGCATGCGGTGCGGTCCTTCCCACATGACTTACGTGAATGACTAATCATTCATGCAGCACACCTGGACACACCACCTGTCATTGAACAGAACTCTGCCTCACTGCCACAAACAACTGTCTCCACCGGCCAGCATGTAAAGCCGTCTCCTACCAGCGCTGTTCCAAAGACTTCTATTCCTGTCATCATCACGTAAAGACCAGTAAACTGAAATGTGCACATCCCACACAGAAATCATTGTAATCTTATATGGATTAGGACAACTGCACCAACTCCAGCACCCAAAACTAATACATTAAAAATGCCCACTTGATGTAATACCTACAAAGGTTTTACTGAAAGAAATGGATTCTGTTGGGCCCCATTTGATCTCTGTTTTTAACAGCTCCCTGTCTACTGGCTGTGTCCTTGATTATTTTAAAACGGCTTGCGTGAACCCACTTTTAAAGAAACCTGGTTTAGATCTCTCCCCCCCACAAAATTTTAGACCAATTTCAAAACTGCCTTTTATTGCAAAGATTTTAGAAAGAATTGTGTCCAAACGACTGCTCATTTTACTAGAAAATAACAAAATAGTTTCAATCTGGTTTCAGGAAGTACCACAGAACTGAGACTGCCCTGCTTAGAGTCACCAATGACCTTTTAATGTCTGCTGATGATGGCATGTGCTCAGTCCTGGTACTCCTGGACTTTAGCGCTGCATTTGACACCATTGATCACAACATCATGTTAGACAGACTGAGGCACTGGGTGGGGATATCTGGTACTGCCTTAGAATGGTTTTCATCCTTTCATCTATGTGTCTGTAAACAACTATGTCTCTTCGTTCTGTCCAGTTAAATATGGTGTGCCTCAGGGGTCGGTCTTAGGACCCATTTTGTTTTCCTTGTATCTGCTTCCCCTTGGACATATTATCCATAAACATGGTATTTCTTTTCATATTTATGCTGATGACACACAAATTTATTTGCCCGTCAGATCCACAGACCCTGGAATGCTGAGTTCACTTACCAACTGCCACCTTGAAGTTAAAAAATGGATGTCAAATAATTTCCTCCAACTGAACTCGGACAAAACAGAAATCCTGGTCATTGGGTCCCAGCAGATTGCAAAACAAGATACTTGCTCTTCTTCATGTGGGGCAGCAACTCACTCATACCCCAGTAATTGGAGCACACTCTCAAGTTCCCCTTTTTGAAAAAGGAGAACCAGGACCAGTCTGCCACTCCACAGGTACTGTCCCTGAACTCAACGCAACATTGAAGATGCGTGTCAACCAAGACAGCGCAATAATGTCCAAAGCTTGACTGTCTCAGTGACCTCTGCCAGGGATATGGGCGAGGCTTCCCCTGAATCTTCAGACTTTGCTTCCTCCACAGAGGACGTGTTGATCATGTTCAGGAGCTTCTCAAAGTACTCTTTTCACCTCTAGTCTGGTTAAGCAGTTCTTGCCCCCCGGCAGAGCACAGGCTGGCCTTGCTTTCCCTTCCTGAATCGTCGAACGGTTTGCCAGAACTTCCTTGAGGCCAACCAAAAGTTCTGCTCCATATCCACACCGGACTCAACCGCTTGCCGTTGCCTGCCACTCGGCTTGCAAGGCACCCAACACCAATGCCTATCCCTGCAGGTGGTGGGCCAAAATGTAGATTTTTCAGGCTCACATGGTGGTGTCATCTGATGACACCTTGGCAGCGAAGTTATAAATTATAATAATTAAGCTATTTTATAATGATACTGTAATAAGAGCTAGGATAAATACCATTAGAAAATGGCCTGTCTAGCCTGTCTGCTGACATTTAACTAGCCTAAATAATTTGTTGCACCAAAGCGCTCATTTACATGGCTGTTTAGATGTCAGTAGAGCTGTCAGAACTATCCATCAAATCCATGCAAGTTACTGTATTGTCCCTAAAATTTAAGAGTTGTATATGCAGAAACAATCAAATTTGTCTCTCCTCATGACATTGGATAATCAAACTATTACATTAAGATATAAATCTAAAATCAATGGATTGTTGAATAGTGTCAAATGACCCTTCGTTAAGCCAAGCCAAGCAATGTTACTGTTGCTAAGAATGGCAAACTGTCGGACTTTATATACTGTCTAATTTTTGGAAACATTTAAAATTGATCTCAGAAAGGATTTGTAGGATATATTCAGGCTGTTCAATTGCAAGTGAAACAAATAAAGACAGAAGCTAAAGCATACAGATCACAGAGTAAAAGTGAACTACTGTATCACCTGACAACTGAGACAAAGGACAGCGATATTAAGGATGTAACACTGTTCCTGTACAGCTGGGTAAGTCTCTAATCCCTATTACAATCAGGGATTTATAACGTTACATTAAGTAGTAGCTAGTTAACGTTAGCTAACTAACATTACATTAGAAACAATCCACAGCCTACATTTTTCTGTATTTGAAAGGGAATAAATCGTACTTCTCCTTTCAACCTCTCTGGGTAGCGATTGTTAATATTACAAGTGCCTCATGAACAGCATTTTACCATATCTTGGAAAAATACAGCAAAAAAAAGCTACAAAACGACGCCTTTTGCATACTAGTCAATAGAGCACAGCCACGAAAGGGTCAGACCTCAGAGCGAGCCCTATCCTGCGCTGCGAGTCTCACAGTCACTGTGTGAGAGTTGGCTGCCCTTGCTGTCAGATAGCAAGTTTGTTAGCTCAGTAGGTAATGAGACAATAAGTTCACACAGTTTATTAAGCTGATGTATTTGCACCATGGACTATTGCCTCGTAATTGTCTAAAAGTCATTGCACTTTTTGTGGAGCAGTTTAATACTATGCAGAGTACGATGATATTCACTGAGCATAATAAAGCTGAAATGGGAATTCTTTTCTGTCCTTTTATTAATATTCTCATGGTCTTTCCTCTAGCACCATCCTCAGGACAAAATTTACTTTTAAACTCATTAACTGTTCAGCCTCAAAGACTAGAAGAAAACATACATCTCCCATTAGTGTGTTGTGTTTTTTTAATTGGATGTGTTATACATATTTAGCTGACAAGTGCATTTCCACCTTTAACGGTCAACTGGGATATAACTATCTTTCCCTTAATTTAAACATTCACTTCTTAAAATTAACATCAATAAATGCAGGATGTGCTAATATATGTAGATATACTGTATATATATTTATTTCTATGATATTATACTGAATGCTACCTTGTAGCAACAGTGCTTGTTAAAAATGTTTACAACTAGCATGGTGCTTGCAAAAACTGAATCAACAGTGTAGAGTAGAAAATAATGGACAGTTGGTTTTTAAAATGGTACTCTAGTTTTAGTATTTAAGATGAGATGTGAGACCCAGGTCAAAAAATGTGAAACTGATTGAAAGTCTGAGATATGCTAACTTTAATTTCCAAGTGTGGATCAAGCCCAAAAAAGCCAGACTCTTAAATAAAATACAGTAGGTAAAGTATGTCATTCGATCCTCCCTGCTTGAAAAATGTTTTTTGAACTCAATGCAGCAAAGTTATTAACACAGGCTTTTTATTAATGTATAGTCTCAAAACTGAGATTACACTACTGATGCCACTTGTTGTTTTCTAAAAGCCACTGAGGATATTCCACTGTTTTCACAGGCTGAGTAATATCCCCACGACAAATAAACTGATTTTTAGGTGTAAATTTGGTGGAATGCCCCTCTCGGTCTACAACTTACTGACCGATACTGCCACTGTGTGTCAACAGCTGTTTCTGCAGCTGATAACAACATGTTAAATTCCATTCTCATAGCTGTATTTAATATTGCTTTCATCAGTTACACTTCATACGTCTCTGCTCCTCAGCTTGGTTAATAAAAAGGCATAAAACCCAGTTCTCTGACATGATGAACTGTGGCATCATTTAAACAGCACACTAACCAGTCTAACAATATGCTGATGTGTACCACAATCGAGCAGTGTAAAACAGCAAAGCTTTGGCTCTGCTTTAAACATCACTTCCCCATCTCTCTCTCTCACACACACACACACACACACACACACACACACCAGAGGCAGTCAGACTAATGTGTGTGACCTATGGTGCTAGCTTACGGCACTGGGAACATTAGTGGTTCAGATTGAAACAAATGAAGACAGCTCTTCACTTAGTCACAGTCAGATGGAGCCAGGCAATAATAACACAGAGGGAGACTGTGTGTGTCTGTGGAGATGTGTGTCTGCATTTGTGTGTATGCAGGTATAAGTATTTGCACACGCATACAGTTTTTGCTTAATGCTTGTGTGTGTGTGTGTGTGTGTGTGTGTGTGTGTCTTTTCATATGTGTATGTGCATTATTACTTGCTGTAACAATTAGTGTGCTTTTTGGTTTGTGCGTGCAAGTGTGTATACTCCTGTGCATGTGTGCATCTGCTGGTATGTGGTGCATGATTGTCTTATTTATGAGCACTGTGTGCATGCAAAAGTGTTTTTGCATTTTGTGGTGTGTGTGTGCGCGCGCGTGTGTGTGTTTTGAGGTTAGAGTCAGTGAATAATATTTTCGGGTGGAGATGGTGATGAAAACCTTCAGGGCTTTTCTGATGAGAGCCATGTGAATTAAAAACTGACAACACAAGTCTTACCTAAGACAAATGCCTTCTCTACGACACTCATTATTATTTGGATTGCTGGCGCCGCACACGTGTGTGCATCCCTGCTGTTAAGTGCTTTGCTGTTATTAAAATAATACTATTAGTTTTGATCTATGATGTATTGGTGATTATGTTTTACACTGATTTTCGGAAACCATTTTTCTGGTCATCAAGCAGATCTGCAGGCGTCATTTAAAGTCTGACATTACTTAGTCCGACCACGTAGAGATCAAAAACATACTGGAGAGCGGAGAAACCCCACTGGTGAATCATGGTAATATTATATACTGTCCCCCTCTCATACAGTCACTGTACAATCCAATCCCTTTCACACATCATTATGTACGTACACTGTCATGTTTGAAGCACCCGATTGACTTTTTCTTAAAAGTCACAATGGCAATCGGGCCAATTCAGACCTGCTAATAATTTAATGCTGTAGCATTAAGGTAATGGCTGCAGCAGCAGAGTTAAATAAACAGAGAGACATTAAATGTGCATCCATAAGCTCTTCTGAAGAGCACTGTAATAAATATCTTATTTAATTAACATGTCCTACATACAGACAAAGTAAAAACATTAATAAACACCCAAACAGTGAATGAGCTAATTTTAAGCTGTAGAGGAGATTCTTCTCATGTCACATCCCTCCATCCATCCATCTTTCATACCAGCTTAACCCTGTTTATGCAGGGTCATGGGGGGGCTGGAGCCAATCCCAGCTGACATTGGTCGAGAAAAGCGGGGTTCACCCTGGACAGGTCGGCAGTTTCTGTAAAACATGCTATCATTAATTTTAACTGATAATTAAAATTTCATTTTAATAAATAATTAGTTGCTGTCAGACTGTATAAAATATGCAGAATACAATATTTTCTGCTAATAAATTATGACCTTGATGAGAGCTACGGAGTAAAATATTCAACCGCAAACCCACTTGATAATATTGCTCTCAAACTCACCACTGTTCTTCTGTCAAATATGGCACAAGCATTGTAGCTGTATCCACAATGCTCCTGTGTGTCTTACCAAATAGCTACATACTGTATAATAGTACCCATATAGCACACTGGCCTTCCATCAGGGTACTGGAGGAGAAAACGGCATCACTTTTGTGACTCAGTCACTGCCAAAATCAAGGACCTCCAGTAAGTTTTTTATTTTAATGGTAATATTACTTCCTTCAAATTGAATTGATCAAGTCATATTTGCAGTAAAAAATACAGACATAAAAATATTGCTTTCAAGTGTTTTCCATTATGGGGACACTGTTGCTAGGCAGCCAACAACAAAATGGACACCACCATGTTTCTTTTTTTCATGTATTTTAGTGTTGAGTGAGAACAGCACAGCAAAAGTAACCATTTAACACATTAAGACAATAGAAAACAAAGTCACATATATATATATGAAATATGTTTAATCACACTGAGGATTTTTCTTGAATGATTTGGGAAATATTACCATCATCTCCTTCAAATCAGGTGTTGTTTTCACTGTATGTAGTAATCATAACACAGCCATGAACGTTTTTACCTGTGCTGTTGGATGGTGTTGAATATCAAATCCAAGTACAGAGAGTTTACCGGCAGGAGTATTCAGCTGGTTAAGCTTACATATCTTCTGCAGGGTTTTGTAAACAAACATGCTGCACACTTGATCTAACTTTTGTCAGTGATGCCGTAATGAATGGGTGATATCAATAGGCAGCAAGGTGTTTCTGCACTTGTGCACGTGTTTTCAGTCATACTTTTGGTAATTTGCTATGACAAAATCACTTAGAAATGATAAATGCAGCTATAGCTTTAATTCATAAACTTTAGAAACAAGAATGGCAAGATGATCGATTAGCTCAAAAACTTAGAATCTCTCTGGGTACACAGTGCAGTACAGTGCATATAATTACAGACAAGGATTATACAAACACAATGTGACTCATGTGGGTTTTTGAAAAAGCCTAAGCAGATTTTTGTCTTGATACTGTCATTTATTTTGACATTCAGTATTGTTAAATATGAGCACTTGAATGCTGAAACCATGCCAACTGTAATTCCATAAATGTATCTGCAGCTTCTGCAACCAGGTAGCCAAGTCTCCTTAATTCAGTGTAGAGGAGCTCATAGAAAACAGTTGCCATGCTGTTTGGCATAATTCATTCACCACTATAATATAGGCTCCCTATTCACAATTAGAGTCCTTCAAATGAATCTAAAAGCTAAAAGCTACACAGTTTTGCGTTGGGAGCTGGAGTCCCCGGCTTTGGCACGAGTCAAATGATACAATAGAAGAATGAAAGAATTGCATTTTGGCATTAATCACTCCATTTCCAAACCATGTGACCATTTGATGATTATGAACTGAATAAAACAATAAGTTAGAAAAATGTACAGGTCATCCACAGGAACGGACATATATTACCAACTGTAATAGTATCTCCTATGTGCATTTAAACAGATGAATAAAATATTTTGTTGATCACATAAAAAGAACGTGTGTTACATTTGTAAGTCACAAGAAGTGTGTATTCTACTATTCTACCATTTACAAAGACAAATCTTATCAGAAAGCAATTCCAATCAGCCCCATTTTTCTTCTTGTTTTTCTCTCAGTTGTTGGTAGACGCTTGCTAATGTGAGCTGACGACTCATCTAATAATTTTAATCTGTCAGTGTCTACTCTGATAGATTAAAATAATTGAATCTTAAGGACAGATGTGTATGTGTGCATGTGTGGGTGTGTTTTTATACTTGGCCCCCTGTTGACCGGAGCTGTACTTCAAGGACTTGGAAACATCAACTCTCACCTGAGTTTGGTTTAATTTGCACATGCACACATTTAAGGACCCCTGACAGAGCCTGAGCAGTAACTCTTTCATCAAGATGACGCCTAGTCAGCTGATCAAAGTTTAGGTCTTACTGGGAAGAAGACTTGCTCCTGCGTCCATCTGTCCATAAACAGACCTAGAAAACACTTTTGTCAATCCCTACACTTCAATTCTAATTCTATTTTGTAGTTTTTACAGCGAGTTTGTGCAGACCACATCTGATGCATATTTGCCTACATCAGCATTGTGATAAACACTAATGAAATCAAATTGTCATCATCCCTGTAGCATCTCCCTGTTACTCAACATTACTCCTGCCTGTAATTGTCTCATCTACTTAAGAGGCTCCACATCTTCTGAGATCTTGTAAGGGATAAGATGCTGTATGAGCAGCATACTAGGACTGTATACTAACATCTGATGGCAGCATTGTCCATCTGTCCTTGCAATCAAACGATCATAGGTAAAATAGTTTAAAAATAGGATACACATTGGCTGTGTTTGCTCAAAATTGGATCTGAATCAAAAGCCAAGCCACAGAGATTAAGATAATTAGGAAAATAACTAAATCTATGTAACAATAAATGTAGTAAACAAGCTCAAACATACAATACTATTTATGAGCGTGAACATCATTGTTGAAAGAGAAAACACATTAATCTCTGCACAATGATGAATGCATTGTGTTAAAGACAAGAAAACAGAAATTTTCAGATCCAGCTGTTTGGTATTAGCATGGGACTTGGATGGCTCATATTATTATTACACTGGAAAGGTTTTCTGAGCCTGCATGATCTTTTTCAAGAACACCCCGCCCCATATCTTGAGTTTCTGTTAGACAGAACTGCTACATAAAAATACAGCAACTCTCCTTTTCAACCTATAACACCAGCTACCAGCTAACTACCAACTTAGCTATCTCTTACATCTAGAGAATAATTCTATAATATAAGTTTCTATTGACATTAACACTAGAACCACCAACAGGTCAAATTTGTTTTTTGCATGTAACTTTGTTTCAATATAATATTCAAGTCCCCCAGTCTTTGACTTTTCCTAAAAGTGTGTTATGTACCACCCCTATTGTTAAATAAAGTCAAGATAAAGCCAGATTTTTTAAATTGAAAGAATACAGTAATTTTCTTTCTTTTTCTATTCGTTTTCCAACGCTGTTTACTAGAAGTGACCATTATACATTTTTCCGTTGCGTAAAAATCTACTTTAAATTATGGAAATGATTATGTTTATGGGCGGCTGTGGCTCAGGAGGTAGACCGGGTTAATCGGAAGGTCGGCGGTTCAATCCCCGAGCACCTCCAGGCTACATGTCATGGGATCCTTGGGCAAGATACTGAACCCCGAATTGCCTCTGGCGGCTGTTCCACCAGTGTATGAATGTGTGTGAATGTTAGTTTCTGTTTCAGCACTTAGAGCTCAGTGAATGAATGTGTGTGAATGGTGAATGCAGATGTAGTGTAAAAGCGCTTTGAGTGGTTGAAATGACTAGAAAGGCGCTATACAAGTACGGAGCATTTACATTATAATAGTTTCTTTTGAATAAATACTTTTGTTTGGGCTTAGCTATGTGTAGTTCTCTGGATGAGTCCGAAAAAACAAGCAGAACAGTAAGAACTAGCCTACATTATTAGGTTTTTATTATCACCGCCTATAAAACACATGATGCATTTAAATTCAAGATGTATTTAGAATATAACTAGGCTATAACATCTACAACAGCAGCGAGTGGATGACCTCAAAAGAGCCACTGTGTGTGGATGTGCCCTTCACAGATGCGGAGTGCAGGCAAACGACCTGCATAGTGAAGGCATAATGAATAGAATAGAATTAAAGATTCTGTAAATACCTGAGATGTGGGGATGGTGTTCATAGGAAACGCACATCCAAGGTGCTGAATGTTTGATCAACATGGATCAGAAATAATCACAAAATGCATAATACATACTGTATATTAAGAGTTATGGGACCTTGTAATGATTCCTGTCCATTCAGACCGTGAAGACAACAAGAACATGCGCAATAAGTGCACGCACGCAGGTAGGCCGGTAGGTAGGCCAGCCAATCATTTTATGGGGTCATGAAACGATTTCCCGCGCTTATTACAGTCGAGCCAGGTCTCATCTCAGGGTGTCAAATACTGACACAAAGCGGGCCGGCTGTGGCTCAGGAGGTGGAGCGGGTGGCCCGTTAATCGGAAGGACGGCGGTTCAATCACCGAGCTCCTCCTCCAGGGTGCATGTCGAAGTGTCCTTGGGCAAGATACTGAACACCGAATTGTTCCACCAGTGTATGAATGTGTGTGAATGTTAGTTTCTGTTTGAGCACTTAGGCTCAGTGTATGAATGTGAGTGAAAGGTAAATGCAGATCTAGTTTGAAAGCGCTTTGATTGGTCGAAAAGACTAGAAAGGCGCTATACAAAGACAGAGCATTTACATTTACAAAGCGCCGGTATGTGACACACAAGGTACCCTTCAGCATCCACACGAGACGCCCTGGGCTTTCAAGTAACGCCATTGTAACCCAAACCTAACCAAATAGTTTTTGTGCCTAAACATAACCAAAACCTTTTCCTAAACCTAAAGGCTTTTCATATGGACGCTGATGACCGTATATTAAAAAGGCGTTTCATACGGACACTAAAGCGTTGTGCATCAAATACAGACACTTTGTCAGGCTTTCTCACAGTGTCGGTATTTGACGCCCTGAGATGAGAACGTTACAGTATTTTTTATTTCATTTTTGTGTCAGAGCAGTTGATCGAGTTGATTGCTGTCAGGATTTAAAGAGAATTTTAACAAATATAAGAAACATTTCTTCTGAAATGAATTACCTATCCCATCAGGTTCTCTGTGATACTGATTAGTAGGAACCTAATACTTTTTTGCCTGCATCACCTTAGCTCCACTAATGAGTGTGTGTTTATCTCCTTGGTTTTGCTGACGTTGAGCAGTAGGTTGTTCTCTCCGCATGATTGGTGATGTCTTCTGATATGAATTTTAATTGTTGTTTGAAATCCGGCTGGTGATGGTGGCACATCTTCACCGGCCAGACATAGTTCTCTCCATGTCAGGGGTTGCAGTCATGGGTGTACAGCATGAACAGGAGGGGGCTGAGCCGTTGAGCACTAGAGGAAAGTAGGTGGGGTCCAATATCCATTTGCAGAGTGTGGTACTCAAGCCCATGGTGCTAAGTTTGCCAAAAGTTAATCCTCCATCTTCGTCAAAAGTATCTCCAGAATTTTGAGAATCATTTATTTACTGAGTGCATCACAAGATCTGTCAGCAAACACTGATCCATTAATTTAATGCGGGGTTATAGACAAAAAGGTTTAAGCCGGCTCAGCTTTTGCTGAGACACATCATCCTCCCGCAGGATCCTGCAGCACTGACCAAATAAACATGTGCAAGCACACATTCCTGGTAGATTACACTGTAACAGTTTATCTCTTCTGTTTACCTGGCATTCAATAGAGGATGTACTGTTTGCGCTATGCAATGTTTTGCCACCATGATGAGTTCTAGAGTGCAAATTCATGGATCTATCATTCAAACTTTAAGTGCAATATTAATTCTGAAACCCTAGTAAGGCTGAACAAAGCACTGCTCTGGATGGTGTTTGATTGGCAGGTGTCTCAGCATATCATTACATTACATTTATTAGCTGAGGCTTTTATTCCTCTAACTGCATTTTAATCTTGTGGAGAGAGAGAAGAAGCATGTAAGCACATTAACGTCATCAAATATGCTGAACTGCTTCAAGTGCTACATTTAGAAACAAGAGGTTTTTTTTTTTTTTTTTAAACACAGTCAGACATTGTGGTTGTGGCCTTCCATCACTGACTGCCTTGCATTTGACCATATTATGGATTTTCTGAGTTAACTGGGGTCTTAGTTTCTAAAGTGCCCTTTTTCCATTATTTTCAAAGCCATGTGAAAATGTTCTTGGTGATCTTTCCTTCTGATAAATTTAAAAAAATGTATTCCATTGTATTATTCCCTCAATAATACATTAAAATCTGCTTGGCTTATTATGTGGCACGATTCCATTTAACACTGAGACAGAGATCTGCTTAGGAGCTCTTTAAAGAGATGGACACCCTGAGAGGCAACAATAACCATGAATAGTATTAATAAAAATATTTTAATAATTTTCATTATTTATCTGGAGTAAAAATTAAGTACATTTTAAGGGGCCAAGATAGATTTCAGTCTGTCATGGATTGGCAGGCTGTTGAGCATGCACCTGTTCAAAGTCATCATCATCCACATCCATATTAAGTGAAGCAGTAATGGACTAATACATTCAGCATCTCTCACAAAGTTAAGTTTGTCAAGTATTTGGTGTACACAATCTTAAATATTCAGTGTGCATATTATACGTGCAATTTATTGAATCATCCTGGCCATTTTTCTGTATGAGGCTGCTTATGTCGATGTAGCCCACATAGTCACCAATCATTAGCCCACATAGTGTAACTTGACACAATAAGGAGCCCAGTGGGGTAGTTGGTCACATGGGCTCAACTTGAACCCCACCTTTGGGCAGATTTTTTATACAGTCTATAGGGCAGTAACACATGGGGCCCATATGGAGGTGATGGACAACTTTTTATGGGGCCCAAATGTCAGACCATAGCTGTTGGCCCAGCCCTTTGTAATAATGTATAATAATCCATTAACATTTGGTATTTTCAAATGTTACAAACCCAAGAGTGCCGTCTTTCCAAACAATGTCGTGGTTACTCTGCAGAATCTACAGACATTGCATTTCTCTTTGAAACTGCTTTGTACCAAGGAATAGTTCCAATGAAAGTGTCGGTTTGTGGATAAATTTAAATAGTTTCAATATTTTGAGTGTCAGAAACAAAATGTCATTCACCTCTGTTGTACTGGGTTGGCAGCAAACGTCAGATATCTCTTAAGCTGGCAGATAAAACTAAAACTATCTGCATGACTGGACAGGGATAAAGTAAGTGAGCAAATATGTTTTGTAGCTTGGGTGAACTGACTTGAACAACATGAGAGCCGAGCAGACTTATGAGTGAAATACTGCTAGCTACATTTGACAGCAGATGAAGAGGGAAGGGTTTTTTTTTTAGCAAAATTTCCAAACTGCTGGTAGAAACTGTCATAAAGTCTGTTACAACACTGAGGTGTCAGTCAATATGACAATGTCATGTGGATGTTGAATGATATGTGTCTCACCTTTTGATAACTAACTCTGGTTGTGTTAGTGTCTTGCTCTAAAGAATAGAACCCCTAACCCTTACTTAAAGCAAACCTTTAACTAAAACCAAAGGCAGGAAATGAGGTAAGAGCGTGTGCCCGCCCTGTGACCTCCAGAGAGCGTCAGAGGGAAATGAGTGTCAGACACATTATTATCACCTCTCTCTATGGCGTCACACAGGGGACAGCAACTGATTTTCTATGTATGTAGGTGTGTTGGAGTGAAAGTGGGTACTTAAAGCCCCCCCTGTATAAATTAATGTCAAATCACAACGGAGGCTATATATGACTTTGAGGCAATTATCACATAGGATGGACACCTATGAAGACATACAGAGGGACTGGGAGTCAAGTATCGCTCTGTGACTGCTTCATTTTCACTCTTGATCTGACCGAGCACCTGACATTTTACAACGTGGGAAGAAATGAAAAATGGGAGCTACAGGAAGTAAAAAAAAAAAAAAAAATTGTTTGCAAGAAAATTTTCCATTTTTAGTGAGAGAGCAGGGCTCCACAAAGAAATTTAGTGAGACAGTGAAGAATGTTCAGAGTTTATTAACAAACAATTTATTACATGCGTATTTATATAGTGTGTGTGTGTGTGTGTGTGTGTGTGTGTGTGTGTGTGTGTGTGTGTGAGTGTGTTTCTTCTCCTTGTGTGCAAATATGTGGTGAAAACCAGTGGAGGACGATGGACTATGTATCTGGATATTTGGCATGGGCCTTAAAACATTGTCAATGCTTTATAAAACTGATTTTTTCAAAATTTGACACATTGAAAGCTTTTAAAACATGGACTTGAAAATGAACTTTAAAATCATCAACATCGTCACAGAAAAGGCTTCTTTGATTGGTGCACTGCCAATGTGGGCCTTGCAATTTTTGAACCAGGGACGGACGGATACATGATACACCAGCAGCACCTGCACAATCCACACATAATGTAGTGAAATGGAGAGAAATGCATTGCTTTTAGGAGGAGGCTGGCACATGTTGACACTCTCCTCAGTCCCTCTCTTCATCCACACTTTCTATTTATGTCATCTCTACATACCGTATGGGGCCAGGACTTTGGCACTGAAAACAATAGTAAAAGCCATTTTCAAAGATGTGCGGTCATGCCAGAGGCTTATTGTCGTCAGTGTGATTGTGGCTGGAGTTTTGCACACATAAATCCAAACGGCAGCTGGGTTAACCGGGTTTTTGCAAACAATGGCTCACTTGGCCACAGTAAGTTAGCTAGCTGATGTTGGCGCTTGTTCCAGCAGACTAACCACCAGCTGGATACGCATTCCATCCAACACAATTTCTATAAAAAAATTGGTAACACACATTTCTATATACTGTAAACATATTTATAGTATCTGTATACTGAGTTTACTTTTTCAAAACTTAGTATCGAGTCTTGTAACACAATATTTGTTTTCCAACACTACACAGCCTAAAACAACAGGTAGCATTAAAAAATGTATCACTGTTGTCTCTGAAGTACTTTTATGGCTTTATTTAGCATAGACTATTTCCAAGATTTCATTACAACAAGAAAAAGAAGTTGACTAATTTCCTGCATGGATTGTGCTTCAAATATCATGGCTAAATGCTATATAAAATATATTCAACACTACCTTCCAGTGTATGTCACTGCAATTAATGAGAAATGCGCTCTATGGGCTGTAAACCACTCTCTGACTGGAAGAGAATGGTGAAATGCCATCGTCATTCCATACAATTACGAAATGTTTGGATTCCACCTCACCTTACCCCTTACCTCACTGAATGCATTTTGTGTCAAAGCAATCAAAAGTGATCCGCTATTTAGTCCACACTGACTTCTGCTGTGCTGGCTGTGAAGTTTTGGAAAAGTGATGTCAATATTGAGAAATGCGTGACCAATTGTTAAAAAAAACTGTGATGTCAGAAGGTTCATGATGATTGCATCATCATTATTTTTATTATTTTTCAGAGTAAGAAGTACAGCAATTTCATGGGTGTCTGTACTCATTGTCTATTAACTCCGCTTCACTGTACAGTACTGAACTCTATACTGGCAGTGCCCTGCTGACTGACAGTATAGAAGCTGGATGTCGGAGTTGGATAGCAATTTATTTTTCACAATATACACGCGCGCATACATGCACCACACACACACATACACACACACACACACATACACAAACACCCCATGACAGTGTAAATAGAGACAAAAATGGAGCTGGGAAAGCAACTGCTGTTCCTTTCTGTTCATCCTCACAAATGAAAGAAGGAAACTACTGGAGAAACTTTCACTCATGTTATGGCTCTGTGTGTGTGTGTGTGTGTGTGTGTGTGTGTGTGTGTGTGTGTGTGTGTGTGTGTGTGTGTGTGTGGGTGGGTGGGTGGGTGGTTTAGATATGTGTTTATATATATACTGTAATTGTGGGTTTGTGCATGAACAGTATATAAACACTATGTACATTACAGCAAGGTATCTAGAGCTGCTGTATAACACCATATTCTAGCAAAATGCATCTCAAGTTCACACATTCCAGTCTGTATATGTGTACTCATTACTCAGTACTCAAAACATTTGAAAATGTAAAAAGACTTGTGAATGAGTGAAATTTCAGTATACGTTGTGATGTTTATGATAATGTATGTGGCAACAAACTTGATATGATTTGATGTGGATTCAAAAGTAGGAAAAAATGAGAATTCAGTTCAACTGAAAATATGCTTCTCAGTTGACTATATTTTTTATTTATATGCGACTATTCCCACAACCCTGCTGTGCAAAGGATCTGCAAATGTGTGTGACATATCTGCAGATGTGTTTTTGATTTTTTACCCTCAACTAGAACTGCCAGGAAAACACTTCCCCCATGGTTGCACACTATCCCACAAAAAGCTCTGTCAAGCAAACTGTTTCATTCTCCAATGTTTACAGTCAGGGTTGGTGCCATGATTGAGGAACAACCATACCCAGTGTAGTAAGCAGGTCTAGTAGCTACACAGCCTAAGAGGCTAGTCAAACTCAAAGCAGAAAGCCTCTGATGTTTCTTAGTTTTCCATCTGTCTCTCATTTGTAAAAGATAGACACATTTGCAAATATTAATATGCATACAAATATTGTCATAAAACAAATCTAGATACAGTTCAGCTAAAATTGAATGTACATTTTATATGTGCCTAAACCGTTAACCAGATAATAAATCGTAATTGTATCTATCATTGTTTTCACACACTAGCTGAAAATCTGCCCCTAAGACACTAACGAGAACGCAGTAAAAATGCACGAGGCCGTTTGCCAAATGCCAAAACTAAACTACAAAAAATAAAAAGAAGAAAAAGATTCTACGCAGAAGAATTGAGATGTTTCTAACTAGCGTAAGCTGTAGTTTAGCTATCTAGCTAACAACTAACCATCAACAAATGCAAACTCAAGGCTGATCAACAAAGACGAGCCAGAGATCTGTTTATCTTACCAGGGATAAAATAAACATCATGCAACTTATGCCATATGTATGTGCTCAAACATTATAAACAGGAGCTTGGCCTTCGCATGTCACAACAGGGAGTGCTAGCACTGAGCTTCTCAAAGCCAAAAGCCTACAGGAAGAGGGTGAAACCTGTGTCAGCTGAGCAAGTTTCTGCACTATGATCCTCATTCTGTGAGCACAGAATGGACAGTTATGCCACCGTGTCTATTTATACAGCTGTTACTACCCAAATATTCAGATAAGTAGATGCACATTTAGTACAATGTCGTCAGTGAGGTGTGGACAGACATGGAGCCCCCTACAGAACTAGACCTCCGCTCACAGAACAAGGGTTACAATGAATAACCCTCACACCTGTCCTTCTTGCCTCCATTTGCTATCTTTTAGCATAAAACATCACACACTGGGACTGTGGCAGTTTACTGACAGCATCACTACCAACCCAACTTCAGCTATGTAGAAGCCAACATAAAAAGTTACCCAGTACATCTTTATGAACTGACAGGGAAAAAATGTGACGTTCCTGTAACAAATCCAAAAACAATCAACTATCTACAGTTAGGCAACGATTAAGATCAAACTACTCCTCAAGAGATAAAAAATTCCATGCCTGGGGCACCTTTATGAATCCAGCACTGAGTAGAATCCTGTAGTAGGCTTTTTTACTATTATACTACCGAGGCCAAAGGAGAGAGAAGACTGGTGAAAGAGCAACCAAATTAGGTCCGTATGGTCAAAGACCTGTTCTTAGATATTCTGAACACACACACACACAGTTAGCTGGTCAGCAGTGGGATGAGCAGGGCAACAGGGTTATTGATTTCTGCTTGTTGTTGTTTGGAAGGCTAGCTTGTCATAGCTGTTCTCCAGATGATGTCCAGATAGACTGCTTACAGCAACAACAAAGTAATTTAATCTGGATGGGATGCGGAGCAGATTTAAAGATAGAACACTCAAAGGCTACACTTTCAAAGGCTAAACCTACAGCTGGCTCCAGTGTAATCAAGGGGACAGCACAGCTTGTTGTTGAGACAGAAAAAAACAAATTCTTCTTAGGGTGCATGGTATTTCTTCTTTTTTAAAATCTGATGAGGTGTATCAGTAGTATAACAACATTTGGCCGCTGAACAGCAGCATTTTAATAGCAGCTGTCAAATTGACATTAGTTTGTCTTGAAAGCTTTTTACCACGTGGCACATGGCAGAGAAGTCGGCGGTTCAATCCCCCAGCTCCACCAGTCTGCATGTCCTTGTCCTTAGTCCTTGGATACTGAACTCCAAATTGCTAGTGACTGACTGACTGTCAGTCTCCTTCTGATGTACATTCATCAGTGTGTGAACGTGACATGTAGTGTAAAGCGGTTTGAGTGGTAGGAAGACGGGAAAGGCGTTATATAAGTGCAGAATTTACCATCAGTCAGTCAATGACTTGACGGACAGTCAATGACTTGACTGACTGATGGCATTTTGCATTTACCATGCAACTAAAATTTATGTGGAAGTTTATTGTTCACTGTATTCATTGTGAATTTAAACAGACATTTGACCTATCGCATGTCAGTGTGGTTGAAAACGTGAAAATAGAGAAAGAGGAAGGAGATAAAAGCTGGAATTATAGTGCTGTACAAATATAAAAATCACCATAGAGGAGGGTGTTATGGGTAAATGTGGACCACAGAGACTTCAGAGAGACTGGATGCACACAAATGATACTTATGGACATTTTCTATGAGCACAGCAACATCCAACCAAAAAGTCTTAAGGCAGCTAATAACGGAAAGGGTATGCACTGATCCTGATTTGAATGTTTGACAGAAAGTGAGAGACAACTGGATGTTGCCATAAGGAGTTGTTTGCCCATGATCATAGGCGGAAATCATGGAGGGGAAGGGGGGTCATGTCCCCCTCCCATCTGAGGGGTGTCCCCCCCTTAAAAACATCATATAATATAATGATGTATACTTAAAATAGCATTGTGTAAATAGTAAAACAATACACCAAAATGGCAATTATAGTACTTTTTAAGTTTAGTAACATTTTGAGTCACCCCTCTCTTGCCTCACAGTGGTTTGGTCCACTGCCTGCTTTCCGCCTAACAGGAGTCCGGTGGCGGAAAACCAGTTCAAATCCTTCAGTAGTTCCTCCAGTAATGTTAAGCAGGCTGCAAAGCTGTTTCATGCGCTTTAAACATTGGATGAACTGATTCTTTCGTCTTTAATACAGTCATTATTAAATTAATCATTACAAAAAGTTATGATAACCAATTATTTTTCCATGAGCACACTCTGTTATAAAAACATTACCTAGCTTATTTGGTAGCTTATTTAACAGCTTGTTGGACTGGAACTCATCTTCTACAGCTACAGATGCGCAGATTGATCCGCTAGGGACTGAATATAGTTTTTTTTCGGCTCTGACCAGTGACCGGGGCCGAGCAGTGTCAAATATCCAATTTTATGTCACATTGAACATTACAAACAGGCTGCACATGGCCGTGTTTCACATGTGTGCACAGACTAACCTCATGTCACAGCCACACACAGGCGTAAGCATGTCTTAGGTGAAGTTATTCACGAGAGCGAAGAAGACGCAACGCTCACTACATCTGCAGAGAAACACAGAAAGAGACGCGGTGGATGTTGTAAAGCATGGAGCAGGTAAAGACACAGGAACACAGCTGTTGGTGACGATGTCATTCATACCACGGTGATCTCTATCGGTAATTGACAACAAGCCTCCTCAACACGCGGCTCACCTGCTGCTGTGAAAATGGAATAGCGGGTGAAAAACAAAACGCCAGTTCTTTTAAATAAAACTGCTGCCAAATAAAGTCAGAGCAGGCAGACAGGTGTAGGTGTGTGCTTGTGTGCCAATAAATAGTTACAAAAATGTTTGTGTATACAATTCAGACCTTTTAAAAAATCTGAAACTGGAATCAGCCAGGAAAAATGTAATCTGTGCATCTCTTACTACAGCGATACTCCTGTGTGTGAACCGATATTAGGCTGTAGATCTACTGTTGTAGAGGCAGATCAGTTGGCCTGCTGCTTTTGCAAAGCCCCAGTCACAACAGCCAAGATGCTATTTTTGTGCACTAAAGACATCCTTGTGTGCCTCAATCTGCCTGGAAAGGCTGAATGGCCACTGTTTTGATTGTTTTGATGAAGACAGCAATTTGTCTGGGAGGTTCAAGGGGGTGCAGGCTAGATTAAAGGAAACATGTCCCGACTCTGTGTTTGTCCACAAGTTACTGATTGTATAAAGGTATTATGTTCATTTTCAAGTTTAAAATCTTATTTAGGAATTGCACCAGAACCTCTTTTCACTCTGTGTTGAAGGCTTCGTTTTAGCTGTGGAGTGATACATCTTGTCTCTAAATGATCTTTGTAGCCAATCAGAAGCAGAGATGGGCAGGTCAGTGAGAAGCCTGTAAACAGCTCGGGTTCAGCTGTGCAAGTTGCCGACCAGCTTGGTAACATCGACTGGAGCAAGAGTTTCAGAGCGGTGAGTTATTAATCTGTAACAAAAGGATCTTTCATCCATAAAGTTTTAACTGAGCTCTGTCTCTACATCACAGGAACAACTTTATGTTCACTGACTGCCTGGAGGGTAGCTAGTGTTTGGAAGGGAGAGGAGAGCTGTGTGCTGCAGCTCGCTGTTTTTCCACCGCTGTTTTTGAGGGCGTGTCGGAGTAGCGAGCTTGGTCAGCGTTATATGAGGCGCATTTAGCTTTAAAGGGGATTTTTTAAGGATGAAAGGGAAGCGGCTGGACTACTAACGAGCTGTTTTCAGGCAGTTCAGAGCAGAGTTTTCTGTGGGAGATGGGAACTCCCTCTGGACTGGCTTTTTGACTTTGCGAACCTATTACATGCACAAAAAAGGTATATAACTCAATAAAGAAGAGGGAAAAAGCCAAAAAGCATAATACCACCTCTTTAATGTAAGTTATCATCTAGGAAATTTTCATGGTGATAACTGTTAGCTTTTTTTTTTACCCTATTCACCTGCAGTGTCTCACCTTAATGTGAAAAATTATGAAAATAAAATAAAAGTGAATAGAGTAAACTAAAGTTAATAAAATAGTAAGAAGAAACGTGGAATGCTATAATTAATGTGACATAAGATGGATAATAAAACCCACTGAAAAACCATTTGTATGTGTGTGTGTGTGTGTGTGTGTGTGTGTGTGTGTGCGTGTGTTTTTTTCTGGGTAAATGTGTGTTTGCGCATGAACAGTATATAATGCCGTATGGCACCAATATTATAGCTAAATCATGTGTGTCAAGTTCACACATTTCACTCTGTATACGTGTACTCAGATTTATGAATGCATAAAACATTCTGTCACATTTGAAAATGTAAACTGCCAAGTGAAGGAGTGACATGTCTGATAGTGTATGTGACAATAAACTGGATTTGATGTGGATTTAAAAGCTGGAAAATAAGAATTCAGTTCAACTGCAAACACGCTTCTCTGCTGACTATATTTTCTATTTATATGCGACTATTGCTACAACCCTGTGGATTGTTTTGGTTTGTGTTCTGTTAGTTTCCTGTTATATTTTAAGTGTCTACCTCTTGTGTCTTGTTCCACTTTATTTCTGTGTCCTCCCTGTTGATTTCCTAATTCATTTCACCTGTGTTTAATCATCCCGCCTCCTGGTGGGTATGTATAGAAGTCTTTGTCTCCTAATTGTTGTTGTAACGTTGTCTTTCATCTTCAGTCTAGCATACCTGCCTGTTCCTTGTTTCTCCCTGTGTTGGATATCCTCTGTCTGATTTTTTTTTTTCTTTATATTTACTGAATTTTGATTTACTCAGACTATCTTTCTGCCTGCCTTTTTCTGTGGATATGTTTGCTTCATCTTTTGGACTGCTCTCCAGTTTTTGTCTCTCGCCTGCCTGATTCAACTTTGTTTCAAATTTAGTTTATCCTATTGTGAGTAAAAATAAATGAGATTTAACTGAGATAAAGTCTGCGCTTGGGTCCTATTCACCTTGCTGAACGCTCTGCCCGCTTGGTCGATAACATTGCAGAGCTGGATGGAAGAATCTCCACGTTGTACCAGATTCAGGAAGCTGGAAATGTTCTGGATTTTCATCTCTTTCGATCCAGCACAAATGGACACAACCTGTGTCCGTGAGCCTGATTCCACTGCTCCCTGTCCTGCTGGTGGGGCTGTTGAAGCTGCCTCTCCTCCAAAGTCTGGTGTAATCCTACACTGTCTTGCTGTTGATGCCCCCACTCCAGTAACTGTTCTTCATGACTCATGGTTACGGCTTGAGGCTAAGCCTAAAGACCTGGTGAGCTCCACTCCATCACACCACAAGTCCTGAAAGCTGGTTGATGCTCACATCAAGAGAGGAAGGTGCTCCCTTCCTCTGGCTGCAGATTCCCGGCTTCCTTCTCTTCTTCCCTGGCGTCCCATGGGTCCCACAGTTCACTGTCTCTATCTTCGTCAAGGCCATGTCAGGTTGCCACACACATTGCAAGCACCTGGTCAGCTTCTGCCCCCATTGAGGAAACCAAGGGCCATATCATCAGCTAGGATCCACTTACCCCTGTTTTGGTCTCCAGCAAATGTGGATCAATTCGCAGCCCCTTCATCATCATGATGTGCTCCCGTTGGACTGATGATCGGAGAGAGTCCCATTGCCAAGGCACCCCTAGCTGCCTCCCCTCCTTCTTTTCTCATCGTTGGCTCATCCACGGATTGGCATGTGTCCTTAGCATGTGATACCTCGGTGCCCAGGTATCTCACATAAACTCACTCCTCCCAAACGTTGTCATCAGCATCCCGGTACATCTATTCTACAATAATGTCAAACTACATCAGTTGGAGACACTTAAATATGAATAATGTCCCGCTTGTGGAAAACAATTTGTTGTGTCTGGGCCACTGCCATCTCCTCAGTTTGGTGACATCAAGTTCAGCCGTGTTCCAGGCTCTAAAGCTGATGAAACACGGGCCAACTTTTTGAGCAATGTTGCTGGGCAATGTTGCTAATGGCAAGTCCAACTATGTTTTGAACGGATAGCGGAGTGGTGAGATAAGGGGATTATGGTAGTAATCTTTACTCATTTACCATTGACGGCAACGTTGCCCTGCACGATTGCTCTAAAAGTTGCTCTGTATATCATCAGCTTCAGGCTACTGTGTAGGGAATCCCCATTGTTGACTATTTTTAATGTGTTCTGGAACAGATCAAATTAATTTGCCTGTGGCTTACATCTCAACAGAGAACAGTTTCTAGCCAACAATATGCATTTAAAAGAGACCTATTCTGCTTATTTCCAGCTCTATATTTATTTTCTGGAATTGTACTTGTAGCTTTGTATGATTCACAGTTTAAAAAATCATGCTACCAGTTCTTCCTCTCTCTGAATGAAGCATGCCGAGTGGCTTTTGAAAGCACAATATCTGTAGGTACCAGATATGCTTGGGCCGCACTGATTACTGTCAGGAGTTGGTAGCAACACTTATCAAGTAACACAAATGGGGGAAAAGGTAGGGTTTTTTATCAAAGGTAATGTTCCTTTTTATTTTTTAAAAGATATTTTTGTTTCTTTAATGAGATAGTATGGCTGGAGACAGACAGGAAAGATTGAGAGGCGGCGACATGCAGCAAAGGACCACAGGTCTGACTCCAAACCCCGGCCGGTGACAAGCACTGAGCACATGGGGCACCCGTTCCACCAACTGAGGTAAACAGTGCCCCTTTATGTTCCTTTTTAAACTGTACTTTTACTCTTTCAGTATTTTTTGGCCAGTAATTCTACTTCGTATTTGCATGTTGCCATTCTTGCCTTTGTTACAACCTCAGGTACAAAGCAAAGTGCACTTATCCAGATATTAATGAGCTGGGCAGATGCAAAAATTTGAAAATCTGGCTAATACCTTTTAAATTTAACATTTTGTAGTGGATTGCCTGTATGTTTGGGGTGCCAGACAGAGCCTTGTCCAACATTGTTAATGTCTTATTCAGGACAATCCCCCACCTGGATACGTGACTCAGCTCTCAAAATCTGGTCATGAACCCACTCATTTGCAATAATCCAAACACTGCATGCACACAAAAAAACACATCAATAATCAGAGTTGCAAATATAAATCTGTATATTTAATATAGCAAACACACCAAACACAAACACAAAGAAAAAATGCCTTTCAATAATCAATAAGTCAAAACTAAAATACCATTAAATTTAAACCCGAACAAACCCTCTTCACAACAAGTCAAAACAAAAGATCTCTAGAGGTTTCAGTTCTGTTTTCCCTTGCTAGAGAGAGTACTCTTCCCCAAAAGAAAAGAAAATAGGATCTCTGCAAGTCAAATCAAAGCAAACTCTCCCACGCTGTCAGAGTTACCTTGTGACCAAGGTCCAGGTGCCCACCGGATTTAAGTGCCTGGTGAGGTTTAAGTGCCTTTGGAGTACTTTGCAGCAATGAAGACGCCACTCCTGCCGTCGACCGTGGACTGTACACGGGGCCAGGAATAGGCCGTGGACAAGCAATTCTTTTTCACACTGATGGACATTTTGAAAACCCATAACCTTTTTTAAAGGTAAAAGGAGCAGAAAACTCTGGTGAATGTCTGAATGCTAGTGGTTAGTAATAGAGGTGTGACTGGGGTGTGAAGTGAATGTTTTTGGTCAATGAAAAATCATTTCAGTTTGATTGTTCTACTGATGTAACTGAAATCCAGTGCACACTGTGCCACTGGTGGCCATGCTGGAAAGCAACCTGCATCTCCCTTTCACAAACCGGCAGAAATACTTTTTTCATTAATGGTGTATTTAAACCTATTTAGTCCAATACAGAAGATATGTAGGCTAAACAATGTATACGCATCGAAGTCAGGTGATCACTGGATTGATTGTGATATATTAACAGAATCCTCTCGTTGTGCAGACTATGCCATGATTACGATTTATTTAACAGAAATTATGAAAATATATTTTCTTTAAATTGCATTGTTGCTATTGTATAAGTTTTCCAGCGATGCCCAATGATGACTTCTTTCAATAGAAAGTCACTAGTGAAACTGATCTGTACTTTCACTCCACAGGGCACCAGTTATTTATTTAGGAAACATTCATTTTTGAGAAGCAGTCCTGTTGGGCTTCACAGGTGATGCACAGGTCTCCCTCTATACGTAGACAGACACAGGCATACTACTAGGTTAGGCAGCAAGCTAGTATGATATTTTAGTGATCTTATCAACACCTTCATGTTGATTTAAAAAAGTAAATAAATAAACAGAAATATCTAAATTTGAGATAATCAACATCGAAAGCAAATTTCATTTAAAAAACACATAGTAACTTGTGCTTTGAGTAGTTTATTTACGAAGTACTATACTCTATACTTTTACTTCAGTAGGTTTTGTGGTGAAACTAGATCATATTTTATAGGGTTCCCAGATGGACAGACACCCCCTCCTGGCTCAGACTTTATCAACCCTAAACTCATGTAATTCCTGTTTGTGAGCCTCTTAGACTTCTTGGCAGAACTCAAAGAACAGTAAGCCCCTTAATGGTAGGAACATTAACTTTAATAATCTTATTTATGTTACCCCAGAGTCCCCTCCTGCTGTTGTTTAGGCAAAATGCGGCACACTTTCTCAAATTCAGGAAAGGTTTGGAATTACTACATTTAAATATCAGAAGTTCGCTCCAAGCATCAGAAATTAGATCATGTTAATATATTAGTTTCCCAAGCCGACCCAGATGTCTTTGATCTTGCTGATTCATGGTTAAAGAAGAATGTAAGCTAAGAATCACAGCTAATGAGCCCACTATACCTAATCTAAAAACCCTCTGAACTCAACACTAATTGACTTAATCCTATCAAATATAAGTCATACAATTGTTTTTGCTGGTGTATCTGATCTTGGAATTAGTAGTCAGTGGTTGGTGGCCTCTATCAGGACTACATGTTTAAAGAGATGTGTTTAAAAAAAAGTTTTTACATTATCTCTATCATGGTGATATTCATCTCACATCTGAAATTCCAGAACTGAGTTGACTATTTCATCAAAACCTTCTGCTCAGTTATTAAAAAGCAAAGTAAAAAATAGATTAAACCCATGGTTTACCAATGATCTATCAGACTTGGTAATAGAAAGAAATAAAGCTTGGTCCATTGCTAGACACTCAGGGGGGGGGGGAATTCCATTGGACCGCTTTCAGAAAACTCAAGAACAGATGCACATCCATGGTGAGGAAAGCCAAATCTGAATACTGTCTGTCTTGAGTCTCCAGCTCTTATTCAAATCTTGCAAATTTTTGGAAAGCTGTAAATTCTAATAAAAATAACAACTCTTCCTCAGTTTCTACTCAGATCATGGTCAATAATATCAGACATAAAGAGATTAGAAGGTAAGTTTACTGGATAGTACGATTCCGATGCCTTTTTTTCTTTGGCTCACGTTATCTCAGAGCAAACAAGTCATATTGTCATTTTTGTTACCTCTGGTATAGTTCCCAGAGTATGGAAAAGGTTCATCTTATACCTCTTCAAAAATCTTAACTTAAATCTGTAGAGCAATGTCTTAACTGCCTTCCTTGGCAAAGGTCCTGGAATCCTTAGTAAATGAACGATTTCTGTCCACAGTTTCAATCTGGAGCCCATCTCAATCAGATTTTAGAGTGGCCCAGTATTGTTATTGCTGTCCCTAAAGTTGTAAATAACATTGTATCTGCTTTAGATTAAAAAGCACTGTACTGTACATTTTGTTGATTTATCCAAATTGCTTGATACTGTAGGCCATTACCTCCTCTTGCACAGGCTGCATAATATTAGATTTGATATGAATGCATGTAATTGGTTCAGGAACTACCTATCAAAGAGACAAAAAATCTGTTAAACCTGGAAGCCACCATTCAGATTATTTATCAGAAAGAAATGGTATTCAGCTGGGTGTAGTTTTAGGTCCAATTCTTTTCACTATTTATATCAACAATATTGTTTCATCTTTGGCAAACTTTCGTGCTCCTCTGTACACAGATAACACAGTACTGCATTATGTTATTGATTCGGTACATCTAGCAGTTGAAAATTTACAGCGTGTGTGCAAGATGCTCTTCAAGACCTGAGACTGCTGCTATTTTCCAGAGCCAGAGCAATAAACTTTAATGATCTTAATATTTCTACTGTGAACCGACTTATAATCGAGTCACAGTATATAACAATTTCGGCATCTGGACTCTACCACTTTGCTTTGAGATTTATGATCATCATAGCCTATAGTACACATCATTATCATAAACAACTTTCTTGTCACAATTATACACAATCCAATGCATACACAATCTATCCTCTGCATTTACCCATCCTAATTAGGAGCAGTGCCTGCCATTGTGCACCACCCGGGGAGTTGGCTCAGGGGCACCTTTGGCATAGGTCCGTGCTGGATTCAAAGCAGAGACTCTCTGGTCCCCAAGACATTTTAAAAACTTGACCATAAACCTCTCCAAACATCTACTTAATAGTTTTTAATACATTTTAATTATCTTAATTTATCTATCAAATGTATCATCCTTAATAAAAAAAGTGTTGTGGTATTGCCTTTCTTTGATATTATATTTCTTTGGTTTTTTTCTCTGTTTTTGTAATCTACTTGATGTCGTTGTAAATGACGTTTGCCCCTCAATGAGCCCCTTGAGTATAAATAAAGGTGGCATGCTACACAATGAATGCAGTTATGCACGTATGTTTGAAGAACTTTTAAGTGTATAAATGGTAGGAAGGTTACGTTGTACTAGTTGCGATGGTGGCTGAAGCTCTTCTAGCTTGATTGTAATGCGAGAGAGGGCTTTGCTGTCGATGGTAAAGTTTCGGGGACCATTCTGCTGCCAACCATCTTTCCCTATAGAACCCCCAAAAACCTGCAGAATGAGTGGCAGCAGTGTACAATTTGTATCGGGGGGCGATATGGTTGTTCATGGTAGAAGAAGTTGATCCCAACCTGGCTGGCGAGGATTGAGCTGAACGTGTGGGACGAGGGGGAACTGAAGATCAGATGGCTGATTTGGTTTCAAAGAAAGAAGACTGGAGTTAAATATATAGAAATAACTGGTGCTTCAGGGGCTGTGAATGAAAGCGGTGTGCCAGTATCCCAGTGCCAAAGGTTCCAGCTGACAAATGCTGCTGGACTGGTAAAGCTGAGATGCTAAAGATCCTGACATCCCAGTGCCAGAATCCGTGACTATAGTGAGCTGCAGAGATTGCTGGTTGTGGGCTGTGGGGGGTTTTGGCATCCTGGTGCCAAAAGCTCCTTCTCGCTTGAAACGACTGTTTGCTCGAAACAACTGTTCACTCAACCTTCTGACGCAGTCAGATTAGCAATGACTGGGACTGAGCAGCCCCTTTTAGTCTGAAATGACTTTAGTTTAAGACGGCTCAGGTATATTGGGACTAGAGAGCAATTAATTAAACAAGCAGAGAACAGCACAAAGTCCCTGTTCTTTCATCTGTTTCCGATGACGACTTCAGATCAGTCAGCGGGCATCCCGGCGCCTAAGCCCTTACTGAAATCGGCTGCTTTCAGCCCCTTTTTGAACTCGTTGCTGTGGTTGCTTGAGGTGTACGACTGGGGTGCTGCTGCTGTAGTTGCTAGAAGTAAATCGAAATGAATCGCTTGAAACAACTTTGACTCAAAACGACTGATCAAGGGAATGTTCGCTCGATGTTCGCTCTAAAACAACTTTTAGGTAGAACCAACTTTAGCTTGAAACAACTTTGGTTTAAAACGCCTGTTTGCTTTTGCTTTGGTACTGACTTCTGCTGTATTGGGCTGTAGGATATATATGAACTGTCTATTTAACAACGGCGTTGCGTCACCCGGAAGAGAGCTGGTGTTGACAAAACTGAAGTAATGACATGCTGACTTGCTGTATTGTCACTTCTGTAAACGCGATTCTTTCATCTTTAACAGTTTTCTAAAGAGTGGCTATAGTCCATTTTGAAATCATTTAGGAAGAGTGTTTGACACGGGACCGTGCTGGAGCGAGGTAATGCTGTGATCAGCTGTCTGTCCTGACGCGGAGGGTTCGTCGGGTGAAATGTGTCACGATCGGTGGTGTGGAGCAGGGTGGAGCAGGTTGGAGGACCCAAAAGCAGGACACAGAGCGGAGCAGGTATGGTTCAGTGGTTTAATAAACAACGGCTGTCCAACAGAAATCCAAAAGGCTGACGACACGAGACAAACTGCAACACTGGGTGACAACATACAATGACCCGACAAAGACAAGACAGAAACACCAGGTATATATACACACAGGGACTAACGAGCAGGGCGGGAGCAACACAGGTGAAAGACATGAGGCTAATGAGACACAGGCAGGGAGAGAGAGAGCGAGTGTGGGGGAAAACAGAGACAGAAATGCAGAGTGTGACAGTACCCCTCCCTCAAAAGGACGGCCCCTGACGTCCTAAAATGAAACATCACAAACAAAAAAAACACAAACAGGTCAAGCCGGCCCAGGGTGGGCAGAGGGAGGCCAGGCGGAGGGCCAGAAAAACAAAACCAAAAGTCCCAAAGGGCCAACTACCGGCAGGGAAAGGCAGTTCAGGAGGCCGACCAAGGCGGCCAGAGGTGAACAAAAGTTCAGGGGGCAGACCCGGAGGTCGACACAGTAGACCAGGAGGGCAAGAGCCAAACCCGGGTGGGCGGAGGGAGGACAGGAGGAGGGCCAGAAAAACAAAAACAAGAGTCTCAAAGGGCCAACTACTGGCAGGGCAAGGCAGTTCAGGAGGCCGTCCAAGGCGGCCAGAGGGGAACAAAAGTTCAGGGGGTCGTCCTGGAGGGTGACCCGTGAGGCCGGGCAAATCAGGGGGAGAACAGAGTTCAGGAGGCCGTCCCGGAGGACGACCCAACAGGCTGGGCAGAACAGGGGGGCCACAGAATTCGGGAGGTTGCCTGGGAGGACGACCCAACTGGGCGGGAGGACCAGAGGGACCACAGAGTTCAGGTGGCCGTCCCGGAGTACGGCCCTGGAGGCCGGACTGTTCAGGGGGACGACAGGAAGGCCAACAAAGAGGCTGGAAACCCACTGGAAGCCAAGCGGGAGGCCAACGGCAAGACCTCTCCAGAGGTCGGCACCCAAAGCTCTGGTGCTCTGGAGCCGCAGCTGGGCTGAGGTCCGAGAACTGAGCAGCTTGGCTGAGGACCACCGGCGAGACGGCTGGGCTGAGGACCATGGACCGGACACGAGGAGCTGGAGTCGGTCTGAACACCGACTGAGCAGCTGGGCTGGGGACCATGGACCAAACACGAGGAGCTGGAGTCGGTCTGAACACCGACTGAGCAGCTGGGCTGGGGACCATGGACCGGACACGAGGAGCTGGAGTCGGTCTGACCGCCGACTGGACAGCTGGGCTGGGGACCATGGACCGAACACGAGGAGCTGGAGTCGGTCTGAACACCGACTGGACAGCTGGGCTGGGGACCATGGAACGGACACGAGGAGCTGGAGTCGGTCTGAACACCGACTGGACAGCTGGGCTGGGGACCATGGAACGGACACGAGGTGCTGGAGTCGGTCTGACCACCGACTGGATAGCTGAGCTGAGGTCCACGGACTGAGCAGCTGGGCTGAGGACCATGGGCCGGACACGTGGTGCTGGAGTCGGTCTGACCACCGACTGGACAGCTGGGCTGGGGACCATGGAACGGACACGAGGAGCTGGAGTCGTTCGGTCCACCAACGGAGCTGGTGCCGGTCGGACCACCGACGAGGGAACAGGAGTCGGCTGGGCCACCGGCGAAGCAGGTGCCAGTCGGACCACCGACAGAGCACTAGGAACAGGAGTCGGCTGGGCCACCAACGAAGCTGGTGTTGGTTGGTCCACCGACGGGGATGATGCAGGTGCCAGTCTCTTGGCCGCTCGTCGTCGTGGCCTATGTCGTCCTCCAGCTGGCCTCACTGGAGGTGGATCCGACGCAGAGCTCGACGAGGTGCGAGCCTCCAGGCTAGTAGGCCCAGAACCGGAGCTGTGTAGGTCTGCTAGCAGCCCGCTAGCAGACCGGTCTCCCTCCGACCAGTGGTTGGTTGGCTGGGGACACTCCGTCTGTTCACTCTCTGGCTCCAAAGGTAAGTCCAACAGAAAGGCAGCCAGAGAGCTGGAAGTCCAAGAATCCCCAACCAACCTGGAAGTTTGAGCCAACTTGGAGGGGAATGTAGCAGGCAGATGACTAGCCGCTGCAGTGGTAGCAGGCCAGGAAACAGGCAGGGAGCTAGCCGCTGGAGCGCTAGCAGGCTGGGAAAAAGGCAGGCTTGGAGAGTGGCTGTACAGGCTGATGGTGCCAAGCCTGACTGATCGGGACGCAGGCTGGGGAACATATAGCCTGGAGCTAGCAGCGCTAGCGGAACAGGGATCAGGCTGGCGGCTAGCAGCGCTAGCGGGCCAGGGATCAGGCTGGCGACTGGCAGCACTAGCCAGGAAGGACGGGTGGATGCTTCCCTGCATGCAGCCGGCAGGCCAGGGCTCGGGGCTAGCAGGCTTAGCAGTCGCACACTGGGGGGTTATGGAACACAACTTGGAAACAGTCTCAAAAACAAATGTCTTTCTCCACCTGGAGGATGCCACAAGCAGAGCCATTTCTGGGTCGGTCCTCCACATGACAGACAGCAGATCAAAAAACTGGGATTCCTCCTCCACTAGCTCCTGTTTTGGCACTCCTAATGCCTCCCAGGTGCTAGGCAGTCTTACGCTGGGTCCATCTTTGGTCGGGTCATTCTGTCACGATCGGTGGTGTGGAGCAGGGTGGAGCAGGTTGGAGGACCCAAAAGCAGGACACAGAGCGGAGCAGGTATGGTTCAGTGGTTTAATAAACAACGGCTGTCCAACAGAAATCCAAAAGGCTGACGACACGAGACAAACTGCAACACTGGGTGACAACATACAATGACCCGACAAAGACAAGACAGAAACACCAGGTATATATACACACAGGGACTAACGAGCAGGGCGGGAGCAACACAGGTGAAAGACATGAGGCTAATGAGACACAGGCAGGGAGAGAGAGAGCGAGTGTGGGGGAAAACAGAGACAGAAATGCAGAGTGTGACAAAATGTTCCCGATTGTTGTGAAGAAGTGGAGAGTGCAGTATGCGAGAGTGACGAAGAGCAGATGGGATGTCTGGGTATTTATGGAAATGCTGGCAATGACGTGATTGATGTGTGGTGCTGCTCCTGAACTCTTCTAATTAGTTTCAATGATGTCTGGACACAGCAAGTATACTGATCACACTTATTCATCATTGCCCATGATTATTGACTTGGCTTTTCACACGCATACTTTAAAAGTGTGAATTTGGCCACTGAACTTTTTAAGTAAAAGTAATGAGGATTGATGACCCCACCCCTGCAGTGGGTAATGTCACAGAAGGCCTTCTCATAAAATGCCCATGTATTTTCAAGGTGAACTTTATTATCCCACAAGGGGAAATTCATGTGGTCACACATGTCCCATTTAACACAGAGAGGTACACAATACTCACACACACGCTGTCACGATCCTGGCCTGAGTGGTTCTGTGCTTTGAATGTTGTTTCAGTCTGTTACCTGTATGGTTTGGTTTTGGTCTGTGTTTATAGTCTTTTCGCCTTGTCTGTTCTGTGCTCTAATTCTTGTTTCTGTATGTTAAATTGTTTGGGGGTTTTGTTGTCTTGTGTTTCCTCTGTTCTGCCTTGTTTATTCTATGTTTATTTAAATGATCAGCTTTGTTCAGTTATCACCGGTTCTATCTCATTCCCATTTTCTTATCTTAGTGCTGTCTTAGGGCTCGATTTACTAACATCCCGAATAAAGAGTACTAAATTGCGTGTGCATTCTAAAATATTGCACGTGCAATTGTAGTACCTGTTATGGGTGATCAACTAAGAAGTATTGCGTAGATGACAACAGGAGCAAACGCAATGGAGGTGGGAGTATTTAAATGATGGTTAGACATATTTTAATGGTTTCTGCCATGATGGAGAGTCTGGAGGGAAAGCAGCCACCGTGTAAAATCCTTGGTTTGTTTCATTCAGTGCGTCCCAAGTATGTGCAAATCGTACCTGCCTATCCTGCCTAAGATAACACTAAGTACCTGGGACAGCACACCTGGAAAAGCTGCTTTGGGAAACCCCAGCAGAAACAGATACAGTGTGCTGGAATGACCCAGACACGAGGAAATGCCAGCAGATCGTGCTTCATCCAGCCATATAATTATAATAATAATTATAATAATAATAATAATAATAGAAGTTTAATCATGTGATAAAACAAGCCATTAATCGTAATTAACTATTGAAATTCAACGAGTAATCGCAATTAAGAAAAAAATAATCGTTTGACAGCCCTAATTATTTTCCAAAATCGTTGAGCCCTACCATGAACCTACACACCCATCGCAAAAGTTTCATCCTATTAAATACTGGTAATGTAAAATATACATTATATACAATAAATGGTACACAATCTAAATAATCTAATACATAAAATCTAGTCAATGATAAAATCTGTCATTTAATAATCTAAGTGCAGACATATCTATAAAATATCCAATGCAATGCTAGCATTATAGAAAAGACACCATCCATCCATCCATCCATCCATCCATCCATCCATCGTCAACCGCTTATCCCGCGTACAGGGGGGCTGGAGCCAATCCCGGCTGGCATCGGGCGAAAGGCGGGGTACACCCTGGACAGGTCGCCAGTCCATCGCAGGAAAAGACACCATGTACAATCTAAATAATATAATAATAATATAATAAAATATAAATGATTCTGTGCAACCCCTGTCTTGTATACTGACTGACATTCTGGCAGTCCCCCGCCCATGTGTGTTTTTTATTTTTGTTTTTGTTTGTTACACTTTGACCCTTGACCCTTGACCCTTGGCGAAAGGAGCAGTCTCCTGCTTTCCTAATATTATGGAAATGGATAACTATGACCTGGATGACTGAGAATCTTCATAGACATCTTTCCTAATATTGTTGTAGACTCACTGTTTTGGGGAGTTCTATATAAATATGTGTTTTGTTTTATAATGTGTAATAATAATAATAATAATAATAATAATAATCATATTAAAAACAATACATTACTATATAATAAATAAAATAATAATATTATTATAATAATAATATTTCACAATGCACTACACTGTAGTGGTTTGGTGGAAGATTCTCCTTTCTGGGCTGGGCAACTGTCAGGAGATAAAATATAGCACCATGAAACTTGCATTTCTTAAATTGGGAAGTTTAATTCAAGGGTCATAGTGCAAAATATAAACATAATACTAGAAAGTGTATCATAAATTATTATGTATTAAACATAGTATTAGGAATTTCTTCTGTTATGATGTTCCATGACACAGATGGATAGATTAACAATGCATAAAGTACTAGTAACGTACCAGCAACGGCAGCAATTTTCATTACACACCATAACAGGGAAGCAAGTAAGATTTATTTATATAGTAACTTTGACAGAAAAATAAGAAGCATACATAGTCACATATAGAAAGATATATTACAGCTTCTGAAAACCATCAGGAGCACAGCCAGTTGTGAGAGCCATTAATAATTTAGAGGAGGCTAGGGTAGGCAGTACCAGTGGGCAACACAACAAGAACGAGGACAGTTGGCAGGTTGGTTGGGACACATCTTACAGTAAACTAGCTAACCCTGCCACACTTACATTGATGTTGTTTAGCGACTTGGGGGCAGTGGAATAAGCAGTAAATGCCACACTGAACACACTGTCATCTTATAAAGTTGTTTTGATGAACATGTTAGCTAGTCGCTAACTGTGTCTGTCTGTTTGGGTATATCAGAGCTTTTTTTACTGAAAAGAGCTGCCTGCTCCTGGCTGAAATGAGGTTGATGAGAGAATGCTAATGCAGCTGTTTTAGCTTTATGGGCCATAAAGCTAAAACAGCATTATTGTCAATGGGCTGAAGCCTTGCTAAGAAATGTTGTACTGTAGTAATGTTATACTGAAAGGCTATGTAACATTAGTATAAACGTTATCATGTAACGAGCATGGATTAGTTCAACCTCAAGCTGATAAACTATTACTTTCCACCATGTTGTGTGAAGCTGTCTCCCTGTCTGTCTATAGCCGCTGTCACACTGCCTTTATTTCCAGGAGTATTGTGCCAATATGCGGCAGGATCTCTGTATGAAAGTGGTTGTGTTTCGGATTATGCTTGCTCATGAGTTCAAGCCTATCTTTCAAGCACGTGTACAAGCACACGCCTAAGACCGCACCGCCATTGGCCGCTGAAAGCTACATATTGCCTCAGTGTGTTCAGAATGGGAGGGTGAGGTGAGTGGTTTTCAGCTGGTTGCAAGCTGCGATTTTGCCACCAGATGCCACTAAATCCTACACGCTGCTCCTTTAAGAACAGTCTTTGAATAACTCTTGCTACTGGGCCAGCAGCTATTGAATGGTGTCTGGCCAAAATGCCAGACAAATGGACAGACAGGCTGACAGATCACAATTCTTGGGCCTTGCTGCTAGCTGGGCAAAAACTAAACCTATGCCACCTTTAAAGAAATTCTCTTAATATACAGTATGTCTTATGTTTCTAAATGCATTAGAAAGCATGAGGGGATTTTCTTAATGTTCTTTGGTCGCAATGCGCTTTTTAGTAACAGTTACAGTTTTTTTCAATTGCTAATCTGCATTGGTCAAAACTGAAGTCACATTGTCAAAACTCTTTTCTCTGTAGAGAAATGTGTGTAGTGTTTTGAATGTGGTTTTACTTTAAAACTGCAAGCAGGAAATGTGCTTGTATTTTAGCAGAGTTGGTTCAAATTGGTACATCAATTACAGGTTTTGGTCATTGTGTCTTAAGTACCTGTTTTACTGTAACAATGGAAAAACTGTGTTGCAGCCAGCGCTGTAGTAAATTACTGAATGCAATTATATAGAAAAAATAAAGGATATTGACGCAATTATCTGCATTTTTGATGCATTCTTGTTACAAATACTACAGTCAGTCAATAAAGTGAAAATATGTTATTCTTACAGTTTTTTGTCGGTTTGGTACATTTGTAGAATCATCCTTAACATTTGCAAAACTATTTGTATTTGTAAACTATGGCTAAGGTTTGGATGACAATGATTGAAAATGCACAAGGCTGAACTTTTTCTGTATGGCATAGATCAGTTCCAACAGTGCAGAGTTATACATTGCAGGGAATTGGACAGGATCCACAGTTACGCTTTTACGTCTTTTCTCAAAAGACAGAAATTGCTTTTACATATGATGTGCACAAGTGATTAGGTAATGTGGAGGTTGAACAAGTAGAATTTCTGATCTGAGAAATGTAACAAAGTGACTGAGAACAACTGTATTCTGTAATGAAATACTGATTTATATGAAAAAATCAGTCACATTTCGAAGATAAAAGTTCATTGAATGCTTCCTGTTGTTTGTGTTTTGAAGGTCAGTGTGTCATGAGTGACAATGTATGCTTTCTGAGCGAGAATCACTCAATTTTGAGACTTGTATAAAGTGTTTTGAGTGACTTTTGGAGGTGAGATTAACTGTTTGACCAAGACGCATGTTGGTAATGCAGACTGTGTGAAGAGTTTTGAGAAAGTGGCTTCAGATTTGACCACAATGAAAGCTCCACTAATGTAGACAGGAGTGTGTGTTTTTATCTCCTTTCTCCTGAAATCAACAAACATAACTCCCTTTAACTTATATTTTATTTTGAAGAGACTGGAATTCACATTTACACAAATATGTAATGAAACACTAACATACTAAAACATAATCTGCAGAACAAACACAAGACTAAACCCTAAAACCCTAAATTTACATTTAGTTTAATTAAAGTAAATGTAAATTAGAAAAGATAATGTGACAAATGTAAATGGTGATTGAAAAACACTGATTCAATTAAATTAACATTAAAAGATTAATTAACTCAAAGGTGATGGATTGATCTATCTTAAAGTTTTTCTTCACTTTCTGATATTACACGGTAAAGAATTCAACGTCCCAGCTGTCCTAACTGAAAAAAAAACTTAACGTGTCTGCTGGATGTGTAAAGAGAAAACTGTTTCTCTGACACCAAGTGGCCAAAAAATCTGTTTCATCCTCAATTAGCTCCTTTCAGCAAGCTACACAGCACCATATTTTTATTCCCTTCTGGAGTTTGTGGAGACTAAAGGAAGAGTGAATAAGTGAATATTAGACCCAAGATGGCTAGAAACATGACTCCAAAGTAACGATAATGTTGATGTATGTTAATGTAAATAAGCAACATTTTTCTAAGATGTTCACCTTTAACTTTTCAAAGTGATAATATGTCAGTAGTGTTTTCAGATGTTTCTGCTGCCCCCTAGTGGCCAATAAGGTCAGTAAATGCCGTTTCACTATTGATTAGTGATTTTATTATTGATTAATGTTAAAACATGTAAGACTTGTTTGGGAAGGTTCTAATGAGACAAAGTCTGATTAAAGATAGAAAACCCTCTTCAATCAGCATGCTGCCCAAAGGTCACACACACACACACAAGAATTAAAGTCTTGCTCAAAGCTCCCATCCTAAAGTTTATTTCACATTAACAATAAATTACATTTTAGTCCTTCACATCTCCACTGACAGCTGTGCAGCGGGTGTAGGCGCATGCATGTGTGTTTTTCATTTTCAGGCTATGATCTCTTCGGTCTCTTCACCGGGCCATCAAGAAAATAAGTTTGGTTCGGAATTGATTCATGCGGTTAAACAAAGGTTACATGGAAAACTAATTAGGGTTTTGAATTTTTATACATGTTTCCATGTGGCTGTTTTGTCAGTGTCTATGTACTGTAGTGTTTCTTCATCTAGGTAACTCACACAGCATTAGATATGAGAGCAAGGAGAATGAAACACTTTGAACACACGCTGACAGGTAAGGCTCTGTTAAATATTAGCTGTTGGTTATTGGCCATGAATCATGACCAAGTCAGACCTGTGCTGTCAGCCGATGTATGTGCTTCCAATGTTAACCAGCCAAGTAGAAGAATTCAAATTAATGACAATGATCATCAGAAAATACAGTATTACAAAACCACAGAGTGCGCACTTCAACACAAAGGAAAGTGTGTCCGAGTGAGTTTTCTTGTAAGTTTGCTAACATCAACTAGAGCTTTATAGCTAGCGACGAGTAACCGACTAAGGATTTACATAGTGAAATCAGGTTTATCAAGTGATGCCCATAGTCGACTGATAGTCAAATCATGTGTGTGTTTGTGCGACGGTAGCTGTGCTCTGATCTTGAGAAGCTGCAGAGCTGCAGTCTCTTGTCTTTGGTGTAATTTACACTGTACATTTCCTGCTAAACTGAGGCTTATTGTTGACCATTTTCTCTCTGTATGCCTGCCGTTCACCGGTCTTGTGCAGAGTTTTGCGTGCGTGCCGTGCGGCCGACAACTGCATTTCAAGTACTCTTTGAAAACAGTATAACATTGTTTGTGTGGTTCCTCAATGGTGATAAATGATCCGAACGTCCCACGAGGTGCCGACAACTCAGCACACCACTGCTGGAGCTGGTGCGCTGCCTGTCTCTCTGCCTGTCTCTCTGCCTGTCCACAGACACACAGATGCTACGCCCACACATGTGCAATGACGCACCCTTCTTAAAGGTTAGTGTTACAATTTTGGATTTATTCACACACAAGAAGATTTATTAAAAGCTTTCTTTTCACATTGTTATTTACAGCAGTATATGTTGACATTTATATTGTAATAGGTAGTATATTAACCTCTTGGGAGAAAACATGTACAATCTGACATTGAGCAAAATGGTATGATCCTCATTTCATAATGCCGCTGCGAGGATTCGATGGTGAGACTGACAGTCGAATCTCATTGAATCTTCTACTATTCGGGGTCAGCCCTAAGAGCAACATTATTTAAAATTTCTACCATAAATTAACAGCTGGTGGAGAGCGGTGCAGATGTCTTGCTGGAGCCGGGCCAGCGGGCATACACCGAGCTCTGCAGCCTATGAGGACATAACTTTAGCTAATGGCAGATGCAAAAAGACCGAAGAGGACATTGATGGAGGAAGCTAAGGAGAGAAAAAGACCAAGCAAGAGGCTCTTCATGCTCACCCTGATCCTGATCCTGCAGGACCTTCAGCACTTCAATACCGCTGAGCCACAACTGGTTGAAGGGAGACGAGAAAGGTGAAGGACTAGAGCCAGGGGCCCGTACCACGCATGCACGCATAGGGGTAAATGCAATAGTGATAGCCTTAGAGGACTACACCTATGCTCATAGAATCTGGAGTTACAGTACGTTACTACCGTTGTGTGCCCGTTCTAGCAGCTATCACGCCCACTGATAGGCCTGCTTGTCTGCAATCTGCTGTTTTGTACCTCCTGTGTCAGCTGTTAGCTAAAGACCTATACTTTGTTGAAGCAGAAACATCGCCTTACTGAGAGTGTTTATTTTGTGTTATGTGGCACACTTTAAGTTGATTGTGTTAACCATGTGTCTGTCGAGTTTGGCTGGGGTTCAAAGTGAATACTGATACCACTCTACATGGTAAGGATATGTTGTTTGTTAGTACATTAGGTTTAGGGCTGCTGCGCTCCCTGAGTTTTGCTTTAAGTCACCCACGCTAGAGAGGTTTTTGCTTCCTTTTGGTTTTTGCATTAGTTAGTATGACCTGTTTTGGAGGGATCTCTTTTTGTTATCATGTGTTTATGTTTTCGCAGCTCCCACTTGCCCAATTTCTGTTTTTTAAACCTTGTAAAAACTCTCTTGTTAATAAATAACGTTTTCACCATACCAAAAACATCTTGTTTATACATCCCTTAACCCTAATGAGCTGGAATATAACAATCGTAACATTGAAACATTTAAATTTGAATTACATTCAACCTATATGATGACATACTGAGACTAAGGTCCCTATCTGCTTATGTATAGAAAGACAAATAAATAAGTCTTGACCACAGTCTGTGTAGTGAATATTGTATAACATGTTGGTAGGATGATGGTAAGCACAGCAAAGATGAAATAAAATTAAAAAAAACTTTAAAGTCTCACAGTCATCAAAGTTGGGTATTAAATTTGCTCTGTATTTCTTTTCTCAAAATGTAAAATGAAGTGCTGTGAACACACTCCCAAAAGACACAACACGAATGTGAGATATAGTGTTCTGCCAGTGGGGTGAGATTATTTTTCCTGTTCCCAAATAATTTTCAATTGTGTGTCATTTTAGTACCTGGCAGTTTCAATGTACTGGCACCAATTACTACAAATTCCTGAAATTAGAACAATAAAAAAGTAGAACTATAGATCACATTACTGCCTAAATTTTGTCTCTGGCTTATATGAGAATTTACATGAATAATCATACAGAGCACAAAGTTATGACTGATACTTAAGTTTCTACAACGTCATGCAAAATATATTTAAAAGGCCAGATACAGATTTAAATCACTTTAATTTAAATCACTTTAAAGGATAATGCTACTTGCCAGGCAGTGGTTTAAAATAACATACAGGGCAGTGTTGGTGGGGAGTGTCAGTACCAGTGAGATTATGAAATACAATTCATGGAGGCCAGTTTGAGTGAAAGTAAGAAGACGATGGAGATGCGAGAGGAAGAGCAGGTACTGTCCACTGTGCCCAGAGTAGGATTAGCAATATGTATCTGTGCTGTTCAACACAAACAAAAACTGCAAAAACGAAGGTAAGGTAAGAGATACGACCCTGCTAGCTAATAAGAGTTAATGATACTGTAGACATACAGACGGGGGACAAATGAAAGTAAAAACTGCATGTAAGAAAATGACATGAATGAAATGCTACAGCCTTTACAGTCACCAGATATTCATAAAAATGGACTTCAATAAGGATTCGGCTATTCTAAAAACACCATTCAGCTAAGTAAGAACTAAAACTATGTCACCACATCTTCATGAGATATACTGTAAATGCAGCCTATGGGTGATTACTGCAGTATTTAATGATAAAATTAACTACATATCAACGTTCTGTCATCAGGCTTGTAATGGAAATTTGTCCTTTAATGAGTCTTCTGAAATAAAGAGTCCAATCCAGACGTCTTTTAAGGGTTTTATTCTTTGCAAAGGGTCAGACAGACATACAGAGTGCAAAACAGTCTGCAGAGTGTAAGACAAAGAGCCAGTGAAGAAGCAGGTGACTTTATACTGTAAGGGTATTACGCAGCTATCCAAGGGAGGAAGGGAGTAGGGACCAGCTGTCCTGAGATGAAGGCCTATCAAGGACAGTCTGATAAGAAAACTCTCTAACGAGCATCTTTCCCATGGAAAACTTCACCTAGCTGTAACATAATAAAATAATCAAATACCACACAGTGAAACACTGGTCTATTCTGATGAAGCATGCAGGGTGAAACAGTAAACACAGTAAAATATCAAATTCCCATCACATACTCTGGCTGATAACCAGGGATATAACACAAACTGGTGGGAACTCACTCATGTCCTCTTTGCATGTTTTGATTCAAGGACACTTGAAAAAACACCAAGCATGGGTGTCACAAAAACAATTTTTTTCAAATACATTACAAACCATTAGGGCTGGATAATAAAACAATAACAGTAATTATTGCAACATAATTTTTTTCAATAACAATATAACAAATGTTCAATAAATATTCAATAAATGTTTGATTTTCTTCACTTGAATCATACACGAATTAAGATTTAATTTTTCTTATTAAGATGGTGATTCTATTGAGGAAAAAGGACTGAAAAAGGTTTTACTTAATTTTACTTAAAGATATCTGTTGACAAAGATTTTATCATAAATATTTTGAATGTTCTATCTCAGATTTGTGATGTGATCCACTGTTTGGCATCAAGCGTTGACCATAAAGTTTAAACCACAATTAACCATCAGGCTTCGTCAACTTTCACTCAGGAGCAAAAATCAGCCTTTAATCTAAAAGAAAACACTATTTGATACTTATTGTGATAATTATCGATATCAAAAGATATGATAACATTTTTGGCCATATTGTCCAGCCCTACAAACCATCAAATCACAAAAGGTAACAATAATAATTACTAATGCCCATGTTGATAATACATAGATGAATTAAGTCAAAGTCTCTATGATAATATTATATAAATAAAGCTCTAGTCTTCAATTAAAGCAGGTAGCCATAACACACAGACAAAAAAAGCCTGTCTATATTTATTTATACATATACAGTATATATTTTTATAAACTTCTGTTTGATAGTAGGGGGTGCTGCAGCATGGCAAGGGGTAAAATGACAGGTGGAGCCCCCTGTGTCAGCCTCACTGAAATCAATGAGAAGGCTGTATTTTTATTTTTATTTTTTGCCCTGAGGTGATGTTAATCTGAATGTGGCCTTATGCTCCATAATTTATGATGCTGAGCTGCAGTAACAACAGAGTGAATCCGTCAGGCTTAACCCCGCCCTTGAAAAGGTTTGGCTGAAAGGAACAGTCAGCGCAGCAGCAGAACACACATTCATCTGAGCTATGAAATTATTTCCAAAATAATTTTAATTTACCGCTTGCACTTGTATTTTTATATATCCCCCATTAATCTGCAGCCCCTCAGCTAAACACACTTCACACCATCACCCCTTCTGCTCTCTCTAACCTTCAATCTGTCCCAGACTACGCTACACATACAGTGCACAGAACTGACCACACCAACAACATTTTAATGCTTATAAACCTGTTATCAATATTTGATTAAAGCTTGTAAAATCTATTGAAACACAACACAATTAGTGTGAACAGTTCTTCTGTAGTTTTTTTTAAATCAAGTTTTGTGTTGTTATTTAATGTGAAGAGACCCCTAGGCAATAAAGAAGATGAAGAGGAATGAAAGACTTAAGAGGCAATTCCTTCACATTGGCACGAAGGGAAACAAAGGCAATGATGATGAATTCAGTCCAAAAGTCCAATGATGACCATAGATGCAATTACCAATCAGAAGAGAATTTCAAATCGGCGTTTTCCTGACTAATCAGACCTTAACACTTTGGGATTTTCTCGTCATGACTTCCAGCATGCCTTGCTTTTTAATTTATTATACTGTAGGCTATCACATCCTCAAACATTTGGTTAGTTTAAGGTTTTACAGGCTACAGGAGAAAGCTCGCCAACAATTCTAAATAAAAGTTTTCTACAAACTATAGACAAATGATCCCTGTCAATTAGATAATGGCTAAATCTAAACACTTATAATATGGATGGGTGACAGTGAATGCACGCAAATAATTTGATCTAGCAAATACATGACCCTGCACAGTCACATCAGTATCACTGTCACCTCACACTTTTCATTTTTGGCAGGTCATTTCTCGCACATCTGTTGATCAAAAATGTAACTATTTTTGCGTGTTTTCTTTCATACGTGCATAAGACCTCACAACATTGGATAGCTGTCACCTGTATGAGCTGTAATTTTCACATTACTGGCCCTCAAGCCAATCTACAGGATGGGAATCGGGCCAATCCAGGCGTAGATGTGGTGGACTGGTATCAGCCCGATCCATAGCAGATCCTTCGCTTTTCTTTTGTTTTCCTTTGGGTGTGCCTGTACACCTGTTTTCTGCCGTGTGAAAGCACTGGACCTGCACCGTTGTGGGTGAGAGATCTACAAACCACATAAGTGCAAAAAATAAACACAGACCTGCAGTTTAAATTATCCTACAACAAAAATGTCAATGTCACTGGCAACATCATAAGTGACGCACACTCTTCAGTGATGCTCTTGCTTCCAGACTGTATTTGCATTTTAGTCATTTGTTCATCTTTGAGATAAAATGACCAAAATGTCCTGCAACAAATCCACATTCCTCTCAACAGACGTTATACGAAATACTACAGTGGAGCGAAGAGATCTTTTTTTTTTGCTTTAGCAGCGGGCGGGCGTGTGTGTGAGGCAAGCACCACCACGACAGTTTCACGGGAACGCAGCCGCTTGTTGCTACACTTTGTGCTCGACCACTTCACCTCACTCTAACAGGGAAACTTGCGACCGATTGAACACAGACTGTTTCTGCTGCTCCCTGATAAAATAAAAATGATACCTGTTCAGAAAAACTCCAAGAAAACTGGACTCTGATGGTAACTTGTTTTAACATGCTAGATAAAAGGTAACGCCCTGGCAGCGGCAAATATCTTTGATATTTGATTTGATTACATTAATGTTTAAGCTTAAAGAGACAGGAGCATCTACAGCTTGTTTCAGATAGAGGCTGAAATGAAGGCCTACATGAAGAGTCAGTTTAAGACAGAGATTTCTTTTTTTGAATCATGCAAAGCTGCATACATCTGCGTAAAAGCAGTATAATAGGTCTCCTTTAAGAAGGCAAGTTCCTGTTAGCTAGAGCATGCACAAGCTTAGCAAAGCTGCATAGCTACCTTCCTAGTCGGCTAACTAGCTCAGTGGGGTTGTAAGCTTGGTTCATTAATTACATTTTTTTATTTATTTAATATGAAACCGTTGGGGTTTCATAATGAGAGATAATATTATGTATATTTGAGTGCACAAGCGCTGCAAAAACGAAACTATTTTGATGTTCAGTCTTGAATGAGTCAACCTAAGCCATTCAAAGATTTATGTGCAGAGAGATAATTCAATTTGTCTCCACTTAAGTTTTCCCAGTACAGTTTCACAAAGTATCATTGTCCTTTACCAGCAGCCCATTCGGCTTGTAAAAGACTGATTCAGCAGTGACAAAGACGTTCGGCACGCACTGATCCATGACCGAGGTCTCTGCTCACATGACCTTTCTGAGAGTTGACACGCCACACAATCGAGAGGGGGAAAATCGTTTTTTGTCCACTGTGGATTCAGCTGGTAACACTTCACTGTCAGCTGAACGAGACAAAATAAAATACAAAGAGATTCTTAAGATAGAAAAGGAGTTGAATAACAATATTTTATTCCATCTGAATCTTTGATCAGGGCCCTTATTTATCAAGCTTCTCAAAGAGCCATTTTAGTCTCAAGTGCTGAGAATTCATGAAATTTACTCCAACTTTTAAACTTATAAATAAAAGCAAGTTATCAAATTTCTCAAAGCTAAGAATCACTCTTACTCTCCCAGTTATTTAAGACGGCTCGAGAGGTCTCTCAAGTGGTTAGGAGCTGCCAGTAGGAGCTTGTGATGGCGCTGTGGCGACAGAGACAAGCACAAATCTTTCAGAAGAGGAAGAATGTTTCTGAATTATTTGACGCTGCGCAGTTAATAAGATAGGGTCGGACAGCGCAGGCATAATCTTGAGTCATCTCACCACTGACTTTACGCAGTAATGCGTTTTCAGTTAAATTGAAGGTTGTGATGACGCTTCGTTTATTTGCCACAGGACAAACGCAGCAATGCTGATGATTTTGGCCGTCACACAACCACTAATAAGTCATGGAAACAATTAAAAATAGCACTTAGGCTACAGCTCCACACACTGTCACACGTTTCATCGACTTCCCAACAACACCCCCCCTAATCCGACAGAAGCAAACACAAGAGTTAATGCAAATAGCCGACTTCACATGAGTACTGATGGGACTCATATAAAGATGAAGTTTTTTATCTTTCATTTATTAATGTGTATATCATAATGTATTATCTTGAACATTCTTTATTGTTAAATGTGTGTTAAATATAAACTCCTGTTAAGAATTTCACCATTCAATTTGAATTTATCTGAGAATATTCTTAAATAAGGAAATCTATTTAGTGATTGGTCCTTTCTGAAAAATCCTGTCTGCGGCACATCAGCGTGTTGTAAATCAGCACTGACACTGACACTTAGGATTTAGTCCTACACTTCACTCAAATTTTAAGCACAGCTTTGAGCCAAGAATTTTTTTAATCTTAAGTCAGTTCTTAGCAGTGTTCTTATGAGTACTTCTGAAAAGCTTGAAAAATACGGGCCCAGATTACTTGGTATGATGGATATTCATTTCTGTGGGTGTGTGTGGGTGTGTGTGTGTGGGGGGGGGGGTGTGTGTGTGTCCATCATGTCCTGTTCCATTGGCTGTGGTCTTCATAATTTAGCAGTGTGGGCCCCTATGCCAGTGACCTGACAATGAATAAGACATAGCTGCCAGGACCTCTCTCTCCTTCATTCACCCCCCCCCCCCCCCTCTCTCTCTCTCTCTCTTTTTCTTGCTCTCACATTTTTTATTTCTCTCTCCTTCAGCATCTTATACTTTACATTTAACTGTATACATACTATAAACACTGCCAAAAGTATCAATGCTAATTATTAACTACAGGTATTACATTTTAACCTTCTGATGATGCATGGACACCCTGTGATCCTTCCCTTAATAGATGCACTGTTTCTTTTTCTGTCTGTAATGCGTTTATAATATGTTGGTAATATGCTGTTTGCTGATGCTTTTTTTCATTCATTTTGTATAATTCTCTTAAAGTGTAGCCCAAAATCCTCTGCACAACAAACACAGCAGAATTAAAAAGAGATACATTTCAGAAAGACAGTCCATGAAAACCTCTCTAGTATACAGTTTGTGTATTTGAAGTATAAAGTATTTTAGTTGTGTTGAATCAGAGCACTATGTGTGATGTGAAAGGGATCACTCGTTGTCACAAACCCACAGATTATCACTTAGCAGTTCCTCACCGCTCTACAGAGAACTTTGGCATCTATCAGCTCCTTGTTTAAGTTTCTCAGCTTGACCGTTTTGATTCAGTCTCTGCGCTTTCATCACCTTTGCTTTGCCAGTCTACCGCAGGCAGTTGTTTTTAGGAAAAAAAAGCTTTGACAAACCCACTGCACACCACATGCCCAGCACCAAACAGCAAACAGGCAGTTAGTAACTAGCTGTAAAAGCATGTGTAGTGTTTTCCCGCAGAAGCTGCTCTGCTGGCCCTCGTCTGCCATCAGCTCACGCTATATATTTGTCTAGTTGTGCAGCAGATGTCCAGCTTATCCAGGACTCTACTGCTGCCATCAAACATCCAGGTTGTTTGTGGCTCCAAGGAGGACATTCATCCACTTAGGATATCTTGGTTGGCTGCTAATGAGCAGCCACTTCCCTGCTTTTAGACTCACTTTCAGGTTATCCATCAAGCAGATTAATCTAAACAAGATCTCAACCAGAGTATGACCAATAACTGAAGAATGCTTATCAGTAGATTTCCTCTTTTATCATCAGATAACACGTCACACTTTGCAGAGCTTATCACTGAAGATTAAGTGTTCTCTCTAAACTGACTAAATATTTTTCAGTACACACTGGTATACGTAGGGTTGATTCCTGAGGTGTATTCCAGAGTTAAGAGGGACGAGAGAGGCAACTTAAACTGTGGTTCAGTTATCATGGTAACCGGCACTTTGTGATGAAAAGTGGTGGCGAAATAAAGGCTCAGATTCGGGGCATAATGAGACTTGACAATGGTCAAAAAAAAGATTTTTTGAAGAAATATGAAATGATGACATATTCCAGCAGAAGATTTTGAGCATTAAACACTTAATTTCCTACATTAAGGAGCCAATTTATGCTCCGGTTTATGGTAGAAATGTCTTTATTTATATGAAGAGAAACTAAAAATGCAGCAGGCTGGTGACAATTTGTGTATATATATAAAAATAAAAATATAACAGAATATAATGTGGTAATCAGCTGCTTGGTTTTTTATAAGCTTAAGTTACTTTTTTTTGAACAATGCACATTTGTTTATCCTATTTTTAAATTGCATTGCGTGTTATCTTTTTGTGCACGTAACCTTTCTTAGCTTGCACAAAGAAATGTTAACTGTTTTTCAGGACATTTTTAAAATATGCTTGATGGGGGCAAAATCAGCCTTTTCACAATGTGGCGGGGACATGTCCCCAGCGTCCCCAGTGTAAATGACAGCTATGGTAACCGGGGTAACCGATTCTGTGAATCCAACCTGCTCGTTAGCAGGTTCTCTTTAACAAACCCTGAGATTCTCTGTGTCTCCTCAGAGCGTATCGTTAGAGCAGTTCCACTAAAATGTTTACTGCACATAATTTGTAATCTCCGTTTCAATTTAAAAAATGAGTATGAGGCTTAAGACACGTAGGATCAATAAATCATTCTCAATCAATTCTTATAATATTGGAGCTCATGTGCTACAGTAATAGCGAGCAGTTTCGTGGTGTAACTGCAGACTGCAGTTAGAAAGTGAGATTTTAAAATAGGCTGCGCATAGTCTGGCCATGTTTTAACAGCATTTCAGTGGCATTTTGAGCCATATTTTAGTAGCACTTAAACAGAGAGTTAATTGCTGTGTGTGTTTCTGATGTTGTGTGTTATTACTGTTTTTAATGTTGCACAACCCTTTAGGGACAAATAAAGATCTGCTTGAAAAAAGATTCAACTAGATGTTGTTATGAAAATTAAAAATTAAAATTACTTTTCAAGTGCAAATCACCAAACACATTATTACCGGATGAGATTGTGAGTTTACAATCATGTCTCTTTGTCTTTGAGCTACATGTTTTCTAAATCTTCAGCTATATTTTTAATCTCCAGTTGCTGGCCTACAGCCTAATACACAGCCAGATTCCACCACTTTATCATCCATTAAGGAAATGTTAGTTTGGTAAATAATGAATTAAAGGACAAACCTTTAAAAACTTTTTAAAAAATTAAAGATCTCGACATCCACTGGGTTAAAATGCTCTCCCTTTTATTTACCCGTTGCCGTGGAGAATCATAGTATTGGAGCTCCACTGATAATGGCTTTTGTTATTCACCATGCACAAGCTTAACTCAGAGTGAACATACTCAGAGTTAACGGAAATGACTCTGACCAGCTGTTCTGGAACTGAAAACTCATGCTTTATGAAATAAACCCCTGGTCATTATTTGGATGCTTGGTCTTAGCTCCTCACCTGCCGCTCTGCATTCTCCACATGTGAGTATTTAGTACTGATGCAGTCCCATCTGCTCTATCTGTGAGAAATAGAACAGCTGAATTATTGATTTTACTTATACAAACCACTTCCCTCAGGGTCAGGTTTATTTGTTTAACACAGAGAAACATAAGAAAATTACAGGGAAGCCTCCACCAATCAGTTTCATTTCAATCACTGCTTTGTTGCAGTATAAGAAATAGTCACTTAAACCCCAAGCGCCTCCTGTCCAAATGTTGGCGTGTCCAATGCAACAGACACTGAACCCCAACTTGCTCCGCCAGCACCTTGCATGGAAGCTCATTGCATCTGGTGTGTGTGTGTGAGAATGGGTGGATGAAAACTGTAAAGCACTTTGGATAAAAGCGCTATATAAACATTTACCATTTAATTTTGTGTATGAAAAGTTTGTTTTTTCTTCTTTTCTAACTTCTAAATCTCTTGACAAGGACCACGCCTTTGATCAACTAAACTAACCAATCAAAGCACATAGATATCCACAGTTCACAGGCTGCTAACTGGTTGTCAATCAGACTGATGGTTATACAGTGTAAAATAAAGTGTTTGCCAAGAAGTTCTCAACAACATGCCAATGGGTGCAGCCGGTAATTATTTTCCTATTGATTAATCTGACAAGTAATTTTTATTATTTTTCCTACTAATAAGTTGATTATTTAGTCTATGCAGTTCAATGTTAGCAACTAAAGAGAAATGTCCATCAAAGTGATCTTGTGTGACCTTGTCCAACCAACAGTCCAAACCCCAAAGATCTACGTTATCATATGAGACAAGGCAAAGCAGAATGTTGTCACACATGAGAAGCTGCAGTATCCTGCATTTGTTTTGGTTTAGCTTTAACTTCAAATGATTATAAATGATTATAAAAAATGTTACCGATTAATATCTTCTGCATTTAATCAGTTATTCTGGTTTATGTATGGACAGGGTGCTAGGATTGTTAATAAAATAATTGGTTTTCATAGCATACATAATGCATAGGATTTGTATGCTGTATCAGAAAGAAAAAATGCTATTTAATCTGAGTTGGATTTAAAATTAGTTTAAGCCCTAAACACATATCATTGTTATTGTTATTAACATGCATAGCTGTGTAATGTGAAAGGGTAGATTTCTTTTAGATTTGTCTTACCACTGCAGTATAAAAGAAATTATAATTTTCAATCGATATCAGTAGTCACTTTATTTCAAAACTATCATGGCATCCGTGAAGCCTGCCATAATTTGATCCAGGTAAAATCTTTCATACGGCCTCTAAACACTGGCTGAAATCTTTGTGCCAGAGCTTCATACAGACAGCTGTCTCTTCGGCTGTCTACTGCTCTTCAGCGTCTGCCTCCCTCTGTGGTGTCAGGGCCGTTTGACTTCAGGGTTCACAGCCTGAATCCCTTCTACAACAGGAAATGAATAGGATAGCACTCCTGCATTTATATTAATAACTTTATCAGTATTCACAAATCAGAGCAGCCATCTCTCATTCATTTAAAAATGTGTCATTTGCATCATGGATGTGCGCTGGATGCCGACGTCACTGGCAGCTATAGGCATTCAATCATTCAATTGATTTCTTATTTTACTTTGTTGGTTTTCTTTGACTTTACCCTCAAAAAGTTAAGTAAAAAATGTAAAGCAATTTTGGGAGCCACATGCGCACGCACATACACAAACAGAAACTGAGTTTAGTCAGTGTGAAGGAAAATAATGTGTTCAGAAACTTCTACAGTATCTCAATTTTGAAATAAACTTATTTGACCTTCAGCACTCTACAGTGGCCCCTTGTGCAGAACAGTTCCTCTCCCAGAAACCGTTCATATCTGCCGTATGTTTTAAATTCACATGGAACTTGAAAAGTGTTTTAGGGGCTACAAAATATGACACAACAATCTGGCCTACAGACCTTCAGTTGTCTAAAAGAGGGTTTTGAAACTTGCATGAGCTTAGTAAGCAGCAAACATCATGTCTGCTTTTATGTTTGTTAAAATTACAATATTTATATGTAGTAATGGATTATTATTGCAGATTCATGGTGACATTAACATATAAAGACAGACGATGCTCCCATTTTTAGATTTAATCATTTTTTAAACATTAAGTACAGTTTAAGTACAGTCTGGGACAACATCACTGGAAGTATGACTTATAAAAAAGCCCCTCTGGAATATGTTTCACATATTTAGCAGGTACTGCACACGGCAACTGTTTTTTTATTGTGCAGAACTTCATCAACCCATGAGACAAAATGGTCCTATTGAGTATTTGTAGGAAATCAAAAGTCACCACCGCATTTGAAGGCAAGAATTCATATGCTCATCCAATGACCCGACTTCCACATCTGCACTGTAGGAAATGTCACTAATGTATTCCAAGGAGACTGTCTTGCACTATGGACAATGGCATAACTATCAATTTCAATAAATTGGAAAGGAAATTAGCCCCTGCAAATTCAATTACAAATGAATGGCCACCCGGAAGATGTTGAGTGATGAGGAGTGACACATAATATGAATAACAATTTACTTTTGAAAAATAATTTTGGAAAGTTTACCTTAAAGGTTCACATTATTCTTCTGCGGTTAAATTCTGCACTCTACCTCAGTATCCTAGCTTGACTGTGCTACGTCTTAACCTCATATAGTCCAAAAACATTGAAAAAAATATCACGTCACAAATTGAAAATGTGATTCTACACTGCTCAGTGACACTACAATGCTACACACATGCACCTACAATGTCCCGCAGTAGGCTGTAAGTGTTTTTGATTTTATTGCAAATGGGCTCACACATACAAAAACCAGCTGCTTTAAATCACTTCAACTGTTGCACTGAATGATTTTCTCTGAAATAACACACATGAAGGTAAAACGTAAATCTAGTTAATGCAGTTTTATATTTACAGGTATGATTATTATGATCTTTAGACTGAACAGCTAAATTAAAAAGACATAAAAATCCATAATAGAAACTGATTACTTGTATTAAACAATGTTAGTTGACAGTAGAATTTAATGAGTGGGAAAAGCTTAAATGAATGCTTATAAAAATGTTCATAACGTTTCACTGCATGACCACATTTTGGAGATTTACCAGAGCATCTTTATAGAAAGGAAAATCCACGGGGACCCCTGAGAAACTGTTAACCTACTTTATTGTAAATTTCAGTATTTCTTAATGTGGGCTGTAATCACCCTGTGAACACATCCTGCTGCCAAGGTTGTTTCAGTCAGCATTTAGGCTGGGAACGTCTGTATAATCCTTTTCAAGGCCAAAAAGCATCATTAATCAGGACTCATATCAGGTTGTTTTGGTCGAGCTGCCCAATTGTGGTCTGAAATTTTCAAATCTGTCAATCTGACAGGTGATCAGTTGAGCAAGCTTTTATCAACAGCACCTTGTCACAGAAAATTCTTCATGGTATCTTGCTTCTTTTCTCGACAGCTGCTGGGCTGTGTTGTGCTCAGTGGGTCAAAAAACCATTTGGACCACTGACTCTTGATCTACTTATTAACTGCTTGAAATTTTGGTGGTCTTAATATTGAAGCGTATTTGCGTTAAACCACTCGAGAAATCATTCACATACTTCACAGAAACACATAAAGACAATGTAATTTATTGTCTTAATGGAAGAAACATCCTGCTGCTGCCATATAGCTAAGTCTACTGGTTATTATTGCGCTATATTTCTGGGAAGAAAGGAGTTGTGGTCAAATTGGAATAGCAACATCCAGACACAAAGAAACTAAATAAGAAAGAATATATCAAAAAGTACAAAAAATTTAATTCCTTAAAAAAAGATGATGGTATTGATAATCTCTTAATTAAATTTGATTTAAAAAAAATAAACTGATTAACTTAAAATTGCCGTTAAACTTGAGGTATCATGGTAAAATGAATTTCTGTACCTCATTTGTGATTATAATAATTACCTGTAATTACACAGCAACACTGACTGATCAATTATATCGGCTATCTCAGTCATTTTTCAGAGACCAGGCTAATATTAGTAAATGCAAAACATAATCTGTGATTAATTTGAAAATGTAATAATTACACGTCAGGGCTGAATGAATATTTACCGCCAATCAATTAATTTCCAAACAGCATTGCGTTCTGCGAGCAGGAATGCAGACGATACTATGTGATGTTTGATTTATTACAGACCACCACACTTTCATTTCAGCCAGTCTACAATCTGAACTGAAAACAGCAATTCAGTGGAGTTTATTCTCAGCTAGGGCAATACCATACTTCTGATGTAGCATTTTTTTTTTTTACGCAAAATTCAAATCCAGAGATGCAGTGTACAAATAGAAGGAAAGATAAAGTTGAATTGATTCTATCTACTGTATTTCGCCAGAAGTCAATCATAGCTGCAGATGAGCATTCATTTCATATCGGACAGTATATAGTATAAAGATACCTCATTAACATTTATTCCCAGAAGCGTGGCAAACTTTCTATCACAGAATTAATCATCCTGCACTTAGGTATGTTTCTCAAACTTTCATTTAGAATTTTAGAGCCTGAACTTGGCAGGAAGTCATGATTGCCAGCCAGTTTGATAAGAGCAGTTTGATTTTTGGATGTTTTTTCATGTAATAAGCAGCATCAAATAGATAACAGATAATAATAGATAATGACCATCTGAATGTAAAAACTTACTATTTTTCATTGATTATTTTTTAATTAGCACTGTATATGTTAGATTAAATATTACAATTGAAATATTAGTTAGATTAGTCAGAAATACAGATTCCATTAAACACATAATTGCTGAGTATAATTAAGCGTGAAATGCAAACTATTTACTGGAGTCTTCAGCAGCCACTTAATACACCTTTGTATGTGGTGCATCTTTAAACATGCAACGCTGCGTTCACTCAAGTGTCATTGAGCAAGTCATTACCTCTTTATAACTACTCAACATTCATGGACACATTTTAACATCCCCAACGCCGTCAACCTGGCTCCATTCATGCTGTCGGTGTTGGCAACCATCCACCCTGCCAATGTGCTCTTGAGCAAGAAACTGAACCCTGAAAACTACGATGCAATTTAAGTATTTGAGTCTACAAATGAAATAAATTCATTAATAAATATATTTTTTAAATCCAAATGCATTTATGAAGAAACTGGTTATCCAGTAAAGCTCAGCTTCGTGTTACACCACGTTGGTAGCGCCCTTACGCAGCACATATGACCTTCAAGCAGACTACATTTTTGTTATTCAGTTTCTAATGTCTACTCAGGGTATAATTTTGAACTCAATATATTTAATATTAAAAGCATATAAGCTTATAATTCTGCAATTAAATTGTAACTTGCTGATGATTAGATTAAAACAGTTGATGTGATGAAGACAAACCCAATCATTTATCACACCTGTTTTTGCTGCGGCATCTTGGTGGCCTAAGGGGGTTTATGATGCTGACCATGTTACTGCAACACTGGAGTCCAGCCGCTTTCACAGGGTAGTAAAGCAGAGTAGCAAACATCAGTATAAGAATACTAACAATGAAAAAGAGTCTAACGTTTGGTGCCCATCAAAGTCTGAAGATGTCTGTTAGCACACCTGTTGCTTAGCGTGCTTCCATATTTTCAAGTCGGTCAGCAGTTCTAGTCAGAAAGAAGTCAGCCAACAAGTGCAACAACTTATGTCCTTGTGCATCGACTAGTTCTGACTTTATGCATTTGTTGAATACCTGCAGGCTACTGAACCACAGTTGCGTCAAGATGCAGTAAAAGGAGAAACAGCATGCATGAATGATGAAGTTGTTTATCAAATTTGCAATTTAACAACAAATGCGGATATCAAATTGCACTTTTGTCACTTTAATTTAAATGTATCAGTTTAGACATATGAACCCAGGTCCACCTTCACATTGATAGCTTACATATCACACATAACAACGGGATAAAACTTTTGTAAGAGTGTGCATCGCCAGCTTCTTCCACAACCATCTGCCCCGTTTAAGCAAACAACCAAATCCCAAATCAGCTCAGTCTCACTCTGCAGCAGCTGACCTTCCAACCTCTGACCTGGGGGATAGCTACAGTGTTTTCCAATTGACAACAGCCAATAACAACTCAACATCCACCTTCATTCACTTCAATTAAACCACTGAGGCTTCCACATCCAGACTCTATGGACAACTTCTCACGCACGCACGCGCTTCTCGTACAAAACATTTTCTCCACGAGCCTTGTGAGCACCCAGCCGAGGCTACTTATCTCCATAAAAGTCCTTACCTTAAGCAGCGCCAGCCGTTTCGCCTCTCCGCTGCTTCTTGCTTGAAAAGGAGACCAGATGCTCTGCTGCACTCTGTGATCCGCCGCGGTCTCTTCTTCTCCTCCGCCAGCAGGCGTGTGTGTGCGTGCGCGTGTGTGCGTGCGCGCGCGCGTGTGAGAGTATGCAAGTAAAGAGCGAGGAAGAGGCAGAGGATGTGTGCGCCAGCGACTGTGTGCGTGTGTTACCGGGAGGAGCGCGAGCCTGTTGGTATCTGGATGGAGTCTGGAGGATAATGGAGAGGGAGGGTTGTGTCGTTACGAGGGCTGCTCTCTCTCTCTCTTTAACCCTTGTCGAACCAAAGATGAGACACAACTGACCAGACTAGACTTTTAGTCTGCGGGAGAGACCATTCTTTGTGTAGTTTATTATAGTAGTTATTTATTTATTTGGTTATTTAAAATGAACTGACACAGAATTCAGTGGATCAACACTTAGAATAAAAAAGATTAATATGCTTATTGTGAAAACCTTCTATAAAACAGCATTATTTCACATTCAAATAAGTCTAAAGCAGACCAAATCTATGAAGCAAAAGCCATGACCATTGATTTGAAATGTAATTTCCTCTCCTACAAATGCACATATACATCTTTCCTTCCTTTTTTGATTTCTCTTTTGTCCTCTCTTATTTACTCAGTTGTAGCTCTTTTTTCTTATTTCCTTTCTTTCTTCAGTTCATTCCATATGCTTTGTTTTAAATGCATTTCTTGAACTTTCTGTCTGTTCAGTTTTTTCCTCTTTTCATTCTCTCCTTCCCACTGCTTTCACATACAAATGTACATCTTTTAAACTGAAGTTACACAATCTGTATTTATACTGTCCTATCTTTTGAAATTTGACATAAAACATTTAAGCTGCTGTGCAATAAAACAATTCAAGTTTATTCAGATTTCAAGGTAACAACTGTGTGTGCATGTGTGTGTAAAGGCGAGGTGTGAGAGGAGACGAATGTGTGAGCTAGACATATTATATTGCTGTACATTCAGCAACATTAACTAAAAGTACTTAATACAGTGTTTTACATTGGTTAACGTGCCATTGTACTATTACAAGGTACAGGGTCGTTTATTTATCATATCACAAGGTTGTAATAAAGAAAAGAAAGTTTGTAGTCCCTTTATGCCACACACACAGAACTTAGCACATAATTAATAAAAGTATATATATATTTACACCTGGAACTTTCTCTACTGTGAATTTCTAGAATTTGCATCTGGGAGAATGTAAACAGCAGCAACAAGATGATAAAATTGTTTCATCTTTACATAAACAGTTATGTTGATAAGCAGGTGTCTGTAAAGATGGGTACAACAATGTCTGATTTCCGCTGCTTGGCCAACATGAGTCCCATTTCGTCCAGGCCAGACCGTTAGTGACCTTTAGTCCAAGCTGGGCCAACATGACTCCTATTCCAGTCCTCTTTTCTTTCCACTGAGCGCTGTGGTGCCTGGTCTGGTTGATCGGGCCGGGTGGATCGTCTAAGGTCCACGGCTCTTTAATCCAAAAACCGTGGCTTCCTTTTCCAATGTCTTTGTTTCTGTCATAGGTGTTTCACCAATAAAGCCAGAAAAAACAGATTAGAAACAAAACTTTAGCGAAGTTTAGCAAAGGAGCTGCAGGCTGTGATATGATGGAAACATTGTTTTGTTGAAGTAGCAAAGCAGCAATATAACAATGTTAATATCAGGTCACAGTGGGTAGATAGAACACAAGAGAAGTTATAAAGAAAGAGATGGTCAAGTATAAAAACATGTAAAAGTGGAGGAGCCAGTTAACAATGAAAAGGACAGACTAAACAGACAGAAGGAGACTAAACATATTTTATTGGTTTTCTTGTTTTTCTAAGGTTTTAAGAAAGATCCCACAGAGCATGCTCAGAGGAAGCTATTTCCATCACTGCCCCAACACTTCCTTAACTTCTGGACCTTTAGATGTTATATAGTACCTTCAAAATGGGCTTTTTTGATATGTTTAGTATGTGAGACTGATCCTATAATGAGCATTATTTAACAGTCAGACCACAAAATACTCATTCTGAACACTACAAAATAACATCTTCCTGAATCTTCTAAAATATTAGGAAAAAAAATGTAAAACAATCTCTTTATTTTTTAAATATGAATAATTGAGTGAACACCACTATAGATTTAGGGAAAACAGAACTACTACCTTTGCAGTAATGAATATCATTAAAGAAATCATTTGAAAATGAGTGTTCTAATGTTATTTATGCTGACCTACTCTGAAGGCTTTTCATACTATAGATCTCAGCCAATTATTGAGAAAATTGAAGTATGAGAAAACATCTTAATAAGCTGGATAGCTACATGGAAAATAGACAGCAATGTGTGTAAATTAATAACACTGTCAGGATTTAGGAAGGTCACCTGTGGAGTAAATTATGTGATTGGTCAGAAAAATTTATACTTTTGAATGTCACTAAAATTACTTAGACTGTACACATTTATTTTGAGTAAATAAAATAAAATAAAAACTTTGGTATGCTATGAAAAGGGAACTATAAATTCTCAAAACTTGCTTTGATGTTAATTATGTCTCTTAAAATTAAGAAAACTAAATTTCTGTTTTGGGGGAATCAAATAGATATTAACGACTGAATAAATAATCTGTGAATTTTATTGTAAAAGAAAGAAAATTCTCAGGGGTTCTGATTGATCATAAATGAACATGGAAACAACATTTCAAAGGGAACATTTTAAAGTCAAAATCAATTCTGTGTAAATCGAGGGATACATTAAATTAAAAGGCTTTGTATATAATTTATTGCTTAGTCATACTTACATTCTTTCTGTGTGGAATTGTGCGGGTCAACCTTTAAAAACAACTATAATCCAATTGTCTCTACTTCAAATATGAGCCATACATATTACTAATAAAGCTGCTTACTATGATCACCCCAGTCCACATGCTGTGAAATTTGATAAAGCTAAATGAAAGTCACTCCCAGACTGTGTACCGAGGCTTTTTCACTGTATTGTTGTATTGTACACATATGATTTGAGAGATGATTGTATGTTTACAACACAGTAAGATGAAAAAAATGGGGTGGGGTTAAAAGGAGATGTATTTCTATTGATGGGTTTAAATTATGCAACAATGCTAATATGAATTTTAAAATGTTGAACTCACTTTTGGTCTTCAAAAGAATGCTTTGAAATATATATATATATATATATATATATATATATATATATATATATATATATTGTGTTTGATGACTGAATAAAAATGCTACTACTACTGAATATAATCTGTTAAAAAACATTTTTTTATGTAAATCCAGCTGGTTTATATGATGTAGCTGAGCTGATCTATAATCTCACTTCCACCCTCATTCTCCAAAATATATTTTCTTTATTTGAGGATGTATTTAACATTAAAACATACGAAACAAAGCAAAGAAAGAAAAGTAAAATCATAATATCCATATTAAATGCAAGACAGCACATTTACAGTGATTTGCAATGGGGTGGAAATGGTTGAAATGAACACTGAATGCAATGAAAGGATCCAACAAACTCACCACCTCCACTTCACAAGCATTATACAACTTCCACAGATAACTTTTTTTTTTTGTGATGCTGATTATGACTGAGGCAATCGTGATTAATGTGCTTTGGCTCCCAGAACAGTTGAAAACATGCTCCACATGTAAAATAATCCTGTATTAAGCCAGTGAGGGAATTTAGCTGTCAAAAGGATATTAAGAAGCTTTGATAGTGTCAAATAAAGCCCGTCTTTAGTATTTTCATTTCACTAAGAGTTAGTAGGTTTACAGAGGTTGTGAAAAGGAGTTTGCAAACCCACAGATTTGCTGTGTCAAGCTCCAGAAAGGCCTCAGAAAAAGAACATTTTGATTAGAAATGGTGAAATAGAAAGAAGTTGCTGTGTGTCAAAAGAAGAGAGCTTTTTTGTCTCAGGTTTTAAACGTTCTTTCATTGAGTTTTGCACGTCTTCAGTTTGGAGTCTTTCTTTTAATAGTGTTTTCAAAATATTTAAGCTCCCAGCTGTGCACACAGACAGGTGTAATGCATACCAGCAGCCATCTAAAATATACTTTATTGATGCGTGAAACTCTGTGAAATGAGAATCATCCTATGGGATTCTCTATATCTTACCTCTGAATGCTTCTCTTATCTGGAGCAGAGTTTGGGTTAGCGTGAAGCTAAGCAAATTGAGCTCATTGTATGGTAAATGGATTTTATTGTTTTGCCTCCATGGTTTGAAAGGTAGAGAAATAAGCTCATTTTGGAAATGCCTGGTCAACATTATTGACCAGCTTAACAACAGTAAAAAATATTTTGATTAGGAGAGGTGTGGGAGTTAATTAAGAACAAAAGTATGAAAAAAGAGAAAAGCTAACAAACAAAAGAAGCCAAGATTATAGACAAAATAGTGAGCCTAAACAGTGCGTTGACTTCTAAAAGTAGCTGTTTTTCTTTTCTGTGGTTCCGTTTTTTGACAGTCCGTGTTTAAATACAATCAAACCATACAGTATATCTGGTGTGATGGGGGTGGTGATGGAGCAGTGGATGACACACATGCCTTTGGTGTGAGTCCTGAGCAAGACACTTAACACGTCGTTGATCCAGAGGCGTGCGACCTCTGACATGTATAGCAATTTAGATAAAAGCGTCAGCTAAATGTATTTATGTAATGAGTGATATCTGATGGCGTTCACTCAACGTTCCTCACCTTCTTTCATCAGTGATCCAGTTTCTGATGCAAACTTGTGGAAACAAAAATCTGTTAAAGAACCAAAACGAGAAAACACTGGGCAAATCTTTGCAACCTACTGCTAATAATAGCGTTGTATGGTTTTATAGGTTGGGGTAAAAATATAGCAATAATGTAATAGGGGAAATCCCATAATAATACCACTCCAAACATCTATGTATTTGTTCCTCAGTTCAGGCTTTATCTGTCCTCTGTTAATGGTAAAAGATGTTTAGACATTCACTTGTCAAAGGTTCAGTCTGAAACCTGGTGGATTCTGCATTAATGTCCCTCTGGTGCATATTTACAGAGTACATCTGAGATGGAGCTATACATCTGAGGATGCACTCAATATTTTTTTCGCATCTCCTTTGGCAATGAATTCCACCAAGAAGATTCAAATACAGAACGTAATGAATAACCTGATTATCATAAAGGGCAGGGGGGAAGCTGGGTGTGTGTGTGTGTGTGTGTGTGTGTGTGTGTGTGTGTGTGTGTGTGTGTGTGTGATGTTTGCTGGAATGAAATATGGACTCTGAGAATGAAGTGTTGAGACGTGAGCCTGGTTTAATTTACTCTAACAACTCAAAGTCAAAGCAATTTGTTCATTATCATTCTAATGAGGATGATGAGCTTGTCACTGCGGTGTAAATGAAATAAAACACTTGAGGCTTCGCAGGACTGTTTTCTAACATTTAAGTTTTAATCATTTACTCTGACAACGGATGAGAAATACAGTAAATAGTATCTAATAATAGTAATAGTAGATAAGTAGTAGTGGATAAAAGGAGTGATGAGTAATTCAGTAACTGCAATAATATGTTGTCAGCGAACAAGTTGTTAAACATACTGTTTGTCTTTACCTGCCTTCCTGCAAATCAAACTGATCCATGTACACCTATTAATTATCTTCATAAATGTTTAGACAATACACTGTATAATATCTTAGGTATACCATTTCAGGTCTTCTTAGCAGCCAAAAAGGTGTGTTAGCCACGTGTCTTCAGAAATACTGTATATTAATTCAGCCTCCCTGCCCCATTATAAACCTCACCCTCATAAAACGTAAATAGCTTTATTAAGCTCAATATTCAGTATATTTTTCTTTTCTGTGCTACTGCTGCTACAACGTATATTAAAAATAATATCAACACTAATAATATATAAATTTTATGCGCTTGTTTTACTTTAGTAATGACTTAGTAATTGGAATCCATGCAATATGAAATTATGGCGATTTAATATAACTTGATTAAGAATGAAAACTCTCACTGATCATTGACAAGAAAGAACAACTCTCCTTTATGTCTCCCTGGTTCATCTTCATAATCTACTCTGCTGGAATACAATAGAGAGAAAAAAACTCCCCAACTTCAATGTTTTGATCATATTTTACACCTGAGATTCCACCTTATATAATTTGACAGACATAAAGACGTCACACAGACAGGAAAAAGCATGTTTTGAGATGTGCGAGCTGGTGTGCTGGGAGTAAGGGAGATTTTTAATATTGTGTGGGTAGCACTGGGAGAGTGAATGGGTGCTGAGGAGAAGAAATTGCCAAGACGGGGTTTCATTTAGTCAAAGGAGAGTGAAAGTAATGGGATGCACGCACACACATGGAACTGCGCACACAACTTTGAAGTTTTGGATGAGAAAGTGTCTGTGTATACTCATGCAGACACACACATATTATTGTGTGCTAATGAAAAACTGTAACTCATAAGTAGACAAACACAAGCGCGGACACACACAGTTTTCTTGCAGAAAAGGTCTTTTGTGCATGCAGACACACACACACACACACACACACACACACATACTGTGGATGCGTGCACATGTGCACACACAGGCAGAGTCCACAGCAAGTACTGCGTTTCTGTAATCAGCAGTAAGTGTACCATGGTGAGTCATTGACAATCTCTCCATCCATTTACCTATGAGCCTCAGCAGACTACAGCTGCCTGCTGTGTTTATTAAAAATATAACAGCCCTATTATACTCATTAGGTTATTCCTCGCACTGACACGGATAGCGACAGACACACAGTCATGTACACACCCAGCAGACAAAAATAAAGCAATACATTTCCAAAATGAACAAAGTGATCGGTTGCTTTGACACCGGTCTTTGATAAAAACCTGATGTGGTCTAGTCACTGTGTTCCATCTTTGACATAATGAAAGTTCCTGTGGTTTTATTATTGTTGTTATTATTGTATGATATGGTACCGGAGAACTCACTTCACTTCACCGAGAAGCGAGCTCTTACAGTAAGTTCAGTTTCACTGCATGGTGTCACACCAAACCCGAGGACACTGGTTGGACTTCAACCCAAATATGTTTTTTATTTACTTCTCTTATTTCTAGTATTTTACTCTTGCAAAGCACTCTGGGACCTTGATCTGTCAAAGGTGCTTTATTAAATTAACTTTTCTTACTTACTTTTTCTGATCAAACTAGCTGTTTAACCTGTTCAAAAATATTACCAAAAGGTTTTTTAAGAATATATAATTGTTATATATATATATAATATATAATTTTTAGGCAGAAGTTGAGACCTCAGACAGTTCAGTGTTAATTGTGCCCTGGTGTTTGATGTAAAGAGTACCGTGTGGTAGTCATTACCGATCAGAACATAGAGAATCCGTTGAATCAGCTGAATGGTGGATGTTATTATATTTTTGCACTGAGATAAACTGTAGGACCCACTATGCTCTGACCCTGAGTCCTGCCTGCTTATCATACTCAGGCAGTCTCAGGGTTGTTCAGCTTTTTCGGGTCTATGGGCCCGTTTTGAACTTTCAAAATTCTTACTTCTCTAAGGATCTAATCTATTAAATCAGTTAGGGATCAGTGAGGTGTGTTATGTGGGTTCACCTGGTAGACTGCCTCACAAAAAAAACAAAAAAAAACGGTGTGTTTACAATGAAATATACACAGACATCATAAACTCTTTCTCTTTCGTTTGTTCTTTTTTTCCATTTTCCATTCTACACACACACACACACACACACACACACACACACACACACACACGTCCGCCTGCTGTGCTTATTAAATAGTTGGGTTTGCTAAGTAGTGCGGGACCCAGTGGCCTATCTGCTGATAAAAAGAAAACTGCAGCCATACACACACACTCTCTCACACACACACACACACACACACACACACACACACACACACACACACTAAGTTGCTGTCTATGCTAAGTATTGAGGGACTGTGGAAGGCTCTCAGCTCATAAAGTGAAAATGTAACAAGGCAGACAACACTCCATGTAATAACTCTGACGATCACCCTGGCTTGCAGAACTGCACACAAGAGGGTTTGCATGTGTGTGTGTGTGCGTGTGCGTGTACGTGTGTGTGTGTGAGAGGGTTGATTGGCTGAGCGGGTTAAAAGTGGCGGCGAGGGGAAAAGGCGGTCGTCTCACCTCAAACAGAGAAAATAAAGTAGGTTTTATGATTATTATTGGAATTCCCCATTCTGCTGCTACTAAGGCTGAATGAGTGCGGCGTACAGCACACACACACACACACACACACACACACACAGATCTTTTGAGTGTAAACGCATAAGCCTTCGACATACACACTCCCTCACTTTCACACACTCTCACACTTTCACACACTCTCACACACACACACACACACTGCATGTAGATGTGACACAAACAAACACACACTCACATATTCACAGTCCAATATTTTGAGTGTAAATGAGCACAGCTTAAGACACGTGTGTCTTTCACTCTTTCACCCTCTCTCACAAACACACACACGCGCGCGCACACACACATGCATAAGCGTAGCTTATGACAAGCAGAAGAGACATTCACTGGAGACAATTACCATTCCTTAGCATCTAAAGGACGCCGCACAAAGTCACACAAACACAAATGCACACACATACACATTCACAAATATGGACTACTGTGCGCACACACACACACACACACACACACACACCCACACACACCACAATATCTTCCTCGCTGTGCTGACAGGACTGTCCGTAGTGGGCCTTTGTTAGTTCTGGTTGGGCAGCCTTATTTTGTGTGTGTGTGTGTGTGTGTGTGTGTGTGTGTGCACATATGTGAATGTTATTTATATACCAACAACCTTTGAGAGTCTTGACAGCGATTTTCACAGCCTAGAAGCCTGTGGCCAATTTATATTGTATTATATTTTACATTTCCATCATGCTAATTCACTTTTAACAGTAATTTGTAATATTTGTATGAATATGTATCTTAAGTTTGGAATCAAGTTTAAATCCCATAAAATCCCATTCCTCTCCTGCATTTTCATGTATTTTATTGCTCTTTTTCTTTTCCACCGCTATTTACAATCCACAGAATCCAACATGGGACCACTTCATTAAATTCAAATATAATTTTAATAAGGCCAAAGTCCAGAAATCAATGATACAACTCGCCCTACTTCTGCTGCTATTATTAATGATGCAATCAAGTATTTATTAATTATTGATAAACCTGAAATGGATTTGTGTATATATATATATATATATATATATATATATATGTAAATGTACACATGTCAGTATGTGTCACAGTGTCTCGGTCTCTGTCCCTCCTCTTCACCCACATTCCCTGTCCCTGCTCACCTCTTCTCACTTCCCTCATCAGTCGTTCACTACAGGATTCTCTACCAGCACAGATCCTTTGTTCCTTTGTCAATTCGTCCTAGTTGCTATGTTCATGTCTTGCCTCGTGTTTTTGCTTTCGAGCTTCTGTCACCCGGACCCGGACCCGTACCTACCTGCCCCTCTGCCTGTTACCTGACTACCTGCCCGCCTGTCTGCCTAGCTGTACCTTCCTGTAAGCTATTCTCAACAAATAAACAATCTCATCCTGCCTCCTGCTTTGTCTGCGTTTGGCTCCAATCCTGCATTTCTCGAGCCGTGACAATATGTGACAAATAAATTGATTTGAATCATTTCATTACACAATTAAAAAAAGGGTCGCTGCAATTGTAATAGTCAGTCATAGCATGAGCAGTATTAAGAGTAAGTTAATTTTAATGCACTTCTATCAAGTAGGACTTACTCATGTGAATTCATTTTGGCAGAAGTGAAAGTAATTCTAACAAATATATGTCTAAGAAGGAGCTGAAGGTGAGTTTTCAAAGCAGTGTGATCTTACTGTGCAGCTGAACAATATGTTTTTATTTGTTTTTCACCTGTTTTACATCCCATCCCACTACCAGGCACCGAGATCAGGTATTCAGAACATTTAATTGATAGCTGTACTAAAAACCATGATATATGCATGTATTAAAATGGGAACGTATTTTGACTCCACACAACATTGTTTAATGTTAGATAATCACCAGGTTGTTGTTTTTTAAAAATTATAAATCACTTTGAAACAAGTGGTAAAAAAGTCTTTTTTTTCCTGATCTTAGTTGTGCATTTTTATTGCTTAGTTTTCACACACTTTTACTGATCATTAATAAAATAAATAATTTGTTTTTTACCTACAAAATAATAAAACACTGGTGAATTGAGACCAATTAACATATGCACGTATCATAAATGAGGCTCAATGTGTTCACAATTTTTGGACATGTCCTTTACAGCAGAAAACAAAAAATATAAATGTCATAAATAGTACATACATAAAAATGGACCTAAAACAAAACTCTGTACAATATATTTGTTTTAAATATAATTTCTTCCCAGAGTCTTAATTAAGATATGTAAAGGATTACACTGCAGCTGTAGCAAATGTAGTACTATTAATTAAGTGAGTGGATTTGAATTACCAGCCCAAACGTAAGACTGTGTTTTTTCTTGTTGTTTTGTTCTGGAAATTATATTGCCTCTGGGGCTCATCTTATATTCAAGGATTACACATTTACATGTTTCACAACAGCAGATGTTCTCTTTGAATGAACCAAATACCAGCTCGTGTTACAGGGTGAGCTTACTTTAAGAGACTAATCTATCGTGGGTTGTTTGTACCTTTAATGGTGCTATATATCTGTCAACAGTTTGTCAGCTAGAGTCAGTCACCGCCAAAACTGCCCCGTGAGTCAGTCTAACCTGTCTGACTCGGCAGCCAAAAAATATAGTTTCACAAAATGTCACAAAATAGACAAATGTAAAGCCATAAATTCTAGACACATTTTCTGTGGTCCCAAAAATCACTTCTAAGAGTTTGACAGGAGAGTGCGTGAGGATTTGACTGAAAAAAAAATTGTATTTCCCCTTGATAAAAGCTAATCCTGTTAAGATGTTACCAAGAAACACTTTGTCATGTTTTATTTCTGGTAATCACCTATTTTTAAAAATGTCACAATTTCTTTTTTGTTGTTTTTATGAAGGTTTTTGTTGATTTAAAGCAAAAAAGCAAACAATAAAAACAGGGAGGGGTTCATCTTATAAGGGGTCTGATATCTGGGGAATAACACAGTCTCTAGCACTTTTCCATGATGAAGCAATCTAATACTCTGGATAAGCATTGGTGACAAAACTGACCTTATTAAATGAGACTGCTATGTGACCAGTCTACATGAAATACTTCTTCCTATTCATTATTAACAATGTACAACAATGTTATTAACAGCTTTATGAACCATTTAAACAACTTCCACAAACCTAAAAATAAAGAACTGCAAAGTGAGAGTTCAGGAAACTGATGTTGGTGTTTAAACATTTATAATTAAGATGATAATGTGTAGTTAAAGAATAGCTCCATGTTTTGGTACACATTGAAAAATTCTGTTTTAACTTGAAGAAAAAATGAGTGATCATTGCTGGCTTAAAGTAGCTTAACTGACATCAGGAGAGAGTGGGATCGGTGCGTTACTCTTTTTATGATCCTTTTTTAGGAATTTGGCATTTGGTCTTGAAGTACGCCTGAGGCTTCATTCCACACTGTCGCAGTATGTCAGAGTACAAGGGGTTATATTTAACGTGGGAGTTTGCCATTGACGATAAAAGACTGTAATCATCTCTTTTCCCACAGGTTGCTCCTTAGGTCCAGCTTTTGTGGCTGTTACTAATATGCCATTCAGATATTCCTAAGCCATGATGCAGCTGTTTTGGTCATTCTTGATCAGGCTTTTGCACTAATTCAAAGTCGCAACCTCGTGGTCAGGTCCAATGCCCTGGGAAAACCCCTCTGTATTTAATAAGAAAGCTTTTGTCAATATTTGGCACAAGTTCTGTCTGTTGCTCATATGTCTCCTTTTTGTTTCTTTTTATAGCAAATTAAAAATTATGATGTTTACTATTATTATTATTATTATTATTATTATTATTATTGAAAAGAGTTGAAATAGGGATATTACCACACAATGTGTGTGTATATAATGTATACTGTACTGTGTGTACTATAATGTGTGTGAGAGCAGGTGACAGTACAGTATATTATACTAACCTTTATTATTCTACACTTTACAGAACATATAATCTAATTACACAGAGGACAAGGTGTCAGGAGATGATACGTGGCTTCACGAACATTCAAATTGTGTCGTTGTGTTTCACAAACACACATGCGTGTGTACACACACACACACACAGACGTGTGTTGACATCACCTCTCATACCTAATTGTGTCAGGAACACCATGTCAGGAAATGATAGCTGATAACAAACATTTACATTATTCCCCTTGGCTCCCTCTCTCTTTCTCTCTCTCTCTCTCTCACACACACACATACCAAAAACACTTTTGGCCAACAAAAGACTGCCTTTCAGCCAAGCTCAGAACTGTGAATAAATCCATAGCAATGAGACACTTAGTCAAATTAACGTGTTGACTATTACTGCAGCAGATTGTATGGATGACAGAACAGCAGCAGCTCAAATCTTTTAGAATAACTCTGGAAGTTCATATATAGTAAAAGTTTAAATGGTATTTGGTGGGGGGAAAAACAAGGTTAATATGATTTTCTTTTTATGAAAGATTTCCCACGGCTCTCCTTTAATACATTATTCACACCAGCTGCACTTTTTGGAACTAATGTGGGCTTGAGCTGATATTAGGAGCTTAGTTAAACAGCAATTATAATGAGTGATAATAGTGATATGTTATCTGAAATTATATCATTCATTATCTACCCTTACAAAATGTCATGTAAAATCCCACACTTTGAAAATGTTAGGTTTTACATGTGGACACTTTTCTTCATATTGTAGGCTCGAGATTTGTTTTGTTCAGAACACAAATATTGTTTTCCACGTGAACTTCACACACCAGTACACTGACAATGTCTGTTGTGCAGTTAAAGACTTCTTTTTTTTCTACAAAAAAATATACTTTGTCTAATAATAACTAGGGCTTCATTTATTTAATTTAACCTGGAAAGCATGTATCCTCATGAAACACAGATTTTTGTATGTGTGACAGGAAATATGAGATAAGGAGAATAAGGACGATGATTCAATGCATAAATCAAAAATGTGCAAGATGATTTAAATGAATTACATTTTCTTTTATTTTCGTAGGTCAGGTCATTGACATTGCTTAGCAAGTAAGGGTCTTTGAAATAAAAAAGGTGTGACATGACACTGGTGTGATGACCGTCCGCCTCCTGCCCACATCTGCAGGATCTCATTAAAAAAATGCACTTTAACTTGCACGTGTTACAGACTTCGACTACCATCAGAATATTTGACTGACACTGTGATAGTACATCGTGTTACTGTAGCAACCAGAAAACAAGCCCAACTGAGGTTTGTTTACATCCTCGGAAAGAAATATCAGACCACGATAAAATGGTGGATAGGAAGATACTCTCTGTTTAATGTTTTGAGAGGAAGTAGGAACATAAAAAGGAGGGTTGTTATGTTAAAAGGAGGTAAGTGAAGCAGAATACTAGCTTGATCGTAAAGAAACGCATGTCTCAGGGCCTCCTCAATCTGATTCCTTTGTCTGCACATCAGTTACCACTGCACTCACAGCAGAACACACAGCAGGATGTTAGGTAGCAATTTAAGGTCATCAGTTTTTCTCAGGTACCAGTCATCCAGTCTTTGCTGCACAACACAGGAAAGACTGGATGTCTGTAGCCTTGCAAACAGAGCGAGTGTGTTCCTGTGATCTCTGTGATGTGTTTAATGCCTGTCTGCAAATTAAATCCATAAATAATTAAGTTTAAGGTCAAAGTTTGTTTGCTTGATGTTAAAATGTCGGACTATGCATTATTTACCAGTCAGATGAGACATTTTTGCTGAAATATCCTTAATAGACAATGAAATTAAATAATACAAACATGAACAGTCAAACGAGACCAAAAGACTAAACCCTCCTAGACTCTAGAGGCTGCAACCCCACAAAAGTGTCTCCTTAATGGAATAATTTCCTGTCTGCCAGAAGAACTGCAAAAGTCATCCAAACGAATCCTGTAACGTATCAACTTTCCAACTAAAATGAATGGACAGTTTATTAAAACTGAATGTGATTTATTTTATTTTTTTTAACTAACAGGTCAAGGGTCTCAGTTCTGCTGTTCAAAACATTTCATTGGTGGATTCTTATTTTGCAAATCTATATATTTTTATTTCTGCGGTATTTATGTTTAATCGGACAAAAAACTACAATTATATTACAATGTTGACAATATTTTCACTATGACACAACCTCCATGTTTTGTGGTGTATTTTTGTGATATATGTGTTTGTGTGTGTTGACAATCTGCAAAAACTCAAGTCATACATTTTATGCCTATCCTGCAGAGAACCACTGCGTATGCATGGCGTACCTACTGCATGTGTCAGTGTTTGCATGTGGCTGTGTGGTGAGGAGAGCTTGTTATACTCTGACAGGGCGAGACCATTGGAGTGAAATGCATGATGGGATTCTGTGATGAGCAGGAAGAGTTTGAATAAACATGGTTGATTTCAGCTCATCCCGCTGTGTGTGTGTGTGTGTGTGTGTGTGTGTGTGTGAGACCATCAGGCCTGTGTGGTTGTGCTGTGCTCACTGAAGCTTTTTATTGAAGCCCTCATGAATCTTTTTCCTTCTCAAATATTCAGTCCTTTCTTCACTCTATCCCTCCTTCCTCCTTCCTCCTCTTGCTGACTTCACAGCTTCATCTTCTACTCCCTTGCGGACGCCCTCTTCAGACTACAACACTCATTCCCTCTAATTTCCAAATCCCCCTCCACCTCTATTTCCATCATTCTCTCGCTTGATTTCATATCTTTGTCATCCTTTCTTTCTTAGAGATTTTTTTTTCTTCTTCTTGGGAAGTAGAATGAGAGACAGATGGCTCACTTGCATCTCTTCCTTGCTTCTTATCTCGTCCCATTACATGACGGAGACATTGAGAATGTGAGAATTGTATTTAGTAAATGGAAGGTCCTCACTCACTTCATACTTTCAAGAGATGATTATTATTCATGATGCACTGCTCTATGTGTGTGGAGTTCTTTTAGTGCCAGATAAAAATTGAATCTGAATTTAATAGTTTTAAATTTAAAATGTGCAAACTGAATATTGAATGCAAAAATTTATATTGTATTTCAGGGACGGAAAATGAATCTAATGGTTTGATATTGAATAACTCGTATTGCAACTTGTGAGTAATATTTCAGTTTCGGCGGAGTGGGAAATTCAGTTCAGAATTCGTGTTTCAAAATTAAAAAATTCAGTTTCAACTCAGAGGCGCTCATCCAGTGGACTAGACTAGAATAGAGAAAAAAAGACCTGCTGCATCTCACACACACTTCCCTGTGAGTTGTGAGGTGCAGCAGGCCTTTTGTCGGCCATGACAAAATGGGAGAGACAGCAGAGCCGCCCTCGTGGTCCTAGTAGTTGGACTGAATTTGGAGTGTAGAGATCTTGAATAAACCTCTTTGGAGACAATTCAGATCTGCTGACTAACTTCTCCTTTCTCTGACAGTAAAGATGTCAATTTGGAGAATTACGAGGCAAGACTAGAGCCTCTCACACCAGAGAAGATACATGTCTTGTCAAGATAACAAAGTCATAACAAGATGTGACAACCATATAACTTCTTTTGGTTGTTATAGTAAAGACAAGACACAACACACACACAAACACTTTCTTATCACCCCTGATGTAGCCAGAGATAAGGTCGCCGGATGCCCATCATAAAGATGCCTAAAGGAACAAACTATTCTTTCTTTTGAGCCAAATCTGAATTAAGGATTATCAGCAGTCTAACCAGTGAGTAGTCCATCTTACACTTCTCCACACATGTTGTCTTGATGTTTATGTCACATCCAATTCAATAGGTAGAACACACATTTCAGCTTTTAATTTGATGCTAGGCCAGATACCAAGGTTGGACTACCAGAGCAGAATGGATAATTAAGGTGAGACATGGCAGGCAAAAACATAGCTTTATCGTGCACTGGTCAATTTTGACATTTTGGGCTATTTTGTAATGTTTGAGAGTGCAGGGAAGTAAAGATTAATTGTTGTGTTACTTTACTACAGTTTGTCGATTTGCATCTGTAGATTTCTCCTAAATTTACCAATAGTTAGTATTCTAACGCAGCATGTCCTACTGCTGTCGTTGTCTGCACCACATCATCACAGGTATGGTTTTATACCTCTCTGTCTCTCTCCTGCACAGCCGGATTATCGGATCCAATTATGGTCAGGAACCAATCATTTATCGGTTCTGATGTGTTTGAGATGTTATATAGTGGTGTTGTTAAGGATTTGATTCAATATTGGCTCTGTAAATATTGATTTTCAAGAAAGAAATTACTTATCTTTCTGAAAAGAAATTGTTAGTTCTCATACTCTGAGCCTGAAATCTCCACTTCAGTAGCTCTTACATACACAAAAGCTTTTAAAGTTTTATTTCTGACTATATTCTGAATGTTTTTACATAGCGGTTTGTTCATTTGTGGGGTTTAGTTTTGTAACATGTTTTGAAATTATGACAAATGCAACACAACGTTTCACTTCACCCCCAATAAAAGACCCAAAAAGTATTTACATGAAAAGAGATTGGGCCCTAAATTACTAAAAATAAAAACAATAACCTCCTATCTGGCTCAGAGAGAATCAGATAAATAAAAAGTTATTGTCTGATTGTTTCACGGTGGTTCATTTCTAAAGCACAAATAAACACGGCCACATCTCCACACAACCCTGCGGGATAGTGCCACTGTAACTGTCCTCCGAGGTTGTGCTGCACGGACTTTACCTAATGAAGCTCGTTTCGTCACTAAATTCTTCTTCTTCTTCTTCTTGAATTCTGGCAGATTATCTCTCATCTCTATGTTGAATACGTACGTTCAAAGAAGAAGTAGAAGTAATAATATACAGGAAATAAGTTTTGCATCGGAGCAATTTTTATCCGTTAGATAGTGTGAGAACATAAGGTATAATATTTAGACTATAGTGATGTTTGGTTAGCTCAGTTGGTGAAGCGCAAGATTTTCTCCAAGTAGGTTGTGTGTTTGAGCCCATGCAGGAGACTTTTTCTCGCTCTTCAACAAATTGTAATATGAATGAATGGATGAATGAAGCTTTTTTATTGTGTCATGCGTATAATTACGCCCAGCCCGCATGGGCTTACAAAACACCAACATTAATATCCAGAAAACTAATAATATACATGATAGCCAGGTCCATAATAAGTAATATGTGTCAATTGAGTGAGATTATGAAAATAAGTGAGACTTCTTCAATCAGTTTGATTTTGCACCACTCGTTCCTGTCAATCCAGGCTTTATTCTCAGAGTATCAGGGCTGATATGCTTTCTTTGAGCCCGGGTGAGGAGTTGAATAGTAGCCGGTTTGCCTCTTGTCATCCCCACTGAGCTGAGCAAAGCAGTCTGATTGTCTTCATATGACCCCCACTGTGATATGAACTTGGTGTGATTCCCCCTGAAACGTGTCCTTCTGGGCTCGTTTTCTTGGGCCAACAAAATATGAGGGCTGTTAGTCAAGTATATTTTTGGAAGAGGTGGAAGACAAACAGAGAATAAGAAACATGTTTTTTACTTTGCCTTATTTGGAAGCTTTACCATGCTTTAGTTTCTGGTTGCTGACAGCAATAATTTAGTTAAAAAATGTTCGTCAACGGCCTTTTTTCCATGACTAAGATGAAAGGTTGACAAGCTGAAAATAGACCTTTCGTAATAAACACTATGATGTCTAAAATATTAATTAACTAGATGCAATTGTGCATCTAGTCTGTCTGTCAAAATATAAACAATGCATCCCTGCCTTTGACTGAATACATCGTTAACATGTACAAACTGAAATCGATCTGATAAATAGGACTTAAACCAGCTTAGAGCGGTTCCTTTAATGCCAATGAAATGTTCTAGTCTCTGCAATAGGATCTGATGGTCATTGTTATCAAATGCAGCACTAAGATCTAATAAAACCAGCGCAGAGACAAGTCCTTTGTCTGATGCAATAAGGAGGTCGTTAGTAATTTTCACCAGCTCTAAATCCTGACTGAAAATCCTCAAATAAACTATTGCTCTGTAGAAAGTCACACAGCTGTTTAGCAACTGCTTTCTCCAGAACCTTAGAGAGAAATGGAAGGTTAGATATAGGTCTATAGTTGGCTAAAACATCCGGATCAAGTTTGGGCTTTTTCAGAAGAGGTTTAATTACAGCTACTTTAAAGTACTGTGGTACATAGCCTGTTGATAGAGATAGATTGATCATATCTAGTATAGAGGTGCTGACTAAGGGTAAAACATCTTTAAGCAGCCTAGTCGGGATGGGGTCTAAGAGGCAGGTTGATGGTTTAGATGAAGAAATTATTGAAGTTAGTTGGTAAAGATTGAGGGAAGCAAAACAGTCTAAACATGTATCTGGTTCTACAGCTGTTTCTAAGGTTCCTGAGTTTAGAGATAAGTTGGTGCCAGTTGAGGGCAGGTCTTGGTGAATTTTGTTTCTAATAGTTAGAATAACCTATAACCTATAAGTTTTAAGACTATCTTGCCAAATTAAACGAGAATTTTCCACTTTGGTGGAACGCCAATTCCTCTCAAGTTTCCGTGATATTTTCTTTAATTTGCGAGTTTCAGATTTATACCATGGAGCTAACCGTCCTTGTTTTAGTATTTTCTTTTTTAGAGGGGCTACAGAGTCGAGTGTCATTCGCAGCGAGCCTGCAGCACTATCAACAAGATGATCAATTTGGGAGGGACTGAAATTAGCATAGGAGTCCTCCGTTACTTTGTGACTAGATAATGTATTTAGAGCTGATGGAACCGCATCCTTAAATTTAGCTACAGCACTATCAGACAGACATCTTGTATAGAAATTTTTGCCCAATGGCGAGTAGTTCAGCAATACAAACTCAAAAGTTATCAAACAGTGGTCGGATAAAGAGGGATTCTGTGGGAACACTATTAAACATTTAATTTCAATACCATACACCAAAACAAGGTCGAGGGTGTGGTTAAAACAGTGAGTCGGTTCATGAACACTCTGAGAGAAGCCAATGGAATCTAACAGAGAGATAAACGCAGTACTGAAGCTGTCATTCTCAACGTCCACATGAATATTAAAATCCCCTACAATAATAACTTTGTCCGTTTTAAGGACTAAAGTTGACAAAAACTCTGCAAATTCAGATAAGAATTCAGAGTACGGACCAGGTGCTCGGTACACTATAACAAAAATAATTGGTTGCAGTGATTTCCAACTTGGGTGCGAAAGACTAAGAACAAGACTTTCAAATGAGTTATAGTTTAGTTTAGGTTTAGAGCTGATTAGTAGGCTAGAGTCGAAGATAGCTGCAACTCCACCTCCTCGGCCTGTGCCTCGAGGAATGTGAGTATTAATATGACTGGGAGGGGTGGATTCATTTAGGCTAACATATTCTCCATCACCCAGCCCAAAAATAAATCAATATCATAATCTGATATTAGATCATTTACTAGTACACCTTTAGAAGAGAGAGATCTGATGTTTAAGAGTCCACATTTAATTCCCCTATTAGTTTTCTCTATTGCTCTATTTTTATGAGGCTTTTATGCACAGCTCCTCTTCTGTTTACCTTTGATTTAAATAATTGCGATGGTCGGGGTACAGACACCATCACTATAAGATTTTCACTAAGTAACTCCTGAAATGGAGGAGCAGAGAAGTGTGTTAGACTGCGACTCTGCGTAGGGTTTTGGGTGGGTGTATGTAATGTACAATGTACTCCATTCTAGTGTGAGAAATCTCTGAGACCTCACAGAACAGAATCTCACTCCAGCTGGTAGTTGAAAGTTGCTTATAAATGCTTTATAACATGATTATTAAGCCTCTTGCTCTCTTCTCCATCAAAGGTCAGCATGTCAAAATGGGTTGCAAATGGTTTCCCAAAGTTGAACTCAACATGAAAGGCCCAAGCTGAATTGCTTTGGCTCTCAATGACTCCGCTGATTGCAGTCATTTCATTGATTTTTGCAATTTGATAGGGGCTTAACTAATAGAGAGCTTTCACACTTAACCTGTTTGGTGCGGTTAAAAAGAACTCTGGTGCATGCGCAGGTTCGGTTTGGTCCATGTAGGCTGCTGTGAAAGCTGTCAATCAAATTCTGATTTGGACCAAACTGAGGTGCACACAGTAGACAATTCAATAGCTTAACTAATATTAAATTTACCCATCCATCTGCTAAACACAGTAACTGTCAAGAAAGTGGTCTCCTAGCGGATTAATGGGAGCAATCTATATACATAGGCAAGGGGTATTTGGTGTAATTTCTATATAATCTGCAAATGGCAGCGTTGCCTGCCATCTTACATAAAGTTAGAGTGAATGTCAAATGAACCAGAAGAAAGGGCTCTGTGTATCTTTTTCTTAGTCCTGGACCAAGTTAACTCTGCTACAGGTGAAGTGGGTAGTCAATCCTGGGGTTAATTTTTAGTTCACCTGAGCTGCCTGTGTTCAGACAGTGAACACAGTTGACTTCTCTGTTAATGTCCCTTTAACACTCCCTCCACACTCATAATATTGAATCAAACTATCTAATATGTGTCTGTTATTGAGACTTTGAGTATGATATATTGCATTTCATAAGCAGTAAAAGGTTATTGCACTTATCCTCTGCCTGACTTCAGATCTGCTCTCTTGGCATTCTGAGGAATAATACTGTACTGATATATTTATAAATATATAGTAAAATAATGTCATATTTGCCAGTTAACATTATCCATGTCATGTCGTGCTATATATCCATCTATATATATATATAGATGGATATATAGATGATTGTGGGAAAAATGTGGGATTTTTCAATAAAATAATTTAATATTTCTCTCTGCACAATATCTTAGCCATGATATATTACAGCTAAAGATAAGCCAGTCAAAGGTTATTGCCCTCCTGACACTGCCATTGCCATAATGATTTCAATATGGTTAAATTTCCTCTCACTCCTTCAAAAAAGAAATGATAACAGCTAATAATAATTTTATTTAATTTATTGTCTATTACACATTTCTTTTATTGCACAACCTGTGTCCATAGTCAGACTTAATAATCTGTGTGTGTGTGTGTGTGTGTCTCTTCTGTGTCTGTCTGTGTGTATGTGGGTGGCAAAGCAGTCTGAGTGATATGCTGGGCTGTTTTCACTACCTGCTGGAGAGCTTGCGGTCAGCCACAGTGGAATTGCCATGCCAGACTGTGATGCAGGTGGTCAGTACGCTCTCCACTGCGCATCTGTACAAGTTAGCCAGGATCTGAAGTTGCAATTTCATCAGCCTCGTAAGAAAATGGAGGCGTTGGTGAGCCTTATTGATGAAAAGCAGCAGATCGAGGTATAGTAGATAGGTGTGTGGTTTGTTTTGTGTCCACAGTGCATTCCTTTTGTTTGTTTGATGTTGAGGCAGATGTCATTGGTACATGAGCCTGCTCGGAGCTCCACAGTGTCATGTAATGGTGGAGTTTGTGTTATGTCAGGCGACACAGTCGTGAGTAAACAGGGAGAATTATAGTGGGCTGAGTTTAAAGCTTGCTAACCCAAGTCAGAGCTGAAGAAACTCTGAGCCCTGCACTCCCAAACAGAAAGGAGTGCGCAAACACTGACACTAACAAACCTCATCATCTTACTGCCCACTGAGAGTTTGAGGAACAGAAACAGCTGACACAAGCCATGTTTGATCAAAATGGCCCGAAAGCTCCAGGCAGCTCAACCAAAACAAAGATACATGTCAGCTGACCCAAAATGATATGTGGTTCTAAGCACATCTGAGCATGTAAGCTATACAAAAACTATACATTTCTTGTGATATTGGGGTTGATGCTCAAATTTAGTGATAGTAGCCTAACTTAGAAACATTAGGTCCTAAGTAGTTGCTCAAATCAATCACTTTTTGGGAATTATGATTTAAATAGCATAAACATTAATATTAAATAATATAATAATAATTATTATTACTAATTAAAAAAAACTTTGGGGTACCACTCTTAAATAAAGAACAGAAAATAGATATTTTTTAAAATGTATTAATTTAGTCTCATAAAATAGACTAAAATATCAATTTGGAACTCTGATTAATAATTAAATTAACTATAACCAAGATTACATCATTAGCTAGTAGGTAGAAAGATTTGGAGTTCTATACAGAAAAGGTATAAATATATTCACTCGTGTGCAACATTAAAGAACCATCCTCCTGAAACACAGGAAGTTCCTGCACTTTTCCTTCCAAGAGGTCCAGTACCGGTACAACGACTCCAGGGAGGAGATGACTCTGCAGACGGTTATGTTGACATGACGTCGACACATCTGTCAAGCCTGGGGTTCACAGTGAACTGGGAAAAAAGCTCCCCTCTCCCCTACCAGACCGTCACCTAATGGGAGTAATGCTGGTCTCCCGCAAGAGAGAATAAACACCCTGACAGGTCAGCTCTGCCTGTTCACTCCACGGGCCATGGTGACGGCCCGGTCAGTCATGCAGCTGTCAGGGCTAATGTCAGCCACACACGTGTTGGTTCTCCCGGGCCTCCTGCACACGAGGAGGCTCCACTGGTGGTTAATCTGCCTGTATATCGATCCAGTGAGTCAGGAGCAGTGCATGCTCTACACTCTGACTCCTTTTTGAGTGAGTGTGTGTGAGAGGACGCTGTCGTGTCTGTCACATGCTCACAAACAATGCGACTCCAGCTACTCTGCGATTCAACTCCTGCTGCTTCACTAAGCTGTTTTTCAACGTTATGCTACAAGTTGGATTAATTTTCTCACACTCTGCAACTTTTCTCTGTGGGCTCTGGTTACGCTACAGGATCTGCTAAACCAGTAGCTTTTACCAGCTGCTACGCTACCTTGCAGAGTGGTCGACAGGCTACTTCCAAACCTTGGCTTTATTCTGACGATCCCCAGACTGCTGTAATTACCTCTGACAACGGCTTGATCCTCCACCGTAGTCTCTGTTGAAGCTTGGCCGTGATTCTCGTGGATGGTCTGTGGCTTGTAAGCTAACGCAAGCTAGCGTTGGACAAGCTAGCGTTGGACAAGCTAGCGGTCTCCCCTGGCATCATGGGGATTTCATAAGGTACTCCGCTTTGGAACTCAAGAATCTCACCTCACACATCGTACTGAGTAACGTTAGCTTTGAGGTGGTTAAATCTCTCCATCTCTTGCTCTGATTTGCCCCACCTCTCCAGCTACCATCCTACTTGGTGACTTTAACATCTATGTTGATCCCAGTGATGTTTACGCTGCAGAATTTTTATCACTACTGGACTGCTTTAATTTCACACAACATGTCAACGACCCCTCCCATGCTAAAGGTCATACACTGGACCTGGTATACTCCACGGGTACAATCCCCACCCATCTACAGACTGTTGACCTGGCTATTTCCGATCACCTTGCTGTCACGTTCTCTGTTTCTGGGCACACAGACAGGAAGTGTGTGAAAAGCACCATTACATATCGAAACATCAAACAAGTGTGTATACCTAAACTATCCTGTACCCTTGCAGGACATCTTACCAGCTATTCCCCAAACTGCACAGTTGATGACTTGGTTAATCACTACAACCTGGTCCTGTCAAGTAGTCTGGAGGAAGCCTATAACAACCATGTTAAAAGCTACAAAAATGCTCATTGGCAACCGACAAAATCAACCTAAATAGCTTTTTTCCGCTGTCAACCGCCTATTCTACCCACCTGACCCTCCTCAACCATCTGACACTGCTGCCCTATGCTCTAGGTTCCTGAAATACTTCCAGGAAAAGGTAGAAACCATCCACCAGCAACTGTAGCTTTCCAGCACTTCTCACCCAACAACACAACCTCTGCTAGACACAAACTCTTCAACTGTCTTCACACCTCTCAACTCTGTCTCCTCGCTCAAAACAGCTCAAGTTCTTGAGCTAGTGTCAAAAGCAAAAGCCACGACCAGCAAACAGGATCCAATGCCGACTGCCTTGGTCAGGGCATGTCTTCCAACGCTGGGTCCCACACTGGTCAACATCATCAACACCTCGCTGTCTTCTGGGGTGGTCCCCACCAGCTTTAAAACTGCTGCGGTGATCCCACTTAAAAAACCTGGCCTAGACCCAGATGATCCAAACCACTACCGCCCAATCTCCAGCCTACCTTTCCTATGCAAGTTATTGGAAAGAGCTCAAGAACTCAACCACCATATGCTACATCACAACCTCTACGAGCCATTTCAATCTTATTTCAGGACACATCATAGCACAGAAACTGCTCTCATTATCTTCTCATTTGACTCTCCAAACTCATTGGCCTCACTGGTACTGTGTATTCTTGGTTTCAATCCTATCTCACCAACAGGCAACAATACATCCCCCTTAAGGGCATCTGCTCTGAACTGGCGCCAGTCTCACGCAGCGTGCCTCAAGGATCAGTGCTTGGCCCACTACTATTTAATATCTACATGCTACCTCTTGGGATGATCATCCGGAAACATGGACTACAGTACTCCGATGACACCCAGCTCTACATCAGCACTAAACCTCTACCTAATCCTAATCCCCTTCCACCAGTGTCGCTTTTCAATTGCCTGAAGGACATAAAGAACTGGATGGACAGTAACCTCCTCAAACTGAACAAAAACAAGCCACTTTTTTTTTTTAAGTTAGTGTTGTTAGTCACCAGTTTCCAAATTGTTAAGACATTTGATATCATGGGAGCATCACACATTTTAGTTTGCTTAAGGGGAACTTCAGGAACTAAATTTTCTTCCAGAAAGTGCCAGAATACATAATTTGTAGGGTCTAACCAAAATATTATGGTGCGCAAAAGATCAATGGTGGACCCCCCAATCTCAAGCTGATTTCTCTCTCTGAAGAGTTACTATGACCAAACTATTTAAATTATCCTTATTTATTATTCATAATGAAGTATAGTGTCATGTTCTGTAAGAACTTTGCATTTAGTTTGTTACTTTCTCCCCCTAGTGGTCATCTGGGAGTAATTCATTATGTTCAGGTATAATTCTTACATTGTTTTCATTGGTTGATTTTGTCACATGATGCAGTCTGATCAGGAAATACATTAGTCACCATCACTTTATCCTTTCCCCACTCTGTTTGTGCCCTAGGAAAGCAAGTTGTTGTAAGTTGTTTTTGAATTTATAGTTAATTACATTGATACAGAGTGTATTGTAGGATATTTATTTGTTAACATGTGGAAACTGTCAATGTTGAACTAGCTATTGTATAGCCTTTCTGCGAAGAGGTCGCCCATAGTCTCTGTTTAGCTGTTGAGCTGCACGTGCTATATTTACAAGTTATTTACAGCTGTGAACATACCAGCTGAATGTAATATATGTATGTTACAACTTTGTAGCTTCACTGTAGATTATTTTATGTCTGTTGATGTATGACGTGTTTGAATAGCATTCAGTGATTGGTGCTATCTTTCTGTATCATTTCAGTTTTGCAAAATTCATTCATGAGAATGACGACAACAGTAAAGAGCCTTAAACTTCAATCCAGCCTCTGACTTTCTCTTGAATCCTGTTAACTATCTGTCAGTCACACACACTGAGGACAGAATACATAGAGCTGTGAGAATTTATTTGCAAGAAAATGGTTTTTGATGGATTGTGTTTTGGTTCTTTCCAGGTTTCTGAGGTTGCCGTGCTACACAAATGTAATCACATTCTACCCGTCAAGACTGTCAGGGCAAAATATATGTATGTTCGTAGAAATACCTGTGTCCGGTCTTTGTGTGGTTTCAATAATGGTCAAGTCTACTCCCAGGTTTGGGATTGCTTCATTGTTGTTGAAATCAAAGTGTAGACCTTTTTCACAGCCGACACACTACAGGCAGGCAGGGTTAGCAACTTTATTCTGTCACTTTGTAACAGGTTTTGCAGTATGAGAGTCTTGCCTGTTGTTGGAAATGAAAACAGCCCCCCTGTACTAGGCTAATCAAGACACAGGCATACATTAAGCACAGTAGAGCTACATTTGTAACCTATTATATAAAGCCTTTTCAAGCACCTTTATCAAGGTAACCCGTAGCCTAATAATTTATATAATGTCAGTGTTTCTCATTAATTAACGAGACTATGGCGGCCCACTACAGTCCACCACACCACTGTAATTTGTTCCACCATAGTTTAAAAACAAACCGAAAATATATTGTCATTAATGACTTATGTCTTTTGCGCCGCTGCTCCCCGCTGCTGTAAACTTGCCCGCTCACACACTTTGGCATCCAATTCGAGACAACCACTTTTCTTTTCAGGTAACTATTGTAAGGTTAACTAAGGGTTTGAACGGCATTGACTGTTTCCACTGTCGCTCGTTTGTGAGAAAGCAATCAAGCTAGCCGATAAATTTGGAGTGCACATGTATTAGAGCCTACAGTAAATGCAGTTTAGGAGCAGAGCAAGCTGACAGGCAGGGTTAGCGACTTTATTTTGTCACTTTCTACTTTCTAACAAGTTTTGCAGTATGAGAGTCTTACCTAAAGAGAGGACACTAAGTCTTAATTCTACGAACATGTTCAATGTTCAATACAAACACAACATACAATATAATTTATCAAATTGCGTCCGACTTGCAAGGATGGAGGATGTAGACGTGGTCAAGACAGCTTGCTGAAGTTCAAAGCGAGCATCAGAATGGGGAAGAAAGGGTATTTAAGGGGTTCAGATTAGGGGTGTGACAATACACTTAGCTAACATGCACAATTCACAATATGAGGTTCACGAGAACAAGACAAGAAGATATTTTAACACTATTCCAATGAATTATTCAATACTGAAATACATAAATGTGGGGTCTGGGAGTCCTCCCCTAGAAAATTTTGAGCTACCAATTTATGGTAGAATTGTCTTTATTTACATAAAATGAAACATAAGTCTTTTTTTGGACAATGCACATTTGTTTCTTCTATATTTACATTGCATTGCATGTTTTCTTATTGTGCAAATAAACCTTTCTCAAAGCATTTTCATTTGTTTTTTTAACATTTCTTGTTGCAAGCCATTTTTCAGAACATATTTAACAAATGCTTTTAAAAAAGTGATGTCTCCAGCGCCCCATTGTATATGACACCTATGAAGGAAATGAATACAATATTTGTTGCACTAAATACTCTTACGGTGTGAAACCAAAAATACCAAATAATTTTTGCAGTTTGAGTTACAATTAGTTACACCGTGGCTAGATAAGGTAATGTAATGTAATATAACATGCAAATGGCTTCAGTGATTATTCATCCTGATCTGTTTTTGCATCTAAACGCTGCTTGAAATATAGTATTATGTTGTAAGGGCTTGAAAGCAGCAGGGATAAGTAGTTGGGCTCCTGTTCGTTTTTTTCTCGTCCCGGTGATCGGGACACATCTGGGTGATACAAGTTTAATGTGTGTTATAATGTTGGACGTTTCCATTCACATAACGTTACCCTACAACAGTAATGTTAGGGCAACGCCAGCACACAGACACGGTCCTTGTCTCATTCACAACTGTCTCTCCGTTGCTGTTGTAACATTCACAGACCAGTAACCTGGAGGCGGGTCTTCCAGCGCCGCTGTTTCATTAGCGCTCGCACGCACGCCGATCCGCTAGTTGTGCTAACCTTAGCGCCACTGCCCTCAGCCTCGTCCCCAAACTTGTCCACATCTCTCGCCTTCTGAACTTCAGACACTTGCAAGAGCTCGTGCACCGCGAACAGTCCACAGTCCAGAGTGTAAAGTTAAATACTGACGTAAACTGCCGTGTAACATCCAAGTTACCACCACTTAGTAAACAAAATTTAACACTATGTAATTGAAATTTAATACTTTTAAGGCCTTATTTTTAGAATGTGAAATATTAGGAATAAGACTTTTTTAATACTTTTAAGACCCCGCGGGTACCCTGCACCAACTGAGCATTGGTTAAACGCAACAGCTTACCGGAGTATTGCTGCTGACCATGTCCATCCCTTTCTGACCACAGTGTACCCATCTTCTGATGGCTACTTCCAGCAGGATAATGCACCATGTCACAAAGCTCAAATCATCTCAAACTGGTTTCTTGAACATGACAATGAGTTCACTGAACTCCAGCGGCCTCCACAGTCACCAGATCTCAATCCAACAGAGCACCTTTGGGATGTGGTGGGACGGGAGATTCTCACCATGGATGTGCAGCCGACAAATCTGCAGCAACTGCACGATGCTATCATGTCAATATGGACCAAAGTTTCTGAGGAATGTATCCAACACCTTGTTGAAAGTATGTTCTGAAGGCAAAAGGGGGTCCAATCCAGTACTAACAAGGTGTACCTAATAAAGTGGCCAGTGAGTGTATTAGCGATGTGATTATAATTATTATATTATTTTATAATGATGAACACGGCTCTCCTACAGGCAATATATTTTTTGTTGTGCAGTAGTTATTACCTTACACATTAGTTTATCCCTTTACCAACCCGCTGTTCATTCTATCCAAAGCTACGAGAATTCAACCAGCATATATGATGCAGTAGCGCAGAGGAAGCGCTGCGCTTGAATGTATGTAATGCTACATGACTGTCTACAATGGGGACTTACAACTTTGAGATTTCAAACTAATGTTTCACATTTGTAAGAGTAGCTAGATAACTTGGTTTAGCTAGGAAGCCGTGTTAGATACTTGTTTACCTCACGTTTATTTACATGTCCCCAGTCTTTAACTACAGATAAGCAGCATGTAGATATTTAGAATAGGTTACATTAACATTACAGTTGGACCTCTTGAGAAAGAAAAGACTGGACTACAAACGAGTTTTCAGGCAGTTCAGAGCAGAGTTTTCTGTGGGAGATGGGAACTCCCTTTGGGCTGGACTTTGGGATTTTTCACTTTGCAGACCTATTACTTGCACAAAAAAGGTACAAAAAAGCTTATTACATGCACAAAGCATAATATGACCTCTTTAAGTCATGTAATTCACATTACGAATGACTCACCAGTAACACAAACACTCTGCCTTCCTGTTTCGGCATGCACAACTCACATATTCATATATGTAAGATATATAATATATAAATTACCAGTCCACAACTGATCGGTGTACACAAAACTGAAGAGAGAAGTGTAGGAAACGAAACAGACAAATATCTGCACAAAAAAAGACAAAGGCGAGAAGAGTTGTGGAGCTGCCAGAGGTAATTAAAAGAAAAGAAGAGGAAGAGAGAGTAAGACAGAGAGTGAGTGATGCAGGATAAGGTTGATGGCCTCTCCCTGCTTGTAAATATGGTTTGATTTGGTGATTTATTCATGGTGTTGATTTATTCAGCTGCAATGCAAAACATCACCCTCCGACTGCTTCTATATCAATAATACAATGCTTCTGGAGACAAGCAAGACTGTGTGTGTGTGTGTGTGTGTGTGTGTGTGTGTGTGTGTGTGTGTGTGTGTGTTTTACCAGTTACCAGTAAGATGAGACCAGCTATCCTGAAATCACCCAGAGCTAACAACTGCAACTTTTCTCTGGCCTCCAGTGACAGCTTTGACTTCTGACAATTAAAGTTTTCCAGCACAAGCATCTCCACAGATTTATTGCTGCATATGACTTTTTATATGACTTTTAGCATCATAGAGTACAGTCTAGACCTGCTCTTTTATGAAAAGCGCTGTGAGATAACTGTTGTTGTGATTTGGCGCTATATAAATAAAATTGAATTGAATTGAATTGAATGACTCCCTCGCCGTTGTAAAAGGATTGTTGAAGCTCGCACACTCAAAACCTTCCAAGTAATGACATTTGGAATCATATTTATAACTGTAAGAGGTCAAATTAGAAAGTAATAAACATCAAAATGATACCAAATACCCTAACTTTAAGTCTATCAAAATAAACTAGAAAACACAGCTGCCACATTTGTGCGTCAAAATAAACTACTGTATTTTTGTATTTCAAAAATACTAAAAAACCTTTTACAAGGTACCATGAAATCACTTCGCAAACCTATCGGTCTATTTGATCTATCATTTCACCAGTACGCTGACGCAGCTGATTAAGTGGACAATGTTTGAGATCAACAGATTTTCTCTGCCTAATGAGTCATGCCATAAATCTGACAGGCAACCAGTTAACGGATATATTCCCATCATACTGAGATGACCCAGAGGAAGGTTGTTATTAAAGTAACCAACAGTTTAATGTTTGCTAATGACTCCTAATTTTAACCTACTTTAGTTACTTGGTGTTTGGTAATGAAGAGCCTACTCTGCGTCATCTGAGCTACAACCAACACGAGTGGTGGACGGGTTGACAACCTGCTGTTTAATGGTGTTGCAGCACAACGTTGTTAATGAAAATAAGACTTCCATGCCGTTGTAACGTTGTACAACTTCTCGCTTCTTGCTTTATTGTTTTTTCGTGCACAACCAATGAAAACGTAAATAGGCTGAAAGTAACGTGCTAACGTTGACTGTGAGAGCCACTCCTCAGGTCAAATAGTTAGCTAGGACATTACGTAAATTAGTAAATGGTTTAGTCTTGGCCACCAAATCAGGAAATGTGAACAATCGTAGCAATTTAGGCTAAAAAATATAAAAAGCTGGTGAGCTACACATTTCTCACCTTGACCTTCTTTGATCTGGATCAGTTTTCTGTCCTGATCTCAACCCGTCTGGGCAAATTACTGAGTAGGCACCAATCAGACGCAGCATTCCCCATCAAAAACAAACGACAATAAGTCTTAATAGAGTGTGTGATGGAACATTTTGAACAATAGAAAATACTTTTTGCAAGCACATACAGTAAGTTACATTTTTTGCAAAGAATAATTTTATTTCAGCAAACAATTATATATCATTGTACATACCAAAGAAGAGGAAGTGTTGTATTTGGCATGTTGTGAAAGACTGAATATAAAATTCGCTGAGAAACTGTATGCAAGTTACAGTTTTATTTCAGCTTCTCTGCTGCTGTCTTTTTGTATGTCCATTCATGGAAAATCATACAGTTATCATCTTCATGACCTCTGTTTTTTGACTTTTAGCAATTATCCTTGGATTCCAACTGAGTCTGACATGTTATCTGTGAGCACGGCTAAGGTACTTCAGAGGCCAGGATTAACTCTGGGTTTTTAAAGTCATATGGCAGTCATTCACATCGCCATAGTAACGTCTACAGAACGCCTAAACTGCTGCAGAGCAGGTTGTCGGGACCTCACGTATGGGAAACAAAAAGGAGGCTTACTCCAAACCCAAAGCCATAATAAGAGGGCCTCAAGCATTAACAAAGGAACAGCACTGGTCCATTAAATCACACTTTAGTGTGAGATTTAGGTTGAATCTAAATCCTGGAATTCTACTAGAGGAGCCCGACAGGAGCGCAGGAGCCTCCTGTAGTGTAGCCATGACGTCACCAAACCCATAAGAGGGAGTGCATTTGTCTTTTCTCTTTCTTTTTGCCTTTTTCACTGCAGCTACGTGACCTGCTTCAGCGTTGAACTTCTACATGCCTAGATGAAGGTGTTTATTCGCTGGATGAGAAACAGGCTGTTTTTATGTTTGCTGAACAGATTTTTGGATCCAGAAGAAGATCGTTATACCCCACAGAAAGTGAATAACTGCATACGAAAGACACCACTTCACCGCACTCTGTCCCTATTAAGTCGACTGCGCTGTTCCCTCGGCTGCCGCCTGAGGATCAGCTTTGTTAACAGATTACCCAAATGAACTGAACTCATTAAATGACTACCAAGAGCAATCTCAAGAAAGGGGCTTGTGTCTGAGCAGAGACAGATTTATAGCTGAGCTTGATTTTTACTTTGCTGTTGGAAATAACCAAGCAGTAACCTCCAGTTCTCAAAAGTGAGGCTATACCGGAAGAGCTAAAAACTACAATTCATGGAGTGGCCACTTGAGGCCGGTTGCAGAAGGAAGTCAATCTCCATTGACCTCCATGTTAAAATGAGCAACTTTACAGCAGTCTGTCTGCTGTCTGTTAGCCTCACTCAGCTAATACAGCATCTTTGCCATGTTTGAGCCCTTTGGAGATTTCTCAGTTAGATACTAGTCAGATAGATACACGAAGGGTTGGGGGGGGGGGGGGGGGGGGGTTAGTCATCAATATTTTATTAAACTTGGTAGAAGTATCATTCCTTTAGATTCAGTGAAAAATCTGTGGTGATAACTGCGTTTGATCAGTGTCCACAGCAACGTGTGTGGAAAGGACCTTAAGAGGTGGATGCATTATTTGGCAGAACAGATGTTGTAGGCGATCTGCCGAAATTTGCATTACCAAAAAAAATCCCATCTCAGATTGACAGTTGACAGCAGCTGTTTTATTTGTAGCGTGTTTCCCCACTCAGAAATGATGTCTTTTGTGTCTTATTTTGGCTGAATATTTTGGCCTTTGTTGTCAGCAGCGGCCCCAAGTGCTCCATCTCAGACAAGAAAATCATCTTTTTGGTCACTTCTTACCTCTACTTCTGATTGTTTTAAGCATATTCATCTTCATTTAATGATGTTGTGATTCATTATCATATAACTTTGAACACATTAACATTTTTATTGCTAGTAAAACAAAACAAAATCATCTTTATCAACTAAAAACAATATCTTTCGGAAGCTTTGCTCCAAAGACATCAGTATGGTTATCACCTTCAAAGACCCTCATGCAGTCAAACTCCACTCATGTCAAATCCCATCATGTTGCTGTTTGTGAATTCATGTGTGTGTATGAGACAAAGAGAGTGATGGGATTACTCTTGTTATGTGGGATCAGATGTGCTCTGTTTGTCTGCTTTGTGTCAGTTTGAGAGAATGGTCCCAGTCAAAATGTGGGATCAGTGTCAGGATCTGTCAGAATCTCCAGAAGCTACGAAACACACAAAATTTGGGTATTGGACTTGGCAACTTACCATAGATTTATTTCTGTGTGCGGCTGCGTGTGTTTGATGTTTGCACTGGTGGATATGTAGTATTTTTCTGTCTACTAGTCTCTGTAAGCTTCTTTCTCAGTAACTATTTGTCACGGTGTCTGCGTGGGTGTGTACACTAGACATCTCTTCTTTGTGGGTGTAAATCTGACACTGTCTGTTATCACTAACTCTGCCTCTCTCTGTGTTCAAATCACAGTGTAACTCTCTCTCTTACTGTGTAACTCTTTCTTATAAATCTTTCTCTTCTTTATTGTGCGTGTGCGTGTGTGTAACAGAGAGAGAAAGAGAGAGAAATTGAAATTCAACAATACTTTGTTTTTAACTTTGTTATAGCACGGCTAGCAGACCCAAGTGCAGGGCTAAGAAAGGGAGAAATATTTATTGCGGGGTTAAAAGGATCGTAGTCCTATATTGAGCAGGTGAGGAGCAGGCAGTGTGAAAATCGATGCGTGTCGAACCGGGTTGGTGGCTGCTGTACAGAGCAGGGGGAACCGTAGCAGAGAGTCCAGAGTGAGAGAGTCGAATCCCAGCAGGTCCAGAGCAGAATCTGGGAATAGTTTAGCCGGTTCAGGCGGAGAGCGCACGGTTGTTTCCGGTAGCTGAACTAATCCTACAATTTATTATGCAAAATTATCTTTTAATTTTAATTATTGTGACAAAATGCTCTTCTTCTAAAATCGGCCTAATATAATTAGGCTTATTTAAATGCGTTCATTGTGTTGCTGTTTGTTTCCAGCCTACACTTTGATACTGATTTTTGAAATCTGACTGTTTTGATCTGTAATGAAATTAAGCAATTGTAAAATTAATAAACACCATAACTTCCACACTACTACTGTCATCACTCAGTTTAAAGTGCTCCCACACAGCTTTTCCCTTTGATTTGAACTGGAGTGTTACATTCACTGCTGTCGGCGGAGGTCAAGCGTGAAAAAAACCCTCAATAATCAAATCGTATAATTGAAAATCAAATGTGTACCCAAAGGTCGAATATTCTAATATTCGGGTCCAGCCCTACAAAGAACATTCTTATAACACCACATACTGGAAAATCTTTCCAGATCCTTCATTATTTAATAGTAATTTTTCAACATCTTTACAAGCATGAAAAGAGCATCATCATCCACAGCTTTCTCCATTCTGTTTTTCCTGCTCATATGGACAGCCATCTTTGCTTTCCCCAAAATGAAATAAAAAATCTACCTTTCAACTTTATTCTTGTGAGAGTACCTTTCCCCCAAAATGAACAACACTCAAAATGGACAATCATGGCTAACATCGGAGTTAATGACAGAGACGAACCCATTCACAGCCACAGTACCATGTAAAGTCACTAAGACCTAAGTGAGCTCTCTATGGAGTGTCAGCTCTGCAATTTAATGTGTCCCTCTGCAAAATGTTAACAATCAGTTAAACATCAGTTTTCTATTCACATCTTGGAAAGAAATCTCAGAGGAGCTCTCACTTTTGAAAAACTGTCCTGTACAGTTCTTAAAATCTGGGGAAATGTTCACTGAAGGGAAAACATCATTCTCATCAAAGACATCACAACAATACTGTTGCAACAAAGTCCACTCACTACCCGTGAGATCTTTCCATTTACAAAGCAACAGAGAGATAACACAATTTCACCTCTGGACGGGAGGCAGGAGGAGCTGCATCGTGTAAGTTTGCTCCTGTAAGCTGAACTACATGTCCCAGAGTCACCACATTAGAGAGACAGAACCGCCTGAGCAGAGTTGGCCCCACCTGACAGACTGCACTGAAACGAGACCCATAAATGACTGGTTCCTGAAGCAGCTAGTATACCGAGTTTATCAGCCTCTTCTTTATCAGCAAGCTCCACACCTTAACAGTCCGCAATAGAAAACAGGAACTTCAGACTGCTTTAAATCCGTCCAAGTCCACCTAACTGACTCAAGGTAGTGCAAGCCAGCAGCCTCCACACTAAATCAGTAGGACAACACAAAAACCTTTGTGGGAACTGGAAACGGAAAGTAGCCCCCTGCTGCTCAGGTGTATCAGGCCCCGTCCTCCGTCATCCCTCGGCAGATACAGCACACTCTGAGGCACCCAAAGTAGTTTGTCCCAGAAAAAGTCAACAAGAAGAGCCTGGATCTTTGAAAGCAGGTCAGGTGGGGGGTCAACATACTACAGGCGAAGCCATAAAATGGACGAAACCAAGTGGTTAGTCATAAGGACTAACAATATATGACGTCTTCATCAAAATCCACTTCCACCTAGAACATTCTTCCAGTTTTAAAATTTTAAAGGTACGTTACAACCTGGAATGGTCAACCCCTAAAGATCTAAGTTTGCGCAACAAAGGCACAAATGCTAAAGAATATAACATGCCAGAGAGGGCACGGCCCTGTCTAACGCCCCTTCGAACTTGAAAAGGAGCGTTTAAACCACCATTCATTTTCAGCACACTCAGAATGTCACAATATAAAGCCTTAACTTTATCAATGAAACCAGGACAAAAACCAAAGGCACTCAAGGTGAGTCATAAATATTCATGCTCAACGCAAAAGGCTTTTTCTTGATCAAGAGATATGATGCCAGCTTTGAGACCAAACAGCTAACAGATCTCTAAAAAGTCTTGAATCAAAATAATATTATCACATATCAATCTGCCATATACACACTGAGTCTGATCATAATGACTCACTTTCTCCTTCACTTTGCTCAGCCTGGTCGCTAACACCTTAGAGAGGAGCTTATTACCCGAGCAGAGCAGTGACACAAGGCTCCAGTTTTTCATTAACTGCAGGTCAATTTTCTTAGGCCAGATCCACACTACTACATTACTACTACGAGTTTTAAAACGAATACAATCTCCATCTACACCAGCGCTTTAGCTGCGGATCAGAATTCATCTCCGTCTAGATTAAAACGCACATCTAGTGGCCGTTCATGTACACTGGGCACACGCATGCTGGTGTAAGCATGAAGCAGACGGTCTACTCCGTAACTGCAGAACATTTGGCAAAACGTCTGCGTTTTAAAATGAAAACGTAGTAGTGCAGCAAGGTAAGGACCACCTTTCTGTAGCTCAGCGGCAGACGCCCTCCGGCAAGACTGTCACTCAGTACTGCTAGCAGCTGCCTATCTGTATGTCTCACATAGCGTAGAAAAAAAATTGTAATACAAAAACAAACAAACAAAGCAGGAGAAACAAAGAAAATAAAGAAAGATAATTAAAATTATTCATTATCATCTTCTAACTGCTTTTTAACCTTTAGTTTTTTTTATACAGTAAGTTTCCTGGGTAGTGAAAGCGTCCTCCCCCAAGACTCCAGGTTTCAGAAAAACCTTCATTGAATCAAGGAAGTGCTTTCTCCACTTTAACATTTCTGGCTCCCTAGCTGTCCTGCAGAAATTGTGTACTGTTGTAAATTCTGTATAGTTTCCTCTTGTGTACTCTATATACTTCCCTCCTGTGAATTCTGTATATTTTCTTGTTCTGAACTTGTTACTGCAGTCTGACTTTTATTAGCCTCAGCATTTCATTGCACAGGGACAGACAATATGACCAATAAGTGTTTTGGCTGTGGAATGGCCATTGTTCATTCTGAAAGCAGACTTCCCACTTTCATAGCTAACAATTTCTCCGATCGCTAAACTGTAATCCTCTATTTAGCAATTGACAGCTGGACAGAGTTTAACTCCGTGTCAGCGTGTGAGCTTCTCCAGTCCCACATTACTAACTTTGTGAGTCGGCATGACTCCTGTCAGGAATCAACCTGTTACAAATTACACAAAAAGCACTACTGTTACGTCCCAGTAGGGGATTAGGGAGTAACCATTGATGTTAAGTACCGAAAGTAAGGATGGAAGACACCTGATGAAAAATTAACCACGCGTTTTATTATTAGAACCAAAAGAAACAAAGATCACAGTAGACATACTCCAGGCCAAACCTAACGGAAAACAAATGGGTACACATGCTCCCCGCCGAGCACAGTCTGCCGCCAGCCGGCACCACGAAGGAGTGAGAGCGACCCATGGAGGAACCGCCTCCTTTATCCTGCAGCTGAGTGAACACAGGTGGATTCTGTCCGCAATCACCACTCAACCGAAACCTAGCAACGAGAGGGGACAAAACACCACAACAACACATGCCCTTCCGTAACGGCTACTAACAACAAACAAACAACAAAAAGATAGAAAACAAAGAAACACACTCACGCTGAAATACGCACCCACTTCCTCACTTCTTCACTCACTGTCTTCCACTCCCAGCATGCAGCGAGAGAGAGAGAATGACAGAGGACCCCAGCTTGGCCTGACAGTACCTAGGGATAATGAAACATTCATTCATTTCATAATTGGTGAAATGTTTATTTACTAAGCGTGGCTGGGTTCAGACCTTTGAATCAGCCCACTTCACCAAGTTGACTGATTCTGGTCTGGCATCATGTCATGAAACAGCAGTTTCTTGGCTGAAAAAAGCGCAACATTCAATGAGTAGGGACTACCAATTAGCCAATCAGCGCCACGGGCAGGATTAACACCATTGTAAAGCTGTCAAGAGTTGTCAGGCTGTGTAAGCACTGATGTAATGTTCTCAACACAGATGATACCTGCACCAGCTGCATTTGCTCTAAAAAGACTAAGATGCAGTTAAAAGTGCTGTGCTGCTCATTAGTAGGTAATAGTAAGTATTAGTAATAATTAGTAAGCCTTTAGTGCTGAGGGAGACATAGATCTCAAAGACCTTTAAACAGATTAGACAAAATTTGGCATAAAGTTAATCCATGGGTGATTAGTTTTAAAACAATTATTTAATCATCGAGGACAAATGGACCAGGATTGTGTGGCTTTGGCAGAGGCCGATGTGCACAGCTGTAGGGTTAGCCTGTCGACATGCATATATTTACTGACTTGGGTTTAGGCACTAACTAATGCCATGGTTAAGATTAGGGAAGTTGCCTCGAGGGGGCGCTGTCAACTCGTTAAACAAAAACATCGCTAGCTAGCTAGTTAGTCACGTACCTGGGGGCATCTACTATACACGCAAAATCACCGTTTTGCAAACAATAGACACAGCTTTTCCAACGCCTGAGCATGCGAACAGGCTTTCTAGTTGATTTTGAGTGAAGGAGCTCTGGAGCTTTTTGCCTGAAGTATTCAACTGGTCTTTAAGCACAGAGTGGTTTATTTGTGTGTGTGTGTGTGTGTGTGTGTGTGTGTGTGTGTGTGGTAATGGTTTCTGTTGAGAGACCAGAGTGTTATTCTTTGACTTTGTCTTTGATTACCGAGATATAACCATGCAGAAAAATGTCTTGTGTGTTTTAGGCAGTACTCTTGAGCAGTAATCCAGCAGGACTAGACTCACTAAGAGTCGTAGCTATTCCAGATCCATTAGAAACCCCCCGTGCAGGTTGATGTCACAGATTAACTTAACTTTTAATTTTACTGTACATAGATTCGGTAGCAAGAGAGCTTTGGAGACTGTGCTGTGATGTGCACTTTGGAACAGTGTATCACTTGAAATGTTGAACACCATCCAACACAGTTGGGAGTTGATTATAAGTGGAAAGGATTAAAGTCCTAAAATACTTTCCCCTTTCTTCTTCTTTCCATCTGAATTCCATACCTCCCCTCTCCCTACTTTTCTTTCATCAACACTCTTCCTCTTTGAGGATGATTATGCTGCAAAACAAGTGCAAAGCCTATACCTTTTTCTCTTTTCTCTCCCCCAATTGTCAGCCCCTCTATTGGTGTTAAGTGGCATTTTCTCTCTTTCTGTTTCATCTCTCTTTTGCTCCTTCTCTTTCTTTTGCCAGTGATTGTCTGTCTTTCTAGAGTCTTGCTGGGCACAAGATAAGAGCTTTTCAAGGCACAAATGACTAGCACACAGGAGGGGGTTCTTTCCATTCGCAAACAATGATCTGTAAAAACACACTAGATGAAATGTAAAACAAGCACTCCGCAGAGACCGCCTGAGCGGACCTGGAATAGACAATTCAACGCACCACTTACAGAAGCATTCAGCCAATTTGTACTTGGAGGGAATATGCACAAGGTGGGGGAACTATAAGCAAAAAGCACTATCAACAAAAAATGTTCTATATAGCACTAGCAAATTGTTCCATAGGCTGTTATCAACTTGGAACATAGTGTGGCCATAAAAGAGGTTTGAGACCCATAGAAAATAAAAGGTTTGTCTCACAAGTTCAGAAGTCAGAGGCAAAACGATCCAAACAAGAACTCACAAACTGAGTGACGAGAAGCCACCTGATGATACAAATGTTCCATAAATGTACACACAATTTCCAGCTTTGCACATGTATAAATAAATGCTAGTCACAGTGATTTCAGTTATCAGGTTGTCTCCATTATTGAAGTGTCTCATTAGGGCTATATTGTAGTAGTCACAGATGCTCAAACAGATGGCTCCATCCTAAGCAAGTATTAAATAGAAGATCAACTATGTAATTAGCATAAACTGCAATTGCCCATGCATGTGTTCTAGGCTGGAATATTGCAATTCCCTTAAGACTCTCCAGTTGATCCACAATGCTGTGGCACATCTACTGACAAAAACTAAGAATTTACATATACTCTTATATCCAATCTCCACATTTAAGAGTAGGCTTTAGACTTTATTCTTTAGGTTCATTTTCCCTGGTGAGTACATTTTGTTTTAAGCCACTTTTTCGCTAGACAAAATTATTATCCAGGTTAAAATTACAGTTGAGGTTAATTAGAGATGCATCTAGCATCAAGCTAGCTAGCTTCACACGGAGCCGTTAGCTCCATCGTCTCTTCCAAATTTGGTGTCGTCCGGTGCCGCTGGTTGCAAAAAATCAACATGGCGACGCCCTAACGGCCAAACTCAAGGCTTCAAAAAGGTAGTCCAAAAACCAAATGGTGACATCACGATGACTATACGTCCACTTTTTATATACAGTCTATGGCTGAATCAAGGCCTGCTATGAGAGACCAGGCCTCACTGATTATTACTGTACAAAAAGACAACTTTATTCACTTGTTTTACTTAGACTGGATCCGATTTGATGGAGAAATGTTGTCCGGTTTTCACTCAGATGTCCTCCGGCTGCTCTGCCTCTACTTTTGCCGATTTAGCTGATGAGTTTCTATTTCTATGTTATTAGTTACTTTACCAGCTAACAACTGCTTTAAGCAGCTGCTAGTGCTACTAAGTTGGCTACTCAGTTAGCCATGCAGTTAGCCGTCCTGTTGCTGATTCTGCCTGGACTGGATGCTTGGTGTTTTCAAAGAAAAACTTTTTAAAAGAAAAACTTTTAAACTAAAGTTTTAACTACAAGGCCACTCGGAGAGCGCAGACCTCTGCGAAAGCCATCAGTCTAGTCCTCTATGATATGCAATGTGCAAGCACAACAACTACACATGTGATATGTCTGGATATATTACTAAAACTCGGTTTTATGATGTTATCAGAGATGTTCTGACAGGAGTGATGATTGTTGGGTTTCTGTAATGACATCAGAGAGTAGTCTAGACCTGTTCTTTTATGAAAAGCGCTCTGAGATAACTGCTGTTGTGACTGTGTTGTGAAAGACCTTTGACTTGTACTCTAGCTCAAAATCTTGAGACTTGTCTTTTGCACTTGCAAAAAAAATGAGTTGTGCTGCGCAGTTATTGACTTCCTGATCTGTTTTCTTGTATTCCAGCTTTATTAATGTTGCAGGCTGCTGGGGTGTTCTAGCCTGGTGGTTTATGAATAGCCTTCCTCCTGCCTCAGTCCCCCCAGATTTAACATTAGTAAAACTGCCTTGTAATCAACCAGCTGTATCTTGAGTTTTTGCAATCTGCGGTTAGTTCCACAATATGGCACCGTAGGTTGTGGTGTTGTTGAGTTGCACCTTTGTCCATCTTTGTCTTGTCGTTTGTCCATGTACCCTGGTCTTTTATTTAACTGCATTTATATAGTGCTTTTATTCAAAGCGGTTCCCATTGTGGTGCGAGAGAGAAATACTGAGCCCGTGATTGCACAACAAAAGTAAATGGAGAGGCCTAAAGCCAAAGGTGTGTGTGTGTGTGTGTGTATTTTACTGTACTTTTCTGTATTCTGTATTTTACTGTTGTATTTTACTTTGTGCAGCCACAGAACCTGTTCCCACATACACACACACAAATACACACTGACTATACTGAATATGTTAATAGCCTGAATTTGTATGCATTGGAAGGTGAAAACAGTGTGAAGAACAGAGATTTCCTTGCAAGATTGTGAGTGGAAAGAAAAGAACTGCACTTCGCTTCCAAATGAGACCTGTGTGTGTGTGTGTGTGTGTGTGCGTGTGTGTGTGTGGTCTTCAGTGTATCTTTGCCTCCTTGGAAATAAGCTCTTTTCAATAGTGAGATAGCACTGTAGATGTGTGAAGTGCCACCTCTTTCCATTGAGAACAAGGTTTCTGGATATAGTTCTGCTCTTTCTTTCTCTCATGCTCCCTCCATTCCCATTTTCACCTCCTCCCTCTTCTCTACTTTAACTGACTTGTTTTTTTCTCTATTATCCATTTCTGTTTTACCCCTTTATTTCTCTCTGCATCACATCTATCTTTTACTCCATCCCTCTGTCCTTCACTTTCCCTCCCTTCCGACACAACAGCACACAAGTTGGATGAGTTAATGATGTGCTTGTGTTTGGATCTGCCTCAACTGCATATTCACCACAATATTTACCATATTATTATTTATTTACTGGGGTGTTTTACATATTGCCGAATTTCCAAATCATCGCCTGTATTTGCATTTTCAGTCTCTTCTCTATTCTTTGGCACCTGTACCCTCCTCACAGAAAATAAATATACTGACTTGTTTTACTGCTACGCTCATAGCCAGTAGCCAGGGTGAGAGTGTCAGCTAAATGACTAAATTGTAAACAGGTGAAATCTCTTTCTGAAATGTTTTTAGTACAAAGGGGGAACTGTTGACACATTGGCAAAGCTGGCAGTAACATAAACTTGGCTCCATCTCATAACTGTGTTGTTTATAATTGTTTGAGTTGAGTTGTGCAGTTTGTAAGCATGCATATGTATGCATGTCTTGTTTCAGACATTAATGTATTTGTGTTTGCTGTGTGTGAACGCTTGCATTCGAGTGTATGTGCTTTTGAGTTATGTATACAAAAACATTGGATGACCTAGGTGATCTTCAGAAATGTTTACAAAAATTAAACCTGACCAGATGGTTCTGTTATTTACAATGCTAATACTGTACATTGTTGTCCTGTGAATTCCAGTTTTTTTTTTCCCTTTTCACTTGCCTGTTGCTAGTACTCTTTTCAAAATCCAGACTATATTTCCCGTTATTCATGTAGGAATGGTCCATTATCTCTTCTAAAACAAACACAGTTCTTATACGGAGCCTCTTCACATTCAACACTTAAGATTCAAACTGATTGTACTGTGTACAGTATTATTGTGTTGTACATAATATAAGATACTGGGGATCCTGTAAACAATAAACAATCCTGTTGCTCCATGCTTCTCTGCCTTAGAGTCTCTGGCTTTACTGAAGTTGACAATAATGTTTTTTTTCCATCAGTGTCACTCTTCTGAGCTCAAATAGACTACTGGTTTTGACAAAAAAAAGCACAACCAATGCTAAGTACCCAAAGAAGGATTCAAACGTCCAGTACACCTCCTCATTTTAAAATTAAACAACAGGCAGACAGACAGCATATTTTTAAAAATGTTTAATTTCTCATGTCATATGCAGAATGCACAACATTATTGAACTATTATTAGTATTATTATAAGTTTAACCATTGAACTAAGGCCCACTAACTAAGTTCACAAACAGCAGAACATCAAAATCTTCAGCAGCCGATCAAATCTCAGTGTGAGCTTCCTCTTTCTTAGAAGCCATTGTTTTGTTATCTTGTTTAGAAATCTTCAATATTTTATCAAAAAGAGCCCTCCCTGGCAGAGGTCACATCAGCAACAACAAATATACAACTCCCAGTAAAGTTAGCCACAATAAATATGCAACGTCCGGTTACACTTTCAAAATAAAACGCTAGCGTTTCCAAACATCGCCATTTTGAAACAGCACGTTATTATAGTCATGAAACATTGCAGTTTGGTTAGGTTTAGACACAGAACGTACTTGGTTGGGTTTAGGCACAGAAAGTACTTAGGAAAGGTTAGGAAAAGATCATAGTTTGGGTTAAAATAACTACGTACGTCAGTTAACTAACTGACATCATTTATGTCAATTTACGTAACTTGCCTAAATAAAAATATTTAATGTTGATTTTTTGTTTCACATAGGACACGAACCCCGGTCTGCTGGTTCAAAGTCAGGGCTCTGGCCCTCCATCCACCCCAACAACCTTCTTACTTAATCTTTTCTGTTAAATATCATATATACATTTACCGTCAGAAACTGACACCACAGGGCTTCCCCCACTACGTACGGTAAAGGGATCCCCAGTGCATCACAAACTGACGACTATGGCTCTTGACCATGCGTCCATATGTGACGACTTGAGAGTGAGAACGGGTTGATTTCAGTGATGATCAAATGTATGAAGGCATGATGGCACTTCCGAAAGATCATCACCGGACAGACATAACCACTTTCATTTTAAACAACTGAATATCTTTGTCTCCTCTCTGCAATAAAAACTTATCATATTCATTATTATATTATCATTAGTCCTAAGTTTTCACAAGTAGGGTATTAGTAGTATTTACATTGTTGGGAATTATGGTTTAAATGTCATCAATACTTAAGTTAAATAATATAATAATAATTATAACTATTATTTATTAATAAATCATATCATTTCACCTCGGGGCAGCACTCTTAAAGAAGAGAAAATTAGCCAATTACATAATTTAGTCGCAGAAAATATACTAAACAATAAATTTGGGACTCTGATTAATAATTAAATTAATAACTATAACCAACATTACCATCAATTGTAACAGGATTGGGAGTTCTACATAGAAGAAGTTGGCAATATATTCATAATACAACATTAAAGAAGCCAGCATGTAAAGTCGCATTTATAAGATAAACAAAATAAACAAAAAAAACACACAAGTGTAAAATTTACACACTAGCAGATGTGAAGCAGGAGATTATGTTTAAGGCAAAATCGTTTATATGATCTCGTCAAGTAGGCTACTAGTATGTGATCTGTGTAACAGGGCAGCACTAAAAACAGTTAGTTATCTTGCACACAAATGTCTCTGTGGTGCATAATTTTAACTAACATCAACATAGCGGTGTGGCTGAGGACTATGTTACACAAGAGCACCTACAACAATAAACCTCAGTGAAAAACACATCAGTAGTGTTTACATGTACAGTGAACAAAAGCTAACAGTCCTGCGCTTAGCAAGGTACACTGTTAAGCTATGCTATGCCCAGCTATGTTAACACTCCACAGAGGAAGATCAAGTTACTTTGGTGTGATACTTGTGAGCTGGTGGTTTCAACATCACTGAAGATGTGTCCAGCTGCATCAGTAGATGTATTTGCACAGCTTTAATCTGATTCAATCAGCGACGACCAGGAAAGGCTGGCTGACAAACACGAAAAGTCTGGAGACTACTGGAGAGTCAGTGACAGCTCGGAGAGACGGCAACTGGGGTGGAACCGTCCGGCAACACAGTCTTTGTCGTTTGCGAGGGGGACTCCCATAAAAAGCTACGATGAACCTAAGGAGAAAATATTCACAGCGGTGTGGGGGGAAGATAAGCACCCCAACCAGACGGATTCAATGGTACCAGACCAAGGCAATGGACAAACGACTACGAGCAAGCAGTGTACATGTGGCAAAATCTGTAAGAACGAGCGAGGCCTAAAGAGCCACCAAGGGAAGATGAAGTGTCTGGTGAGAACAGGACCAACTCAACACACTGGTGAGACGCAGGAGGAGCCAGGCCCGGAGTCACCCCACAGTGCCCGGAACCTCCAAGTGTTGCAAATGACTCCCTCCAGCATCAAGTCTGAGAGGAGGCGGATCAAGTGGCCAGCATGAGGGGAGTTGTCAACAGGAAAATGCAAGCCATGTCAATGATCATCGTCAGCATCGCATCCGAACAGTTCGTTGAAGAGGTGAAGGAAGGAGGCTCCAAAGGATGTCACTCAAAGAACCAAACTGAGGTGAGAATCCATAACATCAGGCAGGAGATGAAGACCCTGAATCGACAGTACGAGCAGGCAGGAGCGCACTGGCCTGGCACAGCTGATGTGCATCCTATGAAAGAAGATCAGGATCCTCCGCCGGGGAGAGTGGTGCCGGGCAGAGTGGCACGGAGGCGCCGCCGCGAAAGAGCCCGAAAGCGAGCTGCCTTCATTGCCAACCCCTTTAGGTTCACTAAGGAGCTGCTAGGACAGAAGTGTAGCGGCCAGCTGGTCTGCTCTCAGGAGGAGATTGATCACCACCTGAAGGAAACATACAGCGACTCAGCGAGGGAAAAGGAGTTGGGGGAGTGCAGCATGCTGATAGACCCTCGTGGGCCAAGTGTGCAGTTCAACATGGCAGAGCTGCAGCTGAAGGAGGTTCGAGAGGTTGTCAGGAAAGTGCGAGCAAGCTCTGCTCCAGGACCAAGCGTACAAGAACTGTCCTAAACTGCTGCTGCGCCTGTGGAAGATCTTTATCTGAAGGAGTTGCAGGATTCCTGAACAGTGGAGAGTTGCTGAGGGGGTTTAGATTCCAAAGGAGGAGAACTCCAAGAAGATAGACCAGTTCCACATCATCTCCCTGATGTGTGTCGAAGCCAAGATCTTCTTCAGTGCTGTCTCCAACCGGCTGTGCACCTTCCTCTCAAAGAACAGGTTTATCGACACATCAGTTCAGAAGGGGGGAATGCCTGGATGCTTGGAACACTTGTCATCATAGGGGACAGGTCTTCAGATTGTGATGTTTATTGCAGCTTCAGTAATATTGGCTGCCCTCCCTGCCGGAGCAACTTCGCATAAGTCTTTGTCCACAATGTCCACAATAAACACTGCATGAAAAACTGGATTTTTCCCTGTAAACTGCCTTGAATCCCACTAATCCCCTGCAGTTATTAGTCGTTTTCAACGCTGCATGTTTGCGTTCGTCTGTCGTCGGAATCATCGGAAACGTACCCACTCAAGCAGCGGGGGAGCTGTCGGGGGGGCTGGCAAAGGTTTTAACGACTTTACTTAGCATATGAAAAGCATTAGCAGCCCAACCTGGCTTCTCAGTCATTGGATGAAACCATTGACGTCACCAAATAATCAATCACATGTGATTGGTTAAAGCTCAGTTGCAATTGGTCAACCTGGGCCTTTATAAATGCAGACTTGAGTAAACCCCTCCCTAATAATATTAAGAATAATAAAAATGTATAATTAATAAACATGCATTAAATAAACACTGCACTTACTGAAGACTATATTCATGTCTTCAGAAAAGGGAAGCGTGCTGAAGACAGCGGGATTTTCTCACTGGGCTCCCTTATATGCACCTGGCGAATGGCCGCTCTCTGGCCAGGAATATGGATGAAATGCTGCTCTTCAACTGAAGTAACTCAGACTTCTGCAAATCTGTCGCCCTCTGTTTTACCGAATCCTGGCTCATCAAGCACATCCCAGACAGCGGACTCTACCTGCCGGGTATTTCTTCTGTGCAGATCGTGTAACGGAGCTCACGGGAAAACATTGGTAGGTGGACTCTGTTTCTACATAAATGAAGGCTGGTATACAGATGTCACAGTGATGAAGCAATCATGCAGCCTTCACTTCATAGACTGTAAACTTTTTTAATCACCACGGGATTTTTCCTCATTTGTTCTGGTCGCCGTTTACATTCCACCTCAGGCCTGTGTTAGTGCTCTTCTCCCTCTACACCAATGACTGCACCTCAGGAGAACCATCTATCAAACTCCTGATGAGACAACAGTCATCGGCCTCATCCGGGACGGTGATGAGTCGGCCTACAGACAGGAGGTTGATCAGCTGGCTCTCTGTGCGGTCAGAACAACCTGGAGCTTAATACGCTCAAAACTGTGGAGATGACCGTGGACTTCAGGAGGAGCCCCCCCACTCTGCCCCCCATCACCATACTCAACAGCCCTGTGTCTGCTGTGGAAACCTTCAGGTTTCTGGGATGCAGTATTTCCCAGGACCTGAAGTGGGAGCCTAACACTGACTGCATCATCAAGAAGGCCCAGCAGAGGATGTACAGTACTTCCTGCGCCTGCTCAGGAAGCTCAAGCTGCCTAAAGCGTCGTTCACACGATTTTAAGCCCGATTTCGGGCTCGGCGACTGTAATCAGTAAATCAGCGATGGGCACAGTCTGGGGTGGATTGGCAATCGGGAATACAGGGAACAGTCCCGAACGGCCAGTTCGGCCTGAAATGGACCGTTTTTATTTGTTTTATGATACGCGACCGGCCTGACCCGCCACTCAGCTGCAGTGTGTTTCAGGCCAAACCAATACTTTCAATCTTGATACGAGCGGCCCCTCCCAACTTGGACTGGTCTTCGCTTTTCCTGACATCCGATTGGCTAACAGAATCGTTGTCATCTCGTGTAGTGTGTGTGTATTCCTCACTCTACAGTCACGAAGTGCGAACACCACAACGACTTCAAGACTCCCATCACAAGACGGCAAGTTGTGTAGTCTGAACAGCACTCTGCCTCTAATCAGCAACCCGTTTACTGCTTACCACTTATTATTTATTCATCATTTTCTATTTCAGAGCTGTTCATACTGTTCATATTGTCATTTTGTATATTGTATACACTGTATACGAAATCCACCTGCCTGTACATAACACGTGCACATTATACTTTAATGCAACTGTATTGAACTATAAAAAGCTAATGAAACGCTATTTGCAAACATATTTTTTTATTTACATTCACAAAACATATCAAATGCTGGGCTGCGGGACGAAGTGTCTGTCCACCTCTGAGTGGCTGTCAGAACATGATCCGTTCCACAGATGCCTGTGATGCAGTGCTTTGTACTTTGGATTAGCCAGAATACAACAGGTCGGTGAGCTCCTGGCTGCGGAAACTTGGGGGTCACACAATCCACGCAACACACCCTCAAAGCTGCAATCTTCCTCATCAAATATTAGATCGATAGTGACGCCTTTCCAGAGCGCCACTTCATCTGCTGCCAGGACACTCTGCCTCGCTTCCAACAGACAATCAGTACTGCAGGGTTCTGGTGGTCCTACCCCAGAAAATTCTGAGCATTAAACACTTAATTTCCTGCATCCTGGAGACATTTTCTGATGGAAATGTCTTTCTTTATATAGAGGGAAACACAAAATTCAGGTGGACGAAGACAAATCAGAATATAAAAATATAACAGAATATAATGGATTACTCGCAGTTTTCTTATTGTGCAAAGAAACCTTTCTCATAACATTTTCATTTAATTAACATTTATTGGTGCATGTTTTTTTTTAAACTTTTTTTAACAAATGCTTTCAAAACGTGATGGGGACAACATCTGCCATTTCAAAAAGTGGTGCGGACATGTCCCTAGTATAAATGACATCTATGGTTATAAATAAATAGCATAGCCACAGTACAAAACAATAAAACAGTACAGTAAAAGGTTTGCTACTTATACACTGGCCTCATGATCCACACCATGTAAATCCAGAGACCAAAAAGGATGTGACCACCTCGTTATAAGGTGAGGACAGTGTGAAAACAAAGGACAGTCTAGGACAATCAGTCCAGTATTAAAATTACCTAAAACACACGATACAATAAAGTACTTATAGTAGTAGTTTTATATGCATTGAAATATCCACATTTATGGACTACAGATGGGAAAAACAGATGACTGTAGGCTGACTGTAAGTATTATGTCAGTGGGGTCATAAAATACCAAACACTGGAGGCACACCAAGTAAACAGCAGATTGCAGCAGGAATGCCCCAAAACCTGAGGGTCACCCTGAAGCAGTCTGTGCCACTGTTTGCCAAACTTCAATTACATTATGCACTATACAAACAATTTACACGTCAGTCGCTTATTAAGGCAGTAGTGCACAAGCCTGGAAATGACACATGCAGTAACCACGGTGGAGAAATGTGTAACAGTTTACTGAAAGCAGTACTGCCAAACATCCTCCAGAAGGGAAATAAACAATTCTTCAGTTGCTTCAGGCTAAAACACATTTACATGAAATACACTTCGGTTGCGGTAAGACCACAACCAGCTCAGTGGAAAGAAACAGTCAGAGCAGTCTGTATGTCACACAACAAGTCTCCATGCAGTTTCCAGTGGTGCAGTGTAACGTGCAAAACACCGGACTGGTCCTTTACAGATGATTTAATGTCCATCTTGCTGTACTGTACATTTGTAAATTGGCAGGAAGAATGAGGAAAACAAACTGCCTTTAACCATTCATCTTATTTGTCAGTTACCATGGCCCTGTTCAGTCCCACCCCCACCCCCCCACCGCCGCCAAGCTATTTCCTGCTACATGTATAAAAGGCTTTGCAAACAAATTCCCTGTGAATTCCCCTTCCTGTGCTGCTTAATGAAATCTGATTGGCACATATCTCTGTAACACTTGTCTGAGCATATCCTTGCTATTTCTTATTTAGATTCCTATTTTCATTCCTTTTGTTAAGCAGGATGGAAAATATAGTGTCTGCATACATCATTTGAGGACTTACATTTGTAGGAATAGTGAAATGCTGTCATTACGTGGTGTTATGGCCATGGGTAATGATGCATAGTTACTGCTCTGGCACTGCTGGAGAATAATGGCTGATTTCACAAAGAATCAATTTCTCCACATGGAGGAATAGTGTTTAGAGAGTCTAATATTTACCATCATCTGCTCTTTGATGGTGTATGCGCTACACAGTTTCTTCTGTTATCTCACTTTAAGCTGTTTATCAAACAATGATGTAAGGTTCATTTATACAGACATTTTCAAAACAGTTATAAAATAAATAATTAGTTAAAGCTAAAATATAATATTGAGAGCAAAAGTACTAAAGCAACATATCCACTGCAACATTATTTAACATAAGAAAGCAGGAAAAAAATATTAATTTTCCAAACTTTCCAAAAAATTTAATTTGCCTTACCAGGATTTTTGTTTTCAAAACATGGGTAAAAAGACAGAAGTAAAGACAGTAATATTGTTAAATTTTAAGAAATAATAAGTAAAAAGTAACTTGATGTGTGATTTATGTATGGGTGTACCTGCATCTGTGCATATGTCTTATAAGGCAGAACACAGATAATAGGATTACCGCAGTCTTGTTACAAAATCCTACCTACTAACCAGATATTGATAAAGTCATTTGAAAATGATTTAATATTATGGTACCCTATGTCATGGATGTTGCTATTTTAGATCACTGCATATACTTTTGTGTTTCTGCTTTTTCCTGTAAAACAGAAATGTACATATTGCACCTGTTAAAACTAAAAACATAGAAAAACAAAAAGAAATGGAGCAGTTGTTAGGCAACAGAGAGAGTGTCACCAGGCAGAAGGAAAGTGGAGAAAGAAACTTTATGTACACCATGAAATGTAGAAGGATAGACTGACTACAACAACACTGCACACAAATTAAATACCTAACTTTTCATTACTGTCTGTGATCTTAAAGTGTGTGTATGTGTTTTGTTAAGTTTAACATATTTATGTTCTGCACTGATTCTTTGTATTATTGTTAATGCGTACAGTAACTAAAAAAAACGTGGTTCAATATTAAAATGGCTTAAAAAAAATGTCTCACCACAGCAAGATTAAGGGCTGAGTGAATACCTCAGGCAGCAGAAACCAGAGGTGGAGGACAAGGAAGACGAAGAACCTTCATGGAGAGACAAGCCGCTGCACGGCATGTATCACCGACAAAAAGAAGAAGTGGCTGATATCAAGAAATCCTACCAGTGGCAAGAAACGTCTGGACTAAAAGACAGCACAGAAGCACTAATCATGGCGGCACAAGAACAGGCTCTCAGTACAAGATCAATAGAGGCTGGGGTCTACCACACCAGGCAGGACCCCAGGTGCAGACTGTGCAAGGAGGCCCCTGAGACAGTACAGCACATAACAGCAGGGTGTAAGATGCAGGCAGGAAGTGCGAACATGGAACGCCATAGTGTACAGGAACATCTGCCATGATTATGCGCTGGAAGTCCCAAGGTCGAAGACGCCTCCTAAGGTAGATCAGGTCTTCTGAAGTACTGCTGCATATGTGATAAAAGTTAAAACTTTTATGTCTCCAGAGGGAGTCATGTGAAGTCGGATAAATCACCTCAAGTGATATCACCTGGTGGAGAACGAACTGAAGGTACTGTATGATCAGTCCACCAAACCCAGGGCATAGGATTGCATATAGATGGTAGGGACAATTCTGTCCTCACCAAATATTGCTATTTGTCTCTACCGATATTTGAGCCAACTCATTCACATTATCTTTAGGAGTTAGGTCATATTAGATAATTCCAGAGGCTACTTCAAATTATTGGCAGAGATTATGTGTCTAATGCTTAGCTGTTCAGAACAATGGACAGTTGGACAGTCAACAAATGTTGTTTCAGAAGAGCCCTGTCTCTTAGAAATTATGTTTAAATACAAATGAAAGTCAATTAATCTGGAAGATTAGGTCTAATCGCGAAACACACACATCACATTTGTGATGTCTCATCTTTTTTGTGCACACTAATTATTTGTTCGCTCAGAAATATCTCTCCTAATTCAACTAATTTTAAATTTCTTTAATTAACATACCTGGTGAGTCGCAAAAATATTAATATGGAATGTATCATTAAAATTCATAGGTATATAACTCTTTTCTCATTACTACTTCACCACCTGCAAAACTCTATATATTTGCAGCACATTTTTAAAATCACATTCAAAAAGGAATGATTGCAAATATGCTGCATTTTTGAGACTGAAATATATAGGAAATCTTAGCAGAACATTTACGTACATTTTATGTTTACGTCTATGTGTGTAGTTTAATGAAATTGGTTTTAAAACTGCAAGCAGGAAATGTGCTTCTATTTTAGCAGAGTTCAAGTGATTGGTGCTTCTATTACAGGTTGTGGTCTAACGTACCAGTGTTACTGTGTAAACAACTGAGAAAAACTGCATTGCAGCACTGAAATTTCAGGAACTTTTTTTTGTAAGTAAATGTCGCTTTGGTACATTTCTACAATCATCCTTAACATTTGCAAAACTATTTGTATTTGTAAACTATGGCTAAGGTTTTAGATGACAATGATTGAAAATGCACAAGGCTGCACTTTTTCTGTATGGCAGAGAGTTATACATTGCAGGGGATTGGACAGGATTCACAGTTACACTTTAACTGTATGCACTGTAATTTGTTGCATGACAGAGCTCTTCAGAAAGCACGAGCTACACAGACCATTTCAGCAAGCTTCACCTTCGAGTATCTGTATCATCTTCTCCACTGGCCACCTGCCTGTTTGATATATGAATGACTGTTTGACAGAGGGACACTCAGAAAGCTAGGAGAAGAAACAAAGGTATAGCGCATAGCTGCAGCTTTTGTCTGTACCTCCATTACATGACCTCTCTCTCTCTTTCCTCCAACATCCACACACATCCACACACATGCACACGCAAAGACACACCACCTCCTGTCACTTTCCGGTTCCTGCAGTCCATTGCCTGCCTGATGACAGTGCTGACAACTTGCTTCATGCCCCCTACACACACTTCCTGCATTAGCCATGACAGGTATGCGTAAGTGTGTGTGTGTGTGTGTGTGCGCGTGTGTGAGCGAGAGAGAGCGAGAGTAGGACGTATAAAAGGCCAGACCATCTCCCACCCCAGTTAATGTGCGTTCAGGGGACAATCTCTCTCTCACACACACACACACACACTTGCATACACTCCGTAAGTGTGTGTATATATATATGCCATGTATGTTCTAATTGCGTGTCAAGTTTGTTATAGGCCAACTCCCCTGCCACACTGTCCCTCCCTGCAGTTCCATTAGCCCTCTCCCCCGTCCCACCCAGTCAAATTGTCACCCACCCCCACCCTACTCACCCCCACCCCTCACTCCTTGTCACTCTATGCTAAATAGTCCTTCCTTTGTGGAAGCGTCTCCTCTCAGTGGAAGTTGATAGCACTGTAGCGTGCTCTGGCTTAAGTCGAGTTCAGTTGGAAGGTGGAAATGCCAGCTGTGGAATAACTAGCAGTGAGCTGCACTGCAGCGTATCCCTGGAGTTCAGCTGGGGCAGCAGTGGCTTTGTCGGGTCTTTCTTTCTCACATGGGCCTCATCTGCACTACAATGTCATGTGCACTGGGCTGTAAATGAATCATCTTTCAGTGTCGCCTAGATGACACACAGCTCCACCTCCACTAATTCCAGTACGTGCAAGGAAAGGTTTTTTGGAAGCTCTTAATTCCGGCTAGAATTGCATTAGGATCGTATCTGAACATTGACCTCAACTCCAATACATACGTATATTTGTTTTTACTACCTCAGAATTATGTGTGATATTTTCAGACATACATCAGTCTCAAGCAACAATTTGTGGAGTCCACTCAAAATTTAACATTTTGACAGTAGAATTTTGAGTCAAACAACAAAAAGGCCTACAGGGAACGACATTATGATGTTTTAAGAGAAATATCCCTACTACATCCACAGTGATTTGGATGGGAAACTGACTGCCAACCTCCCGAGTCCTCAATGTCCAAGACCAAGTACAAATGCGGTCGAGACTGAGACCATCAAAAAGTGGTCTTAAGACCGGACCGGAATTCATAGTAATACTGAAACGGCTATCTGCCCTGTACTCTGCGGTGCTTTATGTTATTGCTCCGCTGGTATTTTCCCCTTCAGACCATTTGATTGATGCAGTGTGGAACTGAATATTGCAGTGGTTTCAGTGTGTTAGTGTCCCTGGTGGGACACTTACTATGCTGTCTGTACTTTGGGAGTTCATGGCTGAGGTTTGCTCTGTTGAAGTCCCCAAGAACTATGAGCACAGAGTCTGGATGTTTTTCCTCCACGTTAGTTATCTGGTCGGCCAGGTGTAGTAACGCCTCACTAACACGGGCCTGAGGTGGAATGTAAACAGTGACCAGAACTCACGAGGAAAACTCCCGTGGTGAATGTAAAGGTTTACATTTCATGAATAATGTCCACAGAGGAGAGCTTATTCTCGGCCTCACTCAGTGTGCATCACCCCCCCTCCTGGAGGTGTGGACTTTTTCTCCGCGCCCCTGGTAATCTGATGAAGAACCAGAGTGCATGGGGGACCTCCGCGGGACCCGTGCTCACAGAGGAGAGCTTATTCTCGGCCTCGCTTAGTGCGGTTTAAAGTGAGGGTTGCATGATTTGAACGCTTTGACATCTGTGCAACAATCTTCATTTATGTAGAGACAGCCGTGAGCTCCATTATGCGCAGAAGAGATTAAATCCCGGTATGTGAAGTGCGCTGTCCGGGATGTGCCAGGATTTGGTAAAACAGTGGGCAGCAGATTTGCAGAAGTCCGAGTTAGTTCTGTTGAGGAGCAGCAGTTCATCCATTTTGTTGGCTTGAGAGCAGACATTCGCCAGGTGATTAGAAAGGAGCGCAGTGAGAAAACCCCGCTGTCTCAGTTAACCGGCTGCTGCTCCAAGTAATGACTCTGGGAAAGTTCCAGGTTCAATAAAGAGTGGTGGAATAGTGTGAGCGGTTGAAAGTCCAATTTTTAAGCGCTCTTCTCTTTAACACAAAAAGCACTACGGAGCATAATCCAGAGGCGGCCATCTGCGGCACCATTATTACCTCTTTATTAACATGTTATAACTGAGCTTTAATGTAAAGTGCTATCAGTTTTTATTATCCTACTTTATAAATGTTGCACCTGTTGATTACAGTGAAGTTAAATGGCGATCTTATAAAGTAGAAACTCCATCTACATTAATTAATCGTTTCTATTATGTTTCAATCAACTACTTAGGTTTTAATAGGCAGCACAATCAGATGGGCTTAGAATTGTTGTTTTTTTTTTCAATTTATTCAGCCCTCTGGCCTTCGAGATTTGGACAGATTCCACATTTAATTGCTTGCTGGATTAGGTTAATATTGTCAACAGTACAAGTATGTCTCATACATTTCCATTCACACTACCTGTTCTTTCAGCACCAACAGTTTCTGTGCGCGCTGTGATGCTCTGACCTGGTTAATTGCTGCTTGCCATTACACACAAAACTGACAATACAAGAGCCAGTATAGCAGGTCTGCAGCTGAACTTGAGTGAAGTAGATAGACAGAGAAAGAGAGCGAGAAGTAAAGAAAAGTAAAGAGCAGAGTGGGAAAAAGAAAGAGAGAATGTGACAGTGGTTAGTGACAGGCTCAGTTTCAGATTTCTTGGTGAGACTTGGCACTGTATATCTGTGAGCTAGCAGCTGCAGGTAGCAGAGCTGGGCAGCAGATAAGGATGATTGACAGCTTGGATTTTCATCTGGAATCACCTCACTGTGTTTTTTTCCTTACTTTTCTCTCTGTACATTAGGCAGCTGAACACAAACAAGCTTCAAAGAAAAAGAGAAAAAAGTAAATAAGGCATACCATAGTTACCAAAAAGTTCTTTGAAAAGTACCCTTTGTTATACCTTATGTTTACATCTTTGTAAACTAACTTAACATTACAAAATCGTGAGGCAGCACTAAATGTTGAGAGGCATCACACTGCTATCTGGAGTGACAGAAAAAAAGTTTCACACAAACAGTCAAATGTGAATACAAAATAATTATTAAAAAATATATAATATATACAGTAGATTATTTTTTTTAACTACAATTCAACTTATAAGCATTAGTAGGTACTTTGAAGTTACATATAATAGAGTATATGCTTAAAAATGAAAACAATAAGTCTAAATTAAATGTACAAAATGTAGGCAAAATAAAGGCAACAGAAAATCAAGAAAACAATAGTGTGTATTTATATATATATGTTTGTATTCATACTACTAACATAAGCAGGAATTTATTTATTGGTTATTGTGACAATAAATACCTAAGGCATTAGTGTTATTTTCATATATATTTTCTTCCTAAACACATTTTTGTTCAAATCATTGCTAATTTTAAATTAAACTGAGCTACCTCACAATCTTTCCAGGTACCTTCAGTAACTGTAAGTACGCAGTGGGGTACAGGTTTTAGACCTAGACCTCTAAACATCTTTTCATTACAAAATCACCAAGCCACCGGTTCAGAAAAGATAATATAGAAAAGTTTAAAAAATGAAATAAAAATGAAAATAAAAAAGGTGGGAAAAAAACAAATATAAATACAAAGAAAATCCCACCCCCTATTACTGAGGTGTCAGTTTCTGCAGGACTGTTATTATCAGATGACCTGTATGTTTGGTTACATGTGGTAGGTAATTAGTGGTAGAACTCATACTTTCCAGAATAAAGACATAGACATAGTTGCACAAACATAAAAAGCAGGAGCAAGAGCAGTACAACACTTTATGACCTATAATCTATATTTACAGTAATCATGGTATAACTAATTCAGTCTGAAGGAAATTAAATGCAAACACACACACAGCTAATTATCAGCGCTCTAGCCACAGTGTGGAATATATCGCTGTGTTTGGATGCTCAGCAGAGAATAGCATTAGCATACTTTACTCAGCTGACATCTTTGAATTGTCAACATCCTATCCATCACTAACTTACACACACACACACAAGTAAGCACACACAGTCTATATATATACACACATTGGTGTAAGTATGTGGCCATTTCTTTTGATTCCTACCACAAAAAGAGCTTTATATATTATGATTATTATTATTATTATTAATACTACTAGAAGATTGTCAACGTAGCTGTAATATAAAGTTAGTTTTCAGTACGTTTTATGGGGCAACTTACTGTCTAATTCTATTAGTTTATTGTTTATTGTCTGTGATGTCACGTTTAATCAATAACAATTTTCAGTATCAATAATCCAGATTTTTTTGCTCTCTTTTTTTTCCCTTTCTTACCTCTCTTTTTTCTTGAGGAAATACATGAGTCATAATTTATATAAAACATTAATGCCAGGCGAGAACTAAAGCAACAAAGTCAAAAGAAGTTAAAGAAGTTAATTAAATTAGAAAATAAAAGTTTACATTACTCTACATACTGTACATCACAGCTAGTTGTAATTTAATTTGCTTATATATTCTTGATAATCAGTTAAACCACATATTTTCTTTTTTCCACATTAAAAAGTGTTCACTTGTAACATTTGTTGGTGCAATATTTGATTTGAGCACATGTTCTGCGTTAATATTGATTTCTTAAAGCCACTTACGGTTAAACAGGGAGAACAAAAAGAAACTTCATTTTTATTCCTTTTATTTTTAGGTAATTAACATATTTTTGCATGCACTTCTGTTGTCAAACATGTCCAAAAATGGCCAGACAGACAAATAAATAAATAAACATTACATTCCTTATATTTATAACATAAATAAATATAACATAACATTATAACATGTGACAAAGTGTATTTCTTCTGTTAACTTTGTGTTTCTGATAATGTTTTAAAAAAATATATGTGCATTCGTTTTAATCCAACAATATATATATTTGGATTTATCAGAAAAACATTGTGCAAAAGGCTCCAGGCAAAGCATCTGTGTTATGCTACTGTACAGTCTCTGACAAAAGTCTTGTCGCTTGTGTACAAATTGACCTGAAGTGCTGCTGAAATATATTTCTAATCAAGATTTTTTTACAAGAAATGGCTCATTTTAATCCCAACAGCTTTTGTAATAATGTTTCAGTGCAAAACGAAACTGTCAAAAAAGTATTCTAAGATTCACAGCTTGGTAAAGCCCATTGAGTCAATTTTTGCAAAGACATAAGTGTTGTCGCCTTGTCATATGAGCTTCACCTGTGACTAATAATGGATTAATTAGGTCTCAGGTGTGTATAAAAACAACCCCAGTACACTAGACCTTCACATCAACAGCAACTAGACCTCTGCAAACATGCCTAAGATTCACCCTGAGACTAAAGTTTTGATTATCAAGAGGCTGAAGACCAGATCCACTGCTGATGTGGCAGACAGCTTCAGTGTGTCTCAGCGTCAAGTACAGAGGATAAAAAAAACATCTGAAGACACTGGAGACATTTTTGACAAGCCCAGGTCAGGCAGACCCCGCATGACAACTGCTCGAGAGAACCGTTTGTTGGCTCGAAAATCCAAGGCCAGCCTATTTTCCACTGCAGCAGAGCTCCACGAGACCTGGTCACCTGAAGTCCCTGTGTCAACCAGAACAGTTTGTTGGATTCTGTCTCGAAATGGCCTCCATGGTCGAATCAGTGCCCAGAAGCCAGCACTAAACAAAAGACAATTGAAAAACCGTGTGGCATTTGCCAAGGGCCACAGCCTGCTAAAAGGATGGACGCTGGAAAAGTGGAAGAAGGTGGATTTTTCAGATGAATCTTCTGTTGAATTACACCACAGTCGCCGCAAATATTGCAGGAGACCTAATAGAGCCCGCATGGATCTGAGATTCACCCAGAAAACAGTGAAGTTTGGTGGTGGAAAAATCATGGTCTGGGGTTACATCCAGTATGGGGGTATGCGAGAGATCTGCAGGGTGGAAGGCAACATCAATAGTCTAAAATACCAAGAAATCTTAGCTACCTCTTATATTCCCAACCGTAAAAGAGGCCAAATTCTGCAGCAGGATGGTGCTCCATCGCATACTTCCATCTCCACATCAAAGTTCCTCAAGGCGAAGAAGATCAAGATGCTGCAGGATTGGCCAGCCCAGTCACCAGACATGAACATCATTGAGCATATGGGGTAGGATGAAAGAGGAAGCATGGAAGACGAAACCAAAGAATATTGATGAACTCTGGGAGGCATGCAAGACTGCTTTCTTTGCTATTCCTGATGACTTCATCAATAAATTGTATGCATCCTTGCCAAACCGCATGGATGCAGTCCTTCAAGCTCATGGAAGTCATACAAGATATTAAATTTGGATCTCACAGCACCACTACTTAATTTGCTGACATATTTTTGTATTTGCAGTAAATTTGTTAAATTTCTGTATAGGCGACAAAACTTTTGTCTTGCCAAAATTTGACCTTTCGGTCTTGTTTAAATGATAACTCTTTTTTTCAGTGAAACTAATTTATTTCAGTGCATTAAACATCATTTGGGAGGGTTTTAGCTTTTCATATGAGCTATTTCTAACACCAGTTGATTAATTAAAAGTCAGGTTAATAGCAGGTGTTTCTACAAAATAGATAAGCGACAAGACTTTTGTCAGGGACTGTAGGTATCACTGAATTAATTGGTTCATTATGTGAACTGAACTTTTATTTTGAAACATGTTATTTCAGTGCAGACTTCAGCATATTACCTTGACATTCCTGCGAGGAACACACTGCCTGATACACACTCGAGTGCAGCCAGCTGGACACGTGCTCTGACGAATATGAATATGATAACGTCAGCACAAAAACAAGATGTACTTTAAATGACGTTCATTGCTCTCTGTGACTGTAGCCCATGAGCAAGCGCTTTTTGATGAGGAATGATATGTCTGTTGGTTGATGTTGCTATAAAGCTTTTTTGTGTGTGACTCAGGGAAAATACACCATTATTCCCAGATGGAACCAAGGTTCATCATGTCAGCTAGATATTGGTGTCAATAAGGCCCAATGAGGTGCATATACAAGGTATATAAATGAATGTACAACAGAGCCTCAGTTGCTCACTGGGACCAGACCTTGTACTTGTAATCTGTATTGGATTATCTGCACCAATTTATGGAGGAAAGGTCTTTATTTATATGAAGGGAAACAAGGGTGGCAGAGTACAATTCAAAATATAAAAATATAATACAATATATTGCAGTAATCATTAGGTTTTTTTTTAGTTTAAATTACTTTTTTGGACAATGCACATTCTATATTTAAATAGCATTGCGTGTTTTCATATTGTGCAAGTAAACCTTTCTCAAAGCATTTGTAATTTAACATTTCACATTGCAAGCTGTTTTTTAGAACATTTTTAACAAATGCTTTCAAAAAGTGATGTGGACATTCTGATACTGACATGTGACCAGCGTCCCCAGTGTAAATGTCACATATGGTTATCAACCTTTTTTTAATGTCCCGGCCCATCCATGCTGTGATTGGTCGGCTCACAAAAAGTGACACTGAAGAGCTACTTTCTCCACACAGCTGCATGCAAGGCACCTGAGCTTCTCCCTCATCTGTCTCCACCTCTATGGTGGACCAAAGAGTAAAATGTTGAGATGTCGGCACTTGTTGAGGTCTCATCACACACTAATCTCCGTTTTTTAGTCAGCCACCTACAGCAAAATGTACTTTGCAATTTCCAGTCACCTTCTGGTGTTGCAGAGATGTCTACTGTTACTAGCAAGCTTTGCTCCATCTGTAGCTTGCTGCTGCTGGCTTCAGAAGGTCATGACACCCGTTTCTGCTGCCTTGACGCGGCTTCTGTCAAAATAGACCTGCTACTTATTCTCTGCGGCACGGAGAGACGCTTTTGGGATGCACTGCAGCCGTTTGATGGACTCCCAAGGATTGACAAGAATGTCCGCAATTAGCTCCGGCAACGACATGCAGCCGGAGTGGACTTTAGGACTAAGGACTTAAGACTTCATGCACTAAAATGGACCTGGAGCAGAGGTCAGCAGTGCTGAGGCTGGTGGAGTCATTCCTGGGGAAGGGTAGAATTATTACCTCAGATAATTTCTTCACTTCTCTCAAACCGCCCACCGCCTTACAGGCAATGAAGGCCAACCTGGTTGGCACCCTAGTGAAAACAAAGCATGAGTTGCCCCCTGCAAAACAGCAAGCAGATCTGTTCAACAGAAATGTGTTCAAATGTCCTGAAGGGACTATATCTACCAGGGTATGCATTCTGAGCACACAAGCCGGAGTTCTTGATAACAACGCTAAGTACGCCAGGGCGTAGGCAAGGGCGTACTCTGTGAAAGGTGGTACGCGTGGATGGCCAGTTGTATTCTACAGCATCGTCAACCTGGCTCGGATCAATGCTCACATCCAAGGAGTGCACCAGCAGCACAATAGCCCAGGGGAAGTGCATACAGCAACTGCCAGAGGAGCTGAGAGCAGAGTTCATGAAGGGAAAAATGGCAGCGTGGCAGCAGATACAAAGTCCTAGCAGCAGAAGCGACCAACACAGCAGACACTAAAATGGAGGCAGTGTCAGGTTCAATCAAAATAAAACCCACACACAACACACCTGCTGTATTGTATAATTGTTTTACGGCCTGAAGTTTTTTTTAGATCTATTATTATTTTCTATGTTATAAATGTTCAAATAAAACTTTTCATAGAAATAATGATTGTTATTTACTTGTTTTGAGTTATACTGAATCAATTTCTCTACGGAAAACACTGATGTAAATTATTGTTTTAATGTTTAACAGTTTATATACAATGGCATAAATATTTATAAATGTATACTTGTTAATCTCGTAGAATATATCCCAAAACAATAACTGCATTAATCTCTCAGTTGGGTATTTATAATGAGAGATTATCTGAGTTTGGAATCTAGAGGTCAAAATGACCATTTTCAGCAATTAAGGGTTTAACACTGACACACTGGCTGTTTCAGATATATATATAGCTTAGTTTACCTTACTCAGCAAATGCGAGAATTGAACGATGTTTAGCTCCCTCGCCTCTCGCACTTGCCCACGCTTGAAATTGCCCAGGCCCCACCGTGTTTCTCTCCTCACGTCAGGAGGGAATTCACGGGTTGGCTTTTACCAGCATCTCTCACAGATCTCCCCCTACTCCCATTTACAGATCTATAGCTGGAGTGGGTGTGCCTATTACAAGTGCAAATAGTTAATTTAAAGTAGATAACGCTGTAAATAACGCAATTTTAGCCCTTGCCTCGGCCAAAAGGGTGGGGGATCTGTGTGCATTAATTGTGCACCCCTCCTGCATGTCTATCAACAAGGATAGATGGAACTGCAGAGGAATCCGACTTTACAACCCAAGGGCCTCGCTTCCACCTTTAGTAGGCTACAAATTAATCCTTGGCAAAATGCTATTTGTACAATATGCAGACCCACAGATATACCATATTTATCACGTTTAAGAAATTATATCGGCTACTTCAGGCGAGACACCACAGTCCAAAATCCTGATTTTGCTTCAATCTGTCAACTATTCTGACTTTCATAAAACTTACAAAACAATCTTGAATAATATATAAATAAACATAATTATTTGTCTATTTTACAACAAGTTTGTCAACTTCAGAGGTAGTCAGGTCAGTAAATTTCATCTTTGTTACCACATTCAAAGTAAAAGTGGCCTTTTTAAAACTTTCCATATTGAATCATATATCATTTGAAAGTTTGTTTTTTAGAGCACAATGTTAGCTAGTCTATATATCATAAATTTAGATTTTTTAAAAATATCTTTTATCATTCTTATTTTATGTGGCATTTTATGTGTAAAATTGTGGAGAAAAAAAACGGTCCATCACTGGTATATTTTTTCCATTATAGATGTCATAGACTTGGGGTGAAAGCTGGAGTCTTAGCAGGCAGGGATGCAGATTGGAGGATAGCTGACTCTGGTGAAGGTTGGAGGCTAGCAGGCTGGGAGTCAAGTCAGAGGCTAGCAGGCCCAACGCTAGCAGACAACAAGGCTAGAGCAATGGTCCTCTGGACGAAACCTCCCGGAGTGCCATTGTCATAGCTGCCTCTTTTAAGGAGCTGTAGTTACAGTAGTTCATCCACTAGGTGCATGTTTGTGGTCAGTTGGTACTGTACTTTCGAAACCGTCTTAAACCACAGGACAAATGTTTATGGCAGTTGGGGTTGGTGCTGCAAATTAGCTAGACGCCCTATATACACTACATTTCACTAGCAAGGACCACAATCAACAGATACGATTAAATGATTTATTGATAATCAAACAGAAAGATGTATGATGCTTGCAGTTGCTGAATACACATTCGAAAGCGTTGTGGGGAAGCTACGATAGAGAAATCCGCCGTAGCGCCCGGGCACGACGGACCCCCATATAACCCTATGGAGAGGAAGAAGGAGATGAGGAGACTGGACAGAGAAAGGGTTGGACAGTGAAGAAGATGTGTTGTGTGGCTATTTATGGAAATGCCGGGAGTGACGTCATTGATGTGTGGTCCCGCTCCTGAAACTCTGCTGGTAGCACCAATTATTGCACTTCTCATCTGTATGTAGCAATGTTTATTTGAATGGTCCCTGTTAAATAACCAAATAAATGGACTGAAACGCATCTCACTGTCATCACATAGGTAAAGTTTCAAAGTCCTATTTTGTGTGATCCAGAATATTATCAGAATGGAAAATTATAATTCAAACCATATTTATAAACAGCTGATGTAATGAAGGTTGAATATGTCTATTGGAGTCACACTAAATTGTGTGAGCATGACATTTGTCAAATGGTAAACACAAATGAAAAAATACAACCACTTAAATACAGCCATTCCAGTGAGTACAGGGAAGAGATTGTACTGTCCAGATGAGGAATGCCTCGCTAATATGACAGACGTATTTCAAATAACGATCCACCAGACAAATGATGCAGCAGCCAATTCAATTTAACATCTACATTAGCCGTCTAATGTGATTGAGGGTATGCATGCACACTCATTTTCCACCACATACACACACACACACACACACACACACACAGTCACCATCAACACAAATGCATGCACGTTTTTATGCACTTATGCTGAGTAAAACGTGAATTTTTTTTCCTCCTCTCTTATGTACACATAAATGCGTGCACACACACACGCATATACACACACAGGTTATGAATCTCATGGAGCTGAGCACAGAGCTGTACATATAATGATAATGGAGAGAGCCTGAAGACTATTTGAGTACTGTGCCAATATTAGCTCCTCTTCCAGCTAACATGCTACAAGTGTACCTCATATTAAACAAGCCAAACACTTAATAGACAAGCAACACATAATTTTCCATCCTCTTTAGAAAGACTCTGAGAGTCATAGAGGGGTAAAAAAGGTATTCATTTTTTTATTTAGTCCTTCGATGATACAGGTCACCTCATTGTCCCACATGTATTTAAGTTCAAAGAGTTACAAGTGACTGATTGGCAAAATTATTGCCATAAATAGCTTAAAACTTGCTACACACTAAATACTATAACTTTAGCTTCATTGATACTGTTACAACTGATATGAAATTTGCTACATCTAATTAGCAAAAACAGCTACATGTTGTAATTTCCTTACTTCCTGTACTTGGGGCTGTCTAGGGGCAGAACAAAAACCTGTAAAAACAACACTGACGTATTATAAACGGGTTTAAAGTGTTAATTTGAAACTCCCGATAATTTTGGTCATTCTGACCATCTCATTTGGGAATGTTAAATTTTGACCAGTTATTGTTGGAAGTGGGCATGTGCGTACAGATGATGGTTCATAGTTACAAGAAACCATTTAGACATAGAGTTTTATCACAAAGTGTTTGCTAAAACTCAAAAGAAGCAAAGGTAACAATTTGCATGGAAATTTGAAGTTAGCATAGCTTAAATTAATTTAAATTCAATCTTAATGGATCGTTGTTGATCCATGCTGCAGATTCATTGCAAAGTTTTTCAAAACCCATCTCTGTTTGCCTGTTGGCTGCCGCTGCCTGGGTGCGTTCTGTGTGGACGACGATGGAGACGTCAGCGTTCTGTGTGCCACGTGCTGAGTACATGGAAGCTGGGTAGTAATCGCTCATATCAAAAGGTATGGGTGTGTGTCGGCTCGGGCGGGTCGTATTTAAACAGGGTAGCAGACTCAGTGGGTTATTTTCTTTTTGTTCTGAGGGTTACTCCTTAGCTGGAGGCTGCTAGTGGTAAGTGTAATCTGGTCCTTTTGTTGTGTGGCTAACAAGCCCTTACCCATCTCCAGTATTCGGTGGGATTGTTTTCTGTTCTTTGTTCTGACTTTTGGTTTTGTAATAAATTTTGATTTATCTTTGAGCACATCTCTCCCGTGCGTTGATTTTCCATTTCAGAGGGCTTTTGAAGTCCACCTACACTGCCTATGATACAGCTCCTATGCAGGACTTCCAGGTAGCTGCTTCGGAGGAGGTCACTGTCACAGATGGTAACCCAAACAAAAATGTCATTGCAACTGCACTAGACCCACAATTTTAAAATCTGAAATTCCTGACATCAGTGTTCAAAATAAAGTACAAGCTCTGGCCCTACAGTCCATGGATGGGAGAACTACTGTGAAGAACCAGTGCACCAGTGGAAATGAAGAAGCCACAGCAAAACAGGCATACCATAGCCTCACCTGGGGGAACTCAAAAAGGTCTGTTTCAGCCCTCGATTCTGCTCAACAGACAGTGACAGCGAGCCCAGTGAACAGGATGCACACAACCAAGTGATCACTAATGAAGTAAGATTTATTTATTTATTTAAATAGGAACAGAGCATATTAATCGACTTTTAAAATCAAATGTAACCTGCCTAATTTTCATCTGTTGTCCCATGGCAGGTGCTGAGGTGCTTTGGAGAGCTGCCCATCTCAAAGACAGAAAGTCCTCTGTCTTGATGGGAGTTGAATGAGGCAAAGTATCCCACCCTTGCATCACTAGCCAAATCATTCTTGTGTATCCCTGCAACTTTCTGCACTGCAATTTCAAGCGTGTGTAAACTATTGTTAATGATTATTTTGGACTGGGAGCAGTTCTTTTTATTTAGATATGAACTTTTTGGACTTTTGGACATCCAGGCCCCGCAACATCTCATATATAATGGACTGTTTATCGGCTTTTATGCACTTGAATGTTACTTTAAGCAAACTTATTTTATAGTTTGTCATATACCATCCACCAGGACAAATGGGTAACTTCGTGGACAAACTAGATCCATATCAGTCTGATTTTAAGAGTGCCCACTCTACTGAAACAGCTCTTTTGTCTGTAATGGAAGACCTAAGATCAGCTAAAGCTGAAACCCAATCTTGGTTCTTATCCTGCTTGACCTATGAGCTGCCTTTGACACAGTCAACCACAGGATCCTGCTATCTACACTCTCAGCAACGGGCATCTCAGGTAAAACACTCCTGTGGTTTGAATCCTACCTCTCAGGGCGTTCCTACAATGTGTTGTGGCAAGGTCAATTATCCTCCTCCCACTGCCTCTCCACAGGGGTGCCCCAAGGCTCAGTGCTAGGGCCCCTTCTCTTCTCAATTTACACCACCTCACTGGGGCCGATCATTCACTTTCACAGCTTCTCTTACCACTGCTACGCAGACAATACGCAACTCTACCTATCCTTCCCGCCAGACGACCCCACCGTCTCGGCACGGATCACATATCTGCATGGATGAAGGCTTGCCACCTTCAACTAAACCTCTCTAAGACTGAACTCTTGGTGATTCCAGCCAAGCAATCTATCCACCATAACATCAAACTACAAACTGACTCCTCAACCATCACTCCAACCAGGGTGGTGAGAAACCTGGGTGTCATGAATGATGCCCAGCTGTCCTTTTCACACCATGTTGCTGCCGTCTCTCGGTCATGCTGCTTTGCTCTATACAACATAAGGAAAATCAGGCCCTACCTCACTGTGCCACCCAGCTTCTGGTACAGGCTGTGGTTATCTCTCGCCTCGACTATTGCAATGCCCTCCTAGCATGTCTTCCAGCTTGTGCGATGAAACCCTTACAAATTAAATCAATCAATCAAATGGTTCAGAACGCAGCAGCACGTCTGGTTTTTGATCAGCCCAAAAGGACTCATGTCACTCCATTACTCAGTGACCTCCACTGGCTCCCCGTGGCCTCCAGAATCAGATTCAAGTCACTAATGCTGCATACAGAGTGACTACTGGGTCTGCACCCATCTACCTAAACTCCATACAAATACAAATACAAACTTAAGTTCTTTCTCGGCCACTACGCTCCTCCAAAGAACGCCGCCTGGCTCTGCCATCCCTTCACACAAAGCAATCCCAGTCCCGGCTGTCATCTGTGACACCACAATGGCGGAACAAGCTACCACACGCCATCAGAGCAGGGGCGTCCCTCTCTAACACCTCTTACTCCTAACCTCTAACTTCCTGTGCTCCTCTTCTTCTATCCCCTTACAATTATCTTGTATTGATTGCACTTTTTTTGTTAACTCTTACTTCCTTCCCTAGGTATTTACCCCATTGATGTGATGTGAACTATGAGCTCTTACTAGTATTTATTGCTGCTCTTACTAGTATGTATTGTCAGTTGTAGATCTGTATTTGATGCTCTGTTTATGATTGTAGGTTAACAGCCCCCCATGCTGGGGCAGAAGCGGCTGTTTTGAGTTGTATATTTGCACATTATCTTTTCATTTAAAAGACTGCTTGCACTTTAATGTGTATTGTGATCACATGTATTAATATTACATATACATACATATACATATACATTGATTAAACTCTCAAGCTTTATATTCATTAGTTTTATGGATCATTATTTAAATTTTCTATGGGAACTTGTGTTAAGACAGCGACTGGACAACTAGGTGAAATGCCTAGGTCTGACCTATGTGCGCTGACTTAACGTGATGCATGCTGGTTAGAAATTTTGTCAGACTTTTGCCAGCGCTGCAAATTGTCACTATGTCACATGACATTAAAACCTAACACTGCAGTCTGAATTGTTTTTATACCCCACCCCTGTAGTCACCTGCAGCTCATGTTTGACTATCAAGTCAGCAAAAGTCAGCCTTAGTCATCTCGAACGCACCTATTCACAGGTGTTCAGGCTTGAGCAGGCGAGGTAATACATGGAGGCAGGTACAGGAGGACGTGACAAAAAAAAATCGTTGACTAATTGAAAAATAATCACCATCTTAGTCGACAGCCAAAATAATCAGTAGTTGCAGCCCTAGAACAAACTATATTTGTGGTTACTCTATTTTTTATTTACTCTCCTACTGTCTGTTCCTGCCTCCAATTCAATCAGCTGACTGGGGGTGTTCACTCTCTGCAATTAAGTGTCTCCTTATAGAACTGCTGTTTTAAAATCTGACTCAACATATATTTCATTTTACAGCCACAGTTTTTGTAGTTTGTGTATAGAAAGCTGTGTTCCCACCAAAGGAACTATACCCCGGAACTAGGAACCTTCGGAGGAACTCACTGCATTTCCACTGAAGGAACCATAGGCCGGTTTCACAAAGCTATTTTAGACCGGTCTGCTAGACTAGTCTAAAATTTGCTCATGGACTAGTCTAATGCAAGTTAGACTGTTTCACAAAAATAAAGACTGACTTTATTTAGACCAAAAAAATTTGACACCTTCAGGCTAACTTAGGTCTAAGACTCTATATTACCATGGCAACCAGCAGTAACAATCGGTTACATTACAAACAGCCAAAAGAAAAGGGAAAATGGCTCATAATTTGTGGTTTGCTGACGACGTTATGGAGAGAGCTATGAGAAGGGAAAGGGTTTTTAGGGACCGCAGTAACCTACTGGAAATATATAATAATGAGGATGGTCGGTTTCGTTTGCCCAAGGAAGCTATAAGTGCTGAAGTACTCAGCCCTGCCACTTCAAGAAGCCACAGCGTCCCAGCAGTGCTACAGGTTTGCACTGCATTGAGATTTTATGCAACAGGAACTTTTCTTAATGCTGTTAGTGACACTGTGGGTCTCAGCAAAGTTTATGTGTCACGGGTGGTATACAGGGTATCAAAGGCACTTTCAAATAAGCTCCCAATGTTGATTTCCCAATGTTGTTGGAGCAATTGATGAGACACATGTCAGAATCCAGGCTCCAACAGCTCATGAACATTTGTTTGTGAAGAGGAAAGGATATCACAGCCTAAACATTCAGGCTGTTTGTGATTCTGACCTCAACTGTGTGGCCCGCTGGCCTGGATCAATTCATGACTCTCGAATTCTTCAAAATTCTCAACTTTGCCTTGCATTTGAGCAAGGCATTATCGATGGGGTCCTGTTGGGGGACTCTGGCTACCCTCTAAAACCTTGGCTCCTTACTCCCTTCCTAAATCCTACTACACCTGCACAGAGAAACTACAACGCAGCACACTGTTCAACTCGTAACACTGTAGAGCGGGCATTTGGTGTACTGAAGAGGAATTCCCATTGTCTACATGGGGAATTGCGAATGGCACCTGACAGAGTGTGTAACATCATCTGTGCTGACTGTTGTGCTGCATAACATAGCGAGGTAGGCCTAGCTGAAAACAAACAATTTAAATTGCTAGCCATTTTCAATAGGGCTAATTGAATTACTATTTACCACATGCTACAACTATAATCAAATTTGTTTACTTCATTAATCATTAGGGATCTCCGGCTACCTGACCCTGAAGAACAGGATATCAGAGATGACAATCACAATGAACTGGAGGACAGAGAAGATTTAGAGGAGCAGAATGGAACTGGTCGATATGTGCGTCAGATGTATGTTGACAGGATTTTCAATGTCTGAAACAACAACAAAATTCACATTTAAGTGAGCCACCATGTTGCCTGTCTTTACCTATTAGGCTTAAATGAGTAGCAACCAACTTAATAAATATATAAATTTATTTTTTGAAGTTTTCTCAAGTGACATACTGTTCAATCAATAAATTACAGTAACAAATTCTACAGCACTTGAGTCTCACTTCATTCATGTCAAAATCCTCAAGGTTATTAAAAGTACAACATATTTACTATACAAACCGTAAACCAATTATCTCACAAAACAAGTGACATACTGTTCATTCAATAAATTATTCCAAGAAATTCTACAGCACTTAAGTCTCATTTCATTCATATCAAAATCCTCAAGGTTATTAAAAGTACAACATATTCAATATTCAAACTCTTAACCAATTATCTCACAAAACAAGTGACATACTGTTCATTCAATAAATTATCCCAAGAAATTCTACAGCACTTGAGTATCAAAATCCTCAAGATTATTAAAAGTACAACATATTTACTATACAAACTGTAAACCAATGTAAAACTAATAAGGCAGTGAGGTATTTTAGGCATATTAGAAGTAGGCCTACTCAACATATTCAATTTTGAAACTGCTTTAAAAAACATAAAACACAAATAATTAGCCTAAAATACCTCATTGCCTTATTGGAAGCACTCAAGATATTCACAACTCCAGCGACTGTTTGTGCAACTCTAATTTTAATTTATCTCTCTGAAGTTGTAAGACTTCAATCTCCAGCAGCAATTTCCTCTCTTCCAGTTCAAGATGTCTGTATTGTTTGTCTAGCACCATTGACATAGTTGTTCCTCTCAACACCGATGGGCAAACCACAGGACCAGCAGATGTAGCTGAAGCTGATGCTGATGCTGATGCTGATGCTGCCGCAGACTCCGACTCTTCATCTCCCGTACCCCCCTGTCTCTCACCCGGGTCCTCCTCCACTGCCTCGCTTCGGTCCCAAGTCAAAGACAGGGTCACTAAAAATAAGTACAGACATAACATTACCTTACTTGCTTCATGAATCTGATTCCTACATTATATATATTGCAGATCTAGACCACTCGTATTATAGGCTGAGCCATTATGTTGTTCACAATTTGCTGGCTAGCAAGCTTACCGGTTCACATTAGCATACATCAACTTGACTTTATTAGCATCAAATCGAGGGCATAAAGCAAAAGAAAAAAAACAAACCAATTTCTTTAAAACAATCACCCGCTGTTACCTGTATTCTATTCTTGACTGTCTGGCTCTTCCTCTTGACAAGGTGGGGTGCTGCTGTCAGTGGCTGAGGGAACTCCACCGGTAACCTCAGTACTGACACCACACACTTCACTTTCCCGTCCTCCACTTATCCCCCAGAAGATAGGCGACTGTCCACCATTTCAGTGGTGTTTTTAAGTTTCTCTTGGGGTCCTCCTCCCGTTTTTGGATATTTCCTCTTAAATATTTCTTTTTTGGCATCTTGTACCATGTTTTTGTATCTTTTCTGTACGTCTTTAACGCTCCGCTCAACGGTCGGATTAACGCTGTTGACTGTCGTGGCAATCTTTTTCCAAATTAAACATTTCTTCTTGTTATTACATTCTCCGCTAAATTTCCTAAGTAAAATGTCCTTGTAACTGTTATACTCCTCCAACAAACACATATTTTCCGCTTTGGTAAACTGCACTGAGCGGTTGACTGCGCTTACTTGACAATGTTTTTTGTTTTGAAAAGTGTCTTATTTTACCCAGAATGCATTGAAATGTAGTCCTACTTAAGATTAAGTCTGAGTCTTAAGTGCTTTGTGCAATGGTCTGATTTAGCCTTCTATCTGAAGTCTGACTATCTACTATATCTAAGCCATAGTCAAAGTCTATCTTTGTGAAACCGGCCACAGGGTCTAAATTTAGTTCTAGGGTCTTTAGGGTACTTTGGTACTTTGGGGGGTGGGGCTTGCCTCGCAGTGAAATTCTGAATGGGCGAGTAGAGATACTGGCTTGAATTGGAGAATCTCGGGTGTTTTTCTATGACTGCTCCTCTCTTTTCCACTGTTGTTTGCAAACCAATAAATCCCAATCAACAGTCAAATAGCACACAAGTCTCAGCAATGTCCGCCTGAGATCGTACATTAAATGTAGGCTATTGCTTGGAAATAGCAGTCAGCGTGCAGCGGTGTGATTACAGTAAACAGCTGATGGAGCTACGCTAAATACTGGGTTGTTGTTTTTAGGAAGTTTTTACATGGCACCAACGTATGTCTCCTCCTCTCCAAAACAAGTGAACCAGCTGATTACAGTAGGTAATAAAGCTCATTAAAACTCCCGTTCCTCCGACGCTCAGGCGGACACTGACGAGTGCTGCAGCTGATCTACAGCTCTTGTCGGCAAGAAATGTTTTCCAGTTTTTCTCAATTGCTTAAACACTGTAACCCAGCTATTGAACTAAATAACATAACTCAATTTTTCAAAAAGCACACCCATTTCTCTGAACTGAAAAAAGTGGTCAGTAGCAGATTCAAGCCTTTGCTTTGTACCTAACAGCATGATGTAAGACTCAGTCTGATTGAGAACTAGTCTATTTGTAATAAACCACTTTTGTATTAGGTCAAAGTCTGACTGGTGAGAAGCAATGATCTGTATATTTTAAGTAGCAGCATAGATTATGGTGTCATCTGCATATAAATGGATATATATTTTATTAATGTAAATCCCCACTATGGTCGGGCACCAGGACACTAAGGGAGGCTGCATTTCAGTGCTTCTCTGCTGACCAATGTTACCCTGACTACTCACAAACTAAATCCATAAATGTCTCCATAGAATGTTATTGAAAACTAAATGTCATTGTGTCCCTGTTACAGTTTTTCTCACTTGCTTAAACACTATAAACAGGCTTTTGGACTAATATTTCAAAACCATAACTAAATTTTTCAAAAAGCACACCCATTTCCCTAAACTCTACACACAAATCCCTTCATTTCTCATTGCCTACACCCTGCGGTCATTGAGAAAACACTAACATTCACTATTGTTAACTCAAGTCAGCATAGGGTGAGCTCAATTAGCACACAACTACCCAGGTGGAAACACACACAGTCCAAATTGATAACACACCAATCAGAACCTTCAGTAAATAGGTAAAAGGGCCAGAGTCAGGTCATTCAGTTTTGGAACAATGGATCCAGAGAAATCTGAAGGAAGACATAGAGGACACCAGATAGTAGAAAGAAGAAGAGGAGGAAGAGGAGGAGGTGAAGGAAGAACAGTAGGAGGAGATGGGATAGGAGGAAGATAAGTAGGAGGAGGCGGAACAGGAGGAGGGATTAGGAGGAGGAGGAGGTGGAGGAGGTAGAGGGAGGATGAGGAAGGGGAGAACAAGAATCTCTGGCCTGTCCCAGACCAGGGCAGAATAATTTGTTTCAAGAAATGTGTCTAAGCAATCCAGAAAAACTGTAATAACCTTCTAATCTGTCACAATTTAATTTTTGTGTTGCTTTCTCTGTAAGAAGAACTTTATGGCTTTATCCAGTTTGTTATTAAATTTGTAACAAACTTCATCGTGTGTCTCTCCATTATACTCCCCCACAAAGAAGCTGCTTTAACAGTCAAGCATAGCCTATCGTTTTCATTAGCGCATAGATAAGATGCTTGCCTATGGTGTGGGAGATCTGGGTTCAATTCCCTCTGTGAGACATCCACCATTGTGTCCCTGAGCAAGACACTTAACCCCTAGTTGCTCCAGAGGCGTGCGACCTCTGACATGTATAGCAATTGTAAGACGCTTTGGATAAAAGTGTCAGCTAAATGAATAAATGGAAATTATATTCCAGTCAAATCTGATGTTCATTTATAATTTTTGCTCATGGATAATGGTTACAAATAATGATGGCTGTGCATCGCTTACAGGCATACAGGCCTACAGCCTACATCAGCTGGTTAATTTGCCTAATTTTCGCAGGTCTTAGACCACGGTGGAAACGCACACATGAGTGGTCTGAAGGAACCTTTTAGTTCCTTGAAAAGAGATCCGGGGACTTTTGGACGAAATGCGGCTTATTTCTTTTTATTTCTAAGTATTTTTAAATGACCTAATAATAAATACATAGTTTGTAGGAAACACATATGTTATTGCACATTAGAAAGCATGGCAATACATTTATCGCCTCTGTGTTTTCTCATCAGCCTAGGCGTGAAGTGGTCCTCCATCCACCCACCCTGTTATTCTGACTCTGCTTTTCTTAGTCGGTCCGTCTGCCACTGTGTTCCCAATAGACGCCGTGCCTTTAGACAGACAGTTCCCATCGGACAAACCATTCTTACCTCCCACCCAGACAGGATGGATTAAATTGGTCATGGTGGAATTTGGCTGCATTGTGTTTAATTAACACCGGACGTCATTGTATAAGAGCTGCTAGGAGACGTAAACATCCTGATGTTCCCATTTGGCTCACTGGAGTGATGTTAGATGACAACGTGCAATATGGAAAATGTCTGCAACGTTCAAGATGCGACTGAAAACCTGAGGAAGGCAGAAGCAGTCTCAAATTGCAACAATTAACATTAATTGTGGTTCAGCCTTTACAAACCTGTCTTTTTCCAAACTGATTTGGAAACGTTCCTTAATTTATAAGACATGCCCAAAAATAATTAACCATTAAACTCTTTGTTTGACTTGTTTATGGTTTATTCATGTTTATGAGCTGAATTTACTAAACCTGAGTTGTTAGATGGCTTGTACCTGAGTTCCTGCTTTTAATTCATCTTCTGTCATTTTAACAAGCTCTTCTACTTTACATTTGCAGCACACCAATATACAGACAATATATAGACAATATTCATGTAAAGTTATGGATATGTCAAAAACGTGAGAGGCACTAGCATATGGATCTTTCAATTTCTTTTTATTGACCAGGAGTTAGAAAGTAATGGAAACACCAGTTGGTTTGCCCAACAAGAATTAACCATACCAAATTAAATTATTGTTATCTTTGATTTGACAGGATTCACTTCTACTCTCTTAATAGTATTTCTAGAATTCTTAATAGCACTCTCTAAACCTTAATTAGTCTCACTCACATCTTTCACCCTAACATTTACACTTCAGTTTAAATTATAGGATGCAGTTGTAGTTTCTATTTCAAAAATTAGTTTTAATTTATTTAAATGTTGGCAGGAATGAGAAATAACCCATTTGATGTTAATGATACTTCTGCTACTAGGATGTGGAAAATCTGAGGCTTTGTGCCATGCTGTAGTAGCCAGCACCAATGATTTTATAGAGATGTGACAGTGTACTCCATGTGTGAGTGGGACATTTTAACAAAACACATTTATTTCTCTTTTCTTAACATAATGTTTTTTTATTCAGTGCATTTATAGAGTGATGTTTCTATAGGGCCTGTCGGTGATTCATTTCTCAATATTTTTCCTTTTAAATTTTGTCATAATTTTAAGACATGTTTAACTGAATAAACTACAATTAAATAATAGTAGTTGAAATGAATTCTTGTCAATGTAATGTAACTTACTTTTATAGTAATTATCTGAGCAGAAGAAAGAACGTTAGGCATCATGCAAGAACCACTCATAGATTTGTTTTTTAAGTGGCTTGTACAAGTGATTTAGAGAGATGGCCGCATTCACCAATTTTCTCATATTTTGAATTTTCTCTCTGACACGAAGTTAGGAGTGGTGCAGACATGTTGTAGGATTCACGTGCAACTAGTCTGCTCTTATCCCAATCTAAATTTTTCTCTAATGGATACTATATTAAATTGCTTTGAAGCAATTTTGAGGTTGAAATTTAGTAAGTGGAAGAGAAAGTTATAAAATAAAATAAGAATACGAAAAAGTTTTTGCATGAGGTCCAACGTTTCAAAATGTCTGTTTTTACAAGCACAGAAAATACTGAGACTTTTTTTGTGTGTGAAATAAACAGAAGCAATGAAGTGAGTGCAACTTTTCTGAACATTTTGCAAACTGTGTATTTCATTCGGTGCTGTGGATGTAGCAGCTGCACCTCCATGTCCTCCCTCAGGTCCTCATTGGGGTGGACAGGTTTCCTGGGCAGGATCAGAAGAGTCAGAGGAGAGCAGGTGGAAGAGAGGGGAGGACATAAAACTCCACGTCTGTGACCTTCTCCGACCTCGGTTACTTTGTGAAAGGCAGGGGACGACAAAAACAAAGAAGACAGCATAAAGAAAGAAAAAGAGTGAGGAGAGAGGCTGTGAACAGATGCAGAGAGGGAGAAAAAACAGAAAAGAGTGAAAAAGGGGGAGAGTGACTTGACAAAGACAATCCCTGGGGGTGTCCTCGCTCTGTGTGTGTGTGTGTGTGTGTGTGTGTGTGTGTGTGTGTGTGTGTGTGTGTGTGTGTGTAATGAGCATAGTAGGCTGTTGAAGCGCTCATGTTGAATCCCTCAAACAGAGGAGAAACAATAGTGTGTCTGCAAAGGGAGGAGAGAGAGGGAAGTCGTTATGGACACAATAACACATACATATGTAGGCAGTCCCATGCGCACACACACACACGCACACACACACTGCCGCATGCACACACACCCCTAGTGAATCAGTGAGCTGAAACTGTCACAGTAAGAGAAGGTTCCAGTGGGTGCCAAGTTGTGTCCCTGTGGATTAGAAAAATGCTGGTGGCATTTGATATGCACACACACATACACACACACACACACATACACACAAACAGCTAAAGGCTCAAACTATTGTCCATAGCAGGATTCACAAACCCCCAGCTGCTACCTCTCTCCCCCACAGTCTGCTTTCTAATTAGTTTAGAGCTTTTGCTATCATCTTACAATGTGCTGCAGTTTTGGCTTCTAAGAATTATGTTTACTGTGTTATGACATTTCTCATAAAATAAAAGCAAGTTACCCCTGGTCACACTACTTCAGTAATATTCTTTTTTTAATATACTGCCTCCCTCATATGTTTAAGTAAACATTAGAAATGCATTTCAATATACTGCAGCATCACTAATCACAGCCTCCAAAATTGACCAAAGAGTTGAATCAAATCCTCTCTGACACAGTGTCAACAAAAATTCAACATTACATACTTTGTGTTACAGTGCTGTTGTATTGGATTGCATTTGATTGTATGGGTGATTCTATTAAACTGGTATCACAGTGTATATTTGAAGGCGACCTTTTTCCCTGGATATTTATTGTTAGTATGGTGTTACTACAATGTTAGGTGATACACCTCAAGTTCAAGTATCTTTATTGTAATTGTATAAAACAACAAAACAGTGGAGCATCTCTCTGAGCTACGTGTGCCGAATACATGGCAATGTGGTAAAAACATTTTGAATAAAATAATTACTAAAAATAGATAGATATTAAAATATAGTCAAACCTTATTTACAGAAAAAAGAATAAGATAGTTCCCTAGAATAAGGTAAATACATAATAGCCAGCACATACTGTAATTACCTACACAGTTGTTAATACTAATTCCAGTGCAGATTTTCAGGTGCAAAGTAGTAGGTGATGTAGTGCAAATGTCCAGTACAAGTAATTCTGGTGAAAAGTAGTGCATGAAGTACAAACATAGTAGTTCAGAGTTGTTGTCTGGGTTTGGGTAAGGGGGAGGGCATTTGGGATGGGCTGGTATAGAGGAGTGTAGGCTGGGGTGTTTTGTTTAATTCCTCAAATTCCGGTATGTTTTGCAAATGCATTTTGCATTTTTCAGGCAATTGGTCAGAAAGAATCCTGGAAGAAAATTTACTTTTGGGTGCCATTTTCAAAGAGCCAACATGGACAGATGACATGACACAGGATATGAACCCAAGCTTTCAGCTGAACGTGCCCATCTACCTCCCTGACATTTACACCCATTGGACACTTGGGCGTAAATCATGTACTGCAGTGGGCTCACTACAGTCTCTGATCATGCACATTCTGCCTGACGCGCTACCATAGTACTGTCTCATAACATTGTTAATACATAAATTGTAATAAAATAGTGCTCTAGAAGAGAAAGGCACTCCATGAAAGATGGCGGTGACGACTCTTTTTTTTACATTGGGAATTTATTTTGACAGAGGATATGTCAACCTCTATTATCACCCTTCCACTGATGACTGTATTGGCTGAATTAAGCTTCAGATTAATTTACTCGGTGAAGGCGTCTCCTACACTGGGATTAGCAGGGCCTAACCCAAACATTAAGCATCTGTGACAACGAACCGGAACAAAACTAAAAGTCAACAATCAATCATTTTTTCCTTGGTCCAGACCAAACGAACAGAAATGCAGGAGTGACATTAAGGGTGCTTTCACACCTACACCGTTTCTTTTTGTTCTGGAACAGATATTTTGTTCTGAATCACTTTGAATACGTTACTTCTGGTCACGCCACACTATTTTAAAGCGGTCCAAATCGCATACCCTTCCAGGGCTTTCCTTACGCCATAACGTCACTACCTCATGCGTGCAGGTCGCGCTTTGCATTGTGGGACATCTCCATGACAACAGCAACACAAAATGAATCGCGGGTTGACTTATTTCTGCAAGGAGCTGAAATGCCTCATAGATATTTGGTTTGAACATATTTGGCTTCTCCCAAATGTTGGACACCACAAGAACACTGAAGTCTACAAAATGGTTAGTGATAAAATCAAAGAGGCACAGAAAACCTCCAACAGCAGTACATAATACTATACATTAACCACAACAGCATACCTCAACAAATTAGCAAAATACACTGCTGAAGCTCTATGCTGACAAGCGATCTTTTGAACTTGCCCCATTCCTCTTCACCTACTAAACTTCAATTTCAACTCTGGTTGCTGACACTTTAAAAATGTCTCCATTGTTGGATGCATCAACAAAGACAATGACAAGGAATATTGATAGAGAACTTCGTCACATTGTGCAACAACAATCACCTAGATTTCAATATCAGCAAGACCAAAAAGCTGCTAATGGACTACCAGAGGAACAGGAGGCCCCCTGTCCTGTTATTATCCAATGAGAGGTAGTGGAGATCTTGCAGTGTGTGCAACAGGCTCCTGCAAATCTTCTACCAGTGTGTTGTAGCCAGTGAACTTGAGTGTTGGGGTGGTTGCATCAAGACAGGTGAGGTTGGAGGAGGATTTAGTAGCACTTTAAAAGTGGAAAATGATTTTCTTGATTCAGTGGCTCTTAAGTGGTGGCCCTTAAGGTCAGCAGGGTCTTTGTTTTTTGGCCATTTTCTTTCTCTGAGATCAGTACGCAGTCCACTAATCAGTTAGCCACATGTGGGACTGGTTCGGGCGAGCAGGTTTGGTGGATAGATGACACAGGCTATCCGGGCATGAGCTCAGTGAGGAAAATGTGTTGAGAGGAGGTAGAGAGGGTTTCCTTGTTATGAGTTCATCAGCGTTTCTAGTCTTGTTTTACGATCTCTGTGTTCTTTGCTTTTGTAGATTTTGTCAGCAAGTCACTTATGTTGTCTGTTTTAGGTTTCATTTTGTTACATTGTTCCTCGTGTGTTTCAGTTAGCTTCATTTCGTGTTTTATTTTGTAGTTAGTCTACCTTAGTGTCTCATTTAGTGTGTCATGTTTTACTTCCTATGTTTGTTTCTGATTGTCTGACTAGTGTCGCCTGTGTGTAATTAGTTTCGCCACCCACCTGTGTATTTAAGTGGTTGTCTGTCTTTCAGTTGTTGCCAGTTCATTGTTTGTAAGTACGCTAGTTTCTACAGGAGTCTCTGTGTGTTTCAAGTGAGTTTCTAGTTTAGTCTCCTGTATAGTTTCTTGTTTACTGGCACCTTGTGGATTTTACTCATGTTTTGGATCTATGGACATTCTTGTTTCACCTGCTCTGTAAGTTAATCATTGTTTAGAATAAACACCTTCAATTTACCTGCACCATCTCCATGTCTGCATGTTGGGTCCAAAAAACCTCTGTTTCCAGCGTCCAGCCACCTGACAGTATGAGCCTAATTGCATACAGGTGTTGTGCATTAGGACTGATTGCACCCATCGCCCTCTGGATTATCAAGACAAAGGGCTGGTTTCAATGAGTAGGACACACACCCAGTTGTTGGAGATCACTCAACCAGTCTTCAGATTATGGAGGATTATGGCGGATTACGTCTTTTGTTATGTACTGTAAAGGAATACGTTTGCTTATTTTTGTATCCTGATTACATAATGTCGTTACATGTGTATTGTGATACTACATGAAGATGGTAATACCTATAAAATGATAATGGTGGTAATAATATCCTATCCTCTGTGGGTGTGTGTGGTTCTTTTAATCTCAGAGTTGGAAAGTTCTGTCCACCTGCCACATTGATTGTACTATTATCAATAAATCCACTTTATATGTTTGAGTAAATAGATATGTAACCACCAGGGGTTGGATTGTCCATCGGGAATTTAGGGAACAATCCCTAACGGCCGGTCCATTTCAGGCCGGAGTTTTTATTTTCAACTTCAGATAATTGGCGACAGCGCCGGCCGGTCGGTCAGCTGCAGCGAACACTGTCTGTGTCTATCAGACTGGGCCAACCAATACTTTCGATATTGAGGGGGGGATACAAGTGGCCCCTCCCAACTTGGACCGATCCTCATTTTGCTAAAATCTGATTGGCTCTACGGCGCCAAGCATAGGAGATTACTTTCCAGCATGGATTTCAATCTCAATAGGTTTTTGTCGGGGCTGAGCCCAGGGTTGCAACAGAGAGATGTCAAAAAGAAAGAGGAAAAACTGACCTCTTCCTTGGTGCAAAGGTGCTGTGGCAGGTGCAGATGAGGCAGGACCCAGCACAGTAATGCATTTATTATAACCTGAGATTATTTAAATATGCATTTATATATAGGCTATATTATATTTTTATATATTTTATAAACAACAGTTGAATGAAGAAGGAGAAGGATGAGGAAGAGAAGCAGCAGGAGGAGAAGGAAATGGAACCAGAAACAGTGACAGGGGCAGTGTGCAGGGCTGGGTGGGCAATCATCCATATATTGAATTAGAAAATGGATTATTGTTAGTAATATTTATTACTGATGTTCTTGTCATGCATATAATCAGTACAAGCAGAGTCAGGGTCCAGCACAGCGGAAGCTGAGCCAGAGATAGGCACAGAGATTTTTATGCACAGGCATACACACTGCTCTATTTTATGAGACTGTATTGTAGTTTCTGAGTATATTTAACTAGTTTACATTCTGACTGACTCAGGCTTGTCTGTCCTGGTCTTGTTCAGTGCCGTGGTGCCTTGCTTAGACAAACCGAGGAGGTAGGTGTCGTAAAAAGTTTCTCAAAGGTTTTCATCATAATGAAATTGACAGTATACAAGTACAACACTATATATTAAAAGAAATACAAAAAATATTTCTCCGCACTGGGCTGAATTTCATTTCCAGTACATGCCTGGTCACCACACATGCTTTCACCAAGCTAACAAGCCTACTTATTAATCTATAGGATAGATTAAATGATGTTGGCAAGGTTAACTAACAGCTAATGGTTAGGTTAGTTTATAATAAGCTGAGGTACAGCCTAACATCGACACTTGCTCCAGTTAAAACAACACAATGAAAACAGATAGCTTTTATCAACAAATGTTATTTCCATTCATAAAAGTCTGTCAGTCTTTGCACTGACCTTCAGTTCTAATAAACCCTTTTTTCTAACAGTAGGATGTATCTGAATAGTTTAGAAACTATTCAGATACCTGTTCAGATCTGTTTACCAAATGAGAAGTTATTCAAATGTGCTTACTTAAATATCATACTGGCTGTGAGGTGGGGAGAGACAGGGATGAAAGGTAGAAGATATACAACTTCTGAGAAAATGTGGAGTTTGTTTTTCTAGTTGATGAAACACTCAGCAGGAAGCAGAGTGGAAAAATGGAAAATAAGCACTTTGCAGTTTTCTATGCAGCCGAAGAACTTCAACCCGCCGGCTTTTAGACAATTACAATGTGAATACATATGCAGCCCCCCCCCCCCCCCCCCCCACCACACACACACACACACATACACAAACATACACCGACGGGATGGTGTGATTCTCAGGTTGAGATTTTAGAAGGAATCACGTCTTTGTTGACGCACTCACGTACACAGACTCCATTCAAACACACACATCGTGGATTGCAAGATGTCTTTTTTTCTCGTGCTCCGGTGACAGCTTGTCAGCTAGGGTTCAGTGGTCATGGAAATTACACAGGTGTGTGTGGAGTAATACTGCTGATCAGTCTATCTAGTGATATGCTCCAATAACGACACATTTCCTTCCCGTATCGCATTCAAAAATGAACCTGGCTGTTTGTTTCTCATTGTATGCATATGTGTGTGTGTGTGTGTGTGTGTGTTTTGAGTTACTATAAAAGGTCATCCAGTGATAAATACTTGGCCCTGACCAGACCAGTGGGGAGGCCAGTTCCTCTTCAATTCAGATTGGTTTTGGAATAAATAATATAAAAACGTATTTAGCAGGACGGTAAATTAGTTAACCTGATTCACAGACTGAATATAAAACTCACATTTCCGTTTGAGTTTTTGTATTACTATTTTTCATCGCTTCAGTATAATCAGTCCAATTGTTTTGCAGTCCTGCAACCTATCCCTTGCATTTTCTGTAATATTTTGTGACGCCATGTGGGGTCATGAGTGGGTGTGGCCTCTCTCTCTATCTATCTCTCTCTCTCTCGTGGAGGAAGAGCTGATTGCAGTAACTCTGGGCACCTGGGCTAATTGCCCTGTAGGGTATTTGTTGCTGTCTTCTCATCCTGCAAGGGGCTGCTGTCAAGGCCAGGCCAGACCTCCCTGCGGGCCAGCTCCGGTTTTTACCTTCACACATTCATGCAACCATCATCCTGCACAGCACTACTGAAACCACAGACTACATACCTCATACTTTAACATTAGTTTGAAATACCTCTTAATTTGGTTAATTTTGGTTTAAATAAACATATTTTGATAAACTTCTACCATGGTGTGTCTCCCTTTTGTTGTGGCCTTTTTGAGCCAGGTCATAACAATTTTTAAAACAAGTTTTAAGTTGTCAGAAGTTTTAATTTAATATGTATAATATGTAGAGAATTTAAAACATACTATAAATTTTTTGAACCATCTAAAATATGTTTTTGTACATATTAGTATATATATATATATATATATATATATATATATATATAGAGAGAGAGAGAGAGAGAGAGAGAGAGAAATGTATAATAATTTTGAATTGTATTTTGTAATAATAAACTTTTATACACAAGGTACACTTCAAAGTTAGATCATATTTCAGCCCACTGACCTGCTGGGCACATTTTTATTTTTATTTTTTCAACATAAACAAGCTGAAAGCTTAGTAACTGATGCCGTCTCTGTGCTGTTGTAATGCACGTAATATATTCACACATCAAAGCCCAACAACAACAAGAATAGGTAAGGTAAGTAAGACCCACAGCAGCAAAAGGATGGTATAGATGAGTAATCTTAAAACCTAGAATTAGAATTATTATGTACAGAGAAAGAGAATCTACTTTTTACATTATAAAGCATAAATATAAAGTAAAAATATAAGTTATGTATTTACCATAACCACACAAGTAATTAGAGACACAAATAATCACAAATAAAATGAGGAGATAAATAAGTTGCAATAAAATAACTCATTTCTAGGTTGGCCCCGAGAGCTCAACGCAATGCAACTTGTAAAACACATGCAAATAAACAAAACAAAGCAAATTACAGTAATAAAACATCTTAACTAATTTGACAACACCTGCAGCATTTAGATGAAATGCTGCAAATAAGAGGAAACAAAGTAGCACAGATGGCAACAAAAACTGTTTGCAGGGGACACAAGAAAGTGATGCACACAGCTGAGACATGCTTGTTATTTGCCACGGTTTGTGATTCCTGAGTTATTGAAATCAGCAAGTGGTTTGGAAAATTAAAGTGGATGTTTTTTGTAAGACAGCAAGCGTGTCCCGGCTGTGTCCGGTTGGTTCATCACTTTTTTTGTGCCCCCTGAAAACAGTTTCTGTTGTCGCTGTTTTTTCTAAATGCTGCGCATGTGTTGTCCAATTGGTAAAGATGTTTTCTTCATTTACTTGTGTTTTGTCTATTTGCATGTGTTTTCTTAACAAGATTTTTTGAAGATCTGTGTTTGCTTGCCTTTTGTTGTTTTATTGAATTTTTTATTATAAATGCAATTTTTCCTCAGATGGAGAAGAGTAAGGTTAAATGAAAGATAATTATATGTCTCGTTACTTTTTTTTAAAATATTGTCTTTTGTAAGTTGTGACAACGGATTCCAGCTTTGTACAGAGTTAAGCCGATCCATAATTCCAGTCTGAGTCTGCTTGTTTCAGTTGGACTCTACCGCCTACACTGCGTTACAGCTTTTATGAGTGGAATTGTTAATGTGCAGGCAGACATACAAACAGAGTTACTTATATATCAATATGTGGGATCAATGTTATAATTTATTAAAAAGAAGCTGTGGTCCAGTCAGTATGGTTCATCTCTTACAGCATATGATCACATATTTATTATAGAGGTGGTCAATACTGTACTGATTGCCTGTGGGAAGCCTTTCACCTGAAATGACTCTAATACAACATATCGGGCAGATTCAACACAAGCAGGCATGAACATGCAGAACTGCATATTACACTATATACAGTATAACTTTGCACTTGGTGGCCCAAAGTGGCTGTGAAATTACTTTTACAGTATGTGCTGGCAAGGCTCAGCTGTTCTGGGTAAATCACATTCAGTTCCTACAATACATTAGAATTTTGTAATACATGTGTGGAGAGGACTTCCCATCAGTGAACACACACACTCAGCTTTGATTTGGGCAAATAGGGAGTGATTAGTGGGAGGGGATGCTCTTGCCTGATGCAGCCTTGTGATTTAGCTCTGCTAAAGCCCCATTTGGAAATAATGAATGCTTTAGTAAAATGTGGTAGATCAAGTAATAGGGACATTCAAACCAACTTGGTAGCAAGAAATTACAGAAGTGGTTTGTGACAGACAAGGAATTTCTTAGTTCCGATTTCTCTGTCTTTCAGTGCAAATTGTGATATTGTAGGGATGTGTGGATATTATGTCTGAAAAGGAAGCATTTCATTTTCTTTAAAACCTATTTTGCTGATATAACAAAATGTCTTTCTTGACTTCAACTTGTTCCACATTGTGCCACTATAGGACTTTAACTGCCACAAGGAAGATCACCATATCTCAGCAGTCCTTCCTTCTGATTGCCTTTTGAAGTGATTTTAAAAAGATTAGATGTAGATAGTGAAAACATCTTTTACAATAATGTTTGAGTTCTACACGATGAAAAGTATTTCAAACATCTGATAACAAGCCTCTTAGGGTGAAGAAAACAACCTGTGGTTAATAGCTGGAATTTGACCACTGATATGTTTCTCAAGGAAATGGCAATCCTTCTGGTAGAAAAGGGAAATATGTTAAGAAGTCATGTTTTTTCTCATAAGTTGTGTCACATCCCTCTTTGCTTTCTTTCTTGCTTACTAGCCACAGTGGGTAACCATCATGAATATCATTCTGCGCTCTCTCAGCTTAAGGCGCCTCCTCTGGGCTCCCGCTATCCTCCTCTGCCATGAATGTTTCCTCCACATGACCATCATCCCGTACCTCTTTGTCTGAGTCTCCTTCAGTAATCTGGTTAGGAATTATCTTTGCTTCATTCAGTGAAAAACTCACACAGTGTTGAATGCGCTGAGGTCCAAGGGCATCCTCAAATAGTTCCTCCCAAATCTGTTCCATTTATTGAACGTGTAACATGCAAAAAACATTCTTTGCCTTGCGTTCTCTTCTCTACCAAAATATGCGTGCACTGATTTAAGCCATTTTGTAAAGGCACAACAAGATGCTGCCATGGTTACACCGCAACTAATGGGAAACTGGATGTAATGTAATGTGATGTAAATGAAACTGGATAACCGTGGTTGTCCTTTCAACTTTCAACAAAGTAGCATGCAGGTGCATTGATATCATGACCACAGTCCAGTACAGTGGACTGAGCTTCTGAATCTTATTTCTGGACATTTCAGCTCTTGCTTCCATAATGTGTTATTACATGTATGTGTCTTTTTCACAGTTGTTTTAGTAAAATCTAACTGTGAATATTTATTTCTCCTATTCTTTCATTTTTCCTATGTAGTTTTACTGTTGCTTTTAAGCTGATTGACAATAATGGTGCTTGACTCTAGTGCACTGTGTAATTATAAGAAAAACAAATGTGCTGCATAAATAATGTTTATTATTTATTATCAACTTCTTCTTTTCTTTAATTTTTTTTTTTGTTGTTGTTGTTTTTTCAATGTTTTGTCAGACTCAGAAACAGCTTTATTGGCCAAGTAATGAGTTCTGATACAAAGAACTGACTCCACTTTTGTTGTTGTTGTTGCTTTCAGTCCACACTGCTCAAAAGAATTACCGGAACACTTAATCGTCACAGATCAGTGAATCAGTGTCAGTGTGGAATGAATGCTTGTTTTTTAGTTTTGTGTTTTGCCTAGTCACCTTGTCACTACTAGTTGCATGAGGCGGTACCTGCAAGCCATTCAGGTTGCACAGGTAGTCCAGCTCCTTCAGGACGGCACATCTATACACGCCGTTGCAAGAAGGTATGCTGTGTCTCCCGGCACAGTCTCAAGAGCATGATACCATGAGACGCGTCGTTACACGTGGAGAGCTGGACAGGGCCATAGAAGGGCATCATCCCTGCAGCAGGACCGGTATCTGCTCCTTTGTGTAAGGAGGAACAGGAGGAACACTGCCAGAGCCCTACAAAGTGATCTCCAGCGGGCTACTGGTGTGCATGTTTCTGTCCAAACTGTCGGAAACAGACTCCATGAGGGTGGCATGGTTGCCCAACGACCTCCAGTTGGATCTGTGCTCACAGGCCAGCACTGTGAAGCTCGATTGACATTCACCAGAGAACTACAGAACTGGAAAGTCCGGCATTGGTGCCCCGTTCTCTTCACAGATGAGAGCGGGTTCACACTGAACACATGTGACTGATGTGAAAGAGTCTGGAGATGCCGTGGTGAATGTTACGCTGCCTGCAACATCATCCAGCATGTCCAGTCTGGTGGTGGGTCAGTTATGGTCTGGGGAGGCATATTTTTGGAGGGCCGGACAGACCTCCACATGCTAGAAAGAGCAATCGTCAGACCTGGTATAGTAGTCCTCCGGATGCAGGACGATGACCGACCTTATGTGGCCAAAGTGTGTAGGCAATTCCTGGATGATGAAGACACTGATGCCATTGACTGGCCCTCACATTCCCTAAAACTGAATCCAATTGATAAATATGTATGTATTGGTGCATCCGACAACGCCAAATCTTACTGATGCACTCATCCAGATCTGGGAATGACCTGATTCTCACACCAAGAAGACAAAGGAAATGATCATCGACTTCAGGAAGAGTAAAAGAGTCCTGCATATGGGAATACACATAAATGGGGAGAAGGTTGCGGGAGAGCCCAGTTTTAAATATCTTGGAACATCAACAGAGACCCCTCACATCCTGGTCACCATCTCTTTTATCAAACTTCCTTCAGGCAGACCCAAGGTCATTAGGACAAGGACAAACCACCTAAAGAACAGCTTTTTCCCAAGAGCTGTGGACATGCTGCTGAAACTTTGAATGTGATTACTCATCTATGCCAAACTGTGACTAATACACACGGAATGTGCTTTATTTAAGCTAGGCCTAGAGCAGTTGGTTTCAATATGAAATTCATGCAAGCTGCACTATTTACGTTATTGCCTCTTTTTATCATGTTATGCTATCCTTTTATTGCGTGTTTATATAAGCTGTTTTAAAAGCTGCTGCTGGCACGGTGGTGCAGTGGTTAGCGCTGTCACCTCACAGCAAGAAGGTTGCGGGTTTGAACCCTGGTTGCCCCGGCCTTTCTGTGTAGTTTGCATGTTGTCGTGCATCTCCCTATGTCTACGTGGGTTTTCTCCGGGTGCCATCAAAAAAAGAACATGTTAGGTAGGATCTCCAGTCGTTGCTCCCTTCAAGGGCTGGGTTAATTGCAGGGGGTGAATTTTGCAACGTTTATGTGACAATAAAGTATCTTCTTCTTCTTCCTCTTCTAAGTTCAACGGCTTTCTCTAAACTAATCTATATATACTATATTGCCGTGTTTCCATCTAATTGTCATGCAGACTTTTTCTGACACACCGGAACAGCACTCTCTGAGCTCCAGGACCTCCTGATTTACAAATTTAGCATGTCCTAAAGTTGAAAATGGGCCCCACTTCTTTATTATAATTCTACCCCAACAATTCACTTTGCCCTTGGACCTGGTTACACAGTTGGTATTAATCTCAGTTAATCCTAAACGAGCTCTATTAAGCTACAATGCGCTATTTAGACACCGAGGGTTGTGGGTTGAATTTTTTGTCTCGTAAATGTGTGAGCTGTATCTCGTAATAGTACTATTTTAAATTTCGGACTTTAATCTTGGGAATTTGGAGTTCTTTCTCGGAATATTACCCCCCTCCCCCAGCTCCGCAATTTTTTTTTAATTGGCCCTAACATGCTTTTATACAAAGTTCATGAATCTTTGTTCATGCATTTAGATGTGGACAGAGGTGTAAAAACAATTATTTCTGAAAATGCTAGTGTGGACAATCGTTTCACACATTATTAACATTTTAAGAATTAGCCGGCATAGTGTGGTTTTATAACAACATGATACATTACAGGTACATTACAACTAGCAGCAGTTGCTAAATAAATTAACTTTATCTATAGATACTGTACATAATGTTGCCTCATTTGGAGTTCTACACATCTGTACCAGAGAAAGATGTAGTAATATTGGTTTTCAAGGGTAGTTTCTCTGAACTAAAATGTATTCTGACTCATGACCTCTGCTGCCGCATCATCCCTCTCTGTGTAATCTCACTGATCATTCTGCACATACTGTCTAATAGAGAAAAAATTCCCCCTAAAAATCCATCATACACACCCCTCATTTGCACTTTATCCTGCTGATTCTCTCTAAAATAAAGTGATGAAATGCATCCATCACTCGGTTGATAATGAAAGACGACGGAGACACTGCTTGCAGGATTTTATTTTGTGCATTTTGCCGGAAAATGACTCTGAACTGTCATAAAGTGAAATTCTCTGATGGAAGCGTTTGTGTGTGAACGCTGTGTATCTCTGTATGTATGGCTTCCAGCCCAACTCATCATGAATCATTGGTTTAAATGATCCTAGCATGCTAATTCATGCTGATTCCTTTCCATGCTGTTATTATAAAAGTCAGCACAACAGTCATTAACAGCAGAAAACAGCTTAAAACTTTACCCATCTGACTCCTGAATGAACCCAGCACAGCACGCCATGAAACATGACCCTGTGTGGGTGTGTTTGTGTGAGTGTGTGAGTGTGAGTGTGTGTGAGTGTGTGTGTGTGTGTGTGAGTGAGAGAGGGAATGCGTGTGCTTCCTAATCCAGGATTTATTGGCCATTAGTACAGCCTGAAAGTCATTACAGTTCATTTTGCTGCCGGCTTGACGTTTTATTAGGACAAATACAGGCTTTTTGGATACGTGCATGGGTGTATTTGTGTGTAGATAAGCGTGTGTGCTTGGTTAAGTGTTTATGAGTATCTTTGCATGTGCGTGTGTCAGTGACATTTTATCAGAACAAATTTCCCTATAGGGATCGAGGCCATGATTTCTGAGAGCAGGAAAAAGACTAAAAAGCCTCAAGAATGGAGAGATGGATAGATAAGAGAGGGATTGACAGATTGATAGAAAGAGAAAAGAAGGACTGACATGAGGTGCAGTGGATGGATCATGTGAAAGGCATATGGCTGATCACATACTATGATCACAGATGGGATGGACAGATTGACAGCATGGGTAATAGGCACTTAATGATCGGAAAGTGCGGGGAAAGACAGAGAAAAATGTAATGAAGTAGAGAAAGTAATGGATAGATTGATGTTAGGAACACATCGCAATGATGGGTGGGGTTCAATTGATTCTAAAGTTTGAGCCCAATCCTACAGCTACACTGAAGCAGCTTTATTTTTACTAATTATAAACACAATTTTTTTTTAAATTACATTTTAAGAACATTTTATTTTAAAGCTGCATTTATTGTTTAGTTGGTCACCTGGGGACAGAATAACTCCACAACAAGCTTTAATAAATTTGTTATGGCTAACCTTAACCAACAAACAAATGCCTGTTAAATCCAACACGTTAAGCAACATTAGCATTAATTTGGATTTGTTTTCCTGACAACTTGATAAATGTTATGAAATAAAAAAAATAAGCTTTACTCTCCCTCTGTATGTCTGTCTGTGTCTGTCTTGTGTCTGTGTCTTTAAAAACTTTTCCTTTCTCTGCTGCATTCAGATGTCATTTCAGCGTCAGACTGATGCAAATGACACACCTTTACCTTTTCTTTATCATTTCTTGTTGCCTCCACCAGGGACGGACTGGCACAAGTATTCAGGCCAGGAATTTGACTCCACCCTGTTCACAGAAACCACGAGACTGCTAATTTTGTGGACTAACCCTTTGTAACAGGTACCAAACGGGGTATAGTCTCTGCCATGTGCATCTACAGACGTTAAATTAGCCTATATGAACACTGAGTTTTCAAGTTATTCTACAGCTGTGGGCGCACCCTCAAAAACTCCAGAGAACTAGACTAGGCTAGCTACACTACTCATATCATGCAAATGTACAGTGAGGAAAATAAGCATTTGAACACCCTGCTATTTTGCAAGTTCTCCCACTTAGAAATCATGGAGGGGTCTGAAATTGTCATCGTAGGTTCATGTCCACTGTGAGAGACATAATCTAAAAAAAAAAATCCAACTATTTATTTGAATGATACAGCTGCAAATAAGTATTTGAACATCAGCTAGAATTCTGACTCTCAAAGACCTGTTAGTCTGCCTTCAAAATGTCCACCTCAACTCCATTTATTATCCTGAATTAGATGCACCTGTTTGAGGTCGTTGGCTGCATAAAGACACCTGTCCACCCCATACAATCAGTAAGAATCCAACTACTAACATGGCCAAGACCAAAGAGCTGTCCAAAGACACTAGAGGCAAAATTGTCCACCTCCACAAGGTGGTAAAGGGCTATTGGGAAATTGCCAAGCAGCTTGGTGAAAAAAGGTCCACTGTTGGAGCAATCATTAGAAAATGGAAGAAGCTAAACATGACTGTCAATCTCCCTCGGACTGGACCACCGTTTCCAAGGTTACTGTTGGTAATACACTAAGACGTCATGGTTTGAAATCACGCATGGCACGGAAGGTTCCCCTGCTTAAACCAGCACATGTCAAGGCCCGTCTTCAGTTTGCCAATGACCATTTGGATGATCCAGAGGAGTCATGGGAGAAAGTCATGTGGTCAGATGAGACCAAAATAGAACTTTTTGGTCATAAATCCACTAACCGTGTTTGGAGGAAGAAGAATGATGAGTACCATCCCAAGAACACCATCCCTACTGTGAAGCATGGGGGTGGTAGCGTCATGCTTTGGGGGTGTTTTTCTGCACATGGGACAGGGCGACTGCACTGTATTAAGGAGAGGATGACCGGGGCCATGTATTGCGAGATTTTGGGGAACAACCTCCTTCCCTCAGTTAGAGCATTGAAGATGGGTCGAGGCCGGGTCTTCCAACATGACAATGACCCGAAGCACACAGCCAGGATAACCAAGGAGTGGCTCTGTAAGAAGCATATCAAGGTTCTGGCGTGGCCTAGCCAGTCTCCAGACCTAAACCCAATAGAGAATCTTTGGAGGGAGCTCGAACTGCGTGTTTCTCAGCGACAGCCCAGAAATCTGACTGATCTAGAGAAGATCTGTGTGGAGGAGTGGGCCAAAATCCCTCCTGCAGTGTGTGCAAACCTGGTGAAAAACTACAGGAAACGTTTGACCTCTGTAATTGCAAACAAAGGCTACTGTACCAAATATTAACATTGATTTTCTCAGGTGTTCAAATACTTATGTGCAGCTGTATCATACAAATAAATAGTTAAAAAATCATACATTGTGATTTTAGGAATTTTTTTTTTTTTTGATTATGTCTCTCACAGTGGATGACAATTTCAGACCCCTCCATGATTTCTAAGTGGGAGAACTTGCAAAATAGCAGGGTGTTCAAATACTTATTTTCCTCACTGTACAAGGCTAGACACAAAAAATAAGCTTCACTTTTAAAGAATAGCTGAAGCTGTTGCCATGGTTACTACCTATAGATTATATGGCGCAGGTCAAGCGGACTGGCGAAATCTCCCGACGGCCAGTCCGCTTGTGGCCTCCACTCAAGCAACTTTATAATTCTCTGGCCTGTTGTTTCAGCTTCTGTTGTTGCAGCTCTCATCATATGTCCCACATACAGCTAAAGTAGTAGTTTGAAAAACTACTTTTTGTATATTTTCCAACATTACAAGGCAACCTATAGAATAATGCAATCGTTTAATCATCAGGCCATCATCTGTGTCACCTGTAGTGTCACCTGTGTTTTACATATTGTGGCGCCATCTTATGGTTAAATGCTAAATGGACTGTATAGTGCCTTTCTAGTAACTCAAAATGGTACACACTACAAGTAAACATTCACCCTATCCACACACATCTGGCAGAGGCTGCCATGTAAGGTGCCAGCTGCACATCAGAAAGAAAGTAATCCCACACACAGATAGCACAGTCATCAGGAGCAAATTTCAGATTCAGTATCCTTGACATGCAGACTGGAGGAGCAGGGGATCGAACCACTGATGTTTTGATTAGTGAGAGACCTGCTCTACCTCTAAGCCACAGCCACCAACAATGTATTTAATCTAATGTATTTTGATTCTTTTGGACTTTCTTGTTGGATGCCTCATTTATGGCTTCAAGTATGGAAGAATCTGTAAGTAATGCCTTCCTCAACTTCCTCTTACTGTTGCCTTGAATGATTTTTGGAAATAGCTTTGGATGAGGATGTGGTACTCTGGACTGTGCAACATCTGAAAATAATAAATAATCAAGATCAGTCCCCCCCCCCCAATGAGCAAGACCTTGGCCAAAGTCACAAGGAAAAACTCACTTTTAACAGGCAGAAACCCTCGAGCAGAACCTAGACTCAGGTGGGTGGCCATCTGCCTCGACCGGCTGGGTTGAGAGAGAAAGAGAGCTTGGAAAAGAGAGCAAGAGGAAAGAGAACATAAAGTAGCACAATGCAAGTTCCACATTCAGATCTAGGTAGGGTAGAAAATCATGCTCTGACCATGAAATTGAAAAAAAAAAATCAGTGGCTGTCGCACAACTGTAATAAGCACTGCCAATCCATTTCATTGGGTCCAAATGAAATGACTGTCAGACTATCTGTGCACACTCTGCCCATGCACTCATTGCACATGAAAATGTGTTTTGGGGGAGTGCCTTTGGAGGGAAACCTGAAGGGAGGGGATGGGATTTTATTAGTTAGATACTAAGTCTAGCTGTCTCTTGCTAGTTTCTCCAGCGTTGCCCACCCTAGCTTTAAAATAATAGTAAAAGTTATGGTAGAGGTAATAGGAATAATAATAAAAATAAATTTATTAATAATAAATATAGCAATACTACTAATAATAGGGCTAATAATAATAATTGTAGTCTTGAGTTTTGAGCAGAAACGTTGGGGCAGCAGGAAGCCAGCAGCCACAGATCCAGACTCCATAGCTCTGGAGCCAGAAACAACTCCAGAAAGCAACAGAAGGAGAGAAGAGAGGGACGAGAAAGCACAAAACTACAAGTCCAGTTAGTAACATGCACTAATTAATGGGATAAGAATGCATACAGATGGAGAGGAGAAGAAAGGAGGTCAGTGCATTATGGGAAGTCTAGGCCTATAGCAGCATAATTAAAGGAGACCTATTATGCTTTTCCATACAGTCCCCTCCAAAAGTATTGGAACGGTAAGGCAAATTCCTTTTTTTTTTGTCACTGAAGACATTTAGGTTTAAGATCTAAAGATGAGTATGAGACAATAGACACTTTTCCCCCTGATGAAGTTGTCCTGTTGCATGATAAACTTCCTCCCGATTAGTTTCAACGCATTTCTCCGTAAACTGGGAGACAAAATGTTTCTGTACACTTCTGAATTCATTCTGCTGCTACCATCATCAGTTACATCATCAGTAAATATTAATGAGCCTGTTCCAGAAGCAGCCATGCAGCCCAAGCCATGACATTACCTCCACCATGCTTCATAGGTGAACTTGCATGCTTCGGGTCATAAGCAGTTCCTTTCTTTCTCCACACTTTTGCCTTTCCATCACTTTGGTAGAGATTAATCTTGATCTCATCAGTCCATCAGATTGTGTTCCAGAACTTTTGCGGCTCATCTCTGTACTTCTTTGCAAATTTCACTCAGTCCTTCTGATTCTTCCTGCTGATGAGTGGTTTGCATCTTGTGGTGCGGCCTCTATATTTCTGCTCTCTGAGTCTTCTGCCAACAGTGGATTGGATACCTTCACCCTGCACTGTGGAGGTCGTTGCTGATGTCACTTCCTGATGTTTTGGGGGTTTTCTTCTCAGCTCTCACGATATTGTCATGCTTAAGGAACCTTTAACCTTCCTTTAAAAGGGAATCAAGGACTTTGAGAAACTGATTATTAAGAAGTTGAAGTGGTCTGTTTTAAAAGGTTTCATATGGTTAGAGTCTGTTCTTAATACTGGAATATTGTGTGTGAATGTGACTGATGTTTATGCCTACTGTTAATTAATTAAGTGTGCTAAATTCTATTGTTTATTGAAGTATAGTTAAGTTGCAGTATTTTTCAATACAGAGCACTAAATATTGAACCTACCTTCTGACTCCAGCTACTGACTCACTCATCCTCAGCATCTCCCTATGAACCTCAACACGGATCCAATATTAATAGCAAGTACCTGGGAGGCACAATAGAGCATTTCCAGGTTGTGTGTCTTCAGCAGTTAGACGTCTGAATATTTGCTTTCTCTTGAATACATCTACACCAGTCTGTGAACGCTAATGTTAGACTGTTTACCCCACTTGCATTTCATATTATCGTAAGCACACAGAAATTGATGCAAATCACCAAGATGGTAGTTGTTTTTGCTACTGAACCTAAAATACCCATGGGTTATTTTGTATTTGCAAGATTATTTAGTTTGTAAGATATCTTTGCACAACCTAAGTTTGTTTCTAAGCCGTTTGTTGCTGCAAGGATATTTGCAGTTGCCAAGGTGTCCTAAAAGCTGGGAGATAATAGATCTCTAGGCAGTATCATTAGTTTACTTATACAAGTGTTACATGCTGTGTTAAAGTGTTTGATTGGAATTAACCCAGAGAAGGGGAAGCCCAGCCAAGGAAATGTTGTGTCTCTCACTCAGTGAGCTGTGAGCCTGGACATTTGGATGCCAACCCTCTGCGACATTTGAAGGCATTACAAACATGTTAACCTGCAGTTAACAGTGCAAAGCAGTGTTGTAGTATGTTTAGACAAACTCTGGGAGGTAGCTCAGTGAATTATCATTAACAGGTTTCCACTGATGCTCTGAGACAGGACATGCATGTTAACAATTTACTTTTTAAAGTCTCATATTTTGCTTGGTTTTTAAGATATTTAGAGTTAAAATAACACTATTGATATACAATGCTGTTAATAATAACTATTCAGTTCCATCACTTGTCTCATGATAATGTGAAATGTTTAGAACTCAATTTTGGCTACCAGTTTACAAGAAATTCTGTTAGAGTGTTATGTGATCTTGTGCACTTTAGTCTGTTGACATTTCAAGAAACTGTGAAATCATTTTATCAGAAAAATACTAGGAAGGAGCTAGTCCTGATATTCTGTCAATATGCCGCTGTTGATACTTGGTGGTGGAGGTGATGGTTATGGTGATGGGGAGGTACTGTATATTAGCATTTATGCTTTGGAGGGCCTGCTATGGATATTGAATTTGTGCAAGTCACTCTTTTGTTGTGGAAAGGTAAATAATATGGATGTAAATTAATGTCAGTATCATTGTAAATGCACATACTTTGAGTCACAAACACATATTACAATTTGTCAACATAAAATACTACTTACAAATAGATTCACAATCCACAAACAAACTCTCCATGATCTACAAATAGAAATCACTGACTTGTACTTGAAATCCAGAATTTGAATGATTTGTGTGCACATGACGGGCATATTCTATTTGTAGATTGTTTCACATTTGTGACAATTTGCATTTGTGAACAAATGGACAACGCCCACCACCCTCTGCACAACACCTTCATCGGGCAGAGGAGTGTGTTCAGTGGCAGACTGCTGTCCCAGCCCAGCTCCACCAACAGACTCTTTCGTCCCCCCGGCCATCAGACTGTACAACAGCTCCTAGTCATAGCAGGGAGGACAATAGACAAAAGAACAATTTCTACCTCCATCTGCACTCCATTTTGCACTGTTTACTGTTTTTTCACTGTTTTACTGTGTTATAAGTTATTTTAATTTTAATTCAATTTTAATATAGGTTTAATGCATGTTTAATGTATGTATGTTTCGTATGCTACTGGATACTTGAATTTCCCTCGGGATAAATAAAGAATATATCTATCTATCTATCTATCTATCTAATCATTTTGACACTTTTACGTTTACTGTGGAGGGTATGACTACACTCCACAAATGTAATCAGCCAATGAAGGGTTGCTTCTGTGTGATGCAAGGAGAACATGTAGATGATTAACTCTGCGTTTAATCTTGTGTGGACTATATTTGTGTTCATGTGCATGATAACTTCAGTGCTGAATACTGATTCCCCTTTCATCTGTTTCTAACGTTGCATCATGTGAGAATCTTGTATCTCTAAAAAGTCAACTTTTCAGGAGTTCAGAAAAGCAGTCCTTTTTTCAAATTTGTGACGATGCATTTTCTAGCTGATCCATTGGGGTTTTGAATAGTTTCTTTAGCATAAGAAGTAGGAGAAATTTATGTCGAAATTAGTGAAGTCCAGATTTTTTGATTCTTTGATAGGGCTTACTTACAATAATTCAGCGAAGGCTTGAACCGGGCAGTGGGCACAGCACTGTGTTTGGCTGAAGAACACATTAAAGAGGTGGTATTATGCTTTTTGGCTTTTCCCCTCTCCTTTATTGAGTTATATATCTTTGCAAAGGTTTGCAAAGTGAAAAAGCCCAAAGTCCAGCCCAAAGGGAGTTCCCATCTCCCACAGAAAGCTCTGCTCTGAACCGCTTGAAAACAGCTTGTTTGTAGTTCAGCCCTTCACTTCCTTTACTTGTGACGTCACAATGAAAACGCGTCATAAAGCTTGTCAAGCGGCTAGCGGGGTCAGACACGCCCTCAAACCAAGCTAGTCTGAGCGGAGGCCCTTTGGCTCGACTCGCCTTTGTTTGGGTTTCCATTGTAGAAATGTTGTACCTGTACCTGCTTCCAGGTACTTTTTTTCATATCACCTCACCTCCGTCGAGGTTCCAAGCGAGCTGAGGCAAACTAAAATGTTACGTGAAAACACGACAGACTGCTGTTTGGTCAGAGAGAATATTCACTATTCACTACATCATCATTGCTGCACCAGACAGAGGCCAGCAACAGAAGGTTTTACAGTTTTCGTATGGAATTTCATCACTAAGTCCACTTCTGAGAAGTTTTGAGGTGAGAAATCAGCTGTGTAGATTTCGAATATTGACAGTTTTACGAGCCCGCTCACAGAGCCCTCTGCTCACGCCGTCACACAGACCGCTGCAGCAACAACGGCAGAGGAAAACACAGCTGGAAGGTTTTCATACCGCTTATCTGTCTTTACATTCTGAGGAAGGTTGAAACGTTTTAACTTAAAAAAGAGAAAGCTGTGTGGATCGCTGCTGTGTGTGTCGCATTGAACATTACGTCGCGGCAGTTGTGTGTGACGTCGCTATGACGACAAGCTACATACTATCTCCGGGTTCTATCTGCAATGGAAAACGGAGCAGGGCCGAGTAGAGTCGAGTCTATCGATTTGCGCTATAGTAGCATTTTTCGGCAAGGCAGCATAGATCGTCAGAACACCGGCAACAGTTCAACGTTTAGTCCTAAAAGAAGATGCAACTCCGACTCTTTTTGGGCCTGGAAATACACAATCACAACCTGTAAGTATGCTTTATTGGTTGTGAATTATATTTAAAATAAACACGGCAATGTAACTTCACAGACTGTTCAAGTGCGGAGTTGTTGTAAACGTTGGCTAACACAGCTAAAGTTACAGCTATAATGCTAATGTTATATGATGTGAAAACTACTGAGCAAACGTTCAAATTCTTTGGCCAATTTTTATGTAAAATTGAGTTGAAATATGGTGATTTTTGTAGTGGTTTATGGTAAGATGTGGAACAATGATGTTGTGTGGTTGTGGACTTGTGAGTAACTTCTACCATCTGCTAGGTTACGGTCGCAGTCTGAAGCGGCTTTGATTTGGATCACACTTCCTTGTTTCTTACGACCCGCCCTTCTCCGCTTCTGATTGGCTAGTAGTCCTTACCTGGGAACTGCACATGTGCAACTCCCAAGAAAGATTTTGTACAAGTAAGATGCATCACTCTGTAGCTCAAGAGCGGAGCGTACAACACACAGTAAAGTGAATGTGTGGGAAACACTGACTGAACCGTTGTTTTTTTCTTTTTACAAGCCAGGTCTTCAGCACTGTGTCTCCCTCCACGTTGATGAGAGTTTGTGAGGAAACTGCTGCCTGCATACACAGAGGGAGGGGCTGTGCGGTGAGGGAAAGAGATGAGCAAACGCTGGCAAGACTTTATGGAAACATATGAATTAACTTCATATCAAACTATATATCAACGGTATTGTCTAATTTTATATCTCTTTTGAAATGATATCAGTATACCTCATTATGCCGATATACTGCCCAGCCCTAACTGAGGAGAGAGCAGTGAGACTGAAACAAAACAGTAAAGTCGCAGGTAGGAACACACAAATGCTCCTTACAGCTGAGAAGAATGCATAGTCGGGTGATATTCCTCTGTGGGTTTGTCACTACCTTTCACTGTTTACTGATTTGTAATCTGTTGCTTAAATTAGTTTTGAGATTGCAATGAAATGAGGTAGCTCAAGTGGCTGCGTGGAAAGTTGTAAGAAATGTCTTCAGAAATTCTGTGAAACTGAAAAATAGTCAGTTAAGTGAATTAAACATCATTTTTTACTATGCTTACCCCAGTCTATCTGGAATAAAGTCTCCTGTCCGGCTTGGTCAGTTTACATTTTTAAAGGAAACTTCAGGAGTGCAGTATTGTTAAAAGTCAATGATATTTAAGTGTGTAATATTAACATGTGACCATTTAACCAGAATATTCTTGTGAAAATTTAAAAAAAATCCTCAAACTATCTGGACCATCAGAGGACCCTGACAGCATTGACCATGGGCAAACAGAGCAGTATCATTTCAATTTACAATAAGCATGGAATCAATCAAACTGCATCTCATCCATCACACCAGACTGATAGCAGCACTGTGCTATCCTGATATAGCAGTCCAATCTGTATAGCTGCATTTATACAGAGAAACATCTTATACTCAATGTGTGTGTTTCAATTGTTGTACTATGCATTTTGTATGTTCAAATTTTTGTGTTTGAACCTGCCTGTATACTGTTTTAAACAGAATTATATCTATTCAGAAATGCGCTACTGAAAGCATGTGTGTAGATCTCTTTCAATGTGTGTGTGTGTGTGTTTCTGTGTGTGTGTGGATGGCATTCTGAATTTTCTTTTTCTATCCCTTCACTGCATCCACCTCATCAGTCATTTCACACTACAGTGTAGGAAACACACACACACACTCTCACTCACTCACAGGATTTAGCCATCATCATAAACCTTCCAGCAAGGGAGTGGAAATACTGTATGTATGACTGTAAGCAGGCTAAACTCAATTGACTACAATCTTCCTGAATGAATAAATTGCGATCCGAATTAACAGAATTGAGCCAGACATCACCAAAACCCACATCTATAAGTAGTAAAGCTAAAACAAATGCTCCTAGTAATTATTAACAGCTGCTCTGAAGAGTTCCAGTGAATGCACTTATTTATTTTCAAAGCCAGGGAGGCTAATTGGCAGCAAGCTTTAATTGACTCTAAGTAATTGCCTAACAAATAAATAAATTGACCTCCAATTTGAAGCCGACATTCTTACATTTCTTGGAATTTGATATCCTCTTTTCCCAGAAACAATGTTAAAAGCAAATTTGTTTTATTTGGGCTTTTCCGAGTTCTGCAATATTCTTTTATCTCCCAATTAGTACAATTATAAACTTTCTAAACTCATTTTGACAGTGGTCATGCTGTCAGATGTTGTAGAAGTTATTTCCCCAGTTGCAGTGAATATAAAAGTGAAATAAAATTAATTAAAAAACACTACACTTTACAGATTTTTATTTGGTTTCTTCACAAGACTGATGAAAATATACAGGAAACCATTTTATTTCTTTATTCTCATATCTATGCATGAAGTGACATTTTTACAGGAATACTTAATGAATCCCTATAACCTCTCCTCTCCTTTTTGTGATTTAGTTGTATTTCATTGAACTTGATCATGACGCTTGGGCCACGCTGCTTACCTGTACCTGTGTGTGAGGGCCAACTCGCTGACCTATATAGAATATATACTGTATATGTATGTAAGCATGCTTAAACATAATCACCTGATTGTGGGGACTGTATGATAAGTTTTTTTAAAAAGACAAAATGTGCGGATGCATTTACTCCATTGCTCAGGCACAGATGAATTATAAGTTTAATGTCCATGACTAAATAGGTTGGTACAGCACGACTGCTGATACATCCATCCCCTCAGGGTGAGCTCGGTCAAATAGTTTCTCCAGTGTTTCTCTCTCTCTCCACATGTCTAAACTGATGCATGCACTATGCACACACCACAAAAGCTGAACACCTTGTTATAATAACAGTAAACAGGAGCATTCTGTTGTGAGGCGAGTGATAACAGCATTTTAAAAATTAACCTAAATACTGCAGAGACTTCAGAGAAGTTGGTAGGTTGTTCCAGTCTCAAGGAGCCTTATTATTAAATGTGTTTTTACTGTTTCAAGAGAAATTTTTTGAACATGAAAAAGGAGATGATTACTACGTCTAAGAGAATCATTTGAATTAGAAATTTGTGGGATGAGTAGCCCTTTTAAGTAGATAGGTGTTACGGGATTGCGTGGTGTGTGGACAGAGAGGACCCAAATGCAGCACTCTGAGGGAAGGAGGTTTATTGAGGGAAAAAGGGTGAGAGGGACTGGAGTGGGAGGGAGAGGAGGATGTCGGGGAAGCACAGGCACAGGGAACCAAGGAGACAAGGGGCCAGGGAGCCGGGGAACACAGGGGCCGAGGAAGCGAGGAGAGGCGGGGGAACAGGGAGGACGCCGTGAGGGAAGTCCATAGAGGAGTGGGCCAGTGGATGAGCCCAGCCGAATGGAGGACGAGGGTGAGTGTACCTGGGAGGGAAACAGACAGAGAGACAAGTTTAGGGAAGACAGCGACAAGGCACAGGGTAGATGTGAAAAAACAAGAAACATGAAAGCCTGAACGTGGGGATGGCACCGGGTATGGAGCAACGACGATCAAGCAAGGATGGTGTGGAGAACCGGGGTTGAAATACAGGCAGTCATGAGGTGATTACTGGCAGGTGTGGCAGGCTGACGAGGTGGCTGATGGGATGCAGGTGCAGGTAGTAGGCTGGGCTCAGGAGCAGAGGGAGAGAGAGCACACAGGGGAGAAAACACAGGGAGGCAGGCAGAGAACAGAAAACCAAGGAAAAAAGCAGAAAACTGATAAAAAGGAGAAAAAACCAGGACACTCACCGTCAGCCGGGCTGATAGTTGAAATTAATACATTTGTAAAGAAACTGGGACCAGTGCAGCTGCCCTTTAGTTTCAAGAAAAAGCTATTGCACTTGTATATTGCATATTAGACAGTAGTGAATTTTGCAACATTTTGATAAACAGTATCTCCTTAGCCAAGAACGGGCAACTGGAAAAATGCCAATGGAATAGCAAATCGTTTTACATACAATCAATGTGCTTTTTCTATTAAAATTCAGTCAGTCCATAGCCCCAGATATTTAACACAATCATACTAAGTGAGTAGTGCACCATCAGATGTCAAAATAGCAAATCAGAATCAGAAGGAGCTTTATTGCCATTTAGTGTTTTACAGATACGAGGAATTTGCTGTGGTGATAAGGTGCTACACGTAGACAAACATACAGTCAACATAAATAAATGTAGAAATATATAAATATGGAATGGAAGAACAACGTTACAGATATATACATGTGCATTATTCTGGGTCTGTGCCGTGCAGAAGTAACGCAACGGAAGAGAATATTGTGTACATATAAATATATAAACTGACAACAGAAAAATATACAACAACAAAGATTAACAATCAACAACAAATATGTACAACGTGCCAGGTCTGAGCCCAACACGAGATGACACGAGATGAAACAGTATTTACATGTGCAGAGACATTTGTATCATTTGCAAGGGGGGAGTGTCAGTGGGGGACCCGGGCCTTGTTAATGAGGCTAGCTGCAGACGGAAGAAGCTGTTTTTGTTGGCGAGAGGTTTTGGTCCTGATGGACCACAGCCTCCTGCCAGAGGGGACAGTCTGAAACAGTTTGTGTCCAGGGTGGGAGGAGTCAGCTGCAATCTTTCCTTCTCGCCTGAGAGTCCTCGAGGAGTACAGGTCCAGAAGAAAAGGAAGATTGCAGCCAATCACCTTCTCTGCAGAGCGAATGATGCACTGCAGCCTGCCCTTGTCCCTGGCAGTGGCAGCAGCGTACCAGATGGTGATGGAGGAGGTGAGGATGGACTCAATGATGGCGGTGTAGAAGTGCACCATTATTGTCTTTGGTAGGCTGAACTTCTTCAGCTGCCGCAGGAAGTACATCCTCTGCTGGGCCTTCTTGGTGAGGGAGGTGAGGTTCAGCTCCTACTTGAGGTCCTGGGAGATGATGGTGCCCAGGAAACAGAAGGAGTCAACAGTGGTGACTGGGGAGTCACACAGGATGATGGGGGAGGGTGGGGCTGGGCTCTTACTAAAATCCACGACCATCTCCACTGTCTTCAGAGTGTTGACCTCCAGACTGTTCTGGCTGCACCAGGTCACCAGATGGTCGATCTCCCACCTGTAGGCGAACTCATCCCCACTTGAGATGAGCCCAATGAGGGTGATGTTGTCAGCAAACTTCAGGAGCTTGACAGACAGTGAATGGAGGTGCAGCTGTTGGTGTACAGGGAGAAGAGAAGGGGGGGAAAAATGCAGCCTTGAGGGGATCCGGTCCTGTCCATCAGGAAGTCTGTGATCCACCTGCAGGTGGAATCAGGCATATTCAGCTGAGAGAGCTTATCCTGCAGCAGGGCCGGGATGATGATGTTAAAAGCAGAGCTGAAATCCACAAACAGGATCCTGGCGTAAGTTCCTGGGGAGTCCAGGTGCTGGAGGATGTAGTGAAAGGCCATGTTTACTGCATCATCTACAGACCTGTTGGGTCTGTAGGCAAACTGCAGGGGGTCCAGGAGTGGGTCTGTGATGGATTTTAGGTGGGACAACACAAGGTGTTCAAAGGACTTGGTAACCACAGAGGTTAGGGCGACGGGTCTGTAGTCGTTTAGTCCTGTGATCCTTGGTTTCTTGGGGACAGGGATGATGGTGGAGGCTTTGAAGCAGGCTGGCACATGGCATGTCTCCAGTGAGGTGTTAAAAATGTCTGTGAACACCGGAGACAGCTGATCAGCACAGTGCTTCAGGGTGGATGCGGAGACAGAGTCCGGCCCAGCTGCTTTGCGGAGTTTCTGCCTCCTGAAAAGACCGTTGACTTCCCTCTCTGTGATGGAGAGAGGAGGAGAGGGGTTGGAGCTGGCCTTCTCTGAGGAGGGGGGGGGGGCGGAGTGGTCAGTAGCAGATTCAAGCTTTTGCTTTGTACCTAATAGCATGATGTAAGACTCAGTCTGTTTGAGAACTAGTCTATTTGTAATAAACCACTTTTGTGTCAGGTCAAAATGTGACTGGTGAGAAGCAATGATCTGTAGTGTATTTTAAGTAGCAGCATAGATTATGGTGTCATCTGCATATAAATGGATATATATTTTATTAATGTAAATCCCCACTGTGGTCGGGCACTAGGACCCTAAGGGAGGCTGCATTTCAGTGCTTCTCTGATGACCAACGTTACCCTGACTACTCACAAACTAAATCTATAAATGTCTCCATAGAATGTTATTGAAAACTAAATGTCATTGTGTCACTGTTACAGTTTTTCTCACTTGCTTAAACACTATAACCAGGCTTTTGGACTAAAATTTAACTCAATATAACTAAATTTTTCAAAAAGCACACCCATTTCACTAAACTCTACACACAAATTCCATCATTTCTCATTACCTACCCCATGTTGTCATTGAGAAAACACTAACATGCAATTTTGTTCACTCAATCAGCACAGCTTGAGCTCGATTAGCACACAGCTGCCCAGGTGGAAACAAAACAGTCATAATTGATAACACACCAATCAGAACCTTCAATAGATAGATAAGAGGGCCATAGTCCGTTCATTCAGCTTTGGAACAATGGATCCAGAGAAATCTGAAGGAAGAGGTAGAGGACCACAGAGAGGAGAAGTTCCCCCAGAGAGGAGGAGAAATTCCCCTGTTTGCTGTGCTGCTTATTTTTGACTTGTCTTATAGTTCTAGCCCTGTCTTGGTTTGTTAGCTCTGCCCTATTTATTGTATGTCTGATATGATCTGTCTGCTCGTGTTCTTGAGTAGTTTGTATATATTCATTATTCTGATTTCTTCTGTCTTCTTTTGATATGGTCTGTGTTAGGTGTTTTATTCATGCTTGGTTTCTGTCTGCCTGTTTTCCCTGGTTTGATTCTGTTTCATGTCACCTTGTCTGTGTGTGTCTGTCTAATTTCCTAACGTCCTCCACCTAGTCTTGGCCCCACTCTGCTCGTTACCTGGGGCCTCATGTATAAGAACTGCCTGCACACAAAAAGGTTACGTACGCTGGTTTTCACGCACAAGTGTGATGTATAAAAATGAACGTGACGTGAGAATGTGCGGGCTGTGGTGCAAACTCTTGAGCTGCTGTGTGCGGACCCTCTGCAAACTTTTGTCTGGCTCTGTCATTAAACTCCAAAGTGCCAAAACTCACCAAATGTTTCAAAATAGCGTTTCCACTCCAGTTATTGTGCACATGTCAATGAAGTAGTCTCTGAAAAACCTAATTATGTTTGTTGATACACAATAAAAGTTTGCACATCATGTATGTGGATGTTTAAGTTCAAAATAAAATTGAATGTGAGAGGAATAGATAATTGGCGTATTTGTCGTCATTTGCATATTTATTTATAGGAGGAGTCAAGGCAGGGTATGTGGCTCGTGCATGGTCATTGTGATTGTTGAGTGTCCTGTGTACCAGTGAGTGTGTCTTTGGGATTCTGGATTACCTGCCTGTAATGGACTTGTAATGCCATTGAGCTGCATGGATACAGCCTTGTTTTGGACTTCCTCTGCACCATTCTGTGTATGCCCTGTGTGCAGTAAGAGAGAAATAAACTTAAATAACTGCATTCAGCTCTTCGGAGTCTTGCATTTGGGCCCAAACCCCTCAGTCACTCGACCAACCCTGACAGTTTCATAGCATAAGAGTTCTTAATGTGATGAATATTGTATTCATTTTATGTTATCAGAGTACAAACAACCCAAAAAGCTACTGTGTATTAAATATGAATGTGTGTATTATAATAGCATGTTTTATTAAATTCAGTTAACTTTGTAAAAAATCTTTTTTCTTAAATTTCATCCTAGGTGGTATTAAAGTCTTAAATTTTACTTTCCTGGGGGTACCCTGAGCCACCATCATCGTTTTAGAACTAACAAATCCACAGAGCATGCCATCTCCAATGCCCTCCACACAGTCTTTACACACGTTGAGAGAAACGACAGCTACATCAGAATTCTGTTTGTGGGTTTCAGCTCAACATTCAATACAATTAGACCAGGACAGGAGGGCTCGGCTGATTAAAACGGCTCAGAAAATCATTGGTACCCATCTCCCGAGCATCAGTGATATTGGTGAGCTGAAGTGCCTGACAGTACCCGCCCAGCCACAGCCTGTTCACTCTGCTGCCGTCTGGCAAGAGATACAGAAGTATCCAAGGTCAAACTACAGAGCAGCTTCTTTCAGTCTGTGAGACTCCCGAATTCATTCTATTCATTCCATTCTCAGCACTGCACCATGTAAAATGGTTTTAATTCTATGACTTATTCCTCCCATCTATTCTATATAATTTTTGTATTTAATGTTTGCTTTTGTAAGCATCATTAAGGGAACTACAACTTAATCTCCTTATGCAACCCTGTGTTAAAATAAATAAATCCACCTCCTAGGTGTCACATCCAAAACGATTTAGGTGGGGACACCTAGGAGAGACGTCATGTTATATCTTAGTAAAGCATATGCCTCCACATCATACACTAAATAAAAATCCTTGCTCTCATTTTGTTAACTAGTCTTTTTTATTATAAAAATGGAGGAATCAGTACCTAATCAAATCACCCATATGAATTGTTTACAGCATCTGGTTTATATCTGTTCCTATGGGAAACAACACCAGTTCTCAGAAATTGGGAGGATCCATATAATTTTTATTTGCTTTTAGTAAATACTGCATCAAGCTGAAGCTTTAAATCACGCCAGTTTTCGCGTCACTCGGCTCATTAAACAATAAGGAAACTGTATTAATATTTCTTTAGATAAAACAAATCTAGGGCTACATTGTGACAGTTGTTCAACAGAAAACAGTTTTGCAAGCAGTTTTGATCCGTGGGAACAGGTAGGATTGAGATAGCACATCTGTGGGAGTGGCTGGTTAGATGTCCACCAAGGCTTATTTGGTCCAATTTGGGGACCTAGGCCAGACAGTCACTAGTGTTACAAACATACAGCATACCCACCTCTGCTAAACCTATTAAAGACAAAACATTTTTTATAAATGTATTCACTCAATTTATTTGTAAGAACAATACAAATAAATTAAAAATAACACAATAAATCAATCTAAATTGGAACAGTCGCATACAAATCAACATGAGTCATCAACATGTAACTATTTTGTGCCTCTATATTTTTACTCTTTCCTCGTGTTTCTTTTCTTCTATATGACACTCCTGAGGGTTTTCACATTGTTAATATTGATTTGACACAAATCAAGTTTCATGGACTCTAGGGCTGACCCCCAATAGTCAAAGATTCGATGCTTCGATGGGCGGAGCCTGATTCGATTGTCAAATCTCACAGTCGAAGCTGTGCAGCTCAACATATGATTTTACATAGAACTACCAGTTAGTATACAGCCTATTACAATATACATTTCAACATTTACTGCTGTAAATAAACATGTAAAAAGAATAAAACTTTCAATAAATGGTTTTAAAGTGCGTAAATGAATCCAAAATTGTAACCCTAACCCTGGGTGGTCAGTGCGCATGTGTAGGCGTAGCGTGTGTGGTGGTGGAAGAGGAACACTTGCTGAAGAGACGGAGCTCCAGCTTCACTGGTGTTGTGCCGAGTTGTCCACACCTTGCGGGACTTTTGGATAATTTATCACCGTTGATGAACCACGCAAAGAATATTTTATCGGTTTTAAATAGCCGGCTACTTGAAATGGACCCGAGAGGAACCGCGACGTGCATGTAGTTGTTGGCAGCACGGCATGTACGCAAAACTCAGGCAAGGCCGGTGAATGACAGGCGATAGAGAAAGAAAGAGATAGAAAAGGGTCTTCAAAAAGCCTGTTTAGCTGGAAATTTACAGTGTATGTTGAATGAATAGAGAGCTCACCAGTCACTGCACTTCTTGTGGCTGGTGGCACTGTTGTCAGCTGCCTACTTCCCCTGTTATTACAAACAGAAATAATTCCTTACAATGGTGGAGGCATTTAGCGTTGTCAACTGCTCTAAGTTTTCTGAGAGAAAACAAGCTCCAATTGCTCCTTAGCAAGGTACATGTATTTGTTGTTTTAGAACACATTGCTTCATAAATACAAACATTTGACTTTGAATAGAATAAAAAAATTTAAAACTATTATACAAGATAGTGTTATGGTGATGTGAAAAACCAGCATAACAGAAAGTTCCATGTCATTTATTTATGGTGCAGTGCTGAAGAGCACACACTCCTGTCTAAATCAGTGGAGCAGGTGAACAATTTCAGGTTCAAGGTTGTTTATTAGTCATTATACAGCACAAGGCTGCATAACAAAATGAAATTTGGAGTTTCTTCGTGCCACACACCCAACATATAATTAAGTGTAGGCCTATATTAAAATATGGTAACATATAAAATAAAATAAAATAATACAGTTATACATACATACAGACACGTATACACCCCGAACATTCCACAGTGCATTTTTTGAAGTTGCATCTGGAGTGAATGTAAACAGCAGCAACCAGATGATTCAGTCCATTTTGATCATTTGAGCATCATCGATGCAAAACACACCTCTTCTCATCTTGCCGGAGTCTTGCGCTGACAGCTCGGAACATAGACCACCTGCTGAGTGCTTGAACCGGGATGTTGATGGGGCAGGTCTCTGTAACGATATATGGGCACAACAGTCTGGATTTTACTGGACCTTTGACAATTTTATGAGACCAGTGGATTACAATGAAGCTTCATAGGTAAATTCGGTCAATTTTGACTTTATTGGGAGGTCTGACAGATTGTACCCGCCTTTGTGGTTTGCATTGGTCGAATCACAAGGATTTGAGAAGTTTTGTCACAATTTGGTCATTAGTTTTCCGAGTGAGCTATAGTATTTCTAAACAATTACCACTCACTGCCAGTTGGAGGCGCCAACCATGCAAACTCCCTGACCCATCTTATTGTCAATAAAAAGAAACATTTCAGAAGTGCATTTACTTCTCCATGGAGTTCCACACTGTATATATAGGCTGTCTAGGTGTATGAGAGTAAGCCCATTATATTTATGATTATTTAATGCAGAGAAGTGTCATTTTTCACAACAATTGTATCTGAAAAAAGAAGTATTTACCAACTTTGCCTATTAGATGCTCTACTGTGCAAAAAGCTCCTGTTGAGTGAAAGGGCTCCCAGCATAAAGTGAATATATTCTACTTTTATACATTTAATATTTCATAGCTTATATTCCTAACTTTACCAATTAAGATCGCCCTGGGGGAAGTAGGACTCTAGTTCTGGCTCCCTCTCTCTCTCTCTTCCTCTTTCTCTCTTCCTGGCTCTCTCTTATTCCCTCCTCTCCTATGGCATAGTGTCAATTAAAATGACACCTGGTGTCACTGTCACTGTCGATGAAATGACATGTTTCTCCTGAAAGCCCTAATAGGATCGCCTCTCCACCACTCAACAAAAATCTCTGCTATAATTGTTTCACATTCAGTCATCAGCCAATGTTTGAAACTTTGCCCCTGTTTTTTCACCCCACTCTGTAGACTTTTCTTCTTTTCCAAGCCTTCTTCACTTTCACCAGTGTCACTTCATGTGGTTTTCTTAGCCCTAAAATAAGTTCATTCAAATTTTAAGCACAGTCTTTTGATGTCACAGAAAACATCTTTACAATGAACAGTTGCCCACTAAAGATAATAAATGAAAGGACACAAATACTTGTCTTGCAAGCCATTTAAACACACAGATGCCTGCTGGTAATGTCTAAAAACCTGTCAATACTCATGAATGCTGACTAAAAACAATCAGTGCCCACTGCTCAATGACACTTGAAAGCTCATAACAAAATGTCACAAAGTCTTGGCTGTTTATGCAACTAATCAGAAATCCTTTTTAATATGATGTGTGACTTACCTGACACACATCATACCTCATTACATTGTGATGCAACCCACTGCAGGTTAATTAAATATTCAAATGTGTTTTTTTAAAAGTCCCCTACTGTACAGGAAGTGATTTGTTTCTCATTTAAACAAGCGACCTAACCTTTTTGATTGTTAGGAATAAACATTAGCTACTGCAGAAGACATATGAATTCACATCCAGCAATGAATGAGTTTTTTTTTTACAGTATGTGTCTATATCACCACAAAAATGATCAATTATCATAGGTGGTGCAAAAATAGCCACATAAAAAGCAAAAAGGCTAGTACTGTAGATTGTTGCTTTAAAAACAGAGTTACTGAGCGCAAAAAAGAGATTATATCTGTAGGCACACACACACATATGAGACTGTACAAACAGCAGATGTCCCACAACTAGTCAACAATGGTTAACACATGCATCACTTTCTCTCTCACACTGTTAGTCCCTCTTTCACACATACGCAGTCAGATGTAAGACGGAGTATTTGTAATATCATGTTTGCAGTGATGGCCTGTGATGAACTGTTAAAATTGCTGGGAATCAGGTAGTGGCTGGGACATATTTTATAAATGTTAATAAGGTTAATAAGATTACAAAATGATTAATAAACATGAATGATACGCTGCACCACACTGAAATCAGGGACCAATAAGCAAACTATGGGGTCAAAATGGGGTTTGCCTGCCTATAGATGCCAATATTTAAACACTGTTTAACATTAATTAGGTGGACAGTGACACACTGACCTTCGCAACCAGCTGTTACAACACAATACACAAATAACCACAGGAAGCTGCTCTTTAAAAATACAATGGGATTTATTTAGCCTTAGCAAAGCTTAATGATCAACAACATAAACCACTAAAATCTATTATAAACAAACATAAAAGCATTCGACAATCAGCAAGCATAAGTCTGTGTGTGTGTGTGTGTGTGTGTGTGTGTGTGTGTGTGTGTGTGTGTGTGTGTGTGTGTGAGAGAGAGACAATAGGGCGGGAAGGCTCAAGGAAAATAGCGGACGTGACCATGTGGGTGACCCGTCACTCGATGATCCAAAATAGTGGGCAGGCCCGCAAAGCTTATGCAGGGGTTAGACTCGGAATGGCAGAATGGCTGCAGATGTAGGTTCCAGATGTGATTATATGTGAATGCTCGTAGAACGTTTTAGCATGTATGTGTGAAAAAGGAAAAGAGAAAAGGCACACAAAGCAAGGTCTTTAAGATCCTGGTTGCCACAGCTGAATAAAATATGATACTACTTTAGCACACAGTACCCAGCAGGGAACTTGCATTCACGGCCGTGGTCCTGGAGTTGAGTCACAGTAAGCATAGTTACTGATGCACGCAGTGGCAGGAACTAACACAAGTACAAATCCGAAATACGACACAGCTGATCCTTCAGGCGGCAGCGAAAGGGAACAGCGGAGTCCACTCAAATGGATAGATAACTTGGGGCTTCATTGGATATCCTCTTGATAAGAAGGTGTTGTCTGTTTCTTCTTCTGCAGATATGAAACAGCTTCCTTCGGGATCCAAAAATGTGTAAAGAAAATGTAAAACTAAAGGAGAAAACATAAGAAAGACTGTCTGCTCTCAACCTGTGAGGTGAACCTTCATTCAGGAAGAACAACGTTCAGCGCTGAAAGGAAAACACCTTCTTATTGCTGCTCACTTAAGGAGGTTCAGGGCTCTATTCTTTTCTTTTTTTCATACATAGGACAAGTTGATATATAGGTAAGCTGGAGATGTTGAAGAAATATTGTGAGCCAGGTTCGGAGACTGATGAAGACTTAACATAGCATGGTTTATTGAGCCCGGCCGAGGAGATACAGTGCCAGCATACAACATGTGAACATGCAAATCTAAAGGATAACATTTTTTGGTCCCTTTTATGTTTCTGTCTCCCCCCTAGTGCCTGTAGTTTTCCCTCATAGGTCATCTTTAGCTGGCCTAACCTTTAACAACAAATCTATCTGATGTTTATACTCCAAAGACTCAACCTTGTAAGATTCCCAGAGAACACTGCAGAGATATCTGCTATCCTGATGGGCAGTGAACACCTGTTGGGTCAGCTAATGAATCTAAGCTAGACCTGTCATACCTTTCCCTGTTACATCAATTAAGACCCCTAAGAATATTCTTTAACAGGAGAGATATAGGGGGCGACACGCAGCAAAGGGCTGCAGGCTGGATCCGCACGCTACCAGCTGAGGTAATCACGTCCATGGCTGTCCTCTTTTAAGGCCTCAGTGACGTCATGGCTGCACTGCAGGGGCTCCCTACACTTGCATGAGGGCTTGGCCAATAGAAACCCAGTGTTAGGTTTCAACTTAAAAAAAGAGATTGTGGTGCGGTTTTCTTTGTTAACAGACTTTTTAGGTTAGATGCAGGCTGCTTTGTTATGCTTCTGGCTCAACATGTAGGCGTCTCTAAAGTAAGATTCTAACAACATCAAGGAGTAAATCTGCACACACAAACAGGGTTATGTCAGTGTGTAAAGTGGCAGTGGCAAAGTGGTGAGCGAAGGTTTGCACATAGAAACACACACGGACTGTCTAATGTCCTAACCAAGTCGGCTGAAGATTAGAAAATTTACGAATGATAAATGTTTTCAAATTATTAATATTAATTGTTTTTAAAGAGGCAACATTCATATACTGAACCCCTTTGCCACAGTTAATAAAATCCATCTACAATTTTGGAGTTCCAAAGTCAGTTCTTCTTAGTGGTAGGAAGCTCTAATCAAGCTATAAAAGAAAAAGAAAATATTTTTCATACTTACAAACTATCCAAAAATAAAAGAAACAATTATTTGTTATTATTTATGAATAATAGCATATTCAGAGATGAGAGCAAAATAGTTGGACTTATAAATGTTTACAAGTGCATCCATAGTTATGTAGAAATGTAACTTATGTACTAATGTAAATTAAGTACTTTTAATTGAACTTTTTTAATCCCATGAATTCTACATTAGACACTATTTCATGATTTCTGCCACCAACCAGTTAACATTCAGTCAATTTTGTTGAGAACAAAAGGTTGACACACATGTAGTGTACAGTAATTTATTTAATTTATAGAATATTAGCAACTTTCAATGTATTTGTCAAAATATGTGTTAAAAAAATTAGCATGTGTGTATTTTGCTATCACACTCTGCAGTCCATTCAGAAAATTACCTTACACTGTTTTCACAAGCTTAAAATATGTTAAGCAGACCTAATAACAGCTTGACCTTTCTGCAGCTAAACCAGAACAAAAAGTTGCGGCACTGTCCACTGATGCAGCGTGAGAGGCTGCTGGAAGGCGGACAAAACACTTTAAAGCTTTCAGTCTACTAAATCCTTCACAGAAAGATTGCAGGACTTTTCTTGTTCCACACTTTTTGGAAGCACCTGTCAACAAACCACAGCCACTGCCTAATTTCTTGTACATCTGCCTGACACTTTCTGCCTGGAGTGATGGCTGCACAATGGGCCTACCTTTCCAATTCACTTTAGCAAGGTAAACAACACATTTGCATGCATGTCTGTCCATCTGAATCACTGCTTTACTACACTGTTTAGAGTGCCTTCAGCACATAAGTTTAAAATCTTCATAAACTTCTTTGAACGATCATTCTAAAACACACATAGTAGCACACTGTTTTGTGGGCTTTTGTGGTTCTTTGAAAATCTGAAAAACCTAAATTGCTACATTGCGTGTGCATTCTAAAATATTGCATGTGTAATTATAGTACCTGTTATGGGTGATTTACTAAGAATTATTGCGTAGATGACAACAGGAGCAAACACAATGGAGGTGGGAGTATTTAAATGAGGGGTTTGCGTGTTTTAATGGTTTCCGCCATAGAGAGTCTGGAGGGAAAGCAGCCACCGCGTAAAAACCTTGGTTTGCTGGTGATATAAAGTTTGCTCACGTTTTTACTCACGCAAACCTTAAGTACATGTGTTGGTTGTTGAATCAAATTATTTGGATATTTAGCGCAGTCGATATTGTGCGGGACTCCCGTATGAAAGGTTGTAAGAACGTTTCCAAATATTTTTTTTCTCCCTTGTTCAACAAACTGACACTTTTGCACATGCTCACAATTAAGCATGTGCTGCAGTTTGTATTCCTCTCAGCGTTTGATCCGCATTCTTCAAAGTAAAATCTCTCAATAAACTTGTCATAAAGTGCGCTTTTATTTTGGAGGCACAATCACTTAAGAGGAAGTGATTGTGTGAGTAACTGTATCTGTCATGACTGAGATCTATTTCAGCACCAGCGTTATCAGTTTGTTTATTTTACTGCTATCAAAGCAATCTGATGGCGGGCCAGAAATTATTGCTGATGGGCGCAGGATCCATTTATTCAGTAATAGTGGCATATTTACCTGCTGGCCAAAACAATAATGATTGAAATTAATAATGCACAGCCCTCCATGTGCTCGCCAGAGGTAGCCTGACTGCCATTAGGTACCGAGATGAGATCCTCAGACCCCTTGTGAGACCATATGCTGGAGCGGTTGGCCCTGGGTTCCTCCTAACGCAAGACAATGCTAGTTACTATACTTGTTTTAAGGACATTACATCAAAGTTGGATCGGCCTGTAGTGTGGTTTTCCACTTTGATTTTGAGTGTGACTCTGGCAGTGCTCCTCCTGCTCCTCCTTGCACAAAGGCGGAGGTAGCGGTCCTGCTGCTGGGTTGTTGCCCTCCTACGGCCTCCTCCACGTCTCCTGATGTACTGGCCTGTCTCCCGGTAGCGCCTCCATGCTCTGGACACTACGCTGACAGACACAGCAAACCTTCTTGCCACAGCTCACATTGATGAACCATCCTGGATGAGCTGCACTACCTGAGCCACTTGTGTGGGTTGTAGACTCCGTCTCATGCTACCACTAGAGTGAAAGCACCGCCAGCATTCAAAAGTGACCAAAACATCAGCCAGGAAGCATAGGAACTGAGAAGTGGTCTGTGGTCACCACCTGCAGAACCACTCCTTTATTGGGGGTGTCTTGCTAATTGCCTATAATTTCCACCTGTTGTCTTTTCCATTTGCACAACAGCATGTGAAACTGATTGTCAGTCAGTGTTGCTTCCTAAGTGGACAGTTAGATTTTACAGGAGTGTGACTGACTTGGAGTTACATTGTGTTGTTTAAGTGTTCCCTTTATTTTTTTTGAGCAGTGTATAAAAAACAATTACAAAGCATTTCTCCACATTATGACTACATATTTGATTGTCCAGTAACCACTGTTTTATAGCTTTTGAAAAGGTGGTAAAAAAAAAAAATGCATATATATATGCAATATATTCCAGATACACGCTACTCGGTAGGAAAAGGCTGACTGTCCAAAGGAACCTTTCCTATATGGTATTCTACAGTCACCTCTGGAAGTAGCTCTGGTAGATGAGTTAAGGTGTTGTGTAACAAATTCATTGAGTGGAGGGGGGGCTAAATCATGGAACATTTTGTACACAAGTAAGATATCATCAAATCTGACCATATTTTCCCAGTTTAAAAAAACATGCTTCTTTAAAATGTTACAATGATGATATGAATTTGACTTATTATCCATTGTTTTCAAAGCCCGGTTATAAACTGTTTCTACTGACTGTAATGCAGTTCTTCCTGTTTGCATCCAGCTGGTTATACAGTAGTTCATATCTGACAATATCATGGCATTAATGTGCAACTTTGAGGCCTCTGTAGTTAAATTACTTAATGTATCTAAAATTTACCAAATTAAATTTAATCCTGTTTACAACTTTTTTAACTTGAGATTTAAATGTCAGTTGTGTGTCTAATATCATACCTAAATACTTAAACTCGTGTACAACTGACAGTGTTCTTCCTGCTACAGTAACCTCTGGGTCTGGACCTTTATTTGCAGATTTTGAAAAGAACATACATACAATTTTGCTGGTATTAAGATGTAAACAAGTTTGTCAGCCAATTAGAGATGTTGACCATAGAGACTGATAGTTCCTTAGCAGCTTGCTTCTTGAGGACCCAAGGTTGAACCTTGAGGTAGACCTAAGTCATTATCAGTCATTTGGGAAATTTTATAGTCAATGCGAACACATTGTTTTCTATCTAATCATATCTAAAAGGTACGATTGTATCCATTTGATGACACTAGATGAAAAATTAAACTTGGTAATTAAAACCTCATGATTTACTGTGTCGAAGGCTTTCTTCAAACCAAGGAAGATCGCCCCAACTACACCTCCTTGGTCCAGTTTAGCCTTAATATTTTCCAAAGAAAACAATTAGCTGTTTCAGTGGAATGATATTTTCGAAAGACAAATTGCATAGGAAGACAATTTTTGATATTGACGGAATAATACTAATGGGTCATATGATCACCTGATTTATACACTGGTGTGATTACAGTTTTCCAAGCACTTGGAAACACTCCATCATTAATAGACTGATTAATAATTTTTGTAATAGGAGGAATGAGTGCCTCCTTATGAGTTTTAATAAATATTGTGTCCATCCCATATGCATCCTTTGCCCTTGAACAATTTAAAGAGAGATTAAACCTTTACGTGCATGTAAAGGCTGGCGACCCAAAACGTTTGGCATCATAGTGTAAATACGCAATACATAATATATAGATGCTTGGTATGACTGTGGCTAGGATAACCTGATATCACCCTCTTTTGAGGAACATCTTATGAGCTCTGGTTTCCATCAAATAGAACTCAGGACTCATACAACTCCGAAGACAAAGGACAGAGACTGACTTTGCAATGCGGAACTGAAATGTACAAAAATTTACATTTTATGTGTCCTTCACCACATACAAAAGAAGGTGACATTTTGAGTTAACATCCTGATTTGGATGCTTGGTAAGAAACCCTAACTATACCACCAAACTCATCACCTGGCAGACGCTATGCACACGTTGCCAACAAACCAAATAGTTGTAAAGAAAACCTTGCCATCCCATGGCACGCAGAGAGCAAGAGGAGAGCAGAAAAATGGCACTGCTCCCCCTTTCTCCTCAAGAACACTTTATCACCCGGTCAACTAAAACTAAACTCAGGTGAAATAAAAACACCTTATCTGTGGGGTAATGCTACAAATCACTAATAGTAATTTAGCGTTAAGTTAGGTTAGAACCTCTCTTCAATATAGGCTTAATCATAATAAAGAGCTGTAAAGTATTCACTCGTGCTTCTTAATAACCTCTCAGCTGCTGACTGGTGGCTGAAATTCCCGTCTTTAGTCCAACCTTTAAAGGTGCCTTCCACTTGTCTCCTGGCTTCTGCTTATTAATGTATTTGGCTAAGATATTACGCTTGCTCATTCATAAAGTTTGTCTGTCGCCATATTCATGACTTCATTTATTCAATCATCTATCAACTAATTAATTAATTAATTATTAATTCATGCTGTATTCAGTGCATTTTTTAATGGATGCATTTAGCCTCATCATTGGTCACCTTTGTGCATTAATTTAGCCTGTTCCTATGTTCAGAAGTCATTAGTTGTATGCAAATTTTAGTCATATTTATTCATAGTTGTATTTATTCATGCATTTTTAAGCCTAGTAGTTGTTATTACTTAATAATTAATTGATATGCATCATGATGGTGCCCTGAAGTGAATTCAGTGTAATTCTGTTTGATATGCTGACCATTTCTGATAACTGGAAGTGAGTATGAATTTGCCACTTCATTTTACCAAATTAAGGTCATTTGCTATGATTATTTAAGCCAGATATGGCTACACACAAGATCCTTAGAATATGCCTTTGCAGAAAAGAGTGTAGTGATTCTGAGCCTAGTGATGCTACAGATACGCCCCTTTCACCTCACACATTCACCTGATCTCCATCCAGCATACATTCAACCAACTCACCACTGGCCTCCTCCGTCTGTCTTGACAAAAGACCCCTGCCCAGCACTAGATCTTTCACTTGTACCGTTCCCCAGATTACCTCAACACTCAAAGCTACTACTGCTTCTCAAACATCAGTCCAGCCTCAACCAATAAATATGTCCATTGATGATGAAGTTGTTAAACTTGGATAAGATACAAACATACCTTCTGATCTCACCTCTACAAGTCAATGCTGATCAGCTAACCTCTTCTGATTCCCAGGTGATCAATTTAAGCCTAAACAGAGTTCATAAATTCCAGAATTTAGAATATTAAACAGATCTCCAGGTCTGGAAGAGTTAAATTACAGAGATTAGAGTGTCAGTTTCAAGTTCAAACAGCACAAGATAAAAAAAATTCTAAACACACTCAGGCTACTTAAAAAATATTTATGTATATGCATTTAATTATTTAAGCCAGTTTTGAGAAAGTGTTATGTGGGATTTGTCTTAAGCATATAAAATCATGACTTGTGTTAATGTGATAGGCAAATGAATGATATGAAATCGTACTATATTAACTTGATTTAAAAAAAAATTCAATTGTTAAATAACAAAAACGGGAAGATATAGAGGACTTATTTGAATAATTTTAAGTAAGCAGAATTGAATGACAACCTTGTCTATAAAAATCCCACTGAAGTCCCCATTTGCATGGAACTCCTGGAATATGGTTCACGTTCTATTCCCTGAAAATACCACTCTCAGATCTAACCCATTATCATGTTATCTCCAAATAACAAATTAATTAACTTGTGATCTCGAGATAAAATAATATTCTAAGCACAGCTGTTCTCTTGTTGCCCTTTCTTCCATTTTATCTCCCTTTCTCACTTCTGTTTGGTGTAGTGTGTAGACAGAGCAACAGAGGTAGGTTAGAAAGGTAGAGAAAAAGAAAGGCGGAGAGAGATAGAGAAAGAGAGGTGGAAGTGGAGAATGCATTTGGGCTGCTATCGATATCCCACCGGCCAGACAACAGACTTTCTCATCCTCAGCAAACACAGCCTGTCTGAAACATGGATTAGATGCAGACACTTTAAAAGGTGTTTGTGTGTCTGTCTGCGTGTGTTTATCTTCTGGGACCTTGATATTGCTGTTCAGACTGATTTCAGTTGTGCTGAAGCCATCTATATTTACCCAACTCACTTTGTCTCTATCAGTAAAACCCTGTTTACTCTGCAGTTGCTGGTAAAATAGGGTGTCAAAAGGTGACACAATACTGGCTTTGTTTCTTGTCTGCTTTAAGATACTACATGTGTCATTATATGAAGTATATAGTCTTTCCAATTACATGAGGACAGTAAGATCTTTCTCCCAAGTTGTCACAAACAGATGCTTAGCGTCAATATTTAACGCACTGGGTACGCCATATAGCATAATTTTCCACGCTACAAGCATTATTATGTCAGGTCAATGTCAGGTTAGTATAAAGAGATACAAAGTCGGGATGGGGAGAATGGGTGGGTCAAACGTACACTGGACTGTTACCCAGGTCACCGCTGTTTTTTCCCATTTGAAACCAATAGTCAATTTAAGTTAAGCTACGTAACACACATAAGATAGTTTACATAAGTAAATTTAACTTAACTACAACAGCATTTCAAGCACTACCAGGAGTGCTGGTAGTAATAGCAGAACAAGAGTACGGTGACATATTCATCCTGCAATTAGAAGATCCGCGTGTGGTAATTATGAAAGCTGCATCTAGTAATTATCAGATTTGTTTCTTGTAATTATATATGACATGTATCTACATTGTATTATCTTTTCATTATGAGATATTATTCTTAACTATGAAATCTGTATCTTATGAGATTTGTATCTGGTGTTTCTGTAAGTATGAATTCTGTATCATTTAATTAAGATGTCTGCATTTGTAATTATCAGATTTTGATCTTTTTACTATCAGATTTTAGATATTAAGTACATTTATTTCTAGATACAACAAAATTATTTTCTGCAGCTGTGCAGTTTAAAAAGTTAGAAAGGTTAAAATTTTAGGTTTAAATAAGGTTAGAAAGTTGGCTCAATAGAACCGTTCATAATTTAGCACTAAATGAAGTTGGCATAAGGGTCAAAACATTTATTTCTTTTGGTTAAATTCACATCATAATGACTATAACTGTCAATAATGCCTTGAGGAAATATGTCCATCACACCACACTCACTCACACACTCACCCAGTCCAAACAGGTGTCTAGGTGTGACTTTTTTTCTTTGCCCCTGAGGATTTCTGCCAATCACACCAGCAGCAGGCCAAAAGACTATAAAAACATGTTTGACTCTATTTTTATTTATTTTCATTTTACCAAAAAATAAGTGTCCACTGCCCCTAAGAATGTGTCAGAGAGATCAATAAATGTCAAAACTAGCGCTGTCTCATATTTAGACAACATTTAGACGCACACACATACATGCACACTCACATTGCCACTCACTCATGAATACCTCTGGTCTTTGGCCATGGATAGTCTGACATTTCTTTGGGAATTGACTTTCAGGATCCAGTTGTGTGTGTGTGTGTGTGTGTGTGTGTGTGTGTGTGTGTGTGTGTGTGTGGACCATTAGGGACCCATGGGAGGGATGTCAGTCGATGACAAGGGACCAGTCCATTCCCCAAAGGGGACAGCAGGGAAGGGGTAATAATGCTGGTGATAGGTGAGCTCCCCTCTGCCTTTTTTCCCTGTGTGTGTGTGTGTGTGTGTGTGTGTGTGTGTGTGCAGTTGCCTAAGGGCCTTGGCTTGCCCTTGTGGGCATAATAGGAATGAACTATTATGGCAATGATGATGTTGATAATACTAATAATGTTGTCCATGATGCTGATAATGGGGAGAATAAAAAAGCACGGCTGGAAAATAGATGGATGGTTTTGGTCTTTGGTGTTAATGGTGACTGAGAGAGGATGAGGATGAAGGCAGATACAGTGGGTTTAGCAAAATATACTGTGCATATGTTGAAAAAAATATCTGAAGATGACCTGATTAGATGGACCATGGAAAACATTGAGGGATGGCTGAGGGCCATCAAGATAAAGTGGCCAAGCAAAAGCCAGAATGCATTGTGGAATACAATGCAAGGAAGGTAGAGATGACCCTCCACCTCAGAAGATTCCTTGAGTGCCATACAACACAGACGCTAGGAAACCAAAAGCAGAACCAGTTTCTAAGAAAGCCATTGCATAGGGAGCGGTTTCACTATTATAAAGTTTGTGGTGCCCTCTAATATTTTGGGGAATGTTACACTACTACTCAAACAGATTATTATTATTATTATTTTTTTTTTTTTTTATAGAATGAAAATAACTGTCTTTGACAAAAAGCTTATCCTCAGTTTTTTGTTTGACATTTTTTAAAATGAAAATGACGTTCAAGGGTTGAAAAAAAATATATGAAGCTAGAATAAAATATAGATAAACAGAATTTATTCTTCCTTTTGATATACTTATTTTACTGTGTAAATACTCAAATATTTTGGGGGTCTTGAAAGATTAGTGAAAGATAAAAAGATGAAAAAAAATATGCTGGCAGTGACTGGCAACTTAATGGTGCAGAAGAGTGAATGCTGCCCACTCTAAAAACCCTTCAATCTTTACTAGCTATTGATGTGGTAATTTTGCGTTGTAGTTTTTGTTTTAATTGTAATTTAATTATTAGTCAGAGTTCCAAATTGATAGTTTAGTTTGATGAGACTTTAGTTTCCATCAACGCCAAAATATATGATGATCTAAACAATACAGTGTGACTGAAAATTATATACCTTCTGCACACCTCTTGGAGGAACCGTAAAACACACCTGTGTCAGAGCGGAAAACTATAGAATAAGTCTGTTTCATAAATGTTTATAGGCTACATTTGATAGTTTAGGTTTATATCACAATAGTTACAAACCATATGTTAGGTCTACGGGCTGTTTAAAAAATAATTTAAAGGCAATCCACTTTAGCATTAGTTTTGATGATCATGTAACAAAATGTTACCACTTTATATAGCTTTGCTTTATTGGTTAATGAAATGTATGTTTACCTTCTGCAAGTGGATTGCTGTCAGATGCAGAATCAACCACCTTCACTCAATGCACTGAGCAAGTCTAAACTGAGTAAACAATACTCATTGGTGGTTCTGGTGTTAACCTGGCACCTACATGCATACATTTATCATCATTGATGAACCTCACAAAATAGATTATATAATTTTTAAAACAGTATTTTACCTTAAAAATGTCTGGTAGTTTTCACTTTAGCTTTGCGCAATCCCATGAGGTGCAGGCAATTATCGGTGGGGCTGGCAGAACTAGGCACAATACCGACAGAAGTGAGTGAACTACATAATCTGCTTGTAAACAACATAATCAGCTTTTTCTAAAGGCTTCTCTTGGCAGCCCTGCATTTCAATAATAATGGTAGCTGAGAGGTTGCTTGAACAAGTGATGGTGAGGCCTGTTTGCTACCAAAGGCTCTGCAAAGGTGGCTGAGTAGTAAATCCTATCAAGGAGAAGCCATCGTATGGTCAGCAGGTTTAATCAGTCCCCAAATATGATTTATTATGTGAATCACTTACAATATTACTGAACATTATTTCCTTCCCCCTACATATGCATCGGTTCTCATAGAGTCTCTAAGAGAGAGAGAGTTTTTCCAAGATAGGTCACCAAAGACACCAAAAAAGCGTAGTGCTGTCTTGTCCTCCACTGCACCTGCCGCCCTTTTCCAGATCCTGCTATCACCAGGATGATGCAGTTGGCCTGTATCTTGCACAGCGTTCACGGTTTAATACAGGACATCAGTGTGAAACCAGCATTGTTTTGAGGTTGATATTTTCATAAGCCAAGACAAAGTCAGATTAATTCTACAATTCATAGTCATAAAAACCTAGACCAAAAATTTACATACTTGGTTTATTTCAATCAGTAGAGACTTCATCTGTGTGAACAAATAATTTATTGAATTAATATGCGCACAATGAATGAAAAGTCTTTGGCGATTAGACCCCAAATATGCTATGACTAGATTAGACAGGGAAATGCATGCTGAAAAGGTGATTATTATGAAAACATAGGAGCGGTACAAAGGAGAGATTAAGGCCAGACACTGCAGGTGAACAGGGTAAAACTTAACTAAGAGATGTCACCATGAAACTTTCCTAGTTGAATACTTACATTCAGACAATATTTTTTTGTATGACAGGTTTTCTGAAATATTATGTTTACATATGCAAAAGAGGCAGTATCTAATTAAATATTTGCAACTAAAATCTGAATACTTGGTAAAGTCAGGTTCAAAATTATTTTTTTATTTTGTTGACACATTATAATCAAATGTTTTACAGAGGGGATTTTGGATATCTCTTTTTATTATTTCATAAATCAAAAAATACTGTCAACTGGCATATAATAACAACAGTTTTTCGACCTGTTTTGAGGAATAAAATGTTCTATAATTAAGGCTATGAATGATAAATAAACAAACTCCTCTGTAAAAACCTTCAGAATATAGTCAAGAATATGACTGGAAAGCTTAGTGTATGTAAAAGCTGCTAAAGTGGAGATTTTAGGTATGAGGAAAAACTCATTTTGAGAAAATGGCCTGTAAGATAAGCACTGTAAAATTCTACACACACAACAATATTTACAGAGCCAATCAAACCCTTAACAACACCACTATCTAACATCTCAAACACATCAAAACTGATAACTGAGTAACAGCACGTCTGAACAGTCACACTTATTATGGAAACGGACAGAGCCACCCACCGAAAGCTAAACCAGGAAGTGTCTCGTGACGCATCTAAACTAAGTTCAGAAATCGACGCAAGCTAATCAGATTTCAAGCTTAGCTTTAATCTGCCCCTGTACTTTCACGATTGGTTGCTGGTACAAAGGAAATGACCATAATTGGATCTGACAGCATTGTGCAGCAGAGACGGAGCTTTCCAACGGTATGGGGATCATATGGTGCAGACAGCGGCAGGAGATGTTGCGGTAGAAAGCTAAATTGTTATCTAAAGAGACAAACTGTAGTAAAATAAACTACCAATTGTATATGTAGGATTTTTTCCCCCCACTAATCTGAAAGAAGACATGTTAAGGAAGCAAAGTAGCCCAAAATCTCAAAATTTCATTTATTTAATACTGCAAAGCACAAGTACCTCATAGGCACCCAAGTACAGAACCTGAGCAAATGTACCTTGTCACTTTCCACCAATGCTTGCAGTTGAGGTTACTGTAATTATCATTATACTTTGAGGTAAAGAAAGGCTGGACCGCTATTTATCGCATTACAGTAATTCTTCCATCAGACAGGTGAAGCTGGGAAAATTTAAATAATGTTGAAGTTTAAAGCACCTCAGAACTTAAACTGTGATAATATTCAGCCTGACCCGAAATGCAGGAGTAAGGTGTCCACAAACGCGGGGAAGACAGATGCAAACATCTAGTGGTGAGGAGAGATGATACATGATTTGAACTTCGTCTGTTCTCTTGCCGTGAGGGGATCTGGATGTAGTTATGCACCAAGGACTGGCTGGAGAGCTGTGATGACCAGAGGTGAGGCCCCAGGGTGTGGAGGCTGAAACTGTGCTGCAGCGAACCCTGTATATCTGCAGATAGTGCAGAACATTCTTGGGGACCTCTGGCGAACAGCATTTCAGTGTCTGTCAGGGTTAGGCGGTGGAGGCCAGGGAGGGATGAGCGGCTTGAATGTGCTGTTGAACACTGAGGCAGGCTGCAACATGAGGCCTGACTAAATGATTGGCGGATGAGATTGTGGTAAAAATCTGGTTGCTTTAACTAAAGAGTGAACAGCTGAGTAGAGGAGTAGGAAAAGAGAGAGTGAGAGACAGAAAGAGTTATGAATGAATGAGTATGAAGACAGTCTCCTTGGTAGAACTTGAGAGCTTCATTTTTTAGATATCTCAAAAACCTGGTGAGAGATTTTGATGAAATCTGGTAAACAATTAGGCCGAGTTGAATGCCTAGTGTTGTTATGGTTTTTTAAAGGTTTTGTCAACACTGGAAGACAAGAGAGAGAACATTTTCACAATTTACTTATTTAATATATGTAAGATAGCCAATGTTAACTGCATAAAATATTTTTTGACAGTAATACACTTTGTGTTTGTGATTTGATTTAACTGTCATCCGAATGAGGTCAGTAGTTTTGTAAATTCCTCCTTCTTCTGGAAACTGTCTTCTGATGGCTTGAATCAATCAATCAATCTTTATTTATATAGCACTTTTCATACAAATACATGTAACACAAAGTGCTTCACACTATAGAACCATTTAAAATAGTTAAAATACTAAAAAATAAAAATAAATAAAAAAAAGAAACAAGCAGACAACCTGCCTTTAAACACAATATCTACAGTTAAACTGATAGATTTATTATCAACATCATCAAAAGGTGGGAAATAGGTAGTGATGTAAATATGGGCAATTAAACAAATTTATTTGTACTAACTTTTAATGTCGTTTCCATTTTACTATATTTCTAGATATAAATACTTCTTATCTGTTTTGCAATTTGCAAGTCAATTTTATATACAAAAGTTCAAGTATATGATTTAAAAGCAATAACTTGTAGGTTTAGATACCTAGACCGAAATCGAGCCAGTATCAGACGACCTATACTAGTTTTGTTATAGCATGATATGTGATAGCAAACATTACAACACTGCAATGTGAACACAGCATTAGCTAACGCTGTCACCTGCCAGCTCACCTGCCCATGTCTCCGTGACTGAATGTGACCATACCCTTCACTGCTGATGGTAACTCATCACCAGCTCCGTGAAGTTGTGTTCTCACATCATTAGCTTATTTGCCAATAAGCTCTTTCAGACTCAAACAGTACTGCGTTCTACTTAAAGCATCCAATGAATCGGGCCAGCTTACACCTGTCTTTTTCTCCGGAGTCCAATCACATCTGAATCCTCTGGAGACCCTTGTAAACTATTTATAACTCTGGATATCCCAGATCACAACCATTTGAGATTGTCTCTGAGTCCTGTCTAGTGGCCATTCGATTCTGGTTCCACCACCACTTCTGCCAAGTAATCTCAGCCATCAGTAAGCAATCTCTATTCAGCAACCGCCAGCCTCGTACATCCTTCTGTTTTGATCATCAATAAATCATTTAATCCTATCTGCTGATGGTGTGGTCCTTGCTAGTGAAAAACCCATAATATGCAGAAGGCATCGTAGGACTCACGAATAGGGTATATAAATTATATTCATAACACTGAATTAAATCCCCATCCCAACTAATGGTTAGCATTTTACTTAACGAGCTTGCAGAGAATCTTCTGTTATTGTTGATAACATTAACCTATTTAACCGTTAAGTCTCGCTGTGACCTCAGCACCCCGTACGGAAATGTTACTCCATTATTTGTTTGCATATCATTTCCATCTCTAACCTAAGGGGGGAAGTCAAAACATAATCTTTATGTTATCCTGCAACGGGTTGGATACTTTGCTGATCTGACAGGTGTCTACTGTCTGCCCACATTGATTACATTATTTGACTGGGGATAAAGCAAAGTTTAAATCCATTACAGGCTGTATTGTTCTACCACCGCGCTAGTTAACATTAGCTATGGCAGGCCAGGACACTGAAGTCTGTGATTACATTGGTTCTGGTTGTGCATAAAGGCTGATTAAAATGTTTAGTGTGAGCAAACACAATGTACATGATAACATGACAACACAAACGCTCAGCTTTACTTACCTTAACTGACCAATAGATTGACAGCACCATCCTGAGGCCCTGCTGCCAGTCAAGAGAAAGTAAAATGATTAAATAATTAATAAAAAAACAGCTACTTAATACAGGTAAGCAGTGAATCACTCTCATTGCCTTGTTCAAGAATAGCTCAGCATTGGGTTTAGTCTGACAACCTTCCACTCACCGCCCTGCTTCTCTAACTTCCAGGCTAACAGCATCTGCTTATGGCTGGTTAGAGAGTGAATATTGTCAGGGGACTTCCCGCAAATAAACTCTACAACAATACCAAGTCTGCGTGTCTGTCTTTCTGTCTATGTGTGTGTGTGTGCGCATGTGCCTGCATGTGTGTCCGTGGTCCCAAAGCAGTGATTGATCATTAATATTTTATTTCTTCAGGCTTGGTGGAGCCCCTCAGGAGAAAAACACATTGTTATTATTCACACACATTCACCTATCTCAGATATACACACACACACACACACACACACACACACACACACACAAGCTAACACACACAAGCTAACACACTTAACCCTCAACCGCACCACACACCACATGGACACATCAACTGTAATATAATCAGCACATAGACACAGAGTCCATTTTGTCTACTCAGTGGTTGAGTTGGTTTGGACAAGGTGTCTCACAATAGTGCCCATGCTTGGACCATGTGCTTTGTCTTGTGTGTTGACATATTTCTGCAAGTGTGTGTGTGTGTGTGTGTGTGTGTGTGTGTGTGTGTGTGTGTGTGTGCATCAGCTGGTCACACTGATTATCGGGTAGCTCTGCTACTCTGAAACACTGCAAGCAAAGAGCTTTCTCTCTGACTGTTTTGACTTTCTTTTCTCTTTTGCTAGCCAGAGTTTACTTAATTTTTTTTAATTGCGCGACTGCTTCGTAGTTCACCTAAAGTCCTCAGCCTCAGCACAATATTATGTGCGTTTGTAGACAAACTTTTGCCCACCCTACTGCAGCAGTAAACTAAACCATGTTCACTTTTCCTCGGGGGAGGGACCCTAAGAGGTTCTATTGTATTAGATATAACCCATAATCTGCCAAACTTTTTTATTCTGCCAATAGTATGTTTTAATTATTTTTCTTATACTGCTTTCAAAATTGCAGATAAAACCTTTAATTCCAGGCTTTTTAATGGATGTCCCCATGATGTTTAATCATGTATTTTATAGGCCACCACCTTTAAGAATCTACTGAGGCCTGTTCTTTACCCTGAAGGTGGCTGTGTTATAATCTGGCTGTTCACTATGAGTCATGCATCTGTCCACCAGATGCAAAACAACTGCATCATGTTCAGCACAAGGTGTATTTTTGCAGATAGTGTATATAACTGCCTATATTTCTTCACTAATGACATCTAATCAAAACCAACATAAATGTATGTATTTATGTATTACATTGTCAAGGTTTTAAGGTATGTACAGCCAAACCAGTCTATGGCATCAGTTGAAAATAATATAGTACCACATTTCCACACTGTGCTTGTTTGTGCACACAGGCTGCCTCCATGTGGTGTTCCTCATCCTGCATCCCAGAGCTGTTTAATGTGTGCCTCTTGTAAACCCAGTGAATGCTCTCTGAATTGTGGCTCGATACACTAATTATTTCTGTTGGCAAACAATTTACTTCTGCGATTAATCTATTTGTGGGAATGTTCCTAATATAGTGCAGAAAGTGTACAGTGTTGTCGCATTATGTATCAAACAACTCTGTATGTATAATAAATGCAGCGTGTGTGATTGTGTCTGGTGACAGTATGACTGGTTAGTCCTCGTCTTTGTGTGTGTTATGAGATGATGATGCAGGCAGCACTAGTTCTACAGTAATTTATTGAGGAACATTTTATTATATATGTCAGGGTGGATAATTGCACCGATTAAACTCCCATCATCACCATCCTCACAAATGATTTTCATATTGCTGAGAGGTTGATCTCACTGTTTCAGTTTACATTTTTACTTCTTTAAAGTTTAAAGATGTGACTTTAATTATCTGTTCTTATAATATATATATTGTGTAAATGTCTTTAAATGCCACTCTCCAGGCTTCCTGTAACACCCTAAGCTCTAAATGACACACAGAAAAAACAAAAGACCACTTACGCCACCACAAAAGGTCAATTACACACATTCTCAGTACAATGAATACACATTTTATTGTAGATACCAGTGGGAGAATTTGATTAGTTTTAACAAGCTCGAACGATATGGCTGAATATTAACATTGTGATTTAATGTCATTTCTATTGATAAAATACTTACAATAAATTTAACACCAATACATACATACATATATAAATGGATGAAATTAATTGTTCTTGTGTAATTTATTTGTAGCTTTGTTGTTATACATGTTGTTGTGCCAATAAAGCTGATTTGAATTTTACATACATATGACTGTTGAAAGTCTTCAAAAACTAACTGCAGAGACAAAGTAAAGGACAGAGTGAGTGTGAGAGAGGGACTTTGTTGAGAACAAACTAAATATAGATATGCACTTCCATATGGGTTCACAGTACAAAGCTCAATCTTTAAGGTGAAGCCAAGTGACCTGAGCAATCTGACTTTAACACCAGCAGAGCAACCTATTTTAGGTCCATAACTTGCTACAAAGATGGGTTTATTCTAGCTGCCATTTTATTAAGTGCCAACACCAACGGCCAGACTGATGAAAGTCTACAGCCTTCTCTCACCATCTCATTAGAAAAGCCTGGCATGTCCTCATAAGGAAAAACAGAGCACGCTGTGGCATAGGAACTGAAGAACTGACCAGAACTGAAGAACTAAAGAACTGATCGGAACTGAAGAAGCCCCTCAGATGGATTCAATGATCTTCAACCAAGTCCAGTTGCCCTTGATTTTAACCTTCCTTGGATAACTATGACCCTGGATGACTGAGAATCTTCACAGACACTGTGGCATAAGAGGCCATCTGAGAACTTTCAGAATACTTTGTTAGGTGCAACTGATAATGGCCAAGTCTTACAGACAAAAGTCACCAATCCAAGTCATTACTGTATCATCTAATCAAATTAAAACACCACATGTAAGTTATTTACAATACTATTTAACCATCAGTCAGTTTCTCCAGAGGTGGTTGGGGTCCTTGCACAGCATTGCCCTTTTTGCATTCCACCAAGCTGCAGCTCCCCATCAGCGGACTATCAGAGAAATTTAAAGCCACTTAAGCTGAAACACAAACATACACCCACACAGACACGCACACAAAACAAATTTAGGGTTGTCGATGGTTGTCAACAGGTAGTCGCATTATTTTCTTTCCTCCCCAGGCCCCCCTCCCCGTTCTCTTGCAGGCGCTGTCCTTTGTGGTGTTTGTGTGAAGTTTGTGCCCCCCATCCCCACTTCTGCCCCCCTCTGTGACAAATTAATACATAATTAAATAAATAATAACGATGACAAAGGAGTATTCCGTGTAACTTCAATTAATAGCCGAGTCCCAAATAGCCACCAACGATTAAACGCCTGGTCTAGTTTTTATAGAAGTTCTTTGGATGTATAAAACCTCTTAAACTCCGCCAGGTTGCCCGCTTTAGCTGTTGTTAAGCTGCTTAGATGCTTAGACATGCTGCACATCGTTAGATCCCAACAATTCAATCGTTCAGTGAATTTGACGGAAACAAGAAGCCCCAAAGTCTAATTGTTATAGATTTACCCATAGACTGTATAAAAGAAGTGGACGTAGCCATCGTGACGTCACCTGTTGGTTTGTGGACTGCCATTTTGAAGCCTCAAGTTTGGCCGATAGGGCGCCGCCATGTTGATTTTTTGCAACCAGGAAGTGACCATATTTGGATGAGACGGTGGAGCTAACGGCCGTGTGCGGAGCTAGCTAGCTTGCTTAGCTAGGTGCATCTGACAGCTGACAGCTTTCTCTAGTGAACAACCACGAACAAACTCTTAAACTAAATGTACTCACCAGAGAAAGTGAACAGCCAACTCCTAATAAGCTTTTTCAACGGCGCTGGTTAAATTTACACAGTATCGTGTGTCACTCTAGTCCAATTGACAGGTCACCATGGTAACGACTTGTCAATCATAGATAATCCCGCCCTGAAGCATTCTCTGCTTTATGGTCCATATTCCTCTAAATGGGACCATAATTTACTAAATAAACATCATATTGTATTGAAGAAGACATTAAACTGGTGATTAAGACCATAAACTCATTAGGAAAGTGTTTACTGGGGTAATTATTCAGCTGAGAAGTAGGGTCATTTTACCATTATTTCGAGTCGCCCCCTGCTGGCCGTTCAGTAGAATGCAGGTTTAATAATAATAATGATAATAATCTTTATTTGTAGAGCACTTTTCAAAAACAAGTAACAAAGTTCTTTAACAAGTGTAAAGACAATAATACCCACAAGACAAGATAAAAGCAAGAAAACATTGAAAATACAATACAGGTTTAAGGGACTTAAGTATTGGCTTTGCATTTCAGACTGGAAGCTTCCCGCTTGGATTTACCAGTGTAACTGGCATGGTACAAGAGATGTAAAAAGGTGTAGGTCCCCCGATCAAAAGAATCAAAACAAAAAAAGCTTTCCATAAAAGTTGTGAATACTGTCATATGAAGTCCATCACTTGCAAATTGCATAAGCCGTCTGTCGGAGCTAGATCAAATGAATGACGTGTATTTGATATTATTGGATCATTTTTATACATGTAATATTTATACTGTTTGAAATAAATAAACAGCTTCATAGTGGCCTATTTAAATTTTTTGGGAAAGGAATTAAAGCCCTGTCATCTGTCTGGCCCAACACGGTTTCCAGCTCCTCACATTGTATACCAGGCCGCTGGGCTGGACAGGATTGAATAATGACGATGGCTGACTGTAAAAGCACGTCACGTCTACTATAATTGCGCTGTGTGTGATGTGTGTGCAAAGACAGTGAAATCCTTGGGCAACACTGCAAACTTCGCTAAACATCTGAGATTAAATCACAATAATATGATGATGTTATGCAGCGGCAGTTCTGAGCAGGATATTTCTATTATAATTAAAGAATATGACAGTAGTTTGATGTTTTGTCATTTTGCAGCTATTATTTAGAATTAGTAAGCCTACAGCCTACTCTTTATTTCCCTCATAAATACAGAAATGGGAAGGGAGGGGGGTCACATTAAACTAGAAATTAAATATGTAAAAAGTGTAGGTATCGGCAATACCAGCCTGGGTATGACTTGGTATTGAATCGTATAGGAATTAAGTGGTATCGCTGTGATGTGTTATGTGAACTTATAGGATTGTGTGGTAGGTGGGGTGCTTGTCATGCACACATATTCTGCAGAAGTGCACACAGCTTGTGTGATGGTGCGATTATTTGTCAGTATTTGCATGTTCAGACATGAGCTGTTTGTTTTGGTGAAAACTCTCTCCCTTACATCTGCTGGACTAAGTTTGTGTCTTATTTTTGTTTCACAGCTGGAATTATTATAGTAACTTTTGCAGTACTATAGGAGAGGACACATTGAGTTGGGTTGGTAGTTTGCTTTTTTCCTGACGAGGGAAGGGGGGCTGAGGTTTAAGAGTCACTGTTCGCTATGTGCTTAAAAGGGGCTATATGTAGTTTTTCAATAAAATTATTTATCATATATATATATTTTTTATAAATCAAATTTTCATTGCCTTATTGTCAATGGGCTCAAAACTCACTTAGAAATGAAGCACATGTCCGTTTTCTCTGTTGTTTGCATCAGCCACTATTCTGCTATAAATGTGAGGACACCAGGTCAGAGGCAGCTGTGTGCGCTCCTGAGGCTACTATGGCGACAACGCCGCGGCTAATGACATGCAGTCCACTAACACCACAAAATAAGCGGCTCACAGCAACACAGACTCCAACACAAACTCCACGTAAGGACAAAAACAACAATAAAGGTTCATGTGCTGAAGCACATCAGACAAAACAGATACAGACGATGTTGAAACACGGAGATCCTCCCTATATTGCAGAGCAGTGCGAATTTTAAGCGTACTTTTGAAATGTCGCAAAAAAGAAATAAAGAAAAAAAGAAGAAATTGCAAAATATGTACGTTTCCGTCAGCTGGTTTGGAGCGAGTAAACCAAGCATAGTAAATCAGTCGCATGAACCTGATGGCCAATGATCTTAGAAAAATGAAGAGAGGTCCTCAGAAATATGTTTCAAGCAGGCAAGTTGCTACCAGCCATGTCTCCGCACGTTATGGGAATATCCGGAGTTTTGCATGCCTGCCGAGAATTGCATGTTCCACCAAATAATGCTTTTAAACACTATAATATCCTTTGTGGGGTTCATCAATGGTGAAGTATATTTTTTATGAACGTTTAGAAGTAGCATTCATTGAGATTCAGCAAAAATATGCGGTGAAAATATGCCGTTTGATCAGTGTGCAGAGAAAAGTATCTGAAAAGGACCTTTAATAGGTGAATGCATAATTCCTCAGAACAGATGATGAAGGCTACCTGCCGAGATTTGCAGCCACCTCTTTTCTCAGCGCAAATGAGCGTTACCAGCCGTGAGGTGCATGAAATCCTCGGCAAGTGTGCATAAGTTCATTACGTCGGAAAAATATGTAAAAACAAACATTTTCTGTACCCCAGTAGGCAGGTCTCTTTTTTGCCTATTCTGGTATAATCCTTCTTTAGTTCTTCACTATATTTAGGAAATCTACAGTCTTTTTAACATCAAATTAGTACATTAGTAAAATTACTGGAACTGGCTAATAAAGTTGAAGTCTGCAGTATCGTTCACTGTCAACACCACTATAACATGTTTGTAAGTCCTTCAGGATTTCACAAACAATAGAAACTGGAACTAGAACTGGAAGAGGCCCAGTTCAGTGGAAAAGTCCATGTTCTCTTCAACTGATCGTCCAGTAAGAGAGAGTATTGAGTCCTATAGTCCACTCACAGATTAAGTTCTGTACTCTTTTTACTGTGACCGGAAGTCCGGCTGCATCCTTCAGTTTCAATACAACACACTCCAAAAAGGTCAGTGTCTTCTTCAGTCCTTTAGGAGGAGGCCCAGTGCCATCGAGATGTCTTCACTCTCTTCTGTGATTAATTGGCCATCCAATGTGAGCCCAATGTAGTCATACAGCATTGGATGACCTTTCCTGCAGCCTTTAACCCTCTATGGTATGGTGTTGCCTAACCATTTTTGACCTAGTACACCTCCACAAAAGTTGCAGGGCCTTAAGGAAACCGATAACAGTGTTAAAATTTGTCACATGATTCTCCGGCGCCCATTATGAATCGTTTTACTGCTTCCTTTGACACATGGTTCAGCTCCATTTTCTCTCTGCACTAAACTGCCCCCAAAACATATTTTTATGCCATTTTTTGACCAAGAAAAATTATATTCACAATTTGTGATTAGAGTTTCGTTGTTAATTGTTTAATGTAATTTATTTGATACTTACCTAATGGAAACTAGTTCAAACGCAAATGTTGCATTATGGAATCCCGCCATGCCATTTTTTGGTGTTGTGCATTTAGGTTTATATGCTGATCAAAAACATGACAGACATAATTTTCTTTCATTCTACATTCATTTATTAATTATACGTTTGATAATGCTAAGATAGGGAGGAAACCTATTTAATAACTTGTTTTCACTTATTGATAATGTGACGCATTTTGTTGACTTTCTAGGCTTTGTCAACTTCCATAAGTATTGAGCCAAAGACGGCTGCAAGGTAACACATATCTGAAACAGCACCAGAAAACTGAACACACACATTTAAATCTAACACAAATGATGAAATGACGGAATGTCGCTTGTAAACTTTGTTGAAATGTGGTTACTGTCTTTTATGCCTTCATTCCTATAGGCGGTTCCACAACGTTTAGAAAAACAAACCTACGTAAAGAGTTTATATTTAATATTTTAAAATTTAAATTGATTGTATTTTAATCATTGTATTTTAAAAATTTTCATTGAGTACATCAATAAATGTTTCCATTCTTTACCGTTATGGTACAGTGCTACTTTAAGGCAATGCACCCCAAAGTTTACCCACCAAATATTTATTTGGGAAATTTCTTTAAATTAATTTTACTTGGTCCATTTAATGACAAAAACCCACAACAATCGTGTTTTTTAGCCACTGGCAAAATAGTGCGTACCATAGATGGTTAAGCACCATTTTAGGTATTGAGATGCTTTCAAGTTTAGACAACTGTCAAATACTTTTGCCCATTAACTAAAAATGAATGTAATTTTCTTTTCTCTTTCTTAGCATAGTTAGGGGGTCACACACTACACGAGCTGACAGCGGCTCTGTCACCCGATGCTGGTCTCAAGAAAACACACGTGAAATGTGAAATGGCGCAAACCTACACACAAACAACTGTTGTTTGTTATTATAAAGATACCAATTATATAGACAAAAAATATGGGTGAAAATGGATTAGCACATGCAGGTAGCAGGGATTGTCTGTGCTACAGAGAGAGCTGGACAGCCTGACAGTCGCCAAGAGGCAAATTAGGCTTAAGTCTCAAATTAGCACTCTGACCAAGACAGGCAAGTCAGAGTAAAGTCTCAAGTCCTAAATTTTGAGTTTCAAGTCCTAAACAAGTCATGATGTGTATTTAATAAAACAAATTTAATGCCATTTCATATTTTTAACAAGAGTAAAAAATGAAAATAAAACTAAATAAATAAAGCCTGTACAGAGAAAGGCAGAGGTGCATGCAACTACTGTCACATAATTTCATGAATCAGTGTTGATGTAGGGCTGCTCTAAAATCATAATCACGATTATTTAACACGATGACTCACTGACTTAGGAAATATCATTAATTTATTGAACTTTTTAAATTGAATGCTTGTTTTTCAAAATGATTTTATATGCATTACCCCAAAATCTTAAATAGCCCATGAAATAAGAAATGGTGCAACGTCTAGAGGATGAGTGTTTGGGTGAGTGTTTCCTCAGATTGATTTCTTTTGGGGGGCAGATGGGCCACTGAGTGGGCTCTGTGTGTACACACAGAGTGCAGCAGTTATGTTACAGAAGGCTTAAATACAACCGTGGTGTTATGTCGAGGGATGCACTGTTGTTGTGATTTGGCGCTATATAAATAAAATTGAATTGAATTGAACTTAAACCAACGGTGAGAAAATAATAAATTGATATGTTAGTACACACAGTGGATATTTTACATGCACAGACCAGGTAAAGCAACACTAAATGCACCTGGTTTAGTATAAAAATAACATCCATCCATCCATTACTATCACCGCTTACGCTGTACAGGGCAGTGTTAAAATACCATAACAGAAGGTGCAGGATCAGCCGAACCGGCAGAAAAGCAAATAGCAGCCAGGGAGGGCAAAGGGGGTGCCCGAAGGCGTCCACCCTAGGCAGGGGAAGTATCGCAGGCTCAGTGAAAACCACAGGGCAAACTGAGCGTTTTTTCCAGTTGGCAAACAGAGGAGCAGCCGCCTGGCCAAGCCCAGCAGCTGCACCGAGCGCACCCCGCCCTGTATATTGTCCGAATAATACAGGACACACTTGGAGAAAGTGCGCGGGGCCAGGGAGTAACCTGACGTCAGGCGGTTGTACTGGTACTGGACACCCCGGATGGAGAACCGCAGGAACTTCCTGTGTTCGGGGATGACGGGAACGTGAAAGTAAGAAAAGAAAGAAAGTACATTCAGGTCAATGGAGGTGAGCCAGTCTCCTGACGCACACACTCGAGCACCTGCTTTACAGTCAACATGCGAAAAGGTCTCTCCATAATCGCTTTGTTGAATAGTGACAGATTCTGGAAGGGCCTCACACCCCCCGTCTTCCTCCTGACCAGGAAGTAACGGGAGTAGAACCCCTGATTCCTGAAGCTAGGCCACACCCAAGGGCCCGTAACCATGACGCTCCCCCGACGAGTGGGGGAGGGCAGGGACAGGCAACAGAGGAAATGGTCTGCCTGCGACATCAGAACCAGGCTGCATGAAGGCCACATAGCCAGCTGCAGCCGGTCCACGCAGTGTGACGGCGGTCACTGACTTCGTAGAGACAGTGGCGGGCAGAGGAGGAAATATTCTGTGTGGCATCGGAGCCAGACTGCATCAAAGCCACCCGGCCCGCTGCAGCCTGTCCGTGTTATCCCACTCCCCTGATGAGGAGAGAGGATGTGCAGCTTTGCAGCAAGCCCAGCAGCCTGGTTCACACAATGTGGGGAAGTGAGAAACAGCAGCTTTCTTTGTAATGTGTTACTCTATCCTGTAATGCGTAATGACCGCTTTGAGGGCTCATATGACACAGCCTGCCTTTTGTGAACCAAGGGGGAACCCCTGGACGCACAGAAGGACAGTGCCAGTGACGCCGTAATAATACACAAGCTCGCAGCCAGGCAATGCCGGGGGAACGTGCGTAATGTGAACAACAAAACACACTGCCGGAAGATTTCTTCTTCAGAAAAATATCTGTACCGGGTGCGTATATGTTCTGACCAACACAATATCATACACAGTTTCTGTGGGGAGTGGTGTGTTAAGGGACCTCTGATCGTGAACAGAGAGTGTATTGCCTGTTGCTTTGAGCTTCAAGCTGCAGATTAGCCACTTGGCTAACGGCAGCTGGCTCACACAGTGTGGGAAATGTGTGCTTGGTGTGGCTGGTTCAACTGAGACAGGCACAGACAGCTTTTGTCAAACAACTTCCACAAAAGGAGCAACTTTTTCACACAGCTTTTTTTCGACCCATAGCTTCCCAGTGATCCACTCTGAAACTGGTTTCTAGATGTCATTATCCGCAGCTAATCTCCCTGGTCAGCTGATCCAGGGACAGACCGCATGTCAGCTACACGTTAGCTTACCCTAAGCTTAACGATTTCTTGCCTCACCACGGCAACATAGCAATGTTGAGGCCGGCGTCACTGGAGGTTGGAACGGGGGACGCAGGGAGCCGCTGGGGGACTTCGGCTCCTGCTACAGTTCGTGAACCGCCACAACACCTTGTCCTAACTGGCGCTTCTTCTATTCGAGGGAGAGAAGGTCGCAAAACTAGCAGTGTGAGCTGGGGGTGAGCGCTCGGCCGGCGTGATACGGTCCGAGGCGCACCCAGCATGGGGGATGGAGGTCTCTTTAGCTGAAGAAAAATGGGAGCCGAAGGCCAGGTCTCATCGTCGTAGGAGAGGCCCACGATGTGGGTGGGCGTAGACAACTTTTCTCAGGAGGGGTAAATCTAATAGCGATAGCCTTAGAGGGCGAATCCAATACGAAATAGAAGTACAGTTACAGTGCATCAGTTAATAAATATCGCAGCTTTGTTCACGTTTGTTACTGTGCAAGTTTCGCTCATTTTCTTTAAAATTTAGTTTTTCATTTGCAGAGATGGCTAACTGTACTGTCTACTGTAATATTAGGTGTTTTGACATAGGCAGAGTGAGTTCAGTGATTTAAGCAAATAAAAGCAAAGGCTATTAATTGATGTTTAATGTTAATCTAATTAATTAATTAAATTACACATTCAAACAGAGTCAGATGGCTGACACAAGAATCTGCAGCCATTTCTGTGGTTATTAGTCCACAGCCATCAACCTTCGGACCCTTATTTTCATTTCCCCAGCAGAGGAAATTCCTGCCCTTCTCTTTCAAGGGATTCCAATCACACATTTCCCAACCGCTATTTTAGAGGTGTGTTATGAAAGCCACAGACTCTTGTATGCCCTTTAGAACTTTTCAAACGTGCTTGAAACACCACCGAAATAGCTGTCAGGAATTGTAAGAGGTTGATGGATGTGAACCAATTGCCAGGACCCACACACTCCAGCACATACTTTATTGTGAGCCTGTGAAATGGTCTCTTTATAAGAACTTTGTTGAAGAGGAAAATAAAATTTTAAAAGTCAGCAAAGATGGGAATTGAACACAAAACCCTGTGATTGCAAGTCCTGTGCTCTACCAACTAAGCTAACCAGTGACACAAGAAACTTATCTGAAATTATTTTAAATAAAGTCACCTGCCAACCCCTGTATTAAACTATTGTTTGTATTATTGTTGTTATATCGAGATCACGAGAAAATTATCCGATTATCACAGGGATACAACATTTGTTATCTCAGTATCTCGAGATTATTATCCTGTTATCACAGGAAAACTGAGTAAAAAAAGGTTTGAGTCGCTTAAGGCTTCCGTAATGTAATACACAGTATTATATGAAGTTAAACCCAATATACTTATATTATTTCATAAATATATTATAGCAACAGTATGCAGTTAAGTTAGCATTAAGCTTTTTAATTAATATTGTAATATAATTCTAATACAGTCATTTATACTAGTACCTCTCCAGGTTGGGGGTAGCGTCTCTGCAGTGGACAGATGTAGATTTAGCCAGAGCCAGGATGCCATTGTGTCAATATGAACACTCTCCCTTATTCTGTTTTACATCAGTTTTACTAAAGCAATTGTTATAAATATAAAGTTAGTGTTATAAATATTGTTCAGTAATCTTGTTCACATAAAGTGTGCCGTGGAGTGTGTGGGTGGTGGTGGTTTATTTGTAATTGTGTTTGTAAAACGTATTTGTAAATGTTTTTGGTAAAATATTAAGTTCTTTTAAAAACAGTATTGTAAAATTTGTTGCATCTCTTCTTATGCTCGTTTAACTTTGTTGAAGTTGATAAATACACTTTAAAAAATGTCAGTATTTTATGCATTTTCCATGATAATCAAGAATGTAGACTCATTATACTGTTTGTTACCTTTATATCACAATTGCAAATTGCAATATTGTCCACAATAATGGCATTATGACTTTTTCTCCAAATTGTGCAGCTCTAGACGTGACTCTTCAAAACATGAATGCCCCGCAAAAACTTCAACAGCTTGGAAGATTTCCACAGACCATGCGCAAAAAGTCTCCAATCCTAACCTTAGAGGATGCTATAAAACCAGGCCAATTTATGAATGCAACGGAGGCAGTAAAAGCAACAGCAGGATTTGGAACAAGGATCAGAACAGTTACAAAACTCCAAGCCTTGCACTGAAAATCGGACACTCCACGTTCAAAGTGAGTGACATTTTTCATTGCCATGGATGGAGACGAGGACCTAATTAAATCCTCCAAAGCATCCCAAAAGCTTAATTGGGCAAAGTGGTCAGAGTACACATCATAAACCAGCCAAACTACCACTCACTGAGGACATAACAAAACTTCACAATTGTCTTGACAAAAATGAAGAAGCACTGAACGAGGAGGAAGTAACCAAGAACTATTCCACTCTTGCAAAAACAACATTGACTAAGCTAGTCCTCTTCAACAGATGATGTGTTTGTACGGTCTTGAAGAAGAAACTGAGGAATTTTCTGGAATGAGATTGCTCAAACACCCATGAAGAAATGGGTCTGTCAGAACATGAACAGAAGCTGTTCATAACAATTCTACCGGCTGTCTGAGCCAACCATACAAAGCCCAAAAATCTTCAAGTTGCTTCTGGCACATGCAAAGGGAAAGTTAGAGGACAATTTCTTGATGAAATTGGAGGTGGGTGTAGGTTTTAATGTCATATTATTATTTCGTGGTTCTGGTATGTTGGACAGCCAAATGTAGATTAGCAACAATGCACTACAGTATGTGTGGGCACTGATTGAATTTATTAACTTAAGCTAAGATTTAATTATAAAAAATAGTGTTAATGGAATGGTTACACTGACATAAAGAAGGTTTGTTTTTCAGAGACTATAGTTATGTCTAAGTATGAAAATGCATTGAGGTCTGGTGACTGTAAAGGCTGTAGCATTGTATTCACCTCATTTTCACACTAACCAAACCTTTTTTTTTTGTCTTACAAACTCTGAACCTTACCCTGTATGGAAAAGCCAAAATGCCAGAACAATCAATAAATGAATACAATAATAAATAAATGTGGAAATATAAGAAAAAAGAATTAATTAATTAAAGAATAAATACATAAATTTGCTTTTGCCCTTAGAAGTGTTAGTTGTTTCATTAATTTCCCTTCAGGTCTTTTTTCCCAAACACTCACTCGCACACATACACCTCTGCCTCGGCTTGCCCCGCCTCTATCTCTTTCTCTCTCCCTCTATGTGTAGACAGTAGCAGTAGGCTAGGTTAAATAAAGTCCTCAAAAAGACAAACAATTAGTCCTCTGTAGTGATGTGCAATACCACTTAATTCCTATATGATCCAATACCAAGTCATACCCAGGCTGGTATTGCCGATACCTACACTTTTTACATATTTTATTTCTAGTTTAATGTGACCTCCCCCCTCCTGTTTCTGTATTTATGAGAGAAATAAAGAGTAGGCTGTAGCCTTACCAATTCAAAATAATAGCTGCATAATGACAAGACATCAAACTACTGTCATATTCTTTAATTATAATGAAAATATCCTGCCCAGAACTGCCGCTTCATAACATCATCCAATTATTTTGACTTAATCTCAGATGTTTAGCGAAGTTTGCAGTGTTGTCAAAGTATTTCACTGTCTTTGCACACACATCACACACAGCGTCATTATTACCTTCACAGACAAAATACAGACATACAGACTGTTTTAACAGTCAGCCAGAGTCAGTATTCAATCACGGGAAATGTAAAGGGCTGCAACGACTCACTTCAAAGAAGCTCCGTCACAGAGCCGTAGCACAAGCATGACTTTGACTGGCTGAAGGAGAAGTAGTTCCTGTCAACCTAGTATAAATAGACCATCCTGGTGACAGTAAGATACTTATGACAAAACACACACTCACTCCAAATGATTGTGTTTAGATATCGATACTTTTAAGGGAGTATCGATCCTAGAGTAGGAAACGTTGGTATCAGAAATATCGATACTTTAGGATCGATCCGCGCATCACTAGTCCTCAAAAAGTTGCCTATCATAAGGAAACCAGGGTACCTAACGAAAAAACATCTGCTCTGGTGTGTTCACTGTTGCTTTACTTGGTCTGTGCTTGTAAATATCCACAGAGTCCGTGTCTTGTTACGTTATAGATAACAGCTGTCTCTGTGTTTCTCTGCAAAATGCTAAAATGGTTTGCCGTTAATATAGCTAAATGATAAATATACATTAAGAGCAAAATTCAGTGTTGAAGTGGGGCCGATTATTGCACATGATATGCACAGTTCCAGCAGAAAAAATTAATCTTGCACATATGAGTAAACAGTGTTTTGTATAACAAAGTTAAATAAAGTCATGTTAAATCCTACTAAATGGGACAACTATGCCACCTGCTGTTAAGTTGTGCCGAAATCGAGTAACGTTAGTAATGACAAAGGATTATGGCTCATCCTCAAAGCAACAGAGGGATTTGCTATTAAGTAAGGTGTCTGTTAATGTCCGGGACTAAACAATGATAACTAAGTTGAAAACCACATAGAAGTTGAGCTAGCTTTATTTTGTTGAATATTAGGTTAATTTGACATGTTTTTATTAAGTTAACCATCAATTTTGTGTTGTCAGTTGAAAATCTCTCCAGGGTAGCTTGCTAACTTTAAGATGATGAGATTGCTGCTGTTGGTCCACATGAAATGACGATTCCACAATATTGTCCTTTGTCATGAATGCAGGTACGTTGCAGTTTTCCTTTAACACCGAAAGAGCCATTTGAACTCGGTTTCCACGGAAAAGAAAACACTGGGAGCCGCAAATACTTTTTGACATCTAAAATGAAAAAAACCCGCATTTATTTCAAAAAAACAACAACAACAACAACTTCCCTTTCATGCCATACACTTATTAGTGCTTTGAAAATTTTGAACATTTTGAATTCTTGAAAAAATAATAATGTCTGAATGTCTCTTTCAAATAACTTAAAAAGCTGCACTTAAAATATCCATGTAGCAAACAAAAGCAAAAAATGCCGTGCATAAATATTTATTTTACCTGGTTAATGAGACTTCTGCTCCTGAACCTCTGCGCACAGCATCTGCAAATTGGGGCTGTACGAAGTCACTTTCATCTTTACGCAGGACTGTAAGCTGTCATCTGTGAGGCGTGAGCGGTGTTTGTTTTTAATGTAGTTCATGGTAGAGAATAGCTGCTCACATACATATGTGGATCCGAAGATGGACAGGACTCCAAAGGCGTTTATTTTGAGCGTCGAAAAACAATAAAATATATATATTTTATTATTTTAATATTTCAAGATCACAATAATCTTCCAATTTAGTAACACAAATAAAATACACTTCAATTAAATACTTAGTTATTTTTTATTTTTTTGTGATTTATTTTCCCAAGCCACTCGGAGCCGCAGTATAAGGATGAAAGAGCCGCAGGTTGCCGACCCCGGTTCTAAAGAGTGTAGTAGCATTTAAACATTAAGTTGACACATTTCCTGTTGTTTGTTTGCCTCCTGTTTGTTGTCATATAACCAAGTTACATAATTGTTAGCATAAATTGGAAAAATACATATAAAAAGGTAACAGTGCGAAAGTCTGTATGAACACATTTTCATTTATGGCATGTTCTCACAATTTAAGAGGGACAAATCGTCATGTTTCATTTATTATATTATATTATTATATTGTATATATGTGCTGTTTGTCCACATGAGTTGCCAATTCTAAACTATGGCTGCCAAAATCTCAGCCTAACATTAGCTAATGTTAGCCAGACCGCCCACTTAACGCTGGCTAACTCATGAACCTTATAATTAACTTATATTTAAGTTAAGTTATTTCGGACAAAAAGAGCAGGCCAGCTAAATGAATTGGGAGTGAGCCATAACTGTACTTTCACTGGTCACCAGGACATAAAACCTACATGCATAGAATCACCAGTAAAATCTGATAAAAACTGCAGAAAAGGTTTGATGACTTTGCTCCAAAATAATGTTTAAAGTTTGCTTTTCCCCACTGGTTTTACTTCTACCACGCATTTGTCACTACCGCATGATTAGCTGTTTCCCGGCTCAGCTGTTAAAAGACGACGATTGGCTTTCTGGCGGGAGGGGTGGGAAAACTGCCATCTTTGGCGTGACGGGCTGAGGGGAATTGTATTGAGGATTGTGGCGTGTCTCTTAAAACGCCTCTGGGAACTGAAAGGGGAAGCACTGATGCTTTTATTCTGAAGCAGGCTCGCCTCGGAGTGGAAGTGTTAATGCAGTTAGCTTCTGTAAAGTCAACAGAAAGTCGAACAAGAACGTTTGCCGATAATTCCATTAGGAAACGTTTACATTTGAAATTAAATGGATTTAACAGCTGTCAAATGCTGGTAATGTTACGTGTTTTGTCTTCGGTGAATAACGTTAACTTATAACCTTTGAATGCCTCGGTAAAGTTATGGTCTTCCTTTGATTTTTGCTCTGCCTGTTCAGTTTGTCCCTGCTAACATTAGTTTAATGTGACGGTTATGTTTGGGCCATTTTAAAAAAGGAAAAACAACTAACGTTAGAACAAAGTAAATAGGATTGTGTCAGAAGTGGCGTTAACAATTAAGGTTAATAATCAGATTACGAGTGGAGAGGGGAGTGGAGTGAGGACGTAGGGAGTGGAGTGAGGACGTAGAGATGACGTATGACGTATTGACGTAGTGTGTGTGTGTGCGTTGGGTGCGAAAATTAAACATGGCAGCGCGCCGCTGCTAGAAAAAGATTAACTTATCCGTAACATCCTAATTCAAAAACCTGGATTTCAATTCGGACCTGGACCAACTGGAGGATTACATTGACCATCACTTCAACAGACTTTGTACAATGGGCCGATCCCGCAAAGCCAAAAAACCACGCACTTCGGATTCTCCCTTATCAACCGATTCACCGTTATCACCAACATCACCAGCATCCACTCCTACCGAAACAAACTGCTGTTCCGACATACTTTTATCAATCAACGAGCGCTTATCTAACCTGGATTCTAGACTCTCACTAATCGAAGTACTGCACAAAGAATTTCAAAACATCCGCCATAGCCTGGAATACAGTCAACAACAAGTCGATTCGCTCACAGAAGAAAACAAATCACTGAAAAGCTCCGTGGACACACTCACTGCAAAACTTTCCACTGTAAACACTCAACTTACCTCCGTCATCGCTGAGAACAAAGCCATGCAAGAAACTATCCTGGATATACAGTCACGAAGTATGAGAGACAATCTAATCTTCTCCGGCATTCCCGAATCATCCACCGAAGACCCCGAAAAATCTGTTAAGGACTTCATGGTTAACCAGCTCAAACTTACACCAGAGACTGTAGAGCACATCACTTTCCATCGCGTTCACCGTTTAGGACAGAAACCCATCAACTCCACCCGTTCCCGGCCCATCATCGCCAAATTTGAACATTTCAAGCAAAAAGTACTGGTTCAGCGACAAGGACGGCAGCTCAAAGGGACTCATTACGGACTCAACGACCAATATCCACAAGAGATCATCCGCAGACGTAAGCTACTTTTCCCCATCCGTAAGACAATGATCAATCAAGGTAAAAAGCAATCATCACAGTGGATAAATTATATATTGATGGACAATTGTTTAGAGACAAAGACACTACTCCCTGGCTTTACTAACTATTGAAACTAGCAATGTAACATTTCCAATCCGTTTATGCTCAATTTATATTCAATTCATAATCTTCATATTCTTTAATAAAACCAATTGCATCACGCACGCACATTGTATTCTAAATGCACCTAAATAGCCTTGCACACTGTTTATATGTTCTGTTGCTGGTTTTAGGTATCTATGTTTTCCCTGTTTTATTTGTCACTTGGTATAATAGATTTACACACACACACACACACATACACACACATGCACACACACATCCATACACACAGACTTATATACTCACACAAGGTAAATATGAAATGTACATTATAGGTTCATGCAATTGAAATTCTTAACTTGGAATATTCGTGGAGTTGGTTCACAAACAAAAAAAAATAAAGTTTTAAATTACCTAAAAAATACACAAGCAGATATATGTCTAATACAGGAAACACACCTGTCGCAATATACACAAAACAGCTTAAAAACTACACATTTTAACCACTGTTTTTCCTCCCACTATAATTCAAAACAAAGAGGAGTATGCATCTTAATAAACAAAAAAATACAGTTTAACCACCATACAACCATTTCAGATCCTGAAGGCCGTTTTATCATTATTAACATTTCAATCAATAATAATCCAATTACAATTGGCAACATTTATGGACCAAACTCTGATGATTCCGCCTTCTTTGCAAATTTCTTTTCCTCTCTTTCAAACATTTCCAACGGTCCAATAATTATAGGGGGAGACTATAACACTGTAATCAATCCATCATTTGACAGGTCAAAACATACAGGAAAACCTTGGCAGTCCTCTAAAACAATAAAACAGTTCATGAGTGATTTTGGTCTTGGTGATGGTTGGAGGCTACAACACCCACTCGCCAGAGAATACACCTTTTATTCTAATGTCCACCAAACCTACTCCCGCCTTGATTTCTTTCTAACCAGTAATTCAATCCTACCTAATATCTTAGAAACTAAAATACATCCGATCATTATTAGTGACCACTCTCCAGTAACTCTCACATGGAATCCATCTGCAATACCAAAGCACCCCACCAGATGGCGTTTTAATACATCACTCTTGAAAGATCCAGAATTTGACAGCTATTTCAAGAGAGAGTGGACATCCTTCCTTGAAATAAATGACTCTCCAAAGTCGTCAGCATCACTGCTCTGGGAAACATGGAAAGTAGTTTTACGGGGTAAAATTATATCATATTCAGTACATAAAAAAAAAAAGGACAAAGAAAAAGAAGTCCAACTGGAAGAAAGAATAAAAGAATTAGAAATTTTACATGCTAATAATCAATCAGAAAGCATCTATATAGAAATTAGAGAGAAGAAAATTTTGCTTAATGAAATAATAAACAAAAGAAACCAGTTTCTGATTCACAGGCTCCGTCAAGAAACTTTTCACCATAGCAATAAATCCGGAAAATATTTAGCCAGTCAAATTAAAAGAAATAAAGAAAGAACAGCTATAACCTCCATCAGAAACTCGGCAGGGAAGCTAACCAATTCACCAGTTGAGATAAACAAGATATTTCAAGATTACTATATAAAATTATACTCATCGGATCTGGACCCAAACCAAGAAGACATAACCCAATTCCTCGATAACACTATTCTACCCAAACTCAACATGGAACAAGTAAACACACTAGAATTACCAATCACAGAAAAAGAACTTCACTCCGCATTGAAAAGCATGCAAAAAAATAAAGCACCAGGTCCAGATGGCTTCCCTGCTGAGTTCTACGAACATTTTTGGTCAACCGTATACCCACTATTCAGCAGAACAATAACAGAAATAAAACATAACGCAAAGTTCCCATCCCACATGAATACAGCACTTATATCACTCATTCCTAAACCTAACAAAGACCACACCTTCGCATCTAACTATCGCCCTATCTCACTTATAAATGTCGACATAAAAATGATTAGCAAAACACTAGCCCATAGAATTGAACAAATTATACCGTTTATAATCCATCCTGATCAGACCGGCTTTATAAAAGGTAGATATGCATCCAATAACACCCGCAGATTATTCAATCTAATGCATTACTCATCAGTACAAAAGAAAGATACTCTCATTGCCACATTAGACGCCGAAAAAGCTTTTGATAGGGTCAACTGGAAATTTCTATTCACCATGTTACAAAAATTCGGCTTTGGAGAGTCATTTATTAATTGGATTAAGATTTTATACACATCACCATCGGCCACAGTCACAACCAATGGACTAACATCACAAAGCTTCACACTGCACAGGGGGACGAGGCAGGGATGTCCACTCTCTCCATCCCTATTCACGATTTTTATTGAACCTTTAGCAGCAGCTATCCGCCAAAACCCAGCAATCAAAGGTATTGAAACACCACAACAAACACATAAAATCTCACTTTATGCAGATGATATCCTACTATATATACAAGAACCCCTAACATCCACTCAAGAAGTAATTAAAACAATCCAGTCCTTCTCAAAAATATCAGATTATGCAATAAACTGGAACAAATCTTTCATCCTCCCTCTACATAAAACCAAATGGGATGTGGCACCCCACCAAACACCTATACCTATATGTCATGATCACATCACTTACTTAGGCATTAAGATCTCCTCCAGACTGTCAGAGTTGGTAACACTCAACTTCACACCACTGCTAAAAAAAATAGAAGACGATTTGCTTCGATGGCTAAACCTTCCAATCTCCATAATCGGCAGGATAGCAGCAATAAAAATGACGATTTTACCGAAAATTAATTATCTATTCTCAATGATTCCAACCCACCCTACACTCACCTGGTTTAAATCACTAGACTCCATTATCACTCACTTCTACTGGAAAAATAAAACGCCAAGGATAAAACTCACTACACTACAAAAAAGTAAGGTTCAAGGAGGACTAGAAGCACCAAATTTCCAATATTACTCAATGGCTAACCAACTGCAATACATATACAAATGGATTCACCCCACCCAATCCGATATTATATGGCTAGATATAGAACAATCACTATGCAAAGAATTAAATATAGCTGACATACCGTTCCTCACCAAATCAATCAAACAACACACATGTTTTAATGCAGTAACTATAGCTTCCACTCTGACAGCCTGGTGGAAATTTCACCATATCACAAATTCTAAATTAGTTCCATCTAACTTCACACCACTGTGGAACAACCGTGACTTTATAAGCAATAAAAAAACATTGAATTTTCACACATGGGCAGAAAGGGGTATTACCCACATTAAGCACATTTTCAAATCTAACACATTTAGACCATTTCCGCAACTAGCCCAGGAGTATGGCATCGGGAGCAACGAATTCTTAAAATACCTACAAATCAAATCTTCTGTTCTGACAAAAATAAACATCAGAGACACAACTTTAGAACTTCCAGCGGCAATATCAGACTTGGTCAACATTTCCTCCCCAAAGAAACTTCTCTCTAAAATATACAAAATGATTTCAAACCAACTTCAGACCATATACTTACCAACAATAAAATGGGAAAACGATCTTTCAATAGCTCCTGATGCCAGCTTCTGGACCCAAATCTGTAAAAACATCCATCTCATGTCCAAAAATGCAAATCTTCAGTTAATACAATACAAAATACTTCATAGAACACATTACACGGGCAATAGATTAGCTAAAATGGGTTTCACATCAGAAGTTTGCACACATTGCAATCAAAATTCTACAGATACATACATCCATGCAACCTGGCACTGCACTCCAATCAAACACTTTTGGGAAGAGGTCACACAGTCACTATCCACTATAGTTGGCTGCCACATCCCAATGTCGCCTTCTCTTTGCTTGCTGGGAGACCTCACAATAATCACTGATAAAACTATAAACTCTAAAATACTCCTCATAGCTCTAACCATCGCCAAGAAAACTATCCTCATGAACTGGAAAACTAGAAATAAATTACACATTAACATTTGGAAAAATCTTATAACAGACTTCATTGCAATGGAATATGCATCTCCCCTTCATAATTACGCATCTAAAACTGACTCCTGCCGCCCAACACTTTCTGACCTCTTACAGCTGTGAACCCTTTCTCGGTTGTCAACTCCAACTCCTCCCACCTTCTTAATCAACCCACGAAAATTAATGCATTTAGTTGTTTGAACTTGTTCATGTCATCATTGTTATTACTATCTTTACTGTTATTGTTATCGTTGCTATTTTCACTTTTATTTTTTCATTGTTGTAATTGCTGATGTTGCTGTCTTTTGCTTTCACCATTGCGGTCACCACTGCCATCATCATTGTCATTTATTATTAATATCATTATTACCATTATTATTATAATCATCAATATTGCCGTTGTCAATGCTGTATTGGAATTAAGTGTCATTATCATCACTACTGCAATAATTCCCCCCTTATCTCTTCACGGGTTTTTAATGCACCACAACATAGAATAGGGGAAAAAAAAAAAAAAAAAAAATGTATATATGGAAAACCACACAAACACCAAGGCAGGCAAGACAGGCGAGAAGTGGTTTCAATGGGACAGCATCTCTGTCCCAATTTGAGACACTATCGCACTGTACTCTCTCTTTTAATGCACCTTAGACATTACACATAACACAAAAAAAAAAAAAAAAAAAAAAAATGAAAAGATAGGGACTGAAGAGATGTGGGGGAAAGGTATCTTACATTATCTTATTTTATCATCTTTTATTTTATGCAGGATTGACAATGGCATTGGTACATAGGAGGAAGGATGGAAATAAAAATCAACAAACACAATACTGGCAATATGGTGGTAGTGGGGCGGAGATGGTAATGAAAATGGTAATAAATAATAAATGGTAACTTTGTTTACGCATACACACACATACACATACACATACACATATATACTCACACCTGTTCACATGTACACTTAGATCAAACACTTAAATCACTTTTATGTCACTTCTGGAATTATGGATTTACAAGATTGCTCACTACTGCACTATGTTGGTTTGTATATGTCTGACTGTTAAATAAATTAAAAAAAAAAAAAAAAAAAAAAAAAAAAAAGAAGTGGCGTTAACGTTACATAGAGTGCAGGCCCAGTATGTGGTCTGGTGTAACGTTACTTTAAAGAGAGTCCCATAGTTACTTTAAAGAGAGTCCCATAGCGCAGGGATACCCTACCACTGGGCTCATTTGCTACCGGGCTGCACATAAATAATAAATAACTTACATTATTTCCATTTTACTTCTCCTACTTAAGTCTGAATGTTGTTTTATTTTGAAAAATGACTGGATTATCTCCGTTACATCTGTCTATGACTCACTCTTGACACATAGCAAGACGGTTGTCTCGGTCACGTGATACGTTACCACCGTCTCTGGAAAGTTTCTTTGCGAAGGGGAAACGGCCCAGAGAGGAGACAGAAGAGCCTACGACTTCCAAGAAAAAGAAAGCTGCATTTAACAGACAATACCAGGAGTCCTACTTGAAATATGGATTTATCGCAATAGGTGATTTACAAGCACCAAGCCCGCTCTGCATAATATGTGGAAACTAGCTCTCTAATGAGGCAATGAAGCCTTCAAAACTGCTTCGCCACTTGGAGACCAAGCACCCTGCATTAAAAGACAAGCCTTCTGAGTATTTTGAAAGAAGCAATTACTGAGGGCCACCACATCAATAAATGCGAGTGCACTGAGAGCATCATACTTGGTGGCTAACCGTATTGCTAAGGCTAAGAAGCCATTCACTATTGGATGATGAATTGATCCTTCCCGCCACAAAAGACATTTGCCGTGAACTTCTAGGAGACGCTGGTGCCTCTTTTGGCTAGCAACCTCACTGGGCGCATTGACGAAATAGCAGAGGACATTGAAACACAAATGTTGGAGAGGATAAATACATCACCGTGGTACACACTCCAGGTTGACGAGTCTACAGATATTGACAACTAGGCAATACTACTTCTGCATGTTGCATATGTTATGTGCACTATCGTTGCCAACCAAAACCACAACCGCAGAACTATTCAAGTCGCTGGATGACTATATATCAGGAAAACTGAAATGGTCCTTTTTTGTTGGCATATGCACAGACGGAGCTGCTGCCATGACTGGACGGCTGTCTGGTTTAACTGCTCGGATTAAAGAGGTTGCACGTGAATGTGAGTCTAAGCATTTTGTCATTCACAGGGAAATGCTGGCTAGCTGAAAAATGCCACCGGAACTTAACAGTTTATTGAATGATGTTGTTAAAGTTATTAACCAAATAAAAGCACACGCCCTTAACGAGCGTCTGTTCGAGCAGAGGGAGATCGCTGGCCAGAGTGTTTGACTTACGTGAATCGCTGCAGCATATTTCAGTGATGAGAAATCGCAAAACTCACTTACTTATGCAACATATTCAACCTGCTCAATGAACTCAATCTGTCACTTCAGCAGAAAATGAAACTGGATTTGTGGGGACGGCGCATGAACAGAGATAATGTTTCAAACATTGGCGGGGATTTTGGAAGAGACTGAGCCCGAGCCTTCATTCTCCTAGCTGGTGCACGATCACCTGTCTTCACTTTTAAAAGAGTTTGTGCGCTACTTCCCAAACACAAAAGACCCATGAACTGCCAAGGATTGGATTCTTGACCCATTTGTCAACAAACCAGGTGAATCCAGCATGTCTGTGCAAGAAGAAGATAAACTGGGGATTTCGGCAGTGACAGCAACCAAAACAAAACTACGGAGTAAACTGGACATAAGCAACACAATTCGGGTGTCATTGTCTCCCATTAGCCCTAGATGGGACCGTCTTGTTACAGAGAAACAGGCCCAGGGCCCCCACTGATTCAGCGTTATGGTGAGTTGTATTTTTCATGCCCTTTAAATTTGCTTTTGTGGTTTATCTTATTTTGAAGGCATGTTTAAACGTTACCATAGCGACCAAAGAGCGTAAGAGGGCAGAGAGGATGTTACTCATGTTATGTTGTTGGCGCGATGTTACGAGGACGCTGCTAATAAAGTTGCGAGTAGGCCTACACATTGGATTCATGTTTGTTATTATATTTAAAAAATACCCCAGTTTTTATGCCGGTCGTATCATTTTATTTTGTTGTATTTATCCGCCACACTTTAAAGGCTGGTCCATGAAAATATTGTCTGATATTAAACCGGTCCATGGCGCAAAAAAGTTTGGGGAACGCTGCCATAGTGGTATTAACATGCCAAGGCAAATCAATGGAATACCATAATTGACATGAATTTATTTCAATATCACATTACTCTGTAATGTTACCTTGAATTTTGTAGCATTTGATTCATTGTTTGGTGTCTGAGCAATTTTTTTTGCTGTTGTCAGCACCAGCAGACAGTAACGTTAACACATTCAAAATCTTACTGGGTTTACAGTGCCTTGCGAAAGTATTCGGCCCCCTTGAACTTTTTGACCTTTTGCCACATTTCAGGCTTCAAACATAATGATATAAAACTGGAATTTTTTGTGAAGAATCAACAACAAGTGGAATGAAATTTATTGGATATTTCAAACCTTTTTAACAAATAAAAAACTGAAAAATTGGGCGTGTAAAATTATTCAGCCCCTTTACTTTCAGTGCAGCAAACTCTCTCCAGAAGTTCAGTGAGGATCTCTGAATGATCCAATGTTGACCTAAATGACTAATGATGATAAATAGAATCCACCTGTGTGAAATCAAGTCTCCGTATAAATGCACCTGCTCTGTGATAGTCTCAGAGGTCCTTTTAAAGCGCAGAGAGCATCATGAAGAACAAGGAACACACTTTATTTGTTAATAAAGTTTGAAATATCCAATAAATTTCGTTCCACTTCATGATTGTGTCCCACTTGTTGTTGGTTCTTCACAAAAAATTACAGTTTTATATCTTTATGTTTGAAGCCTGCAATGTGGCAAAAGGTCAAAGTTCAAGGGGGCCGAATACATTCGCAAAGCACTGTATATGATATCCTTTACTTGGTGGCTAACCGTATTGCTAAGGCTAAGAAGCCATTCACTATTGGATGATGAATTGATCCTTCCCGTCACAAAAGACATTTGTCGTGAACTTCTAGGAGACGCTGGCGCATTGACGAAATAGCAGAGGACATTAAAACACAAATGTTGGAGAGGATAAATACATCACCGTGGTACGCACTCCAGGTTGACGAGTCTACAGATATTGACAACTAGGCGATACTACTTCTGCATGAGGATATGTTATGTGCACTATCGTTGCCAACCAAAACCACAGCCGCGGAACTATTCAAGTTCTTTTGTTAAATGAAGGAAAGTGTCACTGCCAATTTGCATGAAGTCAGATTATCTTTGAATTCAGGGTTTGCTTGCAAACTCATTAGTATAAAGAAAATTTTCTCCTTGTCTTTAAAAATGCGAGTGGAAAAAAAGAGTGCTCAAGGAAGATTTATACTGTTCAGTGTTATCCATCTCATAATTAATATCTTGTCAGAGTAATAATGTTTTGCATTTGACACAGTTCTGAAATTTCATACTGATTTACCTCTGAAAATGTAGTAAAACAGACTGCATCACAAATATGGTGTCTTTTGTTGGTTTTACCATTTCGTTTCTCGATCTTGTTAACATGAGATGTCAACACTGGCATTTATTAATTTTGCTGTGGGAAATATGCCCACCTGTTGTTTCACATGGGCTTGCTGTATTTCTGAAACAACTCATTATGTGTTGTGATACCAAAACACTATTTATTATCCCCTATCCAAGGATGATGGTTATGTTTGGACCCATTTCTCAGCTGTGGTGCATGAGTTTTGAGGCAAAACATAATCCATTAAAAATATATGCTCACATGAGCATCATGGTTCATGGGAAGTTAACTGTTCATTTAGTATAGAGTCTATCATCATAATACACTTCCAAATGTGTGCAGCACATCAACACAAAGGTATCAGTCATCGAATGCTCAGGCTTGACTTAGTGGGCGGGCGAAAATAAGTTGATTGACCGGTTAAGCTTAAGGCAAAAGCAAATTTATGTATTTATTCTTTAATTAATTATTTCTTTCTTATATTTATATTTCTTATATTTCTTTCTTTATTAATTCTTTTATTCATTTATTCATTGTTGCATAATATTTCCACCTTTTTTTAATTTATTCTTTCATGAATTTATTGATAATTGATTGTACCGTTCTGAAGAGCCGTTTTTGAGCTCTAAGTTGGCTGAGTTGGCCGGCGCCATCTTGGCAGCGTATCACCGCGTGTCACTCCCCGATAACCATAAATGGTTGTGGGTAGAGCTGTTGTGACAGGTTGGTGAAACCACGCCCGCCTAGCTCGACGTGACAGAGTTAGCTCAGGCTAAGGAGCTAATGTTATCTGCTAATGTGCTACTTTGTTGGCTAAATCTCCGGCAGCTGTATGTTTATCGACTGGTAGCTTGTGGCCATATAGATACTACCTTACCTTTGAGGTAAGTTAATTTTTGAGGTTACAGCACAAGGTTCAAAATGCTTCAGCATTTTTTAATTTATAAATGTGGTAATTTGCAACTCAACATTTTGTGGAGACTTGCAAAAATTTGGGATTTAACAATAATTACCATGAATCAGCATTTTCAAACGAACAATTTGAAGCAAATCAAATAACCTTTTCGCATAACAAAAGTTAGGAGTCATTTATTTGGTTGCCACTTGATGATATGATACTTGTCATTAAGATAATAATCTAGCGATTCCTTTTAGATTAAGTTAAAGATGCAAAACATTAGCCGTAACGTTAAATGTTGTGTACTTTTTTCAGCTTTTATTTCCTGGTACTCACATCTAGATGTTTTAAAAAAAAACTCAGGACATACCACGGTTTGTATTAGACCACAGCATTCTTAGGTGATCAAAAGTAATGGAATAAATAATCTTAAAGAAAATAACATTTAATATTTGGTGGCAGAACCCTTGCTTGCAATAACTGCCTCAAGCCTGCGACCCATCGACATCACCAAACTGTTGTATTCTTCATTTGTGATGCTATTCCAGGCTTTTACCGCAGCTTCTTTCAGTTCTTGTTTATTTCCGGCCTTTCTCCCTTCAGTCTCCTCTTTAGGAGCTGCATGATCAACTTCCACCAGATTACTTTCAATGCATTTCTCCGTAAATTGGCAGACAAAATGTTTCTGGACACTTCTGAATTCATTCTGCTGCGACCATCATCAGTTACATCATCAGTAAATATTAATGAGCCTGTTCCAGAAGCAGCCATGCACGCCCAAGCCGTGACATTACCTCCGTGCTTCACAGGTGAGCTTGTATGCTTCGGATCGTAAGAACTTCCTTTCTTTCTCCACACTTTGGCCTTTTCATCACTTTCGTAGATATTAATGTTGGTCTCATCAGTGCATAAGATTGTGTTCCAGAACTTTTGCGGCTCATCTCTGTACTTCTTTGCAAATTTCAATCTGGCCTTCCAATTCTTCCTGCTGATGAGTGGTTTGCATCTGGTGGTGCGGCCTCTATATTTCTGCTCTGTGAGTCTTCTTCCAACAGTGGATTGTGATACCTTCACCCTGCACTGTGGAGGTCGGTTGGTGATGTCACTTCCTGATGTTTTGGGGGTTTTTTTTCACAGCTCTCACCATATTTCTGTCATCAACTACTGTTGTTTCTCTTGGCCGACCTGTTGGACGTCTGTTGCTCAGTACACCAGTAGTTTCTTTCTTTTTCAGGACATTCCAAATTGTTGTGTTTGCTATGCCCAATGTTTGTCCAACGGCTCTGCTCGATTTTCCTTCTTTTCTCAGCTTGACAGTGGCTTGCTTTTCTCCCATAGACAGCTCTCTGGTCTTCATGTTGGTTTATCCTCTTTAACAGGAAATGCAGTCTTTATAGGTTTGAACCAAGGATGAAAACTTAGACTAGTCATGCAGAGCTATTTAATGTTTGGACAATCAACCTAAAAGGCAACAGCTGGGCAACAAGAAACATCTGGCAGTCACATGTTCCAATAGTTTTGCTCACTTGAAAAATGGGTGGGTTCAAACAAAGGGTGGCATGTCCTGAGTTGTTTAACACATCTAGATGTGAATACCAGGAAATTAAAGCTGAAATTCTGAACTCTTGTCTCAAACTCATCTTTTGATCTTAAACCAAAATGTCTTCAGTGAACAACAAAAGAAAGGAATTTGCCTTACTGTTCTAATACTTTTGGAGGGGACTGTATATAAAGCGAACAGGATTGGTCCCAGCACAGATCCTTGTGGAACTCCATGACTTAACTTTGGCGTGCATGGAGGATTCATCATTAACCCCTTAATGCCTGAATTTATTGACAATAACATTTTTTTAAAAGAATTTCTGTTTGCTTTCAGGTTAATGTTAAATTAAGTGGAAATTGTTAATTTGTCTATAGAACATAGAAATGATATAAATTCAGGTATGATGCAAATTAGTGACAACAGGTATAAACGAGAAAAAGGTAGATTGACGCAGATGTGTTTTTTGTTGGTAGATCATGAGCTTCCTACTTAAAGCTAGATATCATTATTTTCTGAATTTTATTGGCTACACAAAGTGCCAGTCGTCGGCACAACTGGTTGCAACTGGCTCAGCCTACCCAGGAAATAATAGGGGCTGGCCCTTCCTTACAGCGTAGGCTCTCATTGGCCATTGTAGGCTGTTAAAGAGACGTGAGCTCCTATTGGGTCGGATTAGCTGTCATTCAAAAGGTCAGACGTCTGCCTACAAATATGAAACTATGCAGCACCAGCCCCTGGGGACTTATTGATGGAATAATGTGTTTTGGACCAAATGTTTTTACTGGATTGGATCGTCTGGACCTTTGACAACGTAAGACCATTTTTGTAGAATATAACATAATGAGACTTCATAGGTGAGTCACGTCAATTTTTATTATACTGGTTAGTCTGACAGAGGCGCTGATTGTACCCGCTGTGGGGATTGTATCTTGAAATGCTTGGCATTGGTCGAATAATGAAGAGTTTAGCTTTCAAACGGTGTATCATATGAGTATGAAGTTAACATAGCAGTTGTATGCACAGGGCGGACCGTTGGAATGTTAAGCATTTAACCAGCTTAGAGCGGTTCCTTTAATGCCAATTAAATGTCCCAGTCTCTGTAATAGGATATGATGGTCAGTAGTATCAAATCTACTAAGATATAATAAAACCAGTACAGAGACAAGTCGTTTGTCTAATGCATTAAGAAGGTCATTAGTAATTTTCAGCAGTGCTGTTTCTGTGCTATGATGAGCTCTAAATCCTGACTGAAAATCTTCAAATAAATTATTGCTTTGTAGAAAGTCACACAACTGTTTGGCAACTGCTTTCCCAAGGATCTTAGAGAGAAATGGAAGGTTAGATATAAGTCCCTGGATCAAGAGTGGGCTTTTTAAGAAGAGGTTTAATTACAGCTGCTTTGAAGTACTGTGATACATAGCCTGTTAATAAAGACAGATTGAAAATGTCTAGTAGAGAAGTAGATGAAGAAATTATTAGTCGAGGGATGCAACACAGTCTAAACATGTTTTACAGAGGTTTCTAAGGTTCCTGTGTGGCTTGTGCCAGTTGAGGGCAGGTCTTGGGGAATTTTATCTGAGTTATGATTTATAATTTAGTTTAGGTTTAGAGCTGTTTAGCAGGCTTGAGTCGAAGATAGCTGCAACTCCACCTCCTCGGCCTCTGCCTCGAGGAATGTGAGTATTAATATGACTGGGAGGGGTGGATTCATTTAGGCTAACATATTCTCCATCACCCAGCCAGGTTTCAGTAAGACAAAATAAATCAATATCATAATCTGATATTAGTTCATTTACTAGTACACCTTTAGAAGAGAGAGAACTGATTTTTAAGAGTCCACATTTAATTCCCCTATTCTTTTTGCACAATTGCACTTGTGGTTTAAAATTCTATCAGGTTTCTAAGCACAGCTCCTCTTCTGTTTACCTTTGAATTAAACAATTTTCATGGTTGGGGGGCAGACACCATCACTATAAAAAAGTATGTCTTCTTCTATGGGATTTTGACTAGGTAAATGCTGAAATGGCTGAGTGGAGAAGTGGGGAATTTGCGTTGCACAGCGCCAGAAACCGTAATGAAAAGGACAGAAAATTGTGAATACTTGTCTTAATTTCGGAAGAAATGTGACCTGTGAGAGGGCAATAAAAAACGTGAGTCTCCTGTGAGCTAACCGGAGCTCCTTGTTTACTTCTGAAGGTCTTATATGGGCCACATTTAAGCAATGATGTGAACATTCAACAAAAAAATCTGATCTGGGGAAAAAATCGGAATTGAGTATTAAGGCCTGCAGTCTGAATGTAGCCTTTGTTGACAAGAAGCCAGCACAGGAAAACCCATACCCAACACTCTTTCTGTGTTACGAGAAACCACCAGAGAGAAGACGCTGTCACTAATGCAGTGTTTTATGCAGTGATTTATTACAGAGACAATGGCCAACAGTCTAATTTGTTCCACCATAGTTTTAAAATTAACCGAAAATATTTTTACACTTGTCATAATTACAAGTTGGGGGGGGCATAGACCCAGGTCCACCCACCTTAATCTCACAAAATCCTGTGGGACACATTGCTAATGTGTTATATCAGAGGTCGCACGCCTCTGGAGCAAATAGCATTTAAGTGTCTTGCTCAGGGACACAATGGTGGATGTCTCGCAGTGGGAATTTAATTGTGTCTCATTATCTTCATCTCCTTTAACTCTGTGCCTCACTAGTGTCTAGTTGCCAGTTCAGCCAGTGTCTCTGCTTGTGTTCATACCAGCGTTTCATCTTGTGTCTCAGATTATTCCCTCGTGTTATTGGATTTACCCTTCTTTTGGATTTATGGATTTTTAAATTTGGATATGGATTACCTTGCATTCTTTTTTCAACTGCCTACCAAACATCACTTCTAAGTTTAACTGTCTGTTTAATAAAACTCCACTAAACTATACCATCATCTTGTTGTTTCTGCATCTGGGTCTGTAACCCATGTTTCCCGTGTCTGCACCATGACAGACGTACATAACAATTGGCCCGTGGAAAAACATGGCCTTAGAAAGTGCTGAGGAAGCAAACAGGTAACTTCCATGTAAAGCTGCAAAAAACAACAGACACTAAGAGTCACTCAAGAGAGTGTAATTTTATAGGAGCACTCCCAGAATACAACAAAGTCAGTGATGAAATTATGATCAAGACGTGGAGTTATCATGTATTTGGGATGTTTAAAGTTTCATGGAACACAACTCATTCAGTATGGTGGAGTTTTTCTGCTGTGTGTTGCTGGTATGAATGAGCCAGCTTCTCCTTCTTCGTTTATTATGATTAATGACAGCACATATAATTGTATTGTAATGTAGTGTATTGTGTAATTGCCATCTGTTTAACAATGTAAAACCCCCTGGGACTATCTTTCTTTGTCAAAACATCTGGGTTTTAATTTATTTTCTTTTTGTGCCATCCTCAGCTTCCTATTCATGTGCATGTTCTCAAGTCATACAAATTTGTGTGTGTGTGTGTGTGTGTGTGTGTGTGTGTGTGTGTGTGTGTGTGTGTGTGGTGTGTGTGTGTGTGTACACAGACAATGCTGTTCACCACTGTCAGACTAATTGCTGGGCTCGTATTGGTGCTACAGGGAACCGAGTAACAAATTTGTTCCTTCAGTGTAAGAAGAACCCCAGTCTATTTTTTCACATCCTGCATCTGAAGGGCGCTGCTCATTGTTTAAACATCTGGTTTCTTATCGCCTCTGAGTGTTCAACTACTTGGCAGCATTTCTGTGTGTGTGAAAGTAAGCAAAATCATCCACATAATTACACTGATGCATGTGCACACATGCAAGCTTACATTCAATGTTGCCAGCCAATATATAGACACTACCTGCTCACTGATTTCTGTCGACCTTTCTATTACAGAAATCTACAGCTCTGAGAGAAAACATCCTGAAGCTCTTCTGTGCAGTGTAATGGTTTACATAACTAATTTTACATGATCAGCGGAGCAAAAATATTCTATTACTTATCACTTCTCTCCAGCAGTGTATTTTAAGACAATTAATGCAGACATTTTTACAGACACGATTCAGGTCATATCCATGAGTACACACAGTGTATTCCTGTTGTCTGCGTGCAGGTGTGTTATTTTGACATTTTCTGTATTACACACTAGCCAGTGTGGTTTACCAGAGACGTTTTAAGAGGCGACATACCACTTAAAGAATCCTCAATACAACTCTATACACTGTCAGAAAATAAAGTACATAATAGGGATGAAACGATTACCGGTTTAACGGTAAACCATGTTAAAATTCCCGACGGTTATTATTACCGTACACATTTTAATTACCATGATAACTGGGTACAGTTAACCGCGCTACTATAATCTCACGGCAAACACTGTCCAGCGTCTCCCAGAAGCAGGCGCGCATGCGCAGAATGCAACTTGGGCTTGTTTGGGTCAATGACAACACGGCGGATGACAACACGGCGGAAGACAACACGGCGGATGACAACACGGCGGAAGACAACGAGATTTTTCATTCACTCTGAAGTCCGGTCGTAGTTTAGTTTTTATGAGAGCGCTGAGGGAAACTTGATTGAAGAAAAAAACCTTATAGTGAACGCAGAGTGAGTTAACTTTTAGCTTTGGTTTGTCTGTCTGACTTTCTTACAGGGTGTAAACTGAAGCTCTCAGTGACGCTGCTCTTGTAAAAACGCTACGTGTTGTTCTGTTGCTGTGTGCGTCGTGTGTCGGCAGAGTCTGTTCGTCCACTGCACATGATAACACGTTACGAAGTTTAGTCAACCAACCAGCATCTCTAGAAACGCTACAGACTGCTCTGTGTTCATGTCAGTTGTTGGGCTCATTGCAGTTACTATCACTGTCTTCTAAAGACTTATTTGTTTTCATGTAATTGTCCACGGGATAATTGTATATATATATATATATAATACAAAATATAAAATCTTGATAATGCACATTTTGATTTTCATGTTTACAAAAGGTATTTGCTGTTATTTTATTTTTTATACAAACAAAATGGCAAGTGTATTTGTAGTTTTCAATATAAAACTTGTCAAAATGGTTTCAGTGTGTGTATCAGAATATTTTAATATTTTTCGGCACATTTTTACAATACCGTGATAATACTGATAACCGTTGTAATGGGAATTTCATGAGAACCATCTTTAACACTGCCATGTAACTAATCTCACCAGGGGCCTCCAGCCTCTTGGGTATGGGGTCAATGGAAGGTAAATGTGTGTGATGCTTTAGCAGATGTCCAGAGGGGTCGTGACTTTAAGTGGTTCACCACATGTACCTTAGACAGGGGTGTCTTTCTATAGATCCAGATTAAGTATCCCCTAGGGAACACTGAAAGACGGCATGTTCCTTTGATATAGCACTCCGACCCTGAGACTAAGATAAAAGCTGCATGTGCTGTTACACTGCAGCTCACTCGGATGATACTCTCTGATGCGTATGTGTCCCTGTGAGTTCCTTCTGCAGAAGACTTGAATAAAATTCACAGAAAGAAAAGTGTTCGCCTGAGCTGTTTATTTAAACACACTTTTCCCACCACCGTGATAATTTTGGTCACTATAATCACTATAAATTTTCATACCGTTTCATCCCTAGTACATAATTGTATCTCTAGGGGTACAATGGCTTGTCACTGGGGCTGTACCCTCAAGGGTACAGTTTTTGTACCCTTGGCATAGGGTACATATTAGTACCATTTTGGTCTGGTTTGAGACCAGTCTTGTACCTGTGGTGACAATTTTGTACCTTTTATTTAACAGTACAAAAATTGACCTTTTAAAAAGGGTACAAAATTGGATTTGGCAGGGTACAATAGCTGACTATAATGATTTTATATTTATTTTTATAGTTATTTATTTATTTATAATAAACACAAACACACCACAAATGCTGAATTAAACTCATCAGAATTTATTCAATCGTTTTCATTTGCAGATTGTACAACATTTCCGTTTAAACACAATGTCTAATTGTGACATATAAACTATTGTCAACTGAGTAAGTGTCATTTGCCTGAAATCCTTTTCATCTGCTGATTTCAGTGAAGTCCAATCTGCATCAACCTTGACACTGTATGCATGAAAGTGACGGTCATGGGACAGAGGAATCAACATTTTTCTACAAGGGATCCACATGATGTCTGTGTCTAAGATGTACTTGATTTGCCAAAACAATGGAATATGCTCAGAATGCAGTACATCTATGACATATACATCTCTTGACAGCATACTTGACATTGTTGACCGTTACTTCAGACACACGTTGGATAGCGTTGTCTGTTAAATCTGCATCACAGAGGTTGTGATTGACCATCTGGGCTCTCTGCAGCTCCACAGGTAAAGATAAAAATGGAGTGGTCACCCAGTATACCCCCACAAAACTCCCAGCACTGTCTAAACTGGTGTCTGTTGCTCAGTGTTGTAGCTATGTTTAAAAAATATCTGCAGTTATGGGCATCCATTTTAAAATATTGGTGCTTGGCCTCAAATCTCAAGCACCATAGCAAACGCAGGGACCCATACATTTGTATCAGTCTTGAATAATCAATTAAGTTTGGAGTAATAACATCCCCAAAGACATCTTTCATTTCTGTCAGGAACTCTTGAACGCATACATTTAACAAAAAAAGATTCTCTCCTCACCTTTGGAGCCAACAATCTCAGTAATCTCTCGACACAACAGAAAAACATGCCAATATTTACAATCAGGTGGCACGTTGAAAAAAGGCAAAAGCTTGAAAAGGCACCACTTCTGAGAAGCAGATCGGTAGTTACGTATTGTAACTCTTAATTCTATGATTGTAGGGGTAAAAGCGTATTGCTGGCGGGGCCACAGGGGCTGCGCAAAGGCATCCACTCCAGGGCGGGGGACGTCCCATGAGCTCAGTGAGAACCACAGGGCACACTGAGCGTTCTTTCTGTTGGTGAACAGATCTACCTCTGCTACCGCTGCTCTACGCTGTTCCTGAGCCAGATCTGGGGGGAAGGCACCACTCGTCTGTGCGAGGGCCCCCTTTCAACATTATGTCCACCCCTCTGTTCCACACACCAGGGATGTACTCCGTTCTGAGCGCAACTGCCCTGGCAGTTTATGCAGGAAGCTGTAGCCTTGTTGTGTGTGCAGACCAGCACGTGCTGGTCCCGCAGCAGAGGGGCAAAATGCTGGACCACCTTCTACACTGTGAGGAGCTCCAGCACGTTTTTGTGGAGAGGTGTGCGAGCCCGCCACAGACCACCCACCACCTGAGAGAGGCAGGTCCTACCCCAGCCAAAAAGTGAGGCGTCTGTGAAGACCATGATATGGGACTTGACGGGTAGGGTCCCACCAATTGGCTAGATCCGAACCTACAGACAGAGGGACAGCAACCAGGAGAACACAGGAACTTCCTGTGTTCTGGGATGACGGGAATGTGAAAAAAAACTGCAGCCTGTGCCCTCAGCAGATCAGGCTGTTCATCCATCTCTCCATCGAGCAAGACACGATCCACTCCGAATATTGCTCTGAAGTCGGCCGTACCTGCCCCGGTGGCCATGAAGAGAAGCCACTCCGCTGCCCCTGCCGCCGTCGCAGGTAAGGGAGAAACCCCTCCACGAGGGGGGGCAAGGGGAGAGAAAATGTGCAGCTTTGCAGCAAGCCCAGGTTGCTAGTTAGCCGTCTGGCTAACACGCAGCTTGCTCACACCATGTGGGGGAAGTGAGAAACAGAGGTTATAATCTCAAAACAGCTGTTCTGTGCAACACTAAGGTCATGCAGTTTGAAAGAAACACATTTCACCCCAACATCACTGTCGCCTGCTGTGTGTAATGTTTACGGCACACACAATGCCGTACATCACATATCTGGATGCAGGAAGAGGAACTGCGTCTGTAATGCCGTGATCACCCACTAGCCCTCCTCGTCCTGAACTGCAAAATTAACTGCCCGGCGCTGCCTCTCCTCGGGGGAAAGAAGGGTGCAGAGTGGGCAGCGTGAGCCGGGGGTAAGCACTCAGCCAGCGTGCTCCTGTCTGAGGCACACCTCGCATAGGGGATGGAGTTCCCCTGGCAGGACGGAGCCAGTGTCACAAACACTGCTCATCCATACGGATGTAGCGGTGTCCCGCCCCGCTCTGGCAGACGTTAGCTGGTCTATCTTCTGCTCTTTAGACAGCTCAGCTGAAGAAAAATGGGAGCCAGTGGCCAGGTCTCACCATTGTCTGTACACAGGGTGAGGCTCACCCAATAACCTTAGAGGGCGAAGCCTATAGAAAGTAGAACCGGAGGTTGCCACTAGGGGGAGGCCTGCTGCTTGTGTTAGCCCTGCTCTGTCTGCAGCTGTACTGTTAAAGTGCGCTTATACAGCTGCAGGAGCGCCCTCCTCCGTCCCCTTCTCATTGCCTTACGCAAGAGAGTCGCACGACACGGAGTCGCGATAGCCTATCAGTGTTGAGATTGTCCGTACGTCACCGACGGCTTCAGAGCGATGTGTGGAGAGGGCCGGGCAGAGCGGGGGATTGAAAATCTGCTGGCCGGCTGAGAGCTGCTAAACCTTTGGACAAATAAACACCCGTAGTCGGACTGGATTATGCTCTAACAACTACACTGTTTAATCACAGGAGGAGCTCGGAGTAAACTGCTGTTATTAAATTACCTTTTTACTTAAGTTTTTGGGATTTCTTCACTGGAGCTTCTCAGCAACTAGCTTCTGTGCACATCCGGTTCCAGCGTAGTTAGCTCTGTCGGACTACGACTTCATATTTATATAAAAAACGGACAAAACTGGACATTACTTGGAGAAAAGAAAGCAAGGAGGTTGAACTACCTGCTGAGTTCAGAAAATATGTGTCTGTAACTTTATTCCAGCTATCATTATACTTTACTGTGACCAAGTTAGCATAGCGTAGCCCTGATCGAGCCAAACTCCATTCAGAAAACAAACATTCAAGTTGCTGTCCTGCTGACAGACCTGACAAAGCATGAATTCATATGTTTAACAAATCTGCATCATGTTGTAGTTATTTCGGCATCAGTTTAATCCGTTTATTGATATTTAATCACAGCAAAATGTTTACTTCATACAGTTGTAGTAATGGCGAGTTGTGTTTATTCACATTATTGCAAATCACATTCTCGCTTTGTGTGTGAACACTTGCAATGATTGTACTCACGCGAGGAAAGCGTCGCGAGGAGAAAATTTGCGTTTGGTCTGAATGCCGCATTAGAGGGCGAAGCCTATACAAAATAGAACGTTAGTTACGTATTGTAATTATTGTAACTAAACTAAACTCAACTGAAAAAGTTGAGCCCAAGATGAGGGAAACTCTGGGTTTTCGGTTTCAGAGAGCGAGATCAGAGAAACTCTAGGTCTGTAACCACGGCAATTTATGCTGTGAACCTGACCTGCTCGAGATGAGGTTTACTTGCCAACTAACGCTGAGTTTCTCTCGGACTCCTCCCCTCCTGCGGAGCTTGAAGCAGCTGTCTGACATTTCCTCATTCAGACTGTCGATATCAAAGCACATGTTGGAACACAGTTGCGTCTTTAGAAACATCGAAACGGTTAAACAGGCTGTTTTTTTATTTTCACCCAACCATGATCATGAACATGACGCTTTTATGATCAATGTCATTGATGTATGGACAGAGTTATCTTTGGACATCGTAAATTTATCTACGGCACAGAATAAAATCTATAAACTACACTGTCCTTTATAACACAGTGACTCTGTGGACATTAAGGCAGCTGTCAGGTTGGAAACAGTTGGCACAAAAACACTTTCCTTGCGCTACAGTGCTGCAGTAATCACTGTTTAAACGAATCTGTATAAAACTGATCAATGAACAGTAACCTTTCATATTGTAGTCGCAGTCGTAGTTATCAGCTGGATATGATGTGAATATTTCTGAGTGAGGATGACTGTGGTGCAGCTGAAACGAATAGCCTACATGTAGTTTAAAAGTGAGTTTTTCATTATTTGCTGATAGTTTGAATGTGTTTTGACAGCATTTCATAAAATACGAAATGAGCAAGATTTTATTAATGTAACATAGACGTCTAAAACTTCACAGTCAGTTTGAACCTAGACACATTTTACATTACAAAAAAATCATTAATAGACCTACTGAGTCGGACTGTCACTTTACAATCACAGGTCCATGAGGAGCCTAAACTGTGTCTAATCTGTTCGATTAATATTTTCATCTTCAGTTATTGCCACCGGCATTTAGTCCCGTCAGGTTACAGCTGAAGAAACAGGCCTGTAGCTGTTTAAAATAAATAACAGGCTGTAGGAGAATTCCAGCTCTTTATCATTCATTAAGGAAATTCCAGTCTGGTAAATAATGAATGAGCAACGTTGTATAAAATGTAATTTTGTTAACGTATCGATCCTCCACTCCTACGTTTTAGAGCCAATCATGGTCCGCGTTTGGCAGCATTCAAATTTCTAGCTCCACCCGATTAAAATGGAGGCTCTGCCTTTGTTTACCCGTTGCCATGGTGAATCGTACTATCGGAGCTCCACTGATGATGGCTTTTTTTAATCCCCACGCACGCGCTTCCATCAGGCTCAACATACTCGGAGTTGACTGAACTTATTCTGATCGGCCTTTCTGAAACGGAAAAACTCGGGAGTTTGACAGCTCAGAGTTCGTCAACCCAGAGTTCAGGTTTACACTCAGAGTTTGTTGAACCTGCTTTCTGAAACCGGGCCCTGATCCTATGAGTATAGGCGCAGCCCTCTAAGCTATGGGCCTCACTGGCTCTCTTAGTGGCTGAAGAAGCTATCTGGCATGCTTACTTATACACAGGGTTGTTGTGGCCTATCCCTCTGGTGGGCGTTGACAAAGCTCACCCAAGGGATAAACCCACTGGTGATCTGGAGTTATGGTATGTAACTAATGCTCCTCTCACTTATATACGGTAAGTGTCATGTCAGCTTTGTTTACAACAAGATTCTATGTCACCTGAAATATGCATATGCCTTGTCAGTAAGACTATAATCTCCTACCTTATGTTCTCATTTAATGTCTTTAACTTTATTTGACCAATTATCACCAGTTATTTAATTAATCACCACATTACCTGCAATACAAAAAATATGTCAATATTGTGTTTACAGCCTGTTGCCATGCCCTCAACTTACCAAAACGTGTGTGACCACTAATATGAACATCCATCTTCCTTTGCTCTGAAAGGGGGGGGAAAATCACCTGCAGGAGGGAAGAGCGTAAATAAAGAACCAAATGTCAGAGGAGGCTGGGCGCTTTGATAAGTGGAGATACTCACCACACTACATGCACCATGTAAAGATAAGAATATCAGCGTAAAATGTAAGTTGTATCTAGACAAGAATCAGTTGTTTGCAGCTGCAAATTCCACTGGCAATATGTGAACGTGCTTTATCAGAAAACACGCCACATTGAAGTGTCAAAAGAACCTCCTCCTGTTATGGATAATGGGGTGAATATCTCGTCCCCAACTGAACTAGCAAAGATCAGTTATTGGTCATCTGTGCATTAACACGGCGAGACATGTAGTATAGGCTGTGTAATGGAGGAAATGCTGCTTGGTAGAATCACAATCATGAAGTTTAAGAAAACCTTAACGAGATGGAAGTGATAACAACTAAAGAAGAACTCTCTCTCCTCTCATGTAGAAACAAACGAATAACTTTTAAAGATCTGGTGTGTGTTGAGATCTGAACTTTTATCACGCACTGTGTCGCAAGACCATCTCCTCAAAACTGTTTTTTCTAATGTTTTATGCTAAGGTTTCAGTTTTGCACTCATTTTTTGGGTTAACAGTGAATAACTGAGGAAGTCCAAGGCTGAACAAAGAAAAGACTGACCCCTACAGAAACATCATCCACAGAATCCACCTCCCACCCCTCCAAAAAAGACACTACAATCAGGTATGTATGCATTTGAGTGTGTGTGTGTGTGTGTATGCATTTGTGAATCCCTGTATGCACTATGCGTGAGTCCCTGTGTGTGGCCTGCTTCTTATTCAAAGTGACATTTTAAGCCGTTTAGTTGTCACTCAGCAGCGCAGCGGCACAGTGTTGATGACCACCCCTCCATGGGGGTTTTGGTACGACCCACTGGAGCTTTGCTTGTTAATAAGGGTCCTGCCATGTCCGGTGGGTAGGGGGGGATGACAGGATAAGTGGCTATCCCAGCGGGAGTGACACAGCTGAATAAGTCCAGAGTCTCTGATGTGATGTCTAATAAGATTTTAAAGGGGTGAAAAAAAGCAGTGTGGAAGCAGAAAGCCAGTTAACTGCAAGTCATTTGAAGATCTTTTTGAAGTTTTCTGCAGTGAGAGAGAATCAATCACACTTCTGAACTTCCTCAACCTGAGATTAAATTCAAGCAAGTTTTGTCTGTTATCTGGGGAGCTAAAGATAACACATGAAAACATACCAGTACTATTGCTGTCTCTTTTGTAGAGACCTGGCAGAGCTAAAGCCATTCAGGGTTTCAGCTTATGGTTCACTATTATGTTGGAAAATGAAAGTGATTTCAAGCATGAGGACAAACATTTTTGCTTTTTGTGCGTAGCATAAAGGGAACTACAACTTCATCTCATTATACAATCCTGTGCTCTAAAATGATAAATCCATCTACCTTGTACACACTCGTACAGACCCACAGATAATTATCACCAGACTCTGCAGTTCCTCTCAGCTCTACTGAGCCTTTTAATGCTTTAGCTCATTGTTTTTGTCAAGTCATAGTGGAGGTATATAAAAAATATTGGAACCTGGAGGAAAGGGAAAAAAGATTACAATAAGTAAATACATTCCAAGAATCCACTGACAAATGGAATATTCAGAAACAAACCGCATGAAACCAATCTGCAATCTGCCTGGGTGCTGCCCAGAGCATTAAAAAGCACCGCACAGCGACACAGTGAGAGCAGTCCGGAACAAACATTAACAAACACCATGCTAGGAGAAGCTTGGGATAATATTATTTTATATTTCAGTCTGTAAGAATATTTGTAGCTGTGCTTGACATTTTGTGAACAAATGAAAAACATTTGTACAAATAATTAAAAAAGGTTGTCTAATAACAAAGGTTTGCAGCTACACAGGATGCATGAACATTTCACCAGCACAGGATCAAATATGTGAGATATTCTAGACCTTGGGTTACTTAACAAATGTATACCTACATCATTATCAGCTGAGCAGAGTCTCACATACAGTTTTGGAGAGTCACCTTTGGCTTACTGTAGCTCAGCAATTGACCCTGTCATGACCTGTGTCAAAGTAAAGCTCTCACAGTTTTATTTTGTTCCAATTTATTTTTCTGTATTTTATTATAATTTACATTGAGTTGTCTAAAAAGCTACTATAGATTCAAAATTCAAATCCATGGTTATGACACCTTAACAAAAGTCCCTGTTTCCACCAGAGAGAGGGAAGCTCATCCCGAACCTTGCAGCTGTATATTTGTTTCATATGCTGTAATGAAGGGCCCTTCATTCAGCTGTGAGAGTGACTAGTAGAGTGCACTCAGCCACAGAGAGGGAGTGGGGAGGATCCGGTTTGAGAAAGGCCCATGTCTTCTGTCTATCAATGACTGGCTGATTAGCATCAGGTGCGGAGTGCCACTTAATGTTGCCCTAATGTGAACCATTTGTCTGCAGTTCTTACAAAAACAGGTTTGGAGCCCGAGTTATTGTGCTAACACCTCTAGCACAGGAGCTTTGGACCCAACAGGGGACCCTGTCCAAGAAAACCATGTCAGTATTCCCTGTCAACAAACTGTCCTTCGTTGGTCTGAGAGGCTGTGTTTGGTCTTGCTGCTTGTCTGAATCTGTGAGATAACCGCGTCCCCTTCATTTGAATATAACAGATGGAAATAAAAAGAGCTGAAAAATAAATGTTGCATTATGAAATAAAAGTCCCCTGAAATAAATAATAGTGAGAAATGTTGCCATACCTCATCCCTCTCTCTCCTGGCCTCATCCCTTCGCTCTCCTAAAAGGTTAATCCCTGCTTAAGATGTTGGGGGTTCTTCAGGTACATTTAAAGCTGCTGTATGTAGCTTTTCAATGAAATCACTTATTAATAGATCAAATTCTTACTTCCTTTTGTCTGTTTTCTTTGTTGCTTGCAACAACAACAATTCTGCTTCTTATGTGAGGACATCGGGTCAGTGTAGCTCTGTGATTGCTCCCGATCCTCTCTCAGACTACAGCGACAACAATGCAACGACACGCAGTCCGCTAACACCACAAAACAAGCGGTTCCCAGCACAACACCGAGTCCAACATAAACTCCATGTAAGGACAAAAACCAACCAAGTTTTATGTGCTGAAGCCGGGGGCGGAGCTAGACTCTCAGCACAGTGGGGGCGGAGCTTCATCACGGAGGCCATCTGCTACCAAGTAATTTAAACCAAGTTTACATGACCCCGGACTCACTCCGAAAGTCCACTGAGTCTGGCTGCGTTGCTGCTGCTGGAGCTGATCACAGCCATTCTAGTAAATGTTTGTGCTCACACTAGAAACGCTTCAGTGTGTCCAAGAGGCGTCCCAGCGTCAAGCAGCACAGAGCAGATGAACCGGGCAGGAAGTCAGTCACAGAAATGGCAGAGAATCCAGTCAGTTTTCAAAATAAAATACCCGGTACAGACTTCCGATAGTATATCAACAATAAACATAGTTAAATCAGACAAAAAAGAAACATTTTATTTACGTAGCCTACTTAATCATAGTAGAAGCAAAAAAGCAAGCACTAATCACCAAATCAACAGTTAATGTTTTTAATTAAACTTGTTTTTAACATGGGGCATGCTACAGGCTCCGCTGCTGAAATGCTTCTGAGAGGCTTCCAGTGGAAGTTGATGCCGTAAATAAACCGCTGCGTACACACTACGTCCGTCCCTCAGAATTCCCATGATGCATGAGAATTATCAATGGTGAAGTACCGCTGTTGTTCGTCCGTGTCCACAACAATCAACTGAGCTAAAATTCATGGCCCCCTACCAGCCGGGCCCTGGGTCGGCCTCCCCCATGCACCCACACTACTTCCACTTATGGCTATAGCCCATCTGACCAAACGAGATTCAAATAATGTCAGGTGAAAACAGTCAACATCAGAAAGGCACCAAGCAATTGCTGTCGTTATCTGGTGCAAAGTTGTATTGCTTTCCACATTACTTCACCAACTAATGCAACCCATATTACTATCCTGTGTTGATCCAAAGTGTTGATTTTAGCTTGCATGAAAGGATAACCTATAGTGATGCAAGGCAGGGCAGCCAGCTAAAGCTGCGTTCACACCGAAAGCAAATTTAATATTCGCCTCGCTTTACTCGCGCGAGTTTGACCGCTGGACATTTTGAGTGTTCACACACACGTGTTTTAAGCGAATAAACACAGCCCGCAGATACTACAGCTATATGAACACAAAGTAAACCCTTGGCTGTGATTTAATTGCAATAAACGGATCAAATTGATGCCGAAATAACTACAATATGATGCCGTTTTGTTAGACGTATGAATTCATACTTTGTCAGGTCTGTCAGCAAGTCAGCAGGACGACAACTTTTAAAATACGTTTTTTCTGAATGGAGTTCGGATCAATCAGGGCTATGCTATGCTAACCTGTTCACAGTAAAGTACAACGACAGCTGGAATAAAGTTAGACACACATTTTCTAAACTCACCAGGTAGTTCAACTTCCTCGCTTTCTTTTCTCCAAGTAATGTCCAGTTTTGTGCAGTTTTATATAAAAATAGTAGTAGTAGTAGTTGTCAGAACAGAATTCAGACTACTACGGGTGATTGTCTGAAAGCTGCAGCGCTACTCCCTGTCCACTTCCCCGTTCTATAGCAGCTCCCCGTCGGCCAGTGGATTGTCATTTCACCGCTTGCATGGTCCTCTCCAAACAACCATCCTGTAAAATGTGGGTGCGAGCGTTTCCCAGAATTGTAGATTGATAAGAGAATAGATTCCTGGGATTAGTTTCCATAAATATTGCGTCCATAGTCTGGTGTCAAAGTCCACTGGAAGCATCTCAGAAGCGTTTCAGCAGCAGAGCGTGCAGCCTGCCCCACATTATTGACTTGTTAGTAATTTGTCATTTTCGTGCTTCCGCAACGGCAACCGTGGCGCAGCCTTAACGCGCCATAGCTGTAATAGCTGTAAAGTGGATTTTAGACATAACTACTACAACTGCCGCAAGCGGTCATTTTGACTGCTGGATTCCAAGTTAGACTAAACTAAACAAAATATATTTGTCAATGACTTTTTTTCTCCCTGACGAAAACGAGACGGCGACAATGTGCTATCTGGTCTAGGACTTGAATTGGAGTTGAATTTATTTCAGGATAACCCCTTGAGATGTATCATCTCATTTTGCATATATGTGTAGGATGCAGCATATATATACAGACACAAAAGTTAACCACACAGTACATATACAAAAACATAAACACAATACAAACACAGACAAAACAATAACTCAATCACCTGCCCTTACCCCCACAATTAACATAGCACAAAATAACTTGGTGTTATTATAGTACGTCAATGACTCAGGTTTTGCCTTTGGCCCATCTGTGATGCCCCCTCCTGTGTGCACGGAGCTCAAAACTCACACATTCTTCTGCGGTTTTCCCTGGTAGATGGTGAATGTTTCGTCAGCACATTTCAGCACCTTTGTGCTAAACAGCTCCGCTTGCTCTTTCGCGAAGGGAGGCAACTCACACTTTGTTTTCCCCAGGGTGCCAACCAGGCTCGTCTTCTTTGCCTGTAAGGCGGTGCCCAGTTTAAGAGACGTAAAGAAGTTATCCGTTGTGACATTTCTTCCTTTCCCCAGGAATGGCTCCGCCGGCCTCAGCACCACACTCTCTCGCACCCTGTGCGCCCCGGATGTATAGCAGGGCTATGAAGGCGTTTAGTTCAGCCACTGTCACGTCCCATGAGCTGTCACAATGGTGTCGATGTACCTCAGCCACAGTGCAGTCCCTGATATGCTTCAGCATGCCATCATCAAATACACACAAGAAGGCTGTGAGGGCATCTTCGATGTTGAGCTTGGCGTGCGCTACGGGGCCAGCAGCTTCAGTCAGGACATTTTGGCTCTGCCTTCTCCCTGGACGTTCAGTTGACTGAAGGACCGTCCACACCATCCCATCCTTCCCCTTTTCCACAGCCGTCTCTGGCTGAGATGGCTCTAAGGGCTGGCTGAGCACTCCAGTTGGTTTAAGAGTAGGTAGGACTACTGGTTCAGGAGGGCCTATTACAGTAATAATAGCATAATAATAATAGCACAATACATTTACATTTACTCATTTGGCAGACGCTTTTATCCAAAGCGACTTACATTTGTGGAACAACATACAAGCATCAACAGAGCATCAAATACAGATCTACAACTGACAATACATACTAGTAAGAGCTCACAGTACATATCACATCAATGGGGTAAATACCTAGGGAAGGAAGTAAGAGTTAACAAAAGGTGCAATCAAAACAAAAAAGTGCAATCAATACAAGAGAATAGAAGAAGAAGAGCACAGGAAGTTAGAGGTTAGGAGTTAGAGGTGTTAGAGGAAGTGTTCTCGGAAGAGATGAGTTTTCAAGAGCTTCTTGAAGTTAGAGAGGGACGCTGCTGCATTCTGAACCATTTTTAAGTGTTTCACCACACAATAATAATACTAATAATAGGACCAGCAGAACTAGAGAACAGCCCATGCAGCATAACACAGCACAGCGCAGGACAGGGCATCGGAGCTCACCAGAATTATCAGACATGAATGGAACATCTGGATCCATAGTGTCCGATGAAAGGAGCTGCCTTTTTTTTCCTTGATGGGGACTCTGACTCTTTTCCAGGCGGTGCCCCTGATGGAAACCGATGTTCTTCACGGTGTCAGCCGGGAGCTTCAGCTGATTTTGGATGAAGCGGTTCACTGTCTCCTCTTGGACTTCGTCCGCCTGTTTTCCCTCATGCAGTGAGCTTGGAGATTTATGATATTCATTCTATTTCTCTGAGTTTCTCTAATGTTTTTATGTTCTACAGAGACCAGTGTCATTCCCTCGCTGAGGGATTTTATTGAACCTCTGAGGATCTTGTTTTCCGCGGCAAGCGCAACCGTCTGGCTGAACTCCAGGGATTCCCGCTGAGCTTGAAACTCTTTGTGGAGAACTTCAACCAGAAATAATCGGGCATCAAAGCCGGACAGTTTCTTGTCTATTGAGTCCAGGATATCTGTGAAATCACCGCCTTGTGAGGAAACTGCTCCAGGTGAGTCTTTAGTGCAATTTCTCTTGGGCTTCCCCATGACCACTTGGTGAAAACACTGGTCAATATAAACTTCAAGGTCCTCCAAACACTCGTCTTCGAGGTCCTTCAGAGCGATAGGATTGTTTTCATTTTTATTACTTTAACTTTGGCTTAAATTGGCAGATTGTCTGTTTTTATGAAGTGTTTGTTTCGCTGCACGCCGCCATGTTTGAATTGTACAAAGTCTCACAAGATTACATAAATGTCATCTCACCTAACGTTCAATCGAGATTTATTGATGGCTTATGATACTCAGGTAAGCAGCTTCTCCACTGTCTCAGTCGCTGTAACTAACATTGACCCACATAATATACAACAGGCTACAGTAACAAAACGGCGACAAAAACACAGAGGAAGACCCATCCACTAACGTTACAGTAAAGTTTCTTACCTCGGTCTAACTGTTATAAAGTGTAGCAACAATCTCATTAATAATATTCAGTCCAGCTCACTAACCGTTTAATTATCATCTAGATGTATCACGTCGGCTAAATGCAGTAAATGTAACCTTAATCATGTAACGAGCATGGATTAGTTCAACCTCAAGCTGATAAAACTATTACTGTAACGTTGCAGTGGGAAGTTTACCTGAGTTTCCAGCATGTTGCGTGAAGCTGTCTCCCTGTCTATCTAGAGCCGCTGTCACACTGCGTTTTTTCCGGCAGTATTGTGCCAATATGCGGCTCGCTGCGCTGCATGAGCCGGGAATGTTGAAGTATCAGAGCCTGAACATGTCTGGAGAAAAGCCACAGACAGCATGCCAGTGTTTCCGCGTTTATCTGGGATTTCTGCATGAAAGCGGTTGTGTTTCGGATTATGCTCGCTCTTGAGTTCAAGCAAGCACACATACGAGCACACACCTGGTTCTTAATCTTAAAACCACACCGCTAGTGACCGCTGAAAACTACATACCACCCCTTTAAGTTGAGATTTAGACGGTCATCAGTTATAGGTAGGGCTGTGGTGGGGCCAACATTGAGTTGACGATGGTTCTTTCTATTTCTCACTTCCTTTTGGAGCCTGAGACAATATAAATAATTTAAGTACGAATTTGAGGCAACAAATCAACAGTTGACACACAAGATGTCTCTGACTGTGTAAAGACTCACTGTTGAACATACTCTTGCACAAATTTGAATTATGCATGCACAAAATATTTCCAATTGAATGACCCTTATTTGCTTTCATTGTAGACCTGCTGGTGCAATGAGATCACTTCTGTTATGATGTTACTTTGTATTGTCTTTAGTGTTATGGTGTTGTTTTCCAGAACCTTGTTGATGATTTCGGTCTCCTGTTCAGGAGCCAGGTGATGCACCATACCACACTGTGGGGGATATCTTTCAGTTCTGCAAAGGATACAAATGAATACAAGTCAAATATTGTAAATCCTGTGAAGGTAGGAATATAGTTCCCAATTTCATACATACATGAAACAGTCTCTCAGTTTACAGTATTATGTTCCACTTGTAATACTGTACTGAATTCATACCTCTCACAATTCTTACCTATTCGCAAAAGTTTAGATGATAGATGCTACTGTGAACCTCCTCAAGTGTGGTCGTACTTTCTGCCCAGCCATGTTAACCCATATCTCATCAGAGTTTATGGCTCTTCTTGGTCTTGCTCTTCCTCACTCTCTTCCTCCCCCGTCTTCCTCCTATTACTCCACTCCTCTTGCCTTGCCTCTCTCTCCTACGTTGGCATTCATCGTTCCAAAACAGAACAACTCACCTGTGGCCCTTTTACAGTTTTCCTCCATTGCTTTAGCACATTTTTCCATTCTCGGTTTACAAAACAGCTCAAACACAGCATTTAACAGAAGGCGAAATGACAAAAACAGCACATGCTGTTTGCACAATGACACCACCTTCTCAAAACATTTCCATCAAAACCTACAATTTGTGCTCAATTGAAAATTTTTCTTATTTATTTAAAAGTGCATAACAAAATTGAAACTACAGCTAACAACATTACTGACACAACATCAACCTCTGCAACTATTACTTGAAATTTTGTGAACAGAATTCACAACATAACATAAATAAAATATTGTAAAATATATAAAATGGTAATAATATAAACATATTGTGTTGCATATAATTTCTAAAACTACAGAAATGGACAGCAGAGCACCAGGGATTATGTGTCTCTTATAAGGACAAACACTTTTTCACTTCTGTGATGAGGCCGTGTATCCTCTGCTGGCTGGTTGGACAGTTGGCATTTGTGCGTGGTGAGCTGTTTGGACAGCTGCCTGTCTGCCTGGCTGGCTGCCTGGGCACACTGTGAAGCCAGTTTGTGACTTTAATCCTACAAACTTCAAATGTGTCCTGTGTATCAGGACCATTTAAACCCTGTCACTGCACAGACATTAACATGACTCAAAGGGCTACAAAGCTATGTTTGTTTGCTGAAAGAAAGGTTTATTTTGTTGGGACCAAAATTATTTTTCCTTTATAGAAATGACATATGAAAAATATCTGAACTACTGAAATTTTTATTATTTGCGGACAACACAAACATTTTTGGTTCTGGTCAGAATTTATAGCAACTCCTGGACTTAATCACTTCAGTATTCAGTAAAAATAAAACAGTGGTTTGACATAAAGGAGTTATCATTAAATTGATTGATCAAGCTCGGTTACAGATAGAAGGTGTCAACATAGAAAGAGTATATGAAAATAAATGCCTTGGAAATCTCACTTAAAACATATCCAAACAAACAAACAGCAGTAATTATGTTCAAGGCTAGAAACAATCAGTTGCCTGGTAATATACAGAAAAGGTTTTCTGAAAGAGAGAGGTTACGAATATGCTGCAAAGTCCTGTTTTTTGTAACAGAACAAGTACATTAGTACTTTATGTACTGCGGTGATATCATCAGGGTTATCTCAGATTGAGATGGGAGACTATGTATTTATAACAGAAGAACTCATTTACAAACTGTTGAGTTTAAGATGTGGGCATTTAGGAGCAGTGTTGGTTTTACTTATTACTCATTAAAAAAAAGTTGCTGCAGATTTGTCGGCTGCACATCCATGATGCGAATCTCCCGTTCCACCACATCTGAAAGGTGCTGTTGGATTGAGATCTGGTGACTGTGGAGGCCGTTGGAGTACAGCCTGAACCGTTGATACAAGGCTGGATGGATCCATGCTTTCATGTTGGTTACGCCAGATTCTGACCCGACCATCTGAATGTCGCAGCTGAAATCCAGACTCATCAGACCAGGCAACGTTTTTGTATCTTCTGTTGTCCAGTTTTGGTGAGCCTGTGTGAATTGTAGCCTCAGCTTCTTGTTCTTAGCTGACAGTAGCGACACCCGGCGTGGTCTTCTGCTGCTGTAGCCCATCTGCTACAGAGATGGTATTCTGCATACCTTGGTTGTAACGAGTGGTTATTTGAGTTACTGTTGCCTCTCTGTCATGTAGAACCAGTCTGCCCGTTCTCCTCTGACCTCTGACATCAACAAGGCATTTTCGTCCACACAACTGCCGCTCACTGGATGTTTTCTCCTCTTCACACCATTCTCTGTCAAACTTAGAGATGGTTGTGTGTGAAAATCCCAGTAGATCAGCAGTTTCTGAAATACTCAGCCCGTCTGGCACCAACAACCATGCCCAATTTAAAGTCACTTAAATCCCCTTTCTTCCCCATTCTGATGCTCGGTTTGAACTTCAGAAAGTTGTCTTGACCATGTTTACATGCCTGAATGCATTGAGTTGACCACATTGCTGTGCTGCTTTAGCAGATGCTTCACGTAGATCCAAATAGGGATAGAGACTCTTAAAATTGCCAGCTGACTATGACACCTAAGTCGGTCCAGTGACATCTGCACATTCAGTCCTCTGGTCAGAGTAAAAGAGGATGGTTTGGAAATCGAAGAAGATGAGGATCAAGAAGTCCTAAGTCCTTTCTTCTTGATCCTCATCTTCTTCGAATGCTTGGCAGGACTGGAAAAAGATTAGACTTAAAATCAACACAATGACTGTTAAATATTATTAGAAGTGGAGCCGCGTGCACCTAGTGATAACTATTACCTTTGAACTTGTTAAAAACAGGCTGTTGAAGGAAATAAAAAAAACTAGGGAACATATCACTGTCCAAGATATTAGGAGCTTTTTGTATTTTTTCCTACTATATTTTAAAATATATTTTTTTCTTGGGTCATGAAAAGTGAGTAGTGAAGATTCAGCACGTGTATTCTGGCAAAGTTGTTAAGTTAATATTGAAAACCAGTCAGGTCAGTTATTTTGGGATACTTCCTTCAGCCCACTCACAAAAACAATCATAAAAACTGTCAGGTTTCCATGACATTAGCTGGCAATACTCAGGGTCCTCAAAGGATTCATTCTGACATGCCCCTCCCCTTTCATATCTCACCACTATCAGATACTTCCACAATGTACACAAAATATCAATATACAACACATAGAAGCACAAACCCCTCAAAAACACTATGAGGAACCAGAGAGTGAAGCATGGTTCCAGGATTTCCTTTTTCCATTTGTATTTCGCAGTTTCTTGATTATTTTCTGGCTCAGAGTTAGCAGCGACAGAAGCAGCAGGGCTGGATAATAACCATCCAGACATGTATTTGTTCTGTCTCCAGCTCTCCATCTCTGCTTCATCCCACTAAATGAGCTGTCATTTCTTCATGGACACACACACAGTCTTCACACATACACTGAATGTGTCTTTACTGAAAGCCTTTGTTTTAGCTGTGGCATTTCAGTGACATATTAAAAGAAAGAAGAAATTATACCTGAAGAACATCGTGTGTGTGTGTGTGTGTGTGTGTGCGTGTGTTTGTGTGTGTTACACAAGAGTGAGAAGAGAACAAAAAGGAAGAGGACGCTCTGGGGATTCTTTTATACCTTCAGAAGTGTCATCTTCTCTCTCCAGACCAACCAACACACAGCCAATTAGCAACTGCTCCTTCTAAACATAGACTGGCGGGCTGCTTTACTGCCCGGCTGCCTTACAAGAACATAGTGGGAGGCCTGTACTGTTTTTTTATTTTGTTTTTCATGTGGTGTTGGTGTCACTGTCCCGCCATTAAAAATCTGACCAAGTTAAGTCAGTGTTGGCAAAATGAGTTGACACTGACACCGCTCTCTCTGTTGGACTGGCTTATATACTTTATCTTTTATTCATTATACTATACATTATTTAATAATTCTACACTATTGTATTATACTCTATATATTATACTGTACTATACTAATATACATTTGACATTTTGTTGTATTGCTGTATATTATGTTACATTATTGCAGTTATTCAATTATGAAATCACAAAAGAAAACAAAACATTTGGCGATCAACCATGTGAGAGGACTGGTTGTATTATACTTCAAATGGTAAGTTTCAAGTACAAAATTAGTGCATAAAAATAAGTTAAAATACAGAAGTAATGGTTGCTGGGAAGTGTGGCTCGAGACAAGACATACCCTAAACAAATCAAGAATAGCTCCACCACTGTCAGTGGCTGTATGCATAACCTTGGTGTCTTTGGATACTTACATCCATACTTACATACACTGAACAAAATTTAAAAAACACTTTTGTTTTTGCCCCCGTTCATCATGAGCTGAACTCAAAGATCTAAGACTTTCTCTAAGTACACAAAAGGCCTATTTCTCTCAAATATTGTTCACAAATCTGTCAAAATCTTCTTCTCCTTTGCTGAGATAATCCATCCACCTCACAGGTGTGGCATATCAAGGTGCTGATCAGACAGCATGGGGATTGCACAGTTGTGCCTTAGCCTAATGACTAATGAATTTAGGTTTCCATTGTTTGCAGATGATGGGGCCATCTGGAAGCGAGAGAGGAACCTCTCCTATATTTCTCCAAATACAAGCTGCACTGGACAAAGTAACTAATTGGGCTAATGATTGGGGCTTTAAAATATCTGCAGAAAAAACAAAGTACAGCATATTTGGACATAAATGCCTACACAGATTTTGCAAATATATAATAGGACTATTAAAAAAGTGAAAAACTTTTAGGAATGTGGTTAGATGAAAGGATGACATGGAAAAAGCATATTGAGATGGTTTCTTTTAAGTGTGGGAAAATAATTAATGTCCTAAGGTGTGTGACTGGGTCTGAATGGGGTGCTGATAGTGAATCTATGATAATGATATACAGAGCAATGATAACATCAACAATTGATTATGGTTGTATGGTATCAGCATGGGTCAGCAGCCCCTTCGGTCATTAGTCAACTTGATATAGTCCACACAAAAGCTCTTAGAGTGTGTAGTGGGGGCATTTCGTACAACTCCAATAATAGAAACGGGAGAAGCCGTTAGGAAATAGGAAGACATAAACTTGGTTTGAAGTATTGAAATTAAAGGAGCAGAATGAAAAACTACCAACAAAGAGCCTGTGGAGTTAGCATTGGGAGTTTATGAGAACAGCAAGAAGTCAAAACAAACTTTACAGAAAAATTCCAATCTATGGCAGATGAAACTTGTGTTATGAATTTGAATGTGTGTCCGCCAGTATGTTGTTCAGATATACCTTCATGTTTGATCCCAGATCCCATTGTTGACTTATTTTTTTTGAAAACAAGAAACAGAAAGATGTCAGAGTCCTCCTGTGTCAAATATGGGGAAGCCACCTACAGATCTATACTGACGGGTCAAAGGATGCTGAGAGCGGTAAAGTGGCTTTTGGTATTAGCATACCATGAAATAGGTTATAGAAAAGGGTGTAGGATTCCAGATCACATGTCAGTATTCACAGCAGAGCTGGTGGATGGTGGAAGATAACAAACAGGAGCAGTCTAGGGCTGTACATAACTATTATATTTCAAGTCGATTAATCTAACTATTATTTTTTCGATTGGTCGATTAATCTAACAGCAAATTTTGTGTCCTCTAAAGAAAAAAACATTGCATATTACTCAATTAACATACCAGTTTATCCAAGATAAATATCAAAAACGGGTCTAATCAATAAATCAATATTTTATTCAATCATCCTGATGAAGCACATTAGAAAAATAATAGCAGCAAATCTCAAAATGAATCTAATTTCCACGTCACTGATGTGTTGTGATAATAAAAAATAACAACAGACATTAATTAGGCTACTTTACATAAAATGTTAAATGTTTCTGACATGAATTTATTTCAGTATTGAGTAAGACAGTATGATAATCTATGTCTGCTTCACTGTGGGGCAAAGAAAACGACTGAAACGATTCACAGATTGTCTGTAATGTTAGTTTCAGCTGTTTTCTCGCTCATACGTGGCCGTTAAATAAACAGAAAATATGAAACGGCCCGAACGTTAGTTGACACAGGGTGTAACTTTACATTACCATGACAGCAGCGGGGCAGAAATTACTTTTACCATGAAGGCGATGAAGAAACACTTAGAAAATACATTTTAACAGACTATGTGTCCTCGTGCTGATAATGCGCCGCGCTTGTGACAGAAAGTAAACAGGATTTGCGGTGCTGCCGTCAGTGCACCGGGATACTTTCGCTTCACGTGTTCAGGGAAACTATTTCCAATTCACAGAGAGCTCATGAAGCAGTGTCTGTCAGGCAAATTGGTGTGGCTGCCGTGACCCTGTTTAAAAGATGTTTATTTCTGGGACAGGTCGCCGTCGAACACCTGTTGGATTGTGTGTGTGCTTGTGGGTATTTAACTGTGTGTGTGTCTTAGCTGGCCTGTTTTCGGGGCATGGTGGCCGCTTTTCTTTCTTATTTAACATAATGTCTTGCCTCTCTGTCGAAGAGGAATGTGGTTGCTGTGATTTTTCATATTTATGCTGATGACACACAAATATACTTGCCCGTCAGATCCACAGACCCTGGAATGCTGAGTTCACTTAACAACTGCCTTTGTGAAGTTAAAAAATGGATGTCAAATAATTTCCTCCAGCTGAACTCAGACAAAACAGAAATCCTGGTCATCGGGTCCCAGCAGATGGCAAATCAAATACTGCCATCTGCTGGTTCCCTAGTAAATCACATTAAGCCTGTTGCAAAGAACCTTGGTGTTTGGTTTGATAGTAATTTAAATTTCGAGCAGCACACCACAAAGCTTGTTCAATCATGTTTTTATCAACTTAGAAATATAGCTAAAATTCGATCTATGTTAACTTTTAAGGACACCGAGACCATTTTACACGCCTTCATCTCATCACGCCTGGATTATTGCAACAGCCTTTTCACCTGTTTAACCCAAAAATCTACTGATCGACTCCAGACTGTCCAGAACTCAGCTGCCAGGCTTTTAACCAGAACAAAGAAATATGACCACATTACTCCTATTTTAGCTTCATTACACTGGCTCCCAGTATGTTTTAGAATTGACTTTAAAATTTTATTGATCACTTTTAAAGCTCTTCATGGCCTCTCACCTTGTTATATTTCTGACCTTTTAGTCCCATACGCACCAGCACGTACCTTGAGATCCTCGGGCAGAGGTCTGTTGTCTGTTCCAGAGTCTCGACTGAAAACTAAAGGGGACAGAGCGTTTGCTGTCAGGGCCCCGAGGCTCTGGAACAGCCTGCCCGAGGAAATCAGGTCGGCTGAGTCAGTGAACTCTTTTAAGTCCCTTCTTAAAACTTTTATAGGAGAGCCTTTCCCGATCTTATTTGACTTTATTTTAACCCTTTTATTTTATTGTATTTTACTAATTTTAGATTTATCTGTATTTTAGTCTTTTCAATGTTTTCATGCTTTTATCTTGTATTGTTTTTGTATTATTGTCTCTTGGGTATTATTGTCTTTACACTTGTTAAAGCACTTTGTAACTTGTTTTTGAAAAGTGCTCTACAAATAAAAATTATTATTATTATTATTATTATTATTATTATTATTATTATTATTATTATTATTATTATTATTCGGGAGGTTTTTGTACTGAAAATGCTCAAAAAAGTCTGCGTCATTTCAGCTCTGGCGACACCTCCTGCACTCAGCTGTTTGTAGTGACCTTTCAGGATTTTGACAATGGCAGCACTGGCCATGCGCCTTATAATTTTCTCTTTGACTTTTGTATTTTGCAAATACAATAGTCTAGGTGATACAGTCCGACTCTAAAATCCATCACATGATGGCACTTTAGACTGCTGCGTCCGAATTCTCATTGTCAGTTCATTCATTTAAACAGCATTTACCATCAGTTATCTCCTGACTGTGACACTCTGATAATGCTAGTTACTTTTGAAGTTTGCGCTCCAGCCACTACCAAAGAGGACTGAATTAAAAATGCCCCTTAGATGTGTCTTCTTTCTTTTTTTTTGTTTCAGACATGGTCATGGCTTTTGCCGTTTGGTTTGTTGGAGACATTTTACATGAGCAAGCCGTCATGTTTTCAAACCGTGATAAGGGGGATGGTGATGAAACTAGAAAGGAAAAATTTAAAAACTACTTGTGTTCCTGTCAAAAACCTCAAAGATTTACCACATGAGAGAAGAGAGAGACAAGGAGGGCTGGAAAAAAGAGCGGCCAGATGACTGAGCTTTTCTTTGTGTTTATGAGTGCACGCAAGTGTGTCTGCGGGGGGTTGGTAATGTGGGGGAACTAAATATTCTTGTGGTTATTCTCCTGTAGGGAAAAGGCAAGTCTATGAAGTGTATAAGCTGCTCAGTGTGTGTGTCAGCGTATGTGTGTGTGTGGGTGGTGGTTGTGATTGACAGGCCGTGACGAAGTGCCTCTCATTCCCATCTGCACGCTGAGCTTCCGATCCGACAGTGCTCCGGATCAATCAAAAACTTCCGGGATGGGAATGTTGAGGAAGCAGGAAAACACGACTCGCTCCCCTGGTTTTACACAAACCCAGACAGACAGATAGATCGATCTGTGGCCCCATATCAACTGCTGCTTTAAAAGGACAGCAGAGAACTGCTCAGTGCTGAATCTCAGTCTCCAAATGAACTGAGCTTCCTGTAGCTAGTTGCTGCATCAGCAGTAAACTAATAGTTTTAATATAACAGTTTTGAAACTACTCTTAGTACAGATATATCCAAGACTTAACATGAGGATTTAGTAATAGCTGTAATTGTTTTGTTTTTTTTACAAACAAATAATGAACATCCTATCTGGTATTTTCCATTGAAGCACACAAATGTGAGTAATGCAAGAGTGTTCTGGTTGGACACCAGACACCAGGATTTTTACCATAACAAAAAAGATGAGAGAAATTCAAACACAAATTATTTTCTCACATAATGATCATATGAAATAAATAAGTAAGTTACAGACTATATTAAAATAATCCAGTTTGATACATTCGTTTAGATTGAGTTATGGCCGTTAATGACATCTATAGATACAGACTTTATTATTCCCATCATGAAGGGCAATTTTCTGAGAAGTAAATAGTGAACTGCATCATGTATGCAGACATGCACGTGCAAATCACCAGAAGTAAATATTGTGGTAGTATTAATATTGAACTATAAGAAGCCAGACACTTGCAAGCCTTTAATTAAAGTTATGTAAAGCTTTTGATGGGACAGTTAAGTCCTAGAGAAGTGGTGACAACAGCTGCGCAGAGGGGGTCCAATTTGAGTTTTTTGTCATAGGGCCCAAAATTCCTGGCGGCCCCCCAGCACTTAGGTGGCAATAAATACATGCTCTATATCAGTATGTAGAAAAAAACAATCTGACTGGATTTTCCAATGTACCTAAGAAGGCTGGGCAGCACTGGTTTGACCACTTCGAGAGAAGACATCCTTAATAAAACATGAAAAAAGGAGACTACATGCCTTTGCTTGTAATTTTTAAAGCCAAGCGCACCACCAGACACTCTTGTAAAGGTTTTAGGGTGGATAAACAGCGAACTGATCCAAGATTATGTAGCTGCAGTACCGGAGGCTGCAGTTTCAGGACCCCAGCAATCTTGGGACCGTAGTTCTTTTGCAACAGTGCCATCTAGTGGAGTGGTGGTGGTAATGCACAGCAACACGAAGGAGGTTAACCCTGTCTGCTAGCTGTAGGGTTAACCGGTCGACATGCATATAATCAATAACCACACTCGGTGATGGTTGTGGTAAGGGTAATTGGCTTCGGGGGGCTGTCCAGAGTACATAGCTAGCTACCTAGCTAGCTAGCCAGCCAGCTAGCTGGCAGAATCAAAGTAAACAAGGGTCCTTGAAATGCAGCCTGGATGGGGCGGGACATTTAAAAGTGTTGACAGATTGGTGTCATTTACGCTGGGGACAGGTCAGGATCTGAATGTCTCCATCACTTTTTGAACGCTTTTGTTAAACATATTCTGAAAAACAGCAACTAGAAATTTTAAATAACAAATGAAACAATGCACAAAAGGAAAACATGCAATGCAATTGAAATATAGAAGAAACTAATTTGCATTGTCAAAAAGCTGATTACAGAATTATCTGAATTTTATTCCATTATATTTTAAATTGTCACCTGTCACCTTAATTTAGTTTCCCTTCATATAAATAAAGACATTTCCTCCATAATGTGTTCAGAATGCAGGAAATTAAGTGGTTTATGCGCAAAGATGTTAATGTTTTAATACGTACTAGTTTCTTCTTGTGATTAAGGATAGTGCGCAGGAAGGGGGGTTACTGGCACCTATTTTTTCCCACTTCAAGCACTGTCTGGATGGACACAGTACCGATGTCTACAACATCGACTTTCTAAATTTAATGAAAGAGAACAAAGTGCATGTTGTGTGTTACCCAGAACACACAACACACCATCTACAGCCTGCAGACAAGTCCCTCTTTAAAGCAGCTAAAACAGCTGGAATGAAGAGGGAAGGAGATTGAAAGATGAGAAAGTCAGATTTAATCACCCTGTTTCCCAAAGCATAGAAAAAAGCTGCTACTATAGAAATTGCCCAAAAAGGGTTTAGAGGAACTGGTTAATAAACACGCTATAAATCCTGAGCTTTATGAACAAAATTAAACCACTGAAAGAGCTCAGCTGCCAACAAATCAAGAGCCATGAGCACTACCACAGCCAGCATACCTTGCACCAGTACAGTGACCTCCAGCACAGTGGGTGAAGACACCGTTCCTCAAACCAGAGAACTGGGCACTGAGAATGACATTAAAGAGGAAGTACCCTTTTCGTCTCTAAGGCCATACCAACATGAGAGACAGGGGAAATGACAGCGTTCCACAGCCCCAACATACCATCTGACGGGTGAGGTTTTTATTAATATATAGGCTCAAAGACGTCGGCAAGAAAGGAAAGCTGTTGGAAGCAAAACTCAAAGAAAAACAACAATGTGAAAGACAGTGTGAGCCTATAAATATATTAATATTATGCTAACATATTATAATATTTACTAATACACTAATTTATTCCAGTTACTCCTCAGGTGAGTCCTGAACCATCCCTTAGTTATGCTGCTGTAAGCCTAGATTGCCGGGAGACTTCCTATGATGCACTGAATTCTTCTCCTCTCGCTCTCCATCTTTATGAATTCTTATCCAATTAAGGCATGTTACTCAATCGACTTCCCTCTTCCCTGTAGTTTTATGCTTCTCGTCCCTCTCCTCTCTCCTTCTGTCACTTTCTGCAGGTGTTTCTGGCTCTGGAGCTGTGGAATCTGAAACTGCCCCCCTGCCCCCCCCCTTATTACCTAGCTAGCCACTACTCCGTTGAAGGTAATTTCCACTCTAACAACACAACATAATCTGATTTATAATCGTGTTGATGTTTCTTGATTCGGACATCTCTTCACGTTTCAGGTGGCTAAAGGCTCGTGCAGACTACACAACTTTCAGCGTCGGCCGATGGCCGTGCCGTCCACACTACATAACTTGCCGTCATGTGACGGGAGTCTTGAAGTTGTTGTGGCGTTCACACTACGTGACTGATCAGTAACGGGGGTCACACACTATGCAAGCTGACCGGCAAATCTGGCTTAGAATTGTGTATTGTGAACTAGGCTTAATCCAACTGTAGTGACAGAAGTTACTCCTTCAAATGTTAGCTGACTTCTGTAAAATTACAACGTTAGGCAAGTTAAAATTAGCTGCGCCTCGTCAGGATAGTGGACGAGCAGACCCTGCAGCAACAGAAGCAGTTTTGAAATAGCTGTCAAATTTGCCTGTGTTTACTGTCCTCACATGATTAAAAATATCATTAGCTTCACTGAGCGCCAATCAAATTCAAGGGTGGCCAACCACAGACATAACTCTCATCATGTATCCATGAATCGCATGCATTTGATGTAAATCAAACAGGAGCTCAATGGCTCTGTCTGGTCTTAGCATCAAAAACAAACAAAACATTGACTTGTTTTGAAGTTTTTTTGAAGCTACACATAGCTAAGAATACTCTAGAATAAACAGAAAATTTTACAAGTTTGAGAATAGCCTAGATGTTTATACAGGCCACAAAGACAAGGACATACATACCTTAAGATCTCTTTGATCTCATCTCTTTTAAATTATTTATGGTCATATTCAAATTATTTATGGTCATATTCAATATTCAAAAATGAAATAGGCTACTAATTAGAATAATACCCCATTCATCTTTCATGATTTATTGCAGGACATTTTGAGGAAACTACTTCAGAAATCCCCAAAGCAGAAGCAGATAGTGAAGAGGAGAGGATGAGAAAACTATATCTGGAGGAGCTGTTTGCCTCACTGGATGCAGAGTTTCAGGCAGGCAGTTTCACTGAGGAGTGGGCAGATAATAGCTTCTGTCTTCAAGAATCTGTAGCTCAAAGGAACAAACAGGATGAGGGCAGGGTGATGAGGGGTGATGACAGTGAGGAGGATGATGATGAGAGGGATGCTACCTATGTACCAGAGGATGGGGGTGACAATGGTGAAGATGGTGATTCCAGGGATGGGGAAGCGTTGTGGACCAATGCGTAGGAAGAATTGCATTAAAAATTCACAGAGGATCAAAGGAGACAGACATTGACAGCATATCGGAACATGTCCTATAGTGTGAAAAAAGAGCTGTATAAAAATGAAGTCTGTAAAACAACATAGACTTAGACTGATCATCACTGTCACTGGAAATACAATCTCCTCAAGTCTAACGCCCCACAAGAACGCAGAGGAAGGCATACTTCCATCAATAAAATGGGTCCAATATTTGAACTCACTCAATCATTTAATCCCACTTCCCACCATTACAGACTGAGCATGCACTGCGACGTCAGCTTTCAGTTGATGTTCAAAGATTACAAGGGAAAAAAGTCACTCAAATGTTCCTATGAAACATATAGTAAGGCTGTGAAGGAGAGGAACGTTAGCTTCACTAAGCTGGGTCCACGTCAGAGCAGAGCACCAGGCTGAAACCAGCGTTCACGAATGTCACCCCTGTCAAAAGCTTGAGGATTTTCAGAATGTCATCGCCTGCTCCGACTCTGGGAAAGTCAATGTGGTGGTCACTCACTGGCTAAACTAAAAAAGGACCCAAATCTGTCTGTCGTGGCTGTTATTCAGCTGAGATGGGGATCAGGAGACATGTTCTTCAAACTCTTGCATGATGAAGAGGAGTTCACACAACTGGACTTCCTCATGAAGAAGGTAAGAGAGAGCAAGAGTAAGAGTAAAATGTATTTGTCACATACAGAGTTATAAACACTGTACACCTTGCAGTGAAATGTAAATTCTGGTTGACTTTAGGAGACTCTGGAGGATCCGAAACAGCTGCGACCTGGAGACAAGTGGATAGAGAAGGAGAAGAAGTCAGTTTTGGGATAACCTGGCTGAGGAGGAGTGAATATTTGAGCACACACTAATGTATACCTAGATTACCTACTTGGTTGTTGTTCTTCTATTGTTTAAATTGTGTTTAACTAGTATATTTAAAGCAACCTTGGTCTGTAATGGATTACTTTTTGATTAAAATGCTTGTGGAAATAAAAATTACATTTTCTTCTAAGTCAACTTCTTAATGAACAAAATGCTCGTGTTGAAAGAGGCAAAAGATGACTCTTAATCTTGCGTCTTACTACTGTGCAATTTTAACATTCTCAACTTGCAAACATTAATGAAACTATTATAATTATAAATGTCTTCCTAAGAAGGCATTACATGAATGCATTACCACTAATCTACCCACAACATGTTTGACTGACTTACCAAAGGCATTTGAAGGCTGCCCATGGTAATCTGGACACCACTCACGTTCACGTTGGCCAGAGTGCTTCTGTAAAGGTGTATTTCCCTTCAAAAAGTCTAAATATGCTAAAAGTTACCCCTAAATATTCTATGAAACCTTAAGAATGTTTCTGTCAGAGGAGAGGCATCAGGCGGACGTCTTGTCACTGTGTGCTGCAGCTCAGTGTGTTTGTCCACCGGTGTTTTTGGGGGTGTGTCTGACTAGCTGCTAGGCGAGCAATATGACGCGTGTTTTCTTGTGACATCACAAGAAAGTGGAAGAAAAGACTGGACTACAAACGAGCTGTTTTCAGGCAGTTCAGAGCAGAGTTTTCTGTGGGAGATGGGAACTGCTTGTGGTGTGGATTCTGGTTATTTCACTTTCCAAACCTGTTACATGCACAAAAAAGGTTTATAACTCAATAAAGGAGAGGGGGAAAAGCCAAAAAGCGTAATATGGCCTCTTTAAATACAAATATGGCAGTAGCCTACTGTCTACTGTTATCTGAATAAATTACAGTCCCAGTGATTTCAAAGTATCCAAGAGCCACTGCTCATAATTTCTAGCAATAATTTCTTCTGTGTGCACTGTAAGAAAGCAGGAAGCATTTAGCCAGACAGCTGCAGAAGGAGGGCCATTAACAAAACAAAAGATGTGGCCTGGCGCATGGCCACACATGGAGGAGTACAACATTTTCATTCAACTATTTGACCAAACCCCTAATCCACTGATGGCAACAGGTAAATAAAATGCAGGGTCTCCATTTTAATTCAGTGCAAGTAGAGATATTAATGCATACACTGTATCTTTTAAAAAAAGAACCAGAGCGGGGGAAAGTGTGAACACAAGCAACACAATGAAGTTGTTCATTAATTAATCGATTACCAAACTAACATTTTCTTAATGGATGATAAAATGGTGGAATCTGACTGTGTCTGAGGCTGTAGCCTACATTACATTGTAAATATATTTGTTCAGGACAAAACACAGGCTACTGAAGATGGAAAATATAGTTGAAGATTTAGAAAACATATAGATCAAAGATGTAGAGACATGATTGTAAGCTCACAATCTGGTTCCGTAATGTGTTTGGTGATGTGCGCTTGAAAAGGTAGAGCTTTATTTGTTCCCCGGAGAGATGGTGCAACTGTAAAAACAGTAATAACACAGTATCACACAATATCAAAAACACACACTCAGCTTGAAGATATCGACTCTGTCCAAAATAAATACAATAGCATAATGCACATTTTGTTTTGGGTTGGATTTTTATCCTGCAATGCCATTCCCTTGTGAGTGGGAAGTACAAAATAAGATTTCTCGGTTGCACAAGTTAAAGTAAATGCAGTTTAATCTGAGGGCTTCTGTGATTTTGAGAGAATGTACTCTAACTTGATCATCCATTTTTGGTGATGCCTCCCATCACCGTCCCACAGCAAAACACTCTGCAACCTCTTCCGGAGTAAAGCATTTATTTGGGTGACACTGTTGACTGGGCTCTGGGCTCGATGTGATATAGAGGAAATGCTGTTGAGACCTTTGTAGGAAAGTATTTACCAGTTATACTTCAGTGCATGTGTGTGTCTCCCAATGCAACCAAAATTATATGAATTTAGCTGCATCAGTAAACCCCTCTCCTGTGGCACTTAGTCCCTGTAGCCTCAAACAAACACCAAAAAATGATTTGCAGCTGCTAATAAACCCAGCAGGTCAGATGAAAAAGAAGTGAACGCTGGGATACCACATGCAGCTTAAAAGCAAATACAGTCTCAGAAGGCTGGGCCCTCCCACAGCGTATAACTTTCATCAATCTACCGTAGAAGAGGTTAATGATGAGGGTTAGACGTACCACCCCTTGGCCTTAATCTTCAAGCTGTTAGTCAGATCAGTCAGCCTTAGCAGGCTGATGTGGGTGGAAAGTTCTTTGTGTCAGGGACAGCACAACATAACAATTTTACAGGAACTGGTATTTGGAACAATGTGATTTTATGGACAAATGGCAATTACTTTGTGGGAATTTGATTAATTTCACATTTGTTTGTTTATATGCAACGTCAGCAAAAACTGAAATGATAGCTACACTGAGGTGTCTCCTGCATTTTTACCCAATCTTGAATGCCTGTCTTATAGAGGTATTCAGTACAGGTTGGTTGCTGGGAATGTGTGAAAACATTATTTGGGGAACAGTGTTGGGGGGGGGTTCAAAAAGGACCCACAGCCACTAGCAAAGACTTTACTCTCAGCTATGTGAATATTCAATTGTGATTGAAAACAGTCAATAGTTGACCTCATGTAACACTCGTGAATGGAAATGCCCCAATCACATCACCAGATGGCAGCATTTAGCTGTTTTTAACAGAAGGACGTTCTATTTGCTGGCTGCTGAGATACTGAAGGCCACTGGTGTTCTGTGAAGGTTTTCACTTTTTTTCAACATAATTGTTTTTGGGGGAGAGAACATCTCGATATGGACCTTTCCGACCTAGTGTAGATGTTAAACAACTGAGAATATTTGTTCAGACCAACAGGTGGCAGTATTTAGCCAAGGCACCCAAATAAAATGACAGTTGAACTGTTACGAAAAAAAAATGTTAGTTATGTCACAACATGAGTCTTAGCAGAAAGGTTTTCTTTTGACTTTTGATCATTATTCAGGGACGGCTTACATTCTTTGGGAGGACCAGTCAAACTGTGTTGGCCACAGTTTTGTACGAGTAACAGTTGTGACAGTGATGTGTCTGGAAGCACTTTAGGCTTCAAGCGGTTCAGTCTTCGTCTCCTGGAGCTTAAGTCTTGTTGCTAAGCATTGTAAGCCACAATACAGCTCTCTGGCTGGTACATTATGTGTGATCTGGAACAACTGAGTGATCGACCATCCCCTCAGGAAATATGAGGGTCATGGAGCTATTTAGAGGACACAGTCAAGTTATAACATAGTGGTCAGTGATAACATAGTGCAGTATTTTTTCATTATATCAGTTTCTTTTCTTGACGGAAACAATAAAAACTGAGGAATCAACTTGACCTGAACCAGGTCACAGTTAAAGATTTTCTAGAGTCTACTGGTTCAAGTTAGAGTCTAACAATACTTCTGACATCTCTATCAATGCCCAACAACCTGAGAACAAAGGATACTTTATATTTATATTCCATATTATTAAAACTTGAGTCTTCCCTTCATGGTTTTGACTATTTGACTATAAGAATTATTAGACACTATGACCCTTTTCAAAAAACAATGCCAGGGAGTGACCAGCAAAAAAAAAAAAGAGTATTGAGTTTGTGGAGTATTGTGATTATTTTATTATGATTATTGTTATAAAGTATTGTGAATAGCATTCTGCTTATAACTATAATTAAACATTGTTATAAGCACAGTATTATGCATTATAATTATATTTATAATGCATTATAGCCATGGGTGCCATAAATAGCTATTACAGCTTGATGCAGGCTGGATCTCTCTGGCATTTCATCTCAGTCTATAGTGAAAACGATGGCATGGCACTGGAGTTAACCTTTTGTGTGAAGAAGGACGTGTTGGGCTGCAAATTGCACCATGTGCAAAGATTTAGGAGTTGGGTCTAATTTCCTACTCTGGGTGTTTTCAGGTCAGGTACATGTTTTTGGTCCTGTAATTCAGCCATTCACAATGCATAAATAATCACTACATGACTTAGTGTATCATTATATTTTTATTGTCTTGTTCTGCATGTGTGCTAATGCATATTTTCCTTACTTTGCTGAAAGCTATAATGCTCCACTAAGTACACAGCACTTTAATAAAGTGAATCAAGATGTCAAATAGTTGATACGACAACCTCCCTGAACCTGGACTCCAGCAGATCTCACTGAAAACATTCCCCCAATGATGTGAGAGGTGATCTACCATAAATAAAGGTTCATGTTCATTAAATATTTTATGTCCCATGCGAGTGACTGTTTCATTCCCATGTTTAGAAGTCAGAATGAACGGCCTTATATAGAATAATGTGTGTTTTTCAGGGATTTAATATTAGCTAGACCAAGTGTCTGCCAGTGCTGGCGGTCGCTGTGTTTTCATAACCAGAGGAGAGCAGTAGTAACTCTGCCTCTCTGTGTCTGTCTCCGTCTAACACGCACACACTGCATTACTGCAGCCAGAGAGTGTTCAAAGATGTTACATAAAAAGCCTATTTTGGCTGATAGGCATCCCATCTGACAGGCATATTAAGGGTTAGTAAGAGGTCAGATGGTGGAGAGGTTTCAGAAGTACATACTGTAATGGGATTAGATACATCACATGCTGACTTTTAATTCAAACTCATATTGACCAAACACACTTTTTCAACCCTCTTTAACTTTGTCCCCAATATATGTTGTTGCAGCTGGAATATTAAATGGTTTGCTCCGAGATTTTGTGTCCACAATCTGCACAAAAGACCTTTTAAATCTTTTTTTATTTTAGGCTTTTATTGCAGGCTGTAGCATCACAAATGCTAACACAGTCTCTGGATGATGATGATGGAGTTAACTGGGTTACATACATACCCAATTGTACAATACTGTTCTGTATGAACAGATTAAAGTGTTCCTAATTAAGAATGCTACAATCAAGTCAAAGTCACCACTTTGCTTCATCTCTAACATGTTTCAGCCAGTAGTCTCACACGTGTCAGCTTCACTCTACCTGTGTTCCTGCAACCCACAGGGTAAATATACATTCCCACTGCTTGATCGCCCCAGAAATCACATTCTATGTATTAGGGGTAATCAATTTCTGTATTACATAAAATATACCACTGAATGTAAGAAAACTACTACTGGCACATGTTCTGCTGCAACAACACAGTCTGTACACTCCACGTCGAGTCACCGGTGCGCGTCTGTCAAGTCTTTGTTTGTCCTCTCGTCTACATTTCTAGTGTCTATTCACCATCATGGCTAACATGAACTACTTTCGAAAAGTGCTGTGGATTATGGTGATCCTTCTACTGATCACCCGCGATCTGAGAAGTGCAGCGTTACACCCGGATTGGTTTAGCGCCAACAAACTCACCTACTCCCGCCAAGATCTTCTCGCTCTCCGGGGCTCCATCGCTCTCGGCCTAAAGCCATCGGATGTAATCCCAGCTGACATCCTACACAAGCCGAGGAAACGAGGAAGGCGAGGAGGGGTACGCACCAGGTTACGGAGGCGCCCTTTCAATCCCCCCCTTCCCTCAGTTGTGATGGCAAATGTGCAGTCTCTCCGGAATAAAATGGACATCCTACATGCCAGATGCTGTTTGACACGTGGCTGAACGACTCCGTTCCAGATGAAGAGGTTAGCCTGGACAATTTCACCATCATCAGAGCGGATCGGACAAGTGATTCCGGTAAGGAGAGGGGCGGAGGGGTCTGTGTTTACATTAACAACCTCAACATCAAGATCCACAATAGGGTCTGCACACCTGACAAAAAACTCTTCGCCCGTACTACCTACCTCGGGAAATTCCCACGGTGGTCTAGCGGGCCAGAATGTCATGCTAGGCTGAGCAAATACCCCGAAGCTCTGGTGCTTATTATGGGGGGTTTTAATAGCTGCAGTCTGGACTGTGTCCTCCCATCCTTTGAACAATATGTGGATATCCCCACAAGGAGGGAAAAGATGCTGGACTTGTGTTGTGGGAACATAAACAACGTTTATACTGCTCGTGTGCAGACCCCAATAGGCGCCGCGGATCACAACATTTCTCATTTCCCAAATTTCCACCTCCTCCACTCCTCGACGACCATTTTAGTGCCTCCCACCCGAGATGCGAGCTCGAGGAATCGAGGAGGAGACACGAGGAGAGAGGAGTTGAGGAATCACGCATTTAAAGAAATGAGATGTCCTTTCCTCGCAGCCGTCATTTTAAAGCGGCGTCCATTAAATCTGACCTTTTGCACAGCTGCATCATCTGCCCACTGTTACAGCTGTGAGGCTACAGATCATTTCTTCACAATCCAGAAACATGTCTGTTAACATAATAACACATAGAAACATCTGGAGGTTCTAATAAACATTATAGCATCTGTTGAAAACAGTCAGATTACAGCAGCCTGATCATTCACCAGGCCACACAGCAGACTAGGCCAACCACTTTTTTTTGCGGTGCGCCTTTTGTCTTGGTGTGATGTGCGGATCGGCTCGGACATTAACGGAACTTATATATACGCCTATATGCATAAATCATGCACCTGCCCCCCCACCAGCTAATTACTTTATCAGATTTAGAGACTAGCATCTGCATGGATGTTTTACCCCACCTCCACCGGTCCCTGTAGCTTTCCAGGTGATTTCTTTCTTGTGTGTTACATTGATGAGTGTTTTCTTTAACGATTTCCTTTGCTGATTAGAGAGGCTGCTGTCAGTCATTTAAACGTTTCCTTCCGTGCAGTAAGGTCACAGCAAATATCCTGGGACAAAACAGAAAAACCCTGCAGTAATAAACTTAACAGGACAGAGAGAGGAAACAGAATTAAACTTTCAGCTTCTATAATCCACGTTTAGACTCTGATGGAGCTCAGGGTTGATATCAGGAGGACTGCTGCTTTACTCCAAACAGTTTCACTGTATGAACCTGGACTGGGCGTTAGACCTTTTGAATGTGAAGAAGAACACAGAACATGAATCAACACCAGATCCTGACCGATCCTGTCGGCGTGTCGGGAGATTTATTGTTATTAATTTATGTTGCTGTGGCTCGTGCGTAAATGCGCACAGTGTCACTGGGGAGGCGCTTCATCCAGCCGCTATGTAATGTTAATTTATACAATCCTGCATCACATTCAACAGTGACAACATCAGTGATATCAAAGTGAAATGAGGAATGCGGTTAGAACAGCGCTTAATGAGGCGCTACACAAACGGTGAAGGGCAGAAAGTTCGATCACGCATTCGATTCTTTTTAATAGCCTTAACTAATCCACGTATAAAGAGCTGTATATCTCTTGTAAACACAGCTTCTGAAAAGATTACCGATGTATCCTCGCTTATAGCTCCCCCAGCAAGCCTCCTTGATCCTCGCTCCTCGATGTGCATTTTAAGAATTGAGATGTCCTTCAAGATGGCGTGCTGAGATCGATTTCCGGGTCACATGCTCGAGGATCGAGAAGTCGAGGAGACAGAAAATTGGGAAATGAGAAAGGCCCACCGTCTTCCTGCTTCCGCAATAAAAACAAATGCTGAAGAGGGAAAAACCAGCCACATACAGCATCACACAGTGGTCGGAGGAAGCAACTGCACAACTACAGGGGTCCCTTGCATGCACTGACTGAAGTATTTTTGATGGTGACCTGCCCATAACTGCCCACATCAAGTTCTGCATGGCAACCACCATCCCAGTGCCCTGTAACTCTCTCCTGTTCTGCACTCACTTTTCAAGGAATCACTACTAACTGCAACTGTCCCCACTCTCTGGAAAACAGCCACCATCATCCCTGTCCCCAATAAAAACCCCACCCCTCTGAACTGAGACCAGTAGCACTCACCTCAGTAATCGCCAAATGTCTTGAACACCATCCTCCCGGCTGTCTGCCCACAGTTGGACCCCTACCAGTTTGCCTACAAGGCCAAAAGAGGAACAGAGGACGCTGTAGCATCCCCTCTTCACACTCTACAACAACATCTGGACTCCCCTGGCCATTATGCCAGGATTCTCTTTGTAGACTTTAGCTCTGCCACCTCTCCTCATTCGCTGAATCCATAATTTCCTCAGTGACAGACCACATCCACCACCATTACTGTCAACACCGGAGCCCCCCAAGGCTGCGTCTTCAGCCCCCTTTTCTACACTCTATACACCAAGGACTGCCTTAGCCCTTCTCCCATTACAAAATACTTCAAATACTCTGATGACACAGCCGTACTCGCCCTCCTCTCTGACACAGAATCAGTTACAGCATGTCACCAATCCATTGCACACTTCACACAATGGTGTAAGGACAGACACATCCTCCTCAACGTCACCAAGGATCAAGGACCAAGGATCATCCTGGACACACGTCGTAAACTCTCCACCCCTCACTGCCCCGTCTCCATAAACAGCCGGAAATTGTTCACAGCTTCAAATACCTCGGCGTCGCTATGGACAATAAACTGAGTTTTGATCACCTCATCGCAAACATCCACAAACTATGTCAACGAAGACTTTTTGTCATTTGTAAACTCAGGACTCTCAGTCAAACCACACCTACTGCTTCTCCTGTACCGTACTATCATTGAACCCATACTCCTGTACTGTGCTACCTGCTACTTCACCACGCTCTCTCTCACCAATAACAATAAGCTTCTTAAATATGTACCATATTAACTATGTACCATAGTACAAAAGCCCAGCCACCCTCTCAACTCAGGCTTCACGCTTCTCCCATCTGGCCGTAGATACAGACAGCTGCTCTACAAAAACGCACGCTTCGGAAAAAGTTTTGTATGTGTAGATATGTGTTTATTGTCCATATATGTGTGCACAATGCGTAGTTTGTGTGTAGAATTCATATTGAAGGTGCTCTTTGTACAGAATGAAAACAAATAACTTATATAAGAAAATTAAATACAGCTGTGCTGTGCTCTGCCGCAGTAGGAGAAAAGGATGCAAGGTAAAACTGCAGGTTTACTTGTTTTGTGCAAGCATGGTCAATAATTGTTGTATTAGGAGGTACTGTCAACCGTGCCCATTTATAAGTAGTAACAGTTATCCAGAGATAAATCAGTTAACGTAATGTAAGCAGCCTTTGCTCTACAAGACAGACCATAGAGTATCCAATGTCATAACTCCAAATCCTTTACCTTTAAAGATCAGGAAACAGCACCCACACAGGAGGATAACATTCAAGACCTGTCTGAAATTTCATCATCATGGGCCAGTTGTGGTCTCTAAAATACGATGATGGTATTTATCGTGGAATTATTTAAGAGGTGACTGAAACTCTTGTCTAAGTAAAATGTATGCACCGGGTTGACGTCAACAGCTTCTCATTGATGCTGACTAAATAACTGAATGATAGAGGTAAACTCAAGACAGACAACAAGACAGAACAGACAGGACCAGACCAAAAATGCAAACACAACTGAATGACAACCCAAGGTTCATAACCAGCACAGACAGACAGACAAAGACAAGCACGCAGATACAGGAACCACAGACAGAGCAGACGAGGATAAAACAGAACAGACCAAAAAAGGACGACCATAATATAGCAAAATGACCGCAGGTTAAAGTGACCAAATCCGGTTTTTGCCCATATGTGACTCCAATCTGATCTTTTTATGACAGTGTGAACAGGCCAAGTCACATGGAATCTGAACTTTTCCGGAATTTGGCTGCTTCCATATGTGGTCCAAATCCGATACAGATGGGATCTTTTTAAATGCGACCTGAGTCTGGACACTCAGGTCGGAATTGATTTGACTTTGACGTCACTGTAGAGCGGCTGTTGTCACAGTTCTGCTGTAGACGTAGTATTATACGTCTGGCTCTCTTCCTCCTCTGCCTCACTATCATCTGCCCACAAAATCCCTTTCTTACACCTGAAATCCACCGGACCGCAAACTCTCTTCTGAGCTATGTGCATGTGGACACAGTGGGGAGAGAGAGAGAGATAGGGAAGGAGTGAGCTGTGAACGTAGCCTTAGTCTCCTAATGCGTCCTGTCAATTGTGTTACTTCTGTCAACTGTGTTTTTGTGTCACAAATCTTTTAAATGTTGAATAAAAAGTCCAAAATGATGGAGGACATTTCTAGAGAGGGAAATCTTATATAAGGACACTGAAACACTCAAAATTAGGTGTAATGGGGATTGATGTTGTTGATAAAAAATGTTTTATCAAATGTGTAGTACTTCATTTATGTCTTCTATGACTTTTATCTGTAACACAGTTGAACTAAACGTTTTCATTTAAATACTTAAATACTAATTTGCGCTTAAGCAAAGTCCTTACAGGGAATTCCTAGGCAGCCATCTTGGTAAACTGCATTTTCACTTATCACTGGAACATAAAAGCTGCATTAATAGAATCACCAGTAAAATCTGATAGAATTTGCTGAAAAAGTTTGTAATAATTTTGCCCCAAAAAAATAAGCATTTCCCTCCACAGGTTATACTTCTACTACGCATGCGCAATGTTTCACGACACCGACTTCATTTACATCTCTTTACCCAATACCGGTCACATCCTACAGTTTATGGTCACATCTAGGGCTACTTTTTAGGCACCGACCGCATTGCCTCAATATCGATTGCCTCTCTCTCTCTCTCTCTCTCTCTCTCTCTCTCTCTCTCTCTCTCCCCTTCACCCCCAACCGGTCGAGGCAGATGGAAGTTTTTCCTTGCCTCTGTCGCCTAGTGCTGCTCTTGGTGGGAACTGTTGGGCTTCTGTAAATAACATCACAGAGTACGGTCTAGACCTGCTCTTTTATGAAAAGCGCTGTGAGATAACTGTTGCTGTGATTTGCCGCTATATAAATAAAATTGAATTGAATTGAATTGTTCATGAAGTGGTGTCATTGCAAGACACAGTGTCAAGTGGTTGTGGCAGAGATGCTTGCAGAGAAAGACAAGGTCAAATGACATTAGTGATAGCTGCATATCCAACATGATGCTTTACTTATAGAAACTGTATCATATTAACATCCTATAATACATTTCCAGAGAATCAAGGAACTTAAAAGCCTCCTGCAGAGAGAGAGGGCCAAAATGCAGCAGCTCAAGTTCCGTATAAACTCCAAAAACAGTACGTAAGCACTTTAATAGCACAAGTCGCAATAATAAAATGTAACTTATATTACTGTAAATATTCCAGTCGTTTTACTTGCAGACTGCAATATTAGCAAAGAACAGATGAGATTCTAATCAGCCACTGACTGCCTTCCAAAGGCAACCAAAGACTTTTTCTGACATGCAAATTGCCATGGTCAGGGTGAACAAACATGGCCAGAGATACAAGACCAGACAGAAAGATTTGGCAGTTCAACTGTACCACCACAGCCCAGTGTGCTACTCTGAACTCCAGAGAGCATTTAAATGACCAAGTAAGACCACTCTAAAGGCTCGAATATTCAGATTTACTCTGTTTTAGAAACATCTGATGATCTTGCCGTTATTCCCCTCCCTCCGTTACCTACTATAACCTGCCTACGGAACACGTAGCATCTGCTGCGCGCACGCGGCCACACGTGAGAGAGGACAACAAACATCAGCAGCTGCTGAGCCATTCGTCTTAAACTTTGGCTTTAAAAGTAACCTGAGGTGAGTAACCTGTTTAGCTCAGCATTGGTCATCTACCGTTAGCTTGCATCTTGCTTTAGCTACGACCTACGGAGGCCTGGGGCCTGGGGGGTTGGGCTGTTCTCTGTCCTTTTCTTTTCAGGTCCGTCTTCCTGTTTGGTTGGACACACCCACCTCGTTGGCGATTGCAGCCACCTGTTTAAGTCCTTAAAAAGCTGTGGTGAACCAGGATGGCTCTCTTCCTCGCGACCTCTCTCCTGGAAGGCGGGTGCCTTTCTGGAGCGCCTTTTCTTTTGGTTGTTTGCTTTGAGTATGATGAGTTAATTATAAGTTAAGGTAACTTTAATAAAACCTTATGATTCATTTAAACTGTTTTCTGCGTGGACCGTCCCTCTTTGTTATGTTCTTCCACGAGCTGGGCATAACAAGTGGGGGGGCTCGTCCGGGATCCCAATTTCTGGGACCAGTTTTTTGCTTAAGAGAATGTAAAAGGTCAAGTGAGTTGACAAAGGTAAAAGTGGAGGGAGGTCCGCAGTTAGCAGTTTTAGTTTGAGCGAAGCGAAGGATAGGTTTTTTCCATGTTAAGCTACAGATAAATTGTGCATCCAGGAAAAACGGTGAGTGGGGTTTATCCAGTATGACTGTGGGGATGATTGTAGCTGGGTAGCTGCTGTTTGTGCTGTCTGGCTGGAGCAGGCTTTGTGTCCCCCAGATAGGCTGTAGCAGCAGGCATCTCACAAAGAGAGTTTTGCTGGTTTGTTGTTTTGAAAGCCTTTTGTTATTTTTTTTGTCTTGTCCGTGCGGTTAGTAGCTTTGGCTCGGGAGCAATTTTGTCTTCCCCAGTACAGACGGTTTATAGGTGCATAAATACCCACGCACACATGAAGACTAGGGTGCAGTTAGTTAGTTTGGGTTAGGCAGTTAGGAGGGGGTGCTCCATAGTAATTCAATCTCCCTGTGGTTGTATATTGTTTGACCCACACCGCCTTATTTTTCTTCTATGGGATGTGTTAAATACTGCTTTTCACTCTGTATAGCTAATGTCTAAGATAAAAATGGATACGGAGCATAGTAATACGCTGGTCTCAGAGTTTCTGAAAGGCCATCTCGTAGTACGTTATCTCAGTTTGCAAAAGCAGATTTAGTGGATTTGGCAACACATTTGGGCTGGTCAAAAACTGAAAATGTGCCAAAAAAGGCTGAACTTAGGGACATTGTAGACAGGCTAGCTGTGTCAGCCAGGCTGCTGGAGTTAGTTAAGGTTTCAGAAGCTCGAGTAGTTCCTGAACTTGGAGATTTAACTTTGTCCTTTGAACAGTATTTAGAGCTTGAAAGGGAAAGAGCAAAGATAGAGAAGGAGAGATTGCATTTTGAGTTGGAGCATGAGAAGTTAAAAGTTGAGGTAGCGGTGGAAAGGGAGAGAGTAAAAGTAGAGCAGTTGAAGCTGGAGCTGATAGAGGGAAAAGCAAATGAATCGTTGATAACCAGTGGTAGAAGAGGGTCTACAGGTTGGGATGTTGCTGAAAGTTTGCGGCTTTTGCCTAAATTTGATGAAAGGGATCCAGACACCTTTTCACATTGTTTGAGCGTGTGGCAGAGGTAAGGGGATGGCCTGATAGTCACAGTGTGTTTTCACAAGCAAAGCTCAGAGGGTTTTTTTCTGCCCTTGGGTCAGTTGAAAGTGGTGATTATGCTAAGGTTAAAGGTGCAGTTCTAAACGCATATGAGCTTGTTCCTGAAGCATACAGACAGAAATTTAGGAGCTGGAAAAAATGGGAGAGACAAACCCATGTTGAGTTCGCACAGGATATTTTGGCACAGTTCATTCGCTGGTCTTCTGCACCGCATTTGGCTGACTTAATTGTGTTAGAACAGTTTAAAAATTCATTGCCTGCACACCTTGCTACCTATATCAATGAGAAGAAGGTGCATCAGCAGCCTAGTAAGTCGCAAAATGCTAGCCATGATCCTGCTGCTGAAGTTAGGCAAGTTCCTGGCACAAATGGTAGGTTTGATCTATCTAGGATATGTCATGTATGTGAAAACCGGGGACACTGGAAAGGGGAATGTCCAATCAGTAGGGCGGGCATAAAATCAGCTGATCCTAGTGTATATGTGAAGCCTGCCGGCTTAGTGTCACGGGGTCTGAACATGTCTCAGTCTCATGTGGTTCCCTTGAAGACTGCTAACGCTAAGGGGGTTGAGGAAATGTATGCACCTTTTGTTTCAGACGGTTTTGTGTCTTTGGATGGAAAAGGACAAGATACCCGTTAAGATTTTGCGTGAAACAGGCGCTACTGAAAGTTTAATTGTGCAGAGTGTTTTGCCTTTTTCAGCTGGTACAGCTACAGGTGGGACATCTCCTATTTTGGGCTTGGAGTTGGTGCCTCTGTGGGTCTCTTCACATAGTTTCCATCTCTTCTCAGATCTGTATATGTTATGATATGTGGTGAGGTTAGGTCTGACTGTTATGAAAAGATGAATGAGCGTTTATTTACTTGCCAAACTTTTGGTGGTCGATTAACGTAATTATTTACACCCAGCTGGGGCGAGTTTATTGTTTTGAGAGTCTGGGGGGGATGTATTGACTTAGAGTAGTTTATAAGCTGTCAAAAATTGCATTGCACATTACATGGTTGTGCACTGTAAATAAATAACGGTTTACAGTGACAGACTTCCTTATAGCTATGCAGTTTTATAAGCAGCCTGGATTGAACACAGCTGGTGATGTAACATTCGGTATAACCATGTGAGATTTGAGACTTGACTTGGACTCTAGCTGAAAGACTTGTGAGCGGGTTGGCCGTTAATCGGAAGGTTGGCGGTTCAATCCCTGGCTCCCCCATGGGCAAGATACTGAACCCAGTGTGTGAATGTTAGTTTCTGTTTGAGCACTTAGACTCAGTGTGTGAATGGGGGATGTAGTGTAAAAGCGCTTTAAGTAGTCGAAAAGACTAGAAAGGCGCTATACAAGTACGGAGCATATGCATTTACAGCTACGAAACTGACTACTTCTGTTTATACTACTTTCTGGAGTCAACTTGGTGCCCTGGTAGTGTAATCGGGTAATCATAAAAATGGGACGTCTGCACAGAGCCTACGCGTACCCCCTCTGATGACGATTTTTTCGTCATGTGGACCCTCGCGGATGCCAACAGTATAATCCTTGCTTAAGAAGGCACCTAATGGGCAGTCTAGAAAACTTTGATGTGAGTTAAAAACATCCCACATAGACTTTGCTCTCCTCTGACATAATGAGTGCACAAATCCAAATACACGTTTGCAACTTTAGTAAAATAGTGAATGTCACTGTAGAGCATGTAAGAATTAACGCATCGCAGAACTTCCATTCATTCTGTAACCTGGATTTCTGCATGGTGTTCTTGCAAAAATCAAAAAAAGACAAAGACCATGACAAGGGAGAGAAGATTACCTTGGTCCCCTGATCTGGATGAGATGTCTATAAAAGGCCACCTTGATTACAACCGAAAGAAACGATTCAATTGATGGTTTGGCGCCAGATGGCTCCCAAGCTCTTCAGGCCATGGTGTTCATGGCTAGGGCCATTAATGGAAAATGGAAGCAAGTTTGCAAAATATAAATGGGCACAATGTGCACACTCACTACAGGCTTAATATGTTTCCCTGCTCGGCTGTTAAAAGCAGACGGCGTTATGGGGTTTTCCCTATACAGTTGTATTGAGGATTCCTTAAGTGGCGTGTCTCCTCTCAAAACTCTCTGGCTTACAGTACTGTCGGCGACTAATGAATTACAATACGGGGTTATATTATGGAAACAACTATTTTATTTAGCAGAAAAGCGCACAGATTTCTCCTGAAATGAATTATAGATAATTATAAGAATGACACGCCTCTCTTGAACATTAGAAATGAACTGCCATCAAGTTGTTCACCACCAAAAGAATATTGTGCTCCTTTTCTCTATCTCATCTCATTTAAACACAATGCAAGAACTGTGTTTTGGGACCAGATGCAGACACTTAACTGGAGCAGGTAAATTGAAGGAGTTTATTCAAAACAATGGTGATAACTTCAGAGTATAATCCACAAAGTGCCAGGAAACAAAAGACTAAACAAGAGATGCTGGTAGAGACACACAAAGACAGACTCCTGTAGAAAAAATAAACTGGCAAGGAATGAAAGACAGACAACTACCTGAATACAAACATATGGAAGAAACTAATTACACACAGGTGAACCCACTTAGACAATCAGAGACAAGCACAGAAAGTAAAACGATGATAGACACTAGCTAGGGCTGCTCAATTTGGAGAAAAAGTCTTATTGCGATTATTGTGGACAATATTGCGATTTGTGATTGGATTATAATGGAACAAATGGTACTGAGTCTACTTGCTTTATTAAGATAAATACACAAAATAGTGACATTTTGAAATGTGTATTTCTCAACTAGAACAAAGTTAAACGATAAACAATACAAGGGAGCATGTTGCTCTACAGAGGAGGTGGCTAGAAGGAGCCTGGCTGGCTGCATCTACATCTGTCCAGAGGCTCTATCCACAACCTGGAGGAGGAACTAGTATACATGAGTGTATTAGTATAATATCGTAACATTAAATAAAGAGTATAATGTGCAGTTAAAAGTAAACTGTTAGTAGCCTATAACAAATATAATTTCATATAATAGTTTACTATTTTAATATTAAATCCAGTTACAGCTGTTTTATTTCTGAAGGTTGTTTTTATTTATTCAATCCTTGTGCAAGAAAAATTATCTACATTGGTCTCTAATTTGTTAATGCTACATAATAACTTGTCAATAATCATATTGTTCAACGTTTAATGATTTGCTGTAGCACGTTCAACTTTTTTTGATGTCCCGCCCAATCCAGGCCGTGATTGATTCGGTTGACCGAAAGTAACTGACAAGCACGTCGTTTTGTTATGAATTGGTGCCATATAAATAAAATGTAATTGAATTGAGAGCCTGCTGCTGTAAATATACACAGTACACAGTTTGCTACCTTGCTAGTCGCCCAACTAGCTAGGCTGGTTTTTGAGCTTTGTCACAAGTCGACCTGATGGATATATAATACAACCTGGTTGTGGCCTTGCAACTCAGCCTAGCTTCCAATTTTGCCCAGTGGCCCCTCGTGGTATTACAGTAAAAACCCGGGAAGCTAGAAAATGCTTTGCCGTATGTGCCGTATTTTAGGAATGAATAGGCAACATCTTTGGGTCCGGTATTTAGATCTTATTATATATCCATGGTCCACCCTGATATAGACCATCTTGTTTTCTGCCTTGTGTTTACCTGCCTTATCACTAACTCTCCTGTCATTACAGATCCTGCCACTTCCTCCTGCCCTGTAGGTTTTTCCTTTCTCCCCACTGCTGCTGGACGTGGGGGCCCCTGCCTGTCTGATCCCTTGCCTGACTACTGATCTGAAAAATCTTCAGCTACCCCTCTTTGCTTTAATCTGTCTGATCTGCCTGGTTTTTGACCCCTGCCTGTTTTTTGAACTTGATTAAAGATTCTCCTTACCTTGCTGCTTCTGAAGTAGAGCTCTTGTGTTCAGTCCTGTGAGCGATTTCTGAGCCATTACATTGCCTACTTAGATTTATCCTCAGCATCAAAGTGAAAAGTATGAGTAGTGTTAGCTTCTTCCTGTTGGCTTGAGCGACCACACAGAAAGATTTTTTTATCTTCACTAGGGATGTGGATTGTTAATTTTTATTGATATTGATACCCTTATTGAGACTGCTTAACGATCCGATTCTTTATTGATATCACTTTCAATACTTTACTATTATTTGCAGACGGTTATTTGGTAAGACGAGACCCAACGAGCATGATAGGTAGGCCTGCACGGTATGAGGAAAATATTGAGATGGCATATCACTTTCAATAAATAAACTAATATTGAAGTGTGTATATTAACTGCCTGGTTGTTTTTAAATTAATTATAGGATTGCAATTTAATATTTTAAATGCTGCTAAACATTATGTTTACAACAGCAAAGTCACTATATATAAACTCAATATCTGACATCACAGTAGTGAGTGAAGTTTAAAGAAGAATAAAAACTTTAACAGTAGCTGTGCTTGTATAAAACAAACAGGATGAGAGACTGTGGACAGAGCAGTTCAAATGAACCCTTTCTACATGTTCACCCTACACACAGATGTATTGATAAAGTATTGTGTGTTTACACGCAAAGGTTTTATTGCACGTACTTAACGGGTAACAAGCGAAGCTGTCGGAAACCTGCATCTCCCCTGTGATGGAGTGGCGTCTCTGTGTGTGTGTGTGTGTGTGTGTGTGTGTGTGTGTGTGTGTAGGAGCTGACAGAGAGCAGCAGAGGCTGCAGCCTGATGATAAACAGTCCCGGGCCTGTTTGATACCGCATTTCGATGCCATTAATAAAAACTAGTGTGTGTGTGTGTATATATATATATATATACACAAGGGGTGAACTAATCATTTGAGTCTGTTATATAATAAGCTTGACACACTATATGAAGGAACACACTATTATTAATGTTCATAATAAATTTAAAACAGTTATGGATAAAGCCATCAAGTTCTTAAAAGAACTCCAGCACAGAGAGAGGAACGAAGAAATCTAAACAAAAATGCAGCAGTTTGGCAGGTCTGGAAGCAGAATGGGCCACCTCTGGTTCGGATTCTGCAGAGAAAAAAAAGCATGAGCACATCACGTTCAGACACTGCCAGGTTGTTCACCAGACAAGAGCTGCCAAACAACAGCACAGCCCTATTAATAAAGAAAAAGTTACGTTGCTTTCTCTAGCGGACCCAGTATAAGTTCCATCAGCTCTTAGCTATAAACACTAGCAGGACTAACGTTAACGTTGCGGTGTGGATGTGTTAACAGTATGGCACGACGGAACTGCGCTGCAAAAACGTTATGCTTTATTAAATGTCAGATAATTAATAAAATAGCTATTTAATGTTAATCCAGTGACTGCTTACCTGACAACCGACCTGCCTCTCATTCTCCAGCGCTGGCAGGATGTCTTTTTAGAACAGACCAAAATGGCTGTGCACAACTGAAAACAATAGTTACGTATTGTAACTCCAGTTTCTATGAGTATAGGCTTTGCCCTCTAAGGTCATCGCTAAATTTTGTCTACGCCCATCCACAGCGTGGGCCTCTCCTACGTCCGCACCTTGTATATATACAACCGTGAAACCCAGCCTTCGGCTCCCATAGTGCCTTTTCTTCAGCACTGAGAACCAAGGCCCAGTGAGGCCCACAGCTTAGAGTGCTGCGCCTATACTCATAGAATCTGGAGTTACAAGATTGTTAGCTTTTCCGTAGCTTAATGTTAAAATAGTAATACTGTTGTGAGTTTGTATACTTGTGGATTTAAGTGTTTTTAAAGCATTAATGTTATTTTTCCTTTTAAGAGAAAGAGGCCAGGACACAGCAGAGAGAGGGGGAAATGACACAGCAGCCCAAATTAACATTAACCTTATTTAACATTAATAGTTTTTGGTATTTTAATGTAAAATAGTGTTAATGTTCATTTATTGTTAATAAGTTCCTTTTATAAAAATAAAGTCTAGATTCAAGCGTGAGCACACACCTAGTTGCAATCATAAAACCTAATATAATAGAAAGACCATGGGTGGTTTCCAGGCTATAGGCCTGGATGTTTTTGAGAAGCCGAAACATTTTTTTTGCAAATATCACAAAGCACCTAAAGCGCACTTCACCCAATCCTAGGGTGCATGGTCATGTTAATGTTAATGCTAATGTTATATTCCTATTACATTTCACATGATATTGCTATTTAGCTTGCAAAACGTTAGCCATAACTGTTTTTGCCACCTTTGCATATTAACAACTTACGTTAAAGATTGCAATTCCCCACGCCCTTTTTTTGATTTTAGATTATTGTCTTGACTGTAGAGAGGGACTGGCACTTTTGTTTTGGTTTCAAGATGTTTATTTTTTCAGTGCTCGCTTATTTTTGAAGTCATGGCCACCAACAATGCCTCCACGTCTGCTAATTTTCTAGTTTCTGTTAGGATTCTGGCTGCACAGCTGGGAGACCAGAGAGAAGGGCATAATAGTAATCAAATCTGGAGGGTACAAATTAATGGATTAAAATTTTAGCATCACTCGATGATAGCAGTGATTGGATTTTGACAATGTTACTTAGGTGAAAGAATGCTGTCTGAGTGGTCCGGTGGATATCGCTGTGGCCTTCCGGTGTGGAGTTTGCATGTTCTCCCCTTGTCTACGTTCTGCTCCGGCTTCCTCCCACCGTCCAAAGACATGCAACCTAGGTTGATTGGTGACCCTAAATTGTACTCAGGTGTGTGTGTGACTGGTTGTTTGTCTATGTGTGGCCCTGCGACGAATTTGCGACCTGTCCAGGGTGTACCCCGCCTTTTGCCCCATGTCAGCTGGGATTGGCTCCAGCCGCCTGTGACCTGGTACGCAGGATAAGCGGTTGACGATGGATGGATGGATGGATCTTCATATAAATATAAAAAAAAGCATAGGGCTGAGGATCAATCCCTGGGGTACACCAAACGTTATTAAAGAGGTGTCAGAGGTGGTATTGTTATAACTTACACTTTGGGATCTGTTGGATAAATACGAGTGAAACCATTAAAGCACTGTCCATCGGATACCAATACGCATCTATAGGCGGGTTAGAAGTATCTCATGATCTATGGTAAAAATCTTCACTCAAGTCTAGTAGCAACAACAAAGATTGAAATCAACAGTAACCAGTAGGTCGTTGGCTACTCTGGTTAAGGTAGTTTTAGTAGAGTGTCGGGACCGAAAACATGAAATGGGTCAAGGAGATGGTTGATGGATAAGGTGGTAGTGAGTTAGTGTCTTTTGTTACCTGGGAAAGTAATTAGTATGTTTGTCATTCAATGATGTGTTTTTCCATGTTTTTAATAACAATAGTAACAACAGCAAGAAAAAAATAAAAATCAACAATATTCAGGGCAAATTGCAAACATCTTTTTTGATGGGGGTGGTAAGGGGTAATGGATAGGGGGCGCTGGCCTAAAAAAGGTTGAGAACCACTGATGTACAGCATGTTCCTTAAATTGAGTTCTGTTCCAAAAGACAGGTATTCTATGGTTAGTGCTGCCTAGGGAGGTGGTAATAGGGCCTCTAAGCCTCAAGGTGGAGCTAGCGTGTTTGGTAGGGGAGGGAGAAGTTGTAATGGGCAGAGGAGAGAGAGAACAAGAGCAAAGGGGAGGAAGTGCAGTAGATAGTCAAACTTTGGGGCATGATAACACACCCTGTTGCAGATTAGCCACCAGCATACCACTGCCACCACTGGATCGAGACTATCTCGTGAGAAGAAAGAGGGACGGTCCCAGAACAAGTTTAAGTTATGAATAAAACCAATGTTTTGGGTGCTGCAGACAGACTGGAGCCAGGTATGAAGGCTGAGGATTCTGCTAAAATGGACAAACGTGGGGATCGGACCGAAGATGAATGCAGACTTTCCATGACTCTGTTGCTTTGGGACTTTTATATCCTGTAGAATACAGGGTCCGGGTGCTCCACATCTATTTGGATAATGGATTCAGCTCCTCTGGTACCTCAACAGACAAGAATGGGTAGACTCAGTTACTGACACACACAAGCAGGGGCCATCATCCTAGAATACATTCATTATGTTCTGTCTTGGTTAAAAGCCCACTTACCATGACAAGATACAGGCCAGGAGTCGGAACATAAAACTTGGGACAAACAAGACACTACAAAACCACGGATACAAGACATGAAAGAAATACAGAACATATGACCAATACAACACTGGAAAACCTATATAAAATATTGAAAACTCAGGGTGGGCGATACAAATTACAACTGTATTAGCATGTTTTGTCTTAGTGTACCATTCCAGCATTCTATGATTTTTAAGAGTTGGGCCTCGTTCATGCAGATACCAACGGAAAATTATCCTGGTATTTTCTGTCTCTTAAGTATAGGAAAAGATGTTCCTTTACTAATCCCCCAAAGGGGAAATTCAAATTGGCACAGAGGAATGTAAAGAAAACGAAAATATAATAAAGGTAGAATTAGTTACCATTCTACATAGATGTATACATATACACACTATAACAACAACGATTATGTACTATATCCATACACACATACACTTAGGCCCTGTTTATGCAGGCTCTAAGTCTATATTCAAAAATGGATGGTCTGTGGTCAGTGCTTGTGAGCAAAGTATGCAAGTAGCCTTCTCTTTCATCTTTTTGACAATGAAGGCTGTGATGTAAGAGATTGCTGCTTCTTTTTACTCAGACAGATTGTCAACATCTGGAAGGTCAGAGAGGGACTCACCCTCAGGCACAAGCACTTCCACAGGCTCCACATCCAATTGGCGTGCAATGTTCACAGCCGCAGGTTTTAAATGAAGGATTGGTTGTGTTCTCACAAAGGAGACAGTTGCTTGTGCCCTTTTTCACCTGTTGCCTTACAAGGAGGCACTTGTATGCTCCTCAGAACTGCCTTTCATTGGGGTTGTTGTTATAACCTCCACACGCTCTGACTGCAGAGAAGACCAAAGTGGTCCTGACTTGAGTTTGTAGGTCAGAAGGTATCGGAATGGGTCAGCTCTACCAGGTCTTCGTAGATGTCCATCACACTTCTGCCACAAGTAATGAAACCATAGATGGGTGTCTTTTTCTGTGTGGAATGCACATGAACAAGTGTGTTCATGTGCATTTACTTTGAGCCCACGGAGAAGTGACTGTTCTTCTAAAATACCCTTGGCACAGTCTTTATTTGTTGGCTTGATGGGTGCTTGGTAACTTTGCAACTGTAAAGGACATCAAAGACTGCATCAATTGTGCGCAGGAACTGAACTGTGGCTGCACAAACCCCTGAACTGGGGGTACTTCATCGTTTTTTGATTGTGCGATAGTGCGCCATTTTTAGTTTATTGCGCAAGCCTTCTCCTAAATTTGTGGAGCTCTTAAATGCACTCCCACCTTATCTGCTGGCCATCTTCTCTTACCAGGACCTCAACTCTTGAGAACACATTCTGAAGAAGCTTGAGCATGTGACATGGATGCAAGAGCACATGGACTTTTTGTGTATGATCCTCAGGATGGAGAAAGTAAGGTTTCATGTCCATGATGTCCAAGTTGGCACCAAGGTCCCAGATCATTGCAAAGTTTTGAGAGGGTTGTCACATGTCAAGATGTTTTTGTTGGACGCTGCTACCTAAACCAACATTGTCACACACATTTGCCATCAGAGCAATATCATCATGCACGACATAGTGAGCAACAAAGGTCTGTTCAGGTGTGTCTTCCATCATCATGACATTGCTCTGATTGGCAACAAGACTGTTGGCACTACTGCCATAATCTACTTGTGCAATTGCATTGTCTCCTCAGTACTATTTACAGCAGAAATAGGTATGCCACTTACTGTTATTTGTAATACCAGTCTTTTAACATGATCTGGTTTTAGACATGAACGCAAGCAGGAGACAATATTTCCACCTGTGCTAAAGACCCTCTCTGAAGAGAAACAAGTGGCTGGGATGCACAGATATTTACTTGACAGATTAGAAAGCCGTGGGTACCCCTTCTGGGATTCCCTCCACCACATCAATGGGTCTTCCTCAGCATCCATGGTTTCTGTTTGGAGGTAGGACTGTAGATCAGCAACTATGGCCTGGTTCTTTGCAGAAGAGGTCCTGCAGCTTTGTCTGTAGCTGCCCGGGCCCTTCTTCTTCAATGCAGCAGCATCCTCTGCATTATCAGCAGGCATTGGGGCTGCCTCACAGAGGGCGGTCTCCTTGTAGGGAACCATACACTGGAAGGAGGGAACATCTTAAAGAGAAAATAGGGATTATATGTTTAATCCGATGGTTGTTGTATTAATGTTAACAATGTTTTGCCAACACATTAATTCACTAAACCTTTTATTATTATTATAACATTGGCAGTTATCAAACACTCTCCGCTGTCAGTCTGTCTTCACTGACATACTTTAGTTTGATCCAACGCACAGGCCTTGTCAAGTATCTCTTGTGTTGCTGTATCAGTGTATTTGTCATTGAGATGAGTCACTGAGTCTACTATCTTCTGTTTAATGCTTTTGACAAGGCCTGTGTCATCCTCCTGCACTTCCAAAATTGAGTTGCTGGAGAAGTGGAGGGTTGGTTTCAGAAAATTCACACTCAGATATTTATCTCCACTTATTGATGGCCTCAAGTACATCAATGTCCTGCCAAGAGAGGGTGAGATGTCTGAGCTTTTGCAATGTAGAAAGTACCTGGGTATTGGCTTTACTAGATCTGGTTGGACATTCTGTCCTAAGGGAGTGTGAGCCAGATTCAGTTGCTTCTGTGCCTCTGCAGGATCCCTATTTTTTTCCAACTATAGGAAAAGCTGCTGACCACTTTCTTGCAGACTCTCATTGCACATGCAGCATTTCCACATGGCCCGGTTAGAGCTACCCATGTCGGTGGTCACATCAAGCACTTGTAGGCCTATGGATGCTGCCCTCTAAATGATTTCAGTAATTATTGGCCTGTATTCTGCTCCTTTCTTAGAATTGCCACTGAAATAATATGCCACCCCTTGCTTCCACCGTGTTGTGTTTCTGGCAAACATAAACACACAAGCATGTGTTGCTACTCCTGTGTGATTTGGTAAAGTCACATCACCATACACTTTGCGATAGGGCTGCAAAGTGTATGGTGATAGGGCACATAGATGCCGTTTAAGGGAGAGATAGCAATCTTTATATTAGGAACATTTGTTGTTGTTTATTTCTAACTGCAACTACAGGAAGTGCTGGGGGCAGTATCGCTTCCACTGTCTGCCATGACTGCTTGACTACTCACGAAGAAGAAGCATTCATGCGAGAAGCATGATATAGAGCATTTACAAGTTTTGCACTCTATATCATCACTAAATAAACTTTTGAACTCGAGAAATCAACTGTGTAGAATTTGAATATTGGCAGTTTAACCAAAGTTGATGGCGAATCGAAAATGTGAACAAACATTTTCGGGGTTGAGAAGCTGCACAAGCGCCCGCGAGGTAAGGTTACTCCGACCTCTGCAGCAGCAATAACAGAGGAAAGGCAGTGTTTCCTGTACGTTCATTTATTTGTGGCGGGCCGCCACAATATCAACGCTGACCGCCACATACTGATTTTTTTTTTTTTTTATTTTACCTGGCCTATTTAAAATCTTATTTGATTGCAGATCAGCGTTGTAGCGCATTCGCGGAGCACATCCTCTCTCTCTCTCTCTCTCTCTCTCTCTCTCTCTCATAAACACCGCAGCACAAATCTTGTCTTCTTCTCTGGTTTCCCCCTGACGTTGATACTGGTGTTCATTCTGAATAGTAAACCTTGTTCACTTAATGGTAATGTTAGCTTATTAGGTTGTGTGTTGGACATCAGTAATTCACTTGAAAGATATTTAATTAGTTAAATGGTTTAATTAAGGTTAGGGGGGGACAGAAATAATCATGACTAGTCGACTAATCGAATAAATAATTAACAGAATCGAATAAAGAATTAACAGGTTAGTCAACTACGAAAATAGTCAGCCCTACTTTGCCAGTATGCACGTGGAGCTCCACCCTTGGTGATTGCCATTTTTATCTAAGGTCAATACACACCTTCAGTTTGAAGAAATCAAAGACCTCTGACAATAAGGCTCATATTTCATATATTGCATCCTTCTTTGCAGAGTCCTTAATCTTGGCAGGGGAATCTGCAACTCCTGCACGGTCTTGTAACCTTTTGGACCAGCAGCAAAGCAAATTTTTAACACCTTTTTGTTCAATCAGTGCCTCTATTACCCCTGTGGCCTCTTACTCAGAGGTTCCTCACCAGCAACAAGAGAGTTTTAACCAGTTTTAACCCATCGACTTGTCTGAGATTTTAAAAACAGTATCACAAATGAGAGTGTCCTCCAGCCCACTTGATGTAATACCTACAAAATTTTTACTGAAAGTAATAGATTCTGTTGGGCCCCATTTGATCTCTGTTTTCAACAGCTCCCTATCTACTGGTTGTGTCCCTGATTATTTTAAAACGGCTTGCGTGAACCCACTTTTAAAGAAACCTGGTTTAGATCCCTCCCTCCCACATAATTTTAGACCAATTTCAAAACTGCCTTTTATTGCAAAGATTCTAGAAAGAACTGTGTCCAAACAGCTGCTCACTGTACTGGAAAATAACAAATTATTTGAAAAGTTTCAGTCTGGTTTTAGGAAGTACCACAGCACTGAGACTGCCCTGCGTAAAGTCACCAATGACCTTTTAATGTCTGCTGATGAAGGCATGTGCTCAGTCCTGGTACTCCTGGACCTTAGCGCTGCTTTTGACACCACTGATCACAACATCATGTTAGACAGACTGAGGCACTGGGTGGGGATCTCTGGTACTGCCCTAGAATGGTTTTCATCCTACCTGTCAAATAGGAAGTTTTGCGTGTCTGTAAACAACTATGTCTCCTCGTTCTGTCCAGTTAAATATGGTGTGCCTCAGGGGTCGGTCTTAGGACCCGTTTTGTTTTCCTTGTATCTGCTTCCCCTTGGACATATTATCCATAAACATGGTATTTCTTTTCATATTTATGCTGATGACACACAAATGTACTTGCCCGTCAGATCCTCAGACCCTGGAATGCTGAGTTCACTTAACAACTGCCTTTGTGAAGTTAAAAAATGAATGTCAAATAATTTCCTCCAGCTGAACTCAGACAAAACAGAAATCCTTGTCATCGGGTCTCAGCAGATGGCAAATCAAATACTGCCATCTGCTGGTTCCCTAGTAAATCACATTAAGCCTGTGGCAAAGAACCTTGGTGTTTGGTTTGATAGTAATTTAAATTTCGAGCAGCACACCACAAAGCTTGTTCAATCATGTTTTTATCAACTTAGCAAAAATTCGATCTATGTTAACTTTTAAGGACACCGAGACCATTTTACACGCCTTCATCTCATCCCGCCTGGATTATTGCAACAGCCTTTTCACCTGTTTAACCCAAAAATCTATTGATCGACTCCAGACTGTCCAGAACTCAGCTGCCAGGCTTTTAACCAGAACAAAGAAATATGACCACATTACTCCTATTTTAGCTTCATTACACTGGCTCCCAGTATGTTTTAGAATTGACTTTAAAATTCTATTGATTACTTTTAAAGCTCTTCATGGCCTCTCGCCTTGTTATATTTCTGACCTTTTAGTCCCATACGCACCAGCACGTACCTTGAGATCCTCGGGCAGAGGTCTGTTGTCTGTTCCAGAGTCTCGACTGAAAACTAAAGGGGACAGAGCGTTTGCTGTCAGGGCCTCGAGGCTCTGGAACAGCCTGCCCGAGGAAATCAGGTCGGCTGAGTCAGTGAACTCTTTTAAGTCCCTTCTTAAAACATACTTTTATAGGAGAGCTTTTCCAGATCTTATTTGGTTTTATTTTATCCCTTTTATTTTTATTGTATTTTACTAATTTTATATTTATCTGTATTTCAGTCTTTTCAATGTTTTCTTGCTTTTATCTTGTATTGTTTTTGTATTATTGTCTCTTGGGTATTATTGTCTTTACACTTGTTAAAGCACTTTGTAACTTGTTTTTGAAAAGTGCTCTACAAATAAAGATTATTATTATTATTATTATTGGTGTAAATGCTCCATTTAATTCCTTTTGTGGTTAATTTGCATAATGCCCTAATTTCTTCTTCGGAGTTGCATTGTCCTTCCATATTTTTCGAAGTGCTGCTTTTGTTTTTTTTTTATGATAATTTCTCGTCTGTTTAATTTTTTAAGTAGAGCAGATTGACTGGCTGCTGGCTGACTGGTTTATGTCACATCTCCCTGTCTCTCCTTACTAACCCCCTTTGTCCCACTTTCTTTATTCTCACTCTCCCTTCTTTCTATTTCTTTCTTCACTCAGACTCTCACCTTTCCTTTTCTGTCTGCATCCCTTCTTTCTTCAATCTTGCTTTCAATTCTTTTTTCTTCCTTCTTCTTTTCTTAATCTTTGAAACTTATGTAAGAAGAAGACATGGTGCTGTTAATGTTCTATTTATTCAAAATAATATTTTACCACTTCAAAATAAGAAATAACACTGTTTGAGAGTTCATACTTACTAACACATCTCACCAGTAAACGGATAGCTGTGATAACCAACTATAACTTTCATATTTACAGGACCAGGGGATCTCATATTTTTGACCACAGGACAATGCACAAAGATGGTGTGAATAGTATCTGCTTTCAGCTTTGGCTTGCCCTTTTCGGTCCTGACAAACTGGTCTGCCTTAAAATGTGCCTGCAGCGTGATTTGAGTTTACTTTTCCATACAACAACTCATGTTTATCTACCCACGTTAATATCTCATAGTGGCTGGATGCACCATCTTAGCGAGCACATAATTCTTACTGGACATGTTTACACTGATTATATTATTACTTTGTACAAATTCATATCACATCATGATCAAAGTTCCTGTGTGTGAGAACAGTTTGAAAAAATAAAAAAATCACTAACTAACAAATTATCTAAAGCTGATAACAAATGAAATTCCAAAATTTAAACAATCTGTAACTTTCCCATCCAATCCTACATAGGTGTGTCCAAGACAGGTTGAAATGAGGGCAACAGGACTTGGTTGTAGACTTGGCAACTGGCAGTTTTGTGACATGATTCCTACACAGTGGTGAGAGAATATGCAGCCAGCAGTTTCAGTGGAAGGTGTACAGGTCCGGGAAAGGTGGCGGATTACAGCCAGTCACCTTCTCAGCAGAGCAAATGATTTGCTGCAGTCTGCCTTTGTCCTAGGCAGTGGCAGCATCGTACCAGATGGTAATGGAGGAGGAAAGGATGGACTCAATGATGGTGGTGTGAACAATCATTTAGTTTGGTGGGTTGAACTTCCTCAGCTGCCGCAGGAAGTGCATCCTCTGCTGGGTTTTCTTGGTGAGGGATCTTATGTTCAGTTCCCACTTGAGGTCCTGGGTGATGATGTTACAGGAAGCAGAAGGACTCCACAGAGTTGACTGACGAGTCACAGGGTGATGGGGGCCAATGGGGTTGTGTTCTTCCTGAAATCCACTACCATCTCCATCGAGGTCAATCCCTTTCTAATGCAGCAAGCACATTATTTAAACACACACACAAATACAGCATGTCTTTCTATTGTGTTATCTAAGCAGCTAACACACCCAGTACACTTGTTTCCTTTCCAAAATCCCTCTCCCTCTGTCTCTCTCTCAATCCCTCTCACATAGACACATACTTGCTCACACATTTGCACACACACAGATCAAAAGTCACAAAGGGTTTGAATGGCAGGAAGGGAGGGGGATTGTTAATGCTGGACTTTACTGTAATATATGGTGTGAACTGCTTTCTGGACCACTGAGCTTTATCTTCACATCTCTCTCTCTCCCTCACTCTCTCTCACACACAATCACACATGGTGTGTGCCAACATCTTATCTTCTCATCAGCAGACCTGGGTAGCTCCGTTACCTTCCTTCCCTATTACAGAGGGACTTAAGGTGTGTGTGTCTGTGGGTGTTTGTTGGAGCCTCTACAACTGTCCCACCTTTATTTCCTGGACACTAAAACAAACAAAAAGGAATAAAGGGACTTTTTGTATAAATAAGGAAAAATAAAACAGCATTTATGATTATTTATGGAGACATTTGTTTTTGTGTGTGTATTGTTAGGGACCAAGCAGTGAGGCAATGAGGAAACGAGAGTTTTAGATGAGAACGGGGGTTTTATTTACCCCAAAATGCAAAACCAACATAAACCAAGAATTTAATAACATACGCTTTTATAAGAGCTCAACAAAATATAACTATACTCAGAATACCTGCAACTAAATAATGTGAATTGTCAAACTGACCTGACACAATGACACACGAGGGAACATATATAGTGGTTTGGCCAAACAAAGTAACACACAAGGGGTAAACAAGATGGACACAATCTTGAACGAATTTAAGAGTCTTTAGCCCCTCAATTTTCTCCCACAGTAACTCAAAGACAAAGAAACTTATGATTAATATAACAGATAGTTGTTGTGTGTAACCCTACAGTGGTCACTTCATATGAAAAGCAAAACAACATGTTCCAAATCAAACTATAGTTTTAATTGTTTGGGTGTGGTTGACTACAAACGAATAATAAAAATAAACCTGTGTAGGTAGCAAACCAATGAGGTGAGAGAGTGTGAAGTGGGACAGTATTACCATATATGGCTGTGGCCATCACATGTATCCAGGCACTGGTCTTGTAGGCGCCTAGGGGCGGCTGTGGCTCAGACAGGCTGTTAATCGGAAGGTCGGCGGTTCAATCCCGTCTGTTCCTCCAGTGTATGAATCTAAGTTTCTGTTTGAGCACTTAGGCTCAGTGTGTGAATGGTGAATGCAGATGTAGTGTAAAAGTGCCTTGAGTGTTCAAAAAGACTAGAAAGGAGCTATACAAATACGGAGCATTTGTAACCATCATCGCATTTTTGCATTTCACCTCTATATAAAAAGTCAGTAACACCAAAATTCGAGGTAGTGCAAAATACCTGTATTCAGTGTGATAATGGATGGTCTGGACTACTCAGTGATACAGTATATAAAGTGGGAGACAATTTCACTGTGGCAGGCAATGAAAAAGTACAGACCCTGCCTACAATGGTTCATTTTCTGTCCTTACCACTACCTCCTTTATTGTGATGCGTACAAGTTAATTTCTATTAGAGTTAACAGTGAAGAAATGTGGAGAACAATAGAGAAGAATGAGTTGGATTGTAATTTTGTTGAGTAGCAACAGAAGTTGTGGAGCAACAGAAAGTACTTCTGAGTCTTTGTTGGCCGTGTTTGTGGATGTCAGTCGTGTGTTGTACAAAGCTCAGTTTATTGTCCAGGGTGGGTCCGAGATAAGATCATTTCTATGTAATAAATGGAAACAATAGTTCCACCTTGAACACAAGGTCAGAATTAGCAACTGCAATCTGCTGAACTTTTGAAAATGGTAATAAACAAGTGTGTGTTGGTTGTAGATCGAGGGTGGATTGAGAAAAAGATGTAGGATGGTTGGCACTGGTTAGCTCACCGCTAGCGTAGGCGCCCCATGTACAAAAGGCTGAGTCTTTGCTGCAGCAGTCTTTGTTGCATGTCATCCCCTCTCGAAAACAAAAAACAGTCTTTCTGTTAAATGCAACACGTTTCACACCAGTGTATTATCCAAAGCAATTCTGTTAAGATTAAATGCTTACATTCTATAGGAGTCAACAATGCTGGTAAAAATGAAAAGTTCATATTTTTATGAAAAATGTATCATTTGGATCTCAGCCAGTCTTAATATATATATTATTTTGCACTTCTGCTTTACTTGACAGTCTAGAGAGAAAGGACAGGCAGGGGAGAAATAGGGGATGACATGGAGCAAATGGCCCGGGTCAGACTCAAACCTGGGCTGCTGCAGGAAGGACCTTGCCTTGATATGTCATGCGCCCTCTACAAGATGATCTACTGGGGCACCCAGCTTAGATGGTGTAATTTCAAACATTTATTCATAGTAACGTCCCAAACAGTGTGCCTTGCTCAAAGGAACTTTGAGACCTGTTCAAATGTTGGTAGGACACACAGACCTTCCAGTTAAAGGATGTCTTTAGCTTCTCTACTATTTGCCGCACGTTGAGTAACATGCAGTGTCCAGGTGGGTGTTTCACTATGGACCGCATGCTTCATATAACACTGCACTGGACAAGCATCTGAACCCCCCCTTGAAGAAATGTGATATTCTAACATCTGACGTTCCACTGGAATCTAATTTGACTCTAATTTATATTTCCTTCAACAGAAAAATCTCATAGTGGCTTTAGAAATAGGTTCTCTGTTTGTGTATATATATTTATACACACACACAAACATTAGCTGGGTGGACATGAGTGGTGATCGTGGTTCAACAACTAACATTCTACATCTGGAGTGGATTATCAACCTCTGAAGCAGCATGTCCTCTGTCCTCAGACACACATACTAACCTCTGCACTGCTGCATGTGTGTGTGTTTGTGTGTTTGTGTGTGTGTGTGTGTGTGTGTGTGTGTGTGTGTGTGTGTGTGTGTGTAGAAAATGAACCAGGCTGAAGAGACAGATACTGGAACAAGAGGAGACAGGGAAGTGGAAACCTCACCTTTATTTTTCTTCCATATTTGACTGGGTATCATCATCAAAATGTGTGTGTGTGTGTGTGTGTGTGTGTGTGTGTGTGTACACGTTGTACAGTGCCAGAAACACGTTGTGATAACGAGAAAGAAATAGTGGTTGTTATAATGTGAAACTGATCAGGATAAAATAGGGTAGAATGTTGACCCCGGGAGGAGAGAGGGGAAACCAGGATGGTTGGTAAGTATGGCTGGCTGTATGTTCCCTACAGGGAGCAACACAACATTACAGATAACTGGGCTTGGATATCATTTAAGATTTTACTATACCAGTACCAAAACCAGTACCCTTTAAGTGATAACGATTCCATTGAGTACTGCATTCTATACCTTGCATAAAATGCCACCTGTTGAAGCCATAGTTGTTGATTGGAAGCCTATTATTATTTTTATTGTTTTAAATAACTGTTACATAAAAAGTACTGGAAAATTGTATCACATCCTCCTCATCCTAATTAATTCATCCTCACTGGTAGTATTAGCCTATAAGGGAAAGACTACAGCAGAGGAGTGAAATAGTTAAGTGACCAAATAAGTTGTGGAAACGAATTTAGGTATTTTTTGATACGTGTGTTGAAAGTAAACACCTGAAAATGATTTTGTTAACTTTCAAACTGAATAGAAAGATCTCCGCCAGTGCTTTTTCCTTTATTGGTGAGTCGCAAACCTCCAAACCGACAGTCACAAGTATAAAACGAGTAAGGAGTCTGTTTAAACGAGTCACTTCACTACACTAAAGACTCCAAAACAGAGGAAAAGAGAGGCTGCACGTCCAGCCGATCAAACCAACTACACCTGAGGCAGCTGCATCAAATCAGCTGATTGCTGCTGCTAATTGATGTGATGAAACACAGCAATCGATCGGTTTTTATACAGTTTATGGTGCAGGCACAGAAGGTGTGTTGTTTGCCTGTTTGGCTGCAAGCAAAACCGTATAAATAGTATTTTTTACAAATAGTTACAAATAGTAGGCCTAGGTATCAATTGCAGTACTGGTTTGACTGGAGACATTTTGATTCTACTCTATACTGGGCTGTTTCAGTCGATACCATAAAGGTATCGAGTAGGATACCCATCCCTACATATAACACAATCTAATGCTGATGCTGATACCAGACAGTGGCCTTTCTTAATCAGCATTCTTGTTTGTAATTGTCAAGGCCCAAGTACTGTCCCAATTCAAAGTCCGCATCTCCGAGTGCCCAGAAGGGTTCTTGCTCTGCCTGTTTTATCTCAGATGCTTTGAAAGCTGACTTGTATGAATTTGGCAGACCTACTCAGACAAAACTTACTCTACTTGACTCTAAAGATAAAGTTACTCTGGATGGCACCGCCCTGGCCTCCAGCACCACCATCTCAGAGTTATCTTTGATCAGAACATGTCTTTTAACTCTCACATTAAACAAACTTCAAGTGCTGCCTTTTTCACCTACGTAATAAACTAGTCCATGCATTTGTTACTTCTAGGCTGGATTACTGCAATTCCTTATTATCAGGCTGCACAAATCAGTCCTTTAAGACTCTTCAGCTGATCCAGAATACTGTAACGTGTACTGACAAGAACTAGGACAAGAGATCATTTATTTCTCCACAGTTTTTCCTTGCCATGGGCGCCAAGTGCTTTGCTCATGGTGGGAATTTTTGGGTCTAATAATAATAATAATATTTTAGGAAGAGCCCACCCTATCATCCTGTTTGACTCCACACTAGACACTTTGGACTCCTTCCGCTTCCTGGGCACTATCATCACCCAGGACCTCAAGTGGGAGCTGAACATCAGCTCCCCCACCAAAAAAGCCCAGCAGAGGATGTACTTCCTGCAGCAGATAAAAAAGCTCAACCTGCCAAAGACAATGATGGTGCACCTCCACACTGCCGTCACTGAGTCCATCCTCACATCCTCCATCACCATCTGGTACGCTGTCAGGGTAGACTGCAGCGTATCATTGGCTCTACAGAGAAGATGATCAGCTGCAGTCTTCCAGACCCCTAGGACATATATGCTTCCAGGACTCTGAGGCGAGCAGGAAAGATTGTGGCCGACCTTCCATAAACTGTTTAAGTCACTCCCCCACAGTCACTGACTCAAAAAATATGTCACATTATGGAAGATAAAGACACTTACTTCTGTTTCTTCAGCTCTGTGACTTTAAAGCTGCTGTTGTGTGATGTTTTGCTCTGGGGGTAGTGTACAGTGGGTTTTAGGGCATTTTCAATGGAAACAGCTGCCTGTTGCAGCTGGAAACGATGTTAATGAAAGTGCTCAGTGCAGTAAAGTCAATACAATGAGCTGAAAGACACTAAAACGTTCCACAGACCTCAGGGGAGATGCAGAGTCAACCACTTTCACATTGCACAGTCACAATATTAATTACTGCAGCTTTAACATGGATGTTTTTATCATGCAGTTAAAGTTGTGTACTTGCTCATTGACATGTACAGGTCTTGATTTAATAAAAAATGTTATGTATATAAATGAAAATGAACAGGGTCAGTGTAGTGTATGACATTACATAAAATTTTATTGTAAATATGTTATTCAGCTGCATCTCATTGAAGATGCATTGGTAGCTCTATATCAGTGCTGCATAATACCCAGGTGTCAAGGCCTAGCGTTCAGTGAGCTTATCAGGTTTAAATGCTAGGTTTGTCATCCTACATGTTAGTTCCATCTAAAAACGGATGGATTTTTTCATATTGCATGACGTTAACCTTCAATTGTACTCCGTGTAGCTGCAGGGAGGACTACTCATTCCTGGAGAATGTCCAGGAAGGAAATGAGGAGGAAAGAATAATATAGTTGAGTCATAAAGACGTATGACTGAACTACCCAGGATCTTTTAAACATTTGTTAGTTTTGAAAATCATTACCATGACAAAAATAAGCCCAGAAGAGGAAGAAGCAAACTTGATGGTGGTGAAAAGGAAAATGTGAATTTTATAATGTCTTAAATGAAAAAGAAACTGCTGTTGCCAAGTGTGGATATGTTTCTTAACTGCAAAAAGTGGCCTAATACATCAGTGTTTATAATATTTATTCCAATACAAAAAACAAACAAACTCGATGAATATCTTTTTAGAATAGCCCTTTCATTACAAATTAAGTGGACTTTAATTTAATCTACATCAGAGACTAAGTTTTATATTTTGAACTCAAAATTGAAATTCATACAGTGACATGATCATATATTGCACCAAGTAGCCTTTACTTTAGCATACAGATCAAGAACATGGAATGAAAAAAGAACACCAAAGTAGATGAAATTGTTGTCAGACTTCAAAATAAAAAGACAGGTAAGAATATCAGTGTTTGGTGTCATATGTAATACCCGCTGTCTATGATTAACTGTAGGTACACAGAGCCTTAAGTTTAAGTATGAAGAATACTAATCATTTTACATGTAACAGTCCACCATTATGTACCCATTGACATGTGACACACAAAGCTCTTGTAAGATCTCATCAGCCTAAATCATCAGCTCATGTCACAGCTGCTTTTATATTTTCCACAGGTATAAAAGCTCTTCAGCTTCTCAGTTTCACAAATATGAATTAACTGAAATCAATAGAAGGAATACCTGAGTGGTTATCCTTCTACTGAGCATAACATCTAGTCTTGGTGCTATGAGCAACATAGATTTTACCTTTGGCTTTTACCAGGGGCCCAAATTTTACTATTGAACAAGCACTGAGTGTATTTTTCAGATTTTTCTGAGGTGGATTAAGATCAGAATAATTTCAGTATAATTTGCACCAGAACAGACAAACTATGTTAACAATATACAACATCCAGTACTCTTTATTATACTCATATACTATACATGATACAAAAATATTGATCACAGTGTATTTTCATGGAAAAAGATTGAAATTGCAATAAACAGAGGTTGAAAAATAACATTTAATAAATTATATAATCAATATCTGGCATAAGAATACTGTGACATAATTAATACAAAACCCCCAAAATATTTTAAAACACATTATTCAGACAATACTTTAAAACAAGTGTCGAGTGACTCTGTCTCTTTCAGTCCTTCCTTCCGTTTCTGGGCTCTGATCAGCCTCTCTCCCAATAAAATGTCCTCATAGTTGAGTCAGTGCATTTCCCACCTTCAAATCACCAGAGTTTCCCATATCTGCACTCCGGTCACTAAGATTTCCCTACATCACTCAGGGTCCGCACACTTAGCTGCCATCACAGCTGATGGGGATACTCATGACGAGCAGGTCTACAGGGGCTGGGTGATGAACTCTACTTAAGTTTGTCAACTGCTCATTAGCATCTCGTTAGGGTGTCGTTACCCAGGCGGTTAGTCCAGCCGTCTCCAGTGGGACGGTACGCAGCGACACACTTCCTCACTAAAGGAGAAACCTGGTTCACACCTCCGCCTCCTTTCCTCGCAGGGAGGCCTGAGACAACTGCAATGAAAACAGGATTTTATTCAAAATGATGTCTAGAGCAAGTCATGTTAGGTAAGTAAAAAACAGATAAAACATGTTGGTTTGGCAGGATTGGATCTCTTTCACAACTATAAAATAGTCTAAAGCAAAAGATGAACATCGTACTGCTGAATTCATGAACATTGTATCAGACAGTTATGGTCTTACCCAGGTTGCAGGTATTTCATCGTAAACCAAAGTGTTAGAGAAATTCGAATTTTGACCTGATGACGGCCCCAGATGAAAGTCACCCAAGTTATTAAATTCTAACCTCAGGGGAATATAAATATCAATCAATTCATCCATTAGTTGTTGAGAGATGTTACTAAAAACCACTAATGTTAACCTCAAGGTGGCACTACAAGAAAAGACAGCAGACCACTTAAAGTCCAATATACTTAAAGCACAAAATGAAGATTTTTATGGAGGTAGTACTGAGTTATGTCAACTCATGGTGGAAACTAATCGGTATACATGTAATTCAGTATTGGAAATGAAATTCCAAGGAACACTTAAAGCGTTGGAGGGATGAACTCCTGTCTTACATAGCACTTACGACCTTGAACAAAACGATAAAGATTGTGGGACTGGCTTGTAATTGCCACTACTTTTCTGGCTGTATGGAGTGTCACTTAGTGGATGACAGAATATTTAGTCATTGTTACTTAAAGAGACCTATGATGAAATACATAGAAGAGTTCAAACAGACATACACGCTCTCTTTCAAACACACGCTCACAGTCACAAACACACAAATGCCAGATCCCAGACACTAGATTCCTACCGCTATGTCATACTCATAAATCACTCTAAAACAAGGTCACAAAGGGTCAGGACTGGACATAATGGATGGATGTATATATGTGTGTGTGTTTCCTTCTGTGCAGGGAGAGGAAATGGTTAAGTGACAGCTAGGAGAAGTCATTAGCACACTGAGGTCTTGTATTACATACCAGGGTTCATTGCAATAACCACCTACTACTGCCAAACCAGGGCTTTCCTCTGACTAAACACAGCCACTAACATTATCAAAATGTGTAAGTGTGTGTATGTGTTGGAGTGGGGGTTGACTACTCTAGGATGATGCAACCACTGAATTAAAATGAAGTAAGCCAACAATAGACTAATACAGTATTTACTCTGATGGATGGACGGACAAATGGATGGATGGATAGATGATGAACTATATATAGATGAATGAGTGGGTGGATGGATGGATGGATGGATGGATGGATGTGTGAATGAAACAACAAATGGTACTGAACCCCCCAAAATCCCTCCTTACCTGCATGTGGCTTGGTGAAACCTACTTCCTTTTAGGAAACACTTATTGGGTGACTCGTTACATTCGCAGGAACACTTTGTTTTATTGAGGGGCTGATGCCTTGGACACGTCTTGCTACATGTGCACTGACAGGTCTCCTTATTGAAGACATGGTTCAGCGGGCAGGGAGCAAGCGGGATGTTGCAAATGCACTTGCAGGTGTTACGGTCGAGGTGTCGGTTAGGCCCGCAGTTTTGAACTTGATCCCCACGCTGACACACACACTGGCAGGTTTCCATGTCCAGGACCTTATCTGGGCCACACACATCTGCTGAGAATATGTCTGTAGAGATGAAGGAGAGGGAGGGTGTACATTCTTACTGATATCAACTTTTTACATTCCCATATGCTTCAATTATTTATATATATATATAAATCAGTTATTAAGTCCAATATGATCTCAATAACATGATAGAAGGAAGAAGAAGAAAAGAAGACAAATTATTGTAGTCTTCCAGTAGGTGTTCCCATCACTACTATTATGCTTATTGGAGTACTGTCTGGTTTTGGTCTTTGTTACTGCCTGTTACCCGTTTTGTTTTGAAATCATCTGTGTTTGCTGCTTTGTTTTGTCCTGATAATCCCTAATGCGTCTCACCTGTGCGTGCCACCTCACATCACAGCCTGCCGGTCGCCGAGCTCACCGACCGGCAAATCGGGCTAAAGATCGTGCAGTGTGAACTAGGCTTTAGTTGTTCCCGGTGCACCACCCTGCAAGATTGTTAATTTTCTCCCGATATGAATTCTCCTCATTGAGTCATCTGCAAACTTCACAACAGAGCTCTCGTCGTATGTACAGCGTGAGCAAGAGGAGGCTGAATTCTGAACATTAGACTGGAGGAGGTGTGACCAAAATAAGTATAAGATAAATAGTAATATGTCAAATCATACATGTACATATAAAAGAAATGTGTGTGCCAGTAAACATACATGATAAATATACTGTACATAGGCACACAGTGCTAAATACAAGTACCAACTAGACTGATTAAATCTGTAGCACATATACAGTATTGTAAGCATTATGTGCGTCATGTGAATATCGCATTAAGTGAAATACAAATGTTGCACATGTTATCATTTGCTGTTGTAAATTCTAAGAAAAAAATTATCCTAGGCAGAATACTTGTAAATGCTGGTTCTTATTGAGAACACAACTACATGAAATGTACATGAATAAAAACTGTGCATGACAGTTGTTTGACAACACTGATAAACTATGCATCGGATACATTCCTGTTATGGACTAGCAATGTTCTCTTTTTCCTCAGGGATAACACAGATGGTTTGCTTTCGGCACTGGCAAGTCATCTTTTAGCTGAGAAACACAGTTAGAGAGGGAGACAACAAATGGATGTTCAGCCTGTTCTATTCACTCTGTATATCTATGTGGGGGAGTGTGGGGGGGTGTATGTGTTCATGTGTTTGTGTGTCTACAGATGAACAAACACAGATAACAAAGATCTTACTGCTGACAAAACGCAAGCTGTGTTCAGCTCCAGTATTGCAGCATGTGCTTTAACTTTAACAACGTAAATCAATGTAGTGAGTTTCAATGGGCAAATCAATGAGAAGTCCTAGTGAAGAACACTTTTAATAAATAGCTACTCAAATAAATAATCTTTGCTCTGAAATGACTAATTAGTCATTCTTACCATCGATTTGTAATGAATCCAGTGTCAAGTGGACTGGAAAAAATGGAAGGCAGGCAATATTAGGGTAATATTATAAGTAATAAAGGTAATAAAGGTAAAAAAGGGTAGAAAAGTTACAAAAATCAAAAGCCCAATTTATCAATCTAAAGTAACAACTTAAAAAACTATACAAATCAGTCGCAAATTATTAATTTCAGGGAACACTTTATGTAATTTGACAGCACAAATTCTTAATTTAAGAGAAAATATTTGAGGTAACAAATTATGTAATTCAAGGGCAGAAATCATTTATTTAGGGGAACAAATTACATAATTAAGGTATCAGTAATTTATTTGTGTTAAGCAGTGGAGCGTTGAGATCTCTATGAAGATTCTCAGTCATCCAGGTCATAGTTATCCAACAAAGGTTAAAGTCAAGGGCAACTATACTTAGTTGAAGATACTGGAAGACGTTTCGTCCCTCATCCAAAGGACTTCTTCAGTTCTGACTGACTGGTAGGGAAACTCAGCTGTTTAACCTCAGTGGGGTCGTTTGCCAGGATCTTCGATCTTGCTGGTTTGTTAGTGTTCCTGGTTGCTGTAGCGACAGTTGTTAGGACTACCCGGGGCCAAGACCGAACGACCATCGTTGGTATCTTCACCTGAGGCCAATAGGTTACGTTTGTTAAGTTTCCTGGGAAGTGATGAAAGGACAGCATTGTAAGTGGGGGATAAGTGGTGGCGTAGACCCCCTCCCCTGTTCAATGACGGCATCTCGACCCTGGTGTAGATGGCTTCCTTGACACCTCTTTCAAACCATCCATCTTCTCTGTCTAAAATGTGCACCTGGTGGTCCTCAAACGAGTGTCCTCTGTCCTTCAGATGTAAGTAGACTGCAGAGTCTTGACCTGAGGAGTTGGCCCTTCTGTGTTGAGCCATGCGTTTGTGTAGTGGTTGTTTAGTCTCCCCAATATACAGGTCTGTGCATTCCTCACTGCATTGGACCGCATACACTAGATTGCTTTTCTTGTGTTTGGGTGTGCGGTCTTTGGGGTGTACCAGCATCTGTCTTAGTGTGTTCTTGGGTTTAAAAAACACAGGGATGTTGTGTTTGTTGAAAATCCTCCTGAGTTTCTCTGATAATCCAGACAAGTATGGAATCACAATGTTGTTGAGTGTGTTGAGATGTCACCTCCGAACTGTCTGGGGTCTGTTTGTCATGAAGTCCAGTATCCAGTTGCAGAGTGTGGTACCCAAACCCAGAGTGCTGAGTTTGTTGATCAGAGTCATGGGGGGGATTGTGTTAAATGCTGAGCTGAAATCCATGAACAGCATTCTGATGTGGCTGTTGCTATTTCAAGGTTTGTGAAGACTCAATGGCTGGGATGTTGTTCTTTATGTGCTGAGAACCAGTTTCTCAAAGCACTCACAGGTGAGTGCCAGAGGGCGGTAGTCACTTACACTAGACACTGCAGACTTTTTAGGTACAGGAATGATGGTGGCTGTCTTGAAGCAGGGGGGAACCCTCTCCTGAGACAGTGAGATGTTTTAAATGTCAGTAATAACATCAAACAGCTGATTGGCACAGGTTTTTAGTATACAGCCATGGATGTTATCCCAGCAGCTTTACTCATATTCACTTTCAGCAGGACTCTTCTCACATCTGCTCTAGATGCTGACAGTGGCCGGTCCTCTGGGGGTGGAGTAGACTTTACAGCGGACAGGAGATCAAAGTGAGCATAAAAGGTGTTAAGTTCATCTGGTAATGTGGCCCTACACACAATGTGGGCACTCCTACTTTTGGAGCCTGTGATGGTCCGGATCGCCTGCCACAAATCTTTTGTGTTGTTGATGTCTAACTTTGCCTCTTTGATGCCTTGAGGCAGCGTTTTTGGCTCTGGGAAGTGGCTCCCGTTGCTGGGTTAGCCTGAGTCTTGTTTAATCCATTTTATCATCTATTTTATTTTCCTGCAACTGGGAATTACCCAGGAATAGACTGGGTAATGGAGTAGTCTTAGGTCCAATCTGGGTTAGTTTAGCACTCATTCTGGCTCTCTTCTCCCTCTTGTCCCATGTGGATGAGTGTTTTTCTGACATAGGTAAGTCTTGCTTTGGTAATAAAGGCAAAAAATTAACAAAAAAACAAAACAGTTGCAAAGTTTGAGGGAGCTTTTGGCTGCTGCATCTACACATGTCGTCATGTTTTTAACAATCTGACACTGGCCCAGCTATGGCAAGTAATTCCATGACACTGTCCTTCCCAGCATTCCAGTCTGTGTAAATGCTGACCATGTCTCTCTCCATCTGAATGAAAGGTGTCCATGTCTCTCTATGTCTGTGTGAATTCTGTCCATGTCTCTCTCTGTCTCTCTCAGTCTGTGTGAATGCTGTCCATGTCTCTCCGTCTCTCTCCTTCTGTGTGAATTCTGTCCATGTCTCTCTCTGTCTCTCTCCGTCTGTGTGAATGCTGTCCATGTCTCTCCGTCTCTCTCCTTCTGTGTGAATGTTGTCCTGTCTCTCCCCCTCTGTGTGAATTCTGTCCATGTCTCTCTCCATCTCCTCCGTCTGTGTGGATGTTGTCCTGTCTCTCTCCCTCTGTGTGAATGCTGTCCATGTCTCTCTCAGTCTCTCTCCCTCGGTGTGAATGCTGTCCATGTCTCTCTCAGCCTCTCTCCCTCGGTGTGAATGCTGTCCATGTCTCTCTCAGCCTCTCTCCTTCTGTGTGAATTCTGTCCATGTCTCTCTCTGTCTCTCTCCGTCTGTGTGAATGCTGTCCATGTCTCTCCGTCTCTCTCCTTCTGTGTGAATGTTGTCCTGTCTCTCCCCCTCTGTGTGAATTCTGTCCATGTCTCTCTCCATCTCCTCCGTCTGTGTGAATGCTGTCCATGTCTCTCCGTCTCTCTCCTTCTGTGTGAATGTTGTCCTGTCTCTCCCCCTCTGTGTGAATTCTGTCCATGTCTCTCTCAGTCTCTCTCCCTCGGTGTGAATGCTGTCCATGTCTCTCTCAGTCTCTGTCCCTCGGTGTGAATGCTGTCCATGTCTCTCTCAGCCTCTCTCCCTCGGTGTGAATGCTGTCCATGTCTCTCTCAGCCTCTCTCCCTCGGTGTGAATGCTGTCCATGTCTCTCTCCGTCTGTGTGAATGTTGTCCTGTCTCTTCCCCTCTGTGTGAATTCTGTCCATGTCTCTCTCCATCTCTCCGTCTGTGTGGATGTTGTCCCGTCTCTCTCCGTCTGTGTGGATGTTGTCCTGTCTCTCTCCCTCTGTGTGAATGTTGTCCTGTCTCGCTCCCTCTGTGTGAATGCTGTCCATGTCTCTCTCAGTCTCTCTCCGTCTGTGTGAATGCTGTCCATGTCTCTCTTAGTCTCTCTCCCTCTGTGTGAATGCTGTCCATGTCTCTTTCAGTCTCTCTTCGTCTGTGTGAATGCTGTCCATGTCTCTCTCAGTCTCTCTCAGTCTGTGTGAATGCTGTCCATGTCTCTCTCAGTCTCTCTCCGTCTGTGTGAATGCTGTCCATGTCTCTTCCCCTCTGTGTGAATGCTGTCCATGTCTCTTCCCCTCTGTGTGAATGCTGTCCATGTCTCTCTCCGTCTGTGTGAATGCTGTCCATGTCTCCCTACCTCTGTAAGTAAATTATATATATATATATATATATATATATATATACACGCTATCTACTTAATATTGTCATTCAGATTTTCCTTGATTATGTCATACAGTCATGGTATGAATAACAGTATGTACATGCTGTATGTGTAGATTGGAGGACTACAATGTATAATCTAAGCAGTAGTTTATGCCACGCTACCTGTTGTTCAATAAGTTTTGTTCTGTCAAGTATCGTGTGTGTAATGCAATACAATCTCACATATTTTTCCATAACGATATGGTGCTCCATCTTCATTTGTACGTCCTTAATCAAACCCCTTTATGTCATGCTCACTATGTCAAAGTAATTTCTAACCTTTTTATACATATTAACACATATTTTGAGGAGCTCTGACACACAGAAGTATTAGTCTAATGATTTGTCAAATCTACTTGGAACATTTCTGTTTTATGTCTAATGTGTGTCTCCATCATGAGAAATGTGTCTCTGTTGTGAAGCCTGCTGCTCCTTACAGTTCAAATTAAAGATGGAGCAGCAGATTCAGACTGATTTACAGGAAGTCAATCTGCAGATCAATCAAGTAACACAGACTGACTCCAAGAAACACATTTTAAAATCCTGCATTAAAAAATCCAGCTATGCCTTAGCTAATGACATGACAACTCACGGTTGCCTGCTGTCATAGTAACACAACACGCTGGTCCGGCTTGGGAGTTTTTCAGGAGTGCTACACTAAATAACAAACATCAGAGCAAGCGATAGAACGATTTGACAATAAATAGAACTCCTGATACATATCAGCCCTCAACACTAAGATGACTGAGCCACCAACAACTGATTGAACTGAACTGATTTCAGAATGAACAATACTACTCAGCCAGCAGCTTAATGGACAGATTTTGTCTGCTTGTGGAAGACGGATATCTATTTGTCCGATTTGGCTGTCTAATCAAGTGAAGAAAGTGCCAGTAAGACCTGCAGCCTCACATCTCCCATTAAAATGCCAGTAACCCTTTTTATCCTTGTACACTTAAATATAAGGTACTTTTAATTTAAGGAAAATTAAAGACATATATTCAATATGTGTATATATGCGTATATAATTGCATTCATTGTTTTTTAGGTTAAATATTCATCTGTAAATCTGCATAGTGCCTATTTTATTGAATCAGTGATTGAGAATGGACCTATAATAAATCTATATTTTTATTTATATTAAATTTAATATTGATATATTATAATAGGGGTGCCGTGACAAATATATCCTTTGAAGGGGTGAATGGGTAAAAGAGTTTGGGACCTACTGCTTCAGAAGTTGGAGAGGGTAGTTGGTACATTGACCTACATCAACAACAGGAAGAAGGTTTAAAGTTCATCTTCCTCTGGGGACTCCAACTTTGCAAAGCAAATTTCATGAAAATAGAGCCATTATTATTTGAGTTAGACATCCTTTCCTCAAGTTCAATCCAATTTTACCCAATCAGCCACTGACGCTTTTGTGTTTTGTGAATTTGGCTTTGAATTCAAATTCAACATTACAAAGTATTTCCTTCTATCTTTCACACATCATTTGTTTTGGCCCTGTAATGCATACTGTGGAAGTGTGTATTTGTATGCGTGAATCTGTTCCTGGGGTCTCCGCATTCTTCAGTTGCTCATTTGTTTATACTGAGTCCAGAGTGTTATCATAGCCAAACACACACACACAAACTCTCAACAAACAGTGCAGTCATAAATACTCCTCAGTGAACACATGAACATTCTCCTGTCACAAAAACTAACAGAGAAAGATGGCTCTACTAACTGTGTTTGTTTCATTGGTTGTTATGTGTGTACTCACTACAGGCCTGGGGGACACATCTTCATGCAGCAAAGAGCCACACTGATCGTTATATTATATTTATTGGCAGCTACTGAATTTATTTGTACTGCATTATAGATTGATCTTCAGTATTGGCTTTTCTGGCTTCACAAAATGTTTGTAATCTGACCCTAAAGCTCTAATCTTTTCTCTTAACTGCACAAACTTAAATTTTGATATATTTTAACAGTTTTTTAAAATGCTAAGCGTTTACCTAAACTTAAGAAACTGTTAACAAAGGAACACACTTACCTCAAACAATTAGCCAAATAGTAAATTTGTTCTTTAAAAACCAACTCTACATTTCAAAATGCAAAAAAAAAAAAAACATTCTCTACATACACAAACTCCTTCAAACAAAAAAACACTAGCACGTTTTCTTTCCAAGCGGAGCAGATCAATCAATCATAGCACAACAACTTTCTAAATATAAAGAGATGATGGCTGAAACAGTATTACATTTCATGTTTCAGCTCTACTTGCATACGGTAGACATGTGAATGGGTGCATTTTTGCCAACAAACTATGTAAAAGTGAATGATTCCTCTTTACTTTAAAAAATGTAGAGTGGGAAAAAAGATGTAAGTGACAGAATTACAGAATTAAAAGCTTTATTATAAAAAAGAAATAGCAGCCAGTGATGTACAAATAATCTAACCATCCATCCCTAAGCACAAAGCAATCTCAGTCCCGGCTGTTCTCATCTTTGACACCATGAAAACTCATCTCTTCCGAGAACGCTTCCCCTTATAACACCTCTAACCCCTAACCTCTGCACTTCCTGTGCTCTTCTTCTTCTTCTTCCTCCTTACAATTCTCTTGTATTGATTGCACTATTCGTTAACTCTTACTTCTTTCTCTAGGAATTTACCCCATTGATGCTGTACGTGCTATTAGCGCTTACTAGTATTTATTGTCACTTGTAGATCTCTTACTGTATTGATGCTTTATTGATGCTTGTCTGTTGTTCCTCAAATGTAAGTCGCTTTGGATAAAAGCGTCTGCCAAACGACTAAATGTAAATGTAAATACACAATTACGTTGAAACAAAAAATGCACAGAAGGGAAAGAAACAAAAAACTGTTCTAATCCATATGATCTTCAACATTTGGCCGCATGTTCTCATCCACAGAACATCTAATGTCATCTCTCGCTTTGTACCTGGATAGAAACACTTTCCCTGGTTCAGATCCTCCCTCTCCCAGTCCCAATTATTTTTCTCCCTTGTTCAGACATTATTCTTTCTCACCTCCTCTGTGTTGTTCTGTATCCACATTAGATAAACTCACCTTCAAAGAGTTCCTTTTTTACTGCATTGTGTATGTAATTGAAAGAACTTCAACGCCTTTCTATGTCTCTGGTTGAGACTGGAATTAGCTGTGGTTGATCTATTTTACCCAAATTACAATAAATCAGCTCAATGTTTAAATCAGCTCAAAGTTAGATGCTAAAGCAAAGAGTATATGAGGAAACTGGGAGGTTTTCAAAGGGATGTGTGATGTTTACACTGTCAGGTGCAACAGAAATTATTTCCTTTATGTAGTTATTTAGAATAGTGACAAAGGCCCACAGGCAACTATAAAGAATTTACCTTGCAACTACTGAATCGTGTTACCTGTCAGACCAAAACACACTTATTAGCAAAGTAGTGCTATATCCTCTCAACACTTTCAGTTAGGTTGGAGAAATGTTACTTAACCGAAAAGATGCTTTGCTACGGATGAGATGTAATTTTGTGTTTTTCTAGGCTACTGCAGAAAAAAATAAGCAAAGTTTCCTCTGCAATGTTTTCTGAAAAAATGACGAGTCACATCTTAAATCTGTGAGTGTGTGAATGTGCAAGCACTCACCAAGGTGCTGGTGGGAGGGCCTTGGAGGGGGCAGTGGTGGAGGAGGAGGATTGTGGTTGACATTGGCGGTCATGCTGACACACCGACACTGAGTGCCGCTCCAAGTCTTACCAGGAGGGCATGTCCTGTTAGCTACTGGACACCTTAACAGAGAGAAACAGAAAGAGAAAGATTTAAGAAAGACACATGAGATGTTGTTGCTTATTGATCCTAACATTCTAGTCTAGCTGGAGAAATGGGTTTTCCATGTACCTGCATGCCATTGTTTTGTAACCTGTTTTTTTAGGATCCTATTGGTGTCTAGCAAGGTCAACTAATGGCTCATGGGGTTTGTTTGGGGGGCAACTTCATATCTCCTGAACCAGACAACATACAGAGACAAATTAACCCACTTATTCACATGACACCATAATAAAACCAATCTATTTGTAAAAAAAAAAAACAGGCAGGAAACACATTTTAGGCTCATAATAATATAACTCCTTCATATACACACACACACACACACACCATATTGAAGGCGGAGCTCTAGAAAAAGTTCATCACTTCAACAAACTCACAAAAGTGCAACCACACCGGCAGATGCAAGCACTTGTGGGGACTCGTAGCTTTCGTGGCTGTGTGGGTGGAGTCAGATATTCCGTTCCTCCGGTCAAACTTTGTAAACAAGGAGCTACACGTGAGAGTAGCTTTGTCAGCGTCAGACCCATTTATACTGTGTGTTCAGCAGCATATGGAGTCAAGTAATAACCTATTTGATGGGGAACAATTCACAGTAGGCAATGCATTTATTGTGGATTGTCCCAGTAAATAATTGCAGATACATCTGGTAGTATTTCAATGATACATCAAATTCATTGATATTGATTAAAATAATGGACATAAGACTCGGGCTAACTCAGCAATGGGAAATCAGAGACTGTTGTGCCCTCATCTTTACAGAGACAACTGAACAGTTTTCAGACCATGTTTCCTGCTTCTCATGCGTCTGTCCTCCCTCCCTCTTGTCAAGAGTGGCAAGGAAAGACTCCTTTTAGCATGCAGAAATGTCCAGCCAAACCTAAAATCAGGGTGGGCAGCCAGCTGCCTCCACTGGTTGGATTGAGAAAGAGAGAGAGAGAGAGAGAGAACACAGTAGCCCAAATAATAGTAATGCACTGAGATCGATTTCCTGGTCACAGGCTCGAGGAGGCACACATTTGGGAAATGAGAAAGGCCCTAGGCCTAGAGCAGCATAACTAAGGGATGGTTCAGGACTCACCTGAGCCAGCCCTAACTATAAGCTTTATCAAAGAAGAAAGTCTTAAGCCTACTCTTAAATGTGGAGATGGTGTCTGCCTCCTGAACCCAAACTGGAACCTGGTTCCACAGGAGAGGAGCTTGATAGCTGAATGCTCTGGCTCCTAGTCTACTTTTGGAGACTCTAGGAACCACAAGTAACCCTGCATTCTGGGAGCGCAGTGCTCTGGTGGGGTAGTAAGGTACTATGAGCTCTTTAAGATAAGATGGTGCCTGACCATTAAGAGCTTTGTAGGTAAGAAGAATGATTTTAAATTCTATTCTGGATTTTACTGGAAACCAATGCAGAGAAGCTAAAACAGGAGAAATGTGATCTCTTTTCCTGGTTCCTGTCAGAACACGTGCTGCAGCATTCTGGATCAGCTGAAGAGTCTTAATGGACTTTTTCGAGCAGCCTGATAATAAAGAATTGCAGTAATCCAGCCTAGAAGTACAATAACTTTTTTGTTTGCTCAGTTTTGTCTATTTTTCCATCCTGACTGCGAGCTTGAAATTTTGCTAACTGATTCATCAGGTTTGATTGATAGATATATTTGAGTATCCGATGTGAAAACAAATAAACATAAAAAAGTTGATATGTTTGTTGTACTTTATCTAAATTAAAGTTGGCATTAGTTGGCTTTAGTCATTTAATGGAAACAAATGCTTATAGTGCTGGCAATGAAAAGAAAACTCATTGAAACAACAAGATTAATATTAGTAAAATAATAAAATATTATCTCATTCAATAAGACTGACATTAGCAAAACAGATAAAGCCTGAACATACAACGAGGCAGGGTTGTGCTGTTTAATTAGATTAAAATGAATTTAATTTAACTAACTAAAGCAAAGCATTTTAACCTAAACAAAAGCGAAATAAATTGCCTTTAAATATTATAATTTTTATGACACATGTTTTTGAGTGATAAGGGAGGGGGGCTGAATCTTGTATTTAATTTTTTAATAAAAAAAATGCAAGGTCCTCCCCAGCATTATTAACAATTTCTATGGAAAATAAATCTAACAAAGTAAGGCTGCAAGAAGACGTAAATCAGTATGAGAAAAAGTTAAACACCCCCCATCTCTTCCTACATAACCCACTCTTCTAATCATTTTCAGTTCCTTCCAGCCACAGACTGGGGTATCTTTTGTGATCAGTAAAGTCAGCTGCTGTAGATAAGGTTGCACAACCAACATATAGCCCAAAGGGCTCTGTAAACCATTACATCCTCAGTCACTATATATTGCTGTTGTTAATATCTACTTAAAAAATATTGCCAAAACAAATGTTACGGAAAACAAACACCAGCAATTCTGAAATTACTCCGGAAACCAGATACCTTGTTTGGATCTCCACAAAATGCCAAGAAAAATATACTACTTCTGAAAATACTGTACACAAACACACACACACACTTAGTCAATTATATAAAACACCACAAAGTGAAAATGGTCTGCTTAAAAGACAACATTTAGGCAGCAGACAAATTGTCTGAAGTTGGGAAAGAATCTGGTGATGAATCGAGACACAGTGTGGTTTCAATTAGAGCTGCAGTGCCATGGACACAGAAACAGACATACACACATAATGGGGGACTGAGAGGGAAAAGGAAAGCGAAAGAGAAAAGATGGAGAGAGGAAAAGACACAGAGGTTTGGACTGGTGTGTTCCTCTCTTTTCACCTAATGTGAAACATACGTGTGCTTCATGCTTACGTGTGTTCTTACATGTTGGATGATTTGTCGGTGTGAAAATCTCAACAATGCTTTTCCATTTCCAGCCGTAATCTGACACTCTTTAACGTGTGTGTATGTGCGTTTGTGAGTGTGTAATTATTGTCAAATACCGGCACGTATCAACATGCCTTGAACGGCACAAGTGGTCCTAGTCTTAATCTCACACACACACACATCAAAGCCTATTAATGTCAATGAAGCAGATTTTGTGAGCCAGTACAACACCCAGATAGAGAAACTACACCACAAAATACTCCATGAAAAGAATGAATCTATAGATATTTAGGGAGTGAATAGAATAGATCTGTGTAACGAGTCAATTTGAAAGTCTGAAGTTGTTTAAATGCATGTGATTTCCAATCATAGATGAGAAGATCATCAAATTACACATCCTACAGTTTACATTCTTTATGCAAACCCACACATGCACAGTCTTCATTGACCAGCCCTCCATGTCCTTCCATGGTTAAGGTTCATTCTAAAGTCTACAGAACATATAAGTGCACATTCCATATTGAACATGTCATTACTCTCCAGGAGTGCCCGCCCCACACACACACACACACAGGCTTCTTCAAGCAACATCTACTTGGATTTCATGTGCATCAGGATCTGACCATCATTCATCATATACTGCTAATAAAAATAAAAGTGACACAATAATCCCTTTACAGCTGAAGTACACATAGCTAGAGAGTACCGGGGCTTAATGCAATACTTTGTAATGCATTACCCTGTGTTTGTATATTGAAAACATTTAGACAAAAATGAAGCTCTCCACTAAGGCCTAGGATAACAAAAGATTCTATAATGTTTTGGGGATGATTCCTTCAGGGATTTAATCCATACAGTGTCTTAATGGCACTACACTCAAAATTGTTCCCAGGCTGAAGGGAATCCTTCCACTGTTTTCTGAGTACCATGGGATGAGCCACCTCAAACTCAGCTGCAAACTGCCTCTGTGCACGCTGAAGCTGAAAGGTCAATGAAGCTAGCAGGACTACATCACTGGCAGGAGGCAAAGACACAATCCTGAGGTCACCGAACTGGACCACTCCTGAGCTGCACTTACAAATTCTGTCCATTAAAAATCCTAAACTGAATAGGAGACAAGAGACAGCCTTGGCAGAACCCAACTACCACTACTACTACTAATGTACATATTTCATTAGAAATACTTACTTTTGTTTTGGGGAAATGATTAAACATGGGCATTTTTCTGTTTTCAAAGGACGCCAGTAAAAAAAAAAAACCCACCCTAAACCACTTCCTCATGGGATCCTGGCTGTCAGAGGTGAGAGGGCATAAATCAGAGCATGCTCCATGTAGGTATGCAATCATGCATACATTTCATGGCATCTGAAAAGTGTTTCCTAAAGTAACACCCCTGTATACACACAGCACAGGAAGCAACCTCTGCAACAATAACCCAAACACTCTTTGTGTGTGTGTGTTGCCAGTTCCAAAAAGGAAAAGGTTGTTCCTGTCCTAAACACTCACCACACAGCTCTGAGGAGACAGGAGACAGCTCCTTTGAGACAAAATACAAGTTCCTATAACATAAATCATTAAATATTAAGGTGAAGACATGGTTTAAGGTTAGGCTTAGGCTAAGTCTCCAGGATATGAATGCAAGTCAATGTAATGGCCCCTGAAGTGATGGAACCACAACTGTGTGTGTGTGTGTGTGTGTGTGTGTGTGTGTGTGTGTGTGTGTGTGTGTGTGTGTGTGTGTGTGTGTGTGCGTGCGCTTACTCAGGCAGGGCTCTCCTGATGATGCTGTGAACTTGTCTGTAGACGTCCAGCTTGGACAGACAGCTACACTGAGTGTGGTTGGCCACACTGATAGTCACTGGCTTGGTGCCCTGGGTGATCGGCACTGTGATTTCAAACAGCTGCAAAAAGAGTAAAACAGAGATGAATCAGACAGAGACAAGGTGAGTCAAGAGAAGGTGCAAATAGTTGTCTTTTAGGACTCTACATGGTTACATGAAGCTCCTATAACAATCAAATGCATACAAACATACAAACATCTGCACCTTTAAAATATGATGACATTGTCTACAGTAAAATAAATGACAAATCTAGATAGCAGCTGCAGTGTAGTCCTACTGGATATTGTTGCCAAGTTTCTCTGCGAGGATGGCTGCTGACTTTTAAATAAATCCCACATTTATTATATTTATTTATTTATTCACTCCAACGACTGACAGTCCAATACAAGTTTCCATTAAAGGTAATGTGAAACTGCCTCAATGCAATGTTAATAAGTAGCCGAGAGTGTTCTTGTCTTTGTACCAAAGACCAGGGCAAAATAAAAAATAAATAAACTTGACATTAACAAACAGCTAAGAGATTTTTCTTTCTGCTTTGGTGTGTAAGTGTAACACATGTTTAATAACCACTGGAAACTATTTTAAATTACCTTCTGGATGAAAATATTAAATTGTTGAATGGTTAATGTCTGTGAAGATTCTTAGTCATCCAGGTCATAGTTATCCAAGGATGGTTGAAATCAAGGGCAGCTGGACTTGTTTGAAGATACTTGAATGGTTAATATTTAGATTTTTTCCCCCCCAAGTTATTAACGGCGGCACTACAGACCAAGCACATGAAAACAATGAGAATGGAGAATGTGAAGGATTGCCACTTGAAGAACAATAGCCGGGCTTGGGTTTTCACATGGCACTGATTAAGATACAAAACAGTTATACAGAATAGAGAGCCACTTCATTCTTTCAATTACAGAGTTGAACAGCATGAATAGAAACTAATCAGTCTCAATGACTCCTATTCAAGACCCTTAAAGAGCTTAAACTCTCTCTCTCCCTCTCATCGTAATGAGGATATCATCAAAGCTGACCTCAGTCTTTTTGACCTGGTGAGCGCTCACCATGGTTACAGAACATGCACACATAAAGAGAGCTCTCTGGGATCACGGTGACCACCACTGGGTTGAGAATTTAACCTGCTCACACACACTTAAATTTGTGGTGATGTTTTCGCTGTAAAACCCCTCATCCTCGCTGAGTATAACCAAGGCCCTGGTATTTGGAGAGACCCATTTTCTGCAGAGAACAGAACAAACTGTAATACTGCGTGACACAAAAGTAAAGTAGTCAATTACTAAAACTACCCAAGTTACCATCATGGCACTACTCCATTTGAGTCCATTTGAATGCACTGCTGTTAATTAACACCTGATCCCAGGCTGTTCGAGGTGTAGGAGTGCTTTCTGCCTCAACTAGCAAATCACTGAACTGTGTTATGGATTAACTTCCTGTTACGACCCAGCTCGGAACGGGAAAGGGAAGCAACATAAACCAGATGTTTTTGGTAAAGTTATTTATTTTACAGATAGTTTAACAAAAGGGGTTTTCAACCAACAGAAACAGGCAAGTGGGTGCTGCGTAAACAATTGAAAACAATATAACAAAAGGAGATCTCTAGAAACGAGATTACTAACTAACAGCTAAAACAAAAGCATGAAACAAAAACCCTCTCTGGTTACTTCAAACCAAACACAAAGAGTGCAGCACCCCTAAACCCCTAAAGTGAAACTAACAGGGAAAGAGAGGAACTACAGGTGTGCAAACTAACCTTGGCCTGGTTTCTGAGGTGAGAACACAGATCACAGTTTAAGCCCACCACTAATACTTCAAGTTGGGGAAAACAAACACAAGGATAATCTACTAATTGGCTACAATGCTAACACAAACAATTCCACTCAAACACAGTTATCATAATCACACAAGTGGCAATGAGGCAAGCTGATCAGGGGCGAGTTCAGCGCAGACAAAACCTATCAAAACCTTTTTTTCAACGGAAACGGTGGTCCCCTGAACACCCTGTTTTGTACGCAAGCGCGCTGCATTTTTCTGCCTTTTTAACACCGTTGGGTTTACAAAGTTTACACAGCTGATTGGGTAACACCTGAGACATGCCAACCAAACAGGAGCAAACATGCCTCGAAGCCCGTTGCAGAACGTTGCGCAAAGTTTCAGGGAAACATGCCGTTCAATCTGAAAACGTTGCAAACAGGTGCAAACGTTTTGACATTGAACTCGCCCCAGGTGAGCTCCCTGGAACAGGCAGGATGGCACCCTATTTGAAGTGGGATCGGTCTTGCTGGCAGCTACGGGATTGGAGGAAGTGGTGGAGCACTGCTCCAATCAGCATCAACGACAGGCAGCTTCTGGATTGGAGGAAGTGGAGGAGTGCCACTCCAATCGGCATCCTTGGACGACAAATAAGATATAGGCGGGGCTGGAAGTGGCCAGTCTAATCTTCAGCAACGAGCCACACAGCCTGATTAGCATATCACTACAAATGACTGTTAAACACATACAAACTGCAGCAGCCACAATACTTCTGCAAGAAATATGGCTACATGTAAGGAAATTATAGTTAAATAATGTTGTTGGCTCCACAGAAACATTGGAGAATGTAACTGACTTGTATTAACAATACCAAAAAACAAACACTTTTGATTAAACTTTCCTTTCTCTCAGTCCTCAGGACACGGTTATTAAGAAAGGTGACTATACAGCATCTTACATACTTATCCAGACAGCTTATATTTATGTAAAATGACTCTTTCAAGTCACAACAATGCATAATCCAGTCTTGAATCAGTGGAGCAACACTATATTTCCATTTAAAGACAACAGTGAAAGTCATAGAGAGACACGTATTATATTGTTGTAGGCACTCCTCAATACAGACGTATGTCATTTAATAGGTTGGCCACCGTTACTGGTTATCCAAAAGACAGCCAAAAATGTATCTGGTAGCTCTGTGGCGATGAACACCTTTAAAAAAAACAGTTGCCTCTACTGCAGTGGTCAGTAGGAAATGACAAATCTGTTTTAGCGGCTATACATTTCATTTTATTTCTTCTATATATTGCAGTCTTTGAGAAGAACACTGAACCAAGTATACTGCATTCTAACTAACCGTTTCAAACCCTTAGAGAAACAGCCCGTTAAAGTTGGTCTGCTCCTTTCTGGTAACGGAAGACTGTATAAGGAGCCAATAGTGCTGAATCTACTGTAATGGGAATTCCAAACATATTGCATGTAACCCTGGACTCAGGGAGACTCATCTGTGATGTGGCTCTGAATCTGTGTAAACGTAACAGTCAAAATATCCCTGTTCTCTGTGTTATCCAGACTTCAGGGACAATGTGTCTCTGTGGGATGATATGATTGACCCTAAAGCTGGATAAATAACAGGCTCACGGTGCTCTCCTCACTCATTCGAGCATACATGTACACGGCTTATGTGTGTTGCTATGAGTCCTTCTGCAGAAGACTTGAATAATTTTCACAGAAAGACAAGTGTTTGCCTGAGCTGTTTATTTGAAAACTCAAATTGCCATCAGACTACACAGAGCAAAACAACTACTTCCGAGTTCATTGTGCCAAGCTGAAGCTTTGTCTTGGAGTTTGTATTGGTATGCGGCCAGTTTTGCTAATCTTTTCTTCTCCTCCCTATTTTGCTTAGGTAGAGGTAAATCATTTGTTGTCATTGATTCTGTTATATTTGTTAGTTTTGTTACCTTCCTAGTTTAATGGTAAGTAACTTGTTGTCATTTCTTTTTTTTAGATTTGTTACCTTCCTAGTAAGATTTGTTTTGTTTCCTGTGTAAAAATGTGGTTTCATAAAGTGCCAAATTGTAAAGGGCTTATCCGCTGAGGAGAATTATTGTGCTCACTAAATTTATACATGAAAATTATTGCCTGATGGCTAAATGAATGGTTAAATGGTCTTCATTCACCATTCATTGTCTGGGTACCATGCAGATCCACAGAAAATGTCTTGCCAACGAAATATCTCGACGCATAGCTGGAAGAACCTTACCATGGTAATGGTTGAAAGATCAACCATTACCATGGTAAGGTCAAATGTAAATACACACAGAAAACAATGACAAAACCATAACACATTTGGCACAATAACCTATAGAAGAGAAAGAAGGAATAAACAAAAGCATCTGCATGGTGAAAATCCAAGACAGCGCAGGTGTTGAACTAAACCCTTTTATGCAGAGAACCACCAGACATACACAAACGCTTAAATATACTTACAGTCAGTCAAATAGTAAATTACACAGTTTAGCACAACTTCTATTACCTGCTAAGTGTCAAAACCTCTCAACACCTGCCAGCTGCTTCAAAGCATTGCCAAAGCAAATCAGCAAAAATAACACTCAGGATGATGAAACAAACCCCACAAGGCTGTTAAAAGAAACAACCCACATCTGACTGATCACCTTTCCATACATCCATTTTGAGACAAATTTGAAATCACTTTTAAAAAAGTCATTAGAATTCAGTGGAAGTGTAAATTGTCTATCTAGTTCATAATTTGAATGACGTTATATGTGGCCTATGTAAATCTCCAAACTCTGGCCAGTAGTCTGACATTATAGCCAAAAACAGCAGTTAGGAAAAACTAGAGGAGTGAAAGAATGTCTTGTGAAACCTTAAAAAACACTGTGGCTCAACACCCACAGTCTTGTTACTGCTGCCAGGCAAAAGCCTCTCAGCTTAAACATCTGTTCTTCGTACCTCAACTAAAGGGTGGCATGCCTTATGAAGTTTCGAGATTCTGTGGTCCAAGAACCATCCAAACACCACTGTCCAATTTTCAAATTAGACGAAATTAGCATTTAGGCTGCCTTTTTAGTCTGTTTTTTAACTGAATTTTCTTTGGAAGATATTCTCTTTTCCAACAACAATGGTGTGTTCTTTCTGTGGAGAAAACACAATACAAAAGCATCTTCCAACACCTCAACCATCTAAATCTGATTGTACAGTGCTTACACTCTTAGCTCCTCAACAGTCAGTCCCCACAGTCAAAAGACTGTGTATAGCGCTTTTCTCGAACTCACAGTCGCTTTACAGAGCAGATAAAGAAGCATGACAACAAACGGCTACGGATAGGCAGAGGTGAAGAGATGGGTCTTAAGGAAAGGCCCTGGAAAAGGCTCTGTTCCCAAAACTGCAGAGCTTGGACGCAGAGGAGACCAGCTGAGGTGGATCTGAGGGACCGTGAGGGTTGGTAGGGGGAGAGGAGGATAGTGAGGTATGAAGGGGCCAGGTGGTGAATGGCTTTGTAGGTAAGGATCAGGATTTTGTATGTGATCCAGTAAGAGATGGAAAGCCAGTGTAGTTGTTTTAGGACTGGAGTGATGTGGTGCCAGGATTTGGAGTCGTGCGGCTGAGTTCTGGACCAGTTGGAGTCTTTTTATGTAGGTTGAGCTGATACCAAGGAGTAGTGAGTTGCAGTAGTCCAGCTGTGAGGAGATGAAGGCGTGAATGAATCTTTCAGCAGCAGAACGTGTGAGTGAGGGTCTGATTTTGGCAACGTTGCGAAGGTGAAAGAAGGAGGTTTTAATGACATGACGGATGTGGGGCTCAAGGGAGAGGGTTGAATCAAAACTCACACCGAGGTTGTGGGCCTGGGGAGATGGGGAGACAATGGTGCCATCGATGGTGAGAGTGGGGATATTGGCTTTACTGAGAGTGGATTTGGAGCCTATGAGGAGGAATTCTGTTTTTTTGCCGTTTAGTTTGAGGAAGTTGTGTTACATCCCCCCCTGAGGTAGATCTTGGTGTCATCAGCATAACAGTGGAAATTCAGGTTGAAGTGGCGGAATATCTGACCAAGGGGGAGGATGTAGATGATGAAGAGAAGGGGGCCGAGGACGGAGCCTTGGGGAACGCCTTGGGTGACTGTGACTAGCAGAGGTGTGGTTATGAAGAGAGATTAAATGGGATCTGTTGGAAAGGTAGGAACGGAGCCAGGTGAGTGCAGTACCTTCGATACCAAGGTCTTTGAGTAGGGTGAGCAGGATGTTATGGTTCACAGTATCGAAGGCTGCACTCAGGTTGAGAAGAATAAGGATGTTAAGGTGTCAGTGGAAGTGAGGAGGTCGTTGAAGACTTTGAGGAGAGCAGTTTCTGTGCTGTGGAGGGGGCGAAAACCAGATTGGAAAGGTTCAAATTGGTTATGGTTGTGAGGCGACTATACGTTCAAGGGTTTTAGACAGAAAGGGGAGGTTGGATATTGGGCGGTAGTTATTAAGGGAAGACGGCTCAAGACCAGGTTTTTTAAGGACTGGGGTGACAGCAGCAGTTTTTGAAAGCAGAGGGGACTGTTCCAAGGGACAGTGGAGGAGGAGGAGGGAGATCAGGTGGGATAGGGGGATAGAGATTGATAAATAGTGTTGATTTTATCAGCGAAAAAGTGAAGGAATGAGTTACAGAGATCTGGAGTAGAGGTTGTTTTTGTCAAATAAGCTGACAAAAACACAACCAAAATCTTACATAGCAAGTTAGCACAGTTAGTACTTAGAATTGTGTTTGTGTTCACACAAGAGTCAAATATTCACTCTCCTTTCAGCTCTGTTTGGGTCCCTACCAACTTCTGGGAACAATAGGAAGCTCTTTAGCTGCTACGGTTTTTCATTTTCTTTACTAGCTAATTGCTAACTTTGTCTGTCATATGTTGCTGTAGGTATCATGCAATGTGTTCATCACAGCTTTGTTTGATAGAAATAGCTCCCTACACCAGCGGGAAAAGAATAATTTGATTCACTGTTAATGTCAACCAGGGGCGGACTGACACAATAATTGAGGCCGGGAATTTGACTCAACCCCAGGTTTTGTTGATGTAACAGGTACCAAACCGGGTATAGTCTTTGCCATATTCATGTACTGACTTTTGGGACTGATCATTAAAGTAGCCTATGTGAACACTGAGATTTCAAGGTATTCTATGGCTCTGGGTGCACCCTCAAAAACTCCAGAGAAATAGACTAGGCTAGCTACACTAATCACATACAAATGTACAATTCTAGACACAGAAAATAAGCCTGATGTCAGCTGTTGATTAACACAGGTTTAATGTGTCACTAAGATTCACTCAGCTTTGCTCACTCAGCATGCCAAAGCATTTTATGGATCCTCTTCTCTCTCACATACGCACAAAAATGCACAGGACACAGCCACATTCTGTGGACTTCCTGCTCTGATTGAAATCAGTTTAAAGATCTAACAAAAAGCCCAGACTGCCACTGCCAGTTCATTACGTTAACACTTATGGGAAATGAATAAAGCAGCTGAGCTGAAAAATAAGCTATCACACACTACACGAGCCAGTCCATTAACAGCAACCTGGAAACAAACACACCTGCTGAAAGAATTTACCCTCTGTTTCAATGCACAGCTGAATGCTGATAAGGAATATGTAAAAACATTTTCATCAGATGCAAGTCAAGTTACCCATTGTTTAGCCCCACCGTCCTAGTTACTGTTTCTACACCTCCCAAGCTTTCCATTCCCATCTATTAATCTAAACTGATGAATCTAGCAGATTTCATGAGTGTAGCTAGCTAATATAAGATAATGCTTAAACTTCATGAGACTAATCAAAGAGAAAAGGGTCTTTAATATGCATTTACTTAATGGCTGCGTACATGATATCAGGCTAAAAGACTAGATACAACTACATTTCCCAGGCATAATATCCGCATCGTCACAAGTTGTTGATCAATGTGAAGGACTTAACATTACAAGGGAGCACTATTGTTTGTGTATTTCAGTCAAGAGCTTGTTAGCCCCATAGCATGGTATTAAATTTAAAATGTAAAGATAATCAAATGTAGTTAAAAAGCTACAAAAACATAATCCTTGAATAGTTTGGAGGCTTATTACTGAAAATATATAAAGGCATTAGATTTGGACTATGCTTTATTGTTTGTATTTTCAACAGTATTGCTTCACTTTTACAAGAAAAAAATGATTTGAGGATATGAGGAATAAGGGGGATTAAATTGGCCCCGGCACATAGGCCTATGACAGAAATACCCTCATTAATGTCAGAAAAGGAAACCTAGGGATTGGATTAAGAGCAAGTGGACCTTGAGGGGACAACAGCCCACTGCAGCTTTCAACCACTAAGCCAGCTGGACCCAACACCACTGCAAGTGGAAGAGAAGGACGAGAGCCTGTTTAAGAGCTAAACTAATGTCACTGCCCACTTTGATTTCAACCCAGGATGATATTCAGATCCTCTAGCAACTACAGAAAGCAATTTAAGATTAAGAGAGAGACCATCAAGTCAACCAGGTGAAGTGAAGATAACTACAATATAACTCAAGATGACAACAACTACGCTCGTTACTGTAAGTAAGTGCACTGATCCCTAATCTAAATTATGTTGTATATTTAAAATGTTAAATTCTAATACTGTTTTTAATTTCTTATGTTTTAAAATAATACCTAAAAAAAGCAATTATTTAGTAATAAAAAAAATAAAAAAGACAGATAAGAGTATCAATAAAGAACCAAACAGCTACGGCCCTACTGTATACAAAAGCATATTGATATTGTTTTCTTTATGCACATTAACAGTGTGACCAAATGTTACACCATACATCATCTTTAAACAGGTAATAGGAGACATTTTGAATTTTCTCTTTCATTTTGTTTCACTCTTTCTTCATGTCTACATGCCCGCACAAGTCTTCATTAAACACTGAGCTAGAAGGTCCTCTCTTCCTGATTGGAGTTTGGCTGTTAAGAGGTGCCATTAGGAGGACAGTACAGTTATGTATTATTCCTGATCTTACCCTGTAAATATGTCAGCCTGGCCACGAAATTACCAAAAGTGTGTTTGGCATGCCTCCGACACACTGGGCAGGGCGTAGCTGACAGTGCCGCATTAGAGAAGACGTCATGTAATATTATCAGCCCTTTTCATCACACACTGTGTAGAGTGCAGGTAAACATTTTGATGCAAGGGTGACACAGATAGCTGTGCTCAGAGGGAATCTCTTTAACGTTGTATTGAGGCATGTGTACTTAATGTTTTGCACTTAGCTCCTCATCCAGCTGCAAGACGACGTCATTCTGGGCGATCTTCAGGAAGTGTTTATAGAAAACTTGTTCTCTGATATCTATAACATCCAAGATTCTGTGAAACACAACTCCGGGTCAGCAGCACTAACTGGACACCAGAGTAAACATTAGCATCTCATCCAAGACATCAACACCAAACTACTGCTGGTATGCCTAAGCTATTTTGTCCAAGACGTCGTCAGCTTCTGTTGGAGGTCTGTGCTCTATTGAGTGACTTATAGTTTTCATAACAGAGCTGTTGAATCATGAAGCAAATGTTTGTGCCCTGGGTGTCAGGTCTCTCATCTGCTTGATCATTACTCCCATTAACACCATTTCCGTCTGTTTCTTTAGTATTTATACAAAATATAGACAGTTCATCAAACTGGAGTGCTATGGCCGCAGCTTCATATTAGGTTATTCTCTTGGCAGAAATGTATCAGTTCAAAAACCTCTTTCTGGATGATTGGGGTCAGATGTTTTCTGTTACCCTTAGCAAGCTTATATTTAGTTTAAAAATCAATTCAAATGATTTAAAAACATCATTTTTCATCTCACAGTGTAAATGTTTTCATGAGGATTAGGTTTAATGAAAATCCTTCTTTGGAAACAGTGTTTGCATATAAGAAACATAATCTGCCTCAAAAGCATTATAATTGGCTCAGTTGCTGTGAATCAACCCTTTGACTAGACAGCCTCTCTGCCTGAGCTACACTCTGCTTCTGTTTTTAATATACGCTTGCTACTTTCTTCTGTTACCAGGACTTTATTCAGGACTTCATTCAGTAAGCATGTGTGGCTGCCTGAATATGTGCTCAACAAAAACATGTCTCATCACCATGCATCATAACGTTCATAGAAATCACTTAGTGGTTCACGTGTGGACCACATAACACATCCTCTTTAACTATTCCTAGCCACTCTGGGTGTGTTTCTAACACCAAGCAGGAAATGAAATACAAAGGTGTCTTCTTTGTCTATAGTTTGGAAATACAGATTAGAAAACAAACGTCTGGATCTGCATTGCATTTACATTTTAAGCCACGTGAGCTGGGGGGCTGTCGGTTCACCACTTTGTATGTCATCATTATTGGATGGTTGGTCCATGGAATTCTGGCAGAAGGATGAAACATTTGAAATGGATACTATTGTGTAAAATAAATATTACTGAGTATTATAGGCCAATAAAAATTAATATAAGTAAATATTATATGAGTTAATTTGCAAAACAGATGAATGAACACTTCCCCTGAAGAGCGCAATAAAAAACATAATTTAAGATAATTTGCAGCGCACACAAAAATAACCATGATTTAGGATGATAAACACAAACAGATATATCAAACATGATTCACAGTTTAATCAGGAATCACATTAATTAATACTTCCATGCAGTGCTATTTACTCTCATAAATAAGGTGAACAGCAGGACAAATTACATTTAAAATAATGCCTTTTTTCGTTGCCCCAATCAAGCAATTGTGAGTGCATATGTTATAACATGTTACGGTATTGGAGCCAAACGCTGTGCGCCAGTGTGTGGATGTGATGGGTTGCTTATAAAAACATGGTATGGAAAAATATAACACTATTTATTAAGTAAATCTCTGAGCCGCTTATGTCAAGTTAAACAAGTCATATTTCTTTTAACTCATCAGCAACCTCATTAAGTGAGTAGACTGTTTGTGTAAATAAATGTTTAAACACAAATGGAATACATTTGGTTCGAATTACGGGGGCCCAAAAGAGGCAAAAACTACAGTTGAGGGGCGTCTTTCTTTCCTATAAATTTCCTAAAATTTGTAAATATTACAATATATTTCCCGTATTCATGCCTTATATTCAAGAATCTTGAAATACGATTTCAGACACCCCTAAAATGGACCGTACCATTTCCTAACCTTTACGTTAGTTGAACGTCTTGTCTGCTTACATCACTCAATGCGAGGGATGCACCTTCCTGCAGATCGGTTAGAAGGGGGTAGAGCTCCAGTGCCCTCTTTCCTTCAGTGCACAAGCGTTGCGTATAAATGTATGTTTTAACCACCAAACAACATTATTTTTCTTGCTTCAGCCTCACCAAAAAGAACATCAGTGTCAAACTAATGTGCTCTCAGTAATGGTCTACTTGTTATATTTAAACTGTATTTCAAAATGAACTGATAATACATTTATTATTTTACAGTGACACATACCAGAGATGCTCACAAGTCTTTGAGCTAGAGTCCAAGTCAAGTCTCAAGTCTCTGAGCTAGAGTCCAAGTCAAGTCTCTGAGCTAGAGTCCAAGTCAAGTCTCAAGTCTCTGAGCTAGAGTCCAAGTCAAGTCTCTGAGCTAGAGTCCAAGTCAAGTCTCAAGTCTCTGAGCTAGAGTCCAAGTCAAGTCTCAAGTCTTTGAGCTAGAGTCCAAGTCAAGTCTCTGAGCTCTAGTCCAAGTCAAGTCTCAAGTCTTTGAGCTAGAGTCCAAGTCAAGTCTCTGAGCTCTAGTCCAAGTCAAGTCTCAAGTCTTTGAGCTAGAGTCCAAGTCAAGTCTCTGAGCTAGAGTCCAAGTCAAGTCTCAAGTCTTTGAGCTAGAGTCCAAGTCAAGTCTCTGAGCTAGAGTCCAAGTCAAGTCTCAAGTCTTTGAGCTAGAGTCCAAGTCAAGTCTCTGAGCTAGAGTCCAAGTCAAGTCTCAAGTCTTTGAGCTAGAGTCCAAGTCAAGTCTCTGAGCTAGAGTCCAAGTCAAGTCTCAAGTCTTTGAGCTAGAGTCCAAGTCAAGTCTCTGAGCTAGAGTCCAAGTCAAGTCTCAAGTCTCTGAGCTAGAGTCCAAGTCAAGTCTCTGAGCTAGAGTCCAAGTCAAGTCTCTGAGCTAGAGTCCAAGTCAAGTCTCAAGTCTTTGAGCTAGAGTCCAAGTCAAGTCTCAAGTCTCTGAGCTAGAGTCCAAGTCAAGTCTCTGAGCTAGAGTCCAAGTCAAGTCTCAAGTCTCTGAGCTAGAGTCCAAGTCAAGTCTCAAGTCTCTGAGCTAGAGTCCAAGTCAAGTCTCTGAGCTAGAGTCCAAGTCAAGTCTCAAGTCTTTGAGCTAGAGTCCAAGTCAAGTCTCAAGTCTTTGAGCTAGAGTCCAAGTCAAGTCTCTGAGCTCTAGTCCAAGTCAAGTCTCAAGTCTTTGAGCTAGAGTCCAAGTCAAGTCTCTGAGCTAGAGTCCAAGTCAAGTCTCAAGTCTTTGAGCTAGAGTCCAAGTCAAGTCTCTGAGCTAGAGTCCAAGTCAAGTCTCAAGTCTCTGAGCTAGAGTCCAAGTCAAGTCTCTGAGCTAGAGTCCAAGTCAAGTCTCAAGTCTTTGAGCTAGAGTCCAAGTCAAGTCTCAAGTCTCTGAGCTAGAGTCCAAGTCAAGTCTCTGAGCTAGAGTCCAAGTCAAGTCTCAAGTCTCTGAGCTAGAGTCCAAGTCAAGTCTCTGAGCTAGAGTCCAAGTCAAGTCTCAAGTCTCTGAGCTAGAGTCCAAGTCAAGTCTCAAGTCTCTGAGCTAGAGTCCAATTTAAGTCTCAAGTCTCTGAGCTAGAGTCCAAGTCAAGTCTCAAGTCTCTGAGCTAGAGTCCAAGTTAAGTCTCAAGTCTTTGAGCTAGAGTCCAAGTCAAGTCTCAAGTCTTTGAGCTAGAGTCCAAGTCAAGTCTCTGAGCTAGAGTCCAAGTCAAGTCTCAAGTCTTTGAGCTAGAGTCCAAGTCAAGTCTCAAGTCTCTCGTGGTTATTACGAATGTTGTATCACTTACTGCATTCAATCCAGCCTGATTATAAAACTGCATAGCTATAAGGAATACTGTAACTGTAACCTGTTTTTCATTTACAGAGCACAACATGTTATGTGCAATGCAATCAATGACAACTTAAACTAGGCTACTGTAAGTCAACACATCCCCAGACTCACAAACCAGTGTAACGTTATAACTAAATAAAACTGTAAGTTTACATGATCAACAATAAACCAGTAACCTCTTTCTAGCCACTGGCAATAATTAACGTGATGGCAGCCAGCGGGACGTAAATGATTACGTTAATCAACCACCACAAGTTTGGCAAGTAAACAAACGCTCATTCTTCTTTTCATAACGAACGACAGTCGGAGTAAACCTCCCATAGATCGTAACTGAAGCAAGAAGCAAGCTAACGTTAGATAGCCAATTCTGAGCTAAACATGTTTACTAACCTCAGGTTACTAACCTATTCGCTTCTTTGTTTGGATCATGTTGTATGAAGTTTTAAAGCCAAAGTTTATGATGAATGGCTCAGCCGCTGCCAGTGTTTGTTGTCTTCTCTCACGTGTGGCCGCGCACAGCTGATACGTGTTAGATAGGCAGGTTATAGGTAACGGAGAGCATGTCGCACTCGAGTCCGAGTCTCTAACTCGAGTCCCCATCTCTGACACATACAGCAACTTTGAGGGTTAGTTTCAACAAACTTAGTCAAATCATTTTTCAGCGGTGATTTATGGGCCCACAATGAACAGGGCAACCTCAGGATTCCCTAACTGAGAGAGAAACCGTGCTGTAAAACTCAGTCTGACCACACACACACACACACACACACACACCACCCTCACCAAATTATTTTAGCCATGCATGCACTGTAGTTTGGCTCTGGTTTGTCAGTGTGTTGGTGTTTCTTTATTGTGATAGTTTTATCACCTTTTTTCATTTATTGCTTGATTTTTATATAATGTCACACTACAGTGCGCTGCCTGCTGAATGAGTACCAATATAAATTCACGCTGCTTGTTTCATGTGCAAAACCAGGCCACAGCATTCTAAGTGACAGATTGAAAGTAAAAATGAAAGAAGATAAAACTACAGCTAAACCTTTGAATTTTGGGTGTTCCAAACACTTCCATTTCTAGCACAAAATAAGAAGAAAAGGAAAAGAGGAATGTGCTTACAGTTTTGCTGAGATAACCAGTGGAGATATTCCTGCATTGTTTGTCTTCAGAGTGGCAGCATCCTCCACATCTGTAGACGGACACACAGGGTGGTTTATAGAAGATGTTGTTCGGAGCCCCGAACTCCCTGCCCACGTCGACACACACTTCCCTGGGCATGCACTGAGTCTTCCTCCACTCCGACTCTATACCTGCACACACACAGAGAGTCAGAACCACCACCGCAGCCATGCAGCAAGTCTTTTTTTTCTCAACTGCTATACACATGGATAGAAATGCATGACACACATATATCATACACACACTTGGTCTCTAAATTTGTATATTCCAGTGTTACCATGTCAGAAGTGAAGAACGAGCAACCGGTGTTAATTATGTTAAACTACGTTAATAACATATTGCTCTCTTCTGCTGTGGGTTACTGGTATTACTGGGTCATTTTAGCTCTGAGCTTAATTCAGCAACTTCATTACCAGGGCATTTGTTGTTTATTTGATAGGTGAAATTGTTTGCTTGAATTAAGGCATTCGTGTCATGGATGTAAGCTGGCAGTTAGGGACCTCTTCATGCATGTAACTTAAGAGTTACATGCATGAAGAGACAACATCTGACAGTAGTCAGTGTCATTGTCTGCGTTGTCACCAGAGCATGAGCTCCATAAGTTCAAATCTGTAAAGCCACAGGTTTAGCTGAATTATAACAATACATTTTTACCCTCATTGAATCCATGAACTAATGAACTAAAACCAGACACGAATGCACCTTCTTCCTTTGATTTAGTGGTTTAGTTTAGTTTTAGTTCACGGCCACATACTACATGAAACTGTGGATGTGGGACAAAACCACTGCTGTTTCCATTCATTTCCACAAATCAAATCATCATTTATGTTCAAACGTCTGATATCAATGCTCAAAATAGGAGCACTGATTATCTGAGACAACTATATTAGTCTGACACTAAAGAAACAGACTGAGCTTGATGTGACTTAACAAGATAATACGATGCATGTGGTTCTGAGTTTGAGGGAAATGACACTGACCAGTTTAACTTAAATGCAGCTATTATAGCCTGCCTACTACAAGGCTTTCACTGGTGCTGAAACATTTTATAACAACAAAGCAAACATTAAGGCCTACTTAACTAATTAAACGCCACTCTATAGTTTGTTAAGTAAGTTTATTAGTTAATTCTGTGATGATCCCTCAAATGAACAAGAACAATGTTGGAGGCAGAACTTGGCAAATTTTTAGTAAAAAGTAGAATTTCTATTTTGCAAGTCTGAAAAGAAGTTTATCATAAAGCAAAGTGCAAACATACTTTTCAGGACATCCAAGTTTAGGTAGGCAGCAGCGAATGTTGCCTCTTCTGTTACAGGCAGCGGCCTCAGTTGGCGAGGCTGTGGCCTCTGAGAAAGCTTGGAGGCTGAGGAGGCAGCAGAAAGTTTGGACCTGCACTTCAGAGTGGCCCAGTATAAAGGATAGATGAGACTGATCAGTTCATCTACACTGGAGGCTGAACGCAACTTCTGCTCCATGCCTGGCGTTGGTGGAGAGTCCTGAAAGAGACAAGACACAATTTCACTGAGAACACTGCTCTTTCTGTATATTTTTATTACACAACTAATAGTAAACTCTGGCTGGCAAGAATCTCACTCTTATGTTCCTGAAGAACACATCACAAAGTATTTGTTTTTGCAAGTTAAAAATAAGTAACAAAGTCCCAAGTCAAGTTCAGTCAAGACTGATAAGTCTCAAGTCACGTCTGGAGTTAAGACAAGTCCCGAGAGCAGTCTGGAAAAAGACCAACAAGCCCTGAAGTCTGGAATTTAGACCCAGGTCCTGGGGGAGCAGAGTGTCTGAGACAGGAGCTGTGTGAGAGGAGAGCTGATACTGCTGTCAGGCACACAGTCCCGCCCACACATGTACTCATTCAGTATGAATACACAAGTGACATGTAAGATCACTTCCCTACACAGCTCATATAGTCAGCTGTGGCCGCCACCTGCTGTTCACTTGTCGAGGTGACAGAACACAGAACCCCAAACTGCTCCCGACGGTCACGCTAGCGGCCTGCGCGGTAGCTTGTGTGTGCGTGAAAGGGTGAATGGGCGGCCATTATAAGTTATTATTACAATGACAGTGATAGTTACACTTCACTGGAACATTACTCTTTTAAATCTATATTTTAGCAGTAGCTAAGACTAAATCCCTTTAAACTATTTCAATGGCTTGTTTATGCTAAAAAAAATTATTTTATTTAAATAAAAACATTTCAGTCTGGTACAAATATTCACCGTTTTGAAGTAGCCAATACAGTAGCAGTAAAGCAGGGACCAAATACAACGCCATTATTTACTAAAGCTGAAAATGAATAAGTCATACACTGCACCAATCAGGGTTCCACAGTGACTATAGCTTAGCCAATTTGGCAAATTAAATCTGTAAACATTATCCAACTTTGGTATTGCTGTAGGCTCCAGGTGTAAGACCAATCAGGTTGTATACATTAAACATGGAAAGCGCACTGGAGGTCTGCACAGGCATGAAGCTGAGACCATGAATACGACCCGTATCTGTAACCTGCAATAACTTTTAGGCATATTTGCTGACTGTGCCAACTGCTCATCAGAAACTAATATATTCACAAACTGCGCAGCCATCGAGAGCATTTTCAGGTTCAGTATCTTGCCAAAGAATTCAATATGCATGTGATGTGATTGCATTACATTTTAAATATGCATAACAAGCATTTTTAAATTGTAATGTAATCAAGCTAATTTATTATAATTATTTTATTACAGTAAAATCTAACTTCATCTAATAACCTATGCTAACATATACCAACTCACTTTTTACACTCAGGGTTTTTCCTGGCTCAAACGGTTGCTCACCCCTTCACCCCTGGCAAATCAATCATTGCTGGTTGCCATAAAACACATCACTACTGGTTTGCCAGGGCGCAGACACGGTCATGCACAGACACCAGATTTTAAAACTCTGGTATAATGTGAAATAGTGGTGGTGACAGGGTTAGTCAGCATTGTGTAAACTCTGGCTTTAATATACAGGGGGCCCTCTTGGCGTGTAGTTAAAGTGAATTTCTGAATATTAAAATGATTAGATGGATGATAGAAATTTTCTGTAGTGTTCCCAGTAATATTTGTTCTTACTGAAGCATGTCACATGATATGGTTAAACTCTGTTTCAGACTGAGAACGTCTTCTGTTTTTGAAGCATTTAAAAATGAATTCAATTAATAATAATTCAAATGGTATGCTTTTATCAGTATGTCTGGCAGTCATGTTCTCCGAGTCTGCTTGAACTTAAATTATTAAAAAAGCCTTCTAATGCACACTGGCTTTGTAGTCGCTGTACAGGACGGCATTCAATCACACAATGTAGAGACGCACAGAGCGGCGTTCACAAACGCTGGAAATGTTTTTCACACATAAGCAATGGCCACGATCATCACCAATGGACCAATAACACTGAAGTGGTACTACGAGAGGATGCCCGCTCTCCCCATCTTCATTCTTTCCACAATGTAGTCTGACGTATATCCGCTTTACAAAACGCATGGCTCTTCACCCCAGAAAGTGAAAACTTTGAAATGGTGACCCCCCCCCATTGGATTGTATCAACTGCAGATTTTGCATACAGCATTGCATTTCAGCATTTCTATTACAAATGAGCAAGATCGGTCAAAAAACATGGCTGCATTCAACCAAAATTTCTTTGCAAAAGGCGGGTCTAAGCACATAAATATAGAAAAGTGACCATCAACCATTGGGCCAACCGTCAGTTCAGATAAGTGCTTAAACATTCCCTGAAAGTTACTTTCAAATAGACCCCTAGGGGGAGCTACAAATGCAAACAATGGATGTGGCATAACACAAATCTAAATATTTGTTTAAATATTGTTAAATTGGTTGAGCGCAAAAAGATTTGAACCTGGAGTTACAGCTATATTTTTTATATTCCTCTTGATATTACTAGCTATATTACTATTATTATTATTAATAATGTTATTATTGTACGTACCACTGGACTCCACAGATTAATTTATTAAGTATGACTTAAATGGTAAGTTTACACTTGCACCTTTCCTCTGATCACTCTGCAAATGGAAATGCCTTTGACTTTTAAAAACTCCATCGTTTCCTTCAACCTGCACAATCGGAACACAACAAAGAAAGACTGCATCGGAACCACAACCAGAGCCAGTCTTCCCAAGCCTGGCTCATCCACAACCTACGGAATCGCCAGCTAACAAAGCAGCACCAAAGAAAGCAAGTTTTGTTGTGATATGTGATATGTCAGATTTTTTGTGTAATAATCAATAATCAGGGGGCACTAGCTTCATTACTGTCCAGTGTTTAGACTCGGCTCACAACTCACCAAACTCTTCTTCTTTAACAAATGTATAGCAAGTGTATATGAATGCTGTCTCCCTTCCTGTCCTTCAATACTATTAGTCATTGTACAATGGATGAGAAGTTTAACATTCACACAATCACTAAGAGGGGAACAATATCATTGTTCATTGCAAGCAAGGCCACCACACACACACACACACGCACACCGACTGGCCTTTGTAATAGAGGCCAGTCAAACAGAGTAAAGCCGTCCATTGTATTTTACTGCCTCTATAAGTCTATTTATAGCTACAGCAGAGATAACACACAACCCTCTATTTCCTTCTAAAAACAATGCGTTTATTTGCGTGTTTCTATTTGCATATGCATGTTTTGTTCACTATATGTGCTTCTGTCCGCACAGATTTGTCCTGTCTCAGTTTCCTATGTTTCTGCTTGTGTGTTTGGGGAGGTCTCACACACACATACTGTCTCAACAGCTCTAAAAATGTCCCCTGCTGCCACCTGACTCAGTGGTCATTGCCCCTGCTGTTGATGTTTCCTAGATGTTAAAAGGTTTGAAGATTTAAAACTGTTTTGGAACATCAATACTGCTGAGACTACCGGAGTAATCATTTCATCAAATCATTCTTTCATCAATCATTCTTCAAATCATTTTAATACGGTTGGCAGTACATGAAAACCACGCTATCGGTGGTTTAACACATTTAGCCTACTAAATTCAAATGGTGCGTGTGCTGTAATTTTCAGAAGAATGTATATCAAGGGCTTGAACCCTGAGATCAGTCCTCCACCACAGCTAACACCATTTATTTCTGTGTTCAGCTGTGACCACGGGGGAATTTTGAAAAATTCTATGACATCCAATATTCATCAGTAGAACAGCATAGTTCACTAAGTTGACAGAAAAGCTAATCAAGACAGACAATAAAACACATACAGAATGAAAAGCATAAAGTTAACCAGGAACCTTCTTGTGATATAAAGAGACTGTTCCCATCCAAAACCAGCAGCATCAGTCAATTGTTCAAACCATACCAAAAGCTTTGTGATGATATACAATATGTATTGTCACAACCCGGATCAAGGCTGGACTAAGAAGGGAAGAACAAGCAATAGCTGTAACTACAAATATTATTTATTTTACTAAAAGGAAATTAAGATAAATGACAAACGAAATACAAGAAAACCAAACTGGGTGGAAACGAGGGGAGAGACTGGCTGACTGCCAGCAGCTTATATATCTTGCAGCCTGACCAGGTGAGCCTCATCTCCCCAATGACCTGAGTAGTACTCTCCATTTCTCTCTCCATCTCTCACTCACTGAGGACAAGGACAAGGCGGGTTTTGTTCTTATAATTGCCATATGTCTCATCCTTCGGATCAGATTCTCACATAACTTCATACATTTGACACTACATGACAAATCTTTGTCCCAAGAGCATAACGTAACTTTAAAGCTATCTAGGATAAATATATATTAAATCTCCTCGGTATTGTGCTTACATGTTCTTGCCAGTGTGAACACGCACACACCTTAAGTGTATTATAACAAAGCTTAAAGCGCAGATTAAACCCCCTCAAAATAGGGCACAGGTTTAACAATAGAGAAATAGTACTTTATGAAATACTTAAGTACCTAAACTTGCAACAACACGGTACAGGTGCAAAGTATCACACAAGCGGGAAGTGATCAGAAACAAGAGGAGAGGTAACAAAGTAAAACAGGAAAGACAGGAAAAACCTAATGAACTACAGACAACAAGTAACCACAAAGACAGGAAGTTAAAAACAGCAAACAAAAGGAGAATTAATGAATAAATGACACAAGGAAAAACATAATACAGACAATGGGAAAAAACACAGACAGGAATTGAAGCGAACATAGACACATAAGAGTTTTGATGATATCATCCTGCTTCATCAGTGCTAAAGGACTTGGACAGGGAAGTCAAATTCAGGCGGCTGACAGCAACTGATATTTAGCATTATTATTCAAGACTGCAACTGGACCTCGAATGTCAAGAATAAAGAAGCTGGATGAACAGGGTGAAAATGTATCTTGTTAATAGAAAATCCTTCACTCATGTCTGACGTATATGTTTGACCATGATTACTAACGAGGATCTTGAACAGATAAATATCTTTCTACACCTTGTTGTCCAGTTTTGGTGAGCCTGTGTGAATTGTAGCCTCAGCTTCTTGTTCTCAGCTGACAGTAGCGACACCCGGCGTGGTCTTCTGCTGCTGTAGCCCATCTGCTACAGAGATGGTATTCTGCATACCTTGGTTGTAACGAGTGGTTATTTGAGTTACTGTTGCCTCTCTGTCATGTAGAACCAGTCTGCCCGTTCTCCTCTGACCTCTGACATCAACAAGGCATTTTCGTCCACACAACTGCCGCTCACTGGATGTTTTCTCCTCTTCGCACCATTCTCTGTCAAACTTAGAGATGGTTGTGTGTGAAAATCCCAGTAGATCAGCAGTTTCTGAAATACTCAGCCCGTCTGGCACCAACAACCATGCCCAATTTAAAGTCACTTAAATCCCCTTTCTTCCCCATTCTGATGCTCGGTTTGAACTTCAGAAAGTTGTCTTGACCACATCTACATGCCTAAATGCATTGAGTTGCTGCCATGTGATTGACTGAATAGCTAATTGTGTTAACAAGCAATTTTACAGGTGTACCTAATAAAGTGGCCCTGAGTGTATGTTGCCAGTTAAATTGGGAGATCTCTCTCTCTTAACAGTTCACAGATGGATTTAATAATAGTAAATCTTTTGAATTTATGCTAAAATCAAATATTTATTATCACAAAATCCTGTGGTTTGTCTGCTTTGTTTTCACACCATAAAACAAACCACATCAGAGTTTGGGTGAAACTGAACCGAGAGTCATCTTCAGTTCAGATGTTAAATTGCCAGCTTTCTCACCAGCTTGGTTGATTAAAGGTAGAAATGCACCCATAGGTACTGAATATATTAGACCTACAACAATAACAAGTTACAGATGACAAGCTGGGAAAAACAGCCGGCAGCAACAGGCTTAATGCAACCAGTCAGACAGCTGTCAGACTGCAGCACACACGACAGCTCAGGTGATATTTGCGATTATGAGACTCCCCAAAGCTTGAAACCAGAGAATGACGTTCTCCTGGCTGATGAAAGCAGCTGACACTCATCCACTCTGGGGGCTCTGCGTCTGAGGTTAAAGCTGGGGAGCTGTGCAATTTATTTCAGAAGTATATTTTGTTAAATTCGTTAAAATCCGATTCCCACCTACCTACCTCACTGCACATGAAAGTGTTTTGGGGGAGTGTCTTTGGAGGGAGGGCTGAAGGGAATACTTTTGTAATCTATCTGTCTCTTGCTGTCCAAAGAAGGTTGAAGTCAAGGGCAACTGGACTTGGTTGAAGATACCAGAAGACGTTTCATCCCTCATCCAAGAGACTTCTTCAGTTCTGACTGACTGGTAGGGAAACTATTTAACCTCAGTGGGGTCGTTTGCCAGGATCTTCGATACCGCCGGTTCAATAACAACAGTCGTTACAGTTGTTAGGACTACCCCAGGCCAAGTCTGAACGACCATCGTTGGCATCTTCACCTGAGGCCAATAGGTTACGTTTGTTGAGTTTCCTGGGAAGTGATGAAAGGACAGCATTGTAAGTGGGGGATAAGTGGTGGCGTAGACCCCCTCCCCTGTTCAATGACGGCTTCTAAACCCTAGTGTAGATGCTTCCTTGACACCTCTTTCAAACCATCCATCTTCTCTGTCTAAAATGTGCACCTGGTGGTCCTCAAACGAGTGTCCTCTGTCCTTCAGATGTAAGTAGACAGCAGAGTCTTGACCTGAGGAGTTGGCCCTTCTGTGTTGAGCCATGCGTTTGTGTCGTGGTTGTTTAGTCTCCCCAATATACAGGTCTGTGCATTCCTCACTGCATTGGACCGCATACACTAGATTGCTTTTCTTGTGTTTGGGTGTGCGGTCTTTGGAGTGGTCCAAAATCTGTCTTAGCAAGGGTGGTGATGGTGCAATGGATAAGATGCCTGCTTTTGGTGTGAGAGACCAGGATTCAAATCCCCACTGTGACACATCCACCAATGTGTCCCTGAGCAAGACACTTAACCCCTAGTTGCTCCAGAGGCGTGCGAACATATATAGCAATTGTTAGTCGCTTTCATTTTCTAATGTTGAAACAAACAAAAAGTATGTAGTGGTCATGTGACAGGTGCAAAATGCAATTTCCATCTGCTGAAGAAGTCCATCAGATGTGGTAGAAATCCATAGGAAAAACTAGAACCTAGAATCCAGTAACCTTGTTTCTGACATTTTTCAGGAATAATGAGTGCCAGTGTATTACAAAGCAAGAAAGAAATGTCAGACTGAGGCATTCATAGCAATAAATTGCTGCTCCTTTCTTCATGAAACTTGCAGGTTTCTTCACTTTGCATAAAATTGGTTTTTAATACTCAACAGAGCTTTTTGTGCAAAAACACAAAAAAATGACATTGTCTCACACATTTAGAAACTGTTTCCTGATTGAGAACCACATTTACACTGGCAACATATGTGAAATAATGTTCAATATATATATATATATATATATATATATATATATATATATATATATATATATATATATATATATATTATTGTTTTATTTTTATTTTATTTTTTGCAGTAAAATTGACAACTAACAGACTTTGCAGAAGAGGAAGCAGAGCCAGTGAAATATTGCTGAGGAGAACACCGAACGCAGATGGCAAAACACTCAGACAGAGCAGACATCAAAAAGACCTGTCAGATACTTGAACACACAGCACATCAAAGAAAGGAAATCCAACATGCTTGTTAAGACATTATATAAAACATCTAGGACACTGTAATAAAATATGCAGCTCACAGCCATCTATGATTTTTCACTGCTGTTTTTACTGTAACTTTAGTTCCTTTGAGACAATAGTGATCAAGTTTTATTGTTCTGAGTAAAAACACTATTTATTTGACTTATTATATTATACACTAGCTTATCCAAAAAAGACACAGCAACTCGTGAAACACTTCTGGGACAGATGATAGGACATACTGTGCACATGATGCCATGGTCAAATACTGACTGATCAAGTCATGTGAAAAACAACAAACTAGAATATAATATCTAAGACATGACATGATGATGCTGTTATTTTCCTTTTAGCCTCTTGAACTTCCCGTCTCATTTTCATCTGTTCCGTAAGTTTTAAACTTTGCCTAGTCGGTACTCCAGCCTTGATCAAGAGTAGTAATAAAGTAGGAAAATGCTCTTATATTTCTAATTGTTTAGTAACAGGGGATGTTTAGATGGAGGTTTGTGGGCCATAACATTTTAGAATGAGTTTAAACCTGCAATTAAAGAAGGTAAATGAATAACAAGCAATATGCCAGGCTGTCACATGAGAACAGGTTTTAAGCTGTTGAAATGTCACAAACTCATAGCCTCATTATTATTGCTTTTTTGCATGTATTATTGCGTCCATATTACCTTTATTGTACTAATGTTCATTGTGTCTTCTTCTAATGTTTATGATATTAATTGGCCTTCTATTCTGTGTCAAAGATTGATCACATTGTTTTTGTTTGATCAAATGACTAAAGTTATGTGAACGGGATCGCTCAAACTAAGAAACCCACAGAGATGTATCACAGATGCTGTTCCTTTTCGCACCACAAAGCTTTTTAGCCTATTTACACAGTAGAGCATTTAGCAGCTTACAGATTTTTTCAATTGCTAACAAGCGTTTAACTAAACTCAAGATACTTTATCAAAACTCTGAACACAGCAACACACCTGCCTCACACAATTAGCCAAATAGTACATTTTCTGCTCAAAACAACATTTTGTTCTTGAAACAAAAACTCTACATTTTAAACTGCAAAATAACGTTTTCTACATATGCGAACTCTGACAAAACACTAGCACATTTTCTTTCCAAAAGGAACAGATCAATCAATCATAGCACAGCAACTTTCTAAATATAAACAGTTGATGGCATTAGTGAAACTGTGTTACTGTAAACTACGTGAAATCCATTATTTTTTGTAGTTCAGTTTCCGTTTACTGAAAACCACCCTACATTTTTGTCAATTGTGTGCATTTTTGCCAACAAACTATGTAAAAGTGTCATATTTACTTCATAGAATGTAGAGTAGGAAGAATATGACAGAATTACAGAAGTAAAAGCTTTATTAACAACATGAAATTGCAGCCAGTGATCAACAAATAATCCAACCTTTGTGGTTTTTGGTTCAAAATGTATAAAAATACTATCAAATACGTTTACGTTCCTTCTCGGCCACTATGCTCCTCCAACGAACACCGTCTGGCTCTGCCATCCACCTAAGCACAAAGCAATCTCAGTCCCGGCTGTTCTCATCTGTAACATCATGATGGTGAAACAAACTACCACATGCCATCAGAGCACAGGCGTCCCTCTCTAACTTCGAGAAGCTCATGAAAACTCATCTCTCGAGAACGGTTCCTTTTATAACACCTCTAACCTAACCTAAAGTAGATGCATTATACATCCTTTAAGGTTTTGAAAATGATATCTTCATTTCTGACATGTTGTGTGCAAGCATTTGTAAATAACACAAAAAACATCCATGGTTTTGGTATTGGGAAAGCTCGTACGTAAAGAACAGCTTAGCATTTTAGAAAAGGGTTAATTGACTGCATATTCTGTGTAAACAACATGAATTGTGTTAATGGTGTGGTATGAACAAACCGATCTGGGGCTAACTGTGTTTAGAGTTTTGAAAATGCAACTATAGATTGGACAAAAGGATGGTAGCAGTTATAAAAAAAACTGTAAGAGCCAGATATTTAGTTAACAGGCAAGTTAACTGACGTCAATTCCGTAACTTACTCAATTTACGTAACTTAAAAATATTTAAGGTTGACTTTGTTTCACACTGGTTCAAAGTCGGGGTTCTGGCCCTCCATCCAATCCAACCAGCTCCTTACTCAGTCTTTTCTGTCAAATATCATATACCTACCTTTACCAAAAACTGACGGCACAGGGCTTCCCCCAATGCATTGAACTATAACGCTATAGGGAACCCAAGTGCGTTACAAACTGATGCCAATGGTTGACCATGTGTTCATATGTGATGAACCGGGGAGTGAGAACAGGTTATGGAAACAGATCGTGCTGCTCAATGACAGAAAAACAAACAAAATTTATAGCTTGTCAAACACAGAGACTGTACTTGTAGAGGTTACTACGCTTGTGGATTAATGTGTGTGTGTGTGTGTGTGTGTTGCAAAAGCATGTGACCAGTAAATGGCTTTTTTCTGTCAAACAAACCTCTAGCTTGGTGGTCTTACCAAGAATCAGTAGTTTGTGTTTACCTTCCCTTTCTGTGTGTTTGTTGGACTTAAAATATCACCATGGCTGTGTGCTTGTTTAAAAGTCAAGTGTTTGATCGTGTGTCTGCCCTGACACACACACACACACACACACACACACACACATTCACATGGACAGTTTACATCGGGACTGCCAATGTGTAACCGCAGCATGTTATCGCAAACAACAACAACTGCTGATGTCAGTCACTGCTGCATGAAATGTATACAGCACCAAACAGCTTCAGATTTACATGTCTTACAACGGTAAACAGTTAGTGACACATAACAAGAAAGCTAATCGCTGGGTTTTTAGGACATTTGTATAGATCAGCATGGTCTCCAGTGGATGAAGCATGTTATTTTTAATGATCATTGATCTGACCTTTCGTATAGCACCCCCATCAAGCCAAAATGTAGTCTTAAACATAAAGAAATCTAAATGCAATGGCCAGATGGTCGTACAATTTGCACAAAGTGAAAAAGTCTTGTGATGCCATGGCCTTTCCTCTGGAATTAAACTTAATAAGTAGCTTCATTGTCAGAAATTGGATACTATGAACCAAATTTCAGGCTGAAATTATCTGAAATTCCAAAAATAATCAATAGTGAGTGATTTCCATCTCCAGGTCCGTTTCAGTCAACAAGCTGCAGGAGGGGCTGTTAAGAGCAGTTGACTTAGGCCCATGTCTACGTGAACACGGGTATTTTCAAAACCTTCCAGATGTTTTCTGCGCAGTTTGGTCGTTCGTCCACACTTGTATATCAGGTCACTGACACTGAACATTTTTGAAAGGATTTTAAGAAACGCCGGTTGCTGTGCTGTCGTGTAGACAGTAAAACCGGAGTTGTTATTTCTGTATTTTGACTTATGGCAACCTGGACAGCTGTGTCGATCTTATCCACTCTTGTTACCATTTTTGTGTTGCTATTTTTCATGAATGTAGTTAGCAACAAAGCTCTGTTTCTGCAGCTTTGACAGCTATGTTTTGCTGGTTGGTGATTGAGTAATTTGGAACCAAGCTACTAGTGCACAACACTGCAATATTTCAGTCAATATAATTACATTGTTTTGCAGATAGATCATCATGTTTTTAGGTTTTCTTCAGTAACAAAGTAATCCAGTGATAGTTATCTGTTCAAAAAGAATGTAGGCTAAACAATACAGCTTACGATGTATCCCACAGCTTAACTGTTAAAATACTAACTAAATAGTACTGTAAGACAAACAGTAATTAACTTTTAACTAACAATTAACTTAATTTATTTCATGTTGTTTCGTGTTGCACCAGATACACACAAATCAAACAATTTTAAATTGGGATGTTGAGGTAAAGAGTTCCTCTGCTTAAATACATCCACATATAGACAATGTCCCAAAGTTCATACATGTGCCTGCACGCACACATGCAGGTTTAAGTATAGAGGTACAGGCTTATAGTAGATACCCACACATATATACAAACACATATATATACACACACACACACACACACACACACACACACACACACACACACACATACAGTATATGCTGTGGCAATGCTGTCAGCTTTAATCAAGTTTAAAATCAATTTTAACTGCATAATGATTCAAACCTTGTTTTGCGTTGCAGAATCTGAGTGTTAAACCAGCTGTTCATATGCACACACATGCACACACACCAAGAGAGAGAGAGAGAGAGAGAAAACATCTGCAACTCCTTACGGAAATAGAAAGAAATGCTTTGTAATATGGCAGCGAACAAGGTGCAGTTTGAGAAACACCCAGACAGCCAATGGAGAATTACAGTGATATGAGAAAGATGATTAGATTATACAGGATTAGATTTGATTCGATTAGAAGTTTGAACAATACCCATGTGTACATTCAGTCATTGCAGCACTAAAGAATGAGTTCCAGCACTTACTTGGATCAGAAGGAACTTTGTAAATACAGGTTTAGGTATCACATTTAGGTATTAAAGGACATGGCGAAGCAGTGAAGAAAACAAAACAACATAGTTGCGAGCTGGATGGAAAATTGGCAGTGGTCCTGCTGCACTCTAAAAGGTAACAGAGAGCTACACATAGCCACCACACGCCACAAACTAAACCAAAAAGAATCCCTTAATTCCACAAAGTATTATACTTAAAGCAATCAAGCATTCAAAGCAATAGCAAACCAGACCTGCTGGTGCACCCAAAGTATACTTTAATCCACAATAATTCAATTCTAGCTCTGATTCTGCCTCTAAGTAACTGGTAAATAGTAGTGAAAGGTTAAATGTTTTTGTGTGCTGCAAAACCAATAAAACTAAAAGATAAATGCGATGAGCAGCCAATCAACAATCCATACACCAAAAAGGCCCTTGTTGGCTTCTTCACCTTTGTTTGGATTGCATGTGTACCTTATAAATTGACGACAGTACAGTAGGAGTCGTAACCCGAAGGCCCATTCAGGTAAAATCTAATCTGTCACTGCAACATTTTGCCTTCACCACAGTTCTCCAGTAGTAGAAGTATTCAGACCATTTATTTAAGCAAAAGTAGAGCAACTAAAAAAAGTCCTACTTGAGTAACAGTACAAAAGTATGATGCTTTAAGGCCGCAAGCTGTCCTTAAAGCATCAAAAGTAGAAGTACTGATAATTGGCATTATTAGATTGTTAGTACTGATGCATCAATGTAAAAGGAGCATTTTAACCTCTTCATATACAGTTAGGTAGTTTAGTGTAGTGATTCCCATCCTTGCAGTCGGGCCTCTTTCAAGGGTTACAAGACACATCTGAGGGGTTGTTTCACGCTTTTCGGTTAGTTTAGTTATTTCCTGTTTTATGTTGAAAGTTCACTCTCCTCATGTGTCATGTTGTTTTACTTCTTGTCTTTGTGTTTTCCCTGTTTTCTGTGTCACCTGTGTTTCAGTAGTTAATTAGCCTCTTGTAGTCCGTGTGTTAACCTCTTTAAGTGGTCGGGTCGTCTGCGTCGGCTTTGGTCAGTATTCCTACCCGTGTTCCTCGTGCCATTCCGGTTCATTGTTAGTATAGTTTTTGTATTTATCCTGTATTCTTGGATTTTACCTCACCCTGCTCCCTCGGTTTTTGTTGCCTGTCTTGTTTTGTTCTAGAATGAGCTTTTTGTTATTAAAGCTCGTTTTTTGTTTCTTCAACCTGCCTGGATGGGTCATTTTGCAAAAAACAGGTCGTGACCTGCCTGTCTGGAGTCCTGAATATGGGTCCCTTTGCAAAGTACGACCTCACCATACATGGACCCTGCAGACATCAGCTTTCCACCGGAGAATCTGGTGGAGGTGTAATGACTGTATGAACAGTTCTGTGGACATCAATGATAACATGAGGGCCACGACCTCTTTTCAAAAGACAATAAACTCCATGCTCTGGTTTTTGAAGGCTCCATGTGACTGAACCTTTTATATCATATCATACATATCGTGCTGGCCATTCTCGACTCCTCCAGTGCCTCCCGTGCTGGGCTTAGCACGGAGCCTGCTGGCCCTCCACCCGTCCCATTTTCTGAGCCTTCTAATCTCCTGCCAGCTCTAGCTCTAGCGTCCAACTAGCTAGCTTCTAGCATGCTAACCATCAACTTGCTAACCTTGAGCATGCATTCCAGCCTGTTAGTCTCCAGCCCACTAGCCTTCAGCGGGTACTCCAGTCGTTTAGGCTTGGGTCCGTGTTCTACTCATGAAATTTTACCATACCAAAACATTAGACATGATACGTTCATACGTACTTATTGACAAGCTGACTACGCTTGCTAGAATCTGTGTTACCACTGTTACACAGTGTTGGGGCATACACCAATTACGTTATTTGTTCACTGTCGTTTTGCTTTTTTTAATAGTAATAAAACTCAGGTGTGTTGATTGATTTATGATGTCAAGTCATGCTCATATTGAGTAACATTCAAAAAAACATTCCACCTTAAAAGTTGCCGGTAGCCTTTGAATGGATGTTTCTAATGCGTCTTCATGTGCTCAGCAAAGTAAACTAAATCATTAAAAACACAAACTACACTTTTTGCAACATTTTGTATTAGCAAAGAACTATTTCTTTCATCCAGGAAATGTTGTGTTTTTGGAGCCAATCATCATCAATCATGAGAGGACACCACTTCATGCCGGCTTCTCCCAGCCAACATGTCTTGGGCAAGATGCTGAACCCTAAATTGCTCCCGAAGGCTGTGCCATCGGTACTTTGAGTTGTTGGAAGAATAGAAAGGAGCTACAAGTACAGACCATTTACCATTCAACATACTAGCCGTGTTTGCATCAATGTTTTTTAATGCGCATTTTGATGCATCGCATCAGAAAAGGACCTCTCTCCATTTTTCTAAGTTAGTAAGCTAATAATTAGACAAAAGCGAAAAAGTGACAATAATAATGAGACAGAAGAAAGCAACACTGTTGGGTGAACCATCATCACTGCAGGCTGTTAGCTAGATTTCCAAATGAAGGTGAACTCTTGATCATGTAGCTAAAATGCTGAAACCAATCGTAAAGCACAACACTGCGGTAGGATTCTACATACTGATGACAGCAGTTGTTATTGTGGTAGTAGTAGTGGTTGGCAAAGTTTTGCCTACATGTTTTGTCAGTGCCCAAGACATACACTACAAAACTGATGTCATCGTCAGTGCTTAAATGTTTCATTTCTCAAACAACATGCATACAATCATGGGGACCACATGACAGGAGCAGACCCGACTTGTAAAATGAAAATGTGTCTTAAATGTTGTGACTTCTTGTAAGCATTACCATGAAGGAGTATGGATACAAATATATTTATGGAAATATATATAAACACAGATATCCAGGATCCACAGTGATGGATAGTGCGTCATGTTTTCAGTTGAACAAATTGCTAAACTGCATATTTTTAGCAGAAATACTGCCTCTTGGCCTCTTTGCTGGGACAATCTCACTTCATTATGCATTCTATCCTCATTGACCCTCTTTCACCCTTTATTCACTCCCATCCACCAACCCCCCTCCGCACCTCCCACTCCCATTCATACCCACACAGCCTTAAACACAGTGTGTCAACTGGTGAGGTCTTCAGGTCAGTCTTTGGAGGGTCCAACACCAACTGGTTAACGTTCAGATGTCAAAACACTCTGAATGAGCACTCAAATACTTTGAGTTCAAAGAACATAAAGAGTCAGAAAGCACAGGATTAATACTGGTTGGCCAAAATGAGTCTCTGACTGAATCAGACAGAAGGTATTAAAGGTTGTTTAGTAATGTTAACATTTGCTGTGTAAAAAATATTTGATGCACACACGGAAGAGTATTAAGGATATTTCTACTTTTACATATAAAAGGTCCAGGTAGGTTTACAATAAATAAAACAGTTACCACTAATTGAATTTTTGTATTACTGTACATATACATTTTTCAGCTGCAGACAGATGGAATGAGGTCAGGAAGAGAGGTGATGATAAAACAGGAGAGATGGATAAGAGAAAGAAAGAGAGAAGGGAGAGAAAGAGAGGATGACTATCAGGTTACATTAGCTTGGATTCAGTTTTAGCAATGTTATACTCATGTGACAGATGTTGAGATTACAAAAAGAACATTGTTATATTTCTTTTGGGATTTTCCAAAAGATATGTAACAATTTAAAGAGGTGGTATTATGCTCACATTCAAAATCCTATGTAGGGGTTTTACCAGAACAGGTTTACATGGTTTAATTTTCAAAAGAACACCATATGGTTTGTCATACTGCACATTGCTGCAGCTCCTCTTTTCACCCTGTGTTGAAGACTTTGTTTTAGCTGTGGAGTGATACATCTTGTCTCTAAATGATCTTTGTTGGGAGTTGCACATGCACAGTTCCTAGTAAAGGACTACTAGCCAATCAGAAGCAGAAAAGGGCGGGTCAACGAGAAGCCGGTAAACAGCTCGGGTTCAGCTGTACATGTTGCCGACCAGCTTGGTAACATGGACTAGAGCAAGAGTTTCAGAGTGGTGAGTTATTAATCTGTAACAAAAGGATCTTTCATCCATAAAGTTTTAACTGAGCTCTGTCTCTACATCACAGGAACAACTTTATGTCCACTGACTGCCTGGAGGGTAGCTAGTGTTTGGAAGGGAGAGGAGAGCTGTGTGCTGCAGCTCGCTGTTTTTGAGGGCGTGTCGGAGTAGCCGCTTGGCGAGCGTTATATGAGGCGCATTTAGCTTTCATCCCTGTGATGTCACAGGAATGAAAGGGAAGCGGCTGGACTACAAACGAGCTGTTTTCAGGCAGTTCAGAGCAGAGTTTTCTGTGGGAGATGGGAACTCCCTCTGGGCTGGACTTTGGGCATTTTCACTTAGCAAACCTTTTACATGCACAAAAAAGGTATATAACTCAATAAAGGAGAGGGGAAAAGCCTAAAAGCAGAATACCACCTCTTTAAAACTCCTGGCCTGGCTCACTTTTATTCTGCCTTCTACACAAACAGCAATGTTGATGGGCAAGCAGCATAATTACAAAACAAATTATGTCCTAGATCACTTAGTCCTTCAAAAGATACATGTAAATATGTTGTGTATACTCGTGACATTAATTACATTTTCTTTTTAACTGTTTGACCAGAAAGCAATTGAGGGAAAAAATAAATGGCTCCAGTGTACAACACAAGGTCAAGATGAAAAAATATCCCATTTTGTCAATTCTGTCATATGTCAACCAGGGCTGGCATCATTTCAATTCTGTCTGGAGTGAGATTCGGTATAAGTGAAGCCGGTGCATTTTATGAGTAGGCCTTCTGTGACGTTACCCACTACAGGGGTCTGGCTAATCACTCCTCCACCTCAGGAACCCCCAAGAATTTTGTTTAAAAGGTTCTGCAGCCAAGTCAATAATCATGGTCAATGATAAATACCATGACATCATAGCCTAAATCGTGAGACCAAATCTAACCAGGGTCTCTGGGGATCTTACCCGTAGAAAACTGTTAATTTCAGAGACATTTTCAAGTTGCCGAAATGTGGATTTGACAGAACGGGGGAAAGGGTGCATTGAAAATGGGACTCTCGGGAGAATTTGGAGGGTTGACAAGTGGATTCATCTACAAATAACAATACTTGTAATACACACATCTGGGGTTGTGTTTCCTTGTTTGGGTGAAGCTACTTCTGAATGTGTTGATGTCAGGTTTTGACTGACATTGTTTGTTTCTGGTGTTCTTTCTTTTATACCCAATTCCTCATTTAAATCTTTTGAAATGCTGTTGTACACTGCTCAAAAAAATAAAGGGAACACTTAAACAACACAATGTAACTCCAAGTCAATCACACTCCTGTGAAATCAAACTGTCCACTTAGGAAGCAACACTGATTGACAATCAATTTCACATGCTGTTGTGCAAATGGAATAGACAACAGGTGGAAATTATAGGCAATTAGCAAGACACCCCCAATAAAGGAGTGGTTCTGCAGGTGGTGACCACAGACCACTTCTCAGTTCCTATGCTTCCTGGCTGATGTTTTGGTCACTTTTGAATGCTGGCGGTGCTTTCGCTCTAGTGGTAGCATGAGACGGAGTCTACAACCCACACATGTGGCTCAGGTAGTGCAGCTCATCCAGGATGGCACATCAATGCGAACTGTGGCAAGAAGGTTTGCTGTGTCTGTCAGCGTAGTGTCCAGATCACGGAGGCGCAACCAGGAGACAGGCCAGTACATCAGGAGACGTGGAGGAGGCCGTAGGAGGGCAACAACCCAGCAGCAGGACCGCTACCTCGCCTTTGTACAAGGAGGAGCAGGAGGAGCACTGCCAGAGCCCTGCAAAATGACCTCCAACAGGCCACAAATGTGCATGTGTCTGCTCAAACGGTCAGAAACAGACTCCATGAGGGTGGTACGAGGGCCCGACGTCCACAGGTGGGGGTTGTGCTTACAGCCCAACACCGTGCAAGACGTTTGGCATTTGCCAGAGAACACCAAGATTGGCAAATTCGCCACTAGCGCCCTGTGCTCTTCACAGATGAAAGCAGGTTCACACTGAGCACATGTGACAGACGTGACAGAGTCTGGAGACGCCGTGGAGAACGTTCTGCTGCCTGCAACATCCTCCAGCATGACTGGTTTGTCGGTGGGTCAGTAATGGTGTGGGGTGGCATTTCTTTGGGGGGCCGCAAGAGGTAGCCTGACTGACATTAGGTACCGAGATGAGATCCTCAGACCCCTTGTGAGACCATATGCTGGTGCGGTTGGCCCTGGGTTCCTCCTAACGCAAGACAATGCTAGACCTCATGTGGCTGGAGTGTGTCAGCAGTTCCTGCAAGAGGAAGGCATTGATGCTATGGACCGGCCTGCACGTTCCCCAGACCTGAATCCAATTGAGCACATCTGGGACATCATGTCTCGCTCCATCCACCAACGCCACGTTGCACCACAGACTGTCCAGGAGTTGGCGGATGCTTTAGTCCAGGTCTGGGAGGAGATCCCTCAGGAGACCATCCGCCACCTCATCAGGAGCATGCCCAGGCGTTGTAGGGAGGTCATACAGGCACGTGGAGGCCGCACACACTACTGAGCCTCACTTTGACTTGTTTTAAGGACATTACATCAAAGTTGGATCGGCCTGTAGTGTGGTTTTCCACTTTGATTTTAAGTGTGACTCCAAATCCAGACCTCCATGGGTTGATAAATTTGATTTCCATTGATAGTTTTTGTGTGATTTTGTTGTCAGCACATTCAACTATGTAAAGAAAGGAGTATTTAATGAGATTATTTCATTCATTCAGATCTAGGATGTGTTATTTTAGTGTTCCCTTTATTTATTTGAGCAGTGTATATTGCTGTGCTCTTTTGTGATTGAGTGATGTTGTTATGGGTTATTTTTTGACGTATTTGTACCAGTTAAATCATAATGTTCTGTGTATGTGTAACTCTAGAAGCTGAAACTCTGTAGTGGTACTATTGTAAAGAGAAGAGACTTTGATGATTTATGAAGATGAAAATTCTGAACTTGAAGTAACAGTACAGCAATATTTTGTTGCGATATATTTTTGCTACATGGTATTTATTTGGTGTTTTTGCAAGAAATGTGTGACATTTTAATTCATATTTTTTCTGCACAACTTAGGCTGAAAAATAAGTGGAATGGTCTTCCATTTTTCAAGTCTGGATATTAATTCTAGTTTTCTCTTTTGAATGGGGTCATTGGTCCCGTATCTGTCTTCTTCTTCATTATCATTAGAAGTGGAAAGATGTCTTTGAAGGATCTCAATCATCCAGGTCATAGTTATCCAAAGAAGGTTAAAATCAAGGGCAATTGGACTTAGACTTGGATACTATAAGACATTTCGTCCCTCATCCATGAGAATTCTTCTGTTCTTTTTGTGTCTATGTATATTGTCAATTTTAAATAAGGAGTAGTAACCAATAGGATCCTCCTCTAGACATCGTTTTTGAAATTATTCAATGTCCGCAATGAATCGGTAGTAAGGATTCACCATGTTTGTTTGGCTCGCATGACTTCGAAAACATCAATATATTGATCAATGTTACTTCTTTCTTTTTAGTTGAACCTTACAGTTCTAGCTGTATCTGATGTTCAGGGCAATGTTTCTATTGTACAATATCTTATTCAAATATGGGGATGTTAATTATTTGTTTATTATTATTTCTGAGTGTCAAATATTTGTACTTTTGCAACACTGAATTTGTCTATTTGTCTGGTCTGAACTGTTTTATTCTAGCAATTTGTTTCATTTCAGTAGTCAGATATCTTCCTTTTTTGTGCTGCTTTTTGTTTTGCTGGAATTATTCTATAATTAAATGGGATCTATAAGATTGGATCTTGAAGCTGCCCGCCCTATAGCATGTTTGGCTCTAGGTTCTATGAGATTGTTTCCTAGATTTGTTTGTTTGGTAGCTGCCTGCTCCAAAGCATGTTTTTGTCTGAATGCAATTGGATCTTGCTGTAATTGCCTTCGCCTGTAAATAGCTTCAGAATGTTTTTCCTTCCTCCTGCTCTTGCTTGTTTTTGTGAATAATCCATGTTGGAATGGATTTGGCATGCTTTAGATGTCTGCATGTATATTTGCAAATGTCTAAACTGCTTTTGACAGACCTTGGACATATTCTGCGTAGCTTCAGATATCTGCTGTGTGGTCCTGCTTTCTTTTTTTTCCAGTGTATCATCACTTTTGGGTATGAATGCAGGCTCCTCCATGGTCATGAAAGATAATGGGTACTACAAAGGAATAACTTTACCCTGTGAACAGAATTGACCAGTTTCAGGTGATTACTTATGTAGAATTTGTGTAAACATAAATGATCAGAATTTGTGTCTTTGCAAGAATTTTACCTGGTAAATATAAATGAACATCTTTTTAGACATATTTGCTGATAATCATCAATCCCGACTTTCTTGCTCTCTAAAAACACGCAGAACTGGTGAGAAAACGTAAAGGCTGAGTTCTTGCTATTTGTATAACAGCAGTGATAAATGTAAATATGACTGGTTACATGACAAATAAACCTTTAACAATCACAGGAATCACCTGGAGATGAACAAGCATGTGTGGAAGGGCCGCAGGTGGGAGGCTGGCTTTCGGACTTTGGCTGAGGGCTGTGGTGCTTTGTTGTGCAGCATTTTCTCCAGTGATGTTGTTATACAAAATGGTCTTGACAATGACTTTAGAAGTCTTTGGTCCTCATGTAGTAGTATCCAAGAACAGCAGAATGTTCCGTTCATAGCGTGCGATAGATTTGGAATGAGTGGAACCGCTGTAAAAGCCCCTGAGGAGGTACGTGAGCACCTTGCTGTGCTTTGTTTATGTTCAGCGAAGTGTCTGCGAGGGTGCACGCAGCTTAAGTAACATCATTGCACCCCTTAAGTCGTGCGTTGCCTTCCGAGGGCATAATTGAGCTCGCCCATTCATTTTGACGATGGCAAATGGTGAAACTCAAACACAAAAAACAACCAAACTGTTTAAATAACTTACTAACATTCATTCACTCAGTGAGTCACAGACAGACCTTCGTGTTTATAAATCTGGCCTCCATTTTGCTGCGGTCCAGCCAAAAATGTTACTTATGACATCAACTAGCTGGTTGGCACATGTTTTTAGCACATTACCATGGATCAATTCAATTCATTTTAATTTTATTCATATAGCACCAATTTATAACATAAGTTATATCATTGCACTTTTCATATAGACCAGGTCTAGACCGCACTCTCAATGTTTATTATTGAGATCGTAGTGGGTGGTAGTGTTGTACTGGAGTGCATTATTTTGAAAGATGTTTCTGACATTCCACTTCCAAATGAGTTTAACATCTAATCAGGACTGGACATGACACTGGACAGACACACAATATTATAATTACCCAGCCTGCCCTAGAAAAATGATTCCCATCTAAATGGGAAATATGTGTATTGTTACAGCACATGTATGTACTGTCAAGAAATAATCCATTGGCTGCCTGCAGACTGCAGAAACCCTCTAGCAGTCAAAAACAAAACAGAGAGACAAGTGTTAAAACTTCAATAGTGATCTGGGCATACATTTTAAGATTTATGCACAGTAAATGAAAATAAGGGAAGTCAATTTTGCTATATTCACTAAACTGCCAATTAAAACAATTAAAAATAAATGTCAAATGAAGCTTATATTACTCCCTCCAGACTTAAATAAATAGATTCAAACTCCTCTGATATCTCCTGTGATGTTGATGGACAAGACGGTACTTTAATCCATTTGATGTGATGTATTAGTGCCATCATCTGGTAAGAAGTGAGTTTCAATGGACACACTGTTGTGACAAACAATGCTGGATGCTATATTTCTTCATGGAAAACAGCAATTGTGTTTTCTGATATTTTCTCATATGTAATGAGCATTACAACATCTGGGTGCTAGTGTGGCTATCCACTTTCAGACCAAAAGCAGTGCTGAGTTTGGACAAAGTTCCACGAGGCTGCATTTGTGGGAATGGTGAAATAAGATCCAGGAAGGTTTGTTTGAGTGATGGATCCATAAGTATGAAGTTTTAACAGATGCCAAAAAAACTGCAAAGCTGTTTAGAAATATTATAACATAGGATTTCACCATAGTGACTTTTATCTTTTGCCAGCGCAGCTGAATGACAACAAATATTTTTGTTGGAAATCATATGCACTTGTGACTTTAAAGTAGTCTTTTAGTAACAATAACGATGGGCTAAATGACTAGTTGTAATGTGAAAAGGGTTGCTTGTTGTGACGAATCCACAAAGAACTGGAAGAGTGCATATGCTTGGTTTGTACCGGTGTCCGTGTGTCATCTGTAAATGCAGGACGCCGAGCAGATCTGCCAGGCTGAGCATATCTGGTACCTTCCTGGCAGTCAAGATGGTGGCGAAGATAACAAATCCAGGTATTTATTTATCTTGTATCATGCATAACTTTAGTAGATCATAAGATATCGGGTATGGAATTAATCTGTAGGTGTTAATACCAAGCTTTTCTGATGTCGGCCGAGCCAATTGTCAACTTTTTTTTAAGGTTATAAAGTTAACCCAGCACAGCTCAGGCACGCGCTTCAGTGAACTAAAATCTTACAATGCTTACATTATCCGTGCTTATTATTTAACTAATGTCTGCAGTAGATGATGATAAATCAAAGTCATTCCACCAGCTGTTGGGTGCCCCATATCACACAGCAATTTTTGTAGTCTTTGTAGTATTCGATAGCAAAACTGCCAGAAAGTCAGATCTTACACAACAGAAGACCATGATGACCGCTCAAAACAGACCCACACAATGCTGAACCAGAACCAAAGACACTATCATAAAATACAGCCTGCATTATCATCTCTAATTCTAATTCCTTGTCTTAGCATGGTCAAAACATACAGTTAGCCTACAACGGCACTTTGATTAGACCTAGTTTTATTAGATTTTTTTGTGTTTTAACTTGTTGAAGGTGAATTTGACTACCTTTGCTTACAGTATCTCACAAAAGTGAGTACACCCCTCACATTTTTGTAAATATTTCATTATATATTTTCATGTGACAACACTGAAGTCATGGAGGAGTGAAAGTCCAGTGGCAACCTGTGAAGCTCTGGTGAACTCCATGCCCAAGGAAGTTAAGGTAGTGCTGAAAAACAGTGGTGGACACTTTGGGCCCAATTTGGACATTTTCACTTAGGGGTGTCCTCACTTTTGTTGACATTATTGGCTCTGTGATGTGTTATTTTGAGGGGACAGCAAATTTACACTGTTATACAAGCTGTACACTCACTACTTTACATTGGAGCAAAGTGTCATTTCTTCAGTGTCGTCACATGAAAAGATATGATCAAATATTTACACAAATGTGAGGGGTGTACTCACTTTTGTGTACTATTCTAAAGCCCCTGCCTTTTAAAAACCAAAATATCACAAAAGATAAATCATAATCTCTAAACTAATAACGAGCACATAAATAAATAAAACATGTGTTTAGACTCCTTAGCCCCCCCCCCCCAGCCGTAATTCGAACCACGGTCATAAATATGCACAAAGATTATTAGGCTGATGGTTCAAGTCGAATGCAAGATGCAGACAGATACACTCATGGTAGACAGACAAAGTCTGAGATGGGTTTGCTGGTGAACATACTGAAGCATTTAGCAGCTAAAGATAAAGACATTTTAGTAGTAGTAGTTGGTGGAGACTAAAACAGATCTAAAAGGGGAGTGAATATTGTCACAACATCTCCAGTTACACATCAGTTGCACTACCTTTGCTCTTTTCTGTATTCAATGTGCTGGTTATTTCTTTCTCTAACATTATTCATGTCTCATCAGAATTTCTCAAACCCTAACCAAAGCCTTTACCTGTCACTGTCCCTGTCCATCTTTTTAGACCTTTTTGAATAGCTACCGGAAATCTTAACATTTTCTTTTGACCCAGCTACTATGAGAAGCCAAACAGATGCTCAACAGAAGCTGTGTCTACCGCATGAATTGGGTTTTAGAGTGAATTTATACTTAACAAGGTTGGTATTTGGCCGGGCAGTGAGACTGTGCTGGACGGTCCACAGAGAAATCACAGAAAATTCCTTCAAAATGATTGCTAATTACACACTACATTCTTCTGCAGACTCCAGGGGGTTTTGAAATATAGGTGAGAGATACAGACAGACAGAAAGGGGGAAGGAGATACAGAGAAAAATAGGGGCGTAGCTATTGGATAGAGAATAAATAGAAAGTGGGAGATGAGAGATTGTGTGGTGACAGGGTCAGGATAAAGGCTAAAGAAAGAGAAAATGAGCACTGCTATTTCTATATTCTTAGTCATCTTCATTGTGATGAAATAAGAGGGATGGAGCAACATACTGTAAGCCCATAAAAAGTGATAGAGAGACATTGAGACAGACTTGAGGAGACAGAGAGAGAGACGTGCTGGAGTTGTGTAAGATATTTCACCACATCCATTTGTCTACTTTAGAGTTTAGGGTCGTCTACAGATTACATGAAGGTTGCAACCTACAGTGCCCTGCAAGAAACCCTCATCCCTTTAAAGCATCATTGTTTTTCAAAGATAACAGTTATATTTGACTTGGAGGAAGATTTTTCATCCCAGGAAAGAGTTTCTATCAAGGTTTCCTGGAGGGGAAACCAAAAGAAAAAAAAAAAAATCCCTGAAACATAACTCACTGTTTCTGCGTACTCAGATGGAAAATCTAACGCTCAACATGAAGAAGTGTATGTTAGTGTAGAAGCTAGAGCACCAAAAACTTTTTAAGTGAGCTCAGTAGGAAATATATCCTAAATCTGTTGCTGAATAGTACCACTTTGTCATGTAAAAACCGGCATGTTAACAAAGACAGCTTCTGCCTCTGTTCAAGTTTTAAACATTTACTATATTAGTCAAGAAAAACTGATGGAAAGGACACTTCTTTAACAGTTGCATGTTTTTACCCATTTACTGCGATCTGTTCATAAGTGCAAACCAATTTTAAAGCCACGCTGTTTGAGATCAATTAACGTGTTTTTCCTACCTTTCTGACAACCATTGGTTTCCCTTCATTTACCCGCAATATGAACATCAGTGGTTAGTCAAATAGAGAAATGAATGGAAACCAATGGCTGTGTAGAATGTAGGCAGAACACATTTATTCATCTAAAACAAATACATGTTAATGTAAAAATAAAGTAGTTTGAAGTGGAAAAATAAGAACAACACATGCTAAAGCTCCCCTGGCAAACACTTAGTAGAGGCATTTGTGAGGCCAAGTCAACACTTAACCAAGCCTGCCGCCATATAATTACATTCATATAAAATTAATTTACATTTGCTAATACATTGTAAAGGAAACTTTATCAATATTTTATATGAACAATTGGCAAAATTTCATGATGTAATGTGAAAGGAGTCACTTGTAGCGACTAACTCACAAAGAATTATCTTCTGCGGTTCCTCTCCATGTTCCAGTGTTTTAGCATCTTTCAGCTCATTATTATCATCATTATTTTGGTTTTACGACCTGCAGCTTCACTGATTGGTTCAGTCTTATCAATCATCAACCCCATTACCAGCAGCAGGCAACGTTTTTCAGCATCAAAGCTTTTTTAAACTGACTGTAGGGCGGATCAGACAAAGTATTGAATTATATTGATGATTTAAGAACTTTATGACCTACTCAGTGTGCAAGGCAACCTTTGAGAGTGCACAGGCATGCATTTGTAAGAGCAGAATTACCTGCCGAAGATTTTCTCCTTCTTAATACTACATCACCTGACTTGGACAGAACATCATAACATTACCTTCTAAAATCTAAATCTATGCTCCCGCTATTTGAGCAATAATACTGTATATATTTTTTGTTTGTTACTGCATAAAAATAACAACCTACCATTATATTTGTATGACCTTATGATATAATAAGAAGCGCTTCACACACATCAAGTCACAGCAGCCTGATGACAGTAACCCATTAAGCTTAATTTACAATTCTGCGTCAAATCTACGCCGTAGCCGACGTGCATCTCCTCAAAAATGGAACTATACCCAGCCCCCAGGTTCCCCAGCCTACCGACCACAAGAACTGTGGTCGGTAGGCTGGGGAACCTCGCAATTCTGCCAAGCCCACAGAAATGCTCCATGCTTTGAAGAACGTTTTACTAGCGGCCAGTATATTTTGGCCGTCACATCTAAGGCTGAATGATTAATTGCATTTGCGATAATATCGCAATATGATAAAAATAGATTTTCTAATCCAAAGGCTGTGATTACACCCTGGTCACATGATTCTGGTCTGAGAGTAAAGCAGTCTGAAGAGGAAGCATCAGCTTTGCACATGACCCTGTGCCTTGACTTGTACAATAGCCTCAAGCTTGACAGAACCTTACACTGCAGAGACTTTAGAGTCAAACAGGGAATGAAATTAGCACCCACCAAATGCGGGTAAACTGTTTGCGATTGCCATTTGCCACTTTGGCAGACAGACAAATGCACAATAGAAAGACACATGTAGTAAGTGTAGCGTATCGTGGTGATCGGCGCACACAGACACCAGTCAGCTCAGGGAATATCTGTGACGGCGTTTCAAACCAAACTCACCAGTCTGGAAGAGGCCCAGTCCGTCCCGGGTTATTTGTTTGCTTGCTGGGACTCTTGTGGAGATTTGAGCTGAGATAAAGACTCATTAATTGGTTGAACTGCGGGTTTTGTACTGAGCGCTTACTGTATAATACAGTGTGGTGAACTTTGTTTTTCTTGTCGTCTGTAGGTAGGCTGACCTGATGATATTATATGATGCTTTTAAATCCAAAATGAAAGATTTAGAGGCCGGTACCTAGCAAAAACTCAAAATTAGTTAATGAAATGTTAGCTTCCTAGTCTTCTGTGTTATTTGTTGGTTTTTATTTTTATAGATGCTGCCGGTCTCTGCCAGGTCACCCTTGCAAAAGAGGTTCTTAATCTCAATGGGACTCTCCTGGTAAAATAAAAATTAAAAAAATTAAAAATTATTTAATGCCATGACTTGATTCTCAAATTATCTTTCTCTGAATTTTTTATAGTTTGATACTTCTTCTCCATCATTGCTCATAATAATAATTCATGCAACGCATTCATCACCTAATTTCATCACAACATATAGGCCTGGCCTACAGAAAAGGACAGTGTATGTTTAATCTAATCTAATATTGTGTTATTGTGTCATACTATACGCTGATTTAATACTTGTCTGTTTTGAATAATAAAGAAGATAAAGAGCTTAAAAATAATCACATATTAAATTGCAACCACAATATTGGTAAAAGAAAAATCATTCAGGTGTAGTCACAACCCACAGAAAATGAATCTTTTCACTGTCAGAATGTGATCCATTCGGTCACATTGGAAAAGTCTACAAGAGGCGCACGATTTTCATTTTACCCCCATTTAAGTTAGCGGAGGGCTAAACTGGAAGTTAACAGTCACCACAGTGACGCTATAACGCTTCCAACAACTAGCATTTCGTCTTCGACGCAGACACCGAAGCACAAGTATAAACTCAGGCTTTAAGTTTTGATAATCACTGATCCTCCTGGTGGCGATACTAGGCAGCACCACGAGGGGGATTTAATTTCAGCCAAGTACCCAGCGGAGACCCCCTGGGGTCAGTCACAGATCTGCCTGTGCCCTAACATGCCCCCAGGCAGCAATTCTAGGTGACTGGATCTGTACATTTGAGCCAGCAACAGGGATTCTCATGATCCTAATAATCAAAGCTGCTCACTCTCACTTTTGGTATTCTGAATCCCTTGAGCACAAACTCAGACTGAGGACAGAGTGTCACCTGTTTAATTTGACTGCAGATTATATTAACTGGCAATATTGGATCAAAAAGGCTTCACAAGGAAGGCTGGGGAATGGGTGAAATGAAAACACATAAATTTGACACCGAAGGTCGTGGTTCGTGTTCTGTGGTCTGGCTTTTAGTCACCATCGAGATTTTCAATGTCTAAACCAAGCAATCTTTTTCTGACTTTTACCATGTGATTGGAGTTAAACATACCTTAGTAGACAATGAAAACAAGTTAAAAACATTGGCAGAGAACATTTTGCAGGGTTAATATAAGACTTTAAAACTACTCTTTTGAATTGAAAAAAATTCAAACTTGAGGTGAAAGCTCCATGACACAGTCTCCTATTTCGAAACACTGTTCGGTGCAGGACCAGTGGTTTGATAAGGCTCACCCTCAGAAAACCCCAAACCAATGAGGCAAAACAATTCTGGAGCAGATCCCGCAGGTCAAAAGGAAAACTGCATGTGGAAAGCCAATGAAAACATGAAGGAGAGGTAAAAAAACGAAGTGGAACCACTAGGAAAGTCATGAAGAAAAATGGCACCGAACAGGGTTCACTGGAGAGGTTGACTGGGGATTTTTCTCCATAACAAGCCAGATGTAGTGTCAAATGAGTCAAGGAGGATCTAGGCTGAACCATGTACAACACATTATGCTGATAATATGCTAAACATTTTCAGACCGGTTTGATTTTAAGCCAAATACAGGACCAGTAATTGAGAATTTTACCACTACAACTATGAGACTGTAGCAGCACTACAATCAGGACAACTGAGTGACACATTGTGTTTTTATTTCAACCTTTATTAACAACCAGTCAACTTAACGGACCCTGGTTCCGTCTGGACCTGGCGCCGTCCTATTCAGACCCGGATCTATAACTGATAAATTACTGAGAATTATTAAACTTTGATAAAGCATTTCTATTTTAACCGGCTTTGCTGCCAAGGAAACACAGACCAATTTCATGTGCTTTAAATCATCTTGCGTGATGCTACTCATTCTGAATAGCATTGTGACTCAAGTCAGTTAGACACACGGTGGGAGAGAAACCTTCTTGAATTTGAATTGAATACTTTTGGCCTAAGCAAACATAATATTGTGTTAATCACGTTGTCATATCCAACCATAAAGTCCTTACTGCAGCAGTCTGGGTTCGATTCCAGCCCAGGCCCTTTGCTGCATGTCACCCCCCCCCCTCTCTCCCCTGCCCTTCCTGTCTCTCTCCAGCTATCACAATCACACTAAAGCAGAAATGCCCCAAAAGAAACCAGAGATATCGTCTCTTTTATTCCATGCATTCTTCTTCCTTGTCAAAGCCTGGTTCCTACATTGCCCACAATGCAAGTCTACTGCAAACAGTTCAGTCTGAGATGCGGGTGTGTTATGCTGGCAGTGGCTAATGTAGACTCGAGCAAAGATGAAGAGCTGTAGAGTTCCGGTAAGCTCACTTCTTTCTATCGGCACACCCGCAGATTTTTTTACATTTTCAAACTTGCAGTCTTCAGCCTCGACTGACACTGACTCAAGTTACGTCACGTGAGACAATTGATCCGATTTCGCACTCTGGAGCCACAAAAGGCTTTATAGAACTTTTTTCACATTTACAGTAGTACTCCACAAGACCTGAAAGCAAATAATGATGTGTAAATTTGGTGGTTTCCCTTTAAACTTTGTCTGTTTCATTACCCAATCCAAGAATAAAAACCTTCAACCTGTTAAATTGCCACTCTTTTTTTAGTTGCTTAATTAATAAAAGACTCAGGAAAGCGCTAGAGATGACTTTGTCTAAGAAACTAAGATCTTTTCTGCAGTAAGCTGAACAAAAACGGACCAAACCACTCGTTTTAAGCACGAAGCAAGAAACTGTAAGTGTGGAAAGCACATTAAATGGTTGTTTAAAAACCTAATTGCTACCTTACTGCATTATCTCAAACATGCATCTGTTTTTTAAAATCTTAAATTCTTCAGTGTAAGTGAAAGGGCTTTGGGGGTAGAATGCAGGATCCAGGAGAAAAACTTATCATCCCAATTAGGAGTCTGCTGTGATCAAAATGCTGCATGTTACTGCTTAGCACTTATCCCCCCTTACACACACACACACACACACACACACACACACACACACACTTGACCTCTGTGACACCTGCCTTCATTGGCTCTTTTCACTGGCTAATTTGAAAACACTCATTCTTAATCCTCCCCCCTGGAACATGTTCACCGCCCTCTCTCTCTCTCTCTCTCTCTGTTTCCCTTCCTCTCTCATCCAGTTTCTCTAACAATTCAGTTCACTTCAGATCTGCTATGCTGGCATGACATTAGAGTAAAATGCATTTCGATGTTATATCAATCCCACTATTATTATATATATTTAACTTGACAGATAATAACCATTTAACCAACTTCTGTAAAACAATAAACAGCTAGTTTATAATTGGACACACAAAATCAGTGTTTGTGTATCTCTCTCTCTGTCCTTGACCTCTCAGATCCAGAGGCTCAGCAGAAAAAGCTCAGGCTAAACCTTTAATGATATCCTGCGCACCACAACAGATGATTGCGATCAGTTAGGAAAACACACTTGGAAAGCCCTGGCTTTGGCTTCTCCTTCTGAGCGCTGACTGTTACTAACGTGCCTTTTGTTTTCGCTCGTCCGAAGCCACACACACACACCAGGGGAATAAAACTTGGAAAGTGAACTGAGATCAAACTTAGCAAGAGGGATAAAGTGCAAGCACCAGGGGGTTTTTTTGGTGGGGGGGGGGGGGTTCTGGCATTGTTTAAACAGTTTAGTGGCATTTGGTTCATGTGCCACTTTTTCAGGGCACTTTGGATTATTTGTCTGCAATTTCTGGGTGTTTGCACACATGTTGTAGGCAGGCTAAACACGGGTAAATAAGCAGCAAATATATCCTCACTTTAAATCCCTTGTATGGGTCAAGCTCTTTCAACACTCTCAAACCCTTAGCCTCCATTTATAATGCACACTTTTAGTTGAAAACCTGGCAGATTGAGTGGTACTTCCCATGACAAGTAAACTGAACTGGATGTGTAAATTGGGTGGACTGCCCCTTTAATAAAGTACCACTGAATTTCCTAATTGTAGAGCTATCCACAACTAATGTGTGTTATGCCTAGGTTTTTTAGCTTATACCAATTATTTAGTAAAAATGAATGTTGTAGAAGGCAAAATTAGATGAGTTTATGTTACTCATAATGTACACTATGAATTTACATCATCCGGATTCATGCCAACCACAGCAGGTGGGTAGTTTTACTCTCCACTGTCCTTCACCTCCCTGTGCTTGTTTTTATTGAGATATTAAACTATTCCTTGAATCTCTAAAATAAAAAGGTAAAATGATAATATCATTAATAATATGTAAAATACAATTAGGGCCTATTCATCCCAATCAAGAGTCGCACGGTGGTCCATTTAATAGAAGAATTAAGAAGTTTCACTATGTGGTTCCGACCCACTCTTAAACCAGGATGGCCCCCAGGTCGTCCCAGGACCCCCTTACTGACAGGATCAGGTGACACGTGGGCCGGTGCTGTGTGCATCCAGACACACACAGAGGCAGCCAGGTTCACTTCAAACAAGTTCTGCTTATTTTTGCCCCTCAAACTTACCGGCTCGTCAGTCTGCTCCTGCTCGTAGTAATCATAATAGTCGTTGTGGCTGAAGTCGCTCGTGAGGCTGGTGAAGCGAAGATATGCGAGGAAAAGAGATATTCCCAGTAGGTGCATGTTTATAAAGTCCCGCAGTGTTTATGATCCGAGAACCATAAAATGGGAATATTAAAAGATCCTCCGCTGTGTCTGCGCTCCCCGGTCCTGCTGATTACACTCTTTCATTTGGCACCTCTCTCTCTCTCTCTCTCTCTCTCTCTCTCTCTCTCCTTTGTCTCTCTATTAAGGTTCAGTAGCTACTTGTTCCACAGAGAGGCTGCCGCATGTGTATGAACCCCGCTGTTAATGAAAGCCCGGTCATATGGAAAGAGATAAATCCGGTGGGTCAGGCTGAGTCAATCCGGACCTTTGAGGCGCAGAATTATCTGGAAACGGACCACGGGTCTTTCAAAATAAAAGCCTCCAACTGGTCGCTATAGGCCTACCTAATCGACATTTTATGGGAATAGCATCAAAGGCGCCATGTGGCAGAGTAGGCTACAGTCACCTCTGCAGCTGGAAAGGAAGAATCGTGTTTTCATAACAGGAGAAGTAGCCTGCATGAAAACTGGGTGGCCTTATATTTTTTGACTCATTTATCTACACACCACAAATTAAGTCATCACAGCAGGCGATTATCTTGTGGTCAGAGCAATACAATCTGGTGACTCTTTCATTCTGGGGTCACATGATATAGAAACAATACAGATTTGAAAATATTTATCGAAATAGAAGAAGCACTAAAATCCAAACAAAATCCAAACAATTAGAGGTGTGTTTTGTTTATTCAGTGTAGTAATAATGTTTGGTATTGATTTGGAGTCGTTGGGTCATATCAGATGCCATTATTTTCTATGCAGTCTGCCTTTTTGTAAAATAAACTAACCACCCAGTAGTAGGTGTGCTACATGGGACAAAATTAGTAGCCTATATATTTTTAAATCGTAAGTTTCGCTAACATGGGCAAGTAAGCACAAATATATTGTATCATTCGATGGTCCCTTGGTCAAACCCCAGCAGTTAGGAGCGAACACCGAAACTGAGAAAGAAGACGCTGCTGGACACAGAGGGAGTGTCTGTCGAATATCCATCGTAAAAGTAACTTTACCGGGGTTTACAACCGATATAGGCTAATGCAACTCTATTGCTTATGCTGAAGTCCTTATGAAACATTAATGCAGCTTTATTGAGAAAGGTCGGGGCGGACGTTGCACCTTTTAAATGTTGTCAGCTTTACATGATCCGCTATTTTACCTGTGAGTTGGGGAATTAAATTGAGGAAAGAGCAGCGGTCATCCCAGCATTCACAGAGCCGAGAGAGAGAGAGAGAACGAGAGGCAACTGGTTAATATGAGACAGAAATGTTGTGATATATTTGAACAAGACAGCTACTGAAGCTGGTTGTAGCCTGCAGGGACAGTTGTGTGTCTTTGCACTGCAGGGCGTTGACACTGGTGGTCTGTGGACTCTCTGGAGATTGAAACACTGGCCTCTCAGAATTACCAGCTTGCTGTTACCTAGCTCATTAACATGACACCCGATTTACATACCTTCCACTGTTCTTTCATGATTTATAGTTGGCACAAAAGTTGTTTTAATAATCGGCAGGGTGAACTCCAGGGGAGCCAGGGGGATCTTAGCTCCCCTTTTAACATTAATTGCTATATTTCTCTACCATCATGGATCCATGCGTAAAATCAGGAGCGTCAGACTTCCCTACCTCCCGTCCTGGGGAAAAAAGTGAGCTATATTAGCCTGGTTATGATCCTCAGAAGGCGCTGTTAAGCAAACATAAATATTATGGAAGACCATTCGTGCAATACCTCTGAAGAAATACTGCGATGCATATGTAGCCCACTGCTAAGTACATACCAAAACTATTACAGGCTTTTCAATAGAACGCGCCACTAGTCCATGTTAGAGATCAGGAGTACCGCATTAGTTGCTCATACTTGCTGGTGACACTTTATTCATTGCTGGCACAAACCTGTGAGTGTGCATAGTGATACCTAGTGGTAGGACCGGTAAAATTAGACAGAGATTGGATATTGATATTGAATTTGAGATATGCAGTGCATCAGATTGATAAAGGTGACTACAGGCACTCAAGGTGAGCCATAGCTTGGCCTATTATTTTGTTTTGGGTGCTCCAAGAAATATTCAGCAGGGAACACCAATGGTCAAAAATGTGTCCCTCAGATTTCTTTTCAAACACCCGTATTAGACAAGAATGGAGCAAGCCGTTGGCTGTGACAGGTATTTGCGTGTTAATGCGCCAAAATGAGACGTCTTAAGGCATAGAAAATCTACCTGATATTTTAATGCGTAAATGCCAGCCCCACTGGTTGCCCTTGTATGCTGCAATGTTAATTACACCCCACTGTAAAGTGGGAGAGAACAATGCAGCAAGGAATTCAGGCACACAGGAAAAGTTTGGGGATTTATTTAGTGATAACATGAAGGAGCATACGCTTACTGACGTAGGTAGAAAGTCCGAACAGAAGTCACCAAGATGCGATATGTGATATGCGATACGTGGTACGCCAGACACGATACGGGTTCAGGGATCAGAGGCTGGAAAGCAATAGCGGGTAGCCTGGGAGATGAAGAGCAGAGAAGCAGGAAAGCTCATGTGTGCTCGTGCCAGGAAAATGTTAGACTCAGATGGCTGTCAGCTGAGTCCATATTTGGCACCAGGAGGATAAGGCACCAAGGAACAGGACCCAAGTTAGGGTTGGGCCGATAGATAATGCCACTGTCCAGCAGTAATGGCTGACAGACATCACGAAGTTGAGCCGGCATTTTGATTGATTGAATTTAGCTTTCTTTTTTTTTGCCGGTTGGGGGTGGTGGCTTACCCACACTCAGACACACACACACCTACACCTGGTCTCTCACTGCAAACACACCCACTTGCCCCTGTATGCAAAAAGATCCCCAGCTGGAATCAAACCGGGGATCTTGCAGTTATATGTTACTTCTCTTAACCACTAGGCAATCAGATACACCCTACCACTAAATCTTTTTGACATATAGTTACTGATTGTGATGTTATATACAAAACATACAAAAACAAATAAAATGAATGCAGACGCTTCCACACAGGGCATTTAATATGATAATCTTCAAAAATACTTAGATTCTTAAAGAGTCATAGATCAATTTAAGGCTATTTGGGTAGAAACAGGCTTTGTATCGTTTATAATTACAAGAATGTTAACGTGCTCTACACAGTGGCTAGCTGGCTACCTGGTTACTGTAGATAAGGAGAAATTATGTTCTCAGTTCACCTCATAATGTTTTTTTGAGCCCATTTCATATCTCTTAAAATGGGTTATTATTTCAAAATTTCACCACAACTGATTACATTTTGCTGGCAGTGGACGAATGCAGAAGAGATTTCATATTCCTGATGGGTAGACGTGTTGAGGTGAACCCAGTCCACAGTGTGAGCAGGTTCAGCTGAAATAACTTAGCATGGACAGCTCTTGGGTTGTATGCCGAACACTGACACACACACACACACACAGACACACAAGTGGAAAGGTTGTACTATGCAGGGGGTCTCTCTCCATCTCCAAGTTCAGCCAAGACTCTGTTATACTGAGGAATGAGTGTGTGTGAGGGGCCACTCTGCAGATATTTAAGCGATATGAAATCCTTCAGTGCAGCCGGCATTCCAAAGTATTACAAGACATGCAGACACACACACACACACACAAACACACATGCACACACACTAAGAGCAAAAGCCTGAATGGGCCCTTTTCCTTGGGGTATATTAGGTTTGGATTAAACTGAGGGAGTTAGCAGAAACAATAGTGAGTTGGGGTCATTCAGAGAAACAAATTATGACTGAGATAAATATGGAAATGGTCTGACGTGATCCTGATGTTTGGATGCATATCTTTGTTTTTGTGTCCCTTGTGGCTGCTAAATATCAGAAAAGAATGTCTGTGCATGTGTGTGTGTGTGCGTGTGTGTGTCTGTGCATGTGTGTGTGTGTGTGTGTGTGTGTGTGTGTGTGTGTGTGTCCTGCACTCCTCATTAGTCCAAATGAGGATTACTATTTGGCTTTGCATTGTTTTGATTTGCCTGTGTATCAGAGGTCAAGGGTCAATCCAAGGATTGCAGGACAGGCTCAGGTCAACAGTGTTTTGAGATCACTTATCACCATGGCAACTAGTGTAGCCAGCGGTATCCAGAATCAAAGATATAGACATATCTGCAAGGGATTAACATGCCGCCATTTCATGGGTTAAAATGTAATCTTCAACTCAGACTCCTACAACAAACTGACTGAGTGCAGACAACCATCCTGAAATGCCAAGACTTTGCAGACAACCCCCCTTTTCATTTAATAAATAATGCCGCTTAGGTCATCTTGCACTCAAAGACCTGAGATTTGATTTGGACTTCAGTTCAGCAGGGGTTAGGGTTAGATAGTGTTTTTATATTTTACTCAGAAGAGACCTCAGAACTGTTTAACTTACATTTCACCAGCATGCCCACACCCCCACCAGGGGTTTACACAAACATTTCTGGCAGCTACAAAGCCCTCCCCCGCCCTCATTTTGGTCAATCAGACCAGAACATATTTCCCTGCTTCTCCTGCCTACTTACACCCAGCTGATGAAAAGGGTCAAACCATCAAAAAAACAAACTGTTAAAGTGTGTCCAGATGAAGCTACAGCAGCCCTACAGATATCACCTACAGACCTTTTTGAGTGCACAGACTGACACTTGTTCATAGAGGCCGCCACATCAGCCTTAAGGAATATACAGCATCGATGACATCATGTGAGAAAATGTGTTGATGGTGTGATCACTAAGATAATAAAAGCATTCCCCAACCAGAGATCCAGGATGGAGGGAAAGGAGAGGACTCTATTAAGAGCCAAAAAAGACCAAGCCAGCTTGGACCCTCACCAATTTGCTTCCAGAACCAACAGATCCACACCTTGAGAAAAACAACACCTACATCCGAATGCTGTTTGTTGATTTTAGCTCAAACTTCAACACTTCACACACCATGAATCTGATTGGCAAACTTTATACTTGGGGCTCGAGAACTCACACTCTGCAACTTAATATTTGACTTCCTCACAAACCTGCAGACCACAGATCTGATTGAGAGCCTCATTGGATGGTGTGACAGCAACCACCTCCAGCTCAACACAGGAAAAACCAAGGAGCTGGTGGTGGACTTCGGACGCAGCAAGAGGCCCCACGCCCCTGTTGTAGTTGGGATGGTGGACATCTACAAGTTCCAGGGGGGTGCAACTCAACAATAAACTGGGCTGGGCAGACAACACCGAGGCCCTCTACAGGAAAGGACAGAGCAGGCTGTTCTCCCTGAGGAGGCTCAGGTCCTTCAGTATGTGCACCAGGCTGCTACGGATCTTCTACCATTCTGTAGTGGTCAGTGTGATCTTCTTCACTGTAGCGTGCTGGGGAGGGGGCATCGGGACTAGTGGTGCCAACAACAAGGGCAATCTGGTGAGGAAGGCCAGCAGGTGGGGATGAAACTGGACAGAGTGGAGGCAGTGACTGAGGGGAGGGAAGCTGAAAACCATCATGGACAACCCCTCTCATCCTCTATGCTGAGCTGAGACAGCTCAGGAGCTCCTTCAGCCACAGACTCAAAGCGCTTTGGAGGCTCATTTGTGGCTGGACTGGGAAAATAAAATTGGCCCAGGCGGCCCACCAAAATCGGTTGGACGCCCCTCACCAATACACCATCCTTCCATTTAGGGGGTCAGATTAAGGGTGTGATGAAACACTGAGACGTGAAATTGCACAATATTGGTGGCCATTACAAGACAAGAATATTGTTTAATATGTCTACTATTTAGAAAAAATGTTTGTTGATGAAATATTTGATTTAGGGGTCTGCTGGTCCTCCCCCAGAAGATTTTGAGCATTGAACATTTAATTTCCTGCATCCTGGAGACATTTATGGAGGAAATGTCTTTATTTTTATAAAGGGAAGCACAAAGTCCAGGTGCAGGTGGCAGGTGACAATTCAGAATATAAAAATATAATAGAGGGTGTGCGCATGATGTCACAGAGTGGCAGAAAGACAAGCCGCAGTGTTAGCTTGAATCAGCTAAAACACAAACAACACATTTAAATGGACTACAGGTTCTTTGGTAAGCAGTTAGGATCACTGTCAAGTCCGAGCAAATAATCATTTGTTTTACTCCCAGTTTGCTAAACGCAGCCATGGTAACAGATGTTTTCCAGAAGGGGAAGTGACATCAACACATACCCTCTGTAGAATGCAGTAATCAGTAGCTTATTATTTTTTTAGTTTAAGTTACTTTTTTTGGACAGTGCAGAGGTTTCTTCTATATTTACAATGCATTGCAGGCTTATTGTGCAAATAAACCTTTCTTATAGCATTATTATTATTAATTAAAAAAAAAAAAAATTAATTAACATCTCTTGGTGCAAGCTATTTTCCAGAACATTTTTAACAAATGCTTTCAAAAAGTGGTGGCTACATGTCCCCAGCGTCCCCAGTGTAAATGACCCTCCCTCCCTGTCCCCTCCCTACAGGTTGAGCTACTCCATGCTCACCGCTTCACCTCCTCTCTCCTCCTGCTCTCTCTCCCTTGGCTCTGTCCCTTTGTCCCTCTGCTCTGCTAACACAGCCTCCTCCTCTGCCTGGCAGGGGCCACGGCTCGCCTTTACTCCTTCAAGTGCCTGTGCCTGCTCTACACAGGGTACTGCAGCTGATGTTAAAACTACTGCAGCCACGGTAGCAAACATATCGGTTATTTTCGCACATTTGGCGGCCTCTGTCTGAAGAATGTTTTTTTTTTGGCCCGCAACGCAAAAAACAGAGGGCAGAGGGGGTGGGGGCCAGTATGAGATGTGATTGGACCAGCTGCATGTCAGTAGGCTATAGAAAATTACCCAATGGGCCGCTGTCCATGCTTTATGGACCGATCGTTGTCCCATTTTTTAAAAGCAGTTATATAAATAAATATGCCAGATTACCAGTCGAGCCCTGGACTCCACATGTAGTTTCCCTCGTAAAGCAAACATTTATTTCGCGATAGTCTGACGATGTTATAACTGACCATGGAGTTGATCACTTACTGTTTGGAAGCTAGATCTAGACAGACTGTCACCTTTTTCAAGTAAGCGGCTCCTACAAATATGTACGCCATCGATTCTATAAAATCAACATCACTGTGATCAGTTTAACACATTGCTCGTCTCAACGTTGCATCTACGAAATGTTCATTAAACTGAACGCAGCGATTCAGTAGACAGTATTTTGTCCTTGTAATCCATGTTTCCATTGCATGGATAACCTTTGGATATTGCTCCTTAAAGGGTAAATTATTATCATAACAATTTAATAATACATTGCATTTAAACAGCACTTTTAACAGTAGCCTACCAGGCTGGATATGCAGTCTGCCAAAAGTATCCCCCCCTCATAATGCACAGATGATGGCCTACTATCAAGTATTTCATTTTGAGTATTCTTCACATCAGGACTAATAACAGGGGTGAATATGGAAAAGTTATAGAGGGATACAAATAATTTCAGTCTGTATATTCAACCTGCCATAAATTGTATCTCCCCTCCATTATGCACAGATAATGGCCTTCTGTATCCGAGCATCAGTGAAAGCGGTGTGGTGATATGAAAGGATATTAAAAGACAGTACCACCCCAGCCACAGCCTGTGGCAGTATTTGTGTGTGTGTGAAGGGAGCTACAGCTTTCATTGTAAAGGCTTGTAACAAATAAATATACCTTGAACACTGAACCTTGATATAAGGGATCACCACTTAATACAGGCAAAAACGTAGGTTGTGTTCAAGTCATCAATTCATGCCTGTGGCCATGGGGTGCAATGGTGTCAAGTGTCTGCAGGCCTATTGATCTGTTGTGGCAGGAAATTTACAATCCAGCGTTCAACACTTTTTCAGCAGCAGTTTTTAAGTGTAGTTTTGTCATGAGTGACGACTCTGAGCTGTCACTTATCGTCTTGCATTACGATCATAAAGCAACAGGTGCAGCACCATCTCACAAAAGTGAGATGAAAAATCATAAATCTATTCCTGTTTAAAAGGAGTGGAAACATCAACAATGCTTCCATTATTTCCCCTCTTTATAATGATTACTGAAAGCAAAGTAAAAGAGGTCTGTATCTGATGCCGGTCCAAGAAATGTCCTCTGTCTACAGGACCGCGTGCATTCTCACAGTTTTGACGCACTGAGGTTCAAACTGTCCTTGACCTTCCAGACAGCAGTTGATAAAACAATCTCACTTCATATGCCATTTTGGAAGCTGCTCTGTAGCTTTCACTTACTTCAGATGATTTTCATCAGCAGAGACCATTTCTGTCTTTCCAACCCTCTTTCCAGCCCTAACCCTGAACTGACTCTGGAGTCTGTGTTGAACTCTTCAATAGTGCTCAAGTCTCACTTTTCATGTGGCTTCCCGATAACTCTAACCCACATTTCTAAAATAATCTTCCAAGGTTTTACAGTTATGGGGAAAACACTTAATATTTCTCATATTTGTGTGTGTGTGTGTGTGTGTGTGTGTGTGTGTGTGTGTGTGTGTGTGTGTGTTCTCAGCCACCCATTCCAACTGTGGGAATTTCTATTCTACAGGAACTGAACAACAATGGGCAGGGTGCTTATAGGGTGTGTTGTTAGTCTGTGTGTGTGTGTGTGTGTGTGTGTGTGTCAGCTGTGTGAAAAATGTATGACGTGGAAAAGCCTCAGCCTGCTATAATTCATATTGTGTTTTGAAGGTCTGAATGAAAAAATGGCTTCCCATTTTTCTTAATCTTTTCAAGAAAACTATGCTTTATGTTGAAATGTAGTAACCATAGTCAATCAAACTGCAGGCATTAAAGCCCCCCTCCAGTGTATTTTGACATTTCTATGAAATTTCATGTTTTTAAGTCATTTCCTTACAATGTTGATTACCCACATAGTTCGCCAAATATTTTTTGACAAATAGCTTAATTTTGTGCTCAAAGTTGCTAAAGTTGCTTAGTTGTTAAAACGGGGTGGTGACGTATGACTATAATTCCGTAAGTCATACGTCATTCTCCAAGATTGCGCAGGCGCACTGTCATGCCTCGTTAAAAAACTGTCACGCCTGCAGAGCACCAAACCGATAAACATCGTTGTGAGCTAGCTAACCAATTTATCATGTCATTTACTTAGAACTTACAGTAGGTATGTTCATTATGGCATCTGTGCGTGCGGTGTTGGAGGACAGATGACAGGCCGCACTTTCACCTGCCACCGTCTTATACCCACCCCTGCGGTAAAGTAAGCGCACCATAAAACATAGTGGGAGTTACGTGTGCAGTGCGTGACCATCGACTGTATGATTGATAACAGCTGATACGTGCACATTAGTTTCTATCATGGGTAAGTAATAACTACTCCTGCCAGACAGTAAAGTATGCTAAACTTTACAGTGTAGTGATGTTAACGCAGCATATTGTTGTGAACGCTCCAGTCGGACAGTTTTTGGTTGTCATGGTAATGTATTACATCCGACTATTAACCACACCCCCATTCCCTGTTTGAGAATGGCAGTTGAAACTGGCTGTATAATAAGAATAAATAAGAATAAGAATAAAACAGGAAGAGACAAGGAACAAGCTGTTGTATACAATACAGGTGTCAGATTCAAACTCAAGTTGGCTACGTATAATGTAGTCTTTTAAAATAATTAAATAAAAGCTAGATTGCTAAGCATGTTGCCAACCAGTGTTGGGCAAGTTACTCAGAAATTGTAACAAGTTAGTTACTTATTACTCCTTAAAAAAGTTATTCAGAGAAAAAAGTGTGCATGTCAATCTAGAATTTGGCTTAAATGCATACTTAAGTAAGAAGTCATTTCAAAACCTGATCCTAACCCTCGTGCAGGGTTGTGTAATTTAGGCTAGCACCCAGCAACTAGCTTGCTCAGACCATAAATCTGCTGTTAGCGGCTCGCTGTGCAGTGAGGTGAGATCCACAGACACACTTACTATGTAGCAGATCCAAGCTAATGTAATGTTAGCTGGCTGCCCTGCCTGCATCAGGATAGCCTAGTATAAACAAATCACTCCACATTTGCTTTGTACCGTTCTTGCAGGCTAAACCTTTCAGAAGTGGATTGTTTTCATTCAACATCATCTGAATATTTTGATCGTTTGATCTGACAGGCTTCAGCAAATAAAACTTTACTGATGTTTTGTATCCTTACGTGGAGTTTGTGTTGGAGTCTGTGTTGTGCTGGGTGTTCGTTTGTATTGTGGTGTTAAGTGCACTTTATACTTATGCGTCAAATCGACAGCGTAGCCTCTGCGTAGCCCCCTACCCTACGCCGTCACCTGACGTGCACCTCCTCAAAAACTTAACTACACGTCGAGTCGACGCGGACCGTAAGCTCTGTGATTGGTCGGCTGGGTAGCCTCGCAATGCCTTCGAGCCAACAGGAAGTGCCCGTGCTTTGAAGTAACTTTTACTAGCAGCCAAAACGACGGCTGTAACACGGTGAATCAATATATTTGACCGTCACAACCCGAGCAAAATGACCATCAGGATGTGATCCATTCGGTCGATAACATTTGAAAAGGCTACACCAGCCGCACACTTACAATTTTACCCCCATTGACGTTAGCGGGAGGGCTAAACCAAAAGTTAGCCTGCTCGGCCGGTTAAAGTCAACACAGTGGACGATGTAGCACTACTGCCAACTGGCGTTTGGGGGTGTAATAACAGATTGACGGACACACTGATGCACAAGTATAAATGCCTCGCTACGTGCATAGCCTACGGCAGAGCTACGCACATAGACCCTACGCAGGTGTTGCAGCCAGGAAACACAGACAGGCTCTTGAGAACTTGTAGTGGGGTTTTATTGCTGTCTTCCACAAGATTTAGCAGTGTACAACAACCTTTACCGGCCTGTAAACTTCACGGCTGCCTAAAGCTAATAGCGTCTTCTTGTAACTCTTCGTGAACACGGGGAGTAACAAAAAACACAGAGCAGGATAGCTCTTCTTCTACTACTGTATATCGACGCTTACTCACCAACGCTACCTGGTGGTGACAACTGTGCAGCGCATTTCAAACATCCTACAGCTGTTGAGCGTTGAATAACATTGCAGCACACATTGAAATTGAATAGAAAACTTAAAAAAAATAAATTGCGGGGTCCCTTACACTCTATTATAACACAAACTATATCCTGTAGAACTGAACAATCTGCGGACCAGCAGTTTACCTCTCACACAGGGGTATAAATCAAGCTTTAGTGGACTTCATGTCGTTAGCTGCGGTGTTGTCACTGTAGTCAGAGAGACGCTTGGGAGAGCGCAAAGAGCTACATCCCGACCCGGTGCCTTCACATTAAAGGCAGAATAGTGGCTGTTCCAACCAACGGAGAAAACAGGTGTGTGCTTCATTTTTAAGTGAGGTTAGAGCCCAATGACAATAAGGCAGTAAAAATTTGATTATTTATTAATCCGATGCAATGAATACAACATCCCTTGTTAAGTAGGTGATACCAGTAGGTGAGATTTTACAATGGTCATTTTGGGGACAACTGTATGCTCATTTCTGAGATTGTCGTTGAATGAGATTGTATTTTCAGTTGGATTACAATGAGAGCAACTCATTGCAAACAAAAGTATGTGGAATAATTGTCTTATAAAGTAATAACAATTTACTATACTCTGTTTGCTTACACTGGCACAAATGGGAAGAGGAAAAAGAAATAATCTTTTATTCTTTGTAAAAAAAAAAAAAAAACAACCTTGCTTCCTCCTGCTCGTACTCCCTCTCTCTCTCTCTCGCACACACACACACACACACACACACACACACACACACACACACACACACACACAGTGGCTGGAGGGAAAGCATGTTAGTGGAGAGATAAGCTTCCTTTGTTAACTGGTTGACACTTAGACACTATTAATTAGACTGGACCAAGGGAAGCTGGTCAATGACCCATAACTAACAGCTAGTGTATGTGTGTGGTGGAGCGTGTGTGTTTGGGTGCTACAGTGCTCTACAATGTATTCCCCCTATTATTAACACAATCTCACTGAATTCCACATCAGTATCGTGATCATGGTTTGGAAAAAAACGTTTCTCCTGACTGGCTTTATTATTTATAATTCCTACTGCCAATCAGCTTGTTGAGCAAAATGCTGAAATCTGTAATAAAGTATGTTTTGCATTTAACCTTTAAACTCAGTGTTACAGGGATATAAGAAGTGACAGCAAGTCACCTGGATTAACTTTAATACTGAAGAAAAAGAATAAATCTGGTGATTTTTTTTGTGATTTTTATAGGTGTGCCTATATTTATATGATTTCTAAGTGAGTTTATGGGAATTTTTCCTTGATCAACATTAGATACACCATTATCACTGGGATGTGCAAGTCCTCCCGATTGCAGAAATATGTGTCTATATGTTCTGATATGTCTGATTTTACAAAAACGCATGATGGCATCACCACCCCCTTAAAATAATGACTTCATGATGCGGTCTAACCACCAAAGACATATATTTAACAAACTTCCTGCTGTGCCCAATGTCAACTGTTTTTTTTCAATGAAGTCTACCCTAAATGTTACTTTAGGAAGTTTAGCTTCTCTTTCCTTGCTTCTCTCCAACTCTCGGTTACATAAACAACAAATCCTTGGCTCAACGTTGACCTCTTGGTTAGGCAATTAATTACGCACACATACACACAGTACATCCAAAGACTAATAGCACAGACCCCCCACAAACAGCAAGTCAGGGTTGTACACACTGAGAACCAGCCTCTCTCTGCCTCTGAATGTGTGTGTGTGTCGGCTGTGCGTCAGTGTTTGTGTGTGTTCCCTAATTGGAATGCTATGCTTTTGGTCGTGCAATCACAGATGTCTGTGGAATTTGAGCTGATATGAAAATAATTGCTTCACTTTGGCTTGGTCAAGCGTTGTAACGAGCTGTGTGTTTTCAGTCAGAAATGTAACATAATATGCTCCAATATTTATCAATCAAACTTCACTATATAACCTGCTACTTTACTCTGACTCAGCGCACTTCAACTTACAGCTAAAGTTCTCAGTTAATGAGAGTTAGTGCGTTCAGATGCTTTATCGTGGCTGAATATTTAAGTGAAAAGTTTGAGTGGGTGTCTTGGGTGGAATTGTGCGCGTCTTGTGTATTTGGCTAACATCTAGAAATGTCCTGACCCTGATTAGCTCTAATGTAAACTTCTTCATTTGACTGATCCACTGATCCACACAGGAAAACCAGACAGAGTGGTGAGAGGGGATTTGATGTGTGTGTGTGTGTGTGTGTGTGTGTGTGTGTGTGTGATCCCGGAACATGCTTAGAACTAGAAACCACATTAAGGTATGGGACTCAAGCTGTACTTAAACTATGTAACAGAAAAGTTGAAATGCTTTTGCAATGCTCAGCTGAAATTATGGTTTCAACAAGGATTTCACCATTAGTGAGTGAATGTCACTCGCTGATGCAAATGTGGAAGGCTTGCACAAGAAAAAGATCTTGAAATGAATTGTGAACTGAAATGTGACATTTCCTCTGCATCCATTAGTTTAGTTTAGAGTGTTTTATAAGGTTTATACTGTACCAAGACTCCTAGACAAAAGGCTGTTTTCTTCCTCTTTCATGTTTTGAAGTTTGTATTTGATTCAGTTTTATTATGCCATACCTGAAATAGGGAAACTAAAGCAAACCTACGGTATATTTGAGATAAAGGTGTAGCAGAACTAGATGGGTTTGGACCAGATTTTTAGCCATGCTAGTTGCATGGCACTCTAGGGATGACCTTTAGCCTTATTATGATTTAAACCACGTGTTTGAAATATCTGCAAAGCATTTGTAAGAACTGGATAGCCAATTTGTTTGTATTTTTTTATTTGCTGTGGTCAGATGAGGGGTCTGACTGTGTAAAGATATTTAAATTGGAAGGAAATGTTTGTGTTGTTTTATTGTGCTTTTTTCTGTGTCTTCAAATAAAAGTGACCCCACAAGTGATGTAAAGTGACTCCACGCTGGTTAATCTACCTGTTGTTCTTTATAAAAGAACCCTCCAGAACCTGTCCGACGCGTAATAGCTAATGTTATAGGTTAGCAGGCTGGGGTAATGTTGGACTAATGTTGTAATACTGATGGGAAGTCAAGAGAAACTGTGTGAACATTAGGCGTCATTTGAAGCGAAGTAATTAAAAAGAGTGGTAGGTTGGATGCCGGTTTTTTATGGGTTTTTTTGTGGAACGTTATACTGCAGTGCTACCTCAGCTAGCATTAGTTGTTATATTGAAGGCCATTTTGCCCGTTTGTGTGACAGTGCGTTCCTGCTGCATGTAAATTGACTTGATAGACATGCCCTGACATTAACGATATAGCTATGGCAAAAAGGAAATGGTCAAATGCAGGAATTCAGTTGCTTGGCAAAGTTGTGTAACTTTGATTAGCACCCAGCATCTAGTTTGCACAGAGGTGTAATGCTGCTGGATGGGAGTGGGCGTTAGAAGCAATGCATCCTGGTATACAATGATTAGCCAAAACATTATGACCACCTTCATAAAAATGCATAGGTCCCACCTTTCCTCCCAAAACAGCCTGACCTGTCGAGGCATGGACTCCACTAGACCAGACAGTGTGCTGTGGTATCTGGCACCAAGATGTTAGCAAGAGATACATTAAGTCCTCTAAGTTGCATGTGTTCGTCCCACAGATGCTTGATTGAATTGAGATCCAGGGAATTTGGAGGCCTGGTCGAACCCCTCGCCGGAGCACCCATGGCAACACAGCACGAGAGTGATGGGGTTAAATGTGTGTTGTTGGACTTTCAAAACATCTATTTTGAAATAAAGAGCATGGTCCTCAGCCCAAGACTGTATTAGCCGAGTCAATCGCCGCTGTTTCACACATTTCTCCCACACAGGGATTTGGCTTTCAGCACGGTCAAGACTGGTGAAGCGTTTCCTGAGAGATGTGCGCACCCCTGTGTTGCGCCTTGTGGCGTTGTGGGTTTTACGCGAGCTGACTAAAACCCCCTTCATGCCACTGGATCGAGTCAAGCTGAAATTTCTCTCCGGCAAAACTGCCCTTGTCTGTTTTCAGCGGGAACTGTTACAATGCATAACCTTCGTCTGCGTATTCCAGCAGCAGCAGGGCCCTCCTTTCTGTCCCCAGCCTTGTAGAGCATGAAGAATACATGAAATTCTACTCTGCTGTGCCATTGGGTATTTGTGGTGCACCATTACACGTTGCACAATACCGAGCGGGGACTGCTTTATTAGTGCTCTGGGCAGGTGTGTCTGTGCCGGATAAACCCAGTGAGGCGTTGACTTATCCAACTAGTGGGATTCCTGGGAATCAGCATGACAGAGAACCTGACATGGTCGTCTCACATCTCCACGCTGGTGAAGAAAGCTCAGAAACGACTGTATTTCTTGAGGAAGCTTAAGAAGGCCAAATTCCCATGTCAAGTTCTTGTCAGCTTTTATATAGGAGCAATAGAAAGCATCCTGATTGGAAACGAGCATCAGTGATATTGGTGAGGTGAGGTGCCTACAGAGCTCAAAGAATACTAAAGGACAGTACCCATCCAGCCACAGCCTGTTCACCCTGCTGCTTTCTGGGAAGAGATATAGAAGGTTCCTGCTGCCACACCACCAGACTGCAGAGCAGCTTTTCCCCCCAAGCCATCAGACTCTTAAACTCTAATTCATCCTCAGCACTGCTCCAGTGATGATAGTTTATTTCTGTTACAATTTTTCATAATTGATTCTTTATTAATGTATATTGTCTGCTATGTAGCCGGAGGGAGTTACAAAACTCAATTTCACTCTATAACTGCTTGTATTGTGACAAGAAACCTACTTACCTACCTAGTGGGTTAGAGGCGAAGTCAATATGAAATAGAACGATAGTTACGTGTTATAACTCCAGATTCTTTAGTATAGGCGCAGCCCTCTAAGCTATGAGCCTCACTGGCTCTCCCAGTGGCTGAAGAAAAGGCTTTCTGGGAGCCAACTGTCCAGTCTCACGGCTACTTGTACACAGAGTGAGACCGTAGTTGTGGCCCATTCGCCTGGTGGACAAAGCTCTGGAGGGGAAGAACCCACTTGCCATAGTCTTAGAGGGCTGCACCTACACACATAGAATCTGGTGATACAATACCTAAAGCCTTGTGCAGACTACACGACATTCAGCGTCGGCCAAGTTCACACCACACAACTTGCCGTCATGTGACGGGAGTCTTGAAGTCGTTGTGGCGTTCACACTACATTGACTGATCGGTGACACGGGGTCACACACTACACGAGCTGACAGCGACTCTGGTCTCCAAACCACGTTTTGTCAAGAAAAGACACCTGAAATGTGAAAGCGGGAAATGACGCGAACCTACACACGAAACAGCTGTTGTTTGCTATTTTAAAGATAGCAATTATAAAGGATGGATTAGCACACGCAGGTAGCAGGGATCGTCTGAGCTACAGAGAGAGCTGGATGTGAGTAAAAAGTGTTTTGCGGTGAAAAAGTAGCTGCCTGCTCTGCCAGCTGCCTGCTCTCATTGGCTGGAAGTGAATGTCTTGTCGGCCGATGCGTCGTTGAGTAGTTTACACATAACAACTGGCGACCGCCGATCGACCGCTGATTTACTCCCGATCACAGCCTGACAGTCACTGAGCAGCAAATCGGGCAAAAAATCGTGTAGTGTGAACTAGGCGTAACTATCAATTTGTGGTGCTGCACCATCCAGACAACAGGATTTCCTGAAGAAGCGTCTTTCCATTTGTTTGTTGTTGTCATGCTCCACTGTGATTGGCTCAGCTGTTAGAGCTTTGAAAACACTGATGTGAGAGTGTATTTAGTCATCAACAAACCCTGAGATTTTGATTCAGCTTCAACCAACTCTTTTGCACTTTGTGCTGCTGCACAAACATGAACCAAAATATCAGGTGCAGTTGGAGACTGCACAAAGTCATACCAAGACCTACCACTTTTCACTTGTCGTTGTGCAATAACAATAAGGCCCTTAGTCGTCAGACATTTGGGGTACATTTATTGGATGTATAGATTCAATTTATAGTTCTTGCAGCTACAGATCTTTATTAAAAAAAATGTTTTTCTCTTGATACTCAATATGAGTGTTTTCTTAAACACACCATGTAGACAGGTACCCATGACAATTTAGTTATGCAAAAGCGGAAAAAAGCTCAACAAAATTAAGGTAGCACTTAATTATCTCAGAATAACATCAAGTCAATTTAACTTCAGCGTTCAATCTGTCTAGTTAGGAAGCATAAGCAATTGTGAATCAATGTCACTTGTTTTGGTGCAAATGAAAGTGACAACAGGTGCACTGTAGAGACAACAGCCAGGCAACACCCAAAAGGGGAATGGTTTTGCAGGTGGTGGCCACAGACAGTTGCTCTTTCCTTATCCTTCCTGATTAATTGTTCTTTAGTTTTGTGTGTTGCTAGTGTCCCTGTCACTGTTGGTAGCATGAGTACCTGCAGACAGGGCTGGATTGGGACAAAAAATCAGCCCTGGCATTTTTGGACCAGGACACCCCTCACCTTCCATTTTCAGGGCTCAGATTGTGACAAAATACTCAGCCCATGAGACGTAACATTGCACAAGATTGGCGCCATGACAACAAGACAAGAATATATTTTAATAGCGTGTCCTCCCCCACAAGATTTTGAGCATTAAACACTTCATTTCCTGCATTCTGGAGACATTTTTTGCTCCAATTTATGGTGGAAATGTCTTTATTTTTATAAAGGGAAGTACAAACTTCAGGTAGAAGGTGACAATTCAGAATATAAAAATAGAATAAAATATAATGCAGTAATCAGTAGCTTATTGTTTTTTTTTTATCTTAAGTTACTTTTTTTGGACAACACAGAGTTTTCTTTCATATTTACATTGCATTGCAGGCTTATTGGGCAAATAAACCTTTTTCATAGCATTTTTATTTGTTAATTAACATCTCTTGGTGCAAGCTATTTTCAGAACATTTTTAATAAATGCTTCCAAAAAGTGGTGGGTAGCCTACATGTCCCCAGTGTAATCTGAAGATGCCAACGGTACCCTGACTGCTATTAGATACTGGGATGAAATCCTCAGAGCTATTCTCAGACCTTACGCTGGTGCAGTGGGCCCTGGGTTCCTCCTGGTGCCCGGCCTCATGTGGCCAGAGTGTGTAGGCAGCTCCTGGATGATGAATGCATTGATGCAATTGACTGGCCTTCAAATTCCCCAGACCTGAATCCAACGGAGAACCTCTGGGACGTTATGTATCGGTGCCACCGACACCGTCAAGTAGCACAACAGACTATCTAGGTGCTCATGGATGCTCTGATCCAAGTCTGGGAGGAGATCCCCTAGGACATCTGCCATCTCATCATCAAATGTGAGAATATCAAACTGAAACAGGAAAGAAACTGAAAAAAATAACAAAAGTCAATTAAATTTTTTTTTATATATATAGCACCAATTCACAACAACACATTGCACTTTTCATATAGAGCAGGTCTGGTGTCTGACTCAAACTGGAACCTGGTTCCACAGGAGAGGAGCTTGATAGCTGAACGCTCTGGCTCCTAGTCTGCTTTTGGAGACTCTAGGAACCACAAGTAACGATGCATTCTGGGAGCGCAGTGCTCTGGTGGGGTAGTAAGGTACTATGAGCTCTTTAAGATAAGATGGTGCCTGACCATTAAGAGCTTTGTAGGTAAGAAGAATGATTTTAAATTCTATTCTGGATTTTACTGGAAGCAAATGCAAAGAAGCTAAAACAGGAGAAATGCTATCTCTTTTCCTGGTTCCTGTCAGAACACGTGCTGCAGCATTCTGGATCAGCTGAAGAGTCTTAATGGACTTGCCTGATAATAAATAATTGCAGTAATCCATCCTAGAAGTAACAAATGCATGAACTAGTTTTTCTGCATCATTTTCAGACAGGATGTTCCTGACTTTTGCAATATTACGTAGAACTTGAAGTTTGTTTATTGTGAGAGTTAAAGGACATGTTCTGATCAAAGATAACTCCGAGATTCCTCATGGTAGTGCTGGAGGCCAGACATCCAGAGTAACTATATCTTTAAATAATGCGTCTTGGAGGTGCTTGGGCCCCAGAACAATAACATCAGTTTTATTTGAGTTTAACATGCTAACAGATTAGTTTCATCTGGCTTGATCGATGGATATAATTGAGTATCATCTGCATAACAATGCATGGAGTGTTTCCTGATAATATTGCCCAAAGGATCCTTGTGGAACTCTGTAACTGACTTTGGCGTGCATGGAGGATTCATTGTTAAAGAGGTGGTATTATGCTTTTTGGGTTTTTCCCTCTCCTTTATTGAGTTATATACCTTTTTTGTGCATGTAATAGGTTTGCAAAGTGAAAAAGCGTAAGTCCAGCCCAAAGGGAGTTCCCATCTCCCACAGAAAACTCTGCTCTGAACTGCCTGAAAACAGCTCGTTTGTAGTCCATCTACTTCCCTTTCATCCCTGTGACGACACATACGCCTCATATAACACTCGATAAGTGGCTACTCCGACACACCCTCAAAAACACCGGTGGAAAAACACTGAGCTGCAGCACACACCTCTCCTTTCCCTTCCCAACAGTAAATGGACATAAAGTTGTTATTGTGACAGAGTCACACTTAAAACTTTATGGATGAAAAGATACGTTAGTTACAGATTAATAACTCACCACTCTGAAACTCTTTCTCCAGTCTATGTTGCTAAGCTGGTCGGCAACATGTAGCCTACAGCTGAATCAAAGCTGTTTACCGGCTTTTCGCTGACCCGCCCTTCTCTGCTTCTGATTGGCTAGTAGTACTTAACTAGGAACTGCGCATGCAACTCCCAACAAAGATCATTTAGAGACAAGATGTATCACTCCATAGCTTAAAAAAGCTTTCAACACATGGTGAATAGAGGAGCTGCAGCAATGTGCAGTATGACAAAAAAAAGGGTCTTTTTTGAAAATTAAATCATGTAAACCTGTTCTGGTACAACCCCTAAATAGGATTTTGAACCTGAAGATGAGCATCTCTTTAACATGTACAAACAGAGATCGATCTGATAAATAGACTTAAACCAGCTTAGAGCGGTTCCTTTAATACCAATTAAATGTTCCAGTCTCTGTATTATTGTATGACGGTCAATAATGTCAAATGCAGCAAGACCAATACAGACACAAAAAGAAATCAATATATCAACATATGATAAGCAATGAATATACATACATGACATACGCACGCACACACACACACTGAGTATGTGTGTTATTCAGGCATGTGTTCTTGTGTAAATGAATCGAATGCTAGCTTTTATAAGCTTATAGTTTTAATGTGCAAATGATAAAATCTAAAACAGATCTCAGAGAGGCAGAAAGTGAACTGTCCTTTTATGGATGTCTTTTTCCTTTAAAGCTCGTAAACAGCTGAAACTTGTCAACCGCAGGAGGAAATGTGGATGTGACACACCAACAACTAAGGGGGAAAAAATCCAGGAATTTGAGGAATTGTCTGTGACATATGGAGGCGTCACAGTGGAGATGCAGTAAAGTTATTCTGTGTGTGAGTGTGAGTGTGTGTTTGTACATGTATGGAATGCGGTTGATAGTGTTTGTCATGTGTGACACAATGAGTGACATTGGGACTGATAAAAAGAAGAGACAAACAACACTTGCCTCTGTGTGTGAGACAGAGAGAAAGAGAGACAATGCCTGAAAAACACCTGCTGCCTTTATGACCAGCAAACACATCCTGTGGCCCCTCAGAGACGCAATTTCAATTCCCTGTGTACTGTCTCAAATAGGGTCATGTTGAATGCACAGGAGATGTTGACTATGGCAACTGCTGCACATGCAGATGCTGTGGCTGGTAGCTCCTTCAAACTTTATGTTTTCCTGACCGGCTTTACTGCTGAAACACATGACATGAAATCCGTCTTTACAGAGTCTTGCTTCACCAGCATCCTGGATCAATCATTCACCTGGAAGACCATGTTCTGAGCCAACAGAACGCAAGATGAGAAAAGGCGGACTCTGTGTTTACATCAGTGATGCCTGGTGCTCAAACGCAGTCAGAGTGGATGGAACACTGTTTCCCAAATATCCCGTATATTTTTATACAAAGATAAGAAGAAAGATTCTCCTTCACTTGGGACAAAAACTCACTCCCAGCCATTTATTGGCAGATACCATGGCCTCAAACTTGGAGGTGACCTGCTTTTCTCCTTAAAATGTAACAGTGTGCATCAGTGACACAACAATGTTATAAACACAAAAACACGACTAGTTAAAATGTGGAATATGTTCTTTAGCCTCTTGAGTCACCAGGATAGGTGAGCTAAATTGTTTTCTAAGCAGCAAAACAAAGGTTTTCAAGGTTTTCACGTGTGTGCACATTAGGAATTTCTCAGTTATTATGTCAGCTCTCTATTTTATTGAAACAATGGGAATCAGTGGCTCATACAATGTTATCACAGGAAATATCATAGGACACAGAGGCAGTATCTCAATGAGACGTATTGGTGTTTCACTTCCCATCCACTTGAATGCACTCACCAGTATAATTCTAGTAAAGCATTCTGGTGAGGTGAGTCATACACACCAACAACAATAGCACATTTCTCAGCTCCTTTGGTGCATTCAAATATGAATCCTACTGGGGTTCCCGTTCAGTTATTCTTAGTGCTGACGTATGTCATTTTGTCTTCAAAAGCAACACTAATTGGCACAAAGCAGCGCTTCTTTGAGGCGCTTGAGAAGTGTGGTTTGATGTGTGAACTGGCTTTAAATAAAAACAGTGGCAATGAGCTGGTGATTAACACAATATGGCCATTCAGAAGCCAGCATCAGCTGATTTTATGTAGTGTTTATTTGACCCTGCTGCAGGTTAAAAAGTGAGGTTTTCCACTTTTTAACCTGCAGCAGGGTGTTCCAAAAGATTGTCAGTAATTAGGAAACTCACTTGCACAGTGCATTTTTGACACTAGACATCAATGACATAAAATAAGCTGTTACAGAATATTGTGTAATTAGAAATAAATTCCCTTTCTGACTTTACAACAGATTCTTGTACAAACATTCAGCCAAAGAAAGCTTATGAAAGGATATTCTAACAGCAGTCAACCACACCTTGGCTGTTCTAAAGTAAAAACCATACAAAAACAAAAGGCAAAAAACTCAATCACACATAAACACACATGCACACTCCAATCCCCAAATCCCTGTACAGTGTTGGTTTCCCCTCCACTCCTGCCTTCAGTTCTTCAACAGATCACCCCTGACTTGTAGAATGATTTATGATTTTTACAGTTTGTATGGAAAAGGGTATCACTATTGGCAATGTGTGATGACTGAGGAAGACTAATCATGCGTCCTGGGAAAATGATGTAAAATGTAATCACTAAAATGCAATCATTTTATCACAGAATTACCAAACACCAAAATTGTTAATGTCATTACAAATATCACAATATTTTATGAAAAGATTCAAACCTTTCTCCCTCCACATTGACCCAGATTCCTTGATATTTTAGCCTAGATTAATTAAACGGGAGTGTGCTGCCACCTATTGGTCACATACAGTACTTACAGTATAAGCTGATACACTATTTACATTTGAAATGTTTGAACGTGTCCATTATAATAATTTCCAATGCATGCAAAAGTGCTGCAGTATAAGATAGAAATAATATTTCACAAAACAACGCCAAACCCAACAAGACCTGGGATTCCCGATGAATTACATTAATCCAGTAATCATCAGTAATAATAAACCTACCTGTTTCCATTTGATGCTTCGCGACTCAGAACTTGCCTGTAAGGGCTTTGGCTACGCTGAATCAAATGTAATAGTGTTAAATTACTGATCCTTCCTCCACTACAGTTTTTAAAGATAAATGTAATGGTCCGTGGTGGCGTGCATTCGTATTTCTAGGGCCACTAGATTAAAATGGAGGCTTTGCTCTTTATTTGCCCTGGTGAATCATAGTGCTGGGGCTCAATAGATGATGCCTATTTCCACTCCCCACTTACATGCTTAACTCAGTGAACACACTCAGGTTGTTGGAAAGTATCAAATACTGTATTTAAGTACAAATTAAAGATACTCTTGGTCAGTCCAGCCAAGCAATCTATCCACCATAACATCACAATACAAACTGACTCCTCAACCATCACTCCAGCCAGGGTGGTGAGAAACTTGGGTGTCATATTTGATGACCAGCTGTCCTTTTCAGACCACGTTGCTGCTGTCTCTCGGTCATGCTGCTTTGCTCTATACAACATAAGGAAAATCAGGCCCTACCTCACTCAGTACGCCACCCAGCTTCTGGTACAGGCCATGGTTATCTTTCGCCTCGACTATTGCAATGCCCTCCTAGCAGGTCTTAAATTAATTTTTCTTCACATCTCACAGTTCCAGCTTCACAAATGTGAAGATTTGCTGCTTTTCCTTTAGATTATTTCAATGTATTTCTAATCATTGTGAGGTTAAGACTGATAAAGATAGGTAGGTGAAGGTGTTAGTTTGGGCTCTGAGCAACTGTGAAAACATTTCTTAATATTTTCAATTGAATCAGCGGATTAATCCCAGTGTTTCCTCTATATGCATTCTATGCAGAACATACGTGACAGATGGTGTTATATAAGTCAACGTTCAGCTCCCACTTGAAGTCCTGGAGCCGATTGCACCAACAGGTCTTAACTAAGCCTGGTCCTAACTGCTAAGTAGGTCTTTGTTAAGACCAGTCTTTAGAATTGTACACTCCTGGATGTCCCAAAATCAAATCTTAAAAATAAGGGCGCCCCCATCCTATGGAACAACCTCCCCATGCATATTAAAGCTGCACAGACCCTACAAACATTTAAATCGCTGCTTAAGACGCACCTATTTGCAGTAGCGCTTAACCTTCGTTAACCTGTTTTTTCTGATGTTTTAAAGTGTTTTTGTTTTGTTTCACTTTGGTTGTAGTCATTTTTATACTTATTTATGTATTTAACATTGACCCTGTTCAGCACTTTGGTCAACTGTTGTTTTTAAATGTGCTATAGCAATAAAATTGACATTGACATTTAGAATTGACTCCACGTTGGTTGCACCAACCAAACTTAAACCTGAGGGTCATGTTATCCACAAACATCAGGAGCTTGGCGGTCTGGTCACTGGCAGTGCAGTTGTTTGTGTACAGGGAGAAGAGCAGAAGAGAAAGAACGCAGCCTTGAGGTGAAGCGATGCTGATGGTCCGGGTGTCAGAGACGGGTTCACCCAGCTTCATGTGCTGGTTCCTGCCAGGGGTCCGGGAGTGGGTCTGTAGTGGACTTGAGGTGGCTCAACATCTATTGCTCAAAACACTTCATTACCACAGAGGTATATTGATCCTCAGTGTTTTCAAGTATCTTTTATCACAATTGCTGCAATTATGTTGGGCTTTTCGGTGATATTTTATTTTGTTAATTTTTTCAAGTGCGTGCAGTTCGTACTTCTGACAGTTTGTAAAACATCAATTAGCACAGCAGGAACTGTGCACCTGTGGTTGTCCTTCAGGTAATACTCACTACGTTGCCAGACTGGCTGTCAGACTGTAGGACTACAGGTTAAAAAAGTTGCTTGAAATGTTAAATAACTGAAAATGCTTTAATAAAGGTTTGTTTGCACAATTCAAAAACATGCAAACGTGCCATGTCCAAAAAAAGTAACATAAGCTAAAAGAACAAGCTACTGATTATATTTGTATATTTGTGTTGTCACCTGCACGCTGAGTTGTTTTTCCTTTTGTATAAATAAAAATATTTCCTCCATAAATTGATGGAGAATGTTTCTCATGTTGTAAGGAAAAGCTTTTTCTTGTCGTTTTAATACTGCGGCCGTGTTTCTTTTTTGTAAATATTATGTGCATTTTTCATCTTGAACCTTCTTTATTTGCCATTATTCACAGTTTTCAAAGCACGCTGCACACGTCTCTTCCATTTCAGCATCAATCAATCCGTGATCGACCGTGTGGCGTCGTGAAAAATCTGAATTACTTACACCTGGCTCGACATAACTGCTCCCGCTAAGCCTGGTTTGGCCTTTGTAAAACTGATAAAGCCAGGATGCACTCATCACACAGGGTCAAACCTAGCCTTTTCTGTTATCCTGGATTTCTAAATTCTGCTTTTGTGAAAGAGCCCTCGGTTCACACCAGAGGGAAAACAAAACGAAGCCCTCTGTTGTGTGGGAGCACTTTAAACTGAGTGATGACAACAGCAGTGTGGCAGTTATGGGGTTTATTAATTTAACTTTTGCTGGATTTCATTACAGATCAAAACAGTTAAATAGCCTACAAACAACAACATGATGAACATGTTAAAATAATTCTATTGGGCCTGTTGTGGAAGAACATTTAGTCGCTAAAATAAAAACGTTACAAGCTAATTTTGTATAATAAAGTGTTGTTTTAGTTCCGCTCGTGGAAATGGCGCCAAAATATTTCTGTGTTCTGATCTGGTTTATTATATACAGCCTATATATATATTATATATATTCTGCTTGCTCAGCCTCTCACACTCCACCTGCTCTGCCCGGTTCAATATCCGATCCCTTTAATCCTGCAATAAATACTCCTCTTTTATCCAACTCCAGTCTCCTCCGTCTCTTAGTCCTGCACTTGCATCTGCTAGCCTAGCGGTAACAAAGGTAAAAACAAAGTCTTGGTAATAATAACTTGCTCTTTTAGTTTAGTTTTAGCCTATGCTACTCTCTCACACACACACAGCAGACAGTGACTTACGCACTCGCCGTTATCTCTCCATAATCAGGTTTCTCCTTCGCTCGTCTTTTTTCCAGAAATTTTGGGTATTTATCCTTCAGCTGTTCTGCTTCTATTTGTGAAATACACAGCTTGTGAAATGACAGCTTTCTTAACAACAGACCTTTAAACAATCGGCGTGACACACACAAGATTACTTGTCTGCATGCTGCCTTCTGTACCGTCTCAAATCAGACTCATCAACACATCTTTGTCCTTCTCACCCGTGTGTTGTCTTCTTATGTGGTTTTTCAATTGACCACTATCTCTTAAAGCTTTCCCACATATTTCACAAGAATACGGCTTCTCTCCAGTGTGAATTGTCACATGTCTTCTGAATTGAAAAGGGGCACTGAATCTTCTCCCACAGATCTTGCAGAGGTACGGCTTCTCACCTGTGTGGGTTCTTATATGGAGTTTCAAGTGACTGCTGGTTCTGAAGTCTTTCCTACACGTTTCACAAGAAAACGGCTTCTCGCCTGTGTGCGTTCTCATGTGGAGTTCCAAGTGATTTCTGGATCTGAAAACTTTCTCACATGTTACACAAGGATACGGCTTCTCACTTGTGTGGGTACTCATGTGGATTCTCAAGTTACCATTGGTTCTGAAGTCTTTCCCGCATATGTCACAGGAATACGGCTTCTCACCTGTGTGAATTCTCAGGTGTCTCTGAAATAGTGACTTGTACTGGAAACCTTTTCCACATGTGTCACATGTGAAAGAGTTTTTACCTGTGTGAGGATCATGGTGAACCTCTGACATGGTAGACTTGTGTACATTGTTTCTGGGGCTTCTGCTGTTGTGATCTTGATTCTTTTGTTTTGGCTCTGGATCTCTAGTTGATCCTGAGTCTTCATGCTCGCCTCCTTTCTGATCTTGGCTCTCAGCTACAGGACAGCTGTGAGAGAGGAGCTGGTGGTCACTTTTCAGTTCTGCTTCACTGTGGTCACTTTCCTCATGAGTAGGACTCAACATAAAGGTGTCAGTCTCCTGCTTCACTACAAGCTGCTCTCCCTCCTGACTGGTCCAGAGTTCCTCCTGTTCCTCTTTAACCTGTGGAGGCTGTGGGTCCTCCTGGTCCAGACCAGCCAGAACCTCCTCCTCCTTACAGACATGTTGCTGTGGGAGCTCTGGAGGGACAGAGAACAAAAGGAACAGGCTCACGTTACTACTCTGATGTAGGGCTGGGCGATATGACCAAAAATGTTATCACGATAAAAACATTTCATATCATATCGATAATTTTCAGGATATGTCAAATAATTTGCCCCTGAGTGAAAATTTCAGAAAGATAGTTAAAGAAAGTTAATTATGTGGTTAAACGTTTCTTTACGCTCAGAATGTGACACTTGATGCCAAACAGTGGAACACATAAAAAATCTTAGGTAGAACATTCAAAACTATTGGGACAAAATCTTTTTTAACAAATATGATTACTTTATTTTTTTCAGTCCTTTTCCTCAACAAAATAAATATTTAAATAGAAAAATTAAGTGCCAATTCATTTGTGATTGAAATTAATTAAACCTCAAATATTTGATGATATATTGAACATTAATTATATTGTTATTGAGGAAAATTATATTGCTATAATTATCATTAGTTTTATTGCCCAGCCCACAGTGATGGTAAAGAAAAAAAAAATGCAGCGACACGAGGAAATGAGTACCAGTATATTGTATATATGTATTTCATATTGATTTCCTCTGCTTTTTGTAACTTACTGTATATAATGAATCTTTCCTCACCTATCCTGTGTAACTTTATTTCAGGTTTCCAAATGATATCCAGCAGTCTGCGCTGACGATCGATCTCTTCCTCGTACTCGACGATAGTGTTTTTAAAAACACTGAATATTTCTTCAGCAGCAGCAGTTAGTCGCTCGCTGACAAACTCTCTAAAAAAGTCTTCATGCTCGCCTCCTTTCTGATCTTGGCTCTCAGCTACAGGACAGCTGTGAGAGAGGAGCTGGTGGTCACTTTTCAGTTCTGCTTCACTGTGGTCACTTTCCTCATGAGTAGGACTCAACATAAAGGTGTCAGTCTCCTGCTTCACTACAAGCTGCTCTCCCTCCTGACTGGTCCAGAGTTCCTCCTGTTCCTCTTTAACCTGTGGAGGCTGTGGGTCCTCCTGGTCCAGACCAGCCAGAACCTCCTCCTCCTTACAGACATGTTGCTGTGGGAGCTCTGGAGGGACAGAGAACAAAAGGAACAGGCTCACGTTACTACTCTGATGTAGGGCTGGGCGATATGACCAAAAATGTTATCACGATAAAAACATTTCATATCATATCGATAATTTTCAGGATATGTCAAATAATTTGCCCCTGAGTGAAAATTTAAGAAACCAGATAATTATGTGGTTAAACGTTTCTTTACGCTCAGAATGTGACACTTGATGCCAAACAGTGGAACACATAAAAAATCTGAGGTAGAACATTCAAAACTATTGGGACAAAATCTTTAACAAATTTGATTACTATATCCCCCCCCCCCCCAGTCCTTTTTCCTCAACAAAATAAATTTAGTAGAAAAATGAACTGATAATTCATTTGTGATTGAAATTAAACCAAATATTTGATGATATATTGAACATGAATTATATTGTTATTGAGGAAAATTATATTACTATAATTATCATTAGTTTTATTGCCCAGCCCAACAGTGATGGTAAAGGGAAAAAATGCAGAGACACGAGGAAATGAGTACTAGTATATTTTTAAACACTTTGGATTTCATATCGATTTCCTCTGTTTTGTATAACTTACAGGTGCTGGTCATGTAATTAGAATATCATCCAAAAGTTGATTTATTTCAGTAATTCCATTCAAAAAAGTGAAACTTGGATATTATATTCATTCATTCATTCATTCCACACAGACTGATATATTTCAAATGTTTATTTCATTTAATTGTGATGATTAAAACTGACAACTAATGAAAATCCCAAATTCAGTATCTCCGAAAATTTGAATATTACTTAAGACCAATACAAAAAAAGGATTTTTAGAAATGTTGGCCAACTGAAAAGTATGAGCATGAAAAGTATGAGCATGAAAAGTATGAGCATGAAAAGTATGAACATGAAAAGTATGAACATGAAAAGTGTGAGCATGTACAGCACTCAATACTTAGTTGGGGCTCCTTTTGCCTGAATTACTGCAGCAATGCGGCGTGGCATGGAGTCCATCAGTCTGTGGCACTGCTCAGGTGTTATGAGAGCCCAGGTTGCTCTGATAGTGGCCTTCAGCTCTTCTGCATTGTTGGGTCTGGCGTATCGCATCTTCCTCTTCACAATAGCCCACAGATTTTCTACAGGGTTAAGGTCAGGCGAGTTTGCTGGCCACTTAAGAACAGGGATACCATGGTCCTTAAACCAGGTACTGGTATCTTTGGCACTGTGTGCAGGTGCCAAGTGCTGTTGGAAAATGAAATCTGCATCTCCATAAAGTTGGTCAGCAGCAGGAAGCATGAAGTGCTCTAAAACTTCCTGGTAGACGGCTGCGTTGACCTTGGACCTCAGAAAACACAGTGGACCAACACCAGCAGATGACATGGCACCCCAAACCATCACTGACTGTGGAAACTTCACACTGGACTTCAAGCAACGTGGATTCTGTGCCTCTCCTCTCTTCCTCCAGACTCTGGGACCTTGATTTCCAAAGGAAATGCAAAATTTACTTTCATCAGAGAACATAACTTTGGACCACTCAGCAGCAGTCCAGTCCTTTTTGTCTTTAGCCCAGGCGAAACGCTTCTGACGCTGTGTCTTGTTCAAGAGTGGCTTGACACAAGGAATGCGACCGCTGAAACCCATGTCTTGCATACGTCTGTGCGTGGTGGTTCTTGAAGCACTGACTCCAGCTGCAGTCCACTCTTTGTGAATCTCCCCCACATTTTTGAATGGCTTTTGTTTCACAATCCTCTCCAGGGTGCGGTTATCCCTATTGCTTGTACACGTTTTTCTACCACATCTTTTCCTTCCCTTCGCCTCTCTATTAATGTGCTTGGACACAGAGCTCTGTGAACAGCCAGCCTCTTTTAGCAATGACCTTTTGTGTCTTGCCCTCCTTGTGCAAGGTGTCAATGGTCGTCTTTTGGACAGCTGTCAAGTCGGCAGTCTTCCCCATGATTGTGTAGCCTACAGAACTAGACTGAGAGACCATTTAAAGGCCTTTGCAGGTGTTTTGAGTTAATTAGCTGATTAGAGTGTGGCACCAGGTGTCTTCAATATTGAACCTTTTCACAATAGTCTAATTTTTGGGATTTTCATTAGTTGTCAGTTATAATCATCAAAATTAAAAGGAATGAACACTTGAAATATATCAGTCTGTGTGGAATGAATGTATAAATTATACAAGTTTCACTTTTTGAATGAAATAAATCAACTTTTTGATGATATTCTAATTATATGACCAGCACCCGTATATAATGAATGTTTCCTCACCTATCCTGTGTAACTTTATTTCGGGTTTCCAAACGATATCCAGCAGTCTGCGCTGACGATCGATCTCTTTCTCGTACTCGACGATAGTGTTTTTAAAAACTCTGAATATTTCTTCAGCAGCAGCAGTTAGTCGCTCGCTGAAAAACTCTCTCAAACTCTCAACTGAACACATTGTTGCTGAACTACAAATCAAATAATTAGCGGCGCTACAGTAACTTCCAGTGAACTCAGTCCATGCTGCTAACGCTTGCGATTGTTTTGTTCACTTCCGGCGGATGTCACACTATTAAGTTCCGACAGCAGAGAAGTGCGGGAGCTTTTCGTTCCGCTTTCAACTGATGACAATTTATTAAAAACTTGTGTTTATTATCAGCAGTGATGGACGAAGTACACAAATCCCGCACTAGAGTAAAAGTACAGATACCCTTAAGCTTGCTAAATACTACCCCACTAAAAATAGAAGCTTCTTCTAGCTTCAATTTTAATTTCTTTTGAGTGAAAGTACAAAAAGTACCTGCTTTAAAAAAAAAAAAAAAAAGGCCATGTAAGTATCAAAAGTAAAAAGCGTTATATTTATTCTTTTCAGTGGTTTCTGACATGACAAACAAAATTTAAAAACAATCGTCAAAAAAGTAAATTAAAGTTCTGTTATTCACATAATTATTCAGCTCCTACTTGTAATGGGTAGTTTAATTTATAACAAAACATCTTTTTTTTTTTTTTTTACTCTTCACATGTTTGTGTGTAAAAAACTTAATTAGTAAAGTAGCAAGTAACTGAAGCTGTCAGATAAATGTAGTGGAGTAAAATGTAAAATATTTCTTTCTGAGATGTGGAGGAGTAGAAGTACAAAGTGGCATATAAGAAAATACTAACGTAAAGTACAAATAGCCTACACGTACAGTGCTTGAGTAAATGTACTTATCAGTAATTATCAATAGCAAGGACATAGGCCTACATCCACCTCGCTTTTTTCTACAAGGACATTCCTCTTTTCTGAACTACTGCACTCACTTTTGTTTTGTTACTTTGCAGATAATAATTTTGCACAGATAACAAGTAAGCAGTGGTGGAAGAAGTATTCACATTGTTTAAGTAGAAATACCACAGTGTAATTTATGGTCCATTCAAAAGTATGAAAGTACAATCGTCATTTAATTTACGCTGGGATCACTTTTTGAAAGCATTGTCCAAAAAATATTATGCAAAACAGCAACAAAAAATGTTAAAGAACAAATTAAAATGATTTGAGAAAGATTTATTTGCACAATACAAAACATGCAATGCGATGTAAATATAGAAGAAACAAAGTGCATTGTCCAAAAAATATTATTACTGCATTATCTTCCATTATATTTTTAAATACACTGAACAAAATTATAAACACTTTTGTTTTTGCCCTCTTTCATCATGAGCTGAACTCAAAGATCTAAGACTCTCTATCTACACAAAAGGCCTGTTTCTCTCGAATATTGTTCACAAATCTGTCAAAATCTGTTAGTGATCACAGGAAAAAACAAAAGTGTTTTGTTCGATTTTGAACATTTTATAAATTTGTGCAGAAAATTTGACGAGAATGCAGTAAAATGAATGCTCAAACCTTTCTGGGGGAGGACCCCCCACTCCTGTAATTTATCACTGGATATTTCTTCCACAGTGTTAAAATATCTTGTTGTCTCTTTCTCGTGAACTCCTTATTGTGCATTGTCACTGACAAGTTCCGCTTCAAGTTCGAAAAGGACCAGATCCCGTCCATCACAGAGAAACCTGTGAAGAGCCTCGGGAAGGTCTTCAACTTGAGCCTGAAGGACACGGACTCCATCAAGGCTACTGGCGCTGACTTGGAGGGCTGGCTGAGAGCTCTGGACAGATCTGGGCTCCCCGGGAAATTCATGGCCTGGGTCTACCAGCATGAAATCCTGCCAAGAACCCTCTGGCCTCTGCTTACCTATGAAGTTCCCTCAGCGGCAGGAAAGGGCTTTGAGCAAAAGGTGAGCAGCTATTTTCGCAGATGGCTGGGCTTTCAACGCACCCTAAGCACTATTGGGCTGTATGGGAATAGCAACAAGCTCTGGCTTCCATTCAGCTCAGTCAGAAAGGAATTCATGGAGACACGTGCAGATCAAGGGTGGTGCAGGGATCGTGGTGAGGACAGGGAGGAAGTGGAGGGCAGCCGATGCAGTCATGCAGGCAGAAGCTCGGCTGAAGGACAAGGTTCTTCTGGGAAATGTGGAACATGGCAGGGCTGGACTTGGGAGCATGGCATCCTCCCAGTATGACACAGCAAGTGGGGCAGAAGTTGGTGCAAAAAGAGGTGGATGCTTCAGTGGAGGAAGAGTGAGCAACCAGAGCAGTAGCAATGCGAAATCAGGGCGCCTGGCTGAAGTGGGAACAGGCTGTGGAGCAGAATGTCACCTGGCATGAGATCTGTAGATGGAACCTGCACAGGATTAAGTCACCAAATCACCTTCTCAGCAGAGCAAATGATGGTAAATGAAGGAAGTGAGGATGGGCTCAATGATGGTGGTGTAGAAGTGCACCATTACTGACTTTGGCAGGCTGAACTTGGGATGATGGGTGGCGCTGTGCTCTTCCTAATAATCCAAAACCATCTCCACTGTCTTCCCACGCACAAAAAGCTTACGTACGCTGGTTTTCACGCACACGTCTGATGTATAAATAGGTGGGCCGTGCTGTAAACTTTTGTCTGGCTCTGTTAGTAAACTAAGGTCGTTGATATAACAAACGTTTGATCGCGTTTGTGGATAGGTCTAATGTTTAAAACCAAAATCAAATTAAATGCGAGATGAATAGGTATACTGACGCCTCTCACAAATTTAATTTCACTTCGTATCACGTTATCATGTAATCAAGTCATCAGCCGCCCCAGAGGGCAGAGGAGAGCCCGGACTGTATGCAATGGACACTCATGGTCAGCTGTGGAGCACCGCAGCTGTTGAACTGCAAGCATAAGGCTAGAATAATGTCAGGTGGAAGGATGCAGGCGAGATATATTACACGTAAATATAGAGTCCTTTTCAAACTTAAACTCGGCTAACTGATGGAATGATCATTGTAAATATCCAAGATAACATCTAATACCGTTAAAAATTTGCAGAACAGAGCGTCACTAGTTTTTAATAATATCCTCTCTGCATATATCACCATTTAGTCTCCATTTTAGTTTTTAAAATTGTAAAATCGCTGCAGTTGATGAGTTAAAAGAAATATGACTTGTTTTATGTGACATAGGAAGTACACTGAAAGATTTACTTAATGAAAAGTGTTATTTTGTTTTCAAGCAGCGCATCACATCCACATTCTGGGGCACAGCGTTTGGCTAAAATACACAAAGGCAACGAACATCTGACAGCAATATAGGAAACTGCACTCATGTTTGCTGGACTGAGGCAACAAAAACTGCATCAATTTAAATGTAATTTGTCCTCTTGTTCAACTTATTTATGAAAATAAATTGACCTGCATTCTTCATTCAAACAGACATCTCCGTTTGTGTGTATTATCCTGATTCATGTTCCTTTTTGTATGCGCTGCAAATGATCTTAAATATTGTTTTTTATTGTGCACTTCAAGGAAGATCAATCAAACGGGTGTTTATTTATTCAGAACGGTTTTCATCTGTTTTACAAATGAACTTATGTTATTAAACTATATTAACTTTTATTGGCCTATAATATTCAGAGGTAATATTTCAATTTGTTTTACACAATAGAATTAATTTCAGTTTCATCCTTCTGCCATGTGACTCGCCGTTGCTCATTTCCCCAGTTTATGTGCGTACGCATGGTTCAGATTTGTATGAAGGGCCGCACATTCTCCAGTCAGGTTTGGTTTTTATAGATCACAACCTTGATGAGTCTCATGAGGGTGGTGTCATCCGCAAACTTCAGGAGCTTGACGGACTGGTGACTGGAAGTGCAGCTGTTTGCACAGGGAGAGCAGAGGGGAAAGAACGCAGCCTTGAGATGAATCGGTGCTGTTAGTCCTGGAGTCAGAGACATGTTTTCCCAGCTTCACAGGCTGCTTCCCATCAGACAGGAAGTTTGTGAACCCCCTGCAGGTGGAGTCAGACACACTCAGCTGGGAGAGCTTGTCCTGCAGCAGAGCCTGGATGATGATGTTTAACCAAGGGGGTAAGCCAGGGATCGGACAGTGAAGCCGACCAAAGCCTGCATGGAGGGATCCATGTTGTTCTACGTCATTAAACCACGGTTGTGCTGCGCGATCATGCGCAGTAGACGCTGGTGCCAACAGGAAGTAGCCCTGTAGTAGTATTTTATTCGTCCAAATCTGGCTTCACTGCTCTCCAGTCCAGTAATATACTGTCTATGTGTTTAACACAGAGCTGAAATTCACAAACAAGATGCTGACGTCATATTTACTGCATCGTCTACAGACCTGTTGGTTCTGTAGGCGGACTGCAGCGGGTCCAGAAGTGGGTCTGTAGTGGATTTGAGGTGTCACAATCAAAAGACTTCATTACCACAGAGGTATATTAATCTTCAGGTGTTTTCAAGTATGTGATTTGAGTAAAACTTTTACAACTACTACAACTAACTTTGTTACTCTCACTAGAGACACAGGTGAGAAGCTGTAGCTTTAGACAAAAAGATGTGTTGATGCGTCTGATTTGACAGGGCACAGAAGACAGCATACAGACAAGTAATCTTGTGTCCGATGATTCAGTTTTTCATGTTTGTGGTCCAAACATGCAAGGACTCACAGAAGAGAAGAGCTGCATAATTGTAGGGCTGGCCACAATGTCATTTACCAGCGAATAATCAAAGCATTACGTTGATTGTTTAAACATCTGTTGATAAGCAAGCTGTCATTTCACGAGCTAGAGCTGTGTATCTCACAGATAGAAGCAGAAGAGCACAAGGATGAATGCCCAAAAAGTTCTGGAAATGACATGAGAGAAGGAAAAACCTCATCATGAGATAACAGCGAGTGTGTTGGTGTTAGAGAAAGAGCTATAGAAAAAGAGAGAGTGTGCTCCTTTTCTTTATTCTAATGGTGTTTTAACTTAAACAGCAAGTTATTACCAAAACTTTATTTTTAACATTGTTACAGCTAGGCTAGCAGACCCAAGTGCAGGACTAAGAGAGAGAGGAAACTGGAGTTAGATAAGAGGAGAATATTTATTGCAGGATTAAAGGGATCGGATATTAAGCCGGGCAAGAGGGAGGCAGAGTGGAAGAGATGCACGCAGAATAGAAAATTGAATGTATACCCAGCGATCAAATATTTGGGTCCAGCCCTACAAGTTTACTTAAACTTGGTAAAAGTTTTACTCAAATTACATTCTTGAAAACAGTATGTGAAAACCTGAGGATCAAAATGCCACCGTGGTAATAAAGTCTTTTGAGCTCCATGTGTTGAGCCACTTCAATTCCACTACAGACTCACTCCTAGTGGATGATGCAATAAACATGGCCCCTCACTACAGCTGGACCCTTCATGAACCTCTGCCAGGATCCTGGTTGTGGATTTCAGCTCTGCTTTCAACACCATCATCCCGGCTCTGCTGCAGGACAAGGTCTACCAGGTGAGTGTGCCTGACTCCACCTGCATGGTAGGCCTAGATCACAGACTTCCTGTCTGACAGGAAGCAGCACGTGAAGCTGGGGAAACATGTCTCTGACTCCTGAGGCCTTTCTCATTTCCCAAATTTCTGCAACCTTGATCATCAATCCTCGAGCCTGTGACCCAGAATCAATCTCAGTATGCCATCTTGAAGGACATCTCAATTCCTAAAATGCACATCGAGGCTCGAGGAGGCTTGCTGGAGGAGCTATAAGCGAGGATACATCAGTGTATCCTTTGCAGAAGTCTTTTCAGTCGCTGTGACATTTAAAAGAGACGTGACATGCAGCTGGACCAACCCACAGCCAGAGCAGGACTCTGAAGTGTTTATGTTGTATTCATAAGTTATATCAGTTAAGCCTATTAAAAATAATCAAATGCGCGATCTCCCCTTAATGTCAGTTCACTTTGATATTTCTGATGTTATTGTTGAATGTGATGTGTGGAGGGGCACCAGGATTGTAAAAATTTAAGCATTCAGCACTGATCTGCTGTGTTTCATGTTTTAATAACAGTGCCCATCTGCACATGTTATTATGTTTTATTATACTGTGTCACTTTGTAAAGGGACCGAAGATGAAACGCTCACATCATCAGGCTGAGGGCTGAAATCATCTCCTGTTTACAGACAAAAGGCGCACCGCAAAATAAAAGTAGTACTGTGTGGCCTGGTGAATGATCAGGCTGCTGTGATCTGTGACTGTTTTTCAACAGATGCTATAATGTTTATTAGAACCTCCAGATGTTTCTACGTGTTATAATGTTAACAGACATGTTCCTGTATTGTGAAGAAATGATCTGTAGCCTTTAGTGCCAAAAGCTGCTCTGCTGCTGTGACAGAGATCACAGCTCTAACAGTGGGCAGATGATGCAGCTGTGCAACAGGTCAGATTTAATTACGTTGCTTTAAAATGACGGCTCAGAGGAAAGGACATCTCATTTCTTTAAATGCCTGTTTTTCCTGGACTCCTCTCTACTCGCATCTCCTCCTCGACTCCTCAAGCTTGCATCTCAGGTGGGAGGGACTAAGATGCCGCGAGGAGTCGAAGAGGCTGAAATTTGGGAAATGAGAAAGGCCCCTGGACCGCCAATTCTGCATGCTTAATGTAGTGTTTCTTACTTTGAATATTTTTTGCTATTAGTGCTTTCATCCTTTTTTTTAATGCACCCTGAATAACTTCTTCCACAACTGCTTATTTGTTTTTGTGCAAAATTTCCATTGGCTAAGTAATGTCAGGGAGTTAAAGGCAGTAGTTCAGGAAAGACTAATTTCCTCATGTAATGAAGCGAGGTGGATGTAGATGTACATCCTTGCTGCTGATAATCAGTGGTGGTCAGTAGGTACATTTACTCAAATACTGTTCTTGAATAAATTTTTTGTACTTTTCTTTTTCCTCCGCTTTCTACTTCTACTCTGCTACATCTCAGAGAGAGATTTTGTACTTTTTACTTCACAACATTTGTCTGACAGCTTTAGTTACTTTACAAAGTAAGAATTTTATACTCAAAACACATGAAGAATTATAAAAATATGTTTTGTAATAAATTAAACTACACAACTGTTTGTACAAGTAGGTGCTGAATAATTATTGGATTGACAGAAATTTAATTTGCTGTTATTTTGATCATCATTTTTTAATTCTGTTTTGAATAAAATGTCTTTTATCAGTGATTTTTGAAGATGGCTATCAACAAATTCCCTGGAACGAGCTGATGTCAAGCATGAAACAAGGTATAATCACACTGATTCCTAAAGCTGGCAAAGATAAAAGTACATAAGATAATTTGAGACCAATTGCAATGTTTAATTCTGTAGCACATAACACACCAGTGTGGAATAACAGTTGCACATTGCTTAATAGAGAATCTGTGTACACAGAGGAATGATCTAAAGGGATTTGGGCTGTTGCTGATTTTAAGGATGAGAGTAGAAATTTGTTACAGCATGAGGAGTTTTGTACAAACTTTCTACTCCAATGTTCTTTCAAATACTACAATATAAAAATAAAAATATAAAATATGATAAGATGGCTGGTTGGAACGTACCTGTTTATCTTCAATAAAAGAAGTTAAAAGCGGAACGAAAAGCTCCCGCACTCGCGCTGTCGGAACTTCAACAGTGTGATATCCGGCGGAAGTAAACAATACAAGCGCCGGCGTTAGCGGATCTTTTAAAGTCGGTATAAGTTACTGTAGCTGTAGCGCCGCTAATTATTTAATTTGTAGTTCAGCAACAATGAGTTCAGTTGAGAGTTTGAGAGAGTTTGTCAACGAGCGACTAACTGCTGCTGCTGAAGAAATATTCAGAGTTTTTAAAAACACTATCGTCGAGTACGAGAAAGAGATCGATCGTCAGCGCAGACTGCTGGATATCGTTTGGAAACCCGAAATAAAGTTACACAGGATAGGTGAGGAAACATTCATTATATTAGTTACACAAAACAGAGGTTTATGTGAATACCAGTATGGATTTTGTGTATTTAAATATATACTGCTTTCGTGTCTGCATTTTCTTTCTTTGCCATCACAGTAGTAACGTGAGCCTGTTCCTTTTGTTCTCTGTGCCTCCAGAGCTCCCACAGCAACATGTCTGTAAGGAGGAGGAGGTTCTGGCTGGTCTGGACCAGGAGGACCCACAGCCTCCACAGGTTAAAGAGGAACAGGAGGAACTCTGGACCAGTCAGGAGGGAGAGCAGCTTTATTTGCCAGGTATGTGGACACATTACGAGGAATCTGAGTCAGGATTGTACATCGGTCATGATGTGCTTACCGGTGTTGGGCAACCTACTTGGAAAATGTAGCGAGCTAAGCTACTAGCTACTCTACATTAAATGAAGCTTCACTACACTGAAGCTAACCTCAGGGAAATGTAGCAAGCTAAGCTACAACAACTGTATTATGCGTATTATCTCTACCTGATATATAATTACACACACACAGAGTATAGGCCAAGATTATATTTAACCAAGCGGAAGTGCTTCTGTCTGCTGCACATACAGGTCCGTGTGTGGCGGTGGCGTCACTTACTGATCCTTCAGAAATGCTTGGGAACATGTAGCGTGTGTGGACGCTACCGCGCTACTCGGTTCGCTACCGAAAAGCTATTTGATTCAGAAAACAACAACACTACCACCAAGCTACTGAGAAATGTAGTCAAACTAGTAACTGCGCTACTTGTAGTGACGGTACTGCCCAACACTGCTGCTAATAATAAAATCCAACACAGGCTCCAGTATAGAGAACATAAATATAAAGTAGAGTAAAAGTTTATTATTATTATCAGTGTTTCCAACAGGATTTTAAGAGGTCTTTGAATAACTTTGCAGTATTGTAAATAATGTTGTGCTCTAGTAAACTATTTGATCATAAACCCGTTGTATAGATGGTGATGAAGCAGTAACAAAAGTCAACAAATGTAGCCTATTTAATGTTTTTCCAGAAACCCTCAATCAAAGAATATCAAATTGAATAATATCCCTAACATTTTACTGTTTTTTTTACTTTTAATGGCCCCATGTAATATGTTTTATACTTTCTGTGAATATAATCCAATTAATCTTATTTCCATCCTGTCTAGGCACCTTATTTTGAAAACCGGACGTTGTCACATGTGTATCCTCGCGCTAAATTCATCACGTCCATATCAGAAAAGAATGACCTCAAAATAATGAGAAACTTTAAAAAAATATCTTAGGATGTCCAAATAATTATCTTGAGACAGTAAGACATAGGGCTGCAGCTAACGATTATTTCAGAACTCAAAGCTTGTATAGATTTTTTCATCAATGCGTCGTTTAAGAAGTAATTTTTCATAGACCAGTAAACAGAAATGTGCACATCCCACACAGAAATAATAGTAATCTCTTAAGGATTAGGACAACTGCACCAACTCCAGCACCCAGAACAAACTCATTTAAAATGGCTCTGTTCAATTTGAGATCACTTTCAAGTAAGACTTTTAGGGTCAGTGGTCGTGGTGGTGGGCTAGTGAGCGTGTATAGGAAAAATTTTAAATGTCATCAAGTACGCTGTGATGAATTTAACTCCTTTGAAGTTCTCACTCAAGTTGGAGTGCGGCAACCTATCATATTTGTTATAATTTATCGCCCCCCAAAACCGCCTGCAGGATTTTTTTCTGAACTTCCTGAATTTTTATCTACTCTGGTTTTAAATTATGACAGAATTGTTCTTTGTGGCGATTTTAATATTCATGTTGATGACCCCAACAATGTTAATGCAACTAACTTTTTAAATATGGCCACTTCTTTTAACTTCAAACAACATGTCAAAGGTCAAACACATAACCGTGGTCATACACTGGACTTCCTCTGTGGAATTAGTGGACATGACCATATCTGACCACAGATGTATTGTTTTTAGCTGCGATTCGCCTGTTACTCATGCCGCCTCACCAAGCTCCGTGTGTTCTCGCATCTTTAATGAACAAAGTGTTTCAAAGTTTTGCGCATTCTTTCAGAGCCAAAGCCAATTCTGTCTGATTCCAACACCAACAATCTGGTTGATCACTTCAATCATATCTGCTTGTCGTCATTAAATATTACTGCTCCTCTAAAGGTTAGGCCTACGTCTAAAGCTAGTAAGCAACCCTGGATAAATGACAGCATTCGCAGCCTAAAAAGGGAATGCAGGAAAGCAGAGCGCAGATGGAAAAAATCCAGTCTCCAAGTCCATTACCTCAGTCTGAAGGATTTATTAATTAACTACAATAACATGGTTAAGGTTGCGAGAACACACTATTTTTCTGAACTCATTACTACACATAAACACAATCCCAGGTTTCTGTTTAAGACTGTGGATCAGCTGGTAAACCCAACCCCTCCTTGTGCCTCAGCTGGAAGTAATGATGACTGTGAATTGTTTTTATCTTATTTTACCAATAAGGTGGTGTCAATCAGAGTCTCTATTACCCCCGCGGCCTCTTACTCAGGGGTTCCTCACCAGCAACAAGAGAGTATTAACCAGTTTTATCCCATCGACTTGTCTGAGCTTTTAAAAACAGTATCACGAATGAGAGTGTCCTCCAGCCCACTTGATGTAATACCTACAAAATTTTTACTGAAAGTAATGGATTCTGTTGGGCCCCATTTGATCTCTGTTTTCAACAGCTCCCTATCTACTGGTTGTGTCCCTGATTATTTTAAAACTGCTTGCGTGAACCCACTTTTAAAGAAACCTGGTTTAGATCCCTCCCTCCCACATAATTTTAGACCAATTTCAAAACTGCCTTTTATTGCAAAGATTTTAGAAAGAATTGTGTCCAAACAGCTGCTCACTGTACTGGAAAATAACAAATTATTTGAAAAGTTTCAGTCTGGTTTTAGGAAGTACCACAGCACTGAGACTGCCCTGCTTAAAGTCACCAATGACCTTTTAATGTCTGCTGATGAAGGTATGTGCTCAGTCCTGGTACTCCTGGACCTTAGTGCTGCTTTTGACACCATTGATCACAACATCATGTTAGACAGACTGAGGCACTGGGTGGGGATCTCTGGTACTGCCCTAGAATGGTTTTCATCCTACCTGTCAAATAGGAAGTTTTGTGTGTCTGTAAACAACTATGTCTCCTCATTCTGTCCAGTTAAATATGGTGTGCCTCAGGGGTCGGTCTTAGGACCCATTTTGTTTTCCTTGTATCTGCTTCCCCTTGGACATATTATCCATAAACATGGCATTTCTTTTCATATTTATGCTGATGACACACAAATATACTTGCCCGTCAGATCCACAGACCCTGGAATGCTGAGTTCACTTAACAACTGCCTTTGTGAAGTTAAAAAATGGATGTCAAATAATTTCCTCCAGCTGAACTCAGACAAAACAGAAATCCTGGTCATCGGGTCTCAGCAGATGGCAAATCAAATACTGCCATCTGCTGGTTCCCTAGTAAATCACATTAAGCCTGTGGCAAAGACCCTTGGTGTTTGGTTTGATAGTAATTTAAATTTCGAGCAGCACACCACAAAGCTTGTTCAATCATGTTTTTATCAACTTAGAAATATAGCAAAAATTCGATCTATGTTAACTTTTAAGGACACCGAGACCATTTTACACGCCTTCATCTCATCACGCCTGGATTATTGCAACAGCCTTTTCACCTGTTTAACCCAAAAATCTATTGATCGACTCCAGACTGTCCAGAACTCAGCTGCCAGGCTTCTAACCAGAACAAAGAAATATGACCACATTACCCCTGTTTTAGCTTCATTACACTGGCTCCCAGTATGTTTTAGAATTGACTTTAAAATTCTATTGATCACTTTTAAAGCTCTTCATGGCCTCTCGCCTTGTTATATTTCTGACCTTTTAGTCCCATACGCACCAGCACGTACCTTGAGATCCTCGGGCAGAGGTCTGTTGTCTGTTCCAGAGTCTCGACTGAAAACTAAAGGGGACAGAGCGTTTGCTGTCAGGGCCCCGAGGCTCTGGAACAGCCTGCCCGAGGAAATCAGGTCGGCTGAGTCAGTGAACACTTTTAAGTCCCTTCTTAAAACATACTTTTATAGGAGAGCCTTTCCCGATCTTATTTGACTTTATTTTATCCCTTTCATTTTATTGTATTTTACTAATTTTATATTAATTTTTCATGCTCTTAACTTGTTTTTTTGTATTATTCTTTACACGTGTTAAAGCACTTTGTAACTTGTTTTTGAAAAGTGCTCTACAAATAAGGATTATTATTATTATTAATTTTGCTTGGTGGCGGCGCCCCGTGTGCTTACTGGTCAGATGCTGTCGTGCTGTTGCGGTAGGTGACATAAGTTTCATTTTACGGTGTAATATTAGAGTTGTTGTTTTCTTTTAGCTTGAAATAATTCCATGCTTTGGACAATTTCTTCTTTGTCCCTCACCATTTTCTGACTCTTCCTCCACTTTGAAAACAGCCCCATCATAATCATGACGTAACAAATGTTCAATTAATGTTTGGTGTTATTCACTTGAATCTATACACAAAATAGCTTTTCTTAATTTACACATGCATATTTGTTGACAAAGAATTTATCATAATTGTTTTGAATGTTCTGAATGTTGTTTTGATTTGTGAAGTGATTCACTGTTTGGCATCAAGTGTTGACCATAAAGATGAGTTTAAACCACAACTAACCATCAGGTTTCTTCAACTTTCACTCAGGTGCAAAAATCAACTCAAAAGAAATAACGATTTGGTTCTTAATGTCATAATTAACGATATCAAAGGCTATGAAACGTTTTATCGTGATCTTTGCCATCACAGTAGTAACGTTAGCCTGTTCTTTTTTGTTCTCTGTCCCTCCAGAGCTCCCACAGCAACATGTCTGTAAGGAGGAGGAGGTTCTGGCTGGTCTGGACCAGGAGGACCCACAGCCTCCACAGGTTAAAGAGGAACAGGAGGAACTCTGGACCAGTCAGGAGGGAGAGCAGCTTGTAGTGAAGCAGGAGACTGACACCTTTATGTTGAGTCCTACTCATGAGGAAAGTGACCACCAGCTCCTCTCTCACAACTGTCATGTAGCTGAGAGCCAAGATCAGAAAGGAGGCGAGCATGAAGACTCAGGATCAACTAGAGATGCAGATCCAAAACAAAAGAATCAAGATCACAACAGGAGAAGCCCCAGAAACAATGTACACAAGTCTACCATGTCAGAGATTCACCATGATCCTCACACAGGTAAAAAGTCTTTCACATGTGACACATGTGGAAAAGGTTTCCAGTACAAGTCAGAATTACAGAAACACCTGAGAACCCACACAGGTGAGAAGCCGTACCTTTGCAATACGTGTGGGAAAAGATTCCATGAAACTTCAGCATTTAAAACACATTTGAGAACCCACACAGGTGAGAAGCCATTTTCTTGTGAAACATGTGGGAAATCATTTAGCCAGAGGGTTCACTTAAAAGTGCACACGAGAACCCACACAGGTGAGACACCGTATTCTTGCAACACATGTGGGAAATCTTTTAGTCGGAACGAAGGCTTGAAATTCCACATGAGAATCCACACAGGTGAGAAGCCGTATTCTTGCAAAACATGTGGGAAAGACTTTATAACCAGCAATCAATTGCAAATCCATACAAGAATCCACACAGGTGAGAAGCCGTATTCTTGTGAAATATGTGGGAAATCTTTTAGCCAGAGGTGTTACTTAAAACCACACATGAGAACCCACACAGGTGAGAAGCCGTACCTTTGCAAGACCTGCGGGAAAAGATTCAGAGAAAATGCAGCATTTAAACAACATACGAGAATCCACACAGGGGAGAAGCCGTATTCTTGTGAAATATGTGGGAATTCTTTTATCCAGAGGAGTTACTTAAAACTACACATGAGAATCCACACAGGTGAGAAGCCGTATTCTTGTGAAATATGTAAGAATTCTTTTAGCTGGAGGAGTTACTTAAAACTACACATGAGAATCCACACAGGTGAGAAGCCGTAGCTATGTGAGACCTACAGGACAAGATTCAGTGACACTTAAGCTTTTAAAAAAACATGTGAGAAGTCGTATTCTTGTGGAACATGTGGGAAAGCGTTCCGAGTTGGTGGTCAATTGAAAATTCCAATTCCATCCATCACTTAGGGTTGTACTCACTTTTCCCCCAGCGGTTTAAACATTAATGGTTGTGTGATGTGTTATTTTGAGGGGACAGCAAATTTACACTGTTATACAAGCTATACACTATTACTTTACACTGTAGCAAAGTGTCATTTCTTTAGTGTTGTCACATGAAATATAATAAAATATTTACAAAAATGTGAGGGGTGTACGTTCTGATGGTTTGTTTTTTTTTCATTTGAACCACAAAAAAAACGTTTGTCTTTTGAAATTCCTATTTGAATTTCTCTGTTATAAGATGGACATCAAGAAAAGAAAGACAGGTGGGTCGGGTGACCCGGAAGTAAGAGTAAAGATTTTAAAATAAAAGCCAAGCTTGTAGGACGGTCAGATCTGTAACATTATGCAGCACTAAAGTTATACCAAGGTGACGTTAGATGAAAATAAATAAATACATAAATAAACCTTGACCGAGAGAAATACGTTAATAATAATAATAATAATAATAATAATTTTTATTTGTAGAGCACTTTTCAAAAGCAAGTTACAAAGTGCTTTAACAAGTGTAAAGACCATAATACCCAAGAGACAATAATACAAAAACAATACAAGATAAAAGCATGAAAACATTGAAAAGACTAAAATACACGTTTAAGATAAATATAAAATTAGTAAAATAGAATAAAATAAAAGGGATAAAATAAAGTCAAATAAGATCGGGAAAGGCTCTCCTATAAAAGTATGTTTTAAGAAGGAACTTAAAAGAGTTCACTGACTCAGCCGACCTGATTTCCTCGTGCAGACTGTTCCAGAGCCTCGGGGCCCTGACAGCAAACGCTCTGTCCCCTTTAGTTTTCAGTCGAGACTCTGGAACAGACAACAGACCTCTGCCCGAGGATCTCAAGGTACGTGCTGGTGCGTATGGGACTAAAAGGTCAGAAATATTACAAGGCGAGAGGCCATGAAGAGCTTTAAAAGCGATCAATAGAATTTTAAAGTCAATTCTAAAACATACTGGGAGCCAGTGTAATGAAGCTAAAATAGGACTAATGTGGTCATATTTCTTTGTTCTGGTTAAAAGCCTGGCAGCTGAGTTCTGGACAGTCTGGAGTCAATCAATAGATTTTTGGGTTAAACAGGTGAAAAGGCTGTTGCAATAATCCAGGCGTGATGAGATGAAGGCGTGTAAAATGGTCTCGGTGTCCTTAAAAGTTAACATAGATCGAATTTTTGCTATATTTCTAAGTTGATAAAAACATGATTGAACAAGCTTTGTGGTGTGCTGCTCGAAATTTAAATTACTATCAAACCAAACACCAAGGTTCTTTGCACAGGCTTAATGTGATTTACTAGGGAACCAGCTGATGGCAGTATTTGATTTGCCATCTGCTGGGACCCGATGACCAGGATTTCTGTTTTGTCTGAGTTCAGTTGGAGGAAATTATTTGACATCCATTTTTTAACTTCACAAAGGCAGTTGTTAAGTGAACTCAGCATTCCAGGGTCTGTGGATCTGACGGGCAAGTATATTTGTGTGTCATCAGCATAAATATGAAAAGAAATGCCATGTTTATGGATAATATGTCCAAAGGGAAGCAGATACAAGGAAAACAAAATGGGTCCTAAGACCGACCCCTGAGGCACACCATATTTAACTGGACAGAACGAAGAGACATAGTTGTTTACTGACACGCAAAACTTCCTATTTGACAGGTAGGATGAAAACCATTCTAGGGCAGTACCAGAGATCCCCACCCAGTGCCTCAGTCTGTCTAACATGATGTTGTGATCAATGGTGTCAAAAGCAGCGCTAAGGTCCAGGAGTACCAGGACTGAGCACATACCTTCATCAGCAGACATTAAAAGGTCATTGGTGACTTTAAGCAGGGCAGTCTCAGTGCTGTGGTACTTCCTAAAACCAGATTGAAACTTTTCAAATATTTTGTTATTTTCCAGTACAGTGAGCAGCTGTTTGGACACAATTCTTTCTAGAATCTTTGCAATAAAAGGCAGTTTTGAAATTGGTCTAAAATTATGTGAGAGGGAGGGATCTAAACCAGGTTTCTTTAAAAGTGGGTTCACGCAAGCCGTTTTAAAATAATCAGGGACACAACCAGTAGATAGGGAGCTGTTGAAAACAGAGATCAAATGGGGCCCAACAGAATCTATTACTTTCAGTAAAAGTTTTATAGGTATTACATCAAGTGGGCTGGAGGACACTTTCATTCGTGATACTGTTTTTAAAAGCTCAGACAAGTCGATGGGATACAACTGGTTAAAACTCTCTTGTTGCTGGTGAGGAACCTCTGAATAAGAGGCCGCGGGGGTAATAGAGGCTCTGATTGACACCACCTTATTGGTAAAATAAGATAAAAACAATTCACAGTCATCATTACTTCCAGCTGAGGCACAAGGAGGGGTTGGGTTTACCAGCTGATCCACAGTCTTAAACAGAAACCTGGGATTGTGTTTATGTGTAGTAATGAGTTCAGAAAAATAGTGTGTTCTTGCATCCTTAACCATGTTATTGTAGTTAGTTAATAAATCCTTCAGACATTCTTCCAACACAGCAGCTGACTACATGCACTATAATATTGCGCATTTATTCATGTAGACGGCAAGTCACGTTTTTTAAGCACATTGTTTGGTGCAGTACAGTTGGTAGGCTAATATAGGTTAACCTAAGAAATGATTGTGTGTGCAGAGTTGTTACTGTCAGCACTATATTTTTAATATTAAATTAATATTTAATGTGGTTTCCACCATAATGAACCAAGCTGTTTCCCCTTTCTACCAGCAGGTGGCAGGATTTAAATGAATGCCTGGTTTGTGTCTTTATCGAATGTTTTGAATCCAGATTACTGATGTAGATGTATCTATTATTGTTCATTTAATTTGGTTTTTGATTTTTATGTGTTATTTGTAGCCTATGTATCATCTTCATCATTTACTCTCAGCCCAGCATTAAACCTGCATGCTCTTCTGTTCTAGCCTGGTTCTAACACTGCTGTCAGCTTCTCTCTGACAACAAATCTTCACCATGGATGCACTAGTGGGTAAGGAGGGACATCTTGTATTCAATCCTGAGTGAGACAGGAAGCCAGTAAATTCAGAAAATTCTAAAAAGGTTCAGAAACTTCAAGCACCCCTGTATAGCATACATCCATGGCAATAATTAATGTCATATAATATTATGTATTAATATAAATGTGCGAGCTTTGGCTGCAGAACATTGACTGTGAAGCCATAAGGTAACACTTATTAGGTTCTCAAGAGCAGCAGGCCTGTAGAAAGTCCAAAAACATAATTAAATTATAAAACAAAAGGATGTCAATGCTGAGAATGTCTTCTCAGGATGTCAGTCAGGTGTGTGAGGCCATATTTAAAATGTTCTGGCTGATATTGTACAACAGTATGCTTAAATATTTTCATTTCCGTATAAAAACTATTAAAGAGAAACAAAAACTACCTTGGCATGTGGCCTTCTTAATTTCTAATAGTGTCCCTCAAAGTGTTGACCTCAGACTCCACACCTTTATTGAAAGAAAGTCTAACCACCCAGTGTTCACCTGATCAACAAGCAGGGCCACAGTGCTGATTTTGTAGGTGTGGGCATACTGTACTCGCTGAGGCCCAGCAGGTCTTCTGGCTGGCAGCTTTTCTGCACAGTTAGCTTCAACTTTTAAAGGTTTTCCTCATCTAGGCCTGTGTGTTTTTTTAATATATATATATATAAATACCAATTTGTTTTTACTCATAGGGGGAGGAGCTGCTCTCATGAAACATAGGAGGGAAGAACTGCATGGACAGGTCAAAGTTCAACTAAACAAAGCCAAAGTAGTCTTTTTTTTTATTTTTGTTTGTATTTGTTAGCATACAGTTGTACAATATCCGCCAGAACATTTTAAATATGGCCACAGAGGCCTGACTGACGTCTCAAAAAGACATTCTCAGCGTTGATAGCCTGTTTTTTTAAACAATTTAATTGCTTTTGGACTTTCTTTTAAGGAAAATGTTCTTACCTTATGGCTTCACACTCATTGTTCTGCAGCCATAGATTGTACATTGAATGCCATTGACAGCATGTATGTGCTATATATGTTGAATAAATGCTGTTGAGTGATGTTATACACACTAGAATGTGTATGGACAAGAAAGATTCTCACAGTATATAGCACAGTGGTAAATAACGTCTTTGGCCAGATGGCCTACATAAGGACATTTCTGATGTGAGTTTGTTGTCAGAGCTGCTGAGAAGCTGACAGCAGTGTTAGAACCAGGTTAGAACAGAAGAGCATACAGGTTTATCTCTGGGCTGAGGGTGAATGATGAAGATGAGAACTAGGCTGCAAATAAGACATAAATATAAAAATACCAAATGAAATGAACAACAATAAATACATCTACATCAGTAATTTGGATTCAAGAGGGGTTATATGCAGAGACTATGGGATATATGTATGTTTCATCATCAATACTGACAAAGAAACAACTTCTAGCTCAGTGTCCTATCACAACTAGAGATTGATGAGGTACAACAAGGGGGAGCCAGGACGACAGGTCAGCGGGGAGATGTCATCATCATCCCCACACTCAGAGATTGGGTCCCAAGCCCCAATAACAACAAGCCCTTACGGCACAGAATCACTCAACATTAGGGCGACTGACCTACGACTGAAGATCATAACCAAGTACAACGACCAAGATTGTCACAACCGAGACCAATGAGCTGATGTACGCCACAGCAAAAGTGATAGTAATAAATAAAGGTTAGCAAAGCTTAAGTTTAAGGTAAGCTTTGCTAACCTTTATTTACTAATATCACTTAACAGTAAATTTTTGATTAATTAAAAAAATAATAAAAAACTAATTAATAAAAAATTTATTAAAAATTATATTAACTAATGTATCAAGTTAGCAGGCTGATTTAAAGTTTATTTAAAAAAAATATAAAATTTAATTAAAAATAAAAAAGTTTGGTGGTCATAGCAAGGTTGAACAATAAAGTGTGTTTCTCTCCCTCCCTCTCTCTCTCCCTCCCCCCCCTCTCCCTCCCTCCCCTCTCTCTCTCTCTCCCTCCCCCCCCCCCCCCCCCCCCTCTCTCACCCTCCCTCCTCTCTCAGAGTTTGCATCCTTTTCTTCCCACAGCCAGTGCGTATTAATATTAATTCCACTAACCATTTATAGACAGTTGTAAGCGATTGGATATGGCGCTTCCTCACATAGACCAAATTTCAAGTTGATTGTGATTTATAAAGGGAACAAGCTTACAAGGGTGCACATGCACGGTTTTATAAGTCTGAATATTTTTTTTTGGTGTAAGCCATTTTGTCTTTTGGACGCACGTACACTTTTAGCGAGGTTTCTGGGGACATTTTTATAATTGAGACCCCTGTTCTGCATCACCCACATCTGAAGTATTTTCTTTACTAGCTAATAATCAAGATGTTGCCAGCAAAACACAAGAGTGAGTATGTTTCTCATGGCTTCACACGGAATATGAGGACCTTAGCCTATCAGCGTTAAAGGCCGTCCCTCAGACATCCCGTGAGTCATAGCGCGATGGGAGCTTTGTTAAAAATTACTGAAAAACCTTCTATTCGTATGAAATACAAAAGATGCTTTGTAATTTACGTTTTCTTAAATGTTTCTGGTTAGAATATAATGTTTTTTGCCGGTAATTGTCATTCCTATGACAGTTTACTATTGAAACCATGAGTGAAGGGACTGTTTTATTTGATGGGGCTGGTGACCAGACAAAGCACTGACAAGTTAATGCTACCACTGACCGCTGATCATTCAGCCGGTTTGTTAAGGCGCAATCATTACACTATTAGCGAATACGTGCTGCAGACATGATCTCGTAATCTCAATTTGGGGTTGCGATGTTGCATTGGCTCAGACTTGTTGTTGCAGTGCTATAGCCCCTATGGCGGGCGTTGTTATATGAAAAACCCAAGAAAGCGGGAGCGCGCAAAGCAGGCCTGTATTTACTACTAGTGATCCTAGATATGCTTGGCTATAAGATTAACATTAAACATTAAAAAAGAGCATTACCACCCATGGAGGAGAAGGCTAGAGGCCAAGATCAAGGCAACACCAAGAAAGGTTAGTCAGCTCTCAGAACTACAGAAAGGTGCAAGGAAGGGAAATACAACAGGCTGTCGATACACCGCTCTGGCTACCCGCCTAAAGAGATACAAGGGAGAAGCAGAAGCCAGGAGAATAAACCGGATGATCTCCACCGAACCATCCAAAGTGTACTCTCAGTGGCAGGGTAATAACACATGTTGGTTAGTCGATCTAAGAACAGAACCAGAACCAGTAACCATTACAACAGCAGACATCCAAGAAAGAGTGGCAGGTATGAAGAGCTGGACAGCACCAGGCCCTGACATGATCCACACCTACTGGCTGAAGAACCTAACCTCACTCCATGAACGCCTGGCAGCACAAATGCTGATGGATGGGACCCACCCAGAATGGTTAGAATGGGTAGTAATACCAGGGGAGCCAAGCACCAGCTACTGGTTGATAGAGCAGTCACTCGAGACTGCAAGACGATGCAGACCAATCTGTGCCCCGCCTGGATTGACTACAAGAAAGCCTATGACTCAATGCCACATACATGGATACTGGAATGCTTGGAAATGTACAAGATCATCCGGACACTATTAGCCTTCATCAAGAACTCAATGCGGCTGTGGAAAACAAGTCTGGAAGCCAACTCAAAGCCAATTGCACAAGTCACCATCAAGTGCAGCATATACCAAGGCGATGCACTATCCCCGCTGCTGTTCTGCACAGGCCTGAACCCCCTCAGCCAGATTATCACAAAGACTGGCTACGGATACCGGTTCCGAAGTGGAACAACCATCAGTCACCTCATCTACATGGATGACATCATGCTGTATGCCAGAAATGAGCAAGACATGGACTCACTGATCCACACTGACAGGATCTACAGCAACGACATTGGAATGTCATATGGACTGGACAAGTGTGGTTGCATGGTATCAAAAAGAGGGAAGATGATCAGAACCGAGAGGATTGAACTACCAGAAGGCCACATTGCAGATGTTCAGGACAGCTACAAATACCTTGGGGTGCCGCAGGCTAACGGAAACCATGAGGAGGCAGCAAAGAAGTCCACCACAGCCAAATACCTTCAGAGAGTGAGGCAATGTCCTGAAAAGTCAGCTGAATGGGAAAAACAAGGTCCGAGCCATCAACACATACGCCCTGCCAGTCATCAGATACCACGCTGGTATAATACTGGCCAAAGGAGGAGATAGAGGCTACTGACATCAAGACGAGAAAGATCAAGGACAGCACAGAAGCACTAATCATGGCGGCACAAGAACAGGCAGTACAAGATCAATAGAGGCTGGGGTCTACCACACCAGGCAGGACCCCAGGTGCAGACTGTGCAAGGATGCCCCTTATTTGTATGTTTTCTGTTAGTTGCCCTGACTGAACCAATGGGGACAGAAGTCTTTGACTTTGCCCTGGCAGCACAAAAGTGGCTTCCTATGCTCCAGACCTGATGGGTGGACAGAACAGGAGTAGTGAATAATTTTTTTTATTCCATAAATAAACTTGTATTTTTTAACTGATTAAATGGTCTGTTGTCATTTATACATTTTTCACTGTCAGTTTTCTGTGGTTTAATATTGGTTGAAATAACATTGAAGTCACGTTGATTTTTAGTTAGCTATGATTTCAATGTGGTTTCAATATTAAAAAAGGATGCAAATGATGATAAATCATGTCTGATGTTGATTCAATTAAATTAGCATTGAGAGCAGAATGCTGATTCAACATAGTTTCAATAATGTTTGCTATCTGGGTTCGTTTTTTTGTAGCTCCATATGGGAACCCACACACAAGAGAGAAGCCGTATTCTTGAGAAACATGTGGGAAAGCTTTCAGAGATAGTGGTCAATTGAAAAACCACATAAGAGACACAGGTGAGAAGCTGTAGCCATCCATCCATCCATCCATCCATCCATCCATCCATCCATCCATCCATCTTCATCCGCTTATCCGGGATCGGTTCGCGGGGAGAAGCTGTAGCTTTACACAAAAAGTGTTGATGCGTCTGATTTGACAGGGCACAGAAGACAGCATACAGACAAGTAATCTTGTGTCCGATGATTCAGTTCTTGATGTTTGTGGTCCTAACATGCAAGAGCTGCATAATTGTAGGGCTGGCCACAATGTCATTTACCAGTGAATAATCAAAGCGTTACGCCGATTGTTTAAACGTCTGTTGATAAGCAAGCTGTCATTTCACGAGCTAGAGCTGTGTATCTCACAGATAGAAGCAGAAGAGCACAAGGATGAATGCCCAAAAAGTTCTGGAAATGACATGAGAGAAGGAAAAACCTCATCATGAGATAACAGCGAGTGTGTTGGTGTTAGAGAAAGAGCTATAGAAAAAGAGAGAGTGTGCTCCTTTTCTTTATTCTCATGTTGTTTTAACTTAAAAAGCAAGTTATTATCAAAACTTTATTTTTAACATTGTTACAGCTAGGCTAGCAGACCCAAGTGCAGGACTAAGAGAGAGAGGAAACTGGAGTTAGATAAGAGGAGAATATTTATTGCAGGATTAAAGGGATCGGATATTAAGCCGGGCAAGAGGGAGGCAGAGTGGAAGAGATGCACGCAGAATAGAAAATTGAATATATACCCAGCGATCAAATATTTGGGTCCAGCCCTACAAGTTTACTTAAACTTGGTAAAAGTTTTACTCAAATCACATTCTTGAAAACAGTATGTGAAAACCTGAGGATCAAAATGCCACCGTGGTAATAAAGTCTTTTGAGCTCCATGTGTTGAGCCACTTCAATTCCACTACAGACTCACTCCTAGACACCTGCAGTTTGTGGATGATGCAATAAACATGGCCCCTCACTACAGCTGGACCCTTCATGAACCTCTGCCAGGATCCTGGTTGTGGATTTCAGCTCTGCTTTCAACACCATCATCCCGGCTCTGCTGCAGGACAAGGTCTACCAGGTGAGCGACAGGTGGATCACAGACTTCCTGATGGACAGGAAGCAGCATGTGAAGCTGGGAGAACATGGCTCTGACCGTTGGCAACAGGAGAAGATTCAGAGACACTTCAGCATTTACTTTACTTTTTGACGACTCAAAGAAATTTTACGGTACGCCCACTCTAGCTCCTGAGCCACAACCGCCCAGAGAGGCATTGTTTGTCATGTGTATGAGAGTCTCAGTTTATGCCTTTAGTTTACGGCCGCTGAGGTCCTCACAGCCTGGTTTAGAGTGAGGTTAGTCTCTGGACAAGGTTAATATTGTCATTTTAACAGTCATGAGTAGAGTCAGTAATCTCAACTTCACCGGAGATGGTGGGTTTTATGGTTGAAGCTTCCCAACCAGCACTCAGAGTGGAAACAAGGCTTTTGATGTGGCAGACCTTTCACCCCCACCTCCTTTAAGGTGTTTCAGCTTGGAGTCAGGCCGTCTGCTTGAGGGGTGATAACAAAGCCCCTACCCCACCCCCCTTCTTAGGGGAAGACAAAGGGGAGGTGCTGTGTTCTTCCTTTTGGCAAAAAATAATAAAATAATTAAGTGTTCAATGGTAGGTTAGCTACACAAGTTTAATTAATTGTCTGTTAATGTCATTCCATTTTCGTCTTCTACATCTTTGAGATCTTTGTTTCACACACACAGTGCACAGTAATGGCCGGTAAACTGATAGTGGTATGTGGACGGCTAATTGTCATAAATGTTCATTTTTCAATTTGTGTTTCATAGTTTTTGTCAGTATTTATGGTGTGCAATCACTTCAAAAGACTGACAGGCTGCTTTAGATACAGTTTTACTGACAGGAAACAATAGTTATAAGTCGCTTTGGATAAAAGCATCAGCTAAATTAATAAATGTAAATGTATAAATTAAACTAAAAAACCAACAAATTCTACAAAGTAGGAACTGAATAATTAGGCGATTAACAGAACTTTAATTGACTATTTTGATGAAAACCATAATAGTTTGTACTTTGGATACCTATTTTTAAAAGCAGGTACTCTTTTTACTTTGACTCAAGTAGAAATTTAAATTGAAGCTTCTATTTTTAGTGTGATAATATTTTGCAGGGTACTCAAGTGCGGGATTTGTGTACTTCGTCCATCACTGCTGATAATAAACACAAGTTTTGAATTTCAGGTTATCATTTGAAAGCGGAACGAAAAGCTCCCGCACTTCTGCTGTCGGAACTTAATAGTGTGACATCCGAAGGAAGTGAACCAATATAAGCTCCGGCGTTGGTCGCAACTTTTGAATTCGCTGGAAGTTACTGTAGCGTCGCTAATTATTTAATTTGTAGTTCAGCAACAATGAGTTCAGTTGAGAGTTTGAGAGAGTTTGTCAGCGAGCGACTAACTGCTGCTGCTGAAGAAATATTCAGAGTTTTTAAAAACACTATCGTCGAGTACGAGAAAGAGATCGATCGTCAGCGCAGACTGCTGGATATCGTTTGGAAACCCGAAATAAAGTTACACAGGATAGGTGAGGAAACATTCATTATATTAATTACACAAAACAGAGGTTTATGTGAATACCAGTATGGATTTTGTGTATTTAAATATATACTGCTTTCGTGTCTGCATTTTCTTTCTTTGCCATCACAGTAGTAACGTGAGCCTGTTCCTTTTGTTCTCTGTCCCTCCAGAGCTCCCACAGCAACATGTCTGTAAGGAGGAGGAGGTTCTGGCTGGTCTGGACCAGGAGGACCCACAGCCTCCACAGGTTAAAGAGGAACAGGAGGAACTCTGGACCAGTCAGGAGGGAGAGCAGCTTGTAGTGAAGCAGGAGACTGACACCTTTATGTTGAGTCCTACTCATGAGGAAAGTGACCACAGTGAAGCAGAACTGAAAAGTGACCACCAGCTCCTCTCTCACAACTGTCATGTAGCTGAGAGCCAAGATCAGAAAGGAGGCGAGCATGAAGACTCAGGATCAACTAGAGATGCAGAGCCAAAACAAAAGAATCAAGATCACAACAAGAGAAGCCCCAGAAACAATGTACACAAGTCTACCATGTCAGAGGTTCTCCATGATCCTCACACAGGTAAAAAGTCTTTCACATGTGACACATGTGGAAAAGAGTTTCAGTACAAGTTAGTATTTCAGAAACACCTGAGAACCCACACAGATGAGTATCTTTGCAAGACCTGCGGGAAAAGATTCAGTAACAGTTCAAGATTTAAGCTCCATATAGGAACCCACACTGGTGAGAAGCCATTTTCTTGTGAAACATGTGGGAAATCATTTAGCCAGAGGGGTCACTTAAAAGTGCACACGAGAACCCACACAGGTGAGAAGCTGTATTCTTGCAAAACATGTGGGAAATCTTTTAGCCGGAACGAAGGCTTGAAACTCCACATGAGAATTCACACAAGTGAGAAGCCGTATTCTTGCAAAACATGTGGGAAATCTTTTAGCTGGAAGGAAGGCTTGAAACTCCACATGAGAATTCACACAGGTGAGAAGCCGTACCTTTGCAAAACATGTGGGAAAAGATTCAGAGAAAAGACAGCATTTAAACAACATACGAGAATCCACACAGGGGAGAAGCCGTATTCTTGTGGAATATGTGGGAAATCTTTTATCCAGAGGAGTTACTTAAAACTACACACGAGAACCCACACAGGTGAGAAGCCATATTCTTGTGAAATATGTGGGAATTCTTTTAGCTGGAGGAGTTACTTAAAAGTGCACATGAGAATCCACACAGGTGAGAAGCCGTATTCTTGCAAAACATGTGGGAAATCTTTTACCAGGAGGAGTTACTTAACAGTACACATGAGAGCCCACACAGGTGAGAAGCCATACCTTTGCAAGACCTGCGGGAAAACATTCTGTTATGCTTCAGCATATAAAACCCATAGGAGAACCCACACTAGTAAGAAGCTGTAGCTATGTGAGACCTACGGGACAAGATTCAGTGTCACTTAAGCTTTTAAAACCCATATGAGAACCCACACTAGTGAGAAGCTGTAGCTATGTGAGACCTACAGGACAAGATTCAGTGACACTTAAGCTTTTAAAAAAACATGTGAGAAGCCGTATTCTTGTGGAACATGTGGGAAAGCGTTCTGAGTTGGTGGTCAATTGAAAATTCCAATTCCATCTATCAGTTGGGGTTGTACTCACTTTTCCCCCAGCGGTTTAGACATTAATGGCTGTGTGATGTGTTATTTTGAGGGGACAGCAAATTTACACAAGCTGTACACTCATTACTTTACATTGTAGCAAAGTGACATTTCTTCAGTGTTGTCACATGAAATATAATAAAATATTTACAAAAATGTGAGGGGTGTACGTTCTGATAGTTTGTTTATTCATTTGAACCACAAAACAACCAAACAAGAAAACCACCTTCGTTTTTGGAAAATCCTACTGTAATTTCTCCATTATAAGATGGACATTAAGAAAAGAAAGACAGGTGGGCCGGGTGACCCGAAAGTCTAGAGTAAAGATTTTAAAATGGAAGCCAAGCTTGTGGGACGATCAGATCTGTAACATTATGCAGCACTAACATTATACCGGGGTGACGTTAGATGAAAATAAATAAATGAATACTTAAATAAACCTGGACTACCTAAGAAATGACTGTGTGTGCAGAGTTGTTACTGTCAGCACTATATTTTTAATAAGTTAATATTTAATGTGGTTTCCACCATAATGAACCAAGCTGTTTCCCCTTTCTACCAGCAGGTGGCAGGATTTAAATGAAGGACTGGTTTGTGTCTTTATCAAATGTTTTGAATCCAGATTACTGATGTAGATGTATCTATTGTTGTCCATTTCATTTGGTTTTTGATTTTTATGTTTTATACTTTTCCCACGTCAATGATTAAAGAGAATGTCAAGGCACAACCCCTTTTAATTGTAAATAATGTAATCACTATAATAATTGTAGCCTATTAGCCTACGTTGTCATTTGTGTTTAGTAAACTTGTACCTTGGTTGAGACCTGTATACTGAAATGTGTCAATCTAAGTTGATGATAAATGATATGTGCCTTGATTTGGAACCAGCATTATTAGAAACTTTGATGAACCGGTCAGGTGGGTCACATCTCTCCCCTGCAGTAGTTTAATTATTTTTTCTTTCATTGCGGAATGAGTTTTTTCTTTAATGATTTACTTTCATGATTAGAGAGGCTGCTGTCAGTCATTTAAAACGTTTCCATGCACAATAAAGTCACAACAAATATCGTGGAATATTTGAGAAGCAAAAAAACAAACAGGACAGAGGAAACTCTCCAGAAGGCAGAGCATTCAACTTTTAGCTTCTGAAATAATTTAGACGCTCTGAGGGGGCTCAGGATTGATCAGGAGGACGGCTGCTTGACTCCAAACAGTTTCAGTGTGCGAGACCTTTTGAATGTGGAGAAGAACACAGAACATCAATTAACATTAGATCCTGACTGATCCTGTCACATGTCAGGAGATTTTAATATTAAGTTATGTTGCTGTGCCTCCTGCGTCAATCTTACCATCGGAGTAATGCACCCCTAAAATACCAAAGAAACAAACGGTGAAATACTGTGCCGTTGACTTGCGGTTTGGTCAGTGGTACAGTCTCTTTATGTTGCTTCAAATAGCACTGCGCCAACAATTTGCCTGAGTGACCACATCTTATTTTAAGAACACTCCCACGGACGCACAATTTGCTATTTCAACAACATGGGCGTTTGCTTTGAAAATGACAACTGCGTCGGTTAAAATCTCTCTCACACAGTCCAGGTTCATACAGAGAAACTGTTTGGAGTAAAGCAGCCGTCATCCTGATCAGTCCTGAGCTCCATGACTGCATCTAAATTATTTCAGAAGCTAAAAGTTGAATTGTAGTTCGTCTGCCCTGTCATGTCATGTCAAGTTAATTACTTAAGTCTTTTTATTTTTTGCTGCTCACATATCCCACTGTATTTGTTGTGACTTGCGCACATGACTTTTAAAATGGCCGACAGCAGCCTCTCTGATCATGAAAGTAAATCGTTAAAGAAAAACCTCATACATCAATAAAACACAAAATAAAGAAACCAGTGTGGGAGAGATGTGACCCACAACATAATTTATATAAACGCAGCGCAGTGAGAATCCAGACGGTTCATAGAGGAGACAGCGTCTGTCTGTCAACAGATTGGAGTTCCGACACTTAATAAACTACAAAGCAACAGAGGCTTCATCATCAGAGGTGGTTTTTATATCACGTCCACACTTAGGCTATTTCCATATATTTTCTCTGCTGTGAGTCTGTAATTCAATCAGTAATTTTTTTTTTTTTCATAATGCGCCATTCATACGCTATTATAATAGAAATGTCAAAGTACAAGCGCACCTGGCTTTAAAATGGAGATGACACTGATTGGTGTATTGCATGTTATGCCCTACACACCCATGACTTATTCACAGACTAAGTACGACTCTTTTGAACCCAGCGCCAAGACAATTATTTCTGCCGTCAAACTAGCAAAATTGGAGTTGGACACGCCCCAAACGAAACTGCGTTAAGCCCTGTGTATATAAATATTTGACCCTTCGCCATTTTTCATCTCTGACACACTGGCATTTGGGTTCTCCATCATGATAATATGCACGCTCACAGAGGGGATTCAGTAGTCTAATGCGCTTGCTATGGTTAAACGGAAAAAAGTGGTCACAGGGGTGTGCATGGAAACGTTTTAAATGACTGACAGCAGCCTCTCTAATCATGAAAGTAAATCATTAAAGAAAACACTCATTCCGCAATAAAACACAAAATAATTAAACCACTGCAGGGGAGAGATGTGACCCACCCGACCGGTTCATCATAGTTTCTAATAATGCTGGTTCCAAATCAAGGCACATATCATTTATCATCAACTTAGACTGACACATTTCAGTATACAGGTCTCTAACTTATTCAACCAAGGTAGAAGTTTACTAAACACAAATGACAAAGTAGACTAATAGGCTACAATTATTATAATGATTACATTATTTACAATTAAAAGGGGGTGTGCCTTGACATTGTTTTGCGGTTCAAATGGAAAACCAAACGATCAAAATTTTACACCCCTCACATTTTTGTAAATATTTTATTATATTTCATGTGACAACACTGAAGAAATGTCACTTTGCTACAATGTAAAGTAATGAGTGTACAGCTTGTATAACAGTGTAAATTTGCTGTCCCCTCAAAATAACACATCACACAGCCATTAATGTCTAAACCGCTGGGGGGGAAGTGAGTACAACCCTAACTGATGGATGGAATTGGAATTTTCAATTGACCACCAACTCAGAACACTTTCCCACATGTTCCACAAGAATACGGCTTCTCACATGTTTTTGTCACTGAATCTTGTCCTGTAGGTCTCACATAGCTACAGCTTCTCACTAGTGTGGGTTCTCATATGTTTTTTAAAAGCTCAAGTGTCACTGAATCTTGTCCCGTAGGTCTCACTTAGCTACAGCTTCTCACTAGTGTGGGTTCTCCTATGGGTTTTATATGCTGAAGGATAACAGAATGTTTTACCGCAGGTCTTGAAAGGTACAGCTTCGCACCTGTGTGGGTTCTCATATGTAGTTTCAAGTAACTCCTCCTGGTAAAAGATTTCCCACATTTTTCACAAGAATACGGCTTCTCACCTGTGTGGGTTCTTGTATGGATTTGCAATTGATTGCTGGTTATAAAGTCTTTCCCACATATTTCACAAGAATACTGCTTCTCACCTGTGTGGGTTCTCATGTGGAGTTTCAAGCCTTCCAGAGTTCCTCCTGTTCCTCTTTATCCTGTGGAGGCTGTGGGTCCTCCTGGTCCAGACCAGCCAGAACCTCCTCCTCCTTACAGACATGTTGCTGTGGGAGCTCTGGAGGGACAGAGAACAAAAAGGAACAGGCTCACGTTACTACTGTGATGGTAAAGAAAGAAATGCAGACACGTGAGGAAATGAGTATGAATATGGGGGTGGTGATGGCGCAGGGGATAAGACACTTGCCTTTGGTGTGATGTGTCCCTGAGCAAGACACTTAACCCCTTGTTGCTCCAGAGGCGTGCGACCTCTGACATATTTAGCAATTGTAAGTCACTTTGGATAAAAGCATCAGCATAATGAATAAATGTAATGTAATGAGTACCAGTATACATATTAAACACTTTGGATTTTATAAATCAAATTTCTCTCTTTTGTGTTACTAAAATAATATATCGAAGCTAGGGCTGGATGATATGGCTATAGCTGATATCACGATAAAACATTTCATAGCCTTTGGTATCGATAATTATGACATTAAGAATCAAATCGTTATTTCTTTCGAGTTTAAAGACTGATTTATGCACCTTAGTGAAAGTTGAAGAAACCTGATGGTCAATTGTGGTTTAAACTCATCTTTATGGTCAACACTTGATGCCAAACAGTGAATCACTTCACAAATCTGAGGCAGAACATTCAAAACAATTATGATAAATTCTTTGTCAACAAATATGCATGTGTAAATTAAGAAAAGCTATTTTGTGTATAGATTCAAGTGAATAACACCAAACATTTATTGAATATTTATTGAACATTTGTTATATTGTTATTGAAAAACATTATATTGCGATAAGTATTATTGTTTTATTGTCCAGCCCTAATCGAAACTCATTTCCACCACTGTGATGAAAAAAGGTTATGTTGACTTAGTCATGAAACTTTCTTAAAATATTGTCTTACTAGGGCTGAAACGATTCATCGATTAAATCGACTACTAAAATGAATCAACGCAAATTCTTTGCAAGCTTTGTTTAATCCACATAACTGTGTAGCACACTGTTTCGCACGGACATTTAGTACTGTCGGACATCAGGCTTATACTGTGGGAAGACGACATGATTATGATGGGGCTGTTTCAGCACGACAGCATTAAAGTCATGCTGTAGCTTAGCTTGCTACATTTTCCAAGTAGGTTGCCCAACACCGGTAAGCACATCGTGACCAATGTACAATCCTGACTCAGATTCCTCGTATGTGTCCACATACCTGGCAAATAAAGCTGCTCTCCCTCCTGACTGGTCCAGAGTTCCTCCTGTTCCTCTTTAACCTGTGGAGGCTGTGGGTCCTCCTGGTCCAGACCAGCCAGAACCTCCTCCTCCTTACAGACATGTTGCTGTGGGAGCTCTGGAGGGACAGAGAACAAAAGGAACAGGCTCACGTTACTACTGTGATGGCAAAGAAAGAAAATGCAGACACGAAAGCAGTATATATTTAAATAAAAGCTACAGTAACTTATAGCGATTTCAAAAGTTTATAAAAAGCTTATATTGGTTTACTTCCATCGGATGTCACACTATTAAGTTCCAGCAGCAGCAGAAGTGCGGGAACTTTTCGTTCCACTTTCAAATGATAACCTGAAATTCAAAACTTGTGTTTATTATCAGCAGCGATGGACGAAGTACACAAATCCCGTACTTGAGTACCCTGCAAAATATTATCCCACTAAAAATAGAAGCTTCATTTAGGTTCAATTTCAATTTCTACTTGAGTCAAAGTACAAAAAGTACCTGCTTTAAAAAATAGATATCAAAAGTATAAAGTGTAAACAAAATTTAAAAACGATTATCAAAATAGTCAATTAAAGTTCTGTTAATCGTCTAATTATTCGGCTCCTACTTGTAGAATTTGTTGTTTTTTTAGTTTAATTTATACATTTACATTTATTAATTTAGCTGATGCTTTTATCCAAAGCGACTTATAACTTTGCAGATAATAAATTTGCACAAAAAAAGCAGTTGTGGAAGAAGTATTCAGATTGTTTTAGTAGAAGTGACTGCATGAAGCTTTAATTCACATGTTTTTGAGTAAAAAGTGGTGAAGAATTAAAATACTGTTTAACAATTATATCATTGCAAAACTGATGCTATTTTCTGTTTGTTTCCTGTCAATAAAACTGTATCTAAAGCAGCCTGTCAGTCTTTTGAAGTGATAGCATACCATTGCTGACGTAATCTGCACTCTGCGCATGCGTTGGCGTCTGTAGCTACCTCTCAGAAGCTGCGTCTTAAACTGGAATCTTATCCACACTTTTTCGTTCCATTTTTTTTATCCTTTTTATTTAACTTAAGTTTTTACTTAAGTTTTACTTGGTTCAAGGATTTTAGTCATCCGACATGGATTTTAAGCTAGATGACCGTCAAAACGCTATCAACGCTACTGACCACAACAAAGCTCCGGCGGCTATGCTAGCCGAGATAACAACAATCTTTATTTGTAGAGCACTTTTCAAAAACAAGTTACAAAGTGCTTTAACAAGTGTAAAGAATAATACAAAAAAAACAAGATAAGAGCATGAAAAATTCATATAAAATTAGTAAAATACAATAAAATAAAAGGGATAAAATAAAGTCACATAAGATCGGGAAAAGCTCTCCTATAAAAGTATGTTTTAAGAAGGGACTTAAAAGAGTTCATGACTCAGCCGACCTGATTTCTTCGGGCAGGCTGTTCCAGAGCCTCGGGGCCCTGACAGCAAACGCTCTGTCCCCTTTAGTTTTCAGTCGAGACTCTGGAACAGACAGCAGACCTCTGCCCGAGGATCTCAAGGTACGTGCTGGTGCGTATGGGACTAAAAGGTCAGAAATATAACAAGGCGAGAGGCCACGAAGAGCTTTAAAAGTGATCAATAAATTTTAAAGTCAATTCTAAAACATACTGGGAGCCAGTGTAATGAAGCTAAAATAGGACTAATGTGGTCATATTTCTTTGTTCTGGTTAAAAGCCTGGCAGCTGAGTTCTGGACAGTCTGGAGTCGATCAATAGATTTTTGGGTTAAACAGGTGAAAAGGCTGTTGCAATAATCCAGGTGTGATGAGATGAAGGCGTGTAAAATGGTCTCGGTGTTCTTGTGAGATAACTCTGCCCCATGAGGACTGCATTCTCCTTAAGAATGTGAACAAAAAGATTGCTGACCTTATGGAAGACATACGACGACTTTCAGAGGAACTCAAAGAGAAAGATTCCCTGCTGACTGGCTTTATGGATGTGGCTTCACTTCCTGCACTGGTGGCAAACTTGTGATCAACTGGGCCGCCGGTCTGCCGCTGGGCCTGATCAGCGGCCGTCATCCCGGTCAAAAACCTCCGCTTCCCGACGTAGGATCCTGAAGGAGGCTGTGCTCAGACGCTCCGGAGGCCGTCTCTACCCTGCACCGTCGGGTAGCCCTTCTCTCAGGTCTGTTACTGCTCCTCCAACACAACACTTGGGAGCTCACACACTCCATCCGCAGTCCGCACGCAGTGTTGAAGCAGATTCTGCTCAGTCCTGCTCTGGAACCCCCACAACCGTCATCTCCTCATCCACTTTTCTCCCCAACCACACTAATAATTGGTGACTCCATAACCAGAAACATCCTTTTCTTTAACGCTACCACTCACTGCTTCCCCGGTGCCACCACGGCTGACATTTTAAAAAAACTCCAGGACCTGATGCCGTCGCTCCCGTCCTCCATCACAAGAGTGATAGTCCACATCTCTGCCTCACTGCCACAAACAACTGTCTCCACCTGCTGGCATGTAAAGCCGTCTGCTCCCAGCGCTGTTCCAAAGACTTCTATTCCTGTCATCATCACGCATAGACCAGTAAACCCAAATGTGCACATCCCACACAGAAATCATAGTAATCTCTTAAGGATTAGGACAACTGCACCAACTCCAGCACCCAGAATAAATTCATTTAAAATGGCTCTGTTCAATGTGAGATCACTTTCAAGTAAGACTTTTATCTTAAATGATTTTATCTTGTCTGCAAATCTAGATTTATGTTTTTAACTGAATCCTGGCTGCAAATGAATGACTATAGCCAGCTAGCTGAACTGTGTCCGCCTCATTATGATTGTTTTAGTCAACCGAGGGTCAGTGGTCGTGGTGGTGGGCGAGTGAGCATGTATAGGAAAATTTTTAAATGTCATCAAGTACGCTGTGATGAATTTAACTCCTTTGAAGTTCTCACTCTTAAAGTTGGAGGGCTGCAACCTATCATATTTGTTATAATTTATCGCCCCCCAAAACCGCCTGCAGGATTTTTTTCTGAACTTCCTGAATTTTTATCTACTCTGGTTTTAAATTATGACAGAATTGTTCTTTGTGGCTTTTTTAATATTCATGTTGATGACCCCACCAATGTTAATGCAACTAACTTTTTAAATATGGCCACTCCTTTTAACTTCAAACAACATGTCAAAAGTCAAACACATAACCGTGGTCATACACTGGACTTGGTTTTTACCCTGGGTGTCAGCATTTCCATTTAATGGACATGACCATATTTGAACACAGATGTATTGTTTTTAGCTGCGATTCGCCTGTTACTCATGCCGCCTCACCAAGCTCCGTGTGTTCTCGCATCTTTAATGAACAAAGTGTTTCAAAGTTTTGCGCATTCTTTCAGAGCCAAAGCCAACACCTGTCTGATTCCAACACCAACAATCTGGTCGATCAATTATATCTGCTTGTCGTCATTAAATATTACTGCTCCTCTAAAGGTTAGGCCTACGTCTAAAGCTAGTGAGCAACCCTGAATAAATGACAGCATTCGCAGCCTAAAAAGGGAATGCAGGAAAGCAGAGCGCAGATGGAAAAAATCCAGTCTCCAAGTCCATTACCTCAGTCTGAAGGATTTATTAATTTACTACAATAACATGGTTAATGTTGCGAGAACACACTATTTTTCTGAACTCATTACTACACATAAACACAATCCCAGGTTTCTGTTTAAGACTGTGGATCAGCTGGTAAACCCAACCCCTCCTTGTGCCTCAGCTGGAAGTAATGATGACTGTGAATTGTTTTTATCTTATTTTACCAATAAGGTGGTGTCAATCAGAGCCTCTATTACCCCCGTGGCCTCTTACTCAGAGGTTCCTCACCAGCAACAAGGGAGTTTAACCAGTTTTATCCCATCGACTTGTCTGAGCTTTTAAAAACAGTATCACAAATGAAAGTGTCCTCTAGCCCACTTGATGTAATACCTATACAGTTTTTACTGAAAGTAATAGATTCTGTTGGGCCCCATTTGATCTCTGTTTTCAACAGCTCCCTATCTACTGGTTGTGTCCCTGATTATTTTAAAACGGCTTGCGTGAACCCACTTTTAAAGAAACCTGGTTTAGATCCCTCCCTCCCACATAATTTTAGACCAATTTCAAAACTGCCTTTTATTGCAAAGATTCTAGAAAGAATTGTGTCCAAACAGCTGTTTACTGTACTGGAAAATAACAAAATATTTGAAAAGTTTCAATCTGGTTTCAGGAAGTACCACAGCACTGAGACTGCCCTGCTTAAAGTCACCAATGACCTTTTAATGTCTGCTGATGAAGGTATTCAATTCAATTCAATTTCAATTCAGTTTTATTTATATAGCGCCAAATCACAACAACAGTTATCTCAGAGCGCTTTTCATAAAAGAGCAGGTCTAGACCGTACTCTGTGATGCTATTTACAGAAGCCCAACAGTTCCCACCAAGAGCAAGCACTAGGCGACAGAGGCAAGGAAAAACTTCCTTTTAAGAGGCAGAAATCTCGAGCAGAACCATGGCTCAGGGTGGGCGGCCATCTGCCTCGACCGGTTGGGGTTACCTACGTTATTACGTAGGTGAAAAAAGGCGGTCCTTGAAATTTGCTTAATGTGAGACTTAAATGACATGCCTTGATCAAAGATAACTCCAAGATTCCTCACAGTGGTGCTGGAGGCCAGGGCAATGCCAACTTTATCTTTAGATAATGCGTAACGGAGGTGCTTAGGCCCCAGAACAATAACTTTAGTTTTATCTGAGTTTAACATTAGAAAATTACAGGTCATCCAGGTTTTAACATCCTGAAGGCACATTTGAAGTTTAACCAGGATGTGCTCAGTCCTGGTACTCCTGGACCTTAGCGCTGCTTTTGACACCATTGATCACAACATCATGTTAGACAGACTGAGGCACTGGGAGGGGATCTCTGGTACTGCCCTAGAATGGTTTTCATCCTACCTGTCAAACAGAAAGTTGGTAAAGAACTATGTCTCTTCGTTCTGTCCAGTTAAATATGGTGTGCCTCAGGGGTCGGTCTTAGGACCCATTTTGTTTTCCTTGTATCTGCTTCCCCTTGGACATATTATCCATAAACATGGCATTTCTTTTCATATTTATGCTGATGACACACAAATATACTTGCCCATCAGACAGCTTCTCACGTGACCTTTGACCATTTCACTGAGAAAAGGATGCCACCAATGGCACAGGCCTCTTCCAAGACCCTCTGCCTGATTTCAGGTGGCAGTACTGGCCTTCCATCGGGTGCCCTCCACATCCCATTTGTGCTGATTGCTGTCCCTCCATCCTCTCTGCCTTCACTGTCCTGAACTCCTCCCCTTCTCTCCTGACTACTGCATATACTGCTCTTAGTCCGTCTGAGTCATGTCTGAAGCAGCAACCATCAGTAAACAGTTCCTCTGAATCTTGCAATGCCCGGGCTTTCAAATCTGGTCTCACTTTCTCTTCTCTCAACACTTCCTGTTCACATGTGTGTGGCTCTCCTGTCCCCATCCTGTCTGCCATGTTGATTCCTTCATGTGTGAAATTCAAATTAGGTGCCTCTAGCACTTTGCTGAGCCTCTGTTGTCTCAGTGATGTCATTGTAAATGTCTGAGAGTTCACATAGGCCACTATACTGTGAGATGTGAGTACGTGTAGAGGGTGGCCCATGACAATGTGTGCTGTTTTCTGAATGATTTTTGCTACCCCTGCAGCATGTTCAGTGCACTGTGGGTGTCTTTTTTCCACGTTGTCCAGCATTACACTTACATACATCAGCACCCTACGTTCTCCCCCTTTTTACCACCCCCTCTGTTTCAGAAACATCTAAAAAGAAAGGGAGTGCGTAATGTGGAAGTACCAAATCAGCTGCCAGGGCCATTTCCTCTTTAAGAGAAATGAATGCCTCCTCAGCATCTTTGGTCCAGTCCAACTGGCCATTGAGTGTCTATCAAAGGTCCTGCACTAGGGTGATCCATCTTTTCACTGCCATTATCTCTAGATACCATCTCATGTTGCAGTGTCACGATGTCTGTGCACTGCAAGTGAATGCAATAACTTTTGCAGCTGGGGGAAAAAGACACTTGTGGGAACTGGGTTGGAACCCAGTCCAAGCAGGCCAACGCCCTCTGGACCATTGGTCTTAAATCTTTGGCTTGATGTTTGGGGTGAAGTGCCAGAGAAACATGTGGCACAGCTTCCTCTGACATCTTATAACACTAAGCCTCTTCTGCAGTTAGCATGGTAGCTGATGCAACCCCCTCCGGGCCCACATACATGTCCTGGGAGGTTATGTCCCACTTTTTCCCTTAAATTGTTTCTGCAAAATGTTGCTGGTACCACTGGGTAGCGAGTCTGTCATAGAAGAGCGTCACATGGGGAGGGTCAGGGGGAGGAGTGTAGGGTTCGAGCAAGGAGATCCACGGTTTCCACATCAGGAATGAGCTCATGAGTCCGCCTCCTGTTGGTGTTTCAGGTTCTAGGAGGCCCCAATAAATGTCAGCAGATTCACAATGAAAGGGCTTCAACAACCACTGTCCAGGACCCGTGTAGGAGTGACAACAGAGGTACTGAGTATCATCTGAGGCAGAGTAACTACCAGTCCATCTGCACTACAAAGAATTGTGGCACCAAGTTTGATCAACAGGTCCCTCCCCAACAGGTTCACAGGAACAGTGGATGAGAGTACGAAGGGATGGAGTAAGCACTGTCTCCCAAACTTTGTCGGCAAAGGTTTAGTTAATGGCAGCTTCTGTCCTACCCCGGAGAAACCTACAACCTCTACAGTGTCTGCTGAAATGTCTTTCTTCGGTGGGCTTTCACTAATGGTGGAAAAGGTAGCCGTGGTGTCAACTAGGAATGGCATTTTTCTGTTGTTGACCTCTAGGGACAGCATGGGATCTGCCTTTCCCCCGCTGTCTAGGTCTGTCTGTGGGGTGTTTCATAACTGGGCTCCTTGGGCTCCTCTGTCCAGACCAGTCCCAGTTGGTCAGGTCCACCTGAGGGTATTGTCCTCTGGGTGCGGCCTGTGGATTTAGTGCAGCCACTCCTCCTCTTGGAGGCCCTCCTTGGCCCCGCCCTCTGGATTATGTTCGGTGGTGCTGTTGCTGCTGGTTGTTAGGGCATTCTCGAGCCCAGCGACCTTCCATGCCACAGATGAAGCAAGCTCCTCCCCACTGAGGTCCCCGTGGGGATCCACCTCTGTCTCTCCCCCATCCTCTACCTCCCCTGTTACCTCCCATGGGAGGCCTCCACGGTTGTCGGTTCCACTGCCCCTGATGGGAGTGGTGTGGATCCACCCAAGGTGGCATGGGATACAGGTCTGGGGTGTATGGTTCCGGAGGTGGAATTCCAGCCACCATTTGCTTACCTGTAGGCTGTGGTGTAGTTTTCTTTTTCTCATTTATTTTTTGCCTCCTGATCTTTAGCTCTCTGTAAGTGATGGACTAAATGTCTCTCCCAAACCTGTGAGTCAGGATTAGCTAATATAGCATCCTTCACTGCTCCCAGAACCCCCTCCAATACAGCCCTACGGAACCACTCCTGCTAAACTCTGCCTTTCCCTGGATGGCACCCTGTGCACTTGGTCCATGTCTCCTTACTCCTCTCTAAATAGTCTCTGGGGCTCTGTTCTGATTTCCAGGGCAGCTTAGGGACCTTCGCTGAGTTTGGCAGGGGAAATCTGTTTCTCATGGCCTCACCTATTCTGCAAATGGTGTCTCATCAGGATCATCATCTGTATGGGCCTCCTGTTCTAGGTCCCTCAACACATGACTGGCCATACTCCTGGCTGCTACTGCTCTCCAGTCTCCGAGGGCCAATTTCTGTCCTGCTGTGAGTTTATCTAGTTGTCCTAACCACAACCCCCCGCCCTCCGTTGGCGGTGGCATTTTGTCTACCAAGGCTTGTATGTCCCCTAGTGTCAAAGGCTTGTACCTCTCCATATCCACCCCCTAGCTGTATCAGAGGGAAATTATTGCCTGCTGCCCTCGCCCCCTCTCCTGCTGTATGCCTCAGCTCCATTCCATACTTACCTGCACTGTTCTCCATTCCTTCAAGTAATTGTTCTGCTTCCGCCTGTTTCCTCGCAGATTACTGCAGTAGTTTCTGCACCGTTCCCTTGTTCACTAGAACGTGGGATCCGGACTGAGAGCAGTTGGCCCTGCTCCCCCTTTTTACTCCTTCGCCCCGTGTCCCGCTGGCTGTCCTGCGGTGGCCATTGATCCACTGCTGTCCACAACTCACTTACCTCTGACTCCTCCTCTTCTTATAGTTCACTATCCTCATCCTTCCACTGACCTGAGAGCTTTCCCCACACTTCAATCTTTTTTATTCGAGTTCCGGGTTTCTTGGGCCCTTGTTCCCTTTTTGCTGTATTTTGTTCTCTCCTGGCTCGAGCTCGGAAAGGTTCATGATCCATTTCCCTCTCCTTGGCCTGATATGATCCTACTGAGCTGGTTTCCTCCTCCTCCTTGTGTTTTTCATGTTTAGGGGTGATCTGTCTGGATCCTTTATTCTCAGGCTCTGTATCCACCTGAAATGTGCCTCCTGTCACCTGCAATGTTGGATACATACTTACCGGAGGAGCACTGGGCGGGTCACTAGGCATTGCTCCATTTTTGTTATAAAGAGGTGGTGCCCCCTCTTTTTCGCCGTCCTTGGTGTCTGGTTTCCTTCTGCCAAGATTTCTAACCCCTTGGCAATCTACTGCCAGGGCAAACCATTTCTGTCTCTCCTCCTCCCATCTTTTTTCTTCTTTTCTCCACTTCTCTCCTCTTGTGCATCAGCCCTGCTGTTGCCTTCTGTTCGCGCTTCGTCCCACTTCCACTCACATTCTCATACCTTCTTCCATACTACACCGTGCAGCGCACCCACCCCTTCTGGTCCAGGTGCTTCCTCTGCAACAACACTGTCCAGTTTGCGCTTTGCTTCCTCCTTTTCTTTGTCTCTATCTTTTCTCTTATGTGTGTTACCTACCACCACTACAGCATTTGCAATTTGTTCTCCCCACGGCTTCCATGGCCCCCATCATCAATTTCTCTGTCAAACTCTCTATCCATCTTTACCCTGCCTTTCTTGTGTACTAGCCAGTCAGTTTGTATGGAATTCACCCAAGCAACTGACCCAATCAAACAGTACTTCTCACTCAACTCACTTCATTGTTACCGTTAGGTATCCGTGAAATAAAGGGGAGGTTTTTCGTGTTTGAGACACTAGCACCCACAATTGCCCTGGAGAGTATCTTTCACACACTCATACAATTCATTCACTGCCAACACTTCATGTAAATCACCTTTTATCTTTAGAATTCTGGGGTCCTGAATTCCCCGAGCCACTGACCCAGCGCTCTAGGGACTTTAACCCTAAGGGACTTTAACCCCAAGCCTTTCCTCCCCGTCGAGAGAGAAGTGGATATGCCAAATCAAGGACACAATAGTCACTTTTTAAACCCTTTTACCATAACCAATAATCTCCTCCAGTTAATGCACTTTCTCTTTTAAACGACGTCGCACTCAGGACCGATTTAGCTCTAAATTTGTATCAATTCAGGTCAAATCTGCAGATTCGTTAAAACGGGTTCTGCTTACCTTTTTAAGATGACCGGTCTGAACTACTTCGTTCCTTTGTGCTCAGTCAAGGGCCAAGTCGATGATTTCACTCTCATCCTGGACGAGCCCCCAAATTGTTGAAGTACGCCGACTTCACCAGGTCCGTTGATGAGAAGAGATCAGATGAGACAGTGCCTTAAGTTTCGAGACCTTTACTACCAAACCAAAAGCAATTGCAGATATATATCTGGAGACTCCTCACACCAACACAGAGTCTACTCTGAAGCAGAAAGCAGAGGAGTCTGTCTCTTCCTATGCAGCCTGACAATTTATATAGGTAACTGTACCCAGAGTGGTGTGTCTGTGTGTCCGTGTGATTAGCGATATGGATGTGTGTGGTTGTGATTGGGTGTGGATGATTGAATCACAATGTATGGTGTGTGTTTGTTTTAACACAACTTCCTCTTATCTAAGCCTCACAAACTAAGTATTGCAACACAAGTTACATAAGATATACAGAGAGCATCATGTACCCTTCTCACACCTGTTACCTAATTTTTTTCCCAGCTCCTGGGCCAAGAATTAAGTATAAATTTAAATAGAATTGTTTTCAGGTCCTTTCGTGAAACCAGTTTCCCCCAGAGGACAAAAGAGGTATTACATACCATTGTTCTACCAGTGCTCCGATTACCACTGGCACCACTGTTGCTCTTACTTTCCACATCTTTTCTAGCTCCTCTTTCAGCCCTTGGTATTTCTCAAGCTTCTCGTGTTCCTTCTTGTTTATGTTGCTGTCGCTTGGGATTGCTACATCTATCACTACTGCCTTCTTCTGCTGTTTGTCGATCAACACGATGTCTGGTTGGTTAGCCATCACCAGTTTGTCAGTCGGGATCTTAGCTCGGTCATTCTTAACTACCTTAAGAGGTGTCTTCCATTTTGACCTTGGGACTTTAAGCTTGAAGATAGACGTTAAGAAAAGAAAGACAGGTGGGAGTACAGATATTAAAATAAAAGCCAAGCTTGTAAAACCGTCAGATCTGTAGCATTATGCAGCACTAACGATATACCAGGGTGATGTTAGAGGAAAATAAATAAATAAACCTGGAGAAGCTGACAGCAGTGTTAGAACCAGGTTAGAACATAAAAGCATGCAGGTTTATCTCTGGGCTGAGGGTGAATGATGAAGATAATAACTAGGCTGCAAATAAAACATAAATATCAAAAACCAAATAAATTGAACAACAATAAATACATCTACATCAGTAATCTGGATTCAAAACATTTAATAAAGACACAGTACAGGCCTTCATTTAAATCCTGCCACCTGCTGGTAGAAAGGGGAAAAAGCTTGGTTCATTATGGTGGAAACCACATTAAATATTAACTTATTAAAAATATAGTGCTGACAGTAACAACTCTGCACACACAGTCATTTCTTAGGTTAACCTATATTAGCCTACCAACTGTACTGCACCAAACAATGTGCTTAAAAATCACTCTTGCCGTTTACATGAATAAATGCACAATATTAGAGTGTAATTATTAGAGTGTGTTTAGTCAGCTGCTGTTCCTAACGTATTTCTCTCGGTCCAGGTTTATTTATGTATTTATTTATTTTCATCTAACGTCACCCTGGTATAACGTTAGTGCTGCATAATGTTACAGATCTGACCGTCCTACAAGCTTGGCTTTTATTTTAAAATCTTTACTCTTACTACCTGTCTTTCTTTTCTGTCTGTCTTACAACGGAGAAATTAAAATAAGAATTTCAAAAAACAAAAGATGGATGTCTCGTTGGTTTTGTGGTTCAAATGAAAAAACAAACATACACCCCTCACATTTTTGTAAATATTTTATTATATTTCATGTCACAACACTAAAGAAAAAACACTTTGCTACAGTGTAAAGTAGTGAGTGTACAGCTTGTATAACAGTGTAAATTTGCTGTCCCCTCAAAATAACACATCACACAACCATTAATGTCTAAACCGCTGGGGGGAAGTGAGTACAACCCTAACTGATGGATGGAATTTTCAATTGACCACTAACTCAGAACGCTTTCCCACATGTTCCACAAGATAAAGCTTCTCACCTGTGTGGGTTCTCATATGTTTTTTAAAAGCTGAAGTGTCACTAAATCTTGTCCCGTAGGTCTCACATAGCTACAGCTTCTTACTAGTGGTTTTTCATATGGGTTTTATATGCTGAAGCATCACAGATTGTTTTACCGCAGGTCTTGCAAAGGTACGGCTTCTCACCTGTGTGGATTCTCATGTGCACTTTTAAGTAACTCCTCCAGCTAAAAGATTTCCCACATTTTTCACAAGAATACGGCTTCTCACCTGTGTGGATTCTCATGTGTAGTTTTAAGTAACAACTTCGGGTAAAAGAATTCCCACATGTTTTGCAAGAATACGGCTTCTCACCTGTGTGGGTTCTCATGTGTAGTTTTAAGTAACTCCTCCAGCTAAAAGAATTCCCACATATTTCACAAGAATACGGCTTCTCACCTGTGTGGGTTCTCATGTGTAATTTTAAGTAACAACTTCGGCTAAAAGATTTCCCACATGTTTTGCAAGAATACGGCTTCTCACCTGTGTGGGTTCTCATGTGGCGTTTCAACTCTCCGCTCCGGCTAAAAGATTTCCCACATGTTTTGCAAGAATACAGCTTCTCACCTGTGTGGGTTCTCAAGTGCGTCTCAAAAACGACTTGTTCTGGAAACCTTTTCCACATGTGTCACATGTGAAAGAGTTTTTACCTGTGTGAGGATCATGGAGAACCTCTGACATGGTAGACTTGTGTACATTGTTTCTGGGGCTTCTCTTGTTGTGATCTTGATTCTTTTGTTTTGGCTCTGGATCTCTAGTTGATCCTGAGTCTTCATGCTCGCCTCCTTTCTGATCTTGGCTCTCAGCTACAGGACAGCTGTGAGAGAGGAGCTGGTGGTCACTTTTCAGTTCTGCTTCACTGTGGTCACTTTCCTCATGAGTAGAACTCAACATAAAGGTGTCAGTCTCCTGCTTCACTACAAGCTGCTCTCCCTCCTGACTGGTCCAGAATTCCTCCTGTTCCTCTTTAACCTGTGGAGGCTGTGGGTCCTCCTGGTCCAGACCAGCCAGAACCTCCTCCTCCTTACAGACATGTTGCTGTGGGAGCTCTGGGGGCACAGAGAACAAAAGGAACAGGCTCACGTTACTACTCTGATGGCAAAGAAAGAAAATGCAGACACGAAAGCAGTATATATTTAAATACACAAAATCCATACTGGTATTCACATAAACCTCCGTAACTGCTGTGTAACTTATATAATGAATGTTTCCTCACCTATCCTGTGTAACTTTATTTCGGGTTTCCAAACGATATCCAGCAGTCTGCGCTGACGATCGATCTCTTTCTCGTACTCGACGATAGTGTTTTTAAAAACTCTGAATATTTCTTCAGCAGCAGCAGTTAGTCGCTCGCTGACAAACTCTCTGAAACTCTCAACTGAACTCATTGTTGCTGAACTACAAATTAAATAATTAGCGACGCTACAGTAACTTCCAGCGAATTCAAAAGTTGCGACCAACGCCGGAGCTTATATTGGTTCACTTCCATCGGATGTCACACTATTAAGTTCCGACAGCAGAAGTGCGGGAGCTTTTCGTTCCGCTTTCAAATGATAACCTGAAATTCAAAACTTGTGTTTATTATCAGCAGTGATGGACGAAGTACACAAATCCCGCACTTGAGTACCCTGCAAAATATTATCACACTAAAAATAGAAGCTTCAATTTAAATTTCTACTTGAGTCAAAGTAAAAAAGTACTGCTTTTAAAAATAGGTATCAAAAATATAAAGTATTATGGTTTTCAGTGGTTGCTGACATGACAAACAAAATTTAAAAACGAACAAAATAGTCAATTAAAGTTCTGTTAATCGCCTAATTATTCAGCTCCTACTTGTAGAATTTGTTGTTTTTTTAGTTTAATTTATACATTTACATTTATTAATTTAGCTGATGCTTTTATCCAAAGCGACTTATAACTTTGCAGATAATAATTTTGCACAAAAAAAGCAGTTGTGACTGCATGAAGCTTTCATTCACATGTTTTTGAGTAAGAATAGTAAGAACCAAAAGAGTTTTTGGTGAAGAATTAAAATACTGTTTACATGTTTAACAATTATTTTATTGCAAAACTGATGGTATTTCCTGTTTGTTTCCTGTCAGTCAAACTGTTTCTAAAGCAGCCTGCCAGTCTTTTGAAGTGATTGCACACCATAAATACTGACAAAAACTACAAAACGCAAATTGAAAAATGAACATATATGACAATTAGCCGTCCACATACCACTATCAGTGTGTGAAACAAAGATCTCAAAGATGTAGAAGACTGATTGCTCTAAGAAATGCTTTTGCTCAAATATAAAGATATAGAGAAAGACTCACCTGTTGAAGAACTGTGAGGTTATCCATCTTTTTACTGAACTGGAGCTGTATGTTTGTAAGAATATTGCTTCTCATCTGTGTGGATGCTCTTAAACATGGTAGAGTTATGTACATTTATAGTGTGACTATTGATTTTGTGAGGTACTTAAATGGAACGACATTAACAGACAATGAATTAACTTGTGTAGTGAACCAACCATTGGACACTTAATTATTTTATGCCAAACGGAAGAACACAGCACCTCCCCTTTGTCTTCCCCTAAGAAGGGGGGTGGGGTAGAGGCTTTGTTATCACCCCTCAAGCAGACGGCCTGACTCCAAGCTGAAACACCTTAAAGGAGGTGGGGGTGAAAGGTCTGCCACATCAAAAGCCTTGTTTCCATTCTGAGTGCTGGTTGGGAAGCTTCAACCATAAAACCCACCATCTCCGGTGAAGTTGAGATTACTGACTCTACTCATGACTGTTAAAATGACAATATTAACCTTGTCCAGAGACTAACCTCACTCTAAACCAGGCTGTGAGGACCTCAGCGGCCGTAAACTAAAGGCATAAACTGAGACTCTCATACACATGACAAACAATGCCTCTCTCTCTTGTGGGTCAGGAGCTAGAGTGGGCGTACCTTAAAAGTGCTTTGAGTGGTCGAAAAGACTAGAAAGGCGCTATACAATGACAGAGCATTTACTTTATTCGCGCTGATAACATTCCCAGATGCCAGGAAAAGGAGGACACAGCCCAAAAAATTAAATCTTGTGAACATGATGCCTTATAAGCTGTCTTGTATTACTTTGTTTGAAGTAAATAATCTTTGTTAAGTTAGTTAGTGGCCCTCACCTCTTCAATTTCAAGTAGTTTATTAACATGTTCTTTTTTAGAAACTATGTTGAAAAGCTAAAAGAGTCATAAGGAAAGTTGATTTGCAGAGCTCTTAATTTCATTCCCTTGTGCTCGTTTACATTCCTGCCTGTTATATTTTTTTATACCAATGCCGTGCTTTAACGCCTTCTTATACATTTTCTGTTAAGAACATATTATCCTGTTACCTAATTCATTTTCCCAGCTCCTGGGCCAAGAATTAACTATAAATTTAAACAGAGTTGTTTTCAGGTCCTTTCGTGAAACCAGTGTCCCCCAGAGGACAAAAGAGGTATTACATGCCATTGTTCTTAAACTTTCTCCTTTGTATCCTGTATCTTTCACTGTTTGTGTTTTAGTGTTTCAAATACTTAGTTATATATTTTCTCAGCAGGAATGTTTAATAATCGGTATTATCCTGGAAATATTTAGTTAAGCTGTTCTTTCATCTGTTCTATGATCCCTATTCTAATCGTTACAGACAATTAACAATAGTTTTTCCTTTCCTTTTATGAAATGCTTGAAAGTAAGAAATGTGTAACTATTTATGGTATTTAAGAAAATAGTTGATATTGTGGAAAGATGTTTGAAAAAAACATGCAAACAGACTTTAAGACATCAGAATCAGAAGGAGCTGATCTGTATCAACCTTAACTGTCTGTACTTCTGTGTGTATATTGTGAAGGCTGCTACCGCTCCATCTCTCCCTCACCCCCAACCTGTAGAGGCAGATGGCCACCCGCCCTGAGCCATGGTTCTGCTCGAGGTTTCTGCCTCTTAAAAGCAAATTTTTCCTTGCCTGTGTCGCCTAGTGCTTGCTCGTTTATGGGAATTGTTGGATTTCTGTTATACTATCAGAGTTTGGTCTAGACCTGCTCTTTTATGAAAAGCGCAGTTGTTATGATTTGGTGCTTTATAAATAAAATTGAATTGAACTGAATTATTATAAGTTTTTGGTCCTGTGCTGTGCTGATCCAGTAACGAGCTCGGTGCCTTGGGATCTGCCGAGGAACAACGCTGATCCATCTCAGACTTCTCTTTAAATTTTCTCTCTTCATGTCGCTTTTGGGTGTAATTGTGTGTGTTGATGTTTGTACTTGTGTGTCTGTGGGGGTTAGTGTATGTCCATGTTTGGTCCTTCCACTTCTCCTTTTCTGTCCCTGTCTCTGCTGCTAACTCATAGTATTGACGTCTTCACCCAAACGCAACCTTTTGCATAATGATTAACCTTTACCCTTATGTTCCTTACCTTGACACGAGTGTCAGGTAATATGGGGGAAAACAGTTTAATGTGACATGAGGTTTTGGTCCTAATAGACCCTCGGCCACAATCCTTCCTGCTTTCCTCAGAGTCCTGGAGGAGTACCCATCATGGAGGGATGGAAGTTTGCAGCCAATCGCCTTCTCTGCGGAGTGGGTGATGGTGTCCAGGAAGCAGAATGACTCCAAAGTGTCGACTGTGGAGTCGCACAGGGTGATGGGGGAGGGTGGGGCTGGACATCTTCCTTGAAATCCACTGCCATCTCCACTGTCTTCAGAGTGTTTAGCTCCAGATGGTTCTGGTTGCAACAGGACACCAGATGGTCAATCTCGCACCTGTGTTGAGCCCAATGGGGGTGGTGACACCCACAAACTTCAGAAACATGACGGACTGGTGACAGGAGGTGCAGCTTCCAGCGGTTTGTGTACAGGTAGAAGAGCAGAGGAGAAAGAACACAGCCTTGAGTTGAACCATTACAGACACTCAGAGCCATGTTTTCCCATCTTCACGAGCTGCTTCAGGAAGTCTGTGATCCACCTGCCAATGGACTCAGGCACGCTCACCTGGTAGAGCTTGTCCTGCGGCAGAGCCGGGATGATGGTGTTGAAAGCAGAACTGAAATCCACAACCAGGATCCTGGCAGAGGTTCATGAAGGGTCCAGCTGTAGTGAGGGGCCATGTTTATTGCATCATCAATTTTTTTTTAAACAGAGGAGGAACAAATCGGGTTATAAAAATACCCGTGTCCGTGTGGACCAGGCCTAAGTCTGAAAGCTTTCCCACGCTGCATGTTCTCTTATTGTCCATTGTTTCATTTGTTATTGAAGAGTTATTGTTGCTGTTGTTCTGAGCATTTTTAACAAAAGCTTTCAAAAAGTGATGGAGACATTCTGATTCTGACATGTCCCCAGTGAAAATGACACCTATCTTTCAATATCTTTAAATGTCCCGCCCCATCCAGGCTGTGATTACTCGGTTCACAAGTGACACTGACGAGCTACATTCAGCATGCCGCTGCTTGAAAGGCACCCCAGCTTCTCTTCTCCCTCGTCTCTCCCCGCCGACAGAGTTTAGCAGGCAGGTGAGAACTGGAACAGGTGAGCGTCACGTAGCACCCAGAGAACCTGATATGGAGAGGGCACAGGAGAGAGGACCGGCAGCTTGGGAAAATGTCCTGGTACGCCAAAGAGAAAAATGTTGAGGTGCCGATACTGCGTACCTGCGCTTACTGGCCCACATCAAGCCAGTGATCGCTGGTTCTAAAGTCTTTCCCACATGTTGCATTGTCCAAAAAAAGTAACTAAAAACCCTAGGTACTGCTGCTTACTGCATTATATTCTGTTATATTTTTTATATGAAATGTCACCTGCCAGCTGAATTTTTTGTTTCCCTTTACATTAAAAAGTCATATCTACTATAAATTGGATCAGAAAATGTCTCCAGAATACAGGAAATTAAGTGTTTAATGTTCCTAAACGCAACGTGTCGTTGGAGCACAGGGCTGGTTGCTGATAATGAGCCTCTGCCATTACAAAACAGCCTTTTGCAGCTACAATAGTCACTTACAACATTAATAATGTCTACACTGCATTTCTGATCAATTTGATGTATTTGTAATTGAAAAAAACTGTTTTTCTTTTGAAAACAAGGAAGTTTCTCAGACCCTAAACCTTTGAACAGTCGTGTGTGTGTGTGTGTGTGTGTGTATATATATATATATATAGGATCTCACAAAAGTGAGCACACCCCTCACATATTTGTAAATATTTTATTATATTTCATGTGACAACACTAAAGAAATGACACTTTGCTACAGTGTAAAGTAATGAGTGTACAACTTGTATAACAATGTAAATTTGCTGTCCCCTCAAAATAACACATCACACAGCCATTAATGTCTAAACCGCTGGGGGGGAAGTGAGTACAACCCTAACTGATGGATGGAATTTTCAATTGACCACTAACTCTGAACGCTTTCCCACATGTTCCACAAGAATACGGCTTCTCACCTGTGTGGGTTCTCATATGTTTTTTAAAAGCTGAAGTGTCACTGAATCTTGTCCTGCAGGTCTCACAAAGTTACAGCTTCTCACCAGTGTGGGTTTTCATATGGACTTTCAAGATATTCCACCAGCTAAAAGATTCCCCACATGTTTTGCAAGAATATGGCTTCTCACCCGTATGGGTTCTCATATGGTTTTTAAATGTTGAAGCGACACGGAATCTTTTACCACAGATATTGCAAAGGTACGGCTTTTCACCTGTGTGGGTTCTCCTATGTGTTCTTAATGTTGAAGTGTCACTGAATCTTATCCCACAGATATTGCAAAGGTACGGCTTTTCACCTGTGTGGGTTCTCCTATGTTTTTTTAATGTTGAACTGTCCTTGAATCTTTTATCACAGATATTGCAAAGGTACGGCTTCTCACCTGTGTGGATTCTCATGTGGACTTTTAAGGCACCACTCTGGCAAAATGATTTCCCACATGTGTTGCAAGAATACGGCTTCTCACCTGTGTGAATTCTCAGGTGTGTCTGAAAATCTGACTTGTACTGGAAACCTTTTCCACATGTGTCACATGTGAAAGAGTTTTTACCTGTGTGAGGATCATGGTGAACCTCTGACATGGTAGACTTGTGTACATTGTTTCTGGGGCTTCTGCTGTTGTGATCTTGATTCTTTTGTTTTGGCTCTGCATCTCTAGTTGATCCTGAGTCTTCATGCTCGCCTCCTTTCTGATCTTGGCTCTCAGCTACATGACAGCTGTGAGAGAGGAGCTGGTGGTCACTTTTCAGTTCTGCTTCACTGTGGTCACTTTCCTCATGAGCAGGACTCAACATAAAGGTGTCAGTCTCCTGCTTCACTACAAGCTGCTCTCCCTCCTGACTGGTCCAGAATTCCTCCTGTTCTTCTTTAACCTGTGGAGGCTGTGGGTCCTCCTGGTCCAGACCGGGGATCCTCTCCTGAATCCAGAGCTGCTGGTCAGCCAGAACCTCTTCCTCCTTACAGACATGTTGCTGTGGGTCCTCCTGGTCCAGACCGGGGATCCTCTCCTGAATCCAGAGCTGCTGGTCAGCCAGAACCTCCTCCTCCTTACAGACATGTTGCTGTGGGAGCTCTGGAGGGACAGAGAACAAAAGGAACAGGCTAACGTTTCTACTGTGAGCTCAGTAAAGTTGGAAATATGTTCACAAATTCAAACTTCTGGGGTCAATAATTCAGAAGAAAACACAAACGTAGCCTCTTTGCTATCATAGTTAAGTAGACAAGGTAATTTTCACAAAAATGATTCGTCCTACAAGCTGCACAAATAACATTTGTCTCTATGTGCAGCGGCTGTGAGACGAGTGTACATGTACAGTCTACAAAGTGCAATGACGAAAATAAATCATATTCAGTAACTTCACTCTTGTACAATGTAGTCACATTTTGTGTCACATCACACATTCATGATCTCCAGCTGCTTATACAACAACATTTCCACTAAAGAAAATTATAAAGGCAACACTTGAGTTAATCATGAGCTGAACTCAAAGATCTGAGACTTTCTCTATGTACACAAAAGACCTATTTCTCTCAAATATTGTTCACAAATCTGTCAAAATCTGTGTTAGTGAGCACTTCTCCTTTGCCGAGATAATCCATCCACCTCACAGGTGTGGCATATCAAGATGCTGATCAGACAGCATGGGTATTGCACAGGTGTGCCTTAAGCTGGCCACGATAAAAGGCCTTAGGCTGGCCACAATAAAAGGCCACTCCAAAATGTGCAGTTGCATCACACAGCACTCTCTATTGGTAATTAACAACAAGCCTCATCCGGGCAGAAATCGGAATTGTGGGTGAAATGTAAGAAACGTGAGTTGTCTTTTATAAAACTGCTGACAAATAAAGTCACACCAGACAGATACAGGAAAAGAGAGAGCGAGAGAGAGGGAGACAGGTGTAGGTGTGTGCCTGTGTGTCTGATGGGAAAAGCAAGGTGAGCAGATTACTGTATGTGATTAAACACAAAAATAAGTTGGAGAATTAAGCAGAACTTACGTGATATTTAAACAATTTTTGCTTTGTGTTGTTGGTCAAAAGAATAGTAGTAAGTCTTCCCTCTGTGTACACGTATCCTATACAAGTACAATTTTGGCTGTATTATTTGTGTTCCCTTCAAAAATTGCTCAAGTATATCTCAATATGAACATTTGGATGGTTTATTGACGTTTTGCAGTGTTTTGATCAGCAAAACAGTCACCTCCATGATCAGGGGCCTGTACTACAAAGCAGGATTAGAGCTTATTCAGGTAACTTCGGGGTTAATGCTGGGTTTTCAGTACAATGACGGTAGTTCACTTCTTACCAGTAACTTATGCTGAATGGCTAACCTGCTCCGGAGCAGGCTATGTTCCAGATAAGAGATCAACTCTATGAAAATGCCGCCTACTGATCACCATTTGTAGAAAATCCCACAGTGCTTTATGTTTGCTGCGGTGATACGGAGAAACTCTTGTAGGCTAAAGCGATATCATCCTACAGAAACTGATTATCCCTGTGAATCATCATGCAGCTAACGGTGTAGCCTACAAACTACATTCAGAAGCATATATCTAAAAGGACGATACGGAGATAAACAGAGTAATCGGAACGTATGTCCTGGTTAGCAGTCAATGGGCCTTCCTCATTTCCCAAACTCAGCGTGCCATCTTGAAAGACATCTCAATTCTTAAAATGCACATCGAGGAGGCTTGCTGGAGGATACATCGGCGTATCCTTTGCGAAAGTCTTTTCAGCCGCTGTGATCTTTACAAGAGGCGTGACAAGCAGCTGGACCAATCCATAGCCGGAGCAGGACTCTGCAGTGTTCCTATTTATGGATGTCTATCTGGGCTTCTAATTGTTGCACACGTCTGGTCTATGACCGACAGTCACTCCTGAACATTCGCACCTCTTTTATGGACTTTTATAAGCAGGATGTAGCGCACGTTTTTAATCAAACACACAGAAGCACCACTACGCATACATTGGAATGTATTCGCCAGTGGCCTCCTGTCACTTCACGGAGAAAACACAGAAGGAAACGCGGGAGTCGGGGTGGACGCATCATTAGATTGAAAGCTATTGAAAGACTCAGGATCGATCTAAATCCAAATCATATGTCGTGTTATGGCGGATATGTTGCCTGGCGACCGCGAGCGCTGGCTCATCGGTGGCTTCAATCTATCATTCCCCTGCAATCTTCTCCTGTCCATTTGGTTGGCTTACCTCGGGTTGGCCTATGTCATCGGCAAAACGGCGTGAATCCTGGAAATCTACGTTCTTTGAAGAAAGCCGGAGTTTTCCCCGATGTGATTCATCCGCCTAAAATGGCTCTGATCAACACTCGATCCTTGGTGAACAAAACCTTCCTGCTCAACGACTTCTCCTCTCATAGTTTGGATTTTATGTTCATCACTGAATCCTGGACTAAGGTTGGTGATCTAACCCCTTTTTCGGAGCTAGTTCCAACTGACTGTACCTTTTTTAACTCCCCCCGTCCGAACAGACGAGGGGGGGGGGTCGTGACTGTTTTTAAAAACTCATTCTCTGTGCAATGCCGGCCGGTTCCTGTCAGTGCATTTTCTAGTTTTGAAGCTCAGCTACTTCATTTAGACTGAAATGGCCCTATTTTATTAGGGGTGATTTACCGTCCTCCACACTCACTCCAGGACTTCATTCAGCAATTTACAGAATTCATTGGTAATATCAACACAACCTATGACCGTTTTCTATTGGTGGGTGATTTTAATATCCACGTTTGTTGTCAATCTAACACCCTGTCAAAGGATTTCCTCAGCCTGATTGAATCTTTTAATCTAGTCCAGTGGATAAATGATTCCACTCACATTCAGGGTCACATTTTGGACCTTGTTCTTTCATATGGGATGGTAATCAGTGATGTTGTATATCTGATTTTATCCTTTGACCATAAGCCAATATTATTTTCTACATCTTTCCTTGCATTTCTCATCCCACTAGTGCAGATGTAAGACTGTTTAGGTCCTACTCTCCTCATTTTGGCTCAAATTTTAACGAGCACTTTATGAATTCCTCCTCACATTTGCTTCTGGACTCACCACTATTGGACTTAGATGCCGACCAGCACTCGGTCTGTTATACTCTACTTGGCTAAATGCCCTAAACGAATCTGCTCCGCTTAAGCCCTTCAAACCTAAACCGAAATCTGAACCATGGCTCAACGTGGATATTCGGCGACTAAGACAAGCTAGCAGAAAGGCTGAGCGCAAATGGAAGAAGGACAAGCTACACATTTCACTTCAGTTATTTAAAGTCAGTCTGTCGACCTACCAGAATGCTGTAAAGTCGGCAAAAGCTACGTACTTCTCTGACATGATTATGGCAAACCACTTTAGACCAAAGGTTTTATTTTCTGTTATAAACTTGGTTTTAAATCCTCCGTAAATACAATGTATGGTGCTTCGGATGAGCTATGTGAAAGTTTCTTGAGATTTTTATTGACAAAATATCTAATTGAGATGCAATGCCAGCCGCTACCACATGGAACACTCTAGTAGTTGATGAATTCTTTACCTGGGATGCCTTTGAGCCAATCACCCTGAACCTACTCAAAGAAATTATCGCCAAGATGAAACCTTCGTACTGCTCTCTTGACATCATCTCTCCTAAGTTTCTTAAATTAATTGTTGATTCAGTAGGGCCAGGATTGGTTCTTTGTTAATAAGTGCCTCCTTACCGGCTCCATCCCTGCTGCCCTTAAGGAGGCCACTGTCACTCCGCTACTCAAGAAGCCTTCACTGGCCGTGTTAAATAACTTCCGTCCTATCTCTGTATTGCCTCTGTTTCGAAGGGGTTAGAAAAAGTTGTTTTTGACCAACTCCAGCTCTTTCTAAAATGCAATGATATTTCTGAAAAATTTCAATCTGGTTTTGAATCTGCCCTGTTGAGAGTTTTAAATGACATCTATCGTTCCACGGACACTGGTGACTCTGTGGCTCTTGTTCTTCTGGATCTATCAGCAGCTTTTGATACGATCGACCACTCTATCCTGATATCCAGACTAGAGTATGATGTGGGGCTAAAAGTATCGTCCTCCAGTGGTTCCAGTCTTATCTCTCGGGTCGTACTTTCAGAGTAAAGTTAGGAAATTGCTCCTCTTCTGTTGCGCATCTAACCTGTGGCCTTCCTCAAGGATCTATCTTAGCGCCTTCTCTTTTCTCCCTATACATGTTACCACTGGGCACCATTCTAAGAAGACATGGGGTATCTTTTCACTGTTATGCAACGACACTCAAATGTACGTTCCACTCAAGTGAAATGATCCCTCTGCCCTTTCATCATTATTAGGTTGTCTAGATGAAGTAAAATTTTGGCTGGACCAAAATTTTTTTTTTAAATGAAAACAAAACAGAGATCATTGTTTTCGGGTCCACTGTTAATCCCCAGGCTGCCACCTTCGACCTAGGCAGACTATCGGCTTTTAGATCTTCAAGTGTACGGAACCTGGGCGTTCTACTGGATGAGTCTTTAAATTTTGATAAACAAAACTCCTCCGTAATAAGCTCTAGTTTTTATCAACTGCGTCTGTTGTCAAAAATCAAACCTTTTCTTAATCCTGAAACTCTTAAGGTGGCTGTTTATGCTTTTATCACCACACGTGTAGATTACTGCAATTCACTTTACTGCGGTATCTTGAAAACTCAAACTGCTCGTCTGCAATTGGTGCAAAATGCCGCCGCAAGATTCCTCTCAAATAGTCGGAAAAGTGACCATATCACCCCAATTCAACCCCTGTTATAACAAATCTCTATGCAACCAAGCACCGTGCTACCTATCCGAACTGCTTCAACCATATACTCCATCGAGAAGTCTGAGATCAGGTGAAAAGAATCTGTTATTAGTCCTCACTGCAGACTTAAAAGCAGAGGGGATCGAGCATTTTCTGTGGTTGGGCCTCGCCTGTGGAACAATTTGCCCACAGAAGTTAGGATAGCCCCTTCTGTGACCTCTTAAGTCACTTTTAAAAATGCACTTGTTTTCTTTGGCCTATAAATAAGGTTGTATATATATATATATATATATATATATATATATATATATATATATATATATATATTATATATTATATATATATATATATATTTTTTTTTTTTTTTTTTTGTTTTCTCTCCTTGGAGTATGATGCTGTTTTTTCTATCTATCTAAGTCTGATACTGGCATTTCTGTTTTTTATTGTTATTGTTGACGAGTCTGATACTGCTTTGGCTACTCCTGTTTAAAGCTGTTCTTAACTTTGCTGTACTTTTCTATGCTGTGCTGTTATGCATGGTATTATTGTCTTTTAATTCTGTAGTTCTGTAAAGCACTTTGGTCAGTCAGTGGCTGCTATAAAACGTGCTATATAAATAAAATGAACTTGAACTTCCGGTTATATTTATACGTGGATTAGTTAAGGCTATTAAAAAGAATCAAATGCGTGATCGAACTTTCTGCCCTTCACCGTTTATGTAGCGCCTCATTAAGCGCTGTTCTAACGCATTCCTCATTTCACTTTGATCACTGATGTTGTCACTATTGAATGTGATGCAGGATTGTATAAATTAACATTACATAGCGGCTGGATGAAGCGCCTCCCCAGTGACACTGTGCGCATTTACGCACGAGCCACAGCAACATAAATTAATAACAATAAATCTCCCAACAGGATCGGTCAGGATCTGGTGTTGATTCATGTTCTGTGTTGTTCTTCACATTCAAAAGGTCTAACGCCCAGTCCAGGTTCATACAGTGAAACTGTTTGGAGTAAAGCAGCCGTCCTCCTGATATCAACCCTGAGCTCCATCAGAGTCTAAACGTGGATTATAGAAGCTGAAAGTTTAATTCTGTTTCCTCTCTCTGTCCTGTTAAGTTTATTACTGCAGGGTTTTTCTGTTTTGTCCCAGGATATTTGCTGTGACCTTACTGCACGGAAGGAAATGTTGATTTTGACCGACAGCAGCCTCTCTAATCAGCAAAGGAAATCGTTAAAGAAAACACTCATCAATGTAACACACAAGAAAGAAATCACCTGGAAAGCTACAGGGACCGGTGGAGGTGGGGTAAAACATCCATGCAGATGCTAGTCTCTAAATCTGAAAAAATAATTAGCTGGTGGGGGGCAGGTGCATGATTTATGCGTATAGGCGTATATATAAGTTCCGTTAATGTCCGAGCCGATCCGTGCATACACCAATTCAGCTGCTATAATCGTGACAAAACAGCTGCTGAAGTCAAATTATTAGGCTGTAATTTCAACCAGAGCGTTCAGACCTGATCTGTTTCATGTTTTAATAACAGTGCACATGTAGTCTGCATGTTATTCTAACAGTAGAGTCCTGTGATGACAGCTGTAATTGGGGCTCTATGAGATAAATGTTACTGTGTCACTTTGTAAAGGGACCGAAGATGAAACGCTCACATCATCAGGCTGAGGGCTGAAATCATCTCCGGTTTACAGACAAAAGGCGCACCGCAAAAAAAAAAAGTGGTTGGCCTAGTCTGCTGTGTGGCCTGGTGAATGATCAGGCTGCTGTAATCTGACTGTTTTAAACAGAACCTCCAGATGTTTCTACATGTTATAATGTTAACAGACATGTTTCTGGATTGTGAAGAAATGATCTGTAGCCTTTAGTGCCAAAAAAGGCAGGACATCTCCCTATCTGAGGGGTGCCCCCCCACCAAAAAAAACCCATCAAATAATATAAAGTGTTACGTCCCACCCTTTGGTGGCAACATGGGACGAACAACATCCCAACACTGACCCAAACTCAACACAAATAAACACCTTTAAAACAACCAAATCAAGGGAATTTATTAACATAACTAGACAATAAATTAAGAACACCAAAAACACAACACAAAATGCCCCAGCTGGGAAGCAGCAAGGCTAGCAGTACCAAATCAAGAAGGGTCCCCTCCTGACACTTGCACAGCAGCTTTTAAAGCCCGCCTTCAAAGGCCAGGTGGACCTTATTCGGTAATTAGCTGGAGCACTCCCAGAACAGAAAGACAGAAAACATGGACACAGCACAGGGAAATACATACAGCCGTAACACCCCCACCCTTAAAACAAAGAATAACTTTGTTGTCACACAATCACATGTACAACATCAACATGGACCAAATATAGCTCACAAGCGTTCACTGACAAGTTATTCTTAGGAATGCACTGGACCAAACTGAGGTATGACTTACCAAGGCTGTATGTTTAGGTAAACCCAAGTAAATTTACAAAAATAAATCCATAAGACAACACCTCACAGGTGCACTAATCCAGGTTTGCACTCAAGTAGGCACATACAATGTTGCTGAGAGCACCCACATGGCAACTCTTCAAGCCTCATATGCAGCAAACTCTAGACAATTAAGATCAACCAAATTGGTATTACTGCAGCTTACTAAAGAAAAAAGTGAACGTGGGTCAAATGTGGAACATACCTAATCCCACATGCAAGGGATAACTAAGTTGGCACTGGATTTAAGAACAGCAACCACACTTGTAGCCAAATCAGCAGGTGCCACTTCCACAAATTGGCCACTATCGTGAGGTGAAAAGACCACAAAACCAGACACAAGTTACTGCATTTACCTACACCCCTGTAACACTGGTGACCCACACAAAAGTGGAGCACAACAGCCACACACCAAAAGGGTCAACACAAGTAGACCAACTACAAGGTAGCTGCCATACACAAACAGCAATACACCACGACCCAACAAAAGTGAACTGTCGCAACACAATATGGGCACCATGTGGTCATCAACCACCTACACTGGTTACTCGAGGATTTAGGAAACCAGCAACACAACCGAACCTGACGAACTGGGAGTGTACCCCCACCACTTTAAATCCAAAGGTCTGGTGTTGGCACATCCCAAGCGCACAAAAAACTAAAATTAATGTTCTGTAACTAAATACACAACCGCAATAACACACAAGTGACCACACCAGAAGGTGGACTGCAACAACCACAACACAAAATGGTCACATTGTAGTAAACTACACACAAATGTTGCCAACTTACACCCAAGAAGCAACCGACGAGTGACCTACCAAATGTGGAGTACAGTTACCACTAAACAATGGGTCACGATCCACAAGTTATTGCAAACAAGAGTATTTCACAGCTGGAAGAAAAGTGACCAAACAAAGCAGTCATCTCAAACAAATAGCTAAAACTGTTGTGCATAGTGCTAGGTAAAACAAGCTGCATAGAGACACCCCAACCTACCTACCAAGATGGCTAAACTAATCTAGCTAGTCTTCAGTGGCTTGCCGAGCTCGAGGCGACTTTAAACGCTGAACTCAGTGCATCACTGAAGGCCACAGATGTAGCCATCTGCGATCCACTGAAGCGTGCCCCCACTCAGAATTGCCACCAAAATAAGAAAGGCAAAAAAACAAAGTGGCAAGTTCTTTAAACCTGCCCGGTGGCTACCTAGTTAGAGTGCTCAACAGCAAAAACTCCCAAGCTACTGAGTTACCCCAGTCAAAAGCACAACATGTAGCCACAACTTACAGATATTCTAACCAAAGAGACAACCACTACACTCAAGGCCATCAGATGCACATCGTTATCTCACCTCATGGTTGTTCTATCCCGGATGAGCCCCATTTTGTTACGTCCCACCCTTTGGTGGCAACATGGGACGAACAACATCCCAACACTGACCCAAACTCAACACAAATAAACACCTTTAAAACAACCAAATCAAGGGAATTTATTAACATAACTAGACAATAAATTAAGAACACCAAAAACACAACACAAAAATGCCCCAGCTGGGAAGCAGCAAGGCTAGCAGTACCAAATCAAGAAGGGTCCCCTCCTGACACTTGCACAGCAGCTTTTAAAGCCCGCCTTCAAAGGCCAGGTGGACCTTATTCGGTAATTAGCTGGAGCACTCCCAGAACAGAACTGAAAGACAGAAAACATGGACACAGCACAGGGAAATACATACAGCCGTAACAAAAGATATATACTTAAAACAATTGTGTAAATAGTACAACAATACAAATGTAAACAGGGCAATTATAGTGCTTTTTAAGTTTAGTAACATTTTGAGTTACCCCTCTCTTGCCTCACAGTGGTTTGGGCCACTGCCTGCTTTCCCCTTCACAGGAGTCTGGTGGCAGAAAACCAGTTCAAATCCTTCAGTAGTTTCTCCAGTAATGTTAAGCAGGCTGCAGGGCTGTTTTATGCAATTTAAACATTGGATGAACTGATTCTTTTGTCTTTAATACAGATGATGCTGAGTCATTCATAAATTAATCATGACAAAAAGTTGTCATGTGAAGTTGTCAAGTTGTCAAATGATTATTTTTCTATGAGCCCACTCTGTTATAAAAACATTACCTAGCTTATTTGGTAGCTTGTTTAACAGCTTGTTGGACTGGAACTCATCTTCTACAGCTACAGATGCGCAGATTGATCCGCTGGGGACTGAATATAGAATTTTCTGCCGGTGACATTGAATGTTAAAAACACGCTCCACGGCGCCGTGTTTCACGTGTGTGCACACAGGCTAAAACATGTCTTGTGTGTTTGGAAGTTATTCACGAGAGCGAAGAAGACGCAACGCTCACTACATCTGCAGAGAAACACAGAAAGAGACGCGGTGGATGTTATAAAGCATGGAGCAGGTAAAGACACAGGGACACAGCTGTTGGTGATTTTCCTTCCAGTGAAAATGTTATTTTATAATCAAGGTTTCATTATGACCATACAATTGAGACCAGTGAGAATAGCTCACATTCATACTGGTGCTGAAGGGGATCCTAATAAAAACAGATTTTTCCAATAAATAAAACAATGTTTGTGTATGCTGTCATTAATAGATCTTAGAAAGAACTAAAATCGGAAAAATTAGCATCGGCAGGTCAGACCTTTTAAAAAAAAAAAAATCAGTAACTGGAAACAGCCAGTGAAATATGTAATCTGTGCATCTCTTACTACAGCGATAATCCTGTGTGTGAACTGATATTAGGCTGATACCGTAGATCTACTGTTGTGTTGGGTTTTGCGCATTTTGATGTGAAGTGGCAGATCAGTTGGCTTGCTTCCGTTAAATCTGATTTATACCGTAAAACGTTGAATAATAGCCCGGGCTTTTATTTGCTAAAAATCACTTAATTGACACTGCCTTCAATTTGGACAGGCGTCCATATGGAACAGGACTTTAATTCTTTTTGTAAAAAACTGAAACTACTATGAAACAGTTTATTTATTTCAAACAGAATAATACTTATGCGCTTTTATTTTGAAGGTCGCAACCTCACGACAACAACATGGTGAGAGAAATCAGCTGACAGAGAGCGATGGATTCACATGACAGGATTCACAACTTGGATAAATTTTTATGAAAACCTGTTTTGATGGTTGGACCCATACAGACTAAAGTAAGATAAATAATCAAGGAACGGACACATTCTGGCTTAACGAGCCGTCAAAGTTAACGTGAGTCAGCAGGATGTGCAGAACGATGTGCAGCATGTCCATATTGACATATTGATCATACCTTTAAACATTAATAGCCTATTTATATTAACGATCTACGCAGCTTAAAAGCAGCTAAAGCGGCGACCCCGCAGGGTTTAAGAGGTTTTATACATCCAAAGAACTTCTATAAAAACCAGTTTAATTAAAGCAGGCGTTTATTTGTTAAAATATGTCCCCACACCAGGCCAGTAAAGGAGGCAGGCGGCTGTTTGGGACTCGGCTATTAATTGAAGTTTTACGGTATATACATCCTCTATCCCAGAAGAACCCTAAATTAGAATGTATCCTAGAGGACGCAAGTTATTTAGGATCATATGGCCACGTGGTTAACCTATGAACTTAAGTCATATTTAAACAACTATTGCTTTGTGTTGTTGGCCAGAAAAATAGTAGTGAGACTTCTCTCTGTGTACACGTATCCTATAGGCCTACAAGTACAATTCTGGTGGTATTTTTCGGGTCCCCCCCAAAAATTGCTCTTGTGAAAATATAAATTTTTTATTGTCCCCCCCCCCCTACTGTGAGATAAGATTTACGCCCATGAATCAAGCCACCACTCAAACTGTCACACCGGCCCTGTGTTTAATATACTACTCCTCTGTTTTGTGTAACTATATAATGAATGTTTCCTCACCTATCCTGTGTAACTAATAATGAATGTTTCCTCACCTATCCTGTGTAACTAATATAATGAATGTTTCCTCACCTATCCTGTGTAACTTTATTTCGGGTTTCCAAACGATATCCAGCAGTCTGCGCTGACGATCGATCTCTTTCTCGTACTCGACGATAGTGTTTTTAAAAACTCTGAATATTTCTTCAGCAGCAGCAGTTAGTCGCTCGCTGACAAACTCTCTCAAACTCTCAACTGAACTCATTGTTGCTGAACTACAAATTAAATAATTAGCGGCGCTACAGTAACTTCCAGTGAACTCAAAAGTTGCGACCAACGCCGACGTCACACTATTAAGTTCCGACAGCAGAAGTGCGGGAGCTTTTCGTTCCGCTTTCAAATGATAACCTGAAATTCAAAACTTGTGTTTATTATCAGCAGCGATGGACGAAGTACACAAATCCCGCACTTGAGTACCCTGCAAAATATTATCACACTAAAAATAGAAGCTTCAATTAAAATTTTTACTTGAGTCGAAGTTCAGAAAGTACCTGCTTTTAAAACGGCCATGTAAGTAGGCTATTAAAAGTAAAAGTAGTTATTCTTTTCAGTGGTTGCTGACATGACAAACAAAATTAAAACTTTTAAATTTCCTACTTGTAAAAATTGTTGGGGAGTTTAATTTATAACAAATCGTATTTTTTAAACTCTCCATATGTTTGTGTGTAAAAGTCTTAATTTTGTTAAGTAACTATTAACTGAAGCTATCAGATAAATGTAGTGAAGTAAAATCTACAATCTTTCTCTCTGAGATGTGGTGGAGTAGAAGTAGAACGTGGCATAGAAGAAAATACTAAAGTAAAGTACAAAAGCCATACGTGTCATTTACAGTGGGGATGCTGGGGACATGTCCACACCAATTTTTTTGAATGCCTGCTTTTGTCCCCACCACTTTTTAAAAGCAATTGTTAAAAATGTCCTAAAAAAATTCTTGCACTAAAAATGATTATTTGCACAATAAAAAATTGACTGCAATTTAAATATATTTTGAAACAAAAATATGTATTGTCCAAAAAAAGTAACTAAAAAACCCAGGTGTTGCTGTTTACAACATTATATTCAGTTATATTTTGTTATTATGAGTTTTCCAGCTAAATTTTGTTTCCCTTTATATAAAAAAAATATGCACCATAAATTGGAGCAGAAAATGTCTCCAGAACGCAGGAAATTAAGTGTTAAATGCTCCTAATGGACAAAAACTGTTTTTCTTTTGAAAACAAGGAAGTTTCTGAGACCCCAAACTTTTGAACGGTAGTGTACTTATATAAATACATAGACTCACCTGCTGCAGAACTGTGAGGTTATACATCTTTTTTACTGAACTGAAACTGTATGTTTTGTAAGAATATGGCTTCTCATCTGGTGTCTCTGAAAATCTGACATGCATTTAAAACTTTTTCCATTTGTCACATTTGAAGGACTTTAACACATTACAGTGAATCTTAAACATGGTAAAGTTTTGTAAATTTTTAGAGTGACTATTTATTTGACATGATTTCTGTGGTTTTGGATCTGGGTCTCAATGCTATTCCTTAGATTGTCATTTATCAGAAAAAATATGAGTTAATTGCATTGTATTAATTTATATAGATCCATTTCATAACAAGTTATCTCATTGCACTTTTCATATAAATCAGGTCTAGACTGTACTCTTTGTAGTATAATCAGATTAATTGCCAAATTTCTGTTACACATACATGCTCAAACACAATATAAACCTATATAAATATAAAGATATCTAAAAATGACATGAAAGCCAGAGTCAGGGGGGGGGCGTGTTGATGAGGCTAGGTGCACACTGGAACAATCTGATTTTGTGGCCAGAGGTTTTGGTCCTGATGGACCGCAGCCTCTTGCCAGAGGAGAGTGTCTGAAACAATCTGTATCCGGGAAGGAGGGGGTCGGCCGCGATCTTTCCTGCTGGCCTCAGAGTCCTGGAGGCGTACAGGTCCTGAAGTGATGGAAGACTGCAGTCAATCACCTTCTCAGCAGAGCTAATGATACGCCGCTGCTGGCTCTTGTCCCTGGCAGTAGCAGCAGCGTACTAGATGTGATGGAGGTGGTGAGGATGGACTCAATGATGGCGTGGTCGAAATGCACCATCGTTAGTTTACTGTGGGTGAAACAGTCATACTATGATCAGGGTGAGATGGCAGGAAAACTCCCGGCTTGGAGGCTTAAAAAAACAAACAAAAAAACCACAGGACTAGTAGGGATATTAATTCTACTTGTACTTGACAATACAGAGAATTTAGTGTATCCAAAATGTATAAATGATGCTTTTGCAGAATATTATGAAAATTTATATAAATCCCAATATCCAGATAATATGGATAAACAGGATCAGTTTCTGGACCAACTTCAATTCCCAACTGTGTCAGAGGAAACTAAAAATTATCTAGATGGAAAACTGAGCATTCAAGAACTTAAGGAGGCACTCACCCATATGAATACAGGCAAAGCCCCTGGCCCTGATGGCCTGCCTATTGAGCTTTATAAGAGATTCAGATAAATTACCTCATCTACTTGAAATGTATAATGAGTCCTAGAAGGGCATTCTACCCCCATCCTTAAGATTGGCAGCATTTCACTTCTGTTAAAACCAGGTAAAGCTCCGACAGATATGGGCTCATACAGGCCTATATCCTTGATGTCATGTGACACCAAAATACTATGCAAGGTTCTAGCTCGGAGGATTGAATCACATATTCCTAACTTAATTTTGAACGACCAAAATGGATTTGTTCTCGGCCGCCAAGCTTTTCACAATACCCGCCGATTATTGAATACATTATATGAAAAACAATTTGCCATGTATCAAGCCTTTTTGTCATTAGATGCCAAAAAGGCGTTTGACAGAATGGTGTTATCTTTTGGGGACACTCAAAAGATTTGGCTTGGGAGAAAAATATTTGAAATGGATTCAATTACCATATACAGAGCCCATAGCCAAAGTTGTAACAAACAGCCAGTTATTGAGATCTTTTAGCCTATATAGATCGACCAGACAAGGATACCCATTATCGCCCCTTCTTGTTTGCTGTCAAGCCACCTGCTATGGCAATATGTAATTCTCCTGATATTACAGGTATTCAAATCAGAAGAACAGAACATCACTTGTCTCTTCTTGCAGATGACGTTGCTTTGTTTTTAACTGATCTAGGGAGGTCTGTCCAGGCTGTTGACCAAATTCTGAAGATGTTTGGTAAATTCTCAGGGTATAAAATTAACCAAAAGAAAACCTCCCTGTTAATGCTGAACAAAAATAACCCTACAATACAAAGCCACAACACGAATACAAAAAGCCACGACACGAATACAAAAAGCCATGACACGAATACAAAAAGCCACAACACGAATACAAAAAGCCACGACACGAATACAAAAAGCCACAACACGAATACAAAAAGCCACAGCACGAATACAAAAAGCCACAACACGAATACAAAAAGCCACAGCACGAATACAAAAAGCCACAACACGAATACAAAAAGCCACAACACGAATACAAAAAGCCACAACACGAATACAAAAAGCCACAGCACGAATACAAAAAGCCACAACACGAATACAAAAAGCCACAACACGAATACAAAAAGCCACAACACGAATACAAAAAGCCACAGCACGAATACAAAAAGCCACAACACGAATACAAAAAGCCACAACACGAATACAAAAAGCCACAGCACGAATACAAAAAGCCACAGCACGAATACAAAAAGCCACAACACGAATACAAAAAGCCCCAACACGAATACAAAAAGCCACAACACGAATACAAAAAGCCCCAACACGAATACAAAAAGCCACAGCACGAATACAAAAAGCCACAGCACGAATACAAAAAGCCACAACACGAATACAAAAAGCCACAACACGAATACAAAAAGCCACAACACGAATACAAAAAGCCACAACACGAATACAAAAAGCCCCAACACGAATACAAAAAGCCCCAACACGAATACAAAAAGCCACAGCACGAATACAAAAAGCCCCAACACGAATACAAAAGCCACAACACGAATACAAAAAGCCACAGCACGAATACAAAAAGCCACAACACGAATACAAAAGCCACAACACGAATACAAAAGCCACAACACGAATACAAAAAGCCCCAACACGAATACAAAAAGCCACAACACGAATACAAAAAGCCACAACACAAAAGAACAGTCCTTATTATGTGACTTTCTTCCGCATAATAGGGTCTGCGAAGAACTTTTTGCCCGTTTGATGAATAAGTAATACATTGTTCTGGTCAAATAAAATACAGCAGGATATTTGTGTGAATTAAACAGCTGTCTACGCAGATTTGCTTCAGAAATAGACTTAAAATGTGCAAAACAAAATGCAAGAAGTCTATGGTTACCACGGACATGACTTTATACATTTCATTCATATCATACTTTAATGCCATCTCCTTACTACAGTTGTACTGGTGCATACACAGACCCATACAGTATTTTTGCAACATAGGTCTAATCATGGAACGCACACAGGGGCTTCCTCTCTTCCTAACTTTTATCTATCCAATCTCCTACACACCTGGGACTCATCCCAGCAATCAAGCCCCACTGCAATTAAACCCCGGTCCTGCTCTCCAGTCTTCGCTAGGTCTGTCCCCTTTTGTGCTTCTCTTTCTATGGCGAATAATTTATTTTTGTACATCTTTGCTTTGTTTTTCAATGTGGACAGCTGGCAAACCCAGAGGTGATGAACAGTTGAGATGAATTGAAATATTGTCATACAGTGGACCATCAGTGACACAACAATGTTATAAACACAAAAACACGACTAGTTAAAATGTGGAATATGTTCTTTAGCCTCTTGAGTCACCAGGATAGGTGAGCTAAATTGTTTTCTAAGCAGCAAAACAAAGGTTTTCAAGGTTTTCACGTGTGTGCACATTAGGAATTTCTCAGTTATTATGTCAGCTCTCTATTTTATTGAAACAATGGGAATCAGTGGCTCATACAATGTTATCACAGGAAATATCATAGGACACAGAGGCAGTATCTCAATGAGACGTATTGGTGTTTCACTTCCCATCCACTTGAATGCACTCACCAGTATAATTCTAGTAAAGCATTCTGGTGAGGTGAGTCATACACACCAACAACAATAGCACATTTCTCAGCTCCTTTGGTGCATTCAAATATGAATCCTACTGGGGTTCCCGTTCGGTTATTCTTAGTGCTGACGTATGTCATTTTGTCTTCAAAAGCAACACTAATTGGCACAAAGCAGCGCTTCTTTGAGGTGCTTGAGAAGTGTGGTTTGATGTGTGAACTGGCTTTAAATAAAAACAGTGGCACTGAGCTGGTGATTAACACAATATGGCCATTCAGAAGCCAGCATCAGCTGATTTTATGTAGTGTTTATTTGACCCTGCTGCAAGTTAAAAACTGGAAAACCTGTGTTCCAAAAGATTGTCAGTAATTAGGAAACTCACTTGCACAGTGCATTTTTGACACTAGACATCAATGACATAAAATAAGCTGTTACAGAATATTGTGTAATTAGAAATAAATTCCCTTTCTGACTTTACAACAGATTCTTGTACAAACATTCAGCCAAAGAAAGCTTATGAAAGGATATTCTAACAGCAGTCAACCGCACCTTGGCTGTTCTAAAGTAAAAACCATACAAAAACAAAAGGCAAAAAACTCAATCACACATAACACACATGCACACTCCAATCCCCAAATCCCTGTACAGTGTTGGTTTCCCCTCCACTCCTGCCTTCAGTTCTTCAACAGATCACCCCTGACTTGTAGAATGATTTATGATTTTTACAGTTTGTATGGAAAAGGGTATCACTATTGGCAATGTGTGATGACTGAGGAAGACTAATCATGCGTCCTGGGAAAATGATGTAAAATGTAATCACTAAAATGCAATCATTTTATCACAGAATTACCAAACACCAAAATTGTTAATGTCATTACAAATATCACAATATTTTATGAAAAGATTCAAACCTTTCTCCCTCCACATTGACCCAGATTCCTTGATATTTTAGCCTAGATTAATTAAACGGAAGTGTGCTGCCACCTATTGGTCACATACAGTACTTACAGTATAAGCTGATACACTATTTACATTTGAAATGTTTGAATGTGTCCATTATAATAATTTCCAATGCATGCAAAAGTGCTGCAGTATAAGATAGAAATAATATTTCACAAAACAACGCCAAACCCAACAAGACCTGGGATTCCCGATGAATTACATTAATCCAGTAATCATCAGTAATAATAAACCTACCTGTTTCCATTTGATGCTTCGCGGCTCAGGGCGTCTAACGGCAGGATGAGAGGCTACTACACCACTGCCCCACCTCAAAAGTTATTCCCCTCTGTTCATCATCATGCCTCCACTCGTTGATACAGGCGCCATGGAATCGAACATGCTGAGCCCGAAGCTCTGTGTGGAGCCAGGACACACGTGCTGTTGTTGGCAAAGGAGGGATGGCTAGTTCTTTCATTGCTGCTGGTTGTTTCTCAGACTTTGTGTTTGCAAAACTTCTGAAGCCGAGCTGAACATATGGAGCTTGGCGGAGTGAGGAGGGGGGCTGCGCATTAGAATAAAATTCACACTAAGGAGGGGGAGAATAATTCCAGTAATTTTATGTTGCTTATCATGCAAATATAACTTTTAGGTTGCATGTAACTCTATTACACTGTTAGGGTTATCAAACTGCTTCAGGTGCATTACCACCTCCTTCTGGACTGGAAAAGGTCAGATCCTGATTTACAGGTAGCTGAGAGAAACGCAAGATGGATTTGTGTTCAGATTTGTGATCTGACCAACAGAGACACATATGTGGAGTGTACCAAGTGTAAATGAAAAAAAACCACAGGTATGATGATTTTTTACAAACGTTTCCTGCTCCTCCTCTCCTCTGCAGGTGCTTTAACCTGCGCAACAGCCTTGCGCACATCCGGAAAAACACAACCCCACGTGTTGGTGTAGCTGACCTCATGGGAAGTTTTAGCTGCGTCAAGCGCAGAGAAACGATTGTCACCGGAATACAAGAGTTGTGCCTTCCAAATAAAATGCACGCATGCTTTGGGATGGTAAGAAAAGTTCACAAAGGTAAAACTGTTACGCATACGACCATAAAAACATCTCAAGTTAGCTACTTTAGACCAAAACAAAGCACTTAATGCAATGGTTTAACAGAAATTAATTATATAGTTTATTTTTTACTAACTTAGTCATTTACAGTCTGACATGACATCACATAAGCATATTTTGTCCTTTGGTCAAATGACTAATGCATTTATTAATGTAGGATAGTGGAAATTAGGACAAAATAAAACATTTTACACAAATGTCCCTTGGCATGTTAAAAAATAAATGTGTGTGAGTGCACATAAAGGAAATTTGACAGTAGTTTTACATTGTTCTCACCGGACAACAAGCTGAACAAAGCATTTATATATAGACACAGAAACAAACCATTTATTAAAATACGCTCATGAGCGTCTACACTGCCGGAATCTTACACATTATACATCTCTTACTTATATATTACCTCTTATTTTGAAGGTTGACAGCGGAAGTAGTTTGGTTCAAGTCGGTTCAGCTCACACCGGGTCCGGAGTTTCAGGAGCTAAGCCTAGATCGCAGTGCGGGTCCAGCAGCATCACAAACAGGTATTCATTTTATGAAAGTAATCTTTACCGGGCCCAGGTGTGTTTACGGAACCGGGTGTTCGGGTTTCTGGGCTCGCGGCTGTTGAACTTGCCTCGTGCCCGCTGTCAGCTCTGGTTAGCTCGTTAGCTAACTTAGTTAGCACAATTTATCATTTCTTTTATTTTACTTTGTCCCGTGCTGTTATTTTACTTACCTGTCTGCTTTTTTTCTGACATACGTTAGTTTTGCAAGGAATCAGAGAAAACAAGCTAACGTTACTTTTCATGTCACATTCAGTAAAGTAAGTTATTTCACACTTTATTGACAGTAAGTGAGGAAACGTTCACGTATTTTTAGGGTTTGACGGTGCATTAATTCATTAAATGGATCAGTAAAGATCGCCTCCCTTTAACTTGTAGATATTTCCATGATTTAGTTGTTTGTTATCTTTGGTTAACGATATTTAACATAAGGTTCTGTACATTTTAATATAGCATTAATTAAACCACAGTAGTGCATGATGTCTTGTTATTTCTTGCTACAACAGCGCAGTGGATTAGGGGCCACATCAAGCAGCGTGAACCAATCAAATGTTTTGGTGTCATGTGTTATCTGACAGCCTGCCTTCATGATTTAAAACATGTGCACATTTCAGATGGACGACAAACTATCAGAGGAGGATGGACAGACGTTACAAGTGCCCAAAGAGGAGGAGATGGAGGTCACCGTGTCAACACAACTAGAAAATCTCATCGTCACCTCTGACGAGGCAGACGCAGCATCAAATACACCAACGCAGGCAGAGGGAACAGGAGATGTTCTTACAGCAGCCGCAGCGCTTCCTTTAGACGTTGTGTGTAAGAAAGAGGACTGTGACGACGACGATTCAGAGGATTCAGACAGGTATTTTCTACACGCAACACACAGCGATTTGACAAATAGCATGTTAATGGTGCCCAAACAGGCTGGTTACTGATGTCTTACACCAATAAAAGCTCTAAAAGCAGGAAGCACTGTAATGATGGGAACAAGTGACTGACTCTGATGCTCTTCCTCTCCTGTCCTCAGTGACAGTTCTTCCTCTTCCTCCTCCTCTTCCTCTTCTTCCTCATCCTCCTCTTCTCCCTCTGCCCTCGTGTTCGGGGATGATGACGACGACGAGGGTTTCAGCCAACCAGCGCCCATCAAAACCAGAGATGAAATTCTGCTCGAGGTCAGTCTGCGAGTGTGTGCGTGAAAAGCCACATGGAGGGGAAAAAGACGCAAGTGATAGACTGTTAATTTGAGTTTGTTACTTTTGCGTTGCCAAAATGCTGGATGGATAAACTAATTGACGAGGAGACAAGCCTGAGTTGTGTTAGGTGAGGGATTCCCTACAAGGTAAACGTAAACATTACCACAGTCGAGCGCTGGCAGGGACCTGGCGGGCTTTAACGGCGGAAATACGGCAGCGGGTGCTGTATTTGGATCGCAAGTGCCCAACACCTGTATCTTTTTCTTGAGTTGAGAGGTGATCCAAATAAAATCTAACTGCTTTTGCGGCGTCTCTACAAGGGAGTCGCTGTGTGAGCCGCTATCTTGGTCTGTTGTTTTGCCTTCCAGGTCAACGCGCATGTCACGTGACTGAAAACTATGGATTGAATTTTTGCTTTAGATTCCGTCTGTGTAAGTGTACCTATGATAAAAATGACAGACCTCTACATGCTTTGTAAGTAGGAAAACCTGCAAATACTTGTTCTCCCCACTGTATTAAATGACAAATACATTTACCTTGAACCTTGGGGGTCGCACTCTGGACACACTCAGTATATATGAAGAAGGTATTGAGGATTTATAATGGATGAAGCTATATAGTAGGTAAAAGTAAACCCAAACCAGCTCATGCAGGTAATTTAAAAAGGACTCATTTTGTATAAGAATTGTCTCCATAAAGACGACGCCTGCTCTTGCTTGGGTCATTGCATCATTGTTTGTTGGGAGTCCCAGTGACTTGCTTTCTGGGAAACACTGGGAACGCCTTCAGCTAAAAGCAGACGCATGTTCAGTCTTCGTGGTTATGGTCTGAACAATTGCCACGCACTGCCGCAGGATGCTGGGGCATCTTACTGGACATCTTTTCGCGCACTTTTTCTGTCGTCTGTTGTAAACCCTACGACCAAATGTAACCTGTCATGATGTTTGTGTGTAGGAGCTGCCAGCGGTGGAGGAGGTGTGTGTGTCCTTACCAGAAGATGCAGAACTGCAGCCTGTAGGAACAGTCTCCAGTATTATACAGCAACTTGGTAAATATACACACACTCGAGTTAAACTCAAACTTTTACTATGTGACTTCTAAAGAACTGGAAAAGGCAGCTCTTCTCAGTTAGAGAATACAATAAGTGGAGGCTTTTAATGTGTGTTTTGTCGGCTATGTCTTTAACCACTCTCTCTGTCTGTCTGCAGTCATCATCCAGTCTCTGAAAGACACGCCCCCTCTGAATGATGACAGCATCATCTTTAGATCTGATAGGCTGGCTCTGGGCAAGGTGGGCCTCCTCTGTCTACTCTTGTTTAGTGCGTGAAAAGTGTTTTATGTGATCTGTTTTGAGTCGTGCTTCTTTCCACGTGATAATGAATGATCTGTTGGTTGTGTTTCAGGTGTTTGAGGTGTTTGGTCCAGTGTCCAGTCCGCTCTATATTTTGCGTTTTAACTCTGTGGACCAGATAAGCAGCAAGGGGCTGACAGAGGGAGTGACAGTTTATTATGCACCAGCCATTAAAGAGTACACAGGATACATTCTCACGCAACAACTCAAACTGTAAGTACATACACACAAGTTTATATAGAGCACAGTAAAGTTAGACAAATATACTGATTGGTTAGTGGTAGCCAGGCAGTGGCAGTATTTGTGCTACACGTATTTCAAATACAACATAGGATTTTGTTATTTTTGATGGGGTTGATGAAAATGGCTTCATATTTTGTATAAATACTAAAGTGTTTTTGTATTTTGTAGTTTTAAAAATACGGTAAAATAATTTGTGAGAAGTTTTTAAGTGATGACTTCATTCAAATGCTGCGTCTGATTGGTGCCTACTCAGTAATTTGCCCAGACGGGTTGAGATCAGGACAGAAAACTGATCCAGACCAAAGAAGGTCAAGGTGAGAAATGTGTAGCTCACCAGCTTTTTATATTTTTTAGCATAAATTGCTACAATTGTTCACATTTCCTGATTTGGTGGCCAAGACTAAACCATTTACTAATTTACGTAATGTCCTAGCTAACTATTTGACCTGAGGAGCGGCTCTCACAGTCAACGTTAGCACGTTACTTTCAGCCTGTTTACGTTTTCATCGGTTGTGCTAGAAAAAACAATAAAGCATTTCAGAGAAGTTGTACAACGTTACAACGGCATGGAAGTCTTATTTTCATTAACAACGTTGTGCTGCAACACCATTAAACAGCAGGTTGTCAACCCGTCCACCACTCGTGTTGGTTGTAGCTCAGATGACGCAGAGTAGGCTCTTCATTACCAAACACCAAGTAACTAAAGTAGGTTAAAATTAGGAGTCATTAGCAAACATTAAACTGTTGGTTACTTTAATAACAACCTTCCTCTGGGTCATCTCAGTATGATGGGAATATATCCGTTAACTGGTTGCCTGTCAGATTTATGGCATGACTCATTAGGCAGAGAAAATCTGTTGATCTCAAACATTGTCCACTTAATCAGCTGCGTCAGCGTACTGGTGAAATGATAGATCAAATAGACCGATAACATCCTTCCACAGCAGCCACACTGGCACGGCTGCCTGCAGGTGAATGTTTGTGTTTATCGGGCGATTGTTTCACCAGATGTTGCAATTGCAAGTCTACGGCCGATTAATTGGTCTGTCACTGCTCTGTCACTATTATTTATTTTATTTGTTAAGCAGTAGTCATATTCACCAAACCTAACTAGTATGTCACAGTGAATGCCGTGCCCAAGACGTTTGAGTTCTTTTAGCATAGTGGTGGTTTTGTTTGAACAACCTGTCTGTACAGTGACTGGAGTTGTCATACGACCCAGAAGCAGCCATTTGTGCTCAAGCAGACCAAGGAGCTTATCTGCTGCCATCCTTTCCTCTAAGCTTGTGAAAGCATCGTCTGTTCAGCAAGTTTCTGCGTGATGTAACCTTAAAAAAATTAATGAATTTGGTGAGAATTTGTGAGAAGGATGCTTCCTGCAAAGCTCGTAAGATGCTGTAATTGAAGAGATGTGTGCTTTCCCGGTGTTAGAAGATGGAAGCTAAAATAGATTTTTACTTTTGATTGATGAATGCATGTACAACATCATCTTATGAAGCTAAGATGATTCCTGTCTCTTGTGCATATATTGGCTTGCTGTTAAATTGTGTTGCTATATAATGAGAACAGTACAGTGATAATTGTCCTTGTCCTTCAGTTTAAAGGGATCTGATGCATCCTGGAAGAACGACCAAGAACCACCAGTGGAGGTGAGCACATACACAGAAATGTTTATTTCATTATACAGTGGTGTTTAAAGTTGGTGCCTCCTGGTAACCCTTTCAGTAGTTCATGTTATGGTTCGTGTTTATACAAACTGCTTTCTGCGTGTTTTATATCTCAGCTAAAGATAAAAACAAGTAAATGTGAAGTAAGTGATGGTTGTAGCTGAAAATATTTAGCACTCAACTCATTTTGTAAACTTTTCCAACAGTTTCCACTGTGCTCAAAAAGACTGGTGTGATTTCTTTATTGTTATGAGGGAGCCGCACTCATTCTCTCTGTCCAATCCCAGGCTTTAGATTATAGTGATGACGAGAAAGAGCAGCAAGCTAAGAGGAAAGTGAAAAACTCCAAAAAGAAGAGGGACAATAACGGCACAGGTATGTGCACACGCGAACAGGAAATATATTCTGAATGAAAAGAATCCTTGACGTGTTTGGATGTTTGTTGAAGTCGTTACCATCTGACAGAAGTCTAAATTTGGATGTCATGAACGTTCTAGTAGAATATGACAGACATGTCTTACCTTTTTATTCCTACTTTCCTTCATCTGTTTTTCCCCTCCAGATAATCCCGCCCACATTACCCAGAACACCTTGCCGCCGCAGCAGGAGCGTGACGTCAGGAATTTCCCACCAAGACAAGCAGGGGCTCCATTCAGGCACCAGAGCCCGAGGAATAAACCCCCAATGTTCAGACACACACACACTCCACCCAGACACGCACCCCCACCACCTAGACACACCTATGTCCCTCCCATGTACCTCCCCCCTCCGTGCCCTTACCCTCCAGCACTTCAACCTTTTCCCCCACCCAACTTTCCGCTCTACCCGCCTCCTCCACCTTCTTTCTTTAACCCGTCTTTCTCTTCTCCTTTCTGGCCACCAAACTCTATCCCCTTCTCTGACCTCCCTCCTCCCCCACCACCTCCTCCTCCACCTCCTCCTCCACCTCAGTGATGCCCCCGCACACCCTCTGCACATGTACACTCACCAGAGAGTTCCTGCTGGTGAGTCGATGTTTGGTTTTGTTAGAAGAATATATCATCTGTTTGTAGACTGTCATCAATCATGTGTATATACATTTATCAATCAATATCAATTATTAGGATAAACCATCATTGGTCGTGATGGAGCCACGTGATGTGCTGTGACTAACCACATACTGCAGTCTCCTTTATTTTTAAATATATTTGTTTTCCTACAGCTACATGCATTTGATAAATCTTCAGGTGATGAAAATGGTATTGATATTTGTCATATTTTAAGTAAATGTGACTGTTTTTTAGACACAGCTGTCAAATGCCACACACATGGACTGAAACACCGGAGAAGTAACGGGCTGCCATTCGTTGTGAAGTGAACCTTGAACCGCTCAAGACCCAAGAGGCACTCAACGGCACAACGTAATGCAAGCCAGTCACGCTGGTTTTGCTTTTCTCATTTCGGTTTGGTGTCGTCATTTGACAGCTAAGTTGACCGACAGGATATTTATGGAAAGCGTGATGAATTGTTTTACCTTTTTATGTTTTTGGTAAAACTCCACTTGATGGCAGAATTGTGTGCATTCTAAGCACAGTATGAGAGTAAATCTAATTAAATCCACTTGTTGTGCATCACAGTGGACTTAGTTCTTCTGGCCAAATATATGTGAGAGACTCGTATATACACAACGGACATTTGGCTTATTATTGATTATGTGAGAAATAAAATGTCAATAGTTGGCACTGAATTTTATTTTTGTATTTATAACAATATTTTGTGTAGACTTATTGTCTATACACAAAATAGTTATGATGGAAAACATACTACTATATTCAGAGTTCTACACTCAGGCTTCATTCCTTCAAATGTATCCCAGTGTGTTCTGGTCCTGTCTTACCTCTAAGTTCCTGTTGCCTTCATACAGTTATGTCTGCAAAGAATGGAAGAGCAATATGATGATTTTAAGGTTTGAAAAAAAAGATTATGGAAAACTTATGTTTTCCATAATAATGGATCTGTTCAGTCAAGATTCAGATACACCTACACATGTTGTAGACCTTTAAAGACTTCATGTGCTCTGGCATTTGTTTAAAATAATGAATTGGTGTAAAAGTGATGGGATTCTTGGACTGAAGGCTGATTCCCACACAAATACTTGTTGTTTTTTTGTTTTTTTACTGGCTAGAAATGAGCTCTGACAAGTCATTGTCACTCATGATAGTGTATTTGTACCTGAATGCTTTGTAAATGTCAACGCCATTTGATGATCTGCGTCACTGGAGAATAAATGTTTTTGTTGTAGAACAACGTTACACTGGTTATGTAAAGCCGCTGTTGTGTGTTCACTCTTTTCCACAACGGGAAATTTCTACACTCTACAGGTGTGACTGGAATCTGGCACAAGACAAATCGTTGATTAAATGAGTGAATATTTTACTTGATTTGCTTTTTTTTAATCCTGTCTCACCTGAGACGATACATCTCCATCTTCAATCTAAATGCAGAAACAAGAGGCTAGGACTGATTACCAGTCAGGAAACCTAAAATTACATTATTTGATTTGCTTATCAGAACATCATTCACATTTTAAAACAGATTTATTTTGGTAAATTCCAGGTTGATGCTTGGCGTCATTTGACTTTGAATTTTGCAAGCATAAAAGAAAATGAAATTTGACTGATTTTAGTTTAATATAGTCAGCCCTAAACATAAAATGTAATTTCATCTAGAAAAGTCTGTGTAACATAAATCATAAAACCACCAGTCCTGGATTCTTAAATTTGACTGTAACAATGATAAACATGTTTAATTTTAGAGCAATGATCGTTCAGCACGCCTTAACAAAGTGACATGTTAATGGATTAAATTTATCAATTAATACAATGTGAGTTAACAGAAAATCTAAAATCAATATTTGGTGGGAACACACTTTGCCTTCAAAAGAGCATCTATTATTCAAGGTACACTTGATACAGGTACTCTACATTCAAGTCAGGGATTTTGTCGGCAAATCATCAGGTGTGTGATTAAACAATTATAACAGATGTGCTAATGATCATAAATTCAGTATATAGGGTGAAACACAATCACTAACTGAAACGGCTGTGTAGTAAGAATACAACAGGGTGAGGAACAGCCAAACTCAGCTAACAAGGTGTGTCATACACCATGGCAAGACTGACTTTTCCAGATGTCCAAGTTCTTTTGAAGAAGCACAAAGAAATGGGCAACTTTGAGGACCGTAGACGCAGGCCATACCTCTGACTTGGAAATCACAGATCAACTACGCACAGAAACACAGGAACTGGGGTGCAGAAAAATGACAGAATTTTTAATATTTGGATGCAACTGCACGCAGGTTGTTTGCTGGAGAGCGGTACAAGAATGAGTGTCTGCAGGCAACAGTGAGGCATGGTGAAGTTTGGGGCTCCATTTCTGCATAGGGAGTTGGGGATTTGGTCAGAATTAATGGTTTCCTCGATGCTGAAATGCTCAGAGAGATACTTATTCATCATGCAATACCATCAGGGAGGCATCTGATTGGCCCTAAATTTGTTCTGCAGCATGACAACGACCCCAAACATACAGCGAAAGTCATTCAGAACTATCTTCAGTGTAAAACAAGGAGCCCTGGAAGTGATGGCATGGCCTCCTCAGATCTCAGTCTCCAAGATGTTTGGGCCAAACTACCTGCCGAGTTCCTTCAAAAACTATGTCCATTTCTACCTAGAAGAACTGATGCTGGCAAAGGGAGGTCACACCAAATACTGACTTGATTTAGATTTTTCTTCTGTTCATTCATGTTGTATTTCATTGTTGTGAGTCTGATATAAACTTAGAAGTTGGTGAGTATCACACAATGAGCCTTGGCATGACCACTTTTGATAAGTACTGACCACTGCAGACTGGGAACAACCACAAGTGCTGCAGTTTTGAAAAGATGCTCTGACCCAGCTGTCTAGCCATTACAATTTGGCCGCTGTTGCTCAAATCCATATGCTGATGATACACGAGCAACTTTTAGAGCTATGTTGTTGGGCAATGTTTCCTTGAATGGTAATGAGTAAAGATTATTACTGTAATCCCCACCGCCGCCTCCCCAACGCCGCCTCCCCGCCACTATCCGTTCAAAACATAGTCAGACTTGCTACCAGCAACATTCCCCAGCAACATTGCAAAAGTTTTATTATCAGCTTTATGCTCCTGCTTCTAACACATCAACTTTAAGAACAAAATAAAAAACTTTATGTGTTCACCTCACACACATTCACACACAGACTGAAACACACTCGTGGACACAGATGGAATTTCATGCTGCTCAGGGTTTTGCATTTTTTAGCTCGGACAGAAATGGAAGCTTCATCACTCATATCAGTCAGCACCTGTCACTCTGTGGTATGCTTAGGACACACACAGGTCAGCTTACAGGCAGACACAGCCAAACTGTTAATTTACATACACAACAATAATTATGGTAATATTTATAAAGTAATTTATACAACAAACATATAGTGTCATAAGAGTGTCTGATGTTAGGGGTGTCATGATTCAATTAAATTTTTCCCCCCAGCATCTGCTGGCTCCCAGGCTATGGCACTGTTAGACTATCAAGCCTTCATTTGTAAAGTCGTTGGTTTTATGCTACGACAACTGGCATTTTCTTCTCTTCTCCTCAACAGAACTAACTCAGACTTCTGCAGATCTGCCGCCCTCTGTTTCACTGAACTAACGTGGAGGAAAAACATCCAGACTTCCTGCTCATTGTTCTCGAGGACTTCAACAGAGCAAACCTCAGCCATGAACTCCCAAAATACAGACAGCATATTAAGTGTCCTACCAGGGACACTGACACACTGGACCACTGCTACACTACATTAAAGGACGCCTATCGCTCTGTTCCCTGTGCAGCCTTGGGACAATCTGATCACTGTCTGGTTCATCTTATCCCGACACACAGGCAACAACTGAAATCTGCTAAACCTGTTGTAAAGACTGTGAAAATATGGACCAACGAGTCAAAGCTGGAGTTCCAGGCCTGCTTTGACTGCACTGACTGGAGTTTTTTTGAGGCTGCAGCCACTGACCTGGACGAATTAACTGACACCGTGACATCTTACATCAGTTTTTGTGAGGACATGTGTGTGCCAACTAAAACGTTCTGCACATACAACAACCAAAAACCCTGGTTCACAGCGAAACTCAGGCAGCTTCGTCAGACCAAAGGGGAGGCCTTCAGAAGTGGGAACAGAGTCCTGTACAACCAGGACAGGAACACTCTGACTAAGGAGGTCAAAGCAGCAAAGAGATGCTACGCTGAAAAGTTAAATAACAGCTTTGCAGCCAACGACCCTGCGTCAGTGTGGAGACTCACTAACTACAGGAGACCATCCTCCAACACTGCTGGTACTCAACAACTGGCAGACGAGCTGAATGGATTTTACTGTAGTTATCCCGGTCCCCCAAAAACCCTCCATCTCTGGACTAAATGACTACAGACCTGTCGCCCTGACATCTGCAGTCATTCATCTGTCAAACTCCCGAAGTTTGCTGACGACATAACAGTCATCGGCCTCATCCGGGACGGTGATGAGTCGGCCTACAGACAGGAGGTTGATCAGCTGGCTCTCTGGTGCGGTCAGAACAACCTGGAGCTTAATGCGCTCAAAACAGTGGAGATGATCGTGGACTTCAGGAGGAGCCCCCCCACTCTGCCCCCATCACCATACTCAACAGCCCTGTGTCTGCTGTGGAAACCTTCAGGTTTCTGGGATCCACTATATCCCAGGATCCCAAGTGGTGATGGCGCATAGATAAGGTGCTTGCCTTTGGTGTGGGAGACCTGTGTTCAATTCCTACTGTGAGACGTCCACCAATGTGTCCCTGAGCAAGACACTTAACCCTTAGTTGCTCCAGAGGCGTGCGACCTCTGACATGTATAGCAATTGTAAGTTGCTTTGGATAAAAGTGTCAGCAAAATGTAAAGAAGGATGTACTTCAGGAAGCTCGACCTGCTGATCCACTTTTACACAACCATCATCCAGTCTGTCCTCTGCACGTCCATCACTGCCTGGTTTGGATCTGCCACCAAAAAGGACAGGAGCAGACTACAATGGACAGTCAGGACTGCAGAAAAGATCATTGGCGCCTCCATTCAGGACTTATACATTTCCAGAGTCAGGAAACGGGCAGGAAACATCACTGCAGATCCATCTCACCCCGGACACAACCTGTTCCAGCTCCTCCCCATCCGGAAAGTGTTACAGAGCACTGTACGCCAAAACAAACAGACTTAGGAACAGTTTCTTCCCACAAGCCATCACTCTGATGAACAGCTGATTTTTAACCCAGTAAAGCCTCTAATCAGCCACCTGTTTACTGGCTAACACTTATTATTTATTCACCATTCTCTATTTCAGTGCTGTTCATACTGTTATATTGTCATATTGTAGATACTGTATACCAAATCCAACTACCTCAAGTCATAACTCCTGCACAAAATACTTATACTTATTTATTCCAGCATCCTTTGCACTATGCTTCATTGCGCTATTTATCAATATGTCTATATTGTTTTTGTTCATACTGTGTATATTTGTGTTGTCTACACTGAAGTCTGTGTCTGTTTTTATTTTATTTTTATTATTGTGATTTAGTATTTTTGTACGAGTAAGCACATCGTGAGCAATGTACAATCCTGAGTCAGATTCCTCGTACGTGTACACATACCTGGCAATAAAGCTGATTCTGATTTACATTTTTTTAATTCTTCTGTAAAAACCTAACCTACATGTTATCAAGAGTGATATAACCACCATATGTTTGGGGTAATGTACCACACTAAGGTCATATGGTCAGATTTAAATAATTTATTTTAAATGTAACAGAAAAAAACTTATTTCACCAGTCAATTGGGGACAAACAGTTAAACACAAAAACGAGTCACTAGATGGCAGAAGGGCACTTCTAGGTGATCTTGTGGTCAACCTGAACCCTAATCTGTGACATAACAAGTTTGTTGTGGGGAGTGAGTCTCTCTTAGTGCCAGCACATTGCTGTTATCACAGAAAAGGGCATGCTATAAGGGCGAGTTAAGTTACTTTAGTTAGCTGTAATGTGTCTAACAAGCATTATTGTTACTGAAAGGCCGCATGTTGAGAAGAAGTCAATGTTCATGCCACGTTACTGCAGCGTCCTCCTTCATTCTTTACAGCCAATTTGTGTGAATCGCTACTAACCACAGATAAATGTTACCAGCGGTAACACTGAACTAGCCAGATAACCATAGCGATGGTGGGCAGCAAGGGTAAATCTATGAACTGCGATCTCCAACTCCGGCAGTGGCCAACGTGTCAAGTTGAGAAGTGCAGCTGCAGAGATACACTATGTTGTTTTTTTCCTTGGAGAATCACTGATCCTGCTTTTGATTTTAGGTCAAAAAGTGTGAAACTAACTCAGTTGTTAGCATAGGGCAACAGGGTTTAAACCCTATTTGGGCCACATGCCTTTCCAGTAGGAACTTGCATTCTCTCCCTTTGCAACATAGCCAAAAAATCCATCTAGAGGCTGGCGAAGAACGCAAAATCCTTCTGGAATAACAAAGTCTCTGGGGAGTTGGGTACCTGACAGGTGAATCTCTGTGAAGCTGGTCAGGTGAGTTACTAGAGAGCTTGACAACAAAGTCCTTGGAGGGCTGAATTTCAAGAGAGCTGGACAGCAGGATCTCAGGATTGAGGATAGCTGAATGTCAGAGCTGGCCAGCAAAGTTTCAGGGGCGCTGACCAGCTGAGTCTCTGGTAAGATGATAAATGGTCTGTATTTGCATAGCCTAGTTCACACTACAGGATTTTAAGCCATATTTGCCGGTCAGCGACCGTCTGGCTGTGATCAGGGGTAAATCTGAGATCAATTGGCGGTCGCCAGTCGTTATGTGTGAACTACTCTCCGGCGCATCACTGACACATGCCCGACCCCAGCCAGATATCTAGCATGCCAGATATCTGGAGAAGTCGGCCGACTCGACATCTACATCCAGCCAATGAGAGCAGGCAGCTGGCAGAGCAGGCAGCTACTTTATCTCTGCAAACACTTTTTACTCTCCTCCAGCTCTCTGTAGCTCAGACAATCCCTGCTACCTGCGTGTGCCAATCCATTCTTTCACCCATATTTTTTGTCTTTATAATTGCTATCTTTATAATAACAAACAACAGCCGTTTCGTGTGTAAGTTCGTGTCATTTCCCGTTTCAACTTTCCCGTGTGTTTTCTTGACAAAACCTCAGGTGACAGAGTCGCTGTCAGCTTTCGCAGTGTGTGACCTCCCGTCACCGATCACGTAGTGTGCACGCCACAACGACTTCAAGACTGCTGTCACAAGACGGCAAGTTGTGTAGTGTGCACAAGCCTTTACTCAACATGCAGACTGGTGGAGCCTGGGATTCTGATAAGTGGATGACCACTCTACTCCCTGAGCCACAGCCACAAAGTCTCTGGGGCAATGATCAGTTTATGCTTGTTATTAACAGGCTAAGACTGATGGTTAGTGGGCCAGGAAGCAGGCAGGAGGATGCTAGCTGGCTGGTTACTAGCCTCAACACTGTCCAGTGGCTCCAGGAAAAACTGCATGTCCATTGTGAGTTACGTAATCACTGCTAACTGCTCAACCACGGGTTTAAAGTTCATAAGCCAGGGTCTGGGGAGAGAGTCTCTCTGAGGGAAAAAACTAACAACCTGCGTTTTAAGTCCGTGGAGTTCTTAATGGCCACTGGGTCCATAATGTGGTTGGATTGTTGGATGTAAAATTTTGCCAAGCACGGACACAGTAATAGAAGGATTTGGACCCATCTGTAGGACACTAAGCAGAGTAGATGCAGTTCACAGCCTTTATTGCCAAACCAAAAGGTGCTCACAAATACAACTGGGCACAAGCAATAATCCACAGAATCAAAAATGGGAATAAGCAAAAATTTAAAAGACACATCCAAAACATAGCAGGAGTCAAAAGAGACAGGCAGAAATACTTGACAAGAAACACAAACAATCCAACTAAAGCACGGACTATGAATACACACACACACACACACACACAAGCTGGAAGGGTGAATACACAATGGTCAGACGGAGAGGATGAACCAGGATATGGAGACCGCGCTGGGCTGACTGGTGTCATGCAATCCTACCTCATGGTTACACAGTGCCCAGCTCTGCTACTGGTCTCTCTCCAATCCAGTGTAGGAATGTGAGGCCAGCGTTCCATCTGTTCAAGTCTTCATCCATCATTGTCCCGTGCCTCTCTACTCCACACTTCTGAGCACCAGCACGGATCAGCCAAACATCGGCGCCCAACCCCTGACTGCACTTTGGGACGGTTGATTTCCTACATAAGTCTTAGCAGTACCTGGTGGATTGGAAGGGATGCGGCCTGGGTTCCCGGATTAGCATATCTTGGACGCATGGACTTTCACCGACATTACACAGGCCAGCCTGGTGGGAGGTCAGGGGACGTCCCTATAAGGGAGGTTCTGTCATGAATCCTTCTTGATCTCCCTGTGTTCTTACTGAATTCATTAAGTCTTCTGATTTAATGTCATTGTTACTAATGATTCTGACACTCGCTCATTCTCTTCAACAAGTGTGCAGCTCATTCTCTCATTAGTCCCCCAGCATATATACCGGCATCTGACCTTTGGTTTGATTTCTGTGACAGTGATGCTCTGCCTGGTCCCTGACAGTTAAGTTTGCCTTTTTTGCCTTTTCCTGGAATTAAACTTTGGCTGCTACCCTGAATGTTTCTGTGCGCTGTATTTTTCCTACTTCTTGGAGGGTAGCTGCATACTAGTGGAAGATATCTAATCCCACTGTTGTTTCAGTGCTCATGTGTTGCTCAGCTAGTGGCATGGCAGAGGGCTTTAACATCTGTTTAAAAGGAGGAGCATTGTAGTGGGAATTTTGCTAATAGGGCCTCAGGGAGGTCAGGACCAACAATAATTTTCAATAATTAATCATTTTAATATGTTTTACTCTAATAACTAAAATGTTTGTCCCGTTTGTTAAAAACAAGCCAACACGTAAATAAGGGGAGTAAGCTACTGACACTTTTCTTTTTTCCCACTCAAGCTCTCATTCAAACTCAACAGAAACAAAATAAAACTCATTAAAACTGTTTTGTTTAGTCTTTCCACTGTTCCAACCATCACTAACTCTGGTTTGGTCAAAATAAGCCCTTAATTCACAGTGTTAAATGTGAAAACATTTTGCCTCTACAACCTACCGCTTGCCTCTCTGATGCCCAATTCTGTTTTTATTCTGTGTTTGCAAAGACAAGCAACATGTCAAAACACATGACAAACACAATGTCCTGTTTACTCTGTTCACTATATGTTTCACAACTACATTTTACTGAAGGAATGTGAAAACCTTTAATATGTGGATTATCCACAGCAGTGCTTAAAGTGGAAAAGATAAGTGCCAGTAGTAAGCTTATCGCATGATGGCGCACAGTATTCGGGAAATGCAGACAAATATCTTAAACAATCTGCAAACAAAACCAAAATATCTTCATGCCTGTACCACTAGTGGTGAGAGATAAAAGTTTTTGGTGATTTGGGTGAACAGACCCTTTTGAAGGGACATACTGAGGCGTTCTGTACAGCCTGGGATAACAGTTGTGTAATGAGAATATTATATGTGCATATTCCATGAAAAACACAGTTAAGCGTGTTATAGGAGATGTAAGGTCTGCTGTTTTTGGAGCTTGACCCATACACGGGTCAAAATTCAGAATATCTTTGGTGCTATGATTTTTTAATCTGTCTCTCTCAAGCCCCCCAACTTTATACAAGTGCAATATGAAATCACTGTAGCACCCTTTTAGTGTATTTCTATATTGGTGAAAGTCCACTGTTCCTTTTAACTCTTTCATGTACCAATGATATTTGAGACTTCACTTTACAAAAATTAGTGTTTCTGACTGACACACAAGCCGCATAAAAATAAACAAAATGAGAATCTGAACATTTCAATGGTAGAATTCAAAGCCACTGGGGAAATTGGTGGCTTGTGCTGTGTCAGTGCTTTTTCTACCCTGACAAAAATGCATTGATTCATTTTATTATATTATTACTATTGCTCATTCTAATAATCTTGGGATGCTCCCTCCTCCTCCCCCTTCAATCCCCCAAAATACAGATTACTCCTATTTCTTCTTACATGTTGCTCTATCTTCTCTGACTCTGAATCAGCATGCTGGTGTAACTGGAGACTCCGAAGCCGTGACTTGTGACCCAGTAATTCCTACCATCCTGTAAAAGAGCCTGCCCTGCTTGACTGACTGCATTTTTTTAAATAGCTAAACAAATTTTAAAGAATATCAGGCACTCAAAGGGGGTGTGGTTTAATACATGTTATACTGGAATTCAAACACTAATCCACATAACAGCGTTAGCCTGTTGGTTCTATAAATTGCAACAAGACATAGTAGATTTGAATTGCTGTTAATGTCATTTGAGGGTGAACTATTTCTTTAGGTATGCATTTTTGACAAGTTTGGGTGTGTAATAAAAATTCCTTACATTGGTTCAGTGTGTCTGTGTGATACAGGGAGAAGGGGTTAATGTCATATGTGTGTGAATGTGAAATGCCAGAGAGGGAGAAGGGAAAGAGAGAAGGGGCAAGGTCAGAACACTTCGCACTTCTACTGTGCTGGCTGCACGTGGAGCAGTGGTCAGTGCACAGAAAAATTACAGTTTTTTAGTTGCATCAATGTAGATGGTGGAGACAGGCCTTTAAAGGTCTCACGTTTTGGACTACTCCTCTCTTTCACTCTTCTGTCTTTTGTCTTTTCATTCCTGGTTTCATTTGATTTCACACTATAATCACTGGATCTTTTGGGGAATTGATGCAGGTTTCCAGAGTGGTCTGAAGATGCAGAAGACCAGCAAGAAGAAGCAACCTCAGAGGACCAGCACTAACCGCCGAAATGCAGCTCATCAGTGAGTAACAGGGGTCAAGTCAGGGACACAAGATCCAGTTCAGTTTAGGAAAATAAAGTCAGTGAAATGGAATAACCCCTTGTATGTCTAAAAGGTTTTAGAGGAAGCATGAATCTGTCCTTTTCTGTCTGTTCATCCTTCTTACTGTTGAGTCTTTCTCTGTGATGAAATAGAAAGCAATTCAGCAATATAATTTATTCTTGATAAAGAGGATGACTATTTGGAAGCTAACAATAGCAATAACAACAACGTAGATGTGATGGTATTTATTGTGTTAAAGTGGTTTATGTCACCCCTTTCCCTATAAATCAGTCTATAATTATCAGTGAGCTTCCATAATACTAGCAGTCTGTTAGCTTTGCTTGTAAACCCAAGGACAGAAAATGTCTTGTTATTTTAGCAACTTTTACTGTTTAAATTTGTTTGTAAAGACTCCTAAGATTCAGTCTTCAGTTTATTCAACTGCGAATCTGAAGTTAACTTAAGTCTGCAGATTGTTGAACAGGTAAGCACATGGCGCCAGCATTTACATCTCCTCCAACCTGTGCTGGCTGCTCTACCTGGAGCTTTAAGATCGCCAAAATGGAGGATGGGATCTCTACGCCTCATCAGATATGAGAAGACGAGCAACTCTTGGACTCACTCATTGCAGTTGCAACTGGGCTGGAAACAACCATCCCCTGGCACAAGTGGCAATGTCATCGGCCAATGTCATTGGCTCTTGTGCCAGCAGCGGCAGAAGACCCCTGTGCAAAGTTCAGGGTCAACCCAAGTCCTTGGCACTCTCCACACCAAGGTGCAGAAGTCCAGGACATATACTCTGATGTCCCACAGCTGCTGGATCAAAACCAACCATTTTCATCCATGTGATAACTAATGACCTCAGGAATTAACAATCAGAGACACTCAGAGAGAACTTCAAAAACCACAACGTTCTATATTCAGACTGCCGGTCCACTGGATTTACAACTTAGGTTTCACCTGTTTCTGTCAACTCCATCAGCGGCTCAAGGGATACTGGTGCCCGCCCAGCCTACCTTTGGTAGACAACTTTGTTACCTTCTCGAACCGCCCACACCTATTCACACATAATGGAATATATCCAAATTTTCTTCTCTCTGTGAACTGGGGACTTAAAATTCTCTAATGTAATCCGCAGCTGATGTTTGGTGAGTTCAATCTATTCTACTAATGACTGTCACTCTGCTATATAAAATCCTGTAATTATGAATCATTGACCCAGATCTTGTAATTTCCCTGTTAAAGGGGCAATGTGTAGTTTTCAGTGGCCACGAGCAGTGCAGTATTACAACCAGTTGTGTGCTCTTACATGTGCTTGGCTTCATCTCATGAGCAGGCATAATCCTTAACACAACCACTTTCATACAGAGATCCTACAATAAAAGTGGAAACACCGGCTGTTGCTTTTCACACAGACATACCAATGTTTTCCAGCTCTGTAATGTTACCTTTCAGACAGCACAGCGAGCCAGCATTTTGGCAATTCAATTTAATTCAATTTTATTTATATAGCGCCAAATCACAACAGTTATCTCAGAGAGCTTTTCATAAAAGAGCAGGTCTAGACCATACTCTATGATGTTATTTACAGAAGCCCAACAATTCCCACCAAGAGCAAGCACTAGGCGACAGAGGCAAGGAAAACTTCCTTTTAAGAGGTAGAAACCTCGAGCAGAACCATGGCTCAGGGTGGGCGGCCATCTGCCTCGACCGGTTGGGGTGAAGGAGAGAGAGAGAGAGAGAGAGAGAGAGGGATGGAAGGAGAGAGAGAGAGGGGAGGGAGGCAGCCTACACAATATACACACAGAGGTACAGACAGTAAAGGTGATGTTGCTATAGACTAAATGAAAAATGGTACAGATATTTATAATAGTGTTAATGATAACAATTGTAATGTTAATGATTATAATAACAATGATAACAATAAGAGTAGCAACAATAGTCGTTGCAGCAGAGGGTGTCGAGCAGGAACACGGGGGCAGCAGGCGACCCGCAGCCACAGATCCAGACTCCACAGCTCCAGAGCCAGAAAACCTGCAGGAAGTGATAGGAGGAGAGAGGAGAGGGACGAGAAAGCACACGACTACCAGAAAGGGGAGAAGTTGTGTTAGTAACATGCAATAATGGGAGAAAGTAGAGGAGAGAGGAGCTCAGTGCATCATGGGAAATCCCCCGGCAGTCTAGGCCTATAGCAGCATAACTAAGGGATGGTTCAGGACTCACCTGAGCCAGCCCTAACTATAAGCTTTATCAAAGAGGAAAGTCTTAAGCCTACTCTTAAATGTGGAGATGGTGTCTGCCTCCTGAACCCAAACTGGAACCTGGTTCCACAGGAGAGGAGCTTGATAGCTGAACGCTCTGGCTCCTAGTCTACTTTTGGAGACTCTAGGAACCACAAGTAACCCTGCATTCTGGGAGCGCAGTGCTCTGGTGGGGTAGTAAGGTACTATGAGCTCTTTAAGATAAGATGACATTCTGGATCAGCTGAAGAGTCTTAATGGACTTTTTCGAGCAGCCTGATAATAAGGAATTGCAATAAATAACATTAGAAAATTAGAGGTCATCCAGGTTTTAACATCCTGAAGGCACATTTGAAGTTTAGCTAACTGATGAGTTTCATCTGGCTTGATCGATAGATATAACTGAGTATCATCTGCATAACAATGAAAGTTTATGGAATATTTCCTGATAATATTGCCTAAAGGAAGCATATATAAAGTGAAGAGGATTGACCCGAGGACAGATCCTTGTGGAACTCCATGACTAACTTTGGTGCGCATGGAGGACTCATCGTTAACATGTACAAACTGAGATCAATCTGATAAATAAGACTTCAACCAGCTTAACAGTCAACAGAAGGAAGCATCTTGGGTGACTACATAAAAGCCGCAAGCAACAATGGCTTCACAAAGCTGAGCAAAGTCATTCAGAAAGTTTTATTCTGTTTAAAGAAAGAGTGAGACCAATGGCACACTTGTTTCATCACCACAATATAAGCACCATTTCAATAATTGCGCACTCAAAGTTCAATCAGGATTGCTCCGCCAGATGACCCCTGATGGGTTGGGTGCCTATTCCTAAACATCGATTGAAGATAACTCCCAAAATTAATGATTGATTGCCGATTTTCTACTAATGCATTGACTGCACTGCTGAAAGACGTGGAAGCTGACATGTAAAACTGGCAGAATTGGAAGCTGAACTGCATTATGAGCTGAAATACATGGCTATAAAAGCTGGAAGCTAAACTGTAATACTTTAAATGCTGGAAGTTTACATAAATTGCCAGAAAAGCATTAAAGAATAAACACTTTGGATAGATTTCATATTATTTTTTACTTAAGGCCGCAAGGTGGGGCTATTAGTGCCATCCTTCAATATGTCATGCACATTGTCAAGACAATTTTGTGCTGACAATTTTGTCTTGTCAGACCACAAGACAGTTTTCCACTTTTCCTCAGTCCATCTTAAATGAGGTCCGGTCCACAGAAGGCCTTGGCCTGGATCTAGATTACATATGGTTTCCTCTTCTTTAAATAGACAGGAGCATCTACAGCTTCTTTCAAACAGAGGCTGAAATGAGGGCCTGCATGAAGTTCCAGTATAAGATAGAAAATATTTTTTTTGAACTTTGAATCATGCTGGATTACCATAGGCAACCATAGAGGAGTCACAGAACTACAATACAGGCCCAGAATTACAGTATAATAGGTCCCCTTGTTGCACTATTTGCCAGCGTAGTCTTTCCCAGAGAAATGAAAGTACTATCCTATACTAGGATGCTCTTTTTATACCTAGTCGTGTTACTAACTTGTTGCCAGTTGACCTAATTAATTGTGAGATGTTCCACCAGGCGTTTTCTTTTTACAGCATTTTACAACTTTTCCAGTCTTTCGTTGCCACTGTCGCAACTTTTTTGAAATGTGTTGCTGGCATCAAATTAGAAATTGGCTCTTACACACTGTTTATACAGTTCATTTCAATTGGGCATTATTGGCATGACGTTTACAGTGCCAAAGTAAGTGTGAAATAAATAAAAAAACATGTACAGAAACATAAGAAATGTGCTATTAAGAACATACAACAGAGATACAAGTAAAATCAAATAATAATAAAAATGTGTCTGTGTGTGTTTTGTGTGTGTGTGTGTGTGTGTGTGTGTGTGTGTGTGTGTGTGTGTGTGTGTGTGTGAATGTTGATACATTTTGGGCAGAAAGATATTCCCTGTCTCCTTCTCCTTGGGTATTTTCATGTTGAGAGCTCATTGAGCCTGGCGACCTGTCCAGGGTGTACCCCGCCTTTCGCCCGATGTAAGCTGGGATTGGCTCCAGCCCGCCGCGACCCTCTATGCAGGATAAGTGGTTGACGATAGATAGATGGATGGATGGATGGATGGATGGATGGAGCTCATTGAGCTCTTTGAAATCTGAGATTACAGAGCTGAACTTGTTTAAGTAAATGTTCTTTATTTAATTTAATGTATTACAGAATAGGAGGAATTGCATAACGTTCTAATCTTCTTGTTCCACATAGGTTTCTTTACATGGCGTTATCATTTAGTTTCCTATGATTGGCTTTTAGAAAGCAGTGTTGTTGTGAGACTGGTCAGAGTATCCGAGAGGGGGAGTTAGTCTCAGCACCAGCTGACAGAGGGAACGGATGGTGTCTATGTGGCTGGATTTTGCTCTCTTTTGAATGTTAATTATCAGTGTGTATCTGCGTAATTCTGCTCTACAGGCATTTGTGTTTTTCTGTTTACATGTAAAATGTATCTGCAGAATTCTGCATGTAAAGATACTTTGTTTATTCTTTGTGTCGCTCTGATCCATATTTATTTATCACCCACATCAGAAATGAGACACCAAGTCCTTTTCGGGACCAGGAGCAGGAAATTTTCATTGAACAGAAACATGACTATATCTTTAGACAGATACTCTTCAAGCACATCATGAGGTTAATGATATGATATTTAGTTCTGATTGAGCAGTGTGTTGTATGATTTGTTTTTTAAAAAAAGTATATTTGATATATTTGGGCGTCTGACACAAACTGTTCCCTGGAGTGTAGTATTTCTAGTCCATGAGAGAGGAGAGGGGTCTCCGTGACCCTGCTGCTACAAATCATAGACAGCTTTACGACGAGCAGCCGCTCAGGCCTGTTTTGCACAGACATTTTGGGATGATGTCATAAGACAGAGAATATAGAAGCTGTCTCACCTGACACACAGGGTGGGAGGGTGGAAGAGACATAAGTCCCTTTTCCAACAGATGGTACCAGCTCAACTCGCTTTGACTTGTAATGACAGTCCAAACATATTGATGCAAGGATTCATGTAACCCTTGGACTCTGTGTGATTTGTTGCTGAATATGTGTACGTAACAGTCAAAGCATCTGTGTTCTCTGTGCTATTCAGACTTCAGCAACAACATGTCTCAGTGACATGATAGGCTTGACCCTGAAGCTGGATAAAAACAGGCTCACTCAGCTCTCCTCATTTCATTTAAGCATGCACATACACAATGAGTGTTGCTGTGAGTCCATCTGCAGATGACTGAAAAACATCCACAGAAACCCAAGTGCCTCAGGTGTTTATTTGAAAAGAAGAATTGCCATCACAGACTCTCCTCACCTTTTTAGGTTTTCCATTGGGTAAATCTGGTACCTGGTATCTTTTTTTGGTATGACCTCCGTCAAGGTGCAAGTGAGCTGAGATGATACCACAATAAGGTGACGTGAAAACACTGCAGACTACTGATTGGTCAGATAGAATTGTCACTATTCACTGCATCATCATTGCGCACGCCAGACAGGCTGTCCTAAACACTATAATGTAACTGCAATGGAAAATGGAGAACTGGGCACCAAAAGTGAGTCGAGGCCTGTCAAAGGAAGTTGAGCTGGTACCAGCAATGGGTATGCACCAATAGAGACTACTTGAGTGTGTCCCAGAATACAGTATACTGCATCCACTGGAAGAGCAAGGACCAGGCTGAATCACCTCCAAATGCACAGCACCTCCATATCTTCGGCTTCAGATTACAATTCCATTCAATAGATGCAGAGTAAGATACTGTGTGTTATTTTAGTAACACTATTTGTGCCTCAGTCCTAAACATGCCGAGGGCTAAAGTGGATACAAATGTTTAATGGGGGAATTATCATCATACAAACAATTATTTTAACTGACTTCACGTTTGCTTCTATCCCCATAAGCACACAACAATAACGTCCCTCATGCAGTTTGAATGTCTGCCCACACTGAGGACTGAGGCATGTTTTGAATCATGGATCATGGATTTGGGTTTATCACTGACTAACTTGTTCTCGATAGGAGTGGTTTGAAAGTATTTGGCTGTAACTTTTCTCAAGCTCTTCTTATCTATTCTTAACTACTATGTCAACGCCATTAATGTCTTTGTGGAAAGACTGTCTTCATTTCAAACATACACCGGCCTTCAGAGCTTAGCAAGAGAATCTGTGACACTCAGTAACTTCACTCTCTGGATTTAAGCAGTGCTGTAGCTGCTTCAGTGGGGGATATGAGCTTGGTTGATTTGAGATGCAGGGCAGGGAGCCGTTTGACGTCCAGTTAGTTTGAATTTCAGTTAATCCACTTTGACAGTGTGATAAGCTTCTCTGGATTACAGACAAACATAAACACACACATAACCATAAGACTACTTACAACTTTCAAGTTAAAAAAAATATTAAACCTTTCCTCAAAACCAGACCATACTTAACAATAAACAGATGTTACTCCTAAACTAACTTCTTGAAGAAGGACAGGCAAAAGACAAGGCCTTAAAAATTCCAGTGGCTCTCATTGCGATGATGGACGAAAACACTAACACACATACCAACTTCCTAACCCCTCCTCTCTAAATATACTGTTTAGATGACCCCATGGCCTTGGCGCTTCAGAGAAGTGCCAGTAGTGAAATGGTCTATCTTAAAGACACAATTAGACAACTTATGTAGGGTCTTTGACACAATTCGACCTTCAAATCTAAAGTGTTTTGACGGTCATTGCTTGCCAAGGGAGGAGTGAGTGGAGGATTAAAATTTGCGCGTCTGCGAGTATGCGAGAGACAAAAAAATCGTCATCAAAGGGGGTACGTGTAGGGTCTGTGCGGACATCTGCGCCGTCTACGCTACCTGGGCACCAACCGATCTACTGCGCATATGTGGAACGAGTCCGCCAAGCTGACTCCAGAAAGTAGTATAAACAGAAGTAGTCCGCGTCCGTGGCGTTGGCAGCTGTCCATGTGCGCGTCTGCTCCAGAGTATCTTAGAGCCTTGATGGTGCAAATGGTTGAATGGTTAAATCTTTATTGCAAAAAGAACAGTACAGATATAGTACAATACATAACAGTATACAAATATATCAGAAGACATAAATAATAAAAACTTTGCCAGGGGTAGTCTATATTATATAAAGATATTAAAAGAGGCCCATATATTGACAGTTTCCACAGCGTTTCTGTTGTTGGATTTAGAAATTCACTTGTACAACCTCATGGAGAAAAAGTACAAAGTTATCTTTTTTACTTCCAATTGCCATTAGAATTACTATATTTATTATGAAGTGCTTAATTTTCTAAATGCACAGTAAGCCGCTGGTTGCTCAGAAGATCATTGATACCCATCTACCGAGCATCAGTGATGTCGGTGAGGTGAGGCGCCTGCAGGGCCCAAAGGATACTAAACGCCATCCCAGCCACAGCCAGTTCACCTTGCTGCTGTCTATGCTGTCGTAGACTCCAGAGCAGCTTCATATACATTTCATATGTAACGTTTGTTTTTTGTGTGTGTGTGTAGCACAAAGGGAACTGCATCTTAATGTCATTATACAACCCTGTATTATATCCAGCTGACTCCCATGGAGTTATATTATGATCATGAATGAATGAATGAATGAATTGTCCTGCACGTCCACATACATCCACCTTTCCTTTCTCATTTTCTTCCATCCTGTTTCTCCTCCTTTGCCTTCAGGGAAGTACCTGACTGATATCTTAGTAGGTCATCCTTGGTAGTATGTTGATCCACTATCCACTATACAAGCCAACACTTGATGTAGATGATCTAATTAAGTCATTCATATCATATAACTCAGCGCAGGAATGTCGTCTGGGTGTAGAAACAAGTATCAAGTTGAGTGGGAACATGAGGACTAATCCACAGCATGTGGTCCATCCTGAACATCGCTAGATATGTCCACGTCGTCACTCCCGCGAATGACACTGAAAATCGGACCAAAATAGAAGAAGAGAGATTAGTACTTTTTAGTAATCAGACTAGACACTGTTGAACTAAAAAGACTGAGAAGCTCTACTATGATTCAGAAATAAATTACACAGCGTCACATTGCAATAGTGAAGCTTGCCTTTGTGTGTGTGTGACAGTGTGAGAGAGAGAGAGAGAGAGGGAGAAACACAAGCTGAGTCACAACTAACATGAAGTTATTACCATAGCACATCAACACTGTCTCAGTCTCTGCAGAGTGCAGCGGCTAGTTGTTATTAAAGTTCATCTACTCCTGTCTTATTGACTGGCGACCTCAGAATAAGCCATGTAGGTAATGGATGGACGGACAGGCTCCTGTCTCACCCTACCTCTTCTGTGGAACAGTTCATTCTTTGTCAGATACGTATATATGAGTGGATGGTGCAACACAGCGAATATGATAGCTTAGTCAATTTTGGACTCTCCAGCTCTCCGTACCCTCAGGGGTCAGAACCATGGATGCATTACAGTAATAGAACTGGACACGTGGCCAGTCTGGCTTGCTGCCAACGTGCCCCAATGATCAACCATGGTACTGCAAAACAACAAATCTTTAAACCCGCGTAATAAAAAAAGAGGGCTGTAAAAGTACACCCACAACTGAAAACAAATTTAACTATCACAGGTATTATATATGTATTTTAAAGTCATAAAGGTTTTCTATTTTCTAACCATTTTCATGTGCCTGGCATCTTCCCAACATAAAGTCTGCATGCGGTGGATAGTACAACATCCCAGACACACAGCAAGTTCCCTCTGTTTACCCCGAGCCAGTCAACCAGAGTGACAAATGCCCCGTCTCCTGGCTCAACAAATAACCATTATAATAACATACATTCTGGGAGGGGGGCGCGTTATTAAGAAGGAGAAGAGTTGAGGGAGCTGAATTTATGACTGACAAATATTTCTCTCACCTCCTCCATCACATTAGTTGAAAGAGGAGATGAAGTGATTTAACAGGTGTGTGTGTGTGTGTGTGTTGTGTGTATTATCACTACTACATGCACACACACAGACAGACACACACACACAAAAAATCTATTAAGGGGCTTCAGTGCATTTTTTATAATCAACATAGACTCTTAAAGGACCAAAACCAAACGTTAATGTATCATTCTAACAAGTTTATCAACAGCTATGACGTGGCTGTGGTATATGGCAAGATACTGAACCCCAACTACCGAGGGTGTGTATGAGTGTGTGTGTGTGTATGAATGTTAGAGTGTTTTCACACCTGTCTCGCACTAGAGTTCGTCTTGCTCCTTGGTGTGGATCTTTTGAACACTGTGAATACAGTAATCATAGTCTCGGGTGTGGAGTAAACAACCGTACCCAGCTGAAGAGGTACGGTTCCAAACAAACTCTGGTATGGTTTGTTTAAGGTGTCAGTGGTGGCCTGACCTCAATCTGACCCAAATGCAGAAAGCACTACGCCTTTTTAGAGTTACAACCTCTCATAGTCAGTGCTGACTGTGTCTTTAATGTCAATGATAACTACCTCATATGACAGACAAATCTAGAGACAAATGTTTACAGTAGATTTTTATTATGAAATAATCATACCTACATGTGCACATTCATAAACATGTGTCTCCATTCAAGCACATGTCTTATTTGTGTTACTTCTGCCTGTTTATATATATATGTGTATGCAGGGCTTGATAATGGTGGCCCGATGGCCCGGGGCCAGTAAAACGTAACGTCGGGCCAGTGCAAAAACATGAAACTCAACATCCTGCAGTTGTTTTGCAGCTCATGCCGTTGTTCAATCCAGAGTTGTAGTGATGAGAGGTTGAAATGTTATTTCTCTAATCTCACAGATGGAACTTAAAGCTGGATTCTCTCTAACGGCCAGCAGAGGGCGAGTTCCATTAGAAATAATAGGTGTGTTTGACTTCATGTGGCGCTGACTTAAGGCCCATTTATACTCCTGCGTAGGGTCTACATGCATACCTACGCATGTAGCCATGCATTTATACTTGTGCGTAGGTGTCTCCGTCATTCTGCAATTACACCCCCAAACGCCAGTCGGGAGTAGTGCTACAGCGTCCACTGTGTTGACTTTTGCCGGCCGAGCAGGCTAACTTCCGATTTAGCGCTCCGCTAACGTAAATGGGGGTAAAACTGTAAACGTGCGGCTGGTGTAGCCTTTTCAAACATTACCAACTGAATGGATCACATTCTGAGAGCGAAACAAGTCAATTCGCTCAGGTTGAGATGGTAAAATATATTAATTCACTGTGTTACAGCCGCCGTTTTGGCCGCTAGTAAATGTTACTTCAAAGCACGGGATACTTCCGGTCGGCTCTGAGGCATTGCGAGGCTACCCGGCCGACCAATCACAGAGCTTACGTCGATGGCGTAGCCTCTGCCTCTGCGTAGCCCCGTAGCCTACGCCGTCACCTACGCTGTCGATTTCACGCAAAAGTATAAATTGCACTTTAACGTGATGCATGCTGGACTTAAAATACAGCATGCTGGTTGGAAACATAGACAATGTATTATTGGACGAAGCCACCCCGCTGATTTGCAGCTTTGCATATGCAGTGAAGCCAGTTTTGGACCAATAAAATACTACTAAAGGGCAACTTCCTGTTGGCACCAGTGTCTACTGTGCATGATCGCGCAGCACAACCGTGGTTTAATGACGTAGAACAACGGCAGAAACACCGTAATTATGGTAGCTGCGTAGCTATACGGTTACATCTCTCATGTGCGACGGGGTGTCACAGGGTTTTGACCTCATTTTTGGGCCTACATGGATCCCTCCATGCAGGTTTTGGTCGGCTTCACTGTCCGATCTCCGGCTTACCCCCTTGGTTAGAAATGGTGTCCGATTTTCACCAGCGCTGCAAAACGTCACCATGTCACATGACATTTAAACCTCACGGGAGCAAGGCGGCTGCTATTTAGGGGGAAATAGACGATAATGCAGCAGATGCGTTTGGACGGGACTACCTTGTGATTGACAGGTCGCTACCATGGCAACCTGTTCATCAGGATAGAGGCGACTCGTGTCCGCTGCTCTGTGTATTTTTTCTTAAATGGCTGTCAGCAGGAGAGCACGTCATGTTTGAGTCTGTTAGCATGTTTTATTTTAAAAGTAGGCTAAATTGTTTTCTTGACCTTTTTATTTTTTATAATTTTAACTGTGATTACATTTTGGTTTAGTTTTTTTATTTATATCCAGGATGTATTTAATAAACGATTAAACACTTCTGGAAGTGTGTTTTTTAAGGTTGTAGAGTTTGTAACCATGATTTGCTGTTTATATTATTTATTGTCTTCCAATTAACAGCTATAACTGTTTTGTACTCATAAATCCAACCGACACTATCTTTTTTTTCTATACTGGACAGCAAACATTTCCTTTTATAGTCCTCAATCTCCTCCGATTTTGGCGGTGTGTTTGTGCAATTCCCGCCCTTTTCCCTAAATAAGTTTTTAATTCTCTAGAACCTTCTGGGGTAGTTTTTCCACTCCAAAATCTTCTTCCTTGATAATTAAAAAATACACACAACACTGCTGTCAGTTCATCCCGACCGATCCTGTCGGAGTGTCGGGGATTCAAATAATCAATGACAGTAAGCTGCTGTACCTTATGCCTAAATGCGCACAGCGTTTTTCCCCCACTATTAATCAGAAGGTTAATTTTTATGACAAAGATCCACCCGATCCGCGGATAACTCTGCACATCACTAGAGCCCACCTATTAAGGTACATCTTACTGTCTGAATAATGCGTCCATTAAATAGCAGTGAAAGTAACTCAAAAATAATGCAAAAATAGTGTAAAGCATCACAATTCAGAAACAGTAATATTGTAAAATATCTAATTACTCTCAAATGACAGTAACTAGTATTCTATTATTTATTACATTTTGGAAGTAACTTGCCCAACACCGACTACAGCTAACCTTATATGTCAGAGGTGCTTTAAGGTTGAAAAGGTTAAAAGTCTTTGTCCATTTCTGTCTTCAGATCAAAAGGGATTATAATAAAGACTTTGAGTCTGCAGACAGTTTCCCAGTTGGTCTGATGTGTTGGTATTTTGAGCAGTCTCTCTGGATCTGAGGTCTAGCTACAAAAAAAAATAATTTGGTGCCATATCAATTATAAAATGTGTGTGAGGATGCAGATGTGTCCTAGAGGAGAGGAGCGTCTGTCTGCTGTTAACGCAACTCCAGTCTGCACTTCACTCACGCGCTCTCAATTCAATTGAAATTAGCTTTATTGGCATGAATGGGTAACAACAACATTGCCAAAGCATCATACATACAACATAAGAACAATCAACCCCATACATTTCATTAAACAAGTAATTAAAGTGTATGTGTGTATGTGTTAAAAAAAGAAGAAATATTAAAAATTAAAATAAAATAAATAAATAAAACAGTAAGTGTGTGTGTGTTAAAAAATAAAAATATGTTAAAAATAAATAAATAAATAAAACAGTAAGCGTGTGTGTTAAAAAATAAAATATATTAAAAATAAATAAATACACAAAACAGTAAGCGTGTGTGTGTCTGTGTGTGTTTAAAAAAATATTTAAATAAATAAATAAAACAGTAAGCATGTGTGTGTGTGTGTCTGTGTGTGTTTAAAAAATATTAAAATAAATAAATAAAACAGTAAGCGTGTGTGTGTGTGTGTCTGTGTGTGTTTAAAAAAATATTAAAATAAATAAATAAAACAGTAAGCGTGTGTGTGTTAAAAAATATATATTAAAAATAAAATAAATACATAAAACAGTAATATGAAACAATCAAAATAATAATAATTCTGTAGAATTATTTATCAGTCTGAGGTTCCACTGGTTGTCCTCACTTCATGGCGTGAGGAGACATATTTTCCAGCAATTATTTCACATTTGGGCATTTCTCCCAGTAAATAGGGGAGTTTCTGTGTGTCTGATGTGAATTTGAATATATGAATTCGGGGTATATTTGGGAAATGTTTGCAAAGTGTTTTTGTTTCTCTCTCTCTCTCTCTCTCTCTCTCTGCTGCGTGTTGCCGCTGCAATGAATTGTGGGACGGCATTATCTCCTTTCCCCTTCGTGAAGGGCGCTTCAAGAAAAGGCTGGATCTACCAGCTGAGCTGTGGTTGGTGGACGAGAGATGGCAGAAGGAAGTGACGGTTCAGGAAGTGAGTTAGGAGAGATGGTCGAAGGTGGCGGGAGTTATGAAAAGTGGAATATAGCAGGTAGGAAAAATAAGCGTAAAAAGAGCCTAAGATCGGATGGGAGTGATAGTGACGGGAGAGCAACTGTAACTGAAAGGAGGAGAGAGGATTTCAAGGCAATAGTAAAACTTGTGCAAGATGGGGCTTCATTCTGCGATTGGAATCCAATACAGCTAACTAAATCCATAAGTAAAGAAATCGGGGAGGTAAGGAGTGCTAAAATATTGCGAAATGGATCATTACTAATTATATGTAAGGATGGAGTACAACAAGGAAAAGCAGTCAGAATGAATAAAATAAATGGCAAGAAAGTACAATGTTCTCTGATGACTGACAGAAAATTGGTCAGGGGAGTTATTACAGGGATTCCAGTAAATGTAACAGCAGATGATGTTAAAGGAAATGTAACAAATGCCAAAGTGAGTGAAGTCAGACGTCTTAAAGCAAGCAGAAATGGGATTAAAAGTGACAGTCTCTCTGTACTGATCACATTTGATGAGGAAAGACTCCCGGAAAAGATCTTTATTGGATATATGTGTTATGATGTGAGGCCGTATGTTCCCCCACCTCTCAGATGTTTTAAATGTCAGAGGTTCGGACACGTAGCATCCGTGTGCAAGGGAAAGCAAACGTGTGGTAGATGCGGTGGAAACCACGAGTATGGCAAATGTGCAGAGGGGACAAAGCTGAAGTGTTGTAATTGTGGAGGAGAACATAGCTCAGCTTACCGCGGATGCGAAGTTAGTAAGAGAGCGGCAGAGGTGCAGCGAGTCAAGGCTACTCAGGGAATAAGCTACGCAGAGGCAGCAAAGAAGGTTTCAGGAGACGCGCAGGTGACGAGGCAAAATGACACTAGAAATAAAGATGCAGGGAAATGTGTAGGGTGCGATAAAGTGAAGGAGGAAACTCTGATTGTGAACAAGAATGACTTTGTATTCTTTATGGCAGATATTGTCAACTGTTCAGCACAGACAAAAAGCCGAAATGAAAGGATCAAAATAATTGTCAAATCAGCTGAGAAGTACCTTGATGTGAGGGGGCTGCACTGGGAAACAGTTAAAGACATTCTTAATGAAGATAATCAGTCATCTCAGACATGTGTTGGATCCTCTTAATGGTGCTAATTATACTCCAGTGGAATGCAAGAAGCTTAATTTCAAATGGCCAAGAGTTCAAAAAGTATATTGATAAATTGGAAGAGAAACCTGATATAATTTGTATACAGGAGACATGGTTAAAGCCACAGTTGGACTTTATTATAAAGGGATATACTGCTGTTAGGAGAGACAGAAATCCTGGCAACGGTGGAGGCGTTGTGACATTCATACAAAATGGAATGAGTTATAAGGTTATACGTATAAGCACAGATCATGAATCAATTGCGGTTAAGGTATGGACTAATAGAGGTAATATTGGCATAATTAATTACTATAATCCTTGTGGGAAAATAAGTCTAGATATACTAGAGAATGTAGGAGGACTATTGCAAGATAATGTGATATGGTGTGGGGATTTCAATTCACATAACTCACTATGGGGTTGCAATAAAACCGATTTAAATGGTTTAGCAGTTGAAGAATTTATAGATAATCACTGTTTGGTATGTATTAATAATGGGGAAGGAACACGATACAATAGTGTGCACAGAGGCAGCGCTTGATTTAACACTGGTGTCTAGTGAAATAGCAGGTTTAAGCACATGGAGCGTGATCAAACATACCACAATAGGAAGTGATCACTACCCTGTGGTAACTAAAGTTGGCATTGAAGGTTTTTATGATGAGGGAAAGAAAACTCCCAGATGGAAATTGGGAAATGCTAACTGGGATGTTTTTCAAAAGATCAGTACAAACAGATTCAAGAAACTCAAAGAGGAGAACCAGACAGATGTAAACATAATCAATAGTACAATAGTTAATGAGATTATTCAATCTGCTGAGGAAACAATCCCTAAGAGTACAGGAACTAAACGGACCAAGAGTGTACCCTGGTGGAATGACAACTGTAGTAAAGCCATAAAGGCCAGGAATAAAGCATTTAGAGAACTCAAGAAACATCATTCTCAGGATGCATTGATCCAGTATAAAAGGGCCCAAGCAATAGTAAGGAGGACAATTAGAACACAAAAACGAACATTTTGGAGGCAGTACTGTAGCACTATTGGAAGGGAAGTACAGCTGTCAGATGTATGGGGCATGATTAGAAGAATGGGGGGATTAGAAGAAATTATGAGATACCAGTGTTGAACACTGGGAACAAAATGGCTGTCAATAACTTAGAAAAGGCGGAACTTTTTGCACAAACATTTGAAAGGGTTCATAGTTCGTGTAATCTCACAGATGAGGCTAGGCAGTGTAGAGAGGAAATCTTAATGAAGAATCCCAAAATAACAGAGAAAAGGGAGGTGTCAGGAGATCCGTTAGATCTACCGTTTAATATGTTTGAGCTAAGAAGAGCAATTACGAGTGCTCGTCAGACCACTCCAGGGAAGGACGCTGTATGTTATGGAATGTTGGCACACATGACAGATAGTGCACTAGACACGGTGTTGGGTTTGTTTAATAAAGTTTGGGATGTTGGCCAACTTCCTTTAGCTTGGAAACAAGCAATAATAGTGCCCATTCCAAAACCAGGAAAAGATCAGTCAGACCCTTCCAGTTATAGACCTATTGCATTAACCTCACACTTGTGCAAAATTATGGAACGAATGGTCACAGAGCGTTTAACATACTTCCTAGAGAGTAAAGCTCTTCTGTACCCGTACCAGAGTGGGTTCCGTAGAGGTCGGAATACAATGGATTCAGTACTGTGCCTAGAATCAGACATCAGGAAAGCACAGACCAACAAAAAATACTGATAGCTGTATTTTTTGACGTTGAAAAAGCATATGATATGCTCTGGAAAGAAGGGTTACTTATTAAGTTGAAGTCATTGGGTATTGGTGGTAGAACATATAATTGGGTTATGAACTTTCTATTTGACAGGGAAATACAAGTAAGAGTTGGCACAGAATACTCCAGTGTATATAAGGTGGAAAATGGAACTCCGCAAGGTAGTGTGTGCAGCCCATTGCTATTCAACATAATGATAAATGACATCTTCTCTCAGGTTGAACAAAGCGTAGGGAAATCTTTGTACGCAGACGACGGGGCTCTGTGGGTAAGAGGCCGCAATGTGTTGCACGTCAGTAAGAAAATGCAAGCTGCAATAGCTGCTGTGGAAAAATGGGCAAATAAATGGGGATTCAAGTTATCTGTTGCAAAAACACAGGTGATCTGTTTCTCAAGGCGGCATAAAGTCACGCCTATTTCCATGAAGTTATATGAACAACCACTTAAGCAAGTCAAAACAATTAAATTTCTTGGGGTTTGGTTTGATGAGAAGCTCACCTGGAATACTCATTTAGATAAAGTTAAGAACAAGTGTAAAAAGGTCATCAATATACTTCGTTGTCTGTCAGGACAAGAGTGGGGAGCAAGCAGAGCAGCTCTACAAAATATATACTGGGCACTCATGAGATCCGTTTTTGACTATGGATGTGTAGCGTACATGTCAGCAGCAGAATCAAACCTTAAGAAGTTGGATGTATTACAAGCTCAGGCCTTGAGAATTTGCAGTGGATCAGTCAGAACATCTCCGGTGTCAGCAATGCAGGTGGAAATGGGAGAAATGCCGTTAAGAATCAGGCGAGTAAAGTTAATGTTGGCATACTGGGTTAATCTCCAGGGGCAATGTGACTCTCATCCTGCCAAGAGTCTCTTAATAGATTGCTGGGAACACAATGAGACAAATTTCACAAGTTTTGGGTGGATTGGTGATGCAAAGGCAGAAGTCATAGGATTACGACAATTAGACTACAGCCCTACAGTGTCACAGTCTTCCATTCCTCCCTGGTTATTCCCAACACCAATTGTAGATCTAAACATACAGCAGGAGTTGAAGGATATGTCAAAGAAACTTCCAGCATGCAGTATAGTACAGAATTACTTTGATTTACATTTTTCAGACTCCATGTTTATATTCACAGATGGCTCCAAAGATCCTGATACAGGGCGTGCAGGTGCAGCAGTCTTTTTCCCAGCAAGTGAGTCATATATCAAGAAAAGAATATCAGATCATGTCTCAGTGTATACCACAGAGTTGACTGCAATATTACTGGCCCTGCAGTGGATAGAAGAGAGGGAAACAAATAATACTGTCATTGCATCTGATAGCTTGTCTGCTCTAATGAGTATTAAATCTGGCAAATCATCATTTAGATCCAAAATCCTCAATGACATATTCCTTATATTGTACAGGATGGAGCTAAAGGGATGATCCACATGCTTCCTTTGGGTTCCTGCTCATGTTGGTGTGGAGGGAAATGAGCAGGTGGATATTCTGGCCAAAGGAACACTCAAAATCAAACATGTAGACCTAAAAACCCCTTTAACTAAAGATGAAGCTAAGACATTTATCAGGACCTATGCACAGTCAGTTTGGCAGGAGCACTGGGACAACAGTGAAACTGGAAGGCACCTATATAATGTACAGAGACAGGTTGGTGCCGGAAGGATGGTGGGCTGGAAACGTAGGGAAGAAAATATAATCACTCGTCTGAGAATAGGACATACAGGTCTCAACCTTTCATTATATAAAATAGGTAAGCACCCAACTGGGAAATGTATATATTGTAACCAACTAGAAACGGTTGAACATGTTCTCCTTCAGTGTAGGAGATACACTATCAATAGGGAACGCCTCTTTCAGTCATTACGGAAGGCAAAACATCATGATATCTCATTGGCGGGTCTCTTGGGGAAAACAGCAGGCCAGATATATTGTCATATAATTAAGTTTCTTAAAGAAACTGAGTTAGGAAAAAGAATTTAATTTATGTTTATTTTTGTTTGGTTTTTTTTTTTGTTGTTGTTGTTTTTTTTTTTTTTTTGGTTTTGGTTTTGTTTATTTCATTTATTTCCTGCCTAATCTCTCGTTCCACACTCCAGTCCAGCTTGTGGCGGTAATGCACCGTTAAACTGGTTTGCCAACCGCCATTAAACCCTAAAGAAGAAGAAGAAGAAGAAGGGCGCTTCAATGCATCCTACGAAGCACTGAAGCGCCCTTCCTTCAGCATCTGATGATGTCATTGGCTGCCACATAAATACTTCCGGGTCGCTTCACTTTGAAGCAACCTTCCTAAGCAAAAAAAAAAGAAAAAGAAAAACGATTCGACCGTCAAGCAGACAGTAAAAACTACGGGCTGTAAGGAATCGACTTTCCGGTAACAACAAAGACCACAACGACTCATTGTGAAGGTATTTATCGAGTGTTTTATTTACTCGGAGTAAAATACACTGAAAATGTTACGGAACAGTTGATGTGGTTTCCTCTGGGTAGCTAACGTTAGCTAGCTGTGAAATCACCCAAAATGGCTGGTATGTGTGGGGTGGACGCGTATTTCCTGGTCCCCAACAAATGCAGCATCTATTCTATCATAAGGACTGTTGAGTAACGTTATATATAATATAATAATATATACATGTGTGTGTGTGTATGCGCGTGTGTGTGTGTGTGTGTGTTGTATGGATTACATAGACTGCACGTGAGCATTTAGCCGGGATGTAACAGTTGCAAATCGTCCTGGTTCAGAAACACTGAGATCTTTGCAGACGAGTGCGCCATGCAGCGGCTCTCTGGCAGCCATAAACGCAGTTACCTCACGGAGCTGGATCTGAATATATTAGCACTGTAGTATAACTGAGTTTTACCAGAATACCTTTTTTTAAAATGCGACTAACTACAGAGTGAAATCAGCCATACTCGCAGCTTTCTAACCCCCCCAGTGCTGACAGCTGTCTGTTGGTAGGTCATTTTTAAGTTCACTAACTTTATTAAGTTAAATGATCCTCTTTCTCTACTGACAGTGATATGTTGACTATTGTAGTCTACATGCGCTTCTGTGGTTATATACTGTAAAAATGAGTTTACACCATATTAGAAATCACATTTTGGAACTTTAAATGTTTCCCTGCGGTGCTTTAAATCTACATGTGTGCCTGTTCAGACCATTAATGCACATGTCTTTCTGTCGAGGAAATGCAGGTTGATGGTATAGTTACGTTGATTCAACATGTTGAGAAGTCAGCACTAAGATATTGAATGTTTTTGCTTCATCATCTTGATGTGCTTTTTGTATGGGACCATTCTCTTTGTGACCATGTTTTTGCCCCCCTCTTTTTCTTTTTGTTTATTTGTATTGGAAATGACATGTCAACCTGCATGATAGATTTTCTTCAGTTAAATGTTACATCGCTGAAGTATTTGGCCAGTTAACATCCTTAACCAGCATCTTTCTTTGTGGTTTAATATTTGGTCAAAGGTTGCTCAGTCAGGTCTGTTAATAGGAAACCTTCAAAGACTGGAAAACTTCACATTGATTTTGTGCACCGGCCTATGTTTGGGTCTATTTATGACGCGCTACACGCATTTACAACTGGATTTTATGCCCCATACAACAAGATGACGAGGTAGACTAATATCTTCACTGCTTTACATGAGTGACACTTTGACACTATTGCTAAAATTAAATCAGTTTGAAGACTGTGGTGGAACTTGTTGAAGGAAAAAAACAACCATCCATTCATCCCAAGATGGGCTCAGTTACAGGATATATAAAATAAGAAAAGGTAGATACTGATTCCAAAAATTAGCTACATCATTTTTTTGATTACACCGACCTTTATCATGTCTGATGATAGTCTGTGTATAAATAAATCTATTTATCCATATCTATGTAGATATGTATATAAATGGTTAGATTAATCAATCTCGGTGTTCAGTCTATCTTCACTGGACTTGCTTTCTTCCGTAAGTCTTGCAAAACATATTTAGTGTTTATGTTGAACAGGCATACATTTTGCTCTCGTCTTTAGTTAATGCTTTCCATTTTATGATTTGTATTTTACTGGCTTTTAGCAAAGAAAAGTGCACTATAGTTGTCTACTTGTTTGTTTTTCAGTCTGTTCTAGGACATTATAAGTGTAATTTATATATTTTTGACATTGCAATGATCTAATGTTACCTGGAGGGAATTTACATGGAAAATGTGCTTGTTCTGCTGTGAACATTTTGGCAAAGAGGCTTTAGCCATGTTTGGACGGTGTCCAGTATGTTGTAATGTTGAACATGTATTGTAGGCTAGCATTATTAGATATTTTCTTTTTCTATTATGTCCAGAATTTGTGTCATTGTAGAGTCCCAGAAGGTTCATTCTATATTTGCTGTTTGGGCTTTTCTTACTTTTTATTGAATCAGTGTTAATGTTGCTTTGCTTTTCCGTCCTGAAAGAAAAACACGGTGGACGCACTTGACTACAGAAAAGAGATCTCGAGGCTGACCACATTTCTTAACCCTTTTGACAAATTTTAAAGGGAAGATATGGCGAGCAACACGAGGACTGATCCAACTTGTTTTTAGAAAAGTGCGTGGAGAAAAATGACTTGATCCGTAAGCAACGTCTGAAATGAAAAAGTAAAGCCTGTTCACCTGTAATAGTATATTTCTGCTCTCCACCTCACAGCCTTGTTGTGCGCACAGACAGTAATTTGCACCTTGCTCCTACCCTTCGTTTGGAGCCCAGTTCAACGTTCTCTAACGGCAACAGTACCAGAGGGACCCATTTCATACTCGGACCATTGGCTGGTGCTGCTGCAGTGACCGCTCTCCGATTGGCTCAGATTGAGACTCAGGCACAGATTGCTCTCCAGCAGCTTGCTACTCTAGAGACCATAACTCTCGGCTACCAGTGTCAAAACAGGTTTGCAGCGGCGTTACCTCCTCACCTGGCCCTCCTGAGTTTTCTCAGTAGACAACAGGTGGCAGCTGTTGGGTTTAACGTGGACACAAACAGCAAAACTTGCAGAAACACACAGCCGTGTCTCTCTGCTGTCATGTACCACCACCCCTCCCAGCAACAGGGGCAACAGTCCTTCTCTAATGGGCCCAGACCTCCTCACCATCAGCCGCCTCCAAATCAGCATCAGAATCGCTCATCTTCTGATATGATGGGTTTCCAGTTTCCTCGTCCCACCCAGCTCCCTGATGAACTAGAGTCTGCCCTGGCTATCCGTGGTGCGAGGGACATGGACCATCGCCTCATTGACCACATGAGCCGATCAAACCAACACCAGAACCAAGGCTCAGGTTCTGGGATCAGTCAACATGGAAGTTACGGCTCTAACCCGATAGCTCTCACATCTGATAATCAGCCTGGCCACCAGCAAGGAGTAGACTGGTCAAGCTACCAACCTCCAACTAAACTGTTTGCAAGTCCTCCGCCTAGTGCTAGCCACCAGTCCCAACTGCTCCAGGGGCCTCAACAGCAGCCCCAGACCAGCCACGCTGGAACAAGCAGCTGGACTGCCCCTGTAAGTGCCTCAACGTTGCCCCAAGCCCGGCACCCCCGTGGCGGAGGCGGTGGTGGTGGGGATGGTCAGGGTTTGTACACACCAGAGAGTGCAGGAAGTATCTTGGCTAGCTTTGGACTTTCAAATGAGGACTTGGAGGTGCTGAGTCACTACCCTGATGATCAACTAACCCCAGATACTTTACCATTCATACTCCGGGACATCCAAATCAATAAGTCGGGCAACCAGAAAACTGTGTCTTCCGCTTCCTCATCCTCGTTCTCACGCAACGTACACGATGGGCCGCTGCCTGCTACCCGCTCTTCACCATTGGCGCGTTCATGCTCTCCCACCGTTCCCAGCCTTCTTACCGTGACACAGACGGCAGGTAAAGTCATTGACTACGGTCATGCCAGTCGGGCGAAGGATGAGAGTAGTACCAGAGAGACTTTCAAAAGGGAGCAGCTCTCAAGTGAAAGGACAGTTAAAATGTATCCGTCTTCACCGCTGTCCTCGTCGGCTCCAAAAGCTGATAAAGCTGAAAGGCGGCAGGTTCGTTTGGAACACGCCGAATCAAGCAAACACGGAGACCGCGACTATCGCAGGACGAGCACCGACCATCGCAAGAGCCACCGATCACCTGGAAGAGAATTTCCACCACCATCCAAATCTCGTAATTTAGACCGAGACTACAGGCACGACGGACCCAAACCTAGGCCCTCATCGGAAACCAGGAGCGAGGCTTCCTCGAGACGGTCTGTCTCCTCTTCGTCTGGCTCAAAACCGCACAGCAGCAGCAAGAAGTTACCAACCCCCACCATGATAAGCGATTTCTCAGCTGTGTCTCCAAAGGTGTATCCCCACACCTGCTCCCTGTGCCACATACAGTGTGATCAGGAAAAGGTGAGTGCCACCATGCCCTCGTATATCTGAAAGGAATACCTTCACATGTTGAATTTTAGTCTGCAGCCTTTCATCACCAGGCAGTTGTCAAGATGAGTGATTCTGATGTCATTCATAGGACATCCCTTTTGAAATAAGTACAATTGGTCTAAATGATCCAGCTACCTTGTAGCCAGCAAAACTTGTTTTGAATAAAGAACTGTGCTAGCATGCTTTGCTTTCCTTTGAAAGCATCAGGCTAGATATTTGTACCCCATATTGTGATAACCGCATGTGTCCACCATCATGGCTGAAACCTGTGGTTGGTGATGAAGTGCCTTCAGGCCCCATCCGCACTACCGCGTTTTCGTTTTAAAACGGAGACCTTTTGCTGCGAAAATGGAGAAGTTTGAAAACGCTGTCGACGTGTATGTCGTCGTATTTACTTTGTGATGACTCCCAGTCTGTTTTCTGCCGCCACCGCCGCTTTTAACTCTCGTGTTACATTCAGTAACAGTCCCAGCTCATTATTGGTCCATGCAAAATATAATCTGGTGCGGTTCTTCGTCTGTATTTCTTCTTTCGCCAAACTACGTAACTTTGGAGTACATCATCTTCTTCATGTTTACACCGGCACACGTGTGCCCAGTGTACATGAACGGCCACTAGATGTGTTTTCAGCCGTTTTAATGCTAAAACGTTGGTGTGGACGGAGATTGTATTCGTTTTAGTGTAGATGGGGCCTCAGATGGTGCAGCAGCTAGAAATACACTTAATATCACATCCTTGTGTGGCGTTCTTAGTGGAACAAAGATTTCGGTCTTCCATAAAGAACAAGAAATGTAGGCCTAATCATTTTAGTTATAATCGCAAACACTGCATATTTAATCGTGCATTATCAGTAGGTGTAAGGTTAATAATTCCAATTACATCAAAAATTTAAAAAGCAAGGGATCGTTCAACATTAGCCCCACCATATAAAATAAAACAGTTGTTTTTCTTTCTTGGATTGGGCTATAACCTGACCCAATAAATAATGAAATGCATCAAATTGGCAATGAGTCAATGTTTTCTATGGCATTTTAATTACAAAATGTTTAAGAATCCAGGTTATCTGTTAAAGGCTATACATATATAATCAGTAATGATTACGTTTGGACAGTTAAGTTAAATAAAGTGGTGTAAACAGGAATTGTCAAAGTATAATACAGCAGAAATATATTCTTAAACGGTTTTTATCCCCTTTGTTCTCTGAGAAAATCCAACGCTCCGTTCTCTGGCTGTGTAGTGGTGTTTCTTATGTTCTCAGATGGTGGAATAACTAAGTTTTTAAAATGGTACTCTGTACTGTACTCAGTAGTGACTTACAGTTTAGTGTAACCATATAATTTTAGCGAGTGTGGAATTTTTGATCTGGGATTTTCTGACAAAATCACTTTTTTGTTAACGGTCATTCCTTTCATCTTAGATTTTCTTCAATTTAAAGATTCATATTTGTCCATGTTAAGGTCTCCCCAAATTTCCAAAAATGTCATTATCAAAATTAGGGCTATAGCCTAATGAATAAATAGTACCTCCAATCATAAGTCAATTGCATGTCATGATCGAGCATAATGTGAAGTGTGTTTTGTCTAAAATTACTTTAAGGTTCTGTAAAGTTTATTTTTTTTAAAGGTTTCCTACTCTAAACCTTGTGGGTTGTCCGAATTATTGTAGACTTGTTGAACGCAGGTTTTTTTCTTTTCTTTTTGAACAAAATTGTATGTCTCAGGTGGCGGAATTCCATATAGCCTAGGATAGGCAACAGATTGGTGGATGAGCAGATACTGGTGTAATAAATGTCGTCCTCTGCAGGCCATGGAACATAACTTAAGAGGTTAACTGAACTGCATTTGAAACAATAACACAAAAAAATATTGGTTTTGTGATGTGTATAGTATGTTAAATGATTGATAGTCACATTGAAGGTAATAGAAAGTAGAATGGATACGAAACATGACTACCAAGGACACTGTATTGTATTTCTGCTAGCGGTGGGAACATAATTTGAACGTGAATATTGGATCAAAGAACTGGGCCTCTACTTTGAGTCAGGACTTTCACATCATGTTAAAAATCCACTTTGTCTCAGTGCAAAGTCTTTCACTGTAGATCAAAGTTATCTGGTTTTAGAGGTTGCTTATTTTATTTATCTTCATACATGTGAAATGTGAATTTTAGCTTTGTTGAGGATTGTTTCCATGTGTCTGATTGTGACATCTTCCTCCCCCATCTGTCGTTTTTCTTCAGGACTGGGTTGACCATGTTAACACCGTCAACCACACTGCTGCCTGCAGAGACCTGCGCAACAAGTGAGGAGGACATTTTTAATGTGCTGCTGATGCCTTGCTTCTTCAGTATTATGTCATAGTTATTTAAAAAAAAACATTCTGCTTTTTTCTTTGGGTCAAAAAATAGACTAGGAGACAAAACAAAATTTAAGTTGTATAAAGCAAATTTTGATAATGAAACAAACACTTGGAAATACAACCCAGAGATGCTTTTAGCTTAAGTGCTTATTGGTTAATGTGCAGGGGCCTACTTCCACATCCAAGAGACGCAGAGAAACATGAGAAACATCCTTTTCACCATATACTGAGCAAACATGGAGCTTAATACAGAGCTGCAAAACACAGCTTGTATTGAAACAGTTATATTTGGTAAATTCAGTTATAAAAACACAAGTTTAAGAGTATAGAAGATGTTGAATTACATGCTCACGGGTGTTTGTGTTTGTTTCTGAAGGTACCCTGACTGGAAACCAAATCTACCAAGGTCAGCAGGACTCTTTTGTTCTTGTGTTTCCAATAATGTGTTTTTAGCTGTGACCAGCAGCCAGCGTGAGTCGCTCCGGTCAGTCGGCGGGTCCCACACATTTCAAATAAGTTGACTGTGCACATACAGCTAATCAGCTAAGCTAATCTGATCTCACTGAGCAGTTTTGTTAGTTATTCCTAACTCACTCTGCAATGAAAACGGTCTGCGAAACTCCAGATTTAAATCTATCATTGTCAAGAAATGCTCAGTGTATCAGTTTTATAATAACTATATCTTGACGGTAGCACTTCTCTAGTAAAACTATAACACTTACTACAAAACTTTTTATGATGTCATGCATGTCTGTGTATGAATGTCTTTGATTCAGTCGGAGCGGACGATATGGCAGCCGGGCTCTGTGGGACCCCAAGGATCACTCTCCATCCCATTCCGTGTCTCGATCCCTTTCTTGTTCTCTTACCCCTAGTCCTCCTCGCAGCAGACACAGGGTGGGCCCCCATCTCCACAGGCCTCACAGAAGGCCTTACTCTCCTCACCATCAGCCTCGCCACCAACACTACACAGGTAGACCTCGTGCTAGGGAGTGGGCACAGCGTGTAAAAAGTGTGGAAATGCAGAACTTACTAAAAGAATGCCATGAATATATAAAATAATTATTTCCCCTCCAAAGTTAGAAATAATGGAACGGATGTCCTGAGCTGACTTGCTAAAATTGGGATCGGTCTCTTCAGTGGATTTAGTTCATTTATTTCTATATTTTCACAAACCTGTATAAGCCTTCATCCCAGATTTGAAAAACTCAAATATAATATTAGCAGCGTCAGTCATGTTTTGATATCGCACACATGTGGGCTTTAAACGACCAAACATTACTGGCTTTACCTTTTCAAATGCAGGGATTTAAGTGTTAGTCATAGAATTGTAAATTGAATTATTGTGCTTATGCATATTTCTTCACACTGTTTTCTTTTTGCTCTCCTGACCCCTTCCCTCTGATTTTATGCCGTGTCTTCAGGTGGTTTCTCTCACAGCGGTGTGAAACGTCCGCATGATGATTTAGCCAAATTCTTCACTGACACAAGCCGACATCCATCCTCCTCCAAGGCAGGTCACGGCTCCAAACCGAGACCATTACAGGTCACCAAAACTGTCAAGAGCGGGACTCGGCCTGGAACCAAGATGACTAAGACTGCAAGTGCCAAGGCCGCCGACACAGTGGGTGTCACTTTAGTTGTTTACAGCCCAGTGTATTTAACTCGGCCACAATTTCACATCTAAATGTGTAGATTAAAGCAAATTGTTGATTACAGATGTTTTGGAGTTTGAGAATTCAGAACTTTTTTTTCCTTTGTCCTGAGGCCGTCTGGCCTACTCAGCGTGTATGGTAATAGGAAATGTTTTATGATCTGTCTAAACAGCACTTTTATTCCTAAAATATGTGTTGGGTGAACATTCAGATCAAAAAAATTAACACAATCGCAAACACCTGCTGGTGTGTCTAACATCAGCTACACAATGTGGACAAAAGTACTGGGACACCCCTGTCCCAATACTTTTAGGATGTGGTGGGTTTTTTTTTTTTTTCATGGTGTGGTGTCTTTTTATTTTTTATTTATTTATTTTTGGGGGGGGGGGGGACCTAATGCTACACCATACAATTTTAGACAATAGTTCTTCCAACAGTTTTCCAACAGTTTGGTCCTCTCCTGTTCAGCACAAAGCCAGCTCCATAAAGAAATGGTTTTCCCAGTTGCCTGTGGGAGAACGTGACTGGCTGCACAGAGCCCTGACCTCAACCACATCTAACACCTTTTGGGATGAACTAGAATGGAGATCGTGAGCCAGTGTCCGACCTCACAAATGCTCTTCTGGATGAATGGGCAAAAATTCCCACAGACAAACTCCAAAAACCTTTTTTTAGAAAGCCTTCACAGAAGAGCGGAAGCTGTTATAGCTGCTCCTGCTCCCAGGACTTCTGTCCATAGAGTGTATGTTCATACATGCTTTGTGGCAGTTACATGATTCATATCATGAAACTATTATTGGACGACTCCTAATATGAATGTTGTTGAGTTCTCCTCGGAGTATAGCTCTTTTACAATGTGACATTATCATAATAATCCCAAACCAGCTGAATGTTTGACATGAGTACAGTAGATACTAGCTTTCACCCCATCAGAGGTGTTGCCAGTACAAGCTCAAGTATTTATTTATGTTAGTGAAGCTTAATGATTCTAGAGACTGATTTCAGGCACTATCCTAGAAATGATTAATTATCTATTCTTCTATTGGCTTGACACTTCAATTCAATTATTCCAGTTTCAAGTTATCTTTTTTACCCTTTGCTGACTTCAGTATTTTCTCAAGGCTAATGACGTCATTGTGGTGACTAAAAATTCACAGTTTTAGTACTTGATCAATAAAATCTTGCCTTGGATCCTGGTCAGCTGAAACTCAATTTCTCCTAAAATCTATGCCATTGGTTTGCAGTCTGTCAAGCCTCCACCAGCCAAGAAAAAGAAGAAAGTAGTGACTCCGGCCTCCCAGGACTCGTCTGTCGCAGATCGTCTGGTTTATCTGACGGGCATCCCAAAGGACGCATCAGAGCAGGAAGTTACCGACCTGGTCAGGTCCTTTGGCAAGATCAACAACGTGATCCTCATGCCATGCTCCGAGGAAGAGAGCGAGAAGGGAGAAGGGCAAAAGGTATGCTATTAGCATGAAATGTAACTTTACAGTTTTCAAAAGAACAGTTTTAAACAGATGATGGAGGTAAAACAATAAATATTTTGCCTGTTTAGAGGCAAGATGAATACAAGAAATGTATGCAACCTGCAGGCATGTATGAAGGGGTCCAAACACCCCGTATGACTATAAACCGACATAAAGACCAAACCTGAGACAAGTCAGAACGCCGATAGGCCGACACGGCTATAATGCTGAAGTGTAGCAGCAATACAAATCAAACTAATAGTTGCTCATGTGGTGAATGTTGCAGGCTAAAAGAAAATTACGTGTTGCAATAATATTCAATCAAACATCCTTTTTTAGGATATTAATTTTCAGCAAACTTAGGAGTGACAACGGTGACCAACAGCAATGTAGCTACAGCTGAGTCCTAAACAACAGGAACTGTTGGTATGTTAGGCTGTGAAAATGTCCTGGTTCTGTGTCGCAGAAAGCCACCGTGGTTTCTGTCATCACACATCATCACTTTGTCTCCCTCCCCTGTTGCAGGCATCTGTATGCATGGTGAAGGCTGAAGATGCTCAGGCTCTGGCTAACTCAGCAAATCTCTCCATCAGAGACCAGCAAATCACCGCTTCAGTAGCCAAGGTACCGTTGTGGAACAATGCAGGTGGTATTTGTGGCATGTCCTGTTTTAAACCCATCAATGCACAAAAAAACATGAAGCTTTCACAAAGGTTTGGTTTATTTTGCATGAGCGTAAAAAGCACAAATGAATTGGGTTTTCTTTTGGACATGTAGTCTCATTTGCACGTTCAGTAAACTCATTTAACTTTATTTGTTTTAGAAACCTGAAGCAGGGCAGTCCTCTGATGCCAACAACAGGTCTGTCACAGTTCATCATCTCAAGCATTTTCCTTTTTACTCAAACATGCTGCACACTGACCAGCCAATTTCAAAAGCTGCTTTGGCTGCACTCTATTAATATTTCTGTCTTCACAGCAAACCTGCTCCAGGACAGGACAAAGGTGCTGCTGTGGAAGACTCTGGTAGGAAAACGAGGAACCCTCAGTACATCAATTTATAATAACTATATCTAATTTATACCACTTATCACAAACGGCAGACAGGTTTGGGATGTCATGCTTTTACCAGGATGTGGTCGTGGTGTTGAAAACATACTAATTGTAGTTCTGTTTGCACTTTGGCCCCTGTCTCCTCCCCCTCCTCCAACTGGCCGCTGCAGCAGGTGAAGCTGACCAGAAGACTTCTGATGAGGTACATGACACACAAGCATACCCTGTAAAATATAAATAACAGCATTGTGAAAGAGGCTAGTGGGTGTGTTCAACCAAATATTGTAGCTTATGCTGAGGAAAATGTTTAAATTGGGCTTTCACTAGTAATAAAATATTATAAAGTGTGTGTGTGTGTGTGTGTATATAAAGTATTCAGGCTTTTTCTTTGCATCTGAATACCATGTCTTCTACAGAAGGGCATGCTGTTGATCACAGGACTTCCTGAGAGCGGCTGGTCAGAGAGTGACATCGTTAAGCTGGTCCAGACCTTTGGCACTCCCTCCGACGTCATCCTGGCACCACAAATTGGAAAGGTTGGTATAAACAAGAGTTTCACCTCAAGCCTGGACGCAGCTGGACAGCAGTAATACAGCAGCTGACGCAAGTCTTAAATACCTTTTTGACATTTTTGCAAGATAGTTGGCTTTCTCTGACAGTTCGGGCTACAACCCAGCTGTTAAATATGACAGTCAAATGATCATGAAGACCCACAACACAAGCAAAACATAAAACTCTGTGTATGCTATGTCCATAAGTAGTCAACTAAATAAAGTTTTTCTGTTTGGTTTATTACTAATGTATTTTAGCCTCCGTAGTTATTATGTAGTAAGGCTAAAGTATATATATATTTTTTATCTTTGATTGTTTCAGGGCAGCTAATGTCTGTCTGTCTCTCAACAAATACATTATACGGCGCCAATGCAATATTAAAAACCCTTCTTTTTGTATGTTAGGTACTTGTGTCAGTGCCAGACACAGATATTGCTCAAGAGATAGTGAAAGTCCACACCTTTATTCCTGCGAAGATTAAAGACTCTGAGCTGAAGATGATCCATCTCAAGCAGTGTATCGGCCTCAGCACACCGGTAGGGCTCTCATCACAAACCCGAATATCCTCTAAACTATATTGATCATCATTATGAGCATCATGTTCTTTGATATTCTATTTCAAGTGGGGCATTTCTGTCATTATTTGTATAGAACAATGTTTGTGTTAAACAGTGAACCTTGAGCAATAACTAATGATTAAAACGAAAACCCTCTTTACACAGGTGGCTCTCTACAATCTCCTGATGGGATCAGCAGACCCATTAGTGAGTATTTCTGCCTGTTTAGTCTCTCCAGTTTTACTTATTGGTTGATTTACCGATCACTAAACTTGGCTGTAAAGGTGCTAATCAGCCAAAAGGCTCTTGACAATAGTAATTGATCTGTCAGTGTGTGTTTTACGATCCAAAGGTTGATTTACAATAAGCTATTATTGCAGTAACAAACCTAAAGCTTGTCCTGCAGCTGCTTCATAGTAAAAGCACGTATTTTACAAGGTTATTATCATATCATGCAGGGTTTGAAGTGGCTGTAATGAATGTGCCGAACTAAAACGAGCAGTGTGTGTGTGTATAGGACTGTTACATTGCTGAGCTGGTGATGCACGAGGGTTTATCCCCTGGCTAATAAGTGACTGATTGTTCCTTTGCGTCCTGCAGGAGAGTCCTGTTCCAGTAAGCTGGAGCAGCCTGTTGGTAATCAGTAATGTTCCCAACACGATGTCCGGCTCCTCGGAGGTCCAGAATCTGGTGCGACGCTTTGGCACCGTCATCAAGACCCTGGTGCTCAACAATACCGTGAGGGCTCTTTGTCTCTTCTTCTTGCAACATGCTAATCCATTATGTTCGCAATATTGGTCTCCTCAGTCACTGTGTCCTGGGTTTAAAGGCCACACTCTCTCTCTAAATCTGTCACGTCTCACCTCGACATTTATCAGGCAACAAAATCTCACACGGTGTTGACGAGAGGTTATGTTGCTTCCTGCTCAGGTTATTTGTGAGATGGCGACCGCAGCCATGGCCCTTTCTGTTTACAAGCGCTTCCAGACGTTTCCGTGCATCATCCAGAACAACCCTCTCTTCTTCTCCCGCAAGCCTGACCCCAAAACCAACACCCAGACCAAAGTCATCACTGCATACCTTGATTCATCTGAGGTTGGTAACTTTCATAATTGATTGGGGCGGCTGTGGCTCTTGAGTTAGAGCAGGCTCCATGTCGAAGTGTCCTCGGGCAAGACGCTGAACCCAGAATTACCCCCGATGGCTTTTCCTTTAGTGGATGAATGCTAGTTCTGTTTGGTTCAGTGTATGAATGTGTGTGAATGCAATGTATTGTAACAGCGCTTTGAGTGGTCGGAAGACTGGGAATGCGCTATACATTTACAATGGCAGTGGTTGTATTTGTATCTCCACATCAAACACCTGAATGCCGAATACTTCCTTGTCTCTGGTCGTAGGATACACCTGCAGGTTGCAAGGGCAGTGTCAGTGAGCCAGCTGCAGAGGAAGAGGAGACGGCACGTAAAGATGACTCTGAATCTCCATTGGAGCAGATGGAAAAAGACTGTGATGGGAAGGACAAGAAGATGACGAGCACGGAGAAGACAGTCGGAGAAGACGACGCTTCGGGAGAAAACGGGAGCGACGACGTCAAGATCCAAAAAGATGAGCTTGCCGATCCTGTCTGTGAGTCTTTGGCTGCACCGGACACCAAACCAGAAGCAGACTTGGAAACGGACGTTAAGGAAACGTTGGCTGCTGAAACTGTCGTGGAGATGGCAGAAGAGACAAACCGTGTCGACGCATCCAAAGCGGGACATAACACATCTGCAGGTGAAGAGACAAAGCCAGCTAGCTCTGATGGCAAAGCAGTTTCCCAGGATACGGCCATGCCGCCGCTCCCTAAGGTAAAATATCCAGAAAATGTCAGTCTGCTTTTGTCGCTGGAGCCAGACCGTTCTCCTGTGCAGCTAAGGTCAGGATCCTCCAGCATATTAAGAGTTTTAAATTTGTGAATCTCTTTTATGATCCCCGTTTTACCAGGTTACCCAAGAGATGGTTAACGCGCTGCTTGTGGAATGCCGAACAAGAACCGCCAACAACGCAGCTTCTTCCACTAATGGAGAGCAGGGGCAGAAACAGACGGAGGCGGAGCAGGACGACAAAGTAGCAGAGGAGACAAAAAAGCCAACCAAGAACCACACAGAGGAAGAGGTGAAGAAGCAGGAGAGGGAGCGGAAAGAGAGCGAGGCAAGAAAGGAGAAGGAGTCCAGGGAGAGGAGGGCCAAGAGGGAGAGGGATGAAAGAGCCAGGAGGGAGAAGAGGGAGGAGGAAAGAAGGGAGTGGGAGAGGAGGGATAGAGAGAGGAGGGAGAGGAAGAGAGCGTACGGTGAAGGATTGTCGGGATTTAGATCGTCGAGCAGGTTCGAGGGATACAGGCAGAGCTCTTGGAGGGATGAAGAGAGTCACAACTCCAAAGCTGAGACCAAAACGGTGAGAAGACGCGTCAGGTCAGAAAGTGGCGAGCTGAATCTCTGAACTGCGAGCAGGAATGACAGCAATGTTTTTTTTTATCTTGTCATACTATCAGGTGGAGGAGGACTGTGACGAGTTCCCGTTCAACATGAGTGACTTTGTGACGGTAGATGAAGTGGGAGATGTGACCGACCTTCCTTGCTCTCCTTCTCCCACTGTTCCCATGGAAACCACAGAGGGAGGGGAAGACGCGCCCGCATCTGTCGAACAAGACGCGCCCGCATCTGTCGAACAAGACGCGCCCGCATCTGTCGAACAAGACGCGCCCGCATCTGTCGAACAAGACGCGCCAGCGGTACGTTTCAGCTTCTATATCACAGACCCCCCCATCGCCATCCAGAGAAACGGCCGTGTGAGACTTCACGGTCCTCTTTCTGTTTCCAGGTTACCGCAGAAACATCAGCGTCGGACACCACAGCTGCCCCGGTGAAGTCTGACGAGCGACCACCAGAGTCTGAACCTGTGACTGCGCTGACAGCTGAGACTTCAGGCACGTCGGCGTCATCAGTTTTAACGCCCGGTCCGGTCCTCAACGCCGCGGCCCCCCCCTCGCCGGCTTCACAGTCAGACTCTTCCCGCAGCCAGACACACGAGCCAGTATGTCATCCAGAAGAACCTGAGATCACACCTGACGCAGGTACAGCCTCACACTGATTTAACCTCTATAATGAACTGAAGGAAACTCCATCTTTACGTAGGGCTGGGTGTTTTTATGGCACCGACTGGCTTTGATACCAGTAATAATAATATAATTATTTTTCTAGAAACCACACTGACGTCCACTCTGGACTCCTCCGCTGAGGTTGAAACACTTCCCACGTCTACCCCTGCAGCTCCAGCTACCCTCGCTGGCTCCTCCTCAAACAGCCCAGCAACAGGAGTAGTGACTGCAGAGAGTGAGGAAGGTGAGAAAGAGGACAACGCTCTCAATCACAGTGAGGCTAAGGCGGAGGAGACGGCGGCGGCGGCGACGGCGGTGGTTGTGTCGGACAAAACGGAGCAACGGGAGGAGAAGCAAGATGAAGAGGACAAGGAGACGGGAGCTCCTGCTCTGACGACGGGTACGGCTTCTTTGATTTTTAGTTTTGAATCAGAATCATGGATGGCAGCAGCACTTTAGTGGTTAGAGAATCATCTTCATGTGGATCCGTTAATTGGATGGGTAATGTGGATGATCCAGCCATCCGAAGTCCCTACAGATCTTATTCATTATGCGTAATGGCATGATGGCACCTTTATCCTTGTGGTAGGTAGTTGCTAACAGGATATCAAACGATTGATTGGAAAGTTGTCTGGATAAGCTTGCTGAGTAAGACCAGGTCTTTTTACATCAGTTCCAGATTTTAAAGATGTGTCTGCCTCTCACAGGAAAACACAAGAGATCTGAAGACCAAACAAACACTGAAGAGGAGAGTGTGGAGAAGAAATTAAAGACGGAAACTCTCATGAGCACAGGCTGCGCCCTCCCTCCTTACAACCCCAGCAAGCCAGTTGGTAAGACACTTGATTTAATTTGATTTATTCACCGTGTTACAGAAACTTCCAAACCTGCAGATCCTATCTTAACTATCTGGTAACAAGGACCTGACGCTATTACAGTTTAACAGTTCCTAAGTCAACACCCACCCCCCCCCCGTAACTTAAGATGGAAAAATTGTATTACAGAAGCATCCTAACTTTGTAAAATCTTAAGGAAACTCTCCTAACTTTAGGATAACCTGGCTTGTAAAAAGAAAACAATGGTTCAGTAAGTGTTGCCCACACGGTCGGTTTCCTTCGGCGACCCTGCTTCGTTGTACAGGCCCCTGCTCTGACGTTTTGCTTTTATGTTTAGATTTTTTACATGTAGGATATATATTTGATCGTGTGTGTGTCCGTCCACAGGTATGGAGTTCTTGATCCCAAAGACGGGTTTCTTCTGTAAGGTGTGTAATAGGTTCTTCAGTGGAACCAAAGAGGCAGAGATCAGCCACTGTAAAACCCTCAAACACTACGAGAACCTACAGGTAGGCAACACGCACAGCCGTCTGGGTCAAGGACGACAACAACAACAGGCCCTTTGGAGACCGTTATCAGTTCTGATTGTATCTGCAAATAAAAATGGTCACTAGGTATCTTTGGCCTGGTGTTTATTATCATTTTTAAGTGTATTCACTGGTGATCTTAGATCATACATAGATCAGGTCATCAGGCGAAGGTACAGTATTCTAGCTGGTACCTGAATTAGATCCAGGTCCGGTGAGGATGCCTTCACAGTCAGTTACTTATTTTCTGGTGTAGCTGATTTTGACACTACAGAAATACACTAAACAAAGCCTGAAAGCGTACAAGAACTTTAGTGGCATGTAAAGTAAGATTCGTCAGTGAAATCAAAATCATGAAGACTGAAATCTTTTTTAGTCAAACGGGGCAAACTTATCAACATCTTCAGACATTTGTTTGGTCACAAAGAGGCCAGAATATTCTGGTCTAATCCACTTTCCTTGTTCATTCCCTTCTAGAAATACTTGCTCACCACGGATATGGCCACTGTGACTGCCAAACCGGACTCCAGCTGAAAATATGGCGATGAAACTCCTGACTGAATTTGTCATTCTCTTCCTTTTTGTATTGTCTCTTCATTTCACACAGGGCCCATATTCTCATATTGGTGTAGATTAGGCTCATGATCTGGCTCTGTTTGACTATATGGTGTTAATTTTCATGTACAATTAAGAGAAACAAGTGTTAGCTGTGTACAGGGGAAGGTGGCTGGCAGTAGGAACTGTTCACAATCAATAAAATGTTTTGTTAAATTGTCTGTTATCAGTTATTCACTATCTCAGTATAACCTCGAACCAGTTTAGTTTTTTATTTCAGCTCTTCACACAGTCTGCATTACCAACATGCATCTTGGCCAAAAGTCACTGAAACCACCAAAACACTTTGACCAAACACTGGCAACAATTCTCACTCAGAAAGTGCACATTGTCACTCATAACACACTGAGCTAACAGGCAGCACAGTCTAAATGATTTTTCACATAAATAAGTATTTCATTGTACAAGAATAACATGTTTTCACAAAGCAAATGTTACAAGAATTAATCTGAAATGCAGAATTTGCTTCAGTATCATTTATTTTTTCTATCATTGTCATAGAAATTTACTTAATCCAAAATGTCAGTTCTGCAGGGAAGTTTTTCTCAAGTTACCAACCCCCTGAACCAAGTCTGCTAAAATAGAAGCACATTTCCTGATTCGCACTCAGACTGCAGTTCTACACACAGTTCTGTATGAACATAGAGGCAACCATTTTCTATATTTCAGTCCGGTTACTGCATCATTCTGTTATGATTGTGTTTTGGACACCGTGGTAAAAAAATGTGCTGCAGATGCTGAAGTTAAGAGTTCATAGATTTGAGGAAGTGCATATTGTGTGAAAGCAATGAAAAATGATTCACAGATTTTGTACATGCACTTCTGTTTCGCTGACTGTGTGAAGAGTTTTAACTACCCCAAGTTAGTAATTGACAAAACTGTAAAAGTAAGAGCCTGCCTGTTTGACGGTTGTCCCAAGGTTTGTACTGCAGGTTTTGAGACAAAACGCTTCCAGTAAATGCACATTTAAAATGGGATTGGTTTCTCAAAACGATGTGTACCAAGGCAATGAAATAAAATTACACCTGCAGTCATTTAAATTGTGATATTAATACTAATGTAATATTTGACGCAGTCTACCATTTTGCTACCCTCTTGATTACCTGCTCTCTGGTTAGTAAAAGCTGCACAGTCCAGTCTCCTCTTGATGTTTCAGCTGTGTAAATTATTCCCATCTCAAAGGTGCTAGTTCTGTTCTCATTCTCTTAATATGCAGTCTGTGATTTCATCTCTTTGTTTAAAATAACTCAACTTGTGTTGACTGTATTAGACATGCATTTTGACTGACATATCAGGAGAACATTTTAATGCCCTCATAGTTGATGTTAGAAGCAGGAAAAATGGGCGGCGTAAGGATTTGAGCACCTTTGACAAGGGCCAAATTGTGATGGCTGGATGACAGAGTCAGAGCATCTGCAGAAGTGGTGCAAAGATGGAAAAGCTGTGAACGGGCAACAGGGTCATGGACGGCCAAGTCTGATCACTTTAAGGTGATCTCTTACACACTGTTGGTGCCTAATAAGGCAAAATAAGGTAAAACACACGTGTGCATGTGCAGTCAGTATGGAGAGTGAGGATGAAACTTAATATTGGAGAAAGATGTGGGTGGGACAGAATACAAAATCACATTAGAAGCCTTTTAAAAATCCTACTTATTGTTCAGACTTATTTGGCACATTTCTTTAACAACACACTCTTTAATTTCACCTAATGATTAAAGAGCAGAGAGAGTGTCCTCGTCTTGGAGAGGTGGAGCCAGAGAGAGGCAGAGGTAGAGATTATTTCAGAACAGCTCCACCTGTGGAACAGGTCGGGTTGGATAAACTTTGTGGGTGGGTGGACAACGACAGAAGGAAGGAAAAGGGACAGGACGGCGACACCTGACAAGCAGACGGATGTTTATCTCGCAGGGAAACAACATTAGAGAGGGAGAGCGCTGTCGCTCTGAGGTTGTCTTGGAAATAAACTGCCACCATAGTCACTTCAGTCCTCAGAACAGGTAAGGCATGTTTAACTCAGGTAAGGTGGAAACACGCTGAAATGTGTGTGAAGGAACAGCAATTTCTGGGTGTGAGAGACTTTGCACATAATGGGAAAGGCACTGTGGTAAAATGTTATCTTTTGTCAATAGTTGGAAGTCTGTTTACTTTTTACAGAGTTACTTTGAAGAAATCACTGATTTCTCAGTATGTAACAACGTGCTGAATGGTACTGTAGACTGTAACGACACCTGTCTCCACTAGAAACAGGTGTAAATGTGTGTTTTGCATGTGACAGTCCCTGGGTCAGCCCCTCACACGTCATGAACAGGCTTCATGATGTGTTCAATGATATGAAAATATTGTTGAGAGAATAGTGTCAGAGAAAGGAAGGCTGAAAGGTTCAAAAACTCTGGTTAATTAAACACTTATTGTACTTTTTCACAAATTCAGGAATATCTTATTGAACGATTCACAGTGTGGAGATGGTGCAGTGGATAAGACACATTCCTTTGGTGTGAGAGACCCGGGTACAATCCACCATTGTGTTCCTGAGCAAGACACTTAACCCCTCGTTGCTCCAGAGGCGTGCGACCTCTGACATATATAGCAACTGTAAGTCGCTTTGGATAAAAGCGTCAGCTAAATGAGTGAATGTTCATTGATTTAGTTCTTTCATCACTGAGAATCCTTAACATTTGCCCGCAGATCAGTTTGGAAAATGAATAGACAATACTAGAGTAATGGAACAGGTAGAAATGTAGAGAGATTACTTCCTGGTAACGACGCTGCTTATCAGATTATAAAACCAGTGTGAGTGATATCTTGACCTGAAGCATTTACACATCAAAACTACTTACCTCCAAGTGTCTTTTCCAGCTGGGCCTAACCCTTTCAGCCATGCTTCAACCAATGGGGAATCTTGTGTTACCTGTACTGCAGCTGCTTGTGTGAATGCTTGTAATTTGGACGTTATTATGTCCTCAGGAGTAGACACCTGAGGACAATGTCCATCAACATGTGGGGGAGTAGCTATTACATGTACTCTCCCTAAATAATGGATTATTGTCATGGAACTAACAAAAGTTCCACTCTGCAGGTTTAAAATTATAAGTAGGTTTAGTTTTTGGTAACGGTCAAGATTACTTTGAAGTACATTGAAATTAAGGGACAAATAAAGTAACAGTACAGTACGGGAGCAGGACACAATACGCATTTTATCAGCAAATAACTTGCTCTACAAATCATTAAGTCTCCCAAATCATTACAAACATGGAATAGTAAAAAAAAAAAGCACTTGTGAAAAATGGTAATTATTATTGAATAAATACTTATCAATAGCAATTAGTATTTATCCGCTCATCTACTTTATATCATCAAGAAGATTTATCGGGCTTAGAATAACTAGAATTAGGTCTTTTAGAAAAGTAATGTCAGTAAGAAAAATATAGAAGTGTCTGGTTCCTCATATTTCAGTAAAGGAGGAAATGTAGATGACTTGCAGGATTTGAGTTTATCGCTATATTTAACACTTCACTGAAAACGTCATGGTCAACAGATGAGGTCTATGTTGTTCCAGCCAAGCCTGAATTTCCTGATCTTGTGAAAGTACTTACCTGTGTTGTTTCAGTGTGTGGTTAGTGTGCGCAGACAGTCTACATTGTTTCTCACAGTGCTGCTGTGTGTGTTGTGGACGCGAGGATTAGGTGAAGTGTTAAGCAACTGCTCTGTCTGTCTTAACACCAAACTCATGCAGAACCAGGCATGGCTTGTTTCCTCCTGAACGTGAGAGGCTGGATGACGTTCTCATTTAGGGGATTTTTAAAAAGACATTCAAACTTGATAATTTTGCTCATATAGAAAGTCAACAAACAACTCGTGTGTTTTTCACTGTTGTTTCATAATGGACTTCACATCTCAGAAAAGTCCATTATTTTCCGTAATTTAAGACAAAAGGCAAAACTTTTGCTGATGTGTTACGGATCCCAGGTTGCTTTGATAGCGGCCTTCAGCCCGTCTGTACTGTTGATCTGGTGTCTCTCACTTTCCTCTTGACAACACACCATAGATTCTCTATGGGGTTCAGGTCAGTCGAGTTGGCTGTCCAATCAGGCAGAGTAACACCAGGGTCAGCAAACCAGGTACTAGTGGTTTTGGCACTGTGGGCAGGTGCCAAGTCCTGCTGGAAAAGGAAACCAGCGTCTCCATAAAGCTTGTCAGCAGAACTTCACACTGGCCTTCAAGCTACTTGGATTCTGTGCCTCTCCACTCGTACTCCAGTTTCTTTGGACCACTTAGCAACGATCCAGTTCTGTTTCTCCTTAGCCCAGCTAAGACGCTTCTGACGCGCTCTCTGGTTCAGGACTGGCTCGACACCAGCAATGTGACACACGTAGCCCATTTCCTGGACATGTCTGTGCCTGCTGGCTTCAGGCTCAGTCCACTCCTTGTGAAGCTCCCCCAAGCTTCTTTTCTTGACAATCCTCTCAAGGCTGTGGTCGTCCCTGTTACTTGTGCACCTTTTCCTGCCACACTTTAACCTTCTAGTCCATGAATATGCTTTGATCCAGCACTCTGTGAACAGCCAGCTCTTTCAGCACTGACCTTCTGTGACTCAGTGAGTGTCTTCTGTAAGACCCTGATTGTGGTTGTGTGTACTGAACCAGACTGAGAAATCAAAGGCTCTTCTCAGGTTTCCCACATTTCTGTATTACACATTCTTTATTCTGTAAGCCGTAATGTTCAAGATGAGAACAAAAAAAGGCCTGAAATATTTCACTTTATTTGTAATGAATCTAGAACATATGAAAGTTTCACTTTTTGACTTTAATTACCAAAAGACATTAACTCTTCTGCGACACTCTTCTTCTCTATGATGCACCTGTATGATGATCTTCGGGATCAAAAAATGTGTTCAGCGAACACGAAAAACAAAAGAGGAAACGAAAACGAAATGTTTGTTCTCGTCGAGCAAGATAAGACCTTCACCTAGGGAAATAAAGTTCAGCGCTGAAACGGTATCAGGGTTACCTCCTGTAGCAACCGCAGTTGCAAGTGGGAAGTTTAGTGATGTCATGGCCGCGCCACATGGGGCACCTGCGCTGCCTTAAGGGGCTTGGCCAGCAGGAATCCAGTATTTGGATTCAACTTAATCTTTCTCTCAGGTGTGATTTAATGGACCAGAGGGATTTTGGCAACGTCGGGGGTTTTTTTGAACATGCAGGCCGCTTGTTTCACTAAACTTGTGGTCTCAACACCTGTTAAATGATGTGTATGCGTTGTTGAACGACAGCGTTTCACATTACCATAGGAACCTGTTGGAGTTGTTTCTTACAATATCTGCAAGTAAGGAAAAAGTACAGGTTTTATGTCGGGCATCAAAGACAGTATATGATAAGAATAAGTAAGTCTGTCATTATGCTGTTATATATAATGAATTACATGTTTATTATTTATCTTTATTTAAAAGTTAGGGTTAAAGTTTTTTGCACAAATTACAAACAGGTGAAGTCGCTATGCCTACGCTACCCCTTCCCTTTATCCCCTACCACAATAATAATAATTCTAATAATAATAATAACAGTTGTACAAGTATAAAGTGCAGAATCAAAGTAGAATAATGCATTGCAGGACATCTGTGTAATTGATAAGAGATTAATGGATGGACTAAGGGAAATGATGTGATGTGGTAATTGCTGCTAATTTAAGGTATAACTTTTTAATGGCAACACTATCTCTTATGCAGCTTAACATTGGACAGCTATGGCGCTGCCTGCTACCTTTCTGTCTGAAGACCAGTTCACCTGCTCGATCTGTCTGGAGATATTCAACGACCCAATCGCAACACCGTGCGGCCACAGCTTCTGCAAGGCCTGCATCTCATCGTACTGGGACGGAGCAGGAGGACGGGGTGCCAAGTTTTACCAGTGTCCCTTCTGCAAGGAGTCCTTCTCCAAGCGACCAGAACTCCAAATCAACCGAACCCTGAAGGAAATCACTGAACTGTTCAAGCAGGTTCCAACAGACAGAAGATCTGGAGGAGCGGAGAATACCAACTCGCATCCTCAGCATCATCATTCAGCCCAGTCTCCGCCCGGGAGGCCAAGGGAACTGCCGGAGGGCATCTTTGCTGAGATGATGACTCGTTTTAAGCGGTTGCCTTCTTCCGAGATGCCTCACACCACCCTCCCCTATCCCAATGACCCTCACGCCCAAAGCCCCGGCCCAGTCAACGCTCACCTGTCCTTTCACGCTCAGAACAATGAGCAACATTACCCGCGTCCACCCTACTTCCCTTCCACCAGGTAACAGACTGCACTCCTTAGACTACATTAAAATGGGTTTGACGTCAACTGTAAAGCTTAACCAAAAAAAACAATATTACTATAAATGTAATAATAATAATAATGACGTAAATGTTTGGTTTGCCAAATCACAACAAGCAAACATGCTGAGACAAGGAACACGGGAATGTGGGAGCAAGACGCAGTGGGCCCTGGGGGCAGTATGAAATTGCCCAACAGAACAACAAAGGGATTACTTTTCTAATTTTCAAACCTCACCATACCAATCAGGGTAAAATATAACATTTGTCTGGTGCTAGAGGAATGCTCATGGGGAACATGAATAAGAACAATACGTTTTATCACTCGGTCAACGTCCAGTTAGACCCAGTTTGGTTAGGTTTAGGAAAAGGTAATGGTTTGAGTTAAAAAACTGAACTTATGTAGCTTGCATAACCTACTTACATTCACTAAAAACATTCAAGGTTGATATTTTGTTTCACACGGGAAACAAACACCGGTCTCCTGGGCGAAAGTCTTGATACTACTAGGTCTACCAAAATGTTTCTGAGCAAATTTAATTTTAGCATTAATGTTTGGTGTCTAGGCTCTGATTAGTGATGTGTTGTTCAAAAGAACAAATCTTTTATAATAATGATAATAGTAATGCTTAACATTTATATGGCGCTTTGTCTTAGATACTCATAGCAGGTCAGTGGATGGGGACTCACTCACTGAGTGAATGATCCAAGCCATTTGTTCGGACAGCAAATACACAGCTGATTAACATTTAACTGTGATTGGATTGCAATCCACATATTCTGTATGACATTATCTAGATTCATATTACATGCATAGGCTAACATTTACTGTTACTGCGCGCAGTGCCACAAGCACACACACAATGTTATACGGCTATAAGGACTTATGGAATTCGATTGTTTATTCAGCACCTTCAGCGTTTGTTATGGAGTGGTTGCATTGTTGTGTTGTGTCCTTGTGACACAATATGAGTGATGGGATATTATCACGGAGTGCATAAACAACATTGCTGGATCAAATACATTTAAAATGAGCAAGGTCACAGTCACTGGATTTTCTTAAAATTTCAGTTTTTCGAATTAAACGAGTGGTGAAAGCTTCATATTACCATGTCATATAAAAACATACACACAGTGAATATGTTTCTTGTTCAAGTGAAAAGAGCAAAGATCACCCATGTACTCAAGAGTTCAGTGGCAAACATTTCATTTCTTAAATGGAAACGGCTGAAGCACTGTTAATATGTGACTAATAGCGGTGAAGGTGGCAAAACTGACAGCAGAATGAATGTTGAATGATTGCTATGACAGGGACCCTCTGAATGGTCGCGGGGACTCTTCCCCCGGTCTGCCTCTGTGTCCCATCCACCTGAGAGGTCTGGAGTTCTTCTGTCAGACTGATAACACCTGCATCTGCAGCATCTGTGCGGAGACAGCAGAGCACCGAGGACACAATGTCACCTCTGCTAAGAGAGAGTGGCACATAAAGAAGGTAGGGTTTCAGCGGTATACCTGTTTCACAGAATACAGTGGCATGTACCAGTGTATGAATACCATGTAGTACATTTATATAATAACTGTGTAAAACCGTGATATTTTGTGAGACCGTTATCATACTGTGAAAATCTCATACCGTTAGGGAGAGTTGTTCAACTGGCTGCAGCAATTTTCATCAGGACTGTCTCATTTATTAACAAACAAAAACATAAAATCAGTAACCGGGGCACAAAGTCCAAACCGGAGAACCAAAGGCATGAACTTCAAAGAGGAGTACCAGGGGCACGACGCTCTTTCCAGGGCAGTTATAAGTGTGTAGCCTGGGGAGTGGCGCTCAAGAGTGGGTCCATGAGTTCAGCTGGTGGACAAAGTTCCTGGGTTTGGGCATGCCGGGACAAGGGTCATGCCTGTCTCCAGGAGCACTCGCCTTCGTAGACATCCAAAAGACCCTTCTGCTCCAGCTGGGTCCCATAGCCCAGAAGGGGCTATTAATCCTGGGGAGACATCCAAGAAAAAGACCTTCCGCCTGGAGCACTGGGTTAAGCAGTGGCTGCATAGATCCAAGCCTGGCTCCAAGGAGCTTAAAGCAACACTATGTAGTAGCTTTAACAGCTTTAGAATCTATTGTGAGAACGGCGTAATGCTTTACGGCGCCACATCACACACCAACACGGATCTTCAGCAAGCAAGCTTTGAGAAGAAGCACTTACTCTGTTCTCTCAGTATGGATATCATGGCAGAGGCTGCGAAGACACCGAAAAAGACATTGGAGGAAGAGAAAAAGAGTGACTGAGCAAGAGATCCGACAAGATCGGAGTGGCTTTTACTTGTTAAAAAGAGTTTAAAGGATCCAGCAATTGCTTGATGTTTGCCTGTGTTAGCAAATTTGTCAACTCCAGCAAAATCAGCCAGGCTGGGCTCCAGGGAGCTTCCTGGTTCCTCCTAAATGGGCATTGGGTTAAGCATAGACAGCAGAGAGCCAAGAGAATCTGAAAGATGCCATAACCACATGAATATGTGGTTTAAAGTTAGGGTGAGGTTTGTTATTTATGGAACATATCCAGTAAAGCAAATAGCAACACAAGAGATGTTCCCGATTTTGCTCGCAAACAGCAAAGCATGCAATCCAAACTTTAACAGACAGGGGCAATACACTGAAAAACAGTTAACACATGACCTGGGAAAAGAAAATGGCTCAATTTAAAACACAGCAATGTTACCGACATCTTGTGCTCTCTTTTTTTTTTTGCAGCCATGAATCCCAACCCCTTGTGTTAGCATTTACTGTATGTGCACCTGGTGTAGAATATGCTCGTGGGATAGGATGAGGCGGTTATCGATTATAGACACAGTTAGGTTAATCCTAATTAAACATGTATGTTTTTTCTATCTTCTCCAGTCCCAGTTAGGTATTGCAGAGCTGGAGCTGAAGGAACTCATCTGCGAGAAACAGAGGAAAGTGGAAAAAATACACAACTCCTTACGAGAGACACAAGTGAGTTTTCAGTCTTTACCAAGGTGGGTCATTCTTTAGGTTCAGTCCAGGTTTAAGTCTGAATTAGCAGTCTAATTCTGCAGATGGGAATTAAGGCCCTTGATAGTGAGCCAGATCATTTGGCTCAGCTCAGCATAAAGCTCTTTCAGCTGCCAAACTCTTTCTTTAGTCCCAGTTATAGCTTCTATGATTCATCCAAATTTAGCAGTGTTGTTACCTGTGATTCTATAGTGAGTATATAGTGTCTGCACATAAGTAATTAGACAGTTTTTAATACTGCCAGTGTGCACCATGTGCTGTTATTAACAGGGTGCATACTGGCAGATGTGGTGCGAAGAAAGTCCAGACCTCATGATAACAGATAGACCCCCAAGACTCAGCACACTTATCAGTGGTTTAGTTCCACACTTGGCCAGAAAAATATCCTCCAGCCTGACGCACAGTTTGCTCACGAGCTTATAAAAGTAGCCAGCTTCCAGTGGGTGCTTTTCAGACATCTACTGCCGTTTGTCGTTTGTTGATTTAGGTTGCTGCTGAGAGAGAGACAGATGGACTTGTTTGTGCGTTTTCCAAACTTATCTCCAGAGTGGAGCGCTGCCAAGCTGAAGTCTTGGAGGTAAATAAAACTGAAGTATGGGGAGAATCTTATAACAAAAACTGTTGTCTGATGATTAATGGTTATCGGCATAATAAGGCGTACATTTGTCCTCAGGTGATGGAGATGACTCGGCGAGCGGCTGAGCACAGAGCTCAGAACCTGCTGAGAGAGCTGGAGGAGGAGATAGCTGAGCTAAAAAAGAAGAGTACAGCACTCAGCCAGCTGGCTCTGTCTGAAGACTACATACACTTTCTCAAGGTATAGATTTTAATGTACGGGTAACGCAGCAAATGCAGATCTAGTAGCAAGTCGGGTGATGATGTACTGATGACGTACTCGATTTGAATCCCGTTGTTGAAACTCTTTTTTCAAACATCGCACCATCACAGTGACTCCAGGTTTATTGCAAGCAAGCATTCTACAAACACCTGTAACTGTTTACTCTCTGAAACTGATTTAGTTCACACACATACACACACACAGTTTCCTTATCACTATGTTTATCAGTGGGACTATCATAATATTTCTTCAGGCCCATTGAAGCCAGATCTGTTTATCTGTTTTAGACATTTTCTCTCTCTGCAGATGTTTCCTGTCTTGTCTGCCCCTCAACAAACTAAAGACTGGTCAAGCGTCTCTGTGGTGTCTGAGCTGCCCTCAGGGGTGATTCTCAGGACTGTCAATCAGATGATTGAGCGCTTTCAGGAAGAGATGCGGAAACTGCCCGAAGTCTGTAAGTCTGAATTCAGGCCTACAATCAAGCTGGATAGTCAAGTAAAGATTTGGTTGGCATTCTCATCTGAGGCCAAACATGAGCGACCTCACAGAGGCTAAATAGCTGGGATTCCCTATGAGTTCCCCTACAGTACCCCATGTTTTTGTTCTAGAAGCTCTGTCTCGTGCCTTTCACTGATTGAAGCAGAAATAAACAGGAGAAACGTTCTTTTCCCTAATTAACAGGCCAGCTCTCCTCGTTGGACCAATCCCTACCCAGGCCCAACCCAAGTGAGATTCTGATAAGCTATCAGCTCACATTTCTCCTGTTTTTAATCCTGTCAAATTTCATGAATCAATAAAATGTGGCTTTTCATTTCTGTGCAGAGATAAGGAGGGTTCAGGAATATGCAGGTAAGCGGTTTAAAAAACAATTCTGCCTTTATGGTTTGTTGTCATTTTCACTCCTTTGCCATATGCAGTGTTATTTTCATTGGTTCTGCCGTCCATGAGTTTAATTAATCCCCCGCTTTCTCCCTCTCTTAATCTGTCAGTCGACATCACTTTAGACCCCAGCACAGCCCACCCACGTATCATCCTTTCAGAAGATGGGAAGCAGGTGCAGTGTGGCGACTGCCATCAGCCGGTACCAGACAATCCTGAACGCTATGACCGGGTAGTGTGTGTGCTGGCCCGCCAGGGCTTCAGCACAGGACGGCATTACTGGGAGGTAAGTGGGATTCGCTGTGAAGCAATGAAGAATAGTTTGTGTGGTATTAATTTAAGGAGGCTGTGTTTGTCTGTTGCTTTGACTTAGGGGAAGATTAATTTATGCAGAAATCCAGGTCATTCAAAAGGGTTCACATACCTTTTCCTGTGGCTGTATGTTGGTATAAATTACAGAATGAAGTGCACACAAACAACCAGAATATCCATGAATAGGTGATTTATATTATTTCACTATTATAAATGTCGCAGGGCATTTCAAAGGCATTAGATCAGATAGCAATTTCATTCATAGCCCTTATTCAGAGATCTATTTCTTGTTATTTTACTCTCTATTCTCAGCACTTTTTGGTCTGCAAGTGCTCTAAACTGAACTAAACAATTAAATGAACAGTTTCAAATGCGTAAAAGCCGGGGTGTTGATGGCACAATGGATAAGCCACATGCCTTTGCTGTGGGAGACCCGGGTTCAATTCCCCACTGCGACACTGCTACCATTGTGTCCCTGAGCAAGACACTTAATCCATCGTTGCTCCAGAGGCGACCTCTGACATATATAGCAATTCTAAGCCCCTTTGATAAAAGCATCAGCTAAATTAATAAATGTAAAAGATTGTTATTAATGTAGCTGAAAGGAAAGAAATTCTATCCCATGTAGATAACTTGACTATATTTCCAAATTAAATACAATACAAATCCTACATATTGGAAAGTCCCCATATTTCCCTAATGTGTGGAAAGTCCACACTCTTTGTGGTAAACTGCACCTCACTGCCATCTTCCAGGTGGAGGTGGGAGGAAAGACTGACTGGGACCTGGGAGTGGCAAGCCGTTCAGTCAATCGGAAAGGAAAAATCACCGTCAGCCCCGCCCATGGCTACTGGTTCCTCAGCCTGCGGGATAAGACCGACTACGCCTTCCGAACACTACCCTCAACCATCCTGACAGTCAACCCCAGACCCTCACGGGTTGGAATCTATGTGGACTGTGATAAGGGCGTGCTGACCTTCTACAACGTGGAGGCCAGAATGCTCATCTACACATTCACAGATACGTTTACTGACACCATTCATCCGTTCTTCAGCCCCTGTACTAATATATCAGGAAGGAATGAGGCTCCACTAATCATTTGCCCTGTTGCAATGACAGAATGAAATGAAGCAACAGGAAATCTTTACTAATGAGGAATGCTTCCACATGCTTCCATGTATGCTGACATGTATGAAGACTGAGAAGCACAACCACACCTCTAGAACAGATTTTAGGCCAGGGTGTGACTGATGTGCTGCTGTTTTATTGGCCAATGTCAATACTTTGACTGAAGTCAGCAGTAGCCAATATTTCTGTTCTAATGTTTAGAATCTAGCACGATGCCACTAACAGCATCATGAGGCTGTGATTGTCACGTTCCCGCAAATTACACATGTGCCCCGCCTCCCCCTTGAGATATTTGTCTTCGTGTATGGCAAAAGCATGACCCGCCCTACTCTGACTCTGATTGGCTAGAATTTGCTGCCTTTGTTTGTTGGGTTGATTAGGTTTAGGCAAGTTAGGGTTTGGGTAAAAATATTAGGGTGAGCTAGTCAGAGGCAGAGTAGAGCATGTCATGCCTTCGCCGTCTTACAAAAAAAGTGTGTGTTAATGTTTTAACTTTAATGAGAGGATTCAATTCAATTTAATTCTAGGGCGAAGTCTTTGTGATATTAGTTCCCACCGTGAGCAAGCACTTGGTGATTTAGGAAGTAGAGAAACCGAGACTAAGTCATCAACCGAGACCGGTTGGGGGTGAGGGAGAGAGAGAGCAGGGGGCAAGTGGCCAACACATTATCCACCCAGAAATACAGACAGTAAAGGTAGTAGTGGTTCAGACTGAAAATGAAGAACGTTACTGACATTTATAGTAATGTTATGATCATAATAATAGAACCAGTAATGATATTTGTAGCAGAGGGTGTCAAGCAGGAACATGGTAGCAGCAGGAGACTCGTAACCACGGATCTAGAGACAGAAACACCTGCAGAAAGCTACAGAAGGAGAGAGGAGAGGGACGAGAGGCACAAGACTACGGGAAAGGGAAGAAGTTGAGTTAGTAACATGCATTAATGGGATAAGAAGGGAGAGGGGGAGAGAGGAGCATCATGGGAAATCCCCCGGCAGTCTAGGCCTATAGCAGCATAACTAAGGGATGGTTCAGGACTCACCTGCAAGTAACCCTGCATTCTGGGAGCGCATACTATGAGCTCCTTAAGATGAGATGGTGCCTGACCATTAAGAGCTTTGTAGGAAAATCCTTCTGGTCATGAAAGGTAGAAAGAAAACACCTCAAGCAAATAATACTAAGTTAATATGCTAGCTTTCAGGGCATCTCTACTCTGTGTTGCTCACCTAGCTGGGCAGCGCTTCTCTTGACTTTGCGCCTGACAAAAAGTGAAATACGAAAAACAAAATGAGACCTGCACTCTCCAGCAGAAACCTCTTTGGGGCCAGTCCAGACAATATAGCTGCAGCCATCCCATAGGCTTTATGTGTACATTGTAGAGCCATTAGCCAAAGCTAATCACATGTAGACTTTATTTTACTATTTAAAACATATAACTGTGCCCTTGCCGATAAACGTATGTTACAGCTACATTGTATAGTTAAAGCTAATGGTGCATTTTATATTTGTGTTAATGTTAATATTCACTTATCTTAATATTCTATAGGAAATATTCTATTCAATAAATATTGCTTGTTTATACCTCATTCTGTTCCGTATATGTCTACTTATTCTTAGATCGACTGTTCATTTTCTCTGCTGAGTACATTTTATTTTAAGCCTGTTTGTTGCGAGCTACAATTATCATCCTGTTTGTTTGTTTTTTTTGGGGGGGGGGGCGGGGGTTATTATTATCATCATCATTATATTCCACGTCGGTTTTGGTTTTGTTCCACAAACGGAATCGCGGATGAGTTTATTAAATGACTTCATAAAATATACTGCTGATGAAAAAGTGAGGAGAGCAGAGACACATACACAGAGAGAGAGAGAGAGAGAGAGGTGTAGGCTAGATGTGTGTGAGTGTGGGGACAAGAGAGGTGAAGAGAAAGGGAACAGATTCAAGTAGTGAATAAAAACTAAAATAAGGTGAAAAATGACTACTAACCTACTATCTATACAAATATGACACACACCGCTACCGTTCCCACCCCCCACCGGCGGCCGCCTCCACAGTTACACTGCTGTTATGAGAGTGCAACAGTCCGGGGAGCGGGTGTGTTGAAGTTTCGGTCTCTGTTTCAGAACAAAAAATCAAGATGGCGACAGCCAAAATGTCAAAACGGCAGTCCACACACCAACGGGTGACATCAAGAAGACCACGTCCACTTTTTTTACACAGTCTGTGCTGACGGGACAGGTACGAGGGCCCCTTAGCAGAATTCTGCTTAGAGCCGAGTTATAACCTGCCCTACGGATAAAATTTGCCCATTAGAACCAGGTGGGAAAGTGGACAGGTGGTCAAGACCACATGGTTATAATACCAAGTCAGCTACATTTTTGCCCACATTCATAGCATTTTTTGCTGTGCAATGCACTGTGAGCAGGTCACATTCTCATTAAAGGCCATGCCCCCCCTAAAATGATCTCCTCTGCTTGTTGAGAAATCAAAATAATCTGATTGATAAAAAGCCTTGGCTGAACTTGGGTTCAAAGCTATTTCCATTAGCACATTAATGACAAATGATACATGGCTGCAGATAGCATGTTAGCATCATGGATTATGAGCACTGGGATTCAACTTGGTACCCAATCATACAGTGTTCATTCAATGCATTTGCAAAAACATGTTTTTTTTAAGGCTTCCTCTGGCTTCCATGTTTTTGGGCCCATAGAGGAAGCATGCCGTACTAGAATCCTCTGGCCGAGCTGGTTTAAAGTATGCACGAGAAGAATTTCCCCTGACTTCCTGTTGGCTCATGTCAGTGGCATGAAATGAATACATTTTTCATATGGCTCTTCAAAAGCCAGACTGTATTGGACCTACTGGCTCAAATTCAGATTATACAAAGAGTCATTTCATACACTTTGTTACTGTGTTTTGAACCCCCCCCCCCGCATGTGAATTGGTGGGCTAAAGAGATGATTGGATGTGGTCAGTTCTAAACCCAGTTGTTGGATAATGACCAAAAATATGCTGAATTCTGTCAAAAGTATGTTATACTTTTACCTTGACAACTCTGTAAAAACAGATTTCTATTGAATCACCACTTGTCCCTTTTATGTTCGCTTGTATGTCGACTCTTTAACTTTAATACAATGGTTTACTCTAGACATAATATGAAAGCTACTGATCAGCATTTGTGTGGGTTTGTGTAATGTGGGTGACACTGAATAAATGTCCCTCCTCCTCACTGTCCACCGCACATTCAAAATGTTTACAGCTGGGTGTTTCTAAACAGCATTTAACTGTCACATTCTCTCATTAAAAGTTTTATTATTTGATTTTTATGCCCACTTGTTTTTGAGCCCTTAGATATTTTATGGCTAACAAATGTATAGCAGCTGCAGATGAGATGATGTTTATCTGTGTATACCTGTGTCTGTTTATTTACAGTATGTGTACCTATGTTTACAGGGAATGCCCAATTAATCTTTTTTTTATCCGCACTAAATTCACACATTTTGTAAATGGTATCTTCGCATTTGCTAATCAGCTAATAAAAAAACAGAATGACATCTTCAGTTTTGAAGCTAATTAAGCTGGATGACTTAATGTATTGGTGACCCTCTGGTTTCCACGCCGAGTCCCCACAGACTGAGCTCCGTCCGCCCCCTAAAGCCATTACAACTTAATGTGCTATAAACAAAATACATATTCTTTAAAAGTCTTTTTAAAGAATTGCCAGTTCACAGTAAAATTCAGAAGACATAAGAGGCACCTGTGTAATCCAAATTTAACTCAGAACAAAGTCAAAACAGAAAGGTGCATGACCGACACGTGGGAGGATACTTTATTATATTTAAGTAAACATCAACATAGCACGTAATATATGGTGGCAGGTCACAGTCAGACAACAGAGCACAACATATGAACACCGCAGGCCACGCATCCACAGTCAGCAATGTTTAATGTAATGTATTCAGAATTGTATTTTGTCATTCATGTGTCTTTGGTGGCTCACAGGCATTAGGACTCCAGTCCAGCACGTATTCATGTTGAGTAATAGGCCACTGCTACTGTTATTGTGAAGCCTCAACTTTCTGACCAATGTTGTGTTTCTACAAGAATAATCAAATGTAGCAGTTGCTTCTTGTAGATGTAAATCTAGTGCCAAATGAACTTGATTAGTAGTTTATAAAAAATTCTGAAATTTAATCGGCGTACCACAAATGTAGTATATTGGATGACTTTGTCAAATATAATCATTCAGTTAAATCATTCAAAAGTGATGGTATATTTATTATAAACAGCTACTTAGTTGTCCACTTGTGATAACTTACTCCAACTGCTGGTAAGTCACGTCTCATAATGTCTCTAAAACTTTTGATATCTGACTAACATCCCCTTGGTGAGGGTGACAGCTCTGCTCTTGTTAGCTTGTTCTTGTTAGCGATGGGACAAACTGCTACAGAGATTAATCCTGGAGGTTGTGACGCACAGCTTGTAGATTGAAAAGCTTTTAGGCACATCATATCATAGTTTGAATCTTAAGAGGAAAAAACTCTGACTACTGTTCGATGTCACCATTTGCTCATTTACAGTCAACCGCTAAGTAGCTAGCTGCTAACTACCTGTTTGACAACAATGTAAGTGATGCAATCAGCTACATTCAAAATCAACGGTCATCACTTACAGCTAGCTAAGACATTTAAAGCAGGTTACATTTTTATTAGGCTATGTGTTAAAGGCTAATTAAAGGTTTCAGGTTTACAATTCATGAACAATCACTCAATTAACTGTATGCATGGAGTCTATTACTCAACAGAGTGCCGCTAAAATCTTAGCATGGAGCTGATGATCTAACAAGAATACACATCTTTATCTTAGCGTTATTCAAAATGTTTTCAAATCAGACAACATACCGAAATCTTTGTCGATATCTAAAAGGTACAATGTAATACGTACAGTATAGCAAAAAAACAAACAGTCCACACATTTCTGTTGCCACCAAGGCCCATCTTGGTTACACTTCATGACATACAGCATAAATCATGCAAATAGAGGGGAAAAACTCAACAAGCTCTTTCTCTGTTACAGCATTGACAGTATTATTTGCTGATATCGGTCATAACACACGAAGGTAATGCTAACGTCGTCAGCAAAGATGCTTAAAGTCCCCATGAAATCAAAACGTTAATTTGTTTTTGTTTTTAGTTTGTCGTTTCCTGGAAAACGATTTTAAAATTTTGCTGACCGATCCTGCACTCGGGGGCGTGTATTAATTTAGCGTCCAATGAAAAGCTTTTCATTTTTATGAGGCTACCAGGGAGTATTGTTTCTGGGGGCCGACCGGACCTCACTGATTACTATACAAAAACAAAAGCACATCCTAACTGATTTTGTTGAAACTGGATCATATTTGAGTTTGCTGATGAACAGTTAGCTTTACTTGTTGCTAAAGTTTTTTGTTTTTTTTTTGTTTTTAACTTGTAGCTAAACTAACAGCTACCTGCTATCAGCTGCTGATAGTTAGCTCAGTTAGCTGTCACATTAGCTGACTCTGCCTGGACTGGGAGCTCGGAGCACTGGGGGAGTGTTTAACGTTATACTTCTAATATTTGGGGAGTTTGTAAAGTTTACGGCCAGAGGCGGGGGACGCAACAGGGAGCGATGGTGGGTAGTGGCGCCGTGCGAGCGGGCAATGACACCACGTTCAGCAGCCTCCCAATCAACACAGCCTGAACAGGACCAAACACAGCTTCAAAGCAAAAAGGGAATACAGTGCCAAGGGGATTTAACATTATAGAGCTTCAGGATGGACAGATAGCTTTAGTTTTTGCTAAACCCTTAAATGCTGTTAACTATCTCTGCATCTGTAGCTAGTTAGCTCATGTTAACATTAGCCAGGCTGCTAGCGGCCCTATTAGCGGACTCCGGTCCCGGGGTTCCAAGACCCAAACCCAGCATAGAAAACCTCCTCGGTACTGGATTCCCCCTAGTCAAACTGGCCTCTGTCTGTCTCGGATGATGTGTTTGGTGTTCTGTCGATTTATGCGACCTATCGAGAGTTTTTTGCATGCCCATTGGTTAGGGTTAGTGTTAGGACTAGGGTTAGACGTTAGCAATTTAAGGTAGCTAAGGTAGCATTTTTCGATAAGGAAGCATAAATCGTCAGAACACCGGCTGCCGTGTTCAGCGGGAGCTGGAACTAGTCCGCACAGTTCATGGGAAAAAGCTTAAAGAGGTGGTATTATGGTGTTTGGATTTTCCCCTCTCCTTCATTGAGTTAAATATCTTTTTTGTGCATGTAACAGGTTTGCAAAGTGAAAAAGCCCAAAGTCCAGCCCAAAGGGAGTTCCCATCTCCCAATGAAAACTCTGCTCTGAACTGCCTGAAAACAGCTCGTTTGTAGTCCAGCCTTTACGTCCCTTTCTTGTGACGTCACAATGAAAATACGGTTCATAACGCTCGCCAAGCGGCTACTCCGACACGCCCTCAGAAACAGCGAGCTGCAGCACACAGCTCTCCTCTCCCTTCCAAACACTAGCTACCCTCCAGGCAGTCAGTGGACATAAAGTTGTTCCTGTGATGTAGAGACAGAGCTCAGTTAAAACTTTATGGATGAAAGATACTTTTGTTACAGATTAATAACTCACCACTCTGAAACTCTCGCTCCAGTCCGTGTTGCCAAGCTGGTCGGCAACATGTACAGCTGAAACGAAGCTGTTTACCGTCTTTTCACTGACTGATTGGCTATTACCGGCCTTTTCTGCTTCTGATTGGCTAGTAGTAACTTAACTAGGAACTGCGCATGTGCAACTCCCAACAAAGATCATTTGAAGCCTTCAACACAGGGTGAGAAGAGGAGCTGCAGTAATGTGCAGTCTGATAAAAAAGATGGTGTTTTTTGAAAATTAAACCATGTAAACCTAAATAAGATTTTGAACCTGAAAATGAGCATAATACCACCTCTTTAAGGCAGTTACATATTTTTTGTAGAAACTGAAAATGCAAAATACTTCTTAGTTATAAAAGATTTGCAGAAAGATAATAATAATAATTCATAATTATAATAACTAAAATAATAATAATGGAATTTCCTGCCTAATCAGAGTGAAATCCAGCTGAGATTCTGCTCTGCACCACAATGAGTCAAATTTCATGGTCTTAAAAGACGGTGTTTGGACAATACATTCAGCTTTTTAAGATGATACATTAAAAATGTTATCATGCTGTTTAATACTTTATAATGCAATGTCCCATATTATACAGTTTTAATTGTCAGCCACAGTTAAAAACACATACAACAGGGAAATTGTCATAATCTCCTCTTTTTTAATGTATGGCTACATTAAAAATACAGGAATATCATCTGATATCTGAGTAAAGTGTAATGGCAGACAGCTGGATTGAAAGATGCTCAGTAGTTACAACAAGTGGCTTTTATTGCAAACGGTGCCAATGCTGCCAAAGTGCACTTTAACAAGTGACCCCAGCTAAAGTGTCCAGATTTCTTCACATGATATATCAATAGCATAGTAAGAATTGTATTGGTGCAGCAGTAAGGTGCAATCATTGAAATATTTGGTGGCAGCTGTAGGAAACTACAATAACAACAGTAAAGATGTGTCATGCTGCATAAAACCTGCTCACTACATCTAAGAGATTTGATCTAATTCTATGTTGAGATTTGACTTATTTTGAATTTCAAGCAGGTTGTCAGCTTAAGAGAAGACCTAAGAAATGTGAGTGACTGGTTGCCAGAGGAATGACAGGCTAACAGCAACACCCCTGAAGCCACAATTGACATTTTGTGCAATGTTTTTGCACTATTATCATTACGCAAGTCTACTGTTATTCTAAGTTACAAACAATGTACTACTCTATGGTAGCTGGTGCACAAAGCTAGGTCAGTGGTTAGGGCGTAGGCTATGTCTGCGTTCGGAACCGCCTACTATGAAAAATCTGCAGTATGCCAAAAATACCCGGATGGCGTACTGATTCGGATAAAATCTCCAGTATGCATCAGACCATGCGTACTGTGCCCCATAATGCAAAGCGCTAGAACTGTAACAACAACCGGTCTGATGTGTAGAGGACAATAGAACTTGTTTTACAATTTTCATACGCTGTTTTCATCACTAAATCCACTTCTAACAAGTTTTGAGGCGAGAAATCAACTGTGTAGATTTGAAATATCAGCAATTTTATGAAAATTGTTGGGAAACTGAAAATGTGCTAGAACGTTTTCGGAGTTGAGAAGCTTTTATTTCATATTATTCTTATTTATGCACCACTATACCAAAGCAAACATTCGCTACAGATTGGCTGCAGCTTTGTAGTTTTAAGTGGTACTTACATTTATATACCTCCTATTGTTCTGATTTTGAAAACCGGAAACTGCTAAATAAATCAAATAACAGTTAGTGCATACAGTATGCATGCGTACGGTATACAGTATACAGTACATACTGCATACTGCAGTTGCCAGTAGTATGTAGTAGGCGGTTCCGAATACAGCTTAAGTCTCCAAGTCTATGTAATGTCCCCAAAAGTGACCTAAGTAAACATTTATTTGTGTGTGAGTGTGTGAGTTGGCTAGTGTTGAGTGATGGTTCACTGTACGTCCAACAGAGACTTCGTGGCTCTCTAAACTGGATAGCAGCTGTCAAATTCCCATCCAGAGCTGTGGGCTGGTGGTATGTATGTATGTATGAGTTCTTTTTGAGGAGCCAATTCATCAGTTTTAATTACAGTCTTTGATTGATTTGTTATTTTCTAACAAATATTTTGGACTACCATATAGAAAAACATAGCATCACATATGTTTTGTTTCCCAGTCAAAAAAGCAGTTTCTAATTTGAGTTTCCAAACTACCACTCTGGGCCCTGACCCAGTAATTGTTGTAGATATATACTATACATTATCTGTGTGTATCTTTTTCATCATATCCTCTTACAGTCGCTGCTGTGCTTTGTGTGCACGTCTTTGTGAGCACCCAGGCACCTCACCCCCTCCAGCAGCATGGGAGTCCCGTGATGTGGGTCTGGATAGAAGAAGAGAAAAGGATGAGGGCAGATGTGATAGAGAGATGCAGACAGATAAAGACAGAAAGGTATGTGTTAACCAGTTTGCTAGAAATAAAATACCATGGTCAGAGAAATCTTTTTGCTTTCTTTGCGGTCAGTTTTGTTAGGTTGGTTTTCGTAAAGTGACTCTAACGTTTTGAACGTAAATGGGGTTTAGTAAACTCTATGGCCACTACATTTATTTCTTACTGAACACAATCCAAAAAGCAACAACCAAATTGTTACTGTTGTATTATCCTATCCTGTCATAGACACAGAGCAGTGGACAGAAAAGGTCTGTGTACAGATATCCATGTACTCTAGTGTAGAAGAATACCATTTTTTTTCCCAAATACCACCATCCAGTATTTCATGTATCTTTTGTGTAAGTATTTATACATTGTTTGATAAGTGGCCTATAAATAAATCAGAATCCCCCTGCTGTGACATCTGTATGTGAGCGAAAGTGTTTTGATTTTATTTCTCAGTTTGTATGAATGCTGGATACCCGTTGCGTTTTGGTTTTGGACTGTGTGTTTGTGTTCTCGCTTGCTCCGCTCGCCTGCTCAGCTCTGGCCTCTGCCCGAACCACTCTTCAGCCAGCCCTGATCCCTGCACATTCCCTACTGTGTTTAATGAATCACCTTTAAACTTATGGACTGTGTCCGTCTGCTTTTGGGCTCCAGCCTGATCTCTGATAAGAAGTCATGGCTTTAAAGTCACCAATAAAACTTGACCTTGTAATGTAACTTAATGAGTTTTTCCAAATACTAGTTTTCTGGAACTGCTTTACTACTATTTAAAGCTAGGAGTAGTAGATGAAGTAGTAGTAGTAATAGTAGCGTTCATATTGGACAGTGACAGAATTAATTATTCTCAATAAAGCCAGAATGGAGATTAAAAATGTTTTGAGTGTGCTGTTGATGGACATTCCTGCAGTCAGCATGCCAACTGCACGCTCCCTCAAAACATCTGTGGCATTGTGCTGTGTGATGGAACTGCATACTTTCAAGTGGCCTTTTATTGTGGCCAGCCTAAGGCCTTTTGTTGTGGCCAGCCTAAGGCCTTTTGTTGTGGCCAGCCTAAGGCCTTTTATTGTGGCCAGCCTAAGGCCTTTTATTGTGGCCAGCCTAAGGCACACCTGTGCAATCCCCATGCTGTCTGATCAGCATCTTGATATGCCACACCTGTGAGGTGGATGGATTATCTCGGCAAAGGAGAAGTGCTCACTAACACAGATTTTGACAGATTTGTGAACACTATTTGAGAGAAATAGGCCTTTTGTGTACATATAGAAAGTCTCAGATCTTTGAGTTCAGCTCATGATGAATGGGGGCAAAAAAACAGTGTTGTGTTTATAATTTTATTCGGTATATTTGTACCACAATGTGATGCATAACAGACATGTAGGAGCTGCCCACAGCTGGAACAATTGTAAATTGGAGAATAGATACATTCATGCTTCAATCTCTGGCTCAGGTTGTGCTCACACTGGATTTTGATTGCACTCATCCATGAGGAATGAGCTAGTTTGAAACACTGACCTCTCATCATCAGAGCCTTGTTTCTAAAACTGCATGGCAAAATAATACAAACTGCAAAAATGCCTGCTTTTCGCCCCACCGTGCAATCTGACTAGGGCTGAAACAATTCAATTACAATTAAAATCGATTAAACTGATTATTAAAATGCCTTGACGCAAATTCTTTGCATCGATGCTTTGTTTAATCTGTTTAACTATATAGCACACTGTTTCACACGGACATTTATTACTGTAGCACACCACGCTTACGCTCTGTGAACACGACGTGATTATGATGTCGCTGCTAAGAGAGAAAATAGCGAGGGACAAAGAAGAAAGTGTCCAAAGTATGGGATTATTTCAAGCTACAAGAAAACAACTGTTATAGTCAGTCTGCCGTAAAACAAAAACTTACGTTGCCTCGACTACAGCACGACGGCGCCTTATCAGAAGGCACCCGGTGTTCTGCGGACCGCAGACAAGGTAACAGCAACTTTAGCATTTAACTGAAATCATGATTGACTGTTGAGTTGAAGCCAAAGTAAGCCGTTGTGACGTCAGTCATGAGTTTATTGCGTGTCGGGGACCTCAGTATAACTTGTAGGCCTATAGTTTGTGTTGGTAAAGCAGATGTCTGGTTGTTGGTCTGATGTTTGCTGTATGACGCACAATGAATTTCCGAAAGGACCAATAAATATCTATCATCTATCAACATACACAGCTGATCCCGAGAGGGCGCCGCCACCGCCGCCAAGCAAAAGTAACGTTACTTCCTAAAACGACATAATCTATAGAAGCTTTGAGTACTAAAATCATCGTTAGCTGCAGATCTGACCCAGCATGCACCCTGAAACAGAAGGAGCTAAATGGAATTCATCCATCATTCACTTTTATTATTTACACCTGTGCTTTTCCTAATGTGACATGTCAAGTGTGAACGAACTACATACTCATAACCAGGCTAAGAGTTACTATGACATTTAGACACAGCTTCATCGTGTGTCTGTGTGTGCTAGCACATACCAATGACCCTGGCCTGAAGTCTGACCTTCAGACTGCTGTCTTTTCTCCCTCTGGTTACCAGAGTGATCTCCTCCTGCTGCACCCCCTCCTGGTGAGTCCTGTACTCACACGTTACTTTTACTCCTACAGAGGCAGAGGGAGAGGCATCATCAATTTAAACTTATACATTTGCTTACACCAGGGCTGCCCCCCTGACTAAAGATTTTCCTAGTGGACTAGTACTCGTTAGCTCAAGCCATTATGTGTTGATCATGTTTATGATATTAATTCAGCTATTTAAATATATATTCTTGGGGCATCAGAAAACGGTTTGAGTTCCCGGGCTGATAAAGAATGTTAGAAGTAACATTGCTAACACCGCGCCACATAACAGAGAAATAGAAAACTGTAATAGTGAGACTTTAAACTCTTAATTTTACAAAGGGCACAAAGCAATGTAATAATAAAAGTAATGCAATGATGACATCCAGCAAGGAGACTGTACACAGTAACAGTTAGGCTACAACATCACACAAGTCTTGTTGTTAAAACACCAAAATAAATAACAAACTTCACACTGTGTTATTTAAAATGCAAGGGTCCACTTTGCTGCTGTATCTTGTGCCTCTGTAAACCCTGACTAGGTATTCTTCCAGGAATGTGCGCTTGCATGATTGTTGAATGTACAAAGCAGTGTGTTGTTTGACTTAACACGGTGTTGCACACTGTTTTCTAAAGGCTGTACCCATTGCTGCTTTTACACACTTTGCCCACACCCTACTTCTGATTTGTAGTTTTTGTAAATAAAGCAAGGGACACATAGATATACATTTGCTTGCTTGCATTGCTTGAACTTACCCTCCAGCGTGGAGTTTACGCGATGCACCCAGAGGCAGGAGGGCCTCCGCGTTGGAGAGGTGGAAGGAGCACCGGAGAGCTCTTTGCCCAGTGTGGGGACATTAGGGACGGTGAAGACAATCTCATAACAGTGGTGGCTCTTCATGAAACCAGCCTGGAGAGAGGAAATACAGAGTGGAGGCAAAGAGTAACACAAAAATAGTTGGGGGGGGGGGGGGGGGGGGAGTGAAAGAAGCATTATAATGTAAGCAGCATTTTTATGTTACAGCTGGACCAGCTAGCTCAACTAGGCAAGATGGCATGCAGGTGGTATGCAGTTGGTTTGCCAAATGCAAAGAAGAAGAGGGTGTTTAGTCTCCGCCTACGCATTGTTAAAAAGCAAGTATATCGAAGGCTTAAAGCTAACTACTCCATGTATAAACATCATCTGCAGCAGTGCACCATATTTTATGACCTCATCATACTTCTGAATGTAAAGTACACTGTAACTACAGCCATCACATACATGTAGTGGAGAATACATTGGCAACATTTGGGTTTTTTATGTTAACTCATAACCGTAACAAACAATGTTCCCTTTATCGGCTGATATATACACACGAATACAGATATAGCTTTGTCATATATGATTTACATTCACCCCAGACACAAATTCAAAAAACGCACTGCAAAATGTTTGGGGTGTATACGTGTATATATATATTGTTTTGTTTTATTTTATTTTATTTTATTTTATATGTGGCTATATTTTAATATACACTTAATTACATGTTAAGTTCTGTGTGTGTGGCATGATGGGACAACAAATTTTGTTTTGTTATACAACCTTGTGTTGTACAGTGACACATAAACAACCTTGTACCTTGTATATAGGCCAATATATGAGTTTGGCTCTACTGAAAACTTGGCTGTCGTTACAAACACATGTTGTGTTTCAAACCCAATGTGTCGAAATATTGGCTGAATTTAGGGATATGTTTATAAAAGGATTAAAAGACATTATGAATATTTCCATTTGATGAAATGTGACAGCCACAATAGACAGGGAGTATTGAGTATGAATATTAAATCTACTTAACGCAAAAACTGTATGTTAAGGGATTAAGTACTTGCTTATTGCTTAAACCTGCCACCACGCGTACACATGTGCACTGACGACCCAGGGGTAGGGTTACAATTTTGTATTTATTCACGTCTTTAAAAACATTTATTGAAAGTTTTATTCTTTTTACATGTTTATTTACAACATTAAATGTTTAAATGTATATTGTAACAGGCTGTATATTAACTTATTGTGAGAAAACTGGTAGTTCTATGTAAAATCAGACGTTGATTATCACGTTATCCTTGTTTCGCTGCAAAGCTTCGACTGTGAGATTCATTCGAATCAGGCTCCACCCATCGAAGCATCGAATCTTCGACTATTAGGGGGTCAGTACTAGTCCAGACCAGGTTGGTCAGGTTGCTGTGAGATTTGCCCCAGAGTTCCCTGAGGATCCCGGACCATTTTGGTGACACCTCTGACCTGTCAGGTGAAAGGCTTTTACAAGTGCGACTAATGCCAACACTTGCATGTATATGACGGAACCATGAAAGAGACCATTTGGTTCCACGTATATATACACAGACACACACACCTTGACAAAGTAGCTGCCGTCCTTCTCTAGGATAGCAGTGAGAGTGGAGGGGTTTGACTGGTCGTCTCTCCGTGTTGGAGAGCCAGGGGGCTCATCATCGTCAGGGAAACGCACCCCACCTGCCTTGGAGGTGGAGCCTGGTGACGGAGAGAAAATACGTGTTTTAAACCATCTGGTAATCAGGGCGGGTGCAATCCTGGAGATAAAATGAAAATAATGGATAAATACAACAACATGTCTGAATTTCCAAAGCTGAAACAAAGCAAAAACAAGAAATGTGTGTTTTAATAAATCCCTGTAGGGCTGGCAGCAAAGAAGATGTTGGAGAGCAGATGTGAGTCAACAGAAGCGTCTGGACAAATTAACAGCATGCTCACTCTTTCCCACTAAAGAACCCCGCAGTAGTTACTAACCAAAGGTTTACTAGAAACACAGAAAAGGGCAGATGAGTCTGTGCTGAAGAGGAAGATCCTGCTGTGGTGAAGGAACATCAGTTAGACATTAGTTAGGAAACGTTGACATGTCAACTCACAGCACGCCGGGATTACAGCCAGGCATAACCGCATGAACGCCAAACTACTGCCGGTCAGCAACACACACACACACACACACACACAGTGTCAAACTTACCTTTTCTTCCTGTTGCCATGGTAATGTGGTTAGGAATTGGGAAGCGTCAGACACCGAAGTGATGTCATCACTGACCTCCACAGTACGAGGACAGACGATGGCAGAGAGGGAAACAGAGAGACCAGGGTATGTGTTTGAGCTTGGTAGATCTGACAGTGTTCAATTATTTACTCAAGCAGAAACAGAGTCTTCAAGTTTGAGGGTTTTTTCTGTCCTGGGTTTTAGAAGAGACGGTACAGAGTGACCTCAGTTTCACGAGGTCCCACTAGACCTCAATAGGCTACAATTTGTTTTCTAATGTCTCCATAAAGCAAATGATCCCGACGTGTGAAAAAACTGCATAGGTTGTGCACAGTTTCAGATGTTTTAGTGAAGCAGGCTTGTGACCAGAATGTCGCCGGTTCAATCCCCCAGACTCGGGAAGGACTTCCGTTAACAAGAAGGTAAACAAAAGCAGCAGAGTGTATGATGCTGGCTTGAGTTCAGAAAAGCCTAAAAAAAAAAAAAAAAGGAAGCGAAAGACTGTGACCTTTTAAATTGCAAAATTAGATATCATTTAGAAAACAGGACACTTGTCCACAAAAATAAAAGAACTACTGAATAAGATTCCCTGAGTCACTTCCTTGCTTACACAGTAATGACACGGAGCTCTGTACAATATAATTTTGTGGCTAAGATTGATGTGGAATAATATTAACAGGTGCGTGCCACCGGCTGTTTTTATATGGACAATTATTTGTAGTTAGTATTGTTTATTCATTCCATTCTTTTCATTATAGTGGGGGTGGTGACAGAAACTGCAGACAGATGCTCTTTAGAAAATAAAAACCAATCCAAAACTGTGTGCATGGTAGAGGAGGGTTTGTTTTTCCAGTATAGTTTAGCTTGAAGCTTAAAATAGCACATGGGATGAAATCATATTTAGAAGGAGCGATACGTCGTTTCTAATTTTTCACATAATGGTGCTTCTCACATCACTTGTCACATTTTGTCAAGCAGGGAGAAGGTAAAGCAGGTAAATTGGGACCCAAAAGCAAGGTACCACGCAGAGCTGATTCAGTTTTTGACGTTTGTTAATGATTAAACAAAAAGGTGAACAGGCTTAAGTTTGAAGTAGGCAGGCAAAGTCAAAAACACCAGAGGAAAGTCTAAACCCAATGCAAACAAATCCAACATGTACAAGCGAAAATCAGTCAAGGCCAAGACATCCAGAAAGTCAGGCCACAGGTCATACAAAGAAAAAAACTCACAGAGGAAGAGCTGGGAAACTTGACAAAATCACAAGGATGATCCTTGGAAGACACTCACTCAAAATATAGGGAGGGAGGTGATAACAAGGCACAGGTGAAACTAATCAGGGAGCAGCAAATAATCAAACAAGCGGAAAAACAAACCTAACTAAAACAAAACAAAATCTGAGAAAAAAAAACAAAAAAAAACAAGTCGGGTTTTTTTTTTTCTGTTTTAAAACCATAACATAAAAACAAAGGAGCTGCGTTTCGTTCTATGTATGACCGGTGTTGTAACCCTGCAGCCTGCTCTCGCTGGATCCCCTCAGGCTTGGTCAAGGCCTATTAGCGTGGGTTTGTAACGCACTGGGGATCCCTAGAGCGTCACAGATCAACGCAGTGGGGGGAGCCCCGCAGCGTCAGTGTGTGATGGTAAAGGTCTAATATGTAACAGACTGAGTAAGGACGTGGATGGACTGAATGGAGGGCCGGAACCCGGACTTTGAACCAGCAGAACGGCGTTCCTGTCCCGTGTAAAAACAAAAAGTCAGTATTACATATTTAATTTTATATTTCTTTTCAAGTGCACTCAAAATTCTCCAATTTCTAGATTAAGTACGTCAGCATCAAAGAGGCATTTTGTTTGGGGCTGATCTAAAGCATGATTACCTGAGCATCTAAGAAAATACCAGAATATGTTAATCAAAGGGTTTTTTTTCTGGAGGCTACGGCCAGGGTGCGAACTAGGGGGATCCTGACCTCATGACCTCCCCTGAAAAAACACTATTAGTAATATTTTGGGGGGGGTCTCTAAAATATTGACTATATGCTATTAAGGACCACTTTAAGTGTACAGTTTTTGTTTTTTTTTCTCATTGTGGTGTTTTTTGCATTTTAATTCAAGGATACCCGACAGGCTACTGACTGACAGAATCTTTAAAATGTTTAAAACTATGGCAGAATTTCCCATTTTAAATGCATCCTCCCTCAGACAGGGTGGAGTTCCTGCACTGACTACAGCTGTGATACAAGAGGGGACAACAAACTATATCCTTTCCTCATGACATGAGGGAAGCAGACATTCACCTGTTTTCGTTAAGCTCTTAAACACATTTGCCATCTCTACTGAAGGCGTGTTCACATAACGGTTTGACACAGATTTACTGGTAGGCATGGACAAATTTCTTTTTTCTCGAGCCATCAGCAACACATACACGCCCATCAATATATCATCCTGCAGCAACGCTCCTGTCATTCGCCAAATTCAACCGTGAAATCCGTCAGATGGTTAAATACGTACCGCTTAGTGTCGATGTGCTGGACGCTTTCAGGACCTTTCTGTGTTTATAACTGCAGTCGGGACATGTCTTTATTCCCGTCTCTCTCCCCTCTGTCCTTGTGAAGCGCTATCAAAATGACAGTGAGGAAGATCAGGCGTGTTTCATGCGCGCGGGCGTCATACTCTCACCTATGGAAAGCCACGCAGTTCATAAATATGCAATATTTAACATGTTAACCACACCATAATCAACAATGTGGTGTTAACACGTTGTTAAAGCTTTGTTTTTTCAACAGACTGACCAACACCTTAACAATTGCCATGTAGCCACTGTGTTGAGCCAAAAGGGTTGCCTACATTAACATGGGTGGGGGAAAGTTACCGCAGAGCTGGTTTAGGATACAGATCACTGAATAATTGTCTTTGGAAAATAACATTAACTTATTTGGAGCATTTTAAAGGCCCAGAGAGTGATATTTCTGAGGATCTATTGACAGAAATATGCAATATAAGATCCATAACTATGTTTTGAGTGGTGTATAAAGACCTCACATAATGAACCATTATGTTTTTATTACCTTAGAATGAGCCATTTATATATTTTATATTTATATATGTACATAACCGCCAGCCCGTTCTCATCTCAGGGCGTCCATTACCAACGCTCCCAGAAAAAGTGACAAAACGTAGTTATTTGACGCTAAACGTACCCTTTACCGTCCGTGTGAGCGGTGGCTACGTTTGTGATAAAGGTGTTGACAGCCCCCCGAAGCCCCTACCCTTACCATAACCATCGGAAATGTTAGTACCTAAACCCAAGTCACCGACTTTATGCATGTCGACCAGCTAGGGTTAGCTAACAGGTAGGGTTAGCCTCCCTTGTGTTGCTGCAACGTAGCAAACGTGGGCGTTTGCTAAAATCCTCACACTTCGTCACGCTGTCCGAAAGTGTTAATTATGATGCATTGAGATGAGAATGCGTTGTACTGTAACCGCAGGTCCTCCCTTCCACGGAGGTCACCGTATTGTGTCGTCATGTTTCTACAGTGGCCGACAACGGTCAAACAGCGCTACAAAGCGTGTTTCGTCATCACGGTGTTCTTCTGCTTGTATAAGAACTTCCGCCCACCCTGAGTCATGGTTCTGCTCGAGGTTTCTGCCTCTTAAAAGGAAGTTTTTCCTTGCCTCTGTCTCCTAGTGCTGCTCTTGGTGGGAACTGTTGGGCTTCTGTAAATAACATCACAGAGTACGGTCTAGACCTGCTGTGAGATAACTGTTACTGTGATTTGGCGCTATATAAATAAAATAAAATTGAATTGAATAATTCCAACAGTGTAACTTAGATTGTGACTAAATTGAATGCGTACGAAGAAAAAGGAGAGGAAATCATAAAAATATAAATAGTCGTCTAGTTTATTAGAAGAGAGAAGTGATATTTGGAGAAATGAAAGAGAAAACATGTTATTTAGTGTAACAGAGTTAGAAATAATCGCTTGTGAGTTTCTACAAAATGGATGTGCTAGTGTTACATTATGTAGTTTTGGAGCCACCTGGTGGGTTAATAGCGTAACTGCATACACAGGGTTCTCTCTCACGTATCGTAAGCAAAGGAAACACTTCCAAGCTAGAGGTAGATGCACGTGAGCAATGTTGTGATCAATATTTCAATGTTTTAAAATTGGTTTCATGACTATCAGTAACATGTATTTTGACTGTAAGCACTACTTTAAATTACATTTATCTGACGTTTTTATCCAAAGCAACTTACAATTGCTATACATGTCAGAGGTCACAAGCCTCTGGAGCAACTAGGGGTTAAGTGTCTTGCTCAGGGATGTCAGGGACACAATGGTGGATGTCTCACAGTGGGAATCGAACCCAGGTCTCCCACACTAAAGGCATCTTATCTATGCGCCATCACCAACCCATGGCATGTGATATAAAAGTAACTGACACGTACATGCAGAAATAGTAACTTTATTCATAAGTAGCACTTTTGGTCATAGGTTGAGCTAACGTTAGCTGGTTAGCCAACCACCTGCTTGCTAGCTCCCGACCGTGATGTATTTAGTAGTTATTTTGGATGATAATTGTTCCTTTTCATACAGATCTGATGGTTGCAGTTGCATAACACACAGTTACTGATTGTGTGCTGTTGACTTTTATACCAGAATAAAAGGAGAACCAGAGTGAGAGCAAGTCCTGTGTGGCCGTGCCATCCTTCCACGCCATAGACACAAAAGGGACACACTCAGTCCACAGACGGACGCAGAGGGTTACATTAGCACGAGAGCCGACAGCCTGTGGATCTTAATAGGATGAAGCCAGACAGAGTCAGGACAGAAATCACGGATGTTCGGTGTGGATTTTCCCAGATGGAAGGCTCTGATGTGGGACAGATGTTGTCTGTTTTCCGCTGGACAGGTAATTAAGTTAGTCGGACTTTAGTGATGCAAATGAAAGCTCTTGTTGACATAATCACCCAGAGAAGTGGCGTGTCAGTGGTGCAAAATGTGTAGTTGGAGTAATTTCATGTAGCCTAGTGATTCTCCAGCCTGTGGTTTGGCTTTGCCGGTTAGAGACAATCAGCTGATCACTAAAAGGCAATAAAACGTAGCTTCCAGCATGGAAGCTCACATCAGATAGCTAAACTTTTCCTGTCCTGGTAGAAAAAATATGCAGTTGGATTGTAATTTCATGTAGTTCTTCTTGCGCTCTGTCATGGCTTTGCAACGTGGACAGAAATGTGCCGTGAGTCAAACAGCTGATGAATATTATTGGCAATAAAACGGTAACAGCAGGGAAGCTCAGATCAGCAGCTAAACTTCACATTTTACTGCCCTGGTGGAAAACATGTATTTTTACTGCTAATGGTTGACGATGGATGGATCTATCTAAAGAAACCTCATTTCTTGACTGGCAACTCTCTGTTATCTTTCGTCCTGTCTCAGGCACCATAGCTATACTACTGGCTTTGATAGGGGAGGTGCAATTTGCAACACTCACCACTAGATGCCACTAAGACTTATATATAAAATATCAACTTCAGAATAATTTTGCCTATGGCGTCTGTATCATTGCCACTATAAGAAACAAAAACTATAGAATGTACAATGTAAGTTCTTTGGAAGAAGCTAACTCAGTATTCTCAGTAGATATAACCCTAAGCCTCATGCATAATTGCGACTTTCTTGATATACAAAATTATCTTTGAAATTGACATACAGGATAGGTGTAATTCGCGGGACAGTGTCTGTTGCCGTTGACTACTGCAGGCTACATATAATTTCCAAAATAAGGTCCGGGGGCGGAAGTGGAAGGGTGGGTTAGTTTACGCCTCTCTGTTGAGGATCGAGTTTGTGCTCATTACAGTCCCATGCTCGTGGGACCACATTTGTGCATGCTGACCAGAAATTCTCCTTTGCAAAGATGATTTTCCAATTTCAGAATACTGTTCTGTGCAGTCGCCTGGTTTTTATGTGTGCAGGTTTTGAGAGTAGTTAAACACCAAAAAAAAAAAGAGCAACCTGCCAAGCTGGCCTTTCACTCCTTCCAACTGTAAACAAGGCTTGTTAGTTGTTTTGATTTATTACTAACAATCATAATACTGCTTAATGTTTGCTTAATTATGATGGCTACGTATATGACATTAAAGCTAGGCAAGGCAACATTGGAGAACCAGCAAGAGACAGCAAGTTTTTGAAAGCATCCCACCAAATAAATCCCACCCTCTCGCTTCAGGCATCTCTCTAAAGCCACTCCCCCAAAACAAATGTTCAGGCACAGTTAGTGCAGGTAGGCAGGTGTGTCTGATTGGCTGTGCTTATTATAGTCCTGCAACAGCCACAGATACCAGAATTTTGTTCTATTTTTGGCAGAGCAACAAAAAATGCTTCTGACATAAATTGCCTGCTTTGATATTGTTGTTTGTTGCTTGTAAGTAAGTAGATTTAGCTAGCACTTGCTAGCGTCTAGTTAGCAATTCCATAAGCAAGCTGTACATCCTAACTATTTAATATAGCACATGCATTTAATATTAGCTCATGCTTTTATCCAAAGCAACTTACAACTGCTAGCATTGGTTTCTAATCAAAGGCTGATTTACGATAAACGTCTGCTGGCATGTAGGTGAGAGTTTTAACATAGACACATTACATTTATTCATTTAGCTGACAGTTGTATCCAAAGCGACTTACAATTGCTCTACATGTCAGAGGTCGCACACCTCTGGAGCAGCTGGGGGTTAAGTGCCTTGCTCAGGGACACATTGGTAGATGGGTCACAGTGGGAAATTGAACCCAGGTCTCTCACACCAAAGGCATCCGTCTTACCCATTGCGCCATCATCTTTGATGCCTTATACATTTGCATTTCCTTTCTCAGAGTGTATGTTAATACTAATGCCATTTGTTTTCCTTCGTCTACCAATTATTGGCTTTTTTTGTACTTGTTCTGTGTTTAAGGAGAGGAAGTGCTGAGTTCGGGAGAGTAACCGTGCGTTCACATTACATAAAGAATGATTCATCACATCTATCTGACTCCGTATTCTTTGGGAAGGAATTATTTTCCCTGACACCATCACCACCATTACATTATACCCAATTACCTTTTTTCATTAGTTTGGCCAAAAAGTTGTTTAAATTAGTAAAATCTGATGGAAAAGGAAAGAGAAAGAGGAGGGAAAAGAAAAAGAAAAGTAACCCGGCTGAAATTGAATGTCGCTGCAAGAAACAGTATTTGGACATCCTAATAACCATAATGTAGAACCATATGACTTGGCAGACCCAGATGCAGTACCTCCCTGACATTGTCATTTTCCTGGTTTTTGGACTTAGTGTGTACACTGAGCGTAATTTTAAAAGTTATAAATCACTAGAAGCTCATTAACAGTTTTGCAGCGGCTGGGTGAAAAATCTGCTCATTCACATGTAGCACTGGGCAGATATGTTTAGTGTTAGTTATGTCGAGTAGAAATGAATGGAGACATGATTTTACAGGTTAGTCCTACTGTGCGTGCATAAGAAGAAGACAGCGGTACGCAGCAGGATATTACAACACTGTGGCATAGACAAAATGATGATGCCAGTTACCCAAAATTCAACATGACTTCAGATTCTCTATCGACGTTACCGTTACTTACCAGACCTTCAATGCTGGGATCGATGGAACAGGTGTCTTATAGGAACATGGATGTCGTCAGCAACTCTTGTGTGGCTCGATTTGCCACATTGAAAATTCTGTCAAATGCAGAAACTGCAGTTCTGTCAATATGTGCTATTTAGCGGTTCTGCGCATGAACATGACCCACAATCTTGTGCTTTGTTTCCACGGCCATTAATCTATGCAACCTTGCTCTCGGGGCATGCTGTCGAGACGTATGTTATCTGACCTTGCATATCTAAAAGTTTGTAATGTAGACTGATTCATATAAATGCAAAGACAGACTACTTTATCTGTTCTTTATTTTATTAAACACGCTGTCGTAGGGTAACTTTTAAGTGTAGCCTATTTAAGCCCAGGCAAGGATATTTTTATAAAAAATTGGAATTTGTCTTAGGTAGGCTTAATTTGTACAGACTTCTTCTGTACTTCTTTGTATTGTTTTGTGCTGGCTGCCAGATCCTGCCCATGAGCATCCTGCCGAATTTGTACCATGTTTGAACATCGTACTTTACAGCAAGTTATTTTTTATAAACCTTTATTATAACACAATTATTTACAGTACACTACAATACAAATAATAATACAGGGAGTCAAATTTGCATGAACACTGAAATTAAAATTTGTTTCAGTTGCTCAATTTGTTCTTGTTTCCACAAGATAAACTTTGCAAGGGATCTGAGCATAATGATGTGAGCAATTCAAATAAACAATTCACATGAAAAAATATAAATATTGCTCATTTCTGCCATTAATAATACATAAATGTAATGCTGTCCAAAGGTCTGGAAATATTTTTAAACTTAAACTCCAATCTTCATTAGAACAAATTTGGACAAATTGGTTCCACACCAGTAACAGGAAGCGTCATAGTAGCAGTTTTAAGCTAGCAGTATTAGCTAGCAGTATTAACAGTTGACAGTTCCATTGCATGCTGTACTAGTAAGCAGCAGGGGTGTACAATTCATAGTTTTCACCTGACGTCACATTCCAATGAAAACGCTCCCTTGGAGGGCAAAAAGACGTTATTTTACTTTTGTGGAGTCGCGGTCTGTTGTTTTGCCCTCCAGCTCATCGCGCATGTCACGTGACTGAAAACTATCAATAAGAGAAAAAGAGAGATGGCTGTGAAGGTTCTCGGTCATCCAGGTCATAGTTATAATAAGGATTCCTTGTATTAGAGCTCTAATAATAACTCCATAGTAAGCAGGCACTAATAAAGAACTGTCTTCTTTGTGTTTTTGGCAGATTGCAATCTTAAATGCCATCTTCTTTTCTAATGAACTTTGACTTTTGACTACAGCATTTTTTTATGTGATTCGCTTAGCTTAGCATTGTTCCTGCACATAAGAACTGCAAATGTTAATTTTATTTTGTGTACCAATTGCACAAACAAGATACACTGTTCTAAGTAGTGAGCTTTATAGATTTTGGCAGTACAGTTTTTAGATACTTTAAAGGTTTAGTGTTTAAGTTTTAGGTGCATGGTTGTCCAGTGGATAGCACTGTGGCCTTACAGCTAGAAGGTCCCGTGTTCAAACCCAGGTTGCCCCAGCCTTTCTGTGTGGAGTATGGTCTGCGTGGGTTTCCTTCGGGTGCTCCGGTTTCCCCCGCCATCAAAAACATGTTAGGTTTCCCTTGAGGGACGGGTTAAATTCATAGAATAAACTTTGCATCATGTATGCGTATGTGACAATAAAGTACCTTTATCTAGTGGTGAGGGTTGCGAATTGCAACCAGTGGCTCACGGTGAATTCGCATGCTTCTTGGATGGTCCCATTGTTGTGAAGTCGTTCTTTAGTCAGAATGTGGAATCAACATGGATGCTACTACAAAGATGTGTTGGATTATCGTTATCAGAGCGTATAAACAGCACGCAAACATCTAGTTCACTGGACATGGACAGCAAACAAACCATTATAACCATATTACAATTTATTTACGTTTGCAAAATTTGTACGTATTTATATGCAATACGTGATTTTTCACGAATCAAAGTTCAGTGTACTTCTTTATGTACCTTGTACACTTTATTTCTCTTTTTGCAATAAAGAATTAAGGAGGAATTATTCCGACACCACATGAATGCACCATCAGTCACCGCTCGCCCCTCCATTTCCAAGCGAGCAGGAGAAGGTACAGTAGCCGACTTTTTCTCCTGCTCTTGTGCTAAATAATACATTACAACATTACTTTTTCTTCTTCGTATGTATTCAACTTAGTGATGAAATGCGCTCCGGGCTACTGTAGAAACATGGCGGTGCAACATGGTCACATCCATGTTAGAGGACCCGCAGTTATGTAGATAGAAATGTCTCATTCTAAGGTAATAAAAACATAACGGTTCATTATGTAGGTCTTTATACACCACTGAAAACATAGTTATGGGTATTATATTGCATTTATGTCAATAGATCCTCCTAAATATTACACACTGATTAACTAATCCTCTGATGGCGCCAGCATTATATTTATATTTAGTTTACAGATATGACGTTATTTCAGTATCTTCATTGAACTCTAACTTGTTAATAAAGTGAACTGAAATTTTTTCCAAAATGTTGAACTGCTCCTTTCTTATGTCACAACTGAATTAACGGTTTGTTTAATTTGGGTCTACCACGCAGCAATGAATAGAAATGACTGTCAGTACTTCTTCATACAAACAATATTTAAGCATTTTAGCTCCAGCTGTTTTTACCCTACTACTAGGTGTATTACACAGTTCCTGTGCTGATTAATGACTTGTTCTTACTTTCAGACATGCATGAGATACAGGTTATTCTTCTGACAGCTATGCAGATTGTGAAAAGTTCCTTACTCACTTTGTGACAAAAGTGGAAAAATAAGATCTAGCATTGGCCCTCACCCTGCCTTTTTAGATGTGGACCACCCAGCTACTTCACCTCAATTACTTTATTGGAACTCACTGAGACTCTGTAGTGATAATGTCCAAGGGGCTGGTGGATGCCTTCATCTTTGACAAAGTTTTAATTTGAAATCATGGACAGCATAGGTACCTATTTGCTCTTAATCATAAATAGTTCACTGTCATCGGGCTGTTTTCCAGATTAAATTAAATGTGCAGATGTTCAACCAGTCCTAAAAAAAAACCTGGCCTTGATCCACCCCAACCTCGACCACTATCTCTATCACTATCGACCACTATCTCTAAACTGGCCTTCATTTCATGTCAGTATGGACATGCTACTTTATTTCATCCAATCTGGTTTTCCCCCTCACCACAGCACAGAGACCGCTCTCCTAAAGGTTACTAACGACCCTCTATTGACCGCGGCCGCTGGCATGTGCTCAATTATGGTGCTATTAAACTTGCCCACTGCTATTGACAATCAACCATGGCATCTTGTTAGATAGACTCTGGGTGAGCATCTCTGGCACGCTATTGGACTGGTTTGCCTCGTATTTGTCAAACAGGAAGTACTGTGTGTGTATCTATAACTTTAAATCTACCTTTTCTCCTGTTTATTACGGTGTGCCCCAAGGATCAATCCTCAGACCTATTGTGTTTTCCATTTTCATGCTCCCCCTGGGTGACATAACATATGGTATTCCCTTTCATTGCTATGCAGACGATACTCCGTTATACATCCCGGTAGACCTCAGTGTGCTGCGTTCCCTCCAGGCCTGCCTGGCTGACATCTTCGTAATTGGTCCCCAGCACACTACTAATCAGATTATACCCTAGACAGGTGACCTATATCGGTCACCTGTCAACCCACATTACACCTGTTGCCAGAAATCTTGGTGTCCTTTTTGATAGTAAACTTTGCTTCGAACAACACATCGCTAAACTAGTCCAGGCTTCTATCACCTTAGAAATATCGCAAAAATAAAACTTAATCTTAAATGCCAGAGATGCAGAAACTGTTATACATGCTTTTATTTCGTGTCGCCTAGACTATTGCAACAGTCTGTTCTCATGTCTAAATAGAAAAACTCTGAACCGCCTACAATTAATGCAGAACTCAGCTGCTAGTTTATTAACCCAAACTAGGAAGTACGACCACATCACTCCGATTTTAATCTCTTTACATTGGCTCCCTGTCTGTTTTAGAATCGATTTTAAGTTCTTATTGATTACTTTTAAAGCTCTTAATGGCCTGGTTCCAGAATATATTCATGACATTTTAACCCCTTACGATCCTGTACGCAGCCTGAGATCCTCCGGCAGGGGCCTCCTGTGCATCCCTGAATCCACGCTGAAATCTAGAGGAGATAGAGCCTTTGCGGTAAGGGCCCCAAGGCTTTGAAATGATTTGCCTGATGACATCAGGAAATCGGGAGTCGGTGTCTTCTTTTAAGTCTCGCCTGAAAACTTGTTTATTCCGGAAAGCATTTTCTGATTTTATCTGATAGGCTAGCCCTGTTAGTGTTTTAATTTGTGCATGCTATGTCTTTTTTTATTGTTATCTTTTTAACTGTTATGATTTTAAATGTTTTTATCTTCTGTGAAAGCCCTTAGAACTCTGTTTGATAAGTGCTCTACAAATCAAGTTATTATATTATAGGTGCCGTTAGTCAGAAGATACTGCTGCATTTGTATTTTTGCTGTTTTTGTACTGTGGCACTGTATGTCTTAGTGTTTTTACTATCTGTATCTTATTTTTTGTATCAATATGAGCCCAACACAATAAGGTCAAGTTTCATAATAAATATGCAGTGGTTGCTTTATTCCAGATTCCTTTTTACAGTAATAGAAGAAAGTAATTAAGATGTATACCCTGTATATACACGCTCATACCTTGTTCGCTGGAGAAAAGAGGGAATCCTACCAACTAAATCACATATCTCTTTCAATAAGAATCCTTCACAAATAAAGCATGATGATTTTGTTGGCTAAGTTCTCATCACGTTAAGCTAAGCTAACTACTATCAATCAAATCTACCAAAACCATGAGCTTGTTTGAAACTGAATCATCCGCACAGAACCACAAATGTATTGTTTGGTCACCATGTTTTGGCTCAGTAAATTATAAAATGCAGTTGGCCAGTTAGCAGAAGCGTGTGTGTGTGTGTGTGTGTGTGTGTGTGTGTGTGTGTGTGTGTGTGTGTGTGTGTGTGTGTGTGTGTGTGTGTGTGTGTGTGTGTGTGTGTGTGTGTATGTGTGTTAGAAGGGGTTGATACGAAGTCCTGTTCCAAGAGGGGAGAAGGGGTTGACTTTTGCCCACATTAGAGCATCATTAAGGGGGATTGCTGATTTACCGTCCTCCAGCAAAAACACTGGACCCTGCACATTAAAACAAAAGAGAACCATGAGATAAGTCACATGATGTCAAGACACGTCAGTGTAGATACACACAAACTAATAAAACACAGGAACACACACCTGTATTCTTTGTCCAGTGAAACAAGACAGTTGAACGTCCGAGTGGCTCGGCAGATTGGAGCCTGTCACATAATCGGCACCACACAGGACTAACGCAGCTGAGAAAGAGACGAAACATGTTTGACTCGTTAATGATTACGCATAAAATGTTTTCACTATCATCAGGTTTCACTGAATAGATAGTCCATAATTGTTTATGGAGCCTTGCAAAAAAATACTTCATTCTGCCTCCTCTGCCACACTCAATCCAATCAGAGAGCCATGTTTTTACACACAGCAGCCATTTACTAATCAACATACTCTTTATCACCCAAATTAGCTGCACCTGAGTCTCACATCCTCCAGCATTTGATGCTGATTAGACCACCCACAGTATCAACAACCTACCTAAGTGAGGGCTGTGTTGCTGATACCAGATTTAGTCTATGCCAAAATATGTTTCATGAGCAGTGTTCCTTTTTGTTAAACTTCCCTTGTGTTCAGAGCTGTATTTTTACCAGAGTCTGTTGGCTGGATTCTCCTCTCGAGGCTGCTAAACTCTTCTCTTTGAGACTCTGATGGAGGACTGTTGAAAACAGACAGAGATACAGTTTTGATGCTGTGTACATGAACATATGAAATGTAGATGTGTTACAGAGCTAACAACAGACACTGTTAGTGGAACTATGCCTGTGAATGTAAACATGGTAGTATGCACATAGATGTAGATCTAAATTAAATGTGTGGGTGTTGGTTATATTTCCACCTACAACAGAACATCCAGGAGCTTGGCAGCAAAGGCAATAATGCCCAAGATGTCTCTATATATTTTCAAATTCAAATGAGCTTTTATTGGCATGAATGTATAGCAACAATATTGCCAAACATAAGTACAATTAATTTCATTAGATAAGAAAATAAAACAGCAAAAGTTGTGTTTGTGTGTGTTAATACAAAACAAAATAATGATAAAAAATAAAATAAAATAAAAGTTCCATAAAAATAAATATTAAAAAAAGTAAATAAGTAAAACAATAAGCGTGTGTGTGTCAGTATCTTAGAAAATGAAAATAATATATTAAATTAAATAAATAAAACAGTAAGTGTGTGTGTGTGTGTGTGTGTGTGTTAAAAAAAAAAAAATTTAAATGAGTAAATGACACAGTAATGTGTGTTATTATAATAATATTACAAAATTAAAATAAAATGAATAGATAAAACCGTATTTGTGTGTGTGTATATATTAATAGGCAAAATTAATTAATTAGTTCATTATTAAAAAAATGACTAAAAAAAATCAGTATCAAATGTGAGATTTAAAATCAAACTATCAAAATAATAATAATTTGAAAATTAGTACAGTTATTTATTAGTCTAAGTTTCCACTGGTTGTCCTCAGTCCTCAGATCTATATCTGGTTCCAGTAACCCCCTGGGTCACCCTCTATTCTTCTTTGAGACCCAGATTCCTCTTTACCAATTTCACAGCGGTAATTATTGCAGCAGTGATGTCCACAATTAGCCTACAGACTAACTCTGACCATTTGAAGTCTTTTTTCCCAGACACAGCCCAATCCTCATGAACAAGTCCCTGATACCTCAAAAAGTCTGTTTGTCTTCAGTCAGCAGATCTGTCCATCAAGCAGGAACATGACCGTCTTTGTCTTCGCTCAGGACAACAAATCTGTCTCTCCAGATGTGATTCTGCTGCTCTTCATGTCCCCTTAACTATCTCCTCTCTTGAGTTGCCTTGGTAACTGGCCTCATCATGGTCTTACCTTTTAGCTCTACTGGGCAGCTGAGACCAGGCATGATTGTAATGAATGACTGTGATGACCTCCTCAGTGTTTCCCTCTTCACCAGCTGCCTCTTTAGCATGATTGGATCATTTCCAGTAGATAGATGGAGAAGATGCTCGTATACTACGTCACCATTTTCCTCTTAAAGCCTCTGTGTACCGTAAAACTTTGATTAATAGCCTGGTCTTTTATTTGCTAAAATCACTGAATTGACCATATGGGACAGGCCTTTAATTGCTCTTGCATAAAACTTAAATATGACTGACCAAACTGAAAATGTATTTATTTCGAAAAGAAAATTACTGTAATAAACTTAAAATGATCAAATAATATCAAATACACGTCATTCATTTGATCTAGCTCCGACAGACGGCTTATGCGCTTTTATTTTGAAGGCGGCAACGAAATGAAAACAACAACAGGGTGCAGGATGAGAGAAGTGTGGCAGAATGATGGACTTCACATGACAGGATTCACAACTCGGATTCAGTTTTATGAAAAGCTGTTTTGACGTTTGGACCCTTAAAGACTAAAGTAGGATAAACAATCAAGGAAGGGACACATTCGGACTTAATGAGCGCTTCAAAGGTAACGGGAGTCGGCACTTTTTTCTCAGTTACACCGGTAAATCTATAAGAATTAGACTTTGGGGCTCGTCGTTTCTGTTAAATAAACTGAACAACTGAATTGTGGAGAATCTAACTGATCTAACGAGGTGTAACGTGTCCACACTGACATATTGATCATAACATTAATATTTGTATTAACGATCTAAGCAGCTTAGAAGCAGCTAAAGCGGCAGGTTTTAAGAGGTTTTATACATCCAAAGAACTTCCTTAAAAACCTGACCAGGCGTTTAAAGGAGACCTGAGTTTATTTTTTAAAATGTGTTCCCACACCAGACCAGTTAACGGAGAAGGCGGCTATTTGGGACTCAGCTCTTAATTGAAGTTTTACCAATATTATACTTTAAGGTAACATTTAATTGTAATAACATTATCTTAACATATATGCGTGTGTGTCTATGTAACATACTTGCTGTTACTTTGTGTGCAGGCCCGCCAGGCATCCAGCTCCACAGTCAGCTGCTCAATCTTCAGAGGAACACACACATCCCTCCGCTTCAACAACTGACTGAGGAACAGAAACAAAAACATGGTAGTTGGACTGATTTACAAATTGTTAATTCAATTTTAACCTGATAATGGTTATTACCTGGTGAAGAAATACTGAACGAGCAGCTTGACACTACATTAAATTATCACTACAAGACTTTTATTTATCCACTTATCCTGGCTTGAAACCATCAATTAGAAATGCACTGACTTCTCAGTTTGTTCTTTCAGACTAATTATCTATTCAACACAGCTCAGAAACTACAGCAAAGCATAAAGGTTTAAAAGTGAGATTATATTCAGTGTTTTTGAAGCAGTGAGATGGAAAACATTTAGAGTTTCTAATGTTCCTAATCACATAAAGAGGTGGTATTATGCTCAGGTTCAAAATCTTATGTAGGGGTTGTACCAGAACAGGTTTACATGGTTTAATTTTCAAAAAACACCATATTGTTTGTTATACTGCACATTGCTGCAGCTCCTCTTTTCAGCCTGTGTTGAAGACTTCGTTTTAGCTACGGAGTGATGCATCTTGTCTCTAAATGATCTTTGTTGGGAGTTGCACATGTGCAGTTCCTAGTTAAGGACTACTAGCCAATCAGAAGCAGAGAAGGGCGGGTCAATTCGGTTCAGCTGTACATGTTGCCGACCAGCTTGGCAACATGGACTGGATCAACAGTTTCAGAGCGGTGAGTTATTAATCTGTAACAAAAGGATCTTTCATCCATAAAGTTTTAACTGAGCTCTGTCTCTACATCACAGGAACAACTTTATGTCCACTGACTGCCTGGAGGGTAGCTAGTGTTTGGAAGGGAGAGGAGAGCTGTGTGCTGCAGCTCACTGTTTTTGAGGGCGTGTCCGAGTAGCCGCTTGGCGAGCGTTATATGAGGCGCATTTAGCTTTCTTCCCTGTGACGTCACAGGGATGAAAGGGAAGCGGCTGGACTACAAACGAGCTGTTTTCAGTTCAGAGCAGAGTTTTCTGTGAGAGATGGAAACTCCCTTTGGACCTTTAACAAGGCTGTGGACATTTTTACCAAGCAGCAAACCTTTTGACACAAGCAAAATACCACAGAAAATAGTGTATTTCAGAGTTAAAACAACATGGAGTTGTGTGTCTACCTGGTGTATTCGTAGAGTGCAGGAACGATGCTGGAGTACTGTCTTCTAATGGCCAGCAGACCGCCAATATAACCATGCAGGATCAACAGTTCACTGCGGGCTCTACACACACACACACACACACACACACACACACACACACACACGTAGACGTGGATGATGAACAAGTCTGACAATGTATGGGGAGTAAAAGAATAATCAAAAATAATTAAAATGACTATTAATACTAATACTAAAATATTAATGTCCTCACTCAGTCAACTTGGCCATGATGAGGCGATCAGTTCTGATGTAACTCATCAGGTCGAGCATTGGCTGAACACTATCCACCGTCCAATCAGATCCAGTCAGCTGTTCTGGAGTCAAATTAAACAGAGATTCTGATTAATCAGTGCTTTATAAAGACAGACATTTAGATTATTTTCTTCACTTTAATACTGGTTGCAGTGAAGAGCATTACTAAGTTATAGTTTTGAATAATTTAGTAACTTTATTGAATAAATGCATATCTTTGATTCTCTGCATGTTACATCATATTAATTAGAAAATGCAGATTTTTAGGGTCTTCAGAAACATTAGTTTGGAAACTGATTCATAGATTACACTGCGTTAGCATCTAGAATACCATCAAATGGCTCCATTTATTAAGGATGCACTGAATGTTCGGCCACCAAAATTAATCGGCGGAAAATGGCCAAAAAAAGCACTTTTAGTGTACCGAATAAATTTTACCGGCAGTGTGGAAGCATTTTAAAGTGTCCGAGAAAGACACAAAAATCGTTGTTCTGCTGAATTGTCTCCTTGCACATCCGCTCCATCTGTGGCTGACTTCTTAGAAAAGGCAACTGTTTGAGTTGTTTCTGAGAAGGTGATTAAGATAGCTGCACCTAAATTTGGAGTGCACGTGTATTCAAGCCTTTACGGTAACTGAAACGGCCCAGAGCGAGCTGACAGGCAGGTTAGAGACTTTATCCTGTCAGTTTGTTTCTTTACAAAGACAAGTGCTGCAGTATGAGAGTCCTGCCTGAAGAGAGGCTGTGAAGTCTTCATGTTACGCAATACGAGAACCACATGCAACATTATTTACCAAACTGGGTCGGACTGGATGAATTTAGCGCGAGGAGGAAACACATGTGACAAGTCCGGTTTTCAAAATAAGGCGTCTATCCAGGATGGAAATAAGATTAATTTGATTATATTCACAGAATAAAGCTGGTAATAAAGCTGATTCTGATTCTGAAAGTATAAAACATTTACACATTTACTTTACCGGACCCTCTCGGGCCCCGGACTCACCCCCCATAGTCTCTCCAAATCTTGTGGGAAACACTGAGTAAAAACCACATTTTGACTATTTAATTTATGCAATGGTAAAAAAAAATTGGCAAAATAAATGGAAAAAATGTGAAAAACCTTCAGTAAAGTTTTTCATTATATTCAATTTCGGCAAAGAATTTTCATTTCGGTGCATCCCTGCCATTTATCTATGAATCCTGTATAATATTGATAATAAAAACAAAATATTCCCTCATTCAAGAAGGAAATTTGACAACAGTAGTGTGGAAAAATGTTTCAGTCACACCAACTAATGACATGTCAGAATTTTACTTTTAGCACATGCACATTTTAACTGTTTCATGTTAAAGGTCATTTGAATGAAGTTGTGTCATCATATTTAAAATGTTTAGATATTATGTTAGGTCGTTAAACACACATTGAAACTGAGCTGTCAATACCTTTAACATGATCTATGCCTATCCGGAGGGCGTTCTCGGGTTCAGGGCTCAGCAGGTGGAATTTTACTGCTGAAAACAAATCTCCTTCACACATGGATGCTTCTGCCAAGGCCTTACACTCCTCTAATGAAGGGAGACCACACTTGAATGACAAACAACACATAATCATAGTCACTCTAATCATATCATCAATTTCACTGTCAGACACAGAGCCTCCATTTCATCCAAAACATGTCTTAGATTTAACGGAATAATTGCCTACTCACTCTTTCATGTAATTGGTTGATTTCAGCTGCATTTCCTGGGTAAAATGCACACAGCTTAGCCAATAAAATGTGGTTGTCAGGAATCATTCGCAGTAGGTCAGCTGACAGCTCCCTAAATGTAAACACGGTAAAGATAAGTCCTGCTTTGCACGGACTACACCTAATGGTGCTTTCAGACCAAAAGCGAAGCGAGCGTTCGGGGCGGTGAGTTTACATACAAAGTCAATGCAAAGAGGCGAAGAGCCACGATTTCCTGTCGGGCAACGCGAAGGGTGGCGGGGCAGGCCCGCTGAGTCGCGATAGCCTATCAGTGTTGAGATTGTCCGTACATCACCGACAGCTTCAGAGCGTTGTGTGGAGAGAGCCGGGCAGAGTGGGGGATTGAAAATCTGCTGGCCAGCTGAGAGCTGCTAAACTAAAGCAGGGAGCAGCGCTGCAACCATTGGACAAATAAACACCCATGGTCGCACTGGATTCTGCTCCGACAACTACGCCGTTTACTCGCGAGAGCAGCTCGGAGTAAACTGCTTTTATTAAATTAGCTTTTTACTTTGGTTTTTGGGATTTCAACGTTGATTTATCTTCACTGGAGCTTCTCAGCAGCTAGCTTCCGTTCCAGTGTTGTTGTTAGCGTTGTTAGCTCTGCCGGACTACAACTCGGACCTTACTTGGAGAAAAGAAAGCGAGGAGGTTGACCTACCTGGTGAGTTCAGAAAATATGTGTCTGTAACTTTATTCCAGCTATCATTGTACTAAGTTTACCAAGTTTGCTTTACCAAGTTAGCATAGCGTAGCCCTGATCGAGCCAAACTCCATTCAGAAAACAAACATTTTAGAAGTTGTTGTTCAGCTGACAGACCTGACAAAGCATGAATTCATATGTTTAACAAATCTGCATCATGTTGTAGTTATTTCGGCATCAGTTTAATCCGTTTTTTGCTATTTAATCACAGCAAAATGTTTACTTCATACAGTTGTATTAATGGTGAGTTGTGTTTATTCACCCTATCGCGTTAAAATGGCCTTCTCGCGTTGTGTGTGAACACTTGCAGCGAATGTACTCACGTGAGGAAAGCCTCACGAGGCGAAAATTCGCAGTTGGTCTGAAAGCACCATTAGAAGCAGCCACTGTAGATGTGTGGTTGTGCACTGTAACCCTAGTACTATGAGTACAGGCGGAGCCCTCTAACTTTAGCTCCCTGCACATGTACAGTCACTGAAATTCATATATGCAAAGGTAAATTTTGGCTGAAGTCCTAGCACTTTGGGAATTGCTTAAATATAAAGTGCATTACAAATTAAATTTATTTAAAAAATGTATTAATATTAAAAATAGGTTGTAGTGCCTTGCTCCACAGGTGTGAGTGTTCTGCCTATAGTGACGGTCACCTGTGCTCAAAGTACTGGGGTTTCAATGCATAGCTTTCAAACTTAGGGGCATGTGTCATGATGCACAGTCAAATATAGCCTGTAAATCAATTTTTACAGCAAAACCAAAGAATGGCAATTTCAGTAAACTTGTCACATGAAGACAGCGTCAGATATTTCATGTCACTCTTGGGGGGGAACAATGAACCTCACTCATTCATTTGGGTTACTTTCAAGGTTTACAGGAGAATAATAGAGTATACACTAACTGAATGTGCATGGATGGAGACTTACCATGTAGGTGTGGTCATGTACTTCCTGGCCAAGAGTTCAAGGCAGTATGCAGTGCTCTGATTGGCCACCTCTCCCAGGACGATACCCACGCATGCAGCCAACTCCAGCTCATTACCTCGGATCAGACTAGACATGGCTAACTGAAAACATAACACGCATACACACATTACAGCCACGTTTAAAAAACATTTTACTATTATCATTGATCAGCAATGATAAAGGAGAGACATATGAAACTTCTCACCTTCTTTATGCAGGGCACAATGCCTATACAAAGAAAAGCAAATATACTGCATGTAACTGATGGTGACATGCACAGACTATGGTGTTTACCTTGATGTTGTCCACAGCTAGGTGGCAGCACGCTGCAAGGACAGAGCATCCGTCCTGAAAGTACCACTCGGCTAGTTCCTTACATACCTTTTGGAGGAGACTGGATAGAAAACAGAGCAAATAAATCCAGGCATTGTGATCCAAACACCTCAGTAGACCAAAACCACGACAACCCAGGGCTGAGACCAGGAGGCAGAGTAACACCCACCCAAAACCCCAGACTGACAGTGTCTGTCTGCCCCCCACACCCCACCCCCACGACCACGTTTTTGTTTAAATAAATCAAAAGTAAACAGTAAACAATCTAGTCCTCCAGTCATATTAAAACTCACATTCCTCAAGGTACGACCGAGGAGGTGGATCTTCGACTCAAGCCTACTAATCAAAACCTAAATTATGACCCCTTCCTTTCAATCGATCCTTTCAGCTCTTTTAGCTCACAGGTAAAAGCCAGTCCGATATTTAGTCTCGTCCAATCTTTTGCTAAAGGGTCGTGTTGGTGCCCTAAAGTATTACACCATTGTCATAATAAATGTCCAGGATTCCAGTGTTACATAGCGCAGTAGCTAGCACAGTAAGCACAGACTGGAAATGACATTCACGCTTTTTACAAGTCAGTGTACCACCAAAATGTTTTTTTAAGATACAATTATTAATAATGTTGATTTAACGTAGCTGAAATTAAAAATCTTTATAAAAAGCCCCGGGTTTTTAGCCAACTATAGACCAACTATATCAAACCTTCCCTACCTTTCTAAGATCCTTGAGAAAGCAGTCGGCAAACACTTTCTGCAGAACTATCTATGATGGCGCATAGATAAGATGCTTGCCTTTAATGTGGGAGACCTGGGTTCAATTCCCATTGTGTCCCTGAGCAAGACACTTAACCCCTAATTGCTTCAGAGGCGTGTGACCTCTGACATGTATAGCAATTGTAAGTCGCTTTCGATAAAAGTGTCAGCTAAATGAATAAATGTAAATCCCAGTCACAGAGAGGGGTCAGAATTTTCCACACTTAACTACCTGTTTTACCTTTTTGCCTAAATGTGTCATTGCATATTGTTGTAAACAGCAGCTTCAATCCAAACATACCGTATCTGTAACTGTGTATCAGATTCGTGCTGCCCATTTTGGTTAAATGTTAGTTTCAAGTTGAAGACAAATTGAACTGTGGGTGTGTTTTTGTGTGTTTTTGCTTTACCTCTGGTATTGTTGTCTGTTATCCACATCATTAGTGGTGTGGTTGACTGGGGAGCTTTGAGGTGCACGAATGTTCCCTTCACATGCTCCCTAAAAATAAAGAATATTATTAATTAAATATTAAAATAATAAAGAAGATTTCTGATCAATATAACCACAGCCATCAACATTACTGTTCAGGTATTTCCTTACTTCTCCCATTATTTATTTATCCACCCCGCCCTCCTCATGTATCCATCTGGAACCATTTATGCCATTCATCCAGCCCTTAAGAAAACTACTGCTACTCCACCAGTTTCTGTATCCCCTCCCTCCCTGTACCTGAGCTATTATTAAGGCTTCTAGCAGTTGTCCTCTTCCAGTGAAGAAAGTTACAAGTTTCTTTATGTCTCCTGTGGCGATGCAGTATGGGATAGTGTCATCGTTATCCTCAGCTATCAGCTGGTCAGCTCTCCTGCGATATGAGCATATTAACATTACATGCAACACTTGAACATAAACAACATGCAACACATAAACTGTTGGTTTATCATTTTTGAAAAAGCTTTGACATTGTGCGTTTGTTAAATTTAAGTGTTCTCTAAAATGATTAAAGGACCTCTCCCTGATCTGCTGTTTTCTCTCTTGCCATGAAGCTCACTATGAAGATCTCTGGTACTGTACAAGGTTCTTTAGAGAAAGCAGTGTGACATTTCCATGGACACAAACAACAAACTTAAGAGAAATCTGAATCTAACAGAATTACACCTTTTATAAAAGCTGGGAAATTCTGCACTCTCTTTAAGTGGGCCAGCTCCCGGTCCTTGGGAGTGTGCTCATTGGTTCTGCTTACTGGGACACAATATAAAGGAGCCATCATTGATCTTATTAGTAATGCCTGTGCTTTTCCTGCTATGACAAGTCAAAATGTCTGCTGTGAAAAAGACAAGAGAAGAGAGAAGAGGTGCAGCTTTCACTGCAACAAAGCCACTTGAAAGCATGTGTCACATCTCAGGCCTTTATAAATGCAGTTCTTCCCCTTTGAACAGAAGAAAGTACCTCCTAATACTGGTTGGTGAAAGTAGCTTAGATGTGAACACTGTTGTTATTAACATCTGCATACCCTGCTTTAAATAGAGTACAGACAGTGTAACTGCAGCAAGGTAGGCTAATTGTTTATTCAAAGCTGCTGCTGTGAATAAATAATAATAAAGTGTAACTTTATTATAATGTACTAAACTATTTGCCACGCGAAGGATTTTTGCCATTGTTGCCAAATGTCAGAGCAGAAACTCCAAACTGATTCTGTGTGCATAAGTTTGGAAACGTTTTGAAAGCAAAGAGGCTCATAGTTTTGTCAGGTCAGATGGTGAACGCAGTTGCTGCTGCTGTTCCTGTGGTGTAGTCGTAGTCGCTTGCTTTGAGTGGTAGTGTAGGTAAAATGCATGCAGCATTAACCAGTTGACCATTCTGTATTTAAACTTACTTGATTACCTAAATCATCTGAGTGGATTTGTATCATCCGTGTTACCAGCAGCCTATTAGTAAGGCTGTGCACTTACCTGTATTCAAACACAGTGTTGGCAGATCTTGCAGTAAGTGTTGTGTGTAGGTTACAGCCCTACTTACTGGATGTATATTACGTAATGTAAGTTGCTCCAGCAGATGATGCCAACCTTTGATCACAACATACCATACAACTAAGTAGTAGCAGACACTTATATATAGCGCAGATTTGTTTTTTATTCAAATTATTTATATAAAAATATATATTTTTTAGGTAATAATTACAGAGATAGTTGGTTACGGCCATGAGAGCAGCATTTATGTAAGGTTATTGCATTGGACTGCACTGTACTATCCAAGTGTTGCTCTTACTTTGGCATTACACACTGAGACAGCACCATCATTTACTGAGCGACCGTGTTTAACAATCACCCTGGCAGTTTGCACTTTGACTGAAAACCACATCTGGCACAGAACATGACATGTTTGCTGTTTGCTGTATGTATGTTTCATGACTTACCTCTGCATGAGTTTCTTCCAGTACTTCATTGAGACTGCTGGTGCCACAGCTAACGCTTTCTCCCACTGAAAGAGTGATAATAACTCTCACTCTCCAGTAGCATTGTCAATATAATTCCTTTGTCTCTTTTCATTTCTGTATTCTGTTCTCATAATAGAAATAGAACCATTACACATCAAATATACTTCAAGCTAAGAACATGCTGGTTTGTCAGAACCTCTTTGATGATGCCCAGATGTCTCTCTCCACAACCTTTTGTCTCTGCAGCTGCCTGCCTGCCCCTGCTGTATCTCTCCACGCTGTCTACAGTCCTACATGCCTTCTCTTTTCAACTTCTTTCACCTCCACTTACTATTTTAGTATAATAAGCTTTAATTTGCATTCGACATGGACAAAATGACAAAATGGACTAAGGTGGAGCCAGCCAATGATTAAAGAACATGTTAAATATATATTAAAATAAATTACAATAAATATTAGAATGGTCAAGGTCACAGGCAGGATCAGTACCAACACAACTAATCGAGTCTCACAAGTGTTTCAATCACATATTTTCTGGAGAGAGAAACTGTTGCACACAGACACAGACACGCTCGTACCTGTCCCAGCTCCACCATTAATTCACAGTATCGCTGAATCTGTCCCAGTCTCAGGTGGATGTCTGCTGCTTCTTTCAGCCTCTCCTCTTTACTGGGAGCTCCAATACCGCCTCCAAATTTAGACATCTTGACTATAGTGAGTTCCTGGGCTTCAGACTGAAAGAAAATACAACAAATGAAATGAAATAAAAGACACTTTAATGTCATCTTAAAGGGACTTCTGTGGAACAAAACAGAAAATATTAGGAGAGGAATTAGTACTCATAGCAGTCTGAAAATAAAATGTAGTTAGTGTGTGGAAACACAGTCAAGCCTCCTTATGGAGCTCTGCTCGTGATCTGCGTCGATAGTGTCAACATCTTTTCGTTGCGTTGTGAGTGAAGCCGGCAAGAAAGCACGCTGATAATCTGTCAATCTAATGATATAAATGATGATGATGATATTCATTAAGTCATCTGATTCTAATAAATGATGAAATACTCATCCTGAGTTTCACTTCCCCAGATAAATAAAGGTTTAATAAATAACTAATCTAGTGACATGCACATGAAGCAAAATTAATATAAGATAAGAGAAACTTTAGTGTTTAGTGCCAATTCAGTGTATTGTATGTATATTTGTACTTGCTGTGAATGTGCATATGAATGATGTATAAATTATTAGTGGGACGAAAAACAAGCAGGTTAATAACATTGTTTACAAAGAGCATAAGCTCATTTTCCTCTTTAGGGGCCATTCAGTGATTTGATTTGGGACTCAGAGCTACTTACTGTTTTAAACTTGAGCAGGTGTTTCATGTGCATCACTCCCTTGCTGTAGCTGGCTGGCAGCAGTGAGTCGTCCTGGCCGTTAATGACCGACACCAAGTCCCATAAGTTATTGCTGCCTCCTGGAGGCTATTACAGGGTAAAGTACAAACAAATAAGTTCAGAAACACACAACAGCAGCATGCACACACACGCACTGTTCATTGCACAAGCATTTCAGGTTACTATCAGTGTTTTAAATGTGTATGTAACAATGATGCACCTGCTGTTTTGCAGATCTGTGAGACCTTTTAGATTGACTTATTTAAATGTATGTATCATTTCATAATATGTATATATATCAAAACTACAAACACACGCAGTGAGCAATGATCATTTTAAGTGGTTTCAAGTGGTTGAAAATACATCGTATTTCCTGATACGTAATGAAAATACGTTATGAAAACAAAGGCCTCTGTAGTGAACTCTAGATGTAAAGTGTACCTACAAACATACTGCTTGTGTGTACATCTAATCTTAGGCAAAGACATTTCCTAGCTGTGAGTTTCATACTGTGAGATGAACGGTTAAAAAGTGCAGACACAGACTGCATCTGAACTGTGTCCACGGACATCGTGAAGGTATCACACTGATATCATCACATAACATCAACAATGGTATATAAGCATTCAGAACGTAGTTACCAAAAAGCATTCAGAGAACCAGCGTAGCTTCTTGGCCCTGATGTCTAAGGTCAGTTTATCCAACTCCTGCTTAATGTCTCGAGACACCTTACCGCAGAGCAGCGGCAGTGAACCAGGAACCATAGCTGTGTCTGCAAAGACACACAGCCAGCATGGTTCACAGATTAGAGGCCTCATTACAGAAATATGATATAATAAATAATTAGGATTAGATGGTGGGCTGCTGGGTGGGTTTTCCTCTCCTCCACCGACACGACTAACGTCTCAGACTCAACAACAGTATACGATAGGACAAGCAGTTAGTAACTTTTTTCTGTGACGGGGCCCCAGGATTCTGTTCTTACCCGTGTTTCCTATTATCTTTTCCCAAGGCTGGTCGGTGAGGATGTTTAGCAGCAGTGGAGAGATGAGAGGTGTGAGAGACCACAGCCTGACTGTACTGTCTCTGCTACAGCTGGCCATGGTGAACGGACGACTCTGATGACATGTTAAACCTGCAGACACACGCGCAGTTTGGTAAATACATGTCATAATAGAAACTAGAATTACCATCCGGCGCTGTATTTGTTTTGGTGTTAAATAACGGCCAGTGGCCACAGTGACACTATGAGGTCACAGAAAAGCTGACCTATGAACTGCGTGATATTTTGTCATAATTAGCATCTTAATTCTTGAGTTATGGCCAAAATGTGCTTTGTATGGGTCACAGTGACCTTCGACTTTGACCACCAAATTCTGGGGTGAGATATCACAACTGTGGGACGGACAACCTTAAAAAAACATAATGTCTCCGGCCACAGCCATCAGGGCGGAGGCATAAAAATATGGCGGCAAGCATGTATTAACAAAATTCAGCGAAATAACTAACTGCTGTTTAGCATGTCTCTCTAAAACAAATTAAAACACTTAATTTACTGTACTGCACCCACCGTGTACCTGCAGTATTAATAATCTAGTAGCTTGTTCTTCCGGTGGTTCTGTCTTACCATAAACATCAGCTCCGTGGTCGTAGACTGTATCTAGACAGGTGCCATCTCTCGTGTCCCACACTCTGATTGTATAATCCCAAGAACCTACAAAAAAAAATAAAACATGTAACTATTTAAATACAACACGCTCTGACAGTATAGTCCCATCATATATATAAATTACAGAACATTGTGCATCTCCTATCTATATTATATCTAACATAGAACAGCGTCATGCATCAGCAATAGAAAAATCTCCTGTAGCTTCACTTTAAGTTCATATTTATCTTGTGTTGAAAATGCACTATAATAATATTAGTAATATATTGTTGGCTATATGCACAAATAGACTGCAGTATATCAGTAGGGGTTGCAACAGTTTAATGCCGATCATCTGTCAGCCAAATGGTTTAAAATCGTGGAAATAGCTTTACACTTTGAGTTTTAAATATGATATTAAATATTTTGTTTAGATAAATGATCCCTGTTGTTGGGAACATTAGTCATGTAAGCTAATTATTGTTATTGCGGATGGAACAAAGGAAATGTCATCTGGCTATAGCTTCACATTTACCAACATGTTTACAAGCATCAAGACATTTTCTCGCTGTGATTTGTCTGGCCATCCACTTAAACACGAAAACACATAAATGAAACTCTGAACATGAGACCCACGTGGATGTTGTTTTTACCCTTCAGCTGCCACTAGATGGCACTAAAGAGCCATTTTACTGTCAGCACCTTGAACAGTACTAGTGGTGTCAGGAGGAGTCACAACAGTGAAACCTTTTATTCAGTAGAGGTTACAGTAGAGTATTCAACTAAACATTGTCGACTCCATATCATCAGTTGACAGCGACACATATCACACTGAGAGGTTCTTTTAACCTTCTTGTTTACCTCTATCCAGCTCTACAATACAATTCCACAGAGCCATTGGTACGCGAAATATAAAAAATAATAAACCTCAGACCCACCAACTTTGTAAGGCATTTCAAAACTGGTGGCAGCTGACATGTCACTGAAAAGCTGAAATTTCTAAGTATATGATGACACAATGCTGGTTATATGATTAGACAGTTAGAGAGTCATGTGGTGTGTTTTTTTAAATACGCGCCAGACATATACTGACAAGCAAGGATGCCAGCAGCATATTGATCCCAACAGGAAAATCAGACAGTACTTGAAGTGACATTACCTGAAATGAGGAGGTAAGGAACCTCTGTGTTCCACATCAAGCCTCTGACTGGAGCCGTGTGACCACTCAGCACATTGATACAAGCATCCTGTGTGTAGTCCCAGATACGAACAGTACTGTACAGGAGAAACAGGAGGATTTCTTTCTGAATTTGTTTCAAATGATTACAAAAAGCCTGATTCTTGTTTTCTTCCCAAATATATAATTATTATATACGGGCAGTGGTGGCCCAAAGGTTAGAGAAGCGAGCTTGTGACCGGGAGGATAAAATGTGGGTGTGGAAAGTAAACCACGCTCATTTACCACCACTGAGGTGCCCTTGAGCAAGGCCCATAACCCCAACATGCTTAGTGGCCAGCAGACCAGGCTGTGGTTGTTCCAGCTGTGAATGTGACCTTCCTGCAAAAGAGAGTCTTCCTCTCAGTGAAGCTCCCCTGAATAAATAAAGGTTATAGTTATATATTTTTATATGTATTCATATATGTGACCACAGAGTTTGAGTTATACATAGTTAATAATTATTTTTTGTGTTTATCAACAGATCATCCTAAACAATAAAAGCATGTTTATGAACATTACCGATGTAAATAAACAGCATCTACAATAATGGTTGTTGTCTAATGTTAAGACCTGCCAAGAGTTTTGAAATGTTTTTGAAAGACACATTTGGGATCAGGTGTTAGAAATTAAAATATTGTGACACACAATAAAACATACTCATAAAACTCTGGACAGCAGAAAAATGACTTCACAATAACAAAAATAATAATATGGGAGAAATAATTGATAGACATTTGTTTTGGAAATGTAGAGTTTCTATGTCAACTCTGCAAAACCTGCAAAAATCCTACCTTTATTTGTAACAGCGGGACTACGTCCTCCACATTAATTACACGTTTCATATTAGTGAATCAATACCGTCAGCTGTCTGTGTGTGTGTGTGTGTGTGTCAACACTCACCCATCGTCTGATCCAGAGCACAGTATTCCCTCTCTGAGTGGGGACCAGCGGACATGGAATACTTTAGCTAAGTGCCCAGTGAAGACCTTCAGAGGCTGATCCGAGCTGGTGGCCAGGTAGTACACACGGACGTTCTTATCCTCACAGCCTGTAGCTATCATATCCCTACAAAGAGAAAGAAAGAGGCAGGCCACATGTTTTTGTTTTTGGCAGTGTTACATTGCAGTAGACATAGTGTGATTTTGCAGTGTTCTTGGTGCGCTCGCACTGACTGTTCACTTCATGTGTGTCATGTCACACTCCCCTTGCTCTGCTGTGGGTTATTTCCTCTCTGTTCTCCTCTTCCATCTACACTTATCTCCACCCTTTCTCGCAAAAGACAAATTTGTGACACCGAGGTGCTGACCACATTTCGCCACACTTGCATTAGCCTTCTTTTTGCATGTTTATCTAGTGCTATCTTGTAATTGCATTGAAATATGTTGTTTCTGTTAAAAATAAATTTGTTTTTAAAGTGCAAGTAAAGTAAAGCATTGATCAATCTGTCTGCCATATGTGTCCAGGTGCAGCACAATGTTTTTAAAATATAATTTAAAATGTTCTCTGCCTTTAACTCATAGGGGGTCAGGGACTGTCTGGTTTGCAAGCCAAGTCCCAACTGACTGAGCTAATACGACCCCATACTGAGAAAGAAGACGGAAGTCTTACTTGTTGTTCTGGCTCCAATCACAACCAAACACAGCAGCAGGATGCTTGTACTTATGGAGGATTTTACCATCAATGGTCCGGATAATACTGTTGTCAAAACAACATAACCCACGTAAGGCTCTCTATAAAGGACAAACAGTATGCTTTTTTTTATAGAGGTCTATCAGGGCCGAAGAAAACGTACCAGAATCCGTCTCCGCTACAGGTAGCAATCCTCTTAGAATCCTTATGGCTCCATGATATACAGAATATACCGTTCTTACCGTGCTGGAGGAAGACAGAGAGGTGGTCACTGCAGACACCATCATACCATTCATTTTTAATAAGCTGGAGTCACATGTTTGGCAAGAATAATAAGTATGGAAACAATACATGTTTTTTTTTAAATCGTCAGTACAATAAAAGGGGAGACAGCAGCCATATTTCAAGTTGTTATTTGACTAATCTAAGTGATCCCCTGGTGATTTCCATATATTCGTTATACACAGAATCACTTTCCAAGTCATTTTGTGCTGAAAGTCATAGTAACCTCATTAAAGCGGGTGATTATCTTCCCTTTCCTGACATCCCAGATGAACGCTCCATTACGAGACGTCGCCCCTGCTATGCAGTTCAGGTCTCCTTCAAAACACACACAAAGGTCAGTTACTTTCACATGAAAACAGATGATACCCTTTTGTTGGGATGGGACTAGAAGTCATTTGTACCATATTGTTTATTTTTTATTTAATTTATTTAACCTTTATCTGACCAGATGACCCAGATGAAATTTAAAACCTCTTTTCCAAGAGAGACCTGGACAAAAATAACAGCATATTGACAAAGCACACTACACACAACAACAAAGAACAATTAACAAGACCCTTACTATACATAAACAAACGACATTAGACCACTTAAAAGTGCAATTTATACATAGCGCAAGTTTAAAGGATTTAGTTATTTTAAAAGCAGTGACAACAATTTATAGCGTCTACTTCCAAGTCATCCATGCGGTGTTTAAATTCATCAAAAGAAATCAGATTTTGCAACTGCAAATCAGTCTGCAATGTGTTCCAGGTGGATGGGGCAGCATAACTAAAGGCCTTCTCACCGAGCTCTGTACGGCCCGTAGCTACAGATAACAAATACAAGTTAGCAGAGCGCAAATTATAGGAACTTATGTTGCATCATATATAAGTGCAAAGACAATGCGACTTCAAAGAGAGCTGATCATCAATTAATATACCCAAATATTTGTACAATCGGACTTGTTCGATCTGCTCACCATGTCTGGTTAAAATACCAGAGACGTCTTAGATTTTGAAAAAAAGCATAATCTTAGTTTTCTCAACATTCAAGACTTGTTTTAGCTGATACAGTTGAACCTGAACAAGGTTACAAGCAGATTGTAAATAAGAAAAAGCTTGATGTAAAGTAGCAGCCTTACAATAAATAATGGCATCATCAGCATTGTGGGATGTCTTGACCCAGGTTTTATACAGTACTGTTCAAAATCCCTGACTTTGTGCAAGTGTACCTAGAAGAACTGATGCAATTTTGAGGCAACGGGTGATCACACCAAATACTGATTAGATTTTTCTTCTGTTCACTCACTTTGTATTTTGTTAATCTATTACTTATGTTTTTTTTAAAGCACTCTTACGTAACATTTTTTCCACATCTGCCTAAAACCTTTCCCCAGAACTGTACCTGACCAGTTTGTGTCTGAACTTGTCTTTTGTTAGTTGGAACATTTTGTCACGCATGTTTAAGTCACCTACAGTACATTGCAAGTCATTTTCCGGGGCAGTTCTTCCTGGTTGCACACACTGTATGCGAGCATGTGCATGTATGTGTGGAGGTGGAGTTAATCTACCTGGAGCCCAGGACAGGGAGTAGACCACTCCTTCGTTGCCGGGGGAGGTGTAAACAGCTGTTAGTGTGTTTGTGTCCCATATTTTGATGGTTCCATCAAAACTAGCTGTTGCCAGCAGGTTGGGATCATCTGGCTTAAACTTACAGTCAAAGATCGTCTCTACATGACCCTGGAATACAATACAGTATAAAAAAGAGAGAGAAAGAGTAATGAAGTCAGAAGTTCATAGTACAAATCATCTCCTTTTGTTGCTTTGTTCATTATTACTTTGTTGTAATAATACCAAGTCTCGAAGGAAGTCCCACTTCTTGGCCCCCATGTCATAAAGTCCCACCCCTCCATCCATGAAACAACACACAGCATGGCCTGGAGGCAGAGAGAAGGACCGGTTCTGTGACAGGGTTGGGGGAGGTACCGCCTCACTGGTGGAACTGGTGTGCTGACTTTTACTGGGTGAACAGGAACTCTGAGCTGCAGACAGAGTCACAGAAAGGAGAACATACCTGGTGTGTTGTTCTAGAAATCTTAAGGAAGAGAATCTTTTACGTGATACAAATGAATCAAACTACTGCTCAGTGTTTGAATGGCCGCAATATATCCAGACACAATACGTCAAAAAACATAGATTTCAGTCTCTTCTGTTGTTCTTCGGTGGCTGACACACGCTCAGGAGGTAGAGCGGGTTGCCTGTTAATCGGAAGGTCGGCGGTTCAATCCTCGGCTCCTCCAGGCTGCATGTCCAAGTGTCCTTGGGCAAGATACTGAACCCCGAATTGCCCCCCAGTGTATGAATGAGTGTGAATGATAGTTTCTGTTTGAGCACTTAGGCTCAGTGTGTGAGTGGTGAATGCAGATGTAGTGGAAAAAGCGCTTTGAGTGGTCGAAAAGACTAGAAAGGCGCTATACAAATACGGAGCATTTACATTTACACACACACACACTTCTTGTCCTTGAGGGGATTTTGATAAAAGGATTTATGCAGCATTTGTAAGTCCAAAAGGTTTTATTCTAAATTTTACCTTTCTTGGCAAGAGGGGAGTTGAGGACATGCAAAGCATGAAATCCGGTCTTTTTCAGTTTAAAGCTGTCCAAAGGAGTGGAGCGAGACACATTCCAGACCCTCAGCACTCCAACCTGGGAGTCTGAGAGACAGACAAACACAGACCAGTTAAAACATTTCATACTGCAAATGTATTTAATATTTTTCTTGGTCAGTTAACCTGTCGTCTTACAGCGCACCGGGGATCTGAATATGAACTGCATCTGCTATCTTAAAGCCCTACAATTCTAAGTGTTATTGTGGTTTTAGGCAGCCAGATGTACTCATTGATATGCAAGGAAGAATGCATCTATACATAAACAGATGGCACTTTGGCAACGACAGGTCCCACGTACCAGCTGGCTGGTATGCGGGAGGTTGAAAGGCAAGTCTAACCTGCAGCTGCGCGGCAGAAGGGAACCCAGATTATAGACACATCCCACACAGAAACACACAGCTTTTACCTCCGGTGATGAACATGCCCGGTGCAGAGGGGACCCAGGCCAGACACTGAACTGATGCAGCAGCTGAGGGGAAGCAGAAAGACGTAATACAAGCCAAGGCCGCACTGTCCACCAGCCTGATCCCATTATGGAGGTTAGACACTGTGTGTGAGAGAGAGAGAGTGTTCATCATACACATTACATTGCACATATTTGTTGTTGTTCCATTGTTATATTTATTATTTTTGATAAATAAATCTTTTTTAAAAACCTCCTTCTGATTCTGATCATTTAGCATCTGGGGTTTTAATTATAGTCACGGAGAGTTTTACAATAATAACTATATGGGTTACATGAAGAGTCCACTTGACTACTAGCGCATGTTTTTATGGTACTAACTTGTAATTACTCAGCAGACACTGGCAATAACTGCACCATTAAACAAAAAGCTGCTTGACTGTTCTGTGTTTTGTAAAGTTTTTTCTTTTAAGTTCAGATCACATCAGCTAACAAAATCCTGCTGATATTCTTAATATTTTGTCTAACCTAGTAAATAGTCAGTTGACAAAAGGTCCCATTCCAGAGCGCTGACTGGGTCCTCCTCGTCTGTCCCCTCTAGTGACTCTGGACGCAACACATGCTTCTGGCTTTTACTCCCTACACAAGAGAGGACAGATTCATGAAGACGTCTCTGCTTATGGAACCTGAAGAGAATAGCAGGGTTAGACATGTGTGACAAATGTTATGATTGGGCACATGGATGTCAGTCACAAGAACTGTCCCGTGAAAGACACAAATGCATGCGTAGGGATGTTTAATGAGCCTCCGCACCTGGTTGGAAAATAGACAAACTTCCGTCTGTGTGTCCAAACACCAGTTTGCCCTTCTTGGTAGGGTGCCATCTGAAGAGACAGATATCAGACAGGAAGGAGTGGGCTTCTTTATGCACTGTGACGCCGCGGTCAGGACCTCCATAGACCCAGATATACAGAGGACCGCGCTGGGAGACAAACGCCACTCCGTCTGTCGAGTTCCAGCACCAACTGACAGAGGTAGGGACACCTGGGAAAGAAGGGGAGACGCTGTGACACGTTATTGAAGGAATTGCAATAACACCCACTCTAAAAACACTCCAGTGCGCCAAGAAAACCTGGTGTAGATTATCCATCCACCTTTAGTATTGTCCAGTCTGGCTACAGCCTTCTGTTCTGCTACGTTCCACACGATGAGCAGGTTATCGGCAGACGCCGACGCAAACAGATCGGGGTTGTCAGGACACCAGCTGATGGCTGTTATGGTCTTCTTGTGTTCTGCCATGATGGACCTCAACTTAAATTCATTGTACTGCTGGTCCAACTACAACAGGGAGAGAGTGACGAGGAATTTTATGAAGGGAAACAAACAGCTCTGATTATGAGTTGAACTAAGACTGCAGTGATTCATTTCTGTCTAGAACTGCAGGCACTTCAAACTAAAGGACTAAACAAAGAAAAGCTGCAGTGTATTGTTTTTGAATGATTTAAACAACTCTATTTGTTATTTCTTTGGGTACCATGCGTACACCGTATTAGCTCAACCATTCGTATTTTGTCAGTGACCTCACATTTCCCGTGTGGTGAGTCGAACACTGTTAATAACAGTAAAATGACAGAGGTACAGCCTGTGAGAGCTGCTCCAGCAGGTAAGCACACATAATGCCATCTCAGCGCGTATTTCACCTGGTAGATGTATATGGCCAAAGTAGCACAGTAGGCAAATCGGTCTCCACTAGCAGCACACACATCTTTATTCCAGGGCTGACAGCCTGCTGCCAGCAAGCCCACCTGCTTCACCTTGGCCATCTTCGCCTAGAGACACATAAAACACACGCAGACGCTTACCGTGTCATGTTTTAACGCTGGGGTACCTGCAAGGAACAGAAAAACTAATTCCCACCCCCTCCCTTCAGGCCTCCCTGCAAAGCCACTCCCCCAAAACACATGTTCATGATAAATGAACGACCATAATGAGCACATTTAGATTCTTGCAAAGAACTTAAGTAATAAATAATTGACCGTCCCCGAGTCTGTAGACTTTTAAACAGGGTCTAAAGATCAGTTGAAACACTGATTGTAACACTCACAACATACTAACACACTATGTTGATCCACAGGTTCAAGAGGATAAGATGATTAAAGAGAAAGACAGGATTTAATTAATCTCTGCTGTGATTGGCTAAGACTAGCCTACTGCTTATCTACTGAATACTAATTGAACTGGCAACGGCGTCTGAAAGGTGGTACTTCACACATTCCAGGAGCTACACATCCTCGAAACAAAGAGCCCTAAAAAGAAGTAATTTCTTTGGTTAGTTTGCTCATGACCAAACCAAAATAACACAAAAGGATATTCGGCTAAGAGAATCGTTAAATCTTTGTAGCGCGCAGCCTCTGGGAGCAATTTTGGGGTTCAGTATCTTGCCCAAGGACACTTTGGCACACAGGCGGGAGGGCGCAGGGGGATCGAACCGCCGATCTTCTCATTGTATCTGATGGTCCCGCTCGACCTCTAAGCTGCAGCTGCCTCTAATTTCTCTTTTAGAAATGATAAAAGAAACATCTTAAGTTCTAAAAACTGTGGGAATAACTGTGACCCGGATGTCATATTTGATTATGCTTGTTCATTCATTTCAGTTTTTAGACATTCAAAACAAAAGGTTTTGTTGTATTTTTTTTTTGGCATCATAAAATCGCCGCTGAAAAAAGGGAAACAGGGATTCTTCCTGTACAGTGCAGATTGTCTGATATGCAGTTGCACATCATACCTGTATTTGTTCTTTCCTTTCGGGAAACTCCCGTAATTTGCATGGCCCTCAAACTGTAATCGTCATACATGGATCCAAGTTTTGGATGTTTGTCTGACGTGTTTGCCAGATTGTCTATGAAACACATTCAACACACAATGTCAGCCCATCTCTCACCGCGACCCGGCAACCCACAATCCGCAGCTGCTCTCTGACTTTGAGGGGGGAACATGTTATGTTAAAGTGGACCTTTCTGGGCGTCCCATAATTACATTTTTGAAACAGTACTTCTTCTAATGTTACGTCTTTTCCTTTATCTTTATCTTGCGGGGTTTGGATTTAGGAGCACAGGTTCATGCAGTCAAAGTGCTCTACTCATTCAGTAATGTGTGAATAAACCAGCCTGTTAGGTCCAACCTCTCTCTCTCTCTGTCTCTCTCTCTGCACACACACACAGTCAGCACTTTGGACATGCTTGGTGTAAATGCCTGGTGTCAGGGAAATGGCTACTTTCTCAGCAAGATTAAGACAAAACCATCAATTCATCCATTATTTTTCCCTATTTTGCACAATTACTCCTTTTTTTTTCCACAGCAGACATTGTGACTATTAAGTGTCCAGGAAGCTCTGGACACTTAATTGCACTGGCGCTTTTCCTGCTTTGACATGTCGACATGTCTTGCTGTGAAAAAAAAAAAGAGTCTATTAAAGCTAAATTTGCTCCCAGGAGACCAATCAAGACGTGTCATCTTTAAATGGCTTATTCTCGACACACTCAGAGAGTGAAACAAAACGAAACAGTACGTGGAAATACGTGTTGCTCTATTAAAATAATTGTGCACATACTCAGATGAGACAATATTGATGTCCAGCTAGTCACCATGGGCCTGACACAGGTCTCCACTGAGGGTAATGTCACTTCCGGTTCGGTTCGTTTTCAGGCGAACTTGGTAGGTAAGGAAAATTTATTACACCTCTACATTAAACATTGATTCAACCAGACTGATTTATCTGAGTACATAAAGGAGGCGGTTTATAGACGTATTATTTTCCGTGCTGCCTTCACTTGGTGCTGGTGTAAGTCAGGCTCTCGCTTCACACCAAACTACTAACACAAATGCCTCGTTTCAGACCTGATAGCAACAATAATAATAATCCAATAACCTAAAACAAACGCTCGTCAAAACGCTAAACCTGGAAACTGGAAGCAACTAACCGGCTCTTCTCATCACCCGAATTGTTGCCACCACATTGATGTTTCCTTTTTTTTTAGATTTTGAACAAGGCCCAGGTGACATCAACAGGTTTCAGCGGTATTAACTAATCCGTGTGGAAACTGGCGCTTGAGTGTCGCAGATGTGGTTCGTCTGGAGACGCCGCGGCGCGGCGGGCTGGTGATAACGGAACGCGGGTCTGACGCCGCGTGCGTCCTCGCGGCTCCTTCACGCCACGGTGCGGGTGCGGATCTGTGTTTGTTTGTCTCTTCTTACCGTCGGTTGTCAGCCGGCTCGTGCACAACGGACAGCTCCCAGGTGCTGAAATGCTCCCTGCTCACCTTCCACCGCGTGAGGTGGGCGGTAAAGGCGGCAGCGATTGGTCCGCGGGATTGATCATTTTAGTCAGCTATTGGCTGTCCGGAGTGTCAGGTAGGCTGAGTCTTCCTCTCCTGCCTCTGTCCAGCATGATGTAGGATTAAATTAGAGGAATCCAGCCGTGGTCACTCGTTTTTGGTGGTTTATGGTCAATTTTATTTAACTAATAACACGAAAGTATTATTAGCACAATATACTTAAAGGGCACCATGGAGATTTCTTGTAAACAAACGTTGAAAGTTAAAAACAGCTGCAACATGAAGCTGTCTTTTGAAGACATTTCTTTCTGTAAATTAAGTCCTATTTGTCATTTTGCAAAACTGTCAGAATATTTCAACCAATCTCCAGTTTGACTAAATATGCTTTAAATTTTTTTTTTGTAAAAGAGTGTCTGAATCTTGAAACAAGAAAGGAGGAGGCAGGTCTTGTACTTTTTACTGCAATACATGACTTTTTCATAATTCCAGTGCATCGCTTCCCTCTGAAATGGAGTGCAGTAGAAATATACAGAAAATAGACACCTCAAAATAAAATAAATGTGGACTACTTAGATAACATGATACTAATCTATTGGACAAATACTTTGTATGTTATAGGCCAAAGAAACAACACAAATACAAGCAGACACACATAAAATATCTAATCTACATGACTTGATCCCCCCGCTGGATCCATTAACCACCAACAGTTTTTCTGATATCTAGTGAAACTGGGCCATGAACCACTAAGTACATGACTTTTTATCCACCGCTAACTTCTTGACTTTCCAGCCCTTTATCATTCTACTGTTACTGGGGGTAAATACAAGGCAGTTCATAGTTATAGCTACCACGCTCCCTAATTAAAGTACTTAAAATATAGATGAACTTTACCCTACAAGAATCTCCAAGCATGGACATGAGATGATTGGCACCAAAGCAGACGGCATAATGACTTAACATCTTCAAAATTAACATGTTTGTCGTAAGTAATTTCATAAAAATCACTGTCAAGGATTTTCTCCATTGATGCTTAAACAGCGAGCTTTACCAACTACATGAACTTGTTAGCCCACTCATTTGAGTGGACAGACAGTCTAGTTGCACCCTATTTAATATACTTAAACATTTTACAAGTATATTGTACCTTAAAAAATTTGTAGACCATACTGTCTTCAAATAGAATAATTTATTTTAATGAACCAATCAATACCTCCCTCTCAACTTAATATCCAACTTCAGACTATTAAAGACCCCAAACACACACATAATATACAAAATTTTATTACAAAAGAAAATCATTCTACATGAAAAGCTTTCAACGTTCCACATTTAAAAATGGCTGGCAACATTTTTAATTAAACTACAGACAACCCCTGGTAGTAAAATGACAGTGAAGAAACTGCACTACTAAACCGAACATAAGCAGTGCTTCCAGAAACAATAAGTTTAAGTTTTATTTAAAAAAAACAAAAAAACCAAACACACCACCTTACTGATTTGCTGCTGTCCACTGCCTGTACAGGCATTTTCAGTCCTTATCACAGGAAATTCATATCTGGCTGCCCAATTAGAAAACGAGGATCTTCGATGTAACAAACCCCAGTTCAGCAGGAAAAAAAATTATAAAAAAAAAAATTCATAAGGGGACTAAGTGACAAATAAAAACTAAATCCCTGAATTTGAAAAAAGGAATACAGGTCTGGTATCCTACAGAGGCAGACCAACAGGGACAGCAGACTATATTGTTGGAATCATCCACAAAAACAAAACACACACGTTAAGCTGAACAATGCATTGCAAAATTCACATCCTTTAACATATAAACCGCTTAGTCATCATCATCATCCTCGTCATCATCATCTTCCTCCTCATCGTCGTCGTCATCATCGTCGTCATCGTCGTCGTCAACTGGTGCCGCTTTCTTGGCAGCGGGCCGGCCTGGGCCACCCTTCTTACCAGTATCACCCTTCCCTGAACCCGATTTAGCGCGGTATGCAGCAACATCCTAAAAAGGGAAAATGATTTACCTCTTTATACCACGCAGCACGGTCAGATATTTTATAAAACCATGGATACATTATGACTGTAGTTGATGTTGAACAGAATATAGTGAAAAGTTTAAGATGCATCCTTAAAGTAAAGTCACTCGGCCATACTGATACCATGCAATTACACAAGAAAACATACCTTCTCATATTTTTCCTTCAGTTTGGCAGCCTTGGCCTCATAGGGAGCCTTGTCTTTGGGACCCTGTGTAGACCACAACTCGCCAAGCTTCTTGGCGATGTCACCAATGGAAATACCGGGATTTTCCTCCTTGATCCTGGGACGGTGATCAGAGCAGAACACGAAGAATGCAGAACTGGAAGGGAAAAAAGATATATATATAAAAAAAAGGTTAATATCAGAATGCGCCAGAATGTTTTCATGCACAAAAACTGCTACAAGTCGTCTTTAATTTTTAAAAGCCCTGACATGGGAGATGTGATGACGGTCCAAGACTTACGGTGGCCTTTTGGGTGCGTTGGGGTCCTTCTTCTTCTTGCCCTTCGCGGTACCTTTAGGAGGCACGTATGTTTTCATCTCTCTGTCATAACGGACCTTGTCGTTCTTAGCCAAGTCCTCGAACTTCACCTTCTCCTTGGCTGACATGGTCTACAAATCACACACACATAAGTTCAGTTACCTTAAGATTGTGATTCTCCTTAAAAAAACAAAAAAACAAAACACTTTACTTCTGTACGGAGTATAGACATTTTGAGACACGCAGGCATGGATACTTGCACATGAAAATGACCTAAGTAATTTCCCCCTTTCCACTTATTTACAACTAAAAGGAAACTGCAGATGACCATGCAGGAAGTGGGCACAAGTGGGACATCAAAGCAGCTACACAACTATAAATGCCACCTCCCACACCACATTTATTTTTGGTTCTTATTTTTGCAAGTCAACGCCTAGATACATTTCAGTCAAACACAAGTCTTAAGAAATTGATAATTCATAACTCACCCTCCATCTCTCAGAGCATTTCTTGGAAAACTCTGAAAAGCTGACACTGGTCCCAGGGTGTTTCTTTTTGTGCTCCTCGCGGCACGTCGCAACAAAGAAAGCATAGGAGGATGTTTTTCCTCTTGGCTTATTTGGGTCCTTTGTCATGGCTGCGATTGATCTAGAAACAATGGCAAAAAATTAAAAAACACCCATGAAACGCGAGTAACAAAACCGACCGATTTATCGATATTGGCAAGAAGTCAACATTATAACGTTAAGTTCCACTAACGTATCTCTAGCTTGTATTATCGGAACAATAACCCAAAAGTTAACACAATGTGAACTAAGTGTAACTAAAACTAAATGAATCTCGACCCAAGCATTTGTTCGAGTAACGTTACGGTGATTACAGTAACGTTTATTGTAGCTCAAATAGGGCAAACCGGTGCTCACGGGTGTTTTAAGGCTCTAATCGGATTTCTGCTTCTCTGGGACAAAAAGACGCGACTCCATTTTGTATCTTCCCGCCTAAACTCAACTGCGCCAAAAGCTTAACCAACAAAGTCACTTAATAGCTATTGCTTTTATTTCACTTGACTAACGTTTGCTCCCTGCTTTTTAATTACAGTGCAACTAACCGTGCCGGTGGTGTAAACCCCACTCCGATTTCATTCAATCTTTTAAATCTGGGAACTACCGTCGTGTAGCACGCTAAGCTACCAAACCAAATGGCGTTTGAACTGCATGTTGCGCACTAACGTTAAAAAAAACACACAGCAACAGAAAAAGAGCAACAACTTCACCGCTTGTAAGTTTGGATTAACCGCAAACCATAAACATTGCGGACAACATTGTGATTTTCACCGACGTTAACATATAAACGACTTAATTCACTAATAGGCTTTAGTTGTTAACGATCAATATGTACGGATCCGAAATTTTTTTATCGTCCTAAACATCACACGAAAACACCAAATAATACAACGCTGACTTCAGAAAACAAATCTAGCTTAAAACAAATGCAAAATCTGCGGAGTCTTACCTGTTCTCAACAAGACAAGTTGTAAACGACTGAATAAGGAAGAAGGCGCAACTGTTTTGTCACCGTCTGTGAGGCCAAACTAACTTGACTACAAGTGCTTCCACAGCTCCTCCCATCCGCCCCGCTCATTGGCCAGATTCACGCATTTAAATTTGAACGTCTGTCACAAGACGGACGCGCCGCTGCGATTGGTCGCCGCATATCCGATCAAGACATCACGTTTGACCGCGTCGCGCGCACGCTGATTGGTTGAACCGGGCTTTTAAACATACGGCGCGAAAAGTCTTTTGTTTGCGGGGAGTCGAACGCGTTTTGTCTGCTGCTGCGTGAAGTTCGTGCGGTTTTTGGACGCTTTGTTGTCTAAATGATGCGACTGACGGCAGCAGGGACGACTAACGTTACGGGACCGCTTCCACGTCGCTTCGCTGAACCAGCTGCGTTGCAAACTCACCTACAAACGCAACTTCTGCAGAGTCTAAACCAAAACAGCTCATTTGTTTATAACGGGCGCAGAAAATGAAAAGACTTCCGGATTTAGTCCCCCTTCAAAATACAACTTAAGTGGCTATTTCTACTTGAATAATACGCCAGAAATGAAAAATTAATAGTGAAAAGTACTTTGTGTGTGTGCGTTTTTAATTGAATATACATATATCATAATATTGATGACATACTAGGACAATAAATAAATGGCTACCTGCTGTAAAGTGAAATATAAGATGTCTGTGATGTACAAGACATAAATGCCTCTGTGATAGTATGGTTCCAAAACCAAACCAAATAGTAAAGCAATGAGCTTCAGTTACCGCAAACAACGTTGGGTGTTTTAACATTCATAGGCAGGGTGTGCATGTTAGGTTAAAATCAATACAGTAACAAATCACAAAAACCTGGAGAGTAAGCTACACTGTCATTTGCATAATTTACTGACAGAGAGACAGATATGTCTGGCCAAAACAAAAAGTCCACAAAATCATGGCCAAGAGCTTAATTTTGTCACCTGGCAATAAAGGTAGTTTTATTTTGCTGTGGGGTTATTTATGTCCAGTTTGAAGGTCTCTGGGTGTTCTTTTGTTTGGTTTGTTTCTTTCACATCTTTTGCGTTTTGATGATTAAATGAACTGAATTAACCCAGCTCACCGTAAACCTGGTGGTAACTGATCGGTGTGAAGCATAGTGTAAACTATAAACTGAGAAGGCTGCATTCTGGATCTGCAGTGAAATCCAGTCTCGTTGGAGATGAACTGCGCCGGACGACATCAGGCACCAGCAGGTGGGGGTGACAACAAGCTGCAGTCGAGTCGGATAAGTATCATCAGCCCTGTAAGAACAAACAGGAAGACACAGAAATATTTACATCCTGTCAGATCTATCCTTAGACTGCCTGCTTGCAAGACCATACATCGCCTTGATCTCTGATGAATATATGATGAATAGCAACAATTGTGACTACAAGACTTGTGCTTCTTTCTTCTCATAATCTTGATGGTAAATTGTGTAATGTAATTATATATACATGTGTGTGTAAGGCATGATTTTATGTCTGCCTTGCTTCTTTTGATATGTGCTATATAAATCATCTTTATTATCAACCACACAATATATGTTTCTTAGCAGAATAAACCTTCTGCCTCCAATCTAGAGTTTTTTAAAAGTTACACAGAAAATTAGGATTTTTAACAAAACCTCTGTGGTCAAATATTAGCGCCCGCTGATTGTGAGTGATTTATTCTGTGCAGGCCTGTAACTTAAAAAGCGAGAGGATGCTGATCTATTTGTAAGCATTACACAAAATTAGTTGATTGATGGCAGCACATTTCTCTTCTCTACAATCATCATTGAATGAATGACCATAATGGTGCATGCACGTGTTAGAAAATGTGTTAATCCGGCAACAAAGGACTAATAATAGTAATAATAATAATAATAATATAGCACCTTGCATACATAAAATACAGGTATTAAAACTGGAAAAAGGTTGCAGAGAAATAACACAAATAATAAATAATGAGCATAAAAGTAGGTCTTGAGCTGCTTCTTAAAACTATCTATAGGCGTAGCTTCGCTTAGTTGTAAAGGAAGTCTGTTCCAGGCCATTGGTGCATAAAAACAGAACGCTGCTTCACCAAACTTTTTACTGTAGCAGCAGATGACTGAAAGGACGTCTGGCAAGGTTTCAGTGGTAGGTGGTAGCAACAGAAACCACAGACAGCCAACATGTTAAATATATCATCAAACTACAGAAAGCCCCTGGTAGTAGAATGACTTTCAAAAAACATTTCTATAATAGGCAAACGTGAAACAAAGTCAACTTCATGACTGAAATCATTAAAAGGATAAAAAAGTAAAGATAAATCAAGTGCACCGATTTGTTCAATGCAAGCACCTGGTCCACATGGAGGTCTAAAAGGAGAGAAGAAAAGAAAAAATGGCAGGAATGGTCACAGGAACGTAGCACAGAAGACTCGAGTTTGATGGATGCAAAACCGCTGGTGTCGATTGGCTCCAGCGAGGATGTGACGAATATGAAGAATGGTACTGTGCGGGCTCATATATTCCTGCTACAACTGGAAAACACAATAAAAATAATTAGAAGAATTCATTCTAAAAACAAAATACTGTGTCTTGGTTCAACACCAAATAAAGAGTCAGTCTGTGTGTGTCTGAGTGTGCAAGCAGCTTAAAGCCTTATGAAGTGGACTGAAAGATAAACTATAAATTTCACTATAAATAACACATTCTAGTGAAATAAAACTCAAATAAAACATATACTCTTTGCCCATGGGTGCACAGCAGATTAGTCCTCAATTGTTTCATGACAGATTTGTTTTATGAACCATCTCCACTACTGTGTTGGCCTGAAGCTAGTCTTTCATCACATACACTGGTGTAACTGGGTAACCATTGTTTTTTTTAGTTTTTTTTTTTTTACATGTGATGTAAATAAGAGCAACAATTTCCTTAAGTAGGGTAAATGGTTGGAGTGTATGGAGGGTGATTCGAATCTATTGTCTTTATTTCACCCATGCATTTAGTAGATGGGTCACCTTTCTGGAGGCGCTGCTGGGAAATACATGTCAAAGAAAAACTTCAGCAAAATGTTTCCCCCTTTGTTGGAGCAAGAGGTCTGTTGCAAATCTACCCCCCACAAAGTTAAGCACTCCAAGTCAATCCGACAACATTAACAACATAACAGCAGGCGACCCTGACGCAGCGCACACTCTACTCTATTCTAGGTCACAATCTACGGCCTATAAGAAAAGCTACCTTAGAGTCAAACCATTCTTTTTCTAACACATCCTGAACAAGATGAAAGCCACAGAAAGGTCTTGTTAATACATTTTGCAGGACAACTTTTCATACAGTTTTTATTCATTTTTTTTTATATGAAAGGACACAGACAATTAGATCAATCCCACTATGGTGCTGCGCAGAGCTGGACTGTTAGCTTAGCTTAACATAAAGACTGGTGTAGCTATAGTTTGTTGAATCCACAACAAACAGCGAAAATACAACTATTTTATAAGTATCTAGTGTTTCTAACTGTAATAATAAACAGTTTATCCATCTGCTGTGAACTTTGTACGGAGCCAAGCCACCTAATTATTGAGTTGTAGTTAGCAGTGACCGCATTATTGAGAGGTATTTCTAAAATTTTGCCAACATTTACAAACAGGCTAAGATTTCACTATAATGCCGGTCTGTGTAACACCACCACCAGTGAAAAGTCCTATCAACCCATCTCTGAAATGAATCTTCCTCTATCTCTGCTGTTAACGAGAAGCACAAAATGTTTGTTAGAGCTGGATAATATTTCAAATGACAATAATAATCAGTCTTTGAAGATTATGTCGTTACATGTCCACAACAGTACAAACCATTTCAACACTATTGAGACAACAATGGAATTAAAATAGAGATTTACAATAACAGGAGTCCAATTCTGGAGAACTAACATGGATGTACTGTTACGGATAAACCAAGAGTAGTTTTTCCTGCTTCCTAAACATAATGTTTAATACTTTTCACATGTTCTCCATACAGGCCTGCTGGGAGAAGGAGGGAGCAGTAAAATTAAGTTTCGGCCGGACAGAAAATGCAGCAGCGAGGTACCTGGCAGCTCCTGTCCGACGGCCATGTGGCCTGCAACCCCTGCGCGGGTACTAGAACCGCAGGCGGTAGATTTAAAGTTGCTTAAAGTTAAGGCAAGAGAGAAAAAGTGTGGATTTAGTAAATGAGTTATTTCGTTATAGAGAAAGTAAATGCACAGAGTATGTCTAATATCCCAAAACAGACAGCACCGGCTCTGCGGCTGAGGTTCCTCGCCACAGAGTCTCAACACAGAGGGGTTGTACGCCAGTTGGATGGATTTAAAATGGGTCGAACAAGCCAAACGCAACAGAGCTCTGATCCTCACTTAGCATCTGCTCTGTAGAGCATAAAGCTAGATACATCCAGCAATCACCAATGCCTAAGTCACTATTTGACATAAAGGAAATGCACTCATGAGCGAGACACTCGTTTGGGTTCCCGCTCACGTGGGCATTGTGGGTAATGAGCGCAAATGAATGAACTAGCCAAACAAGCAGTTAAAAAAAAAACATTTATATAATTAAACTTTTAAAATTAGAGGGAAATGGTTTTTCGTGGAAGGAAATGAACAAAGAGTGGCACTGGGATCAGGAGATAATGGAGAGGGCAGAGAACAGGACCCAGTAACCTGAACGGGACTTTGTCAGGTACCAGAAACAGAACAACATGTTAACTGCAGAAAGAAAGGACAGGGTGGACGGGACGGACACACCGGGGACATCAGGGGCAGGTTTAAAGGGCACAAAGCAGAAAGTGTGAAGTCAGCTGTCTTACAAGGACAGGACTGCTGTGAGATCTGCCTGCAAGGGATCTGATGTAATTTGACTACCTCCAGAAGATGGCAGTAATGCAACACGAAGGACACAAGCTGCCGTGAAACCTCGAAGAAGAAGAAACAGCAGAAAAGTCTTTGGTTGTAGTCTGCTTGTTGTAATGCGCAGCGCTCGTGCAGCCGGATGATACTGCCGCGAGAAGTGGAAGAAATACTGGCAGCAAAGCGAGAAAGTCTGCGGATATAAGCCGAGATCTCGCTGTACTCTGAGAAGACACGGCCTGTCAGAGACGAGATGACTGACAGCTCTGCAGACTCCAGCACGCTCTGCCTCTTTGATGTTGACGGCACGCTCACGGCCGCGAGACAGGTAACCCCCAATGAGTGAAAAGCGCGTGTGTGTGTGTGTGTGTAAAACTAAAGTTACGCCTGATTGCGTTCAGGCAAACATGGGTGACGTCAGCGCAACATCCGGCTCCACGTTGTTGCTGTAACGTTAGTTCTTTCGAGCGATAATATGTTCCGCAGAAACTTTTGCTTTGAAACTTAGTTCCACCCTGAAATGTGGTCAGACCGGGAAATAATCAGCTTTATTTGCCAGGTATTTGTTCACATACGAGGAATCTGACTCAGGGTTGTACTTTGCTCACGATGTGCTTATACAACAATAAAAATAAAATAAAATCAGACACAAATATACACACTATGAACAAAAACAATATAGACATGTTGACAAATAGTGCAGTGAGCAGGAATAAACAAGTATAAGTATTTTGTGCAGGAGTTATGACTTGAGGTAGGATTTGGTATATAGTATCTACAATATGACAATATAACAGTATGAAATAGAGAATGGTGAATAAATAAATAACAAGTGTGGCTGATTAGAGACAGAGTTACTGGGTTATTGCACAAGAATTGTTCCTGACACTGTGAGTCAGAGTCAGCTGTTCATCAGAGTGATGGCTTGTGGGAAGAAACTGTTCCTGAGTCTGTTGGTTTTGGCGTACAGTGCTCTGTAGCGCCTTCCAGAGGGGAGGAGCTGGAACAGGTTGTGTCCGGGGTGAGATGAATCTGCAGTGATGTTTCCTGCCCGTTTCCTGACTCTGGAAATGTATAAGCCCTGAATGGAGAGCAGGTTGACACCAATGATTTTTTCTGCAGTCCTGACTGTACGTTGTAGTCTGCTCCTGTCCTTTTTGGTGGCAGATCTAAACCAGACAGTGATGGACGTGCAGAGGATGGACTGGATGATGGCTGTGTAGAACTGGATCAGCAGTTCCTTAGGCAGGTTGAGCTTCCTGAGTTGACGCAGGAAGTACATCCACCGCTGGGCCTTCTTGATGATGGAGTCAGTGTTGGGCTCCCACTTCAGGTCCTGGGAAATAGTGGATCCCAGAAACCTGAAGGATTCCACAGCAGAGTACACTTGCTCATCAAGCGTAGTTTAAAATGCAAAAAAAAAAGGTATGAGAACATTTATTTAATTAAAATGAAGTGATTTGTAATTTAAAACTATGAAAATACATTCTATACAAACTGATGTTTAAGGGATTTTAGTCTGGCTCTGACTTTAAAGGTACAATGTGAAAGATGAGGCCCAAGATTTAGTTTAGAACGATCAAAAAAATCAGTTCTGTACTGTTCTGTGTGGTCAAAGCTGGATACTTTGCAAAAGTTGTGGAACCTCGAAGTAGGTCATTCAGTAGCCTTGCCCTGTTAATGGTAACATCATTACGACTTGCAGTAGTCTTTGTCGTAGTTGTACCCCATCAGAATAAGGGCCCACCACTGGATTCTCAAGGCAGCCAAAGTGGAAATGGCTGACTTGGGGCCCAAGACTGTCAAAAGTGGTCTGTGATCAGTAATGGGAGTAAACTTCCCCCCTGTAGAGAGATTTGTAAAACTTTCTAAAACAAAAATGATAGAGAGGGCTTGCTTATTCTCTATTTGGGCGTGTTGGCTCTCTGCCTCTGTCAAAGTGTGAGAAATGCTACGGACTTTTCCTCACTGTTCTCCATCACATGACAGCGCAAATGACAGCGCAGACTCCTTAAGGAGATGCTTTGCAGGCCAGCCTCAGTCACTTCCTGGTATCATAGTGAACGACTGCTGCGCTCTGTAGCGGCTGCTTTATAGCATTTTGAATGTTTCCTCACATTCAGATGTCCACTTCCAAGGACTGTCCCTCTTTAGCAGGACATGCAAGGGTTGCAGCTGAGTGGACAGATTTGTCATAAATCAGCCAAAATAGTCATGCAGTCCAAGGAAGGAGTTCTGAAACGTTGGTGGGACATTAACGATGGCCTCTAACTTCCCCTCTGTGGGATGGAGCCCTTCACTGTTCACAATGTGTCCCAAGTGCTCTGTCTTTTGCTCATGTGTAACATCCACAAACACTTTTTAACACAGGAAAAGGCAGTCAGCGGTAGTTTGCATCGACAGTGATTTGCTGTGCATACAGTGTTTACTGAATATACTCCCAACAGGTCAGCATCATTATCAACATCCTCTTGATTTGTCGCAGCTTCCTGTTATACATACTGCATCTTCTACACATGCGTGCATGCATTTCCTCTGCTCAAATTTGCACACACCAACTGTTTTTTTGGAGCATAATGATGTTTGCCGGATTGGCAATGCCCTGATTTGTTAATGGCAGAAACACCCACACACTGATGCAGTGTTCACGAGTTTGTATGTAACTTCCAAACTTCCAAATATGTTTCTGGTAAAAATTACTAATACTTTTAAATACAATGAGTGTGCATCAGAAATTCATTTTGTGAACCTTTTTTTAGTTTTTAAATGTGGGTTTGGTTTACATTTATAAACAGTGATAACATAGTTTAGAGACCAGTGACCGGGGCCGACTTATGCTGCGCTGCACAAAATCAAAATAATACAAAAAAAGCTAATTATTTTGTCTGCCACAAAAGCAAACAATACTATCTGATGCTTATAGCCTGATATTATTTGGTAAGCTCACATTTTTAAAAGTATCTAACTGAAAATCTGTCTATTTCTCTCAGTGTGTGTGAGTGATAGAATATTTGGTTTAGATTAGATGGTTTGTGACCCTTAACACAGGCTTTCAGAACCCCAGGTCTAAAGTATTTCTACTACCACTTATAATAATATACTAAATAATAAATCACTGGTTACGTGGGAGAATTTGAATTTATTTTAAGGTTTTACTGTTTGTTTTTAAAGCCAGGCTCCGACCTCTTGTCTGTGATCTGCTCTCTGTGAGCCTGATCGCTGCTCGAGATCCTCCGGCTGAGGCAGGCAAACTCCTCATCCTAGTTTTTAAATCTCTTCTTAAGACTCACTTTTTATGGCGTTTTCTTAACTGACGTGTCAGTTGAGATCACGTGATCTGGTCTTGTTGTCTGCTCCTGCTGTACGGACAGAACTGGGAAAGAAAACTGTAAAGTGCTCTGCTGCCCTCACTTGGAACGGCCTTCAAAAAAACTGTGCGTATTTATTTGAAGTTGGTTAATGTATTTGATGCGTAAATGTTTCTTGGGTTCTCATTGGCTTTTATTTTATGTTTTGTTGTAAAGCACTGTAACTATATAATTACTATAAAACTACTGGGATAAAACAGAACAGTTACAAGTTATAAGTAGGTCATTGTACTATTACTAATAACACAAACTTAGTTGTCACAGGTATAGGCCCAAGTGAGGGCGTGCTTTTTCAGTTAGGATGCTTAATATACAATACATTTTCTTTTTCACTCTGCAAAAGTTGAAGAATGATGAGGACGGTATATTTGAGTCTGGCTCCGATCAATACTGTTGTCAGTCGGTTCCATCGTGTCGGTAAATGTAACTTGCAGGTCTGTGTGTGTTCTCAGCGTGTGACCCCAGACATGGCAGAGTTCCTTGAAAAGTTGAAGACTCGGGTTCGAGTCGGTGTGGTTGGAGGGTCGGACCTCAGCAAGATCAAGGAGCAGCTGGGGGATGATGGTGAGAGACACACACACACACCTGTACCTCTACAGCAGATCAGTAAATGGTCTGGACTCAGATAAGGACACTTCTGGTTAGCAGGCAACCCGCTCTACCTCCTGAGCCACAGCCGCCGTAGAGCTCTCTCTCCAGTATGTAATCTGCTTCACTGTCTGTTTTTGTGTTTGTTTACGTGTTCAGTGATCCAGAAGGTGAACTACGTGTTTGCTGAGAACGGTCTTGTGGCCTATAGGAATGGAGAGTTTCTCTCTGTGCAGGTGAGACTGACTTAAGTGTCAAGAACGCTCGTTTTTATGTGAACGCTTTTAAGGCTGTAAACGTGTCTTCAGATGACGGATTTAGAGGATTTGCCATCCTAATGTTGGTTCTGCGAACAAAATATGCTAAGATGATGCCATTACCCATGTGACCGGGCCCCAGGAAGTTCACTTTGCTTGCTGTTGTCAGTCCATCCAGGACCATATGGGTGAAGAGCTGCTACAAGATTTCATCAACTTCTGTCTCAACTACATGGCCAAGATCAAACTGCCTAAGAAGAGGTACAGACATTTCAGAGTCATGATCTCATTATTAATATTTATTTTTCTTCTGGGTTAACTATTTTGGGTGCTGGGAAGCTGTAGAATAATTATTGATAGTTAGGATGTGGTTTAACCTTATGGAGACTAAATCTCTACAGGGGGACGTTCATTGAATTCCGTAACGGCATGTTGAACGTCTCCCCTGTTGGACGCAGCTGTACACAGGAAGAGAGGAAAGAGTTCTACGAGCTAGATCAGGTAACGCACACACATTCACTCTCAAGCCACACGTACTGACGGACCCACTGCTGTTTTCAGCTACAAATCTCTGGTGAACCTACTTTTGGCTCAGCACTAAACAGCTTACACAGATCGAGATTAGCTGGTGAACATAGTGGAGCAGCCGGATGTTTTGCAAAATCTACATTTTAAAAAAATCACCTTGAGCAATCATTGTGCAAAGACATTGTGCAAGTGTTGGATTTAAAAGCACAGAAAATGTCGCCATCTGCAGGGCTGTGATATTGTTGTGTCGTTTTTTTTTTTGCTCCCTACAGAAAGAGAAAATCAGAGAGAAGTTTGTGTCCGTCTTGAAGGAAGAGTTTAAAGGAAAAGGATTGTCGTTTTCAATCGGTGAGTCAGCTGCATTCACGACAATTATACAGTGTTGTGAAAGCGGGTCTGGTGAATCTGTAGGGAGCACATGTGAGAGACACCAGGTCACTTTGTCAGTGTGATGTAAATTCTCCACATCACCTCGTCCTGCCTCTTGGTCTTTGTTTTTCTGTAGGAGGGCAGATCAGCTTTGATGTGTTTCCTGATGGCTGGGATAAGAGATACTGTCTGGGGATTGTTGAGAAGGACAACTACTCAACCATTCACTTCTTTGGAGACAAGACTAAACCTGTGAGTATGCTAACTACTGCAGGGCAGCACCACGATGGCTGATGGCTGTGAAACGCAAATGATTATGTCAAAGGTCCTGACAGACGACAATCCAACGAGATGACACCAGGAATATTGAGCCAACGAATGTTTATTTTATTTTATTTTTTTGACAACATACCTACAGCAGGGGTTGGCAAATAAGTCTGGCATCAGGCCAAATTTTTCCAAGCCCGTTATATGGCGGGCCAGAACAAAGTCAAACCATTCGTGTGCGCGTTCCAGCGTTTGATCCGCATTCATAAACCTATGGACACTTATTTCTACCTATTTTAAATTCAGGGGAATCCAGTCACACGTTAACTGATGGCTTTTTCAGAGGTGTGTCAAGCAAGCCAGAGACTCTTTTGAATTGTCCTTCAGAACTCTTCAAAATAAAAGCTGTCGATAAACTCCACATGAAGCATCGCCGCAAAAGACGTTCTTGCGCTTTTAATTTAGAGGCACTTAAGAGGAAGTGGTTATGTGAGTAACTGTTGCTGCCATGACTGAGATCTATTTCAGCACCAGCCGTTATCAATTTATTTATATTTTATTTTTCTGCTATCAAAGCAATCTGGCCAGATACAGTGCCTTGCGAAAGTATTCGGTCCCCTTGAACTTTTCGACCTTTTGCCACATTGCAGGCTTCAAACATAAAGATATAAAACTGTAATTTTTTGTGAAGAACCAACAACAAGTGGGACACAATCATGAAGTGGAACGAAATTTATTGGATATTTCAAACTTTTTTAACAAATAAAAAACTGAAAGATTGGGCGTGCAAAATTATTGAATGAAGTGTTAAAAGATTTTTGATGTGAACAATAATCCAAGTGTCACTATTTGCAGATGTCTAAATTGGCCAGTTTGCTTGTTTCAGGACTTGTTTTCTCAGAGATGAAAGAAAATCTAAACTATATATTAGTAATACTCACCCAGGCAGCAGGGTTAATTGTGCATGAGCTTGACCTTAGTAATGATGATTTAGAACATCACAGTCTAGCTAAACTAACCTCTGTGTCTGTGGCGGATTTTTGTTACAGGGAGGAAACGACTATGAGATCTACTCTGACCCTCGGACCGTCGGCCATGAAGTCTCCTGTCCAGAGGAAACTCGGCAGCTTTGTCAGCAGCTTTTCCTCTCATGAGAGAGATCGCGTTACTGTGTGTTCCTGTAAGACGGAGACCTCTAATTAGAGGTCTTCTTCTTTTTGCCAAGATCTAACCTTGAGGTTTAATTACAAAGGTAATGAAGTTAACGCAGAAATAACCAGTTTCATGGTGTTTTCGACAGTAATGTAAGGACATTGGGGGAAGAGTCGCTGACAAATGAGAGGACGGTTTTCTGGGTATTTTAGAGCAGACATGGCTTTAAATGTGTGATAATAAAAGTAGGTTTAAAAATGATTGGTTACATTTTTTAATGGGATTCTGGTTTGTTGTTTTCACCATTACTTCATGGTTTACACAAAACCACCACGGTGATGACCAAATGTTGTCATCCGCAACATTTTTCCATTTGCAGACTAATGCAGTGTCGTTTTTGTGTATGTAATTCGGACCAATCATGTTTTTGATTGTGAAAACAAGATTCGGCTTGAAATCTGTTTGTTTATGAACTTGAACTTGCTTGGATGTGTCATTCCATGTACTGCATGTCAATCCCACCTGTTTCTAAATCAGCTTTTAACAAAACTGACCCGTAGTGATTTTGTTGTGTTCTACGGTTTGAGGAAGCATCAAGGTCACATTCAATTCAGTTTTATTTATATAGTGCCAAACAGTTATCTCAGAGCGCTTTTCATAGAAGAGCAGGTCTAGACCGTACTCTGTGAAAAGGATGTCACTGTTAGTGTAACAGACAGACCTGAATGCTGCTTTTTTCTCCAAGAGCAAATGTGTCAGTCAAATGTTGTGGCCGGAGCTGTGACGTCTTTTTCTTTGGATTTTATATTAAAGTCTTCGCAGGTTTTACTCCTGTATTTGTTCAGCAATGTTTACTATCACTGCCCTGCTCTATCTGAACAAACTGGAACCAATAATACTCAATAACAATAATTACTGGCTGCGTGATATCAGATTTGTCTCCTAGATGTTAAAGTATACATGCTGAAAAGTATAACTTAGAATAATAGTTATAAAGTAGAGCCCCACTGATACTGGATTTTGTGAGGCTAATATTGATGGGAGTTGATAATATATTTGCTTGGACACTAAATGCATTCAGTAACAGCATCTTTCAAAATTCACAAACCACCTTCTCACTCAAACGAAACCACCACCAGAAGTCTGTCATATGTACACATTTACATACTCTTGTAAAAACTGTAACTTTGCAGTTTGCCATAAACAGTAAAAGTACTAGTGGTAAAGAAAATTAAGAATCAACTGACAATTATATGAAAGTAATAATAGGACAAGTAATAATAATTGTACTTACTCTGCATTCTTCAGCCTCATCCAGAAATTTGTTTCTGCACGGAGAGGGAAAGGTTATACCTGTACACACACAGTCTTTGTGAGCCCTTCCCCACATCCACAGGGATTCATTCCAATATCTCTGTATACACAGCCCCCCTCCTCCACCCTGTCCCGCGCCCCTGATCACCAGCCTCATGATCAGATGTCTGTCCTGGATGTGATTGAGTGCTGGATGTAAGGACATATGTATCTGCAGAAGATGGATCAGCCATGCAAAGATGATATTTTGCAGGTTGCAAGAGAGGACGTAAGGTGTGATGTGTATGACAACTAAATACAGAAGACAGAGTTTAGCCCTGTATTTCTATTTCTGTGGCTATCCTGCACAAGAATGTAGCCTACAATGGACGTGTAGTTTTGTATTGCATTGCTGGAATTACTTTAGTTTCATTTTGTTCACTTGGAATTACTCTATGCAAACAAATAAAGCCTACTGAAGCAGATAGCAGATGCAGCTCTGATGTTACTGTAAGGTAATACATTCTTTGCAATAAATAAAAAGACAGTGAGGGTGATACATGCGATGATACCCGTTAAGTGTTTTTTAGGTCATTGTGTCGTGATGCTTATGTCAGTTTTCTGGTACAGTTAACGTAACGTTTTGGTTGCACTAGTCCATTTTTTTTTTTTATGTTAAATTAACTGTTGTGTGAACAAAAAAAGAAACGGTGTTGAAGCCAAATTGCTCCACAGCTTTCAATAGGCAAACAATTATTATTATACGTCACGAACAAATAAAACAGTAGGTAGTGTTCTAACAATTTTGGTATTGGAAGCAGCTTTTTTATGTTTTTCACGTCATGTTGAAGAATATGTCAGACCCAGTATTTAGCAGTTCTTTCCCTTTAACAGTTAATTTATTGATAGATCATTTACATCCATGGATACAGAAAACACACACACACACCACAGACTACAGTGACATCTACAAGTTAAGGAGAGGAGACTTTTCGCTCATTAGATTCAGTCAGTGTTGTCACACACAGCACACTGGGTGCTGTTCATCACGTTCTTATATCTACATGTTGGCACAGCTGCCAGGGACATTGGATATTGTGTTTTTTACCCAATTTGATGCAACTGTATAAGACAAACTGCTCCATAGATTTAAACAGAGAAACTTCCAAATATCCCAAGTGAAAGAGGGCAAAATGGTTTCTTTTTCTTAATTTGGTTGTGAGAATGTCCAGTACATATATGATTTCCAAGACATGCGGTTCAAATCCATGGTTAAAAATTGGGCTACATAATAGTATTTTTGCTGAAATATTTGGTCACCATCTCTCTTCAGCCCCACTTCTGCCCATCACTGCTCAGCAGTGAACACACCAACTGTTAGTATACTGACCAAAATTATAAACGCAACCCTTTTGTTTTTGCCCTCATTCATCATGAGCTGAACTCAAAGATCTGAGACTTTCTCTCTGTGCACAAAAGGCCTATTTCTCTTAAATACTGTTCACAAATCTGTCAAAATCTGTGTTAGTGAGCACTTCCCCTTTGCCGAGATAATCCACCCACCTCACAGGTGTGGCATATCAGACAGCATGGGGATTGCACAGGTGTGCCTTAGGCTGGCCACAATAAAAGGCCTTAGGCTGGCCACAATAAAAGGCCACTCTAAAAGTTGCAGTTTCACTGTATTGGGGGGGATCCAGGAGGGTCTGGAAACCAGTCAGTATCTGGCATGACCACCATTTGCCTCAGGCAGTGCAACACATCTCCTTCGCATAGAGCTGATCAGGTTGTTGATTGCAGCCTCCTCTTCAATGGCTGTGCGAAGTTGCCGTCAGGTGGAGACCCCGATGAGGACGACGAGCATGCAGATGAGCTTCCCTCAGACGGTGCTTTTGTGAACATAGAGAAAGTCTTAGATCTTTGAGTTCAGCACATGACGAATGTGGGCAAAAATAAAAGTGTTGCCGTTATAAATTTTGTTCAGTGTAGCTTAAAGATGCACTACTCAGTTAACATGTGTTTTAACATACTGTGCACCAATACTCTTAAGATGCCATACAACCAAACACTGTATATGCTTGTTAAAACATGGAATGCACTTACACAGAGCTGTACCTCTGGAGTGTGGAGAGACCATGAAACAATGTGTTGAATGTGTGAATGTAAAATGTTACAGAGCACCTGAAAAGGACACAAGCTATACATTCTGAAGTTCACATCAAACATAGTTTATATAATGCAGGAAGTCTGCAGATCAAAATTCAGCTTTGTTCACTGACTATTCATCAACAATGGCTTCATTAGTGTCAGTTAAACAAAGTCTATATAATGACATCTGAAACTTTCTCATCTGAATGACTCAATTGGTCTGAGGAAAAATATTATCCTTGTAGAATGTTATACTGAAACATAACATAGAATAAATGGCTTTAAAATATATTGCACACAAATGGACAAAAGAAAATACTGTATTCCAACATTAATATTTCTGTTCACATTTTGTTCTTGCTGATTCCCATTCTTGGTAATGACCAATAGTTCAAAGTGCTTTAAGAAATCTCCATTTAGACTGTAAATCTGTGACGTATTCGCTTCCAGTTTCTAATCTGAACTGAGTTTATTTGAACTCTCAAAACTTAAATACTGACCCTTAGCGGCAAATGTTTGCTTTATGGAATGATATGATATTTTAGAGAAGTTAAAAACTTGACAACAGAAGACAAGGTTTCTTCTAAGTTCAAGTCATGAGGGACTGAGCAGATTTTGGACCCATCCACGCTACTCCGTTTTAGTTTACAAACGGAGAATTAAAACAAATACGATCTCCGTCCACACCAGCGTTTCCGCGGCGTTTTTTGAGTTGATCTCCATCTACATTAACACGACTGAAAACGCACAGCTAGGACCCGTTCAGGTGAACTGGGCATGCGCATGTAGACATGAAGCAGATGGCTGTCGCTCTTTGGCCTCCCAGTGTTTATTCTACATAATTACACAAGATTTGACATTTTACCTAGCAGCAACTCTCCAGCTTGATCAGGCTGAAGACTGTCCACATCTAAAAACCCTCAAACACAACTCAATTAATTTAATAGATCATGTCTGCTGCTTCCAGTGTGTCTAAAGTTAATGGTCCCATATTATGCTCATTTTCAGGTTCATGTTTTTATTTTGGGTTTCTACAAGAAAATATCTGCATGCTTTAATGTTGTTGCTTTAATGGCCCGCCTCCCTAAAAGCCCACTTTCTCCAAATTTAAACATCGTGTTTGCATTGATATTTACTGAAAGACTGAGCAGGAGAAAAAGAGAAAGGTTTGGGGGTCTTTAGTCACACTGGGGACACATATTTAGGTTGAGAAGACATGAAAAGGTGGATTTAGTATGATATCTGCTGGACCTACAAAGAAATACCTTGGGAGAAAACTAAATTATTACTAGTATCATAATGCATTCACACTGAAGGAAGACTGGAGGTAAATAAATAATGTTGGTAAATCTTCCATGATTTTGTATTTTTAGCTTTGCTTGAAGAGAAGAAGTGTTTGATGATAAATATGGAAAGCTAGTTTAGTGAGTGTGTTTGTTCTACTCTCTGTAAATGCAAGTGTTTCCTCAGATATTTTCACTGCCCTCTTCGAGCCTGCATCGTGCATTATTTCAGGCTGGATCCATGTATCATTTGTCCATCACACAGTAGTAATAGTGCATTCCTTAAACAAAATACAAATGACAGTAACTGAGCCCACCTAAAAACAGCATCCATGTATAAAAAACAAAAACAAACACTGCCTCTCTGGCCCTCTGCAAAAAAATAATAAGTCAAATTACTTTTTGCTTCTTCCAGTGCCTTTGTCAAAAAGGTGAACTGGTAAACAGCCAGTGAGGTTTCTCCCTTTAGACCAAAAAGGAATGAGACAAGCTGCAGTTATCTCCTAGAAAGCAAGAGACAACGTCCAACCAGCAGCCCCCCCCCCCCGCTCCGGGTGTCTGAATAAATATTTTTGTAGATCTACTATAAGAACAATAATTTCCTCTTTCACCTCAGCAAGGGTTTCTTTTTTCCAGTCAGGCAGTAGTAAAGGCAGCCTCATCTATGTAGGGGTCCTTGCCGTTCTCTCCGCTGCTGGATGAGCGGCTGCTGAGGTCAGCCACGCCCGACTCTAGGTCGCTGCAGGTGGAGAAGTCGTCGGGGTTGTGACTCTTGGGATGAGAGTAAAGTCCTAGAGACAGGGTGAGAGTGGCGTCCTTGGTCTGAGCCTTCTGAGTGACTGGTTCAGAGGAGAGTGCATCACCGTTGACCGATGCAGGGCTGGCGAATGGGTTTGTGTAAGTGCTGGGCGGGTCCGGCCCGCAGTGTCTCTGCCGCAGGTGGCTAATCATCCTCCTCCTCGGAACTTTGATCTTCTCCCACGTGATTGGTTTCCCTGTCAGGGCTGCTATCCTCTGCACAGAGGACAGATCAACAAGAAATACACTTCATTTGATTTCCATTCATTTATCAGCAATGGGAACAAACTCTCCTCTCACTATGAGCGGGTTAGGAGGTGGGAAATGTGGATGGTTGAACTTCAGTTGGACACCAGTGATTAGAGACAGAACTCAGTCACTCTCACTGGGATTATCTGACATTTATCTGTTGTGTAAACTAAAATTCTCATTCAAACTTGACCTACGATGTTATGCTTTGGTTAAAAAGGCCAAAAATATTTGCACAATTTTATATTTATTTTCCCTATTTATCTGTACATATTTTCAGGCCTTGTGCTGCTGCAACGACCAAATTTCCCCTCTGGGGATCAATAAAAGTCATTAGCCAGATAATCAGTGCTGGAGTGTCTTTAAAGAGGTGGTATTATGGTTTTTGGCTTTTCCCCCTCTCCTTTATTGAGTTATATATCTTTTTTGTGCATGTAACAGGTTTGCAAAGTTAAAAAGCCCAAAGTCCAGGCCAAAGGGAGTTCCCATCTCCCACAGAAAACTGATTGGCTAGTAGTCCTTTGCTAGGAACTGCACATGTGCAACTCCCAACAAAGATCATTTAGAGACAAGATGTATCACTCCACAGCTAAAACAAAGCCTTCAACACAGGGTGAAAAGAGGAGCTGCAGTAATGTGCAGTATGACAAAAAATATGGTGTTTTTTGAAAATTAAACCATCTAAACCCGTTTTGGTACAACCCGTAAAAATGAGCAGAATACCACTTCTTAAATTAAGACACACGAGACGGTGGACTTCAGTGTCGTGGTTTCGGTCTCTTCTAACTGCAGCGTTGTAAGTGTATATTGGCTTCCAAAATAACGAGACTTTCTACCATCAGCAGATGATGAGAGGTAGCCATTCAAAGAGACAAACAAAACAAACAAAATCTATACACAAATACGTTATTTCCTAGCAGCACACCCGTGTCATTAGCTGGCGGCTAATGGCTGCCAACAACTGTACAAATAGTAATTACCTAGATGTAATTCCAGTTCTATGAGTACGGGTTTCTCTATTGGTCTACCCTCAGGTAGGAACCCCCACCACACAGACTAGGACCAGGTAACCGGCCTTGCCATTGGTAAGTCGAAGGCCGTAGGGATGAGATGTACTCAGAACAAAGATCTGGCCGAACCCCCCCCCCCGCTGCAGGGTACCTCAGCTGGACTGTAACATCATCAACAAGGCTGGATGTTATCAAAAAGACCTCGTCAGGAGCACCAAGCACTGACTGAGATACCAAATCAGCCGCCATATCACTGAGATGTACACGTTGCGTTACTTCTGCACGGCACAGACCCAGAATAATGTACATGTATTTATCTGTATGTTTGTCTACGTGTAGCACCTTATCACCACAGCAAATTCCTCCTATGTGTAAAACACTACTTGGCAATTAAGCTCCTCCTGATTCTGATATCTGAGATGCTGAGAGGTGATGGCCTTAGGCTAAAAGGAAGGGATGGATTTTACCAACCCCCTGTGGTGTAGATATACCCCCCTGGAAAAAAAATCACATCCCTGCAAACAGTAGTAGTTGTTTTAAAAAAAAACAGGCCTGCTTCTCCATTCAGAGCGCTAACTCGCAGTTCTTTTTTCAAGTGCTGCGTCTAAAGGGGAAAACATTCACATCTCATTTAAACTCCTCCTCAGAGAGATTCTCAGATTCATTTTGGAGCGAGGGATGCTGAATTGGGTGGTGGTGGTGTGGTAACGGGGGTGTCTGTGTGTTGTATGCCTTGTCTGGAGCCCGGTTGGTGGTGGTGGTGGACGGTTCCTCCTGGCGGTACCTCCTGGTGATTGGTGAGCTCCTTCTCCAGCTGCTGGGACTCCTCCCTCACGGCGCACAGGAAGTCGGCAGGTGACTGGCGAGGAGGCGTTAGTTTCTCCATGTGGTTATAGAGACCCTTCCACATTCTGAAAAAAAGGAGGGAGAGGGAGAAAATACAGGAATTAAAATGTTTGGGATTGGGGGGGGGGGGGAAGTATTGTGAGAAAATGCAAAAGTAGTCCTCAAACATTTTCTTGCCATGACCCTTTGACCAAACACAAATTTAAAGACAAATTTTAGCCATATGCACCACCGGAAATTTACCATACACGTCTGAACCAAGAACCGTCCAGCTTTCTGTGGCAGAATACAGTCACGTGGTGTCTTTGCTGCAGTGACTCACTTGAAGCAGTAGGGGGTGGTGTTGGGTCTCAGGACCCCCTGACTCTGGCTCAGATCCGCCTTGTACAGAGGGTTGGTGTACTCGGCTCTGTCCTTCCACAGCTGTGGCCACACCGAGTGACTCCGCTCACGAAACCTGAGGTCAAACAACACGCACACGCCAATGGCAGTGCAGTCAGCAACTTTATGATGCTGGAGAGACAAGCGCTGGTTTTCTAGGTATTCATTCTGTAGCTTTTAACGGCTGTATGAATCACACGGCCCTCACTCGTCTGCCAAACTGAAATCATGGTACTGAATATCTTCTCAGTGTATTCACCATTACAAACACGCACGATGGATGGCTCAAGGTTCATAAAAATCCTTTTCAAATACACAGTTGGTTTATCAGAGCGGGAGCTAACAGAGACATAAGATCCAATATTTTTACATGAATATATACTAAATCACCGTGAGGGTCAGCACCTTGTTAGCTCCTCTTTATCCTATTTGCCAAAATGAAAAGGATTTCAAAGCTACTGCAGTCATCCAGTTCCATATGACAGAATTAATTCAGGTGTCTCTGACGCCAAATGGGCCACCAACATTCATGGATCATAAGGATGTTATTGTCCTGCGTTATTAAAGAAAAAAGGAGTAACACAGAGCTGTTATCTGTATGTATTTCTACTTCAACTGCAGTGGAACAGGAAACGTTAGAGGTGAGGGCCGTAGATGTGATGCCTTGGCTTTTTATTGTTATAAATTAACCGTGACAAACAAAAAAACAACAAAGTTAGCTGACGAGATAAACAATAAAATATGTGTCAAGAAATATAAAATTTAAATAAAACAGACAGATCTGTAAATATTTGACTCTGGAAAGGAATTTTAGACACATTATTTCCAGCCAGAGATAATAAATCTAAAATCCCTTTCCAGAGTCAATATGTCAAAAACATATAGCTGTAAAAAAAAAAAATACTTAATACATTCAATTTAACCTTTTTCCATTTGGAATTAAAACTATGCTCCATGTGCTTATTTCTGACAGTGGAACTACATAAGCAGCCAAACGCCTTTGACTCAACAGTCTCCTCAGACAATCCAGTGCTTACACACTGTGTGAGTTTGTCTCAGTCCTACCTCATATCTCTGCTTTCCTTCTGGCAGTTTCCCAGGAAGGTGCCATACTGACAGGAGTAGACGTGCGTGTGTATAGTGATGAGGAAGCGTTCATTGAACTCAAAGGCACATGGGAGCTGCTCGGACAGCTGCCACACACACTCCAGGAACTGATCAATGACAGGAGACACTTCTTTAGGATCTCCATCCAGGTGGCCATACCTACACGGGGACACAGCTCCATCTTAACTGTCCATCACACCGCTGCAAATATCTAATTATATACATTTCTTTGTGCGATTAATACAATTTAGAAAGGACGTACATACAGATAAAACAGTCTAAAATATATCTAGAGAAAAATTTTACTGCATCTGTGCTGAAAGGAAAATAACCTATTAGCAGTGGGCACAGTGTCAGAAATGTTAGGATTTGTTGCTTCTTCATTAAATGAATAATAGTATTATGAAGTCATTGCTTTAAGCTCTGCGAACTCTGAATGGATATTTCTCTTTACAACCTGCTATAATTTCATGAGTAATTCAACAAAGGTTTATAACTCTAACTATTCAACTCAATTATGACTAGTTGCAATTGCAGTTTCAGATTTGTACATATTTACAGATTTGTCATAATTCTACTTTAATTCAAGACATCTACATGGTCCTTTGGAGACATCAGGTTTTAACTGGTCAGAATCTTAAACTTTACAGATATCCTAGTTACGTCAGAAGCTACAGAAAGTTGTGGGAAGCCGGGGTTCACATCGTTTCCCCCCCCCCCTGGAGCTGATGATGGAGTTGGTTAACAAGTGATCCATCTTGCCTCCTTCTCATCTCGAATTTTGGGAAGCAGGTGTATCATCTCTAGACTAAAAAAAAAGCCTCTTGGCCCTAGCTGGAACTGATCATCATGTGAGGTCATTTTTGAAACATGAAATGGTACTATATCTAATATTTGCAGAGGAAGATGGTATGCACGTGGCTTTCAATCTTACTGGATCGGCCTGTTGTGTGTTGCTACCAGACCCACATCAGAAACATAACTGATCTTAAGACTCTTTGATTGATATCCACATTTCTGAAGATATTAACCCATGTTTAAGTTCAGAAGTTCTTCTGTTAACCAGAAGGGAGTTTTGTGTGTGCATTTCTTTTAACAGGGCTGCAACGTAATCCAATTGTAATTGCCGTTAAAGTACGTCCGCTAAAGTGCTTGTTTTTGTCTCTGACAGGCTCAGATTGTTTTCACAAGTATGTGACAACACTGTGGAAGGGATCCCTACAGATACAGACCTTTTTTTAAAAAGATTTAAAAGGTTTGTTTAACCAGAAACAGGAGATATGTCGCTCTCGTCAAAGCCACCAGATTCCACTGATGTAAACGGTAACTTAACCTTGCAGAACGCTGGTCTACCGCTGCCCTGGCTGGTTAGTTTGTTTGTGTTACTTTGTTTGTGTTAAGGTGTGACTTTGGTGTTTCAAAGGGTTATAAACACCAAAGTTAGACATTATCACAAAGTAATAGGTTGAGGCAGCGGTGCACCAGATAGGTAAAATGACTATAATGTGAGCATTGATTGGTAAAACTGGAAATGTGGAACAACTGACATCAATAGGTGGATGTAATAGGAATAACTAAACGCAGCAATGTGGTGATTATAACATGTTGTTGTTGTTGTTGTTGTACTGATGGAATGAGTGCTGTGGAACACATTAAACTGCAAACCCATTCACACACCGGTATAAAAACATTTGTTAATGTGGATTAACAAACACCTGTAGAATATTAATTCTGAACTTTTTGCCTTACAAAATAAAATCCACCAAATGATTGTAATGACGTAGCTCTGCAGACACAGCTGGAGTTAGACACAGATCCTGACCTGTGGGAGAACTTGTGTCCAAAGGAAACCCAGTCTTTCTCTATCAGAACCTAGAAGAGAGGGGGGGGGGGAGGTGAAAATAGGAAGGAGGTCAGGACAAAGACGAGAGGGAGCAGCAGTGTGATCAAATCAGAGACAAGAACTTAGAAGGTCTTAGAATAAGAGATTGTCAACACTGTGTGTTACCATGAATCCTTTGATGGTTCTGTAGAATGGGTCCAACAGTATACTGGCGACAGAGCAGGCCTGGGCCGTCCTGTCCCAGCCATCTGAACAGTGGACTAACACACTGATACCTTCATCAGCAACTGCCTGAAGGGGGGTCAAAAAATACGTCAGCTTGAATGTTCTCCAAAATGTTCTGCAAAACCCAGAACATTAGTTTCTAATATTATGAGGAAGCATTTCACTGCTCTGGGAAGTTATCACTGCGCCCCCCAATTTATATTTGAGAGCAACGATTGTGAGGTTCACACGACGGCATTCTTGTTACAGAGTAATCTACCAGACACATCTGATCAGCCCGTGTAGCGTCTTTGAAAATACAAGTTGAACCAGGTTCTAAATATTTTGCTGGTGGACTGTCTGTGGATTTTTGAGGTTGGGACCACAACTGTGTGCTGATGTCCAAACAAAAATGTGGCAGCAGCAGCACAAAGCAGATGTTAATTAACACAATTTCCCTTTCCGGTGTCTTTTCTAAAGTTCTAAAGCATTTAACATACTGATCATATTCCCATTTGGGCCAATTTCCTGAATTTCCTTTGCAACAACTATTTTGATAATCAGTTATTTATGAAGCAAAAATGTCAAATATTCTCTGGTTCCAGCTTCTTAAATATTAAGTAGCTGCTTTTTATATAAATGCAAACTGAATATGTTTGAGTTTTGTACTGTTGATCACACAAACAAGCAATAAGAAAAGTTCAGTTTTGTCTCTGGGAAATTTGTGACTTTTTATTATTTTTTGTGGACTAAACTATTAATAGATAAATCAAAAACAGTACGATACAGCGTAAGTTACGCTGCAGTACTTACTTCCTGCACTTATCTGTATAAGCCCTAGTTAGACGTTAACTGCTCTGCATAATAACAATAAAGTTCAATCTAACCTAATCTGCAAGAATATTTTCCATAGATATTTAATTATCCATTTTCAAATCTAAAAACGGCCCCGCAGTGTATTTCCGGCCCATTGCTGGAGAAGCAGAACACACCCTGGCTATGAAGACCCCGGCATCCAGTATGGCTTTAATGTGTTTGAGCCAGCCAGAGTTCTCCAGACCCCACAGGAAGTCAGTCATGGACGGAGATCTCATCTCGCCAACTGCATGGAAGAGAGAGAGAGAGAGGAAGTTTACACACACGCACACACACAGGAAAACAGCATAAGATGCTATCAGACGAAGTATATGTGACAACTTTTACAGCTTCTCTTACCGTCGATGATTTTCTGCTGGCTGTTCCTCATTACGTGAATGTTTTCGACACCAATGAACTGCAGCTTGATGTTGGTGTAGTGGTCCTCATTCTCATAGCCTTTACCTGCTGCTCGATTTGCCATGGCATTCAGCTGGACACACACACACACACACACACACATATTACTGTAAATAAGAACAGTATAGCTCATTGTTTATTTGTGTCAGTTACTGTGACTATCCTTGGATGTGTGAGTGAGGACGTGTGTGTGTTACCTTGGGCCGGGTGTCCACCACATAGATGTAGTCACTACCTGGGTTGGACTTCATTATAGCCAGCAGCATCATCTCATCCTCCTGACAGCGTCCACTGAAGCCTGACAGTGGCTGACTACACCGACACACCGCTGCCTGCATGACAATGAAGCATCATCATCATCTCTTTACACATTTTTTACTACAGATTCTCTCTTTTTGCTTCAGTAGAAGTCAAAAAACGTCTGTGAAGGTTCTCAGTCATCCAGGTCATAGTTATCCAACGAAGGTTGAGGTCAAGGGCAACTGGACTTTCCACACTAAAGGACAAGTTAACTTATACTGATATACTTCCTCCTCTGTGTGTGTGTGTGTGTGTGTGTGTGTGTTCGCGCTTGTGTGTCACACTGACCAGTGTGTCCTGGTGGAAGTAGGACAGAACAGGAAATCGTCCTCTACTCCTGAACCTTGAGCTGCCCACGATGACGGCGGGTGTGGCCGACTTTGGAACAAACAGCTCTGATGGGTACGTATCACACACCTGGGAGAGGACACACACACACACACACACACACACACACACACACACACACACACACTTTAACATCAGTGACGCCAAGTTAGATACACATTAGTTTACAGTTGATGAAGCGGTTATTGTCCCATGTTCCTGTATGAGACGATTTCCTGCAGATGAGAGTAAAATCCAGTATAAGGATAAAGTTGTTAACAATAGTGAAAAAGCAGAATATTGCCTGCCAAATGCATTAATAAAGTCTTTACTGTACGTTCTTAGAATAGTCACTCTGATGTTTAATGTTTTTCCAACCTAATTTAATTCAGTTCAATCGAAATAAGTTTATTTATCCCTGCAGGGCAATTCAGTCTGCCGGTCGTATCAAACAAGACAAAAACAACTACAATCAAATCAAACATTCAAAAGCCCCGTCAGTGACAACATAAAAGCATGTGGGCACCAGAGCAAAGCAGCAAATACACAGGTCGCAGTGCACGGACCATAACTCAAGGAAATGAATAGATAATAAATAAATAAATAACAGGTTTACAGGTGTAGTTGCCGCTGTCAGCAGTATTTAAAAGCCTGAAGGCTGTGTGTGCAACTTAATTCGGACTTGAGACTCGTCCTTTAAAGGCTTCAGACTCGACTCAGACTCGAGGCGCGGGACTAAACTAGTAAAAGGTCTGATGAGCTTGCTGTAATTATTCCCCTCCCTGCGTTACCTACAACCTGCATACGTAACACGTAGCATCTGCTGCGCGCAGCCACACTGCTGCTGAGCAATTCATCATAAACTTTGGCTTTAAAACTTCATTCAACAAGGCGCAAAACAAAGAAGCGCTGAACGCAAAATAGTAACATGTTTAGCACAGAATTGGCCATCTAACATTAGCTTGCTTCTTGCTTCAGCTTTGACCTATGGGAGGTTTACTCCAACTGTTATGAAAAGATGAATGAGCGTTTGTTTACTGCCATCACGTTAATTATTACCGTTGGCTGCAAATAGGTTACTGGTTTATTGTTGATCATGTAACATTACAGTTTCATTTGGTTATAACTTTACACTGGTTTGAAAGTCTGGGGAATGTGTTGACTTACAGTAGTTAATAAGCTGTGATTAGTTGCATTGCACATTAGATGGCTCTGTAAGTGAAAAACAGGTTACAGTTACAGAATTTGCAGCCTGGATTGAACGCAGCAGGTGATACAACATTCATTATATCCACACGAGACTTGAGACTTGACTTGGACTCTAGCTCAGAGACTTGAGACTTGACTTGGACTCTAGCTCAGAGACTTGAGACTTGACTTGGACTCTAGCTCAGAGACTTGAGACTTGACTTGGACTCTAGCTCTGAGACTTGACTTGGACTCTAGCTCAGAGACTTGAGACTTGACTTGGACTCTAGCTCTGAGACTTGACTTGGACTCTAGCTCAGAGACTTGAGACTTGACTTGGACTCTAGCTCTGAGACTTGACTTGGACTCTAGCTCAGAGACTTGAGACTTGACTTGGACTCTGGCTCAGAGACTTGGACTCTAGCTCAGAGACTTGGACTCTGGCTCAGAGACTTGGTTTCTAGCTCAGAGACTTGTGACTTTACTTGGACTCTAGCTCAGAGACTTGAGACTTGACTTGGACTCTAGCTCAGAGACTTGAGACTTGACTTGGACTCTAGCTCAGAGACTTGAGACTTGACTTGGACTCTAGCTCTGAGACTTGACTTGGACTCTAGCTCAGAGACTTGAGACTTGACTTGGACTCTAGCTCTGAGACTTGACTTGGACTCTAGCTCAGAGACTTGAGACTTGACTTGGACTCTAGCTCTGAGACTTGACTTGGACTCTAGCTCAGAGACTTGAGACTTGACTTGGACTCTAGCTCTGAGACTTGACTTGGACTCTAGCTCAGAGACTTGAGACTTGACTTGGACTCTGGCTCAGAGCCTTGGACTCTAGCTCAGAGACTTGGACTCTAGCTCAGAGACTTGTGACTTTACTTGGACTCTAGCTCAGAGACTTGAGACTTGACTTGGACTCTAGCTCTGAGACTTGACTTGGACTCTAGCTCAGAGACTTGAGACTTGACTTGGACTCTAGCTCTGAGACTTGACTTGGACTCTAGCTCAGAGACTTGGACTCTAGCTCAGAGACTTGGACTCTGGCTCAGAGACTTGGACTCTGGCTCAGAGACTTGTGACTTTACTTGGACTCTAGCTCAGAGACTTGTGACCATCTCTGGTGTGGTCTGATAAACAGTAAATTTATCAAATTCAGTGCACCATGTGACCATTTTCACAGGCGCTGAGTGCTGTATACGTCTGGAAGTTGTCAAATCAGAAGAAAGTGGGAAGGGGCCTTAAAGAGACAGGGGCTAAACTGTTGAACCGAGAGGCTGCATACAGGGCCGGTATAAGATGAGTAATGATTTGTACTGTGAATCATGCAAAGCTACTGTAGTGGAGTCCCAGAATAAAAATAGAAAGCTGGAAATGAATATAATAGGAAAAGTTCAAGATTTCGGGAAATATGCCCCTTGGCTTTCTTGCTGAGAGTTAAAGAGAATATCAACACCATTCTCATGTCTCCAGGCTAAATATTAAGCTACTGCCAGCAGCCAGCTTCGCACAAAGACTGTCAACAGATTAGTTATGTCCAAAAGGTACCAGCACATCTAAAGCTCAGTAATTAACATGTTGTAGATTAACAAAAGGGTTACATGCTGGACTATAGACGTCCAGACTTTATGCTAAACTAAGTTAGCCAGCTGCTGAAAATAACCTCACTGAATATCCAAGTAAGTATTAAAAACTCCAAAGACTGTTAAAATGCACCATATATTCAGCATCAAGAATATAATGACATACAGTAAGTCTGGAGCCAGAATTAAAAAGGGCCTAAAAATGTGAGTTAAGAAGCTGGTCTCGCTTTGAGATGACTGCTGTATGCTCCGCATGTTTAAGCTGTTGATAAGCAGTCCGTGAGGCTTGTACTATCTTACATATTGCCTTGTAAATGTCCTGAGTGCAAGGCATTTTCACTGCACTTAACAAGAGAAACAGACAGACAGCAACAGACTATGTGAGTATAGTAGAGTAATGGCTTTAGTAGAGGTAGATCCCTCCAGACCCATTTTATGCAAGAAGCAACTTATTTATTTTACTTAAAACTCCCCACCTGACTGGTTGTCCTGTTTATTTTATTTCTTCACCTTATGCACATGTCACAATGAGACTGACCCTGTATTCGCTGTTGGCCGCCGTAGCGACCCACAGGTTATTAGGAACTCCCATCCTCTTGTAGTCGCCCATGAGGTCCAGGAAGTTCCACGACTCTTCTCTCTCCTCTTTGTTGACATTAGGATTAAAAGACAGGCAGTACAGCTCACTGTACTTCTCTAAGAGAGGAGAGGGAAACCGTTTTCAGTCAGTATTTTATATATGTGCATAACATACTTACACACACACACACACACACACACACTCACCTGGTCGAGACAACCTGACCAATGAGGTGTGGATGTCCAAACAGTCTCTCTCGTGCGGAATGAGGATCTGGAAGACGCGGAAGTCTTTACAATGCAGGATCAGCTGACTTCCAGCGGGGATGGTGGGCGGCCTCTCCACACTGCTCACCATGCTGTGCAACACCTGAAACACACACACACACACACACAATCACATGTGTGTGTGTGATGTTTAAATTTGGTCTAATATTGTTTTCTTACACTAGCTGTATCTGTGTATTCTCTGTAAATGACTATTGCTTCTCAATCTGGTCAAATAAATCCAAAATAAAAATTTAAAAATACAAAGCAATCGGCACAGTAAAAAAAAACTAGTATCAACACATGTCAACACATGTTTGTGTAATCTGTCTTATGATCTAAAATATTCAGGAAGTCATGTCAACATCAGTTTATGGAGAAGCTCTTGGGCTTTTCTGACAGGAAGTTAATGCCGCATGGTGACGAAAAAGAAGGAGAAGTAGACGGTTGCTTTAACAGCATTTTTTTATTTTTTTTTTTTTAACACAAGCTAATTGGAATCTGATTTCTTTGTTCCTGCTAATCCAGTAAACACAGCCGGTGCCTGTTTGGTGAAATCTGACACCCCTGGATGTGTGGTACAGCTAGACAGGTCCAGAGGGACAGGGCAGTGTCCTCCACCTCCTCCTGCAGAAGATCTGAAAAGCACTCACACAGTCCTAACAGTAACGAGGTAAAACCAGCTCTTTCGAAAAGGTCGGAAGAGTTTCATTAAAAAATATGAACACGCCAGAGGAAGAGTTCACTCTGCTTGATTCAAACCACACTGAAGCTAAAAGAATGCCAACTTCCCAGTGTTTTGTCATCATGACAATTCCACACAAAGAGGAAGAGCTGTATAATGACATATTTGTAGCTGCAAAGCCAAAGAGGCTGCGGCTGCGGCCAGCGTCTCATTGTGATTACTGTTTTTTTTTTATTTCCTCAACTGCTTATACTTTTATGTCCAAATTTGTACTCTATTTTCTAAATTTCCTTTGGCGGATTTTTCCAAGAGTGACGATCTCATGCTGAAGATAATGTTCTATCTGAGTAATAAACACAATTTCTGAATTGGCATATCTTGAGCTCCACATAACGTTTTAAACAATGCTTGATGTTGCCCACACTGAATTCTTTAACTAGCCTTTGTTCAAAAGTCAGAAGGGTGAAAAGATCATCTTCATTCGTATAATTAAAGTAAGTTTTTTTGACATCTTGCTTGGAGAAACTTTTTTTGATATTTCTGTAAATAGAATGACTTACGGTGAAATCAGTCAAACAAATGCTTCAGATCAAATTTCTGTCACGTCTTCATATTGTCATTCACCTGCAGTTACAAATCTGTAAGTACAGCAGTAGTTTTCTCTCCGTTCTGTATATTAAAATTCACCACTATATCTAGAAATAGGCAGATGTTCTGTGTCTTGGTGGATACGTGGATGAAGGAGTATTTGAAAGCAGGTTGTTCAGTTGCACTTTCAGTTATAGTCAGCAGAGTAAGGAAGAAAGACAAGATTCACTTTCGACAAATCTATCCGAGCTCTCAAGCAGTGAATAAAGAGAAATACACTGTGCATTTTCTTAAATGAATGTTAATTGATTTAATTTAACCACCTAGACCGTGACGTGGATCAAGTGTTAATAGGTAGTGCTCACGGCTCCCAGGTGCTGCACCCTGATTCCATCTTACCCACGTCTCCTTGCGTGTCTCAGGGTTGTTCTCTACAAAGATGGTGTGCGTGGCAGAGAGGTACAGAGTCCCGGTGCTGGCCTTCCTCTGGCCCGACGACCGGTCCAAGAGCCGCGCATTTTCCACCTACCAGAGGAATACAGGGATGGAAACATACGCAGATCAAACAGTTAGGAAGACAAGACACATAAACACGGGACAGGTTATTTAACGGCAATACCAGCTCCCAGCATCCTCTGGCACCACTAAACAGATTACAATGTCCACTGAGCTCAAATTAATGTCTAAATCTAAAACTCAAGGTCATCAACTAACTCGTTTTGCATGGAATGTGTGCTTGTATGGAACAACGAACATACACACACCTCTGTCAAGACAACTACTTATCCAGATATGTTACTGTAATGCATGTATAATTGCATTTGATTCTGCGAGCCCTATTAACTTATTTATATTCCTTAAAAACACCGCCAGACCATGACGATATGACGATGCCACTGCCTAAGTTGGCAGACAGGAGGGAAAAGGTGGTTCCCAGCATAATGTTTCGTCATGGTTGGGCAGAATATCTAGAGGATACTCATATTCTAAGTTATAAGTAATAAAAAATATATATATATGAGCATCGTAACAGCCACATGGCCCACTGTGTTTATGACTACGTCAGGGATTCAGTGGCTGAGTCAATTATCGGACACAGTGTGTTGGCTGCACAGATACGTTTTCGGTGCAATTTGTTCAGCAGAAGACAAATGTATTAGCCTTTCAGCTTAACCCTCCATCCCCTCTTGTCCCCACCTCCATCTCATTCCTCCCGTAACAGTCAGTTTTTGGGAGGGATGAGATGGAGACGGATGGAGACAGGAGGGTCAAGGCGCAGCGCTAACGTTAGCGCACACGCATGAGCGCACCAGCAGAGAAATAAACCAGGGCGACGCACAAAGACAAAGTGTTTTCAATGCGGAGTGTCATTACCTTGGGCGTCCGGATGTGCTCCATCACTGACAACCAAAATGGTGGAGATGGAGAAAGAGTAACGTTAACGTTAACGTGCGTGTTGAGGTTTACAGTCAGCGGTTACGTTCCCTGTTTCACGCCAGTCGCGTTAAATGAGCTGTGTTCTCCTGGGGCTGCTGCTGTTGTTCCTTCCATCGGTCTCCGGGGTTTGTTCGGTTAATCTCGAGGAGAAAGGATCCTCCTCCCGCTGCCCCCGTCTCTGACGGTGCCCGAGCTCCTCTGCCAACATCCCGAGCCTCGCTCCTCAGCGCCTCTTCTTCTTCTTCCTCTTTTCGATTTATGGCAGATTGCAACCGTGACTTTTGAAGGTGCATACCGCCACCTGCTGTACCGGAGCATGTAGTATGAACTGTGTTCGTTGGGACTGCTTTATATCATAAAAAACAATAATAATAATAATAAAATAAACAAATCAAAACAAAAAACAAACTTCTCGCTCTTCATCTTCTTCTTGTTTTACGCATGGCATCCAGCTCATTCGCTCATTACCTTTTGCATCGGAGTGTGTATCAGACACTAGACTTACAATCTAAATCCTTTAAAAGATAAAATAATAATAAAAGACCCCCCCCCCTCCCAAATCACTTTACTCTCCACGCCTTACACCTAGTCCTCAAATCCCTATCCGTGTCAGCCGCCCTATGCACCCTATTGCTGCTCATCCATCATATAAAACCCCCGTGTTAACAGTACCCAGCTCCCTCAGCCATGCTCACTAATCCTTTTAATGTGAATTCCTGCACCCCGAATTCTCTCGGATTATTCCTCTCTGTGTCTCCTACCCACTACAACAAGAACTACATGCTCCATCACTTACATTTACGTTTGAGGGACAACATACATGACATGATAGTTACATTTTACATCTAACAAATACATAGAGCCACCCCCGGATAAACTTTGAAATCACTTAGACTATCCTCAGATCAAACACCTACTCCAAATTCTTTTGCAATGGAATGGATGTATGTACTCTATACAAATCAAACCTACAGTTACAAGTACAGTAGTTAGGTCTCACTTTAGACACTTCCCCCGAAACAGCTCAAGAGGAAACTCATCAGGATTGGAGTTTGATTTGATTTGATTGGACAGTAACACAAATAAATGCATAAAAACATGCCATCACAGTGACAATATACACTTATCAGAACTGTTTCTTCTTGTTGTCCTTACAAAATATTTCCAAAAGACCTTACACATCCCGATTCAAATTAATATATAACCGCAGTGATCGGGATCCAAGCAAGTCGTGAATAACGCAACATTTGACATTTTCAGAGAAGAAAAGATGCAGATGACTTAAGAGATTAAAGTGATGAGAGATTTGGACTTTGATATAATTGCGGAAACACAAACTTGATTTTTCCAGCATCACCTTGAAATCAGAGAGTGTCATTAAATGTTGACTACTGGGTGAACCCACCTGCAACATTTTGTGTTTCCAAGATTTAAAGTTTAAGCTGCACAAACACTTTTAAGCAGAGATAAATAAGACTAAAGTGTCATAGGATCCAAATAAAATTGAGAACTACTATGATCTGAACACCCCCATTGTCAACAAGACCATGAAACCACCAAATGTGTCAACATTTGACCGATCTGAAAACCCTTTGAAACAATTGATATCGGCCATCTGAAGAACGACTCTGTCGAGTTTGGTAGCGTTTGAAGAAAGACTTGTGGAGATATAGATGTTAATTGATTTAGCATGTTCACACATAGCTAATCTTCGTTTGAGTTTTCGTCCAACAGTTTTTGCTGCCCAAACACTTTTAGTGGACAAAAAGAAGAAAGAAGTAGATCTCAACTGGAAGTTTGTTCCATTCCACTGCTGCCATGTACAAAAATTGCCCAGAACAGCTCTTTGACAGTAAGTCGGGTTAATGGCCCCTAATATTTCCACCTGGAGATGAAAAATATATTCCTAATGTTAGCTAATTACAGGAAGGAACGTGGAGGTGGTTAGATTGGCAGCATTCTCTGCTCACTTATCTAACTGGAGCTACATTTGCTCAAAGCAGCGGGAGCAGAAAATAGGTTACGTAAATCCATAATAACTTTATTTGGATTTGATGGATTTGATGCTAGCTTAACTTTACTGTTATGTTTGTTTAGCCATAATTCTCTCACTCTCTCTTTTATCTTCTTTCCTTCCTACCAACAACTTTGGTCTCTTTGCAGGCTCTGCCATGATATCCATACTGAGAATACTCAACTAGCTTCTTCCAAAGTATTATTTACATTATATAGGTTACTATTTTGCTTCTTATAGCTTGCCTCAAAAGCTAAGAAGAGAAAAAGAGAGTGACCAAGCAAGAGACAACAGGTGTTATGCCGAGTTTTGCATCCCTGCCGAGAACTGCATGCACCTCCAAATACTGCTATTACGCTACAGTATTCTTTGTGGGGTTCATCAATGGTGATAAATGATTTTAAGTATATATTTTATGAATGTTTAGAGTCGTTAATATTTCATATTTCACCCTAACCTTTTTGTATTTTAGTCTTTTCAATGTTTTCATGCTCTTATCTTGTTTTTTTTTGTTTTTTTTGTATTATTCTTTGTTAAAGCACTTTGTAACTTGTTTTTGAAAAGTGCTCTACAAATAAGGATTATTATATGTTATTATTATTACAGTTAGTAGGCCTAGATGTAGCATTCCTTGAGATTAATTGTGTTCTCACACTTGCTTGATGTTTGGCTGTGTTAGCGAAGTTGGTGACTTGCTAGTTTATCTTTTTGTTTTATAATCCTAACAGATGCACGCGTACAGTTGTCCTTATTTACGACAAAGGTGAATTACACTCTGAAACGGGAGGGGCACTAAACGCACAAAAAAAACAATACTTTACACCTGCTTTACGTACTATGGAGCCCCCCTGGTGACTTCAATGAAAAATATATTAATTTGTGGCCTCAAAGTAATAATTTGTGGTCACTATTACAAAAAAATAAGTTGTGGCCTCAAAAAAATAATTTGTGGCCACGAGTTAATATATTTTCTGTTAATGTCATCAGGGGGGCTCCGTAGCTTTCACACGCACGTCCATTCTTTTATTTTGAAGGCATGCACAACCAAACAGGAAATCACATCAGGTTTATGCCTTTATGCACACAGTCTATGGCAGTAACTGGAAAAGCAGGTTCAAGATGACGACCTAGCAAGTAGCTTTTAAGCAAATGAACTGAAAAAGAACCCGCATCAGTTTTACAGCAAAACCTATAGACATAACCGTCTAGAAGAGAGAGAGACCCGGCGTGAGCTTCTTATATATACAGCCTATGGGCGTGAGCTTCTTATATATACAGCCTATGGGCGTGAGCTTCTTATATATACAGCCTATGGGCGTGAGCTTCTTATATATACAGCCTATGGGCGTGAGCTTCTTATATATACAGCCTATGGGCGTGAGCTTCTTATATATACAGCCTATGGGCGTGAACCAGGCGGCGTCATGCTGCGGTGTCTTCTTCAATAAAGAGCAGAGTAACGTTAATGTCGCCAAGATTAAGTTACCCTAAACAATCCTGTAGGTTACAATAGTTTGCATCTCAGAGATCATCCCACGCTTAAACGCAACCAGTCCCAAACAGAAAGAGGCTCGAGAAGATGTCGGCTCCTTCTCCGGTTCCGTGACTGTCGTTGTCCAGTAAGTTAGTCATCCCGATTCTTTCTCTCTAGTACATTGAAGCGGCGTTAGCGACACGACGCAACCTCGCTACATGTTACGCAGTGTGATAAATCGATAACATGCGAATAAGAAGGTTTATTATGTATTAAGCCGAAGTGTTCAACAGGTGGCTCCGTGGCGCAATGGATAGCGCATTGGACTTCTAGTCAAGCACTTGAGGAGTGATTCAAAGGTTGTGGGTTCGAGTCCCACCGGAGTCGCACTTTTATTTTTGTTTTCTGGTAAGTCAGTTCATCAGAGATTTGCCGGCACACATAAACGCGGTGTTGTTAACTTTCCATTCAGTGCAGCCAGATAACTCGGAGTGAGCTTTTTGGCTAATATTATTCACCATTATTGGCGCCTTTAACAATTAAAAACAAACATAGCGCTGCTAAGACTCACGTTATTTCAACACAACAAATCCTCTCTGACTGACCACCGTTGCAACAACTCTCTCGTGAAATTACAGAGCGAGAATCGTCTTTGAACAAGACTTTTGTTTCTGGTAAAAAACAAATTGTGTCGCCAGGAGGCACTCGGAGGGATCCTGTCCACGATGTTATCAAACACCTGGTTCAACAGTCTGAGCGTGTCGACGGCAAAACGAAGAACTTTTTGCCCCAAAAGCAGCTGGTTTTCACGCTGTGGGCGTGTCTGCTCTGTTTTAGTTCCAAGTCAGTGTTATTATCTGTAGTCCTTTAGCATCTGTCTTATAGTATGTTGGGTTAGTCTGTGTTTTGGGTCATGTCTTGTGTCTAGTTTACTCTGTGTGTTTGTGCTGGTTGGTCTGGTACTGTCTGCGTGTCTGGTTGTGTGGTTACGATCTGTTTAGTTCATTATGATTTTGATCATTCTGCTTTAGTCTCCGTGTAGCCTTGTTTATTATTTTATTCATCCGCATATTAAAGTTTACTTAGTATCTGTCTTGTATCTTAGGTTTAGTTCTGTGTCTCAGTTCATGTCTTAGTGTTTTCTCCGGGTCTGTGTACTTCTGTGTTTTGCCCATGTCTGCTCTGAGTTCTGTTTTATCCCAGTCTGTTTTCCCTGTTGGCGTTAGTTTTGTTGTGATCTGTCTGCTTGTGTCTGAGTTAGTTTTCTTGTATCAGTTTAGTAAAGTCAAATAAATGCTGAAATAATTTTTTTATTAATTTTTATTTAAATAAACAAAAACAAAAGTTGAAAGAAATCCATAAAATGCAAATGATTATACTCATGTATTTATTTGTTGCTGAATAAGTCATTTGTAGTCTTCCTTAGCCTATATGGAGGACTGAAATTACATATTCATCAATAACTAAATACATTTTCATGAAACAAATAAAAGTATCTTATTTCTACAAATCTACATTATTTTCATCAGTGGCGTTTCTTGTTCACATGGCTGTCTCTCTGTCGGTAAGACATCTTTTTAAACTGTATATCCTACACTGCTACACTGTTATTTTATCGCCTTGTAAGGTGACTTGGTGTTTTGAAAGGCTCCTATAAATAAAATTTATTATTATTATAAGAACTTCTGCTAATTATCAGTACATCTTACTAAATACTACACTATGAGGTTTCTAATCATTCCATGCAGATCATTTTGGTTTTATGTGCACAGATTTAGAGATTTCTGTCTAAGGTGTCTGCCTTCACCAAAGAGGTGATTGGAATTTGAATTGTTATTTTGTGGCGGCAAAACAACAGCAATCTGTACCTGTTCCACAGACCTCGCTGTGAACTATGTGTTAGCTAAAGTAGCAGTTCCAATGAAAACTTTTCATGTAGAAATTTCTCCAAAGTAATAAGAGCATTGGAAAGACCCACTGCTGTTCATATTAAAACATTTTATTTGTCAAAGTTAAAACAATAGCTAAAGACAAACCAGACATGGTTGGACTATAATGTCCGCTGTTTACTGTATGTTTGTTAAAGATAAGATGAGATGCTGTTTTATTGACCCCCCCTAGTGGAAATTCAAATTGGCACCGCAGCACAGATGACATTCAGTACATGTGATGTTGGTTTTGGGTTTAGGGTGATCATTCTGTGTTAGTTATGTCTGCTCTTGATAGTGAAGCTGCTTGTATAGAGCGTCACCCGACTGCCTCCTTCCCAGATAATTTCAGATGGAAACATGTTTAAGCTCTAGTCTGGTCACTTTGTGCATACCTGTAAAAAAAAGAAAAATATTAAAAATGTACCACTGTCAACATAAAGACCACATCTCTTGAGTACAACCTTGACTCTTACCCTTCAAAAGTGTCAGCAGGATTGTTTGTAGCTTGACCTCCATGCCTTGATGATGAGGTCTATGAAGTAATGATTGGCCACAGTATTTTCCAACAAAACTGTCCAGGACTTTATTCTAATTTCAGCAGAATATGTTCAATGAAATATTAAAACAGAAAGTCCATTACTGCCAGTACTTGGGGTGGCATCGATGTCCCAAGTGGTCTCAAAACCAAGTCGCAGCAGAAATAGAAGTTTTATTTGTTTTGTTTTTTTACAACAATCATTAAATCTGAAGTTTAAGAAATATGCAGGACATTAGCATGTTAGTCTCTGTCAAGCAGGCCCAGCAGCTGGAGCACATACCCAACACACACCTGGCCCCTGAGAACCTGTACAGCGTTAGGGCAAGATTTCTTAGAGAGAGATGTAGGGAACTGTCAGCTAAAGCAACTTTGTAAAGCAATTCTGTCAGGTTTAAGTGAAATGAACGCAGCTTGAAAGTCCTGTCGAATGTCTCCATGTGTTTCAGACAAATTCCATCCAGCCGCTAATAATCTCACAAAAATGTAAAGCAAATATGTCTGTGTTTCTGCTGGCTTCCATTAGTTCCAAATGATTTATTTAGCCGTTGGTGATTTATTTACCCGACGGTAACGTGGCCAGTGGGCGGTATGGGATTCGTCCAGGCGGCTCTCCCACCGCCCTGAGCGTCCACTGTGACATGAACAGTGGAAGAGGATGGACTGTCTTCCAGAGGAGGAGGGATAGCAAGGAGAGCTCTGACAGGTGTGTGTGTGTGCGCGCTTCAAACACATAAAAATAGGAATTTACCCTTGCATGCATCAAGAAATCAAAGACATTCAAGTGGATGAATCAGTGCGTGCACACTTGAGTGCACGCATGGATTTGGAGACCTCTACGCCCCTGATGGAGAATTCTGGCTGGGCAACAAACCTCTACACCGTATCACCTCACAAGGTGTGTGTACCTGTGTTTGATGATTTGTCAGACATTATAGGATGGCTGCCAGTGTAACTGTCTTGTCTAGGAAACCACGACCTGCGGACTGACATGGAAGACTTTGACGGTTATCGGCGCCACACGGTGGACAAGAACTTCACAGTATCAGATGGAAAGGTAAAACAGAGGCGCTGCAACATAAAGCGGAATCCTTCAACAAGATTTAAGATTTTGAACCAAGTTAACAGTTGCAGAGAGTTAAGTTCTCTCATTTTCTTTTGCGGAATTTAACACAATTTTGGCAAAATAGTTAAATTCTCCAGACTGGAATAATCCACTGGAATTTTTCTACCTTGTAAACCATCTTGTATCCTGGTGTGTCTGCTTATCTTTCCTCTGATGTCTGTTGTTTTTCAGTGTTTAACCTCTCTTCATTTCCTATAACACTAAGTGTTCTTTGGGTTTTATGCCCTTTGATATGGAAACAGCAGTAAGAACGTCTGGCTTCAGTACCAGTTACATCTAGGAGACTACAGTGGGAAAGCAACGGACACCCATGGCCCCCCTCTGCTGGACAGAAATGGATGGATCCAGGCTTGGGGTTAAACGGGGTCAGATTCAGCACCTACGACCAGCTGAAAGATGACGGCAGGTGTATCAGACAAGGCAAGTCAGGCTGGTGGTTCAGCAAGTAACAGACACTTTTACGCTGTGCAGAACAACCTCATGCTAAAAGTTAAAAACGAGGGAGCAAAATTCAAAATGGCAATATGCGTTAGGGGTTTCATCCATTTTTCTTTTATTTCCTCATCGCAGGTGTGATTCAGGCAACCCGAGTGGTCATTACTACAACGGGCCGTACCAAGCAATGACTGATGTGGTGGTACGTCATCAAATCCGTGGGTCATGATGGTACGAGCCACTGACCGTGAGCAGGTCACGCCCAGTCAGCTGGACAACTCGAGCCCAGCAAAGCGGCAGGCTACGGCGTGGATCTTCCTCATGACTGGGCTGGAAGCAAACTGTCTCCTTACTGGAGCTGAAAAGCTTTCCTGTTTTCTTTTTGGTACAGGGTACAGACTGGGTAAAGTCAGCGTCATTTCACTCGTGCCTTTCCTGTGTTCCTGCTGTCTGACGTTTTCAAAAATGTGAATCATGCATTTATTTTAATATTGAAAATAAAACAATGTTTCTTTGAGTTAATCTTATGTCATATTGCATTTATTCTCTGTCCAAAATAAAACAGAACATGGTACACTGAGGCAATTTGGGTACATCTGTTTCATCTGGACAAACACCAGACACACAAAGTGAAACTATTTTTTTGGATTCAGTTAAACAGACGCCAGAATCATCTGTCAGTTAAAGAGAGTCTGGGAGTTTTCTCTGTGGAAATGATCACTGGTGGATCTGGTCATTTCATGTGTGACCCAAAGCAAAGGCAGATATTATTTGATCCGTCATTAGTTCAGCTTTGCTTGGTTTGTGTTTGGGTAACTTTAGAGGATGTGGGGAATCATATTTATTTGTTACTGATTTAAGGTAAAACGTAAAGGTGTGGGGTACAACACTGTCCTGGCTAACACCATCCTTAATAAATAAACTGGCTCTGAGATGTGTGTGTGTCTGAACTGGCCTGCTCAGATTTAACATCCAAGGGTGATTACATTCCACATAGATTAAGGTAGAGGTTGTGAGAAGCTCACACAGAGGAACATATCCATTGGTTTAAAAAGGTTCATGTCAGTAATTCAGGTCGGCTCCTCAAATGAACAACCTGAACGTGTTCCTGTTTGCCCACAGTGGGACATCAAGTTCATCCACTTCCAGAGCTCCAAAGCAATCAGTGATTGATCTTCGCTCTTTGGGGGTGAGGGGTGGGGGGGGGCATCCTCTTTAAAAGAAGGGAGAAGGCAAAACAGTCCTGCTTATGCACCAAAAAGTACCCGTCATTTTAGAATTTCCAGACCCAAACAACTTTGGGTCCGTTTCCCCCAGACCTGCATACACCGAAAATCCAACGTTCTTTCTCATGCGCCTCTTCAGAAAGAGGGGCATCAGAGAACAGAATGAGCTTTAACTCTACAACATAAGGGGAAAAGGCAAGGATAGTCATAACAAGAGTGAGGCGCTATGTACAGACCCTGAGGTGTGCCTGCCAATGTTTTCTTCAGAAAAAGAAGAAAGGTTTGTTGGAGATCCAGGCATTAGGTAGAGACTTACGGAGAGCAAGGCCAGTCCCACGCTCAGCTTGAAGTGCATCGGTGCCACTGCAATCGTCTTTTCGTTTTTTCAAAATAAACGTCTTTAAAGCAATTTATTCCAAATGTACAAGTCCATCATTAATGTCCAACAACACTGCTGTGTGAAGTCTCTCTCTGTATTTGGAACAGCTTCCATCTTTTTGAGGCTTGTCAAAGGTGATGAGGAGAATCGGGGAGTCAGAGGAGAGGAAGTGGTTGTCCTTTGCCGTTGGGGTTATCTGGGCGATAAGGGTGCAGCTGTGGGGAAGGAGGCAGAGTTCCTTGGCGAGCTGAAGGGTGAGGTGGGTGAGAGGCGGCGGGGACTCCCCAGCAGGTCGCCGTTGTGCAGCTTCCACAGCAGCTCCTCGTTCTCCATGGACAGACGCTTGTTGACCTTGGACTCTTTCTGCAGCGTCTGCTGGAGTTTGGCTTGTTCAGAGGACAGCTGCCTGCAGGGGGAGACAGAGAGCTGTAGTGGGCTGCAGGGACACGCTGTGGCTATCTGGGTCCAGGATCATCAAGTTAAAAATATTTTTAAGGAAAGAACTGAACTTGGATTTTATTATCAGTAATAACTACTTCATACTGGTTATTTTTTCACTATCAAAGGACAAACTCAAATAAGAACCGACAGAGGTCAACCCTCTTTGTGTGATCTAATGATATTTATATTAACACATTTCCATGATTTCACTGGTCAAATTATAAACTAGTCACAACACAATACAGACGCCGACACCCAAGCTTTTGATTATCTGTCAACGTCAGATTCTTTATTCATCTAAGACCATTGTTAGTGCTGAGATATTTGAATTCAGGGCTTCACAATAAAACACTTCCTTCATGTGGCAGGTTATTCCTGTTCCTCTTACAGATTACCAGGTAAAGGAAAGGGAGAAAGGTCAGATGTGAGATTAAGCCTCATGGTCACATGACTGATTGATCTTTAACTATTTAAACAAGTATCAGTAAGTAGCAGGCTTTTAAACTGTATCCACTATGTTGTCCCAGAAGATAAAACCTAACCTCACGTGGAATTCCAGGCAGGTTAAATCAAACACTAAGGGGCAAATCCACAAAGAATTGATTGTGGCCGCTGTAGTGCCATAAATTGTGCATCACTTGCTCTCTGCCTCGTCTCAAGGTCTCACGAAATTACAGCACAAATACCTCTAAGGTTTTGCAGCTGAATGAAACCTGCCAGAGTTTTGCATCTGGTAAATGTTCATCTGCAAAGTTCTGTAATGGTCCATGTATTTTTCGTTAAGGTGTGCTGAAGTGGCCCATCACACGACATTGTTAAGCAACATATTCAAGTGTTACAGGTGCTCAGTTGTTTTCCTCCAATAATACCTTCTTAGGAAGTCTGGGCATGATATTCCTTATAAATGCTCTTCAGTTAGCACCAACTCTCTGAAAACGCTTATAATTTCACTCTCACTGCGTGCGATTATTAGTGCTGGTGTTCGTGACTTGGACTTATATGTATATTACCTAATTTAAATACGTGCAAATAGTACCAGAGCACAGAGATGCAGCGCAGTTAGTGCATTTAACCCTTCGCAGGTACGTCATGAATTGCATAGTGTCTTTTTCCACCCCGGAGTACGTACTTTGAGAGAGCAGCGTGTTTGTCCATCCTGGCCTTGTAGTCCTCGTTCTCCTGTTGAACCTTCTTCAGACACTCACCCAGTTTCACATTAGTCTCCACCTGCGACACACACAGCCACACAAAAGACTGGTTTGATCTAAAGCCCCTAAATGCATTAACTACATTCATCTGGACCATTTCCCCCCAAAACAGCACACAAAAAGGGAAAAGTAATCAATATAAAACTCTGAGACAGCATTCAGACTACAGTGAGGCAGACTCTCTAGGATAATGTGTAATGATTGGATTGAGACGGATTGGTGCCCACCAGTTTGTCCATCTCCATGAGCTTCTTCTCCTTCTGGTGCAGCTGGTTGTTCTTGATCTCCAGCACCACCTTAAGACTCTCCAGCTCCTGCTCCAGGTACACTGTGTAGGAGTCCTTCTGCACAAACAAGCATGTGTTTAGAACAGGCTATATGAAACTTTGAAGAGGTGGTATTTGGCTCATTTTCAGGTTCTATTCAGGGGTTGTACCAGAACAGGTTTACATGGTTTAACTTTCAAAAAAACACCATATTGTTCATCATACTGCACATTGCTGCAGCTCCTCTTTTCACCCTGTGTTGAAGGCTTCGTTTTAGCTATGGAGTGATACATCTTGTCTCTAAATGATCTTTGTTGGGAGTTGCAAATGCGCAGTTCCTGGTTAAGGACTACTAGCCAATCAGAAGCAGAGTAGGGCGGGTCAGCGAGAAGCCGGTAAACAGCTTTGATTCAGGTAGGCTACATGTTGCCGACCAGCTTGGCAACATGAACTGGAGCGAGAGTTTCAGAGTGGTGAGTTATTAATCTGTAACAAAATGATCTTTCATCCATAAAGCTCGCTGTTTTTCCACCGCTGTTTTTGAGGGCGTGTCGGAGTAACCGCTTGGCGAGGGGAGGTAGGCTGCGTGTGCTTCCACTGGAAGCCTCTCAGAAGCATTTCAGCAGCGAAGCGTGCCCCATGTTAATGACTTTTTTTTAATCGTCCTTTTTGTGCTTCTGCTACATTCTTCAAAGCTCTCTGTGGATCACTTTCGTTTCTCGTCTTGACCGGTGCATCTAACAACTACCACAGGGAGCATTTCAGAATAAGAGCGTTTTACCTCTTTACCGTTTAGATTTTGTTGTTAAAAAATTGTAGTTAAATTGTTTCTTTTTTGTCTGATTTAACTGTGTTTATTGTTGATATACAATCAGAAGTCTGTAACGTGTTTTTTAATTTGAAAATTGACCGAATTCTCTGCCGTTTTTGTGTCTGACTTCCTGCCCGGTTCATTGACGCTGGGACGCTTCCTGGACGCACTGCAGCGCTTCTAGTGTGAGCACAAACATTTATTTACATTTACGCTTTTATCCAAAGCGACTTACAATTGCTATACATGTCAGAGGTCGCACGCCTCTGAAACAACTAGGGGTTAAGTGTCTTGCTCCGGGACACAATGGTGGGGGATTAAACCCCGGATCTCTCACACCAAAGGCAGGCGTCTTTATCCACTGCGCCATCAGCACCCCACATTTATAGAATGGCTGCTCTGGCAGCAGCGAAGCAGACAGACTCTGTGGACTTTCGAAGTCAGTGTGGGGTCATGTAAACTTGGTTAATATGACTTTGTAGCAGGTGGGCCCCACGATGAAGCTCCACCCCCACTGTGCTGAGAGTCTAGCTCCACCCCCGGGCAGGACAACAAACAAGCTGTTTGTCAGTTCAGAGCAGAGCTTTCTGTGGAGGATGCGAACTCACTTTGCAAACCTATTACATGCATGAAAAAGGTTTATAACTCAATAAAGGAGAGGGGAAAAAGCCTAAAACCATAATACCAGCTCTTTAATTCTACTTGGGGAGGCATTGGTTTTTCTGGCATGAGCAACAACAACATTAAATCTATTCTACTTTGTTTATATTTCTTTAATAACTTTACCTGCATTCACACAATCTGCAAAACCTTTGGGTTTTGTCTGAGCTGAGAGTCAGAAAGTTATTATCACAGATATAACAAGTTTTTGTACCAGATTCTTGTCACCGAGTACAGCCTTCCTCCTCTCCTCCTCTGCTTTCAGCTTCTCATTCAGAGCCTCCTTCTCTGCTGACAGCTCAGATACTTTCTCCTGGTAAGAGGGACAGACGTGCAGACAGAGGACACAAGTCATTACTGAGTGAACACTGAGCCTTAGGTCATTTAGAATCAATTTTCTTTGCTTATGAGCGTCGATAGCTTTGTTTTATTGTTTTTGCTTCTGCTATTACTACTGAACTACAGAATTTTACTCAACGGATGTTAAACTGCAGCACACAGACACTTTTCCATGATAAATCATCAAACATTCCTCCTGAAGATTTTGGGCATGTTTAAAATTTTTCCTTGAAACCAAATATTTTTGGTTAGCAACACAGCGGCATTTTTTTCTAACCTAGCTGGAAAAATCTCTGGTTGGGTTGCTGCGGCAGTGCAGTGAGCAAGACACAAGGTCGTAGGTTTGAACCCCGGACCGTCAGGAGCTTGTCTCCTTTTTCACCACTGAGCTCAAGAGGAGCTGCTCAGCGTCCAGCAGATCGGTCTGTGAGTAAACTCGGCAGCTTCCAGGTGTGAATGTCTGATGTGGTGAAATATTACCTTGCATGTAATGTATTCAAAGAGCTGGAGATAGAAATGGAGATGGCTCAGTCGAGCAAATACATAAGTGTCAAGTTTCATATATTGTTACCACATGTTCGTTGCCCTATTTGAGCCAAATGCTGTGCGCCAGCGTGTGGATGTGCGTCGCATGGTCACAAAATATTTATTAACTAGATCTTACAGTAGATGTACAGCTCATGTAATATTCATTAGGGGCATTTCACTGACTATTTATAGGCACATATGGGTGTTAAAAGGGTGGGACAAGAAGCTCCAGAGTTTCACTTTCTGTGCTTCGACCGTACGCGACCTTGTGAATCCTACGCACAGTTTTATAAATGAGGACCCGGGTGATCAGCGCGTTTCTGTGAATGACTGGCTTCCTCTCAGTGAAACTTCCCCTGAATGAATAAATGTTTAAAAAAAAAATAAAAGAAGAAGTGCGGACTAAGTTTGAAACTTAGTGTAAATATTATTATTCCTCTTACAAAGAGAGAAGTTTCAGTCTCCTTCAGTGTTCTCTCCAGGTTCTCCAGGTCTGTCTGCTGGATCCTTTTCAGCTCTGAAATACACAGACATATACACACACACTCATTATCAAGTGATCAGGTACTAATGACATTCGCTAATGACTTAATCTTGAAAATATGTATTCAATTTATGAAAGCCTTTAACGTTAGTTTAAAATATTAAACACCTTGCATAGTTCAGTGTGTAAAGTCCTCAGTTTTGTGACAGTATTAATACTAGACTATCATAACTACCTTCTATGGAGGTCTCATATTGCAGTTTGAGAGACTCCATCTTCTGGCTGTGACTCACTTCCTGGCTGTTCCTCTCAGCTTCCTGTCGTCTCCTCAGCTCCTCCACCTGAAGGATGCAGACGCAGACCGGGGCAGCGTACAAATGACTTTACTAAAGCCATGAAAACACCAAACACTGATCAAATCCTTCACTTTTATTGGTAGTGAGTCTGAGCTGCTGGTGTTGTTACTCTTCTGTTACTACTGTAATGCATCAAACCTATAGATTCCACAGGAATCCTTTGAGGAGGGGCGGATGGGGTCTCTGAATGTTGACTCAAAGGTCCAGCAGAGACACTGTCAGCACAACAGGAGTGACAGCAGGAGGCATGATATTTGACTGATTGCATGTGTTGCGTTTGTGCTCTGACCTGCTGTTCCATCAACATGCGGCATTTGTCAGCCTCCTCCTGGTACGTCTGGTGGACTTTGTCCCACTCTGTCTGGTAAAAACTCCTCAATCTGACACACAGAGGGACATACAAATTGCACACAAATTACATCCAGAGAGCAGTAGGATGAGTGCAGGATTGCTTTCATTTCCAAACAACAGTGTGATAACACCGAGGAGGTTCTCCTCCGCAACTGTGAGCACGTCACACAGAGGTGAAAGCCACACCTGTCCTCCAGCTGCACCAGCTCCCCCTTGTGCTGCTCCTCCAGCCTCCTCAGGGCCTCTTCTAAGCTGACGCGCACCTCCTCCTTCTCCTTCTCCAGATGCTTGCAGCACTGCGACGACGCGACTGTACGGAGAAGAGAAGAGCAGGAGGGAATGTTAGTTTGCACTCCAAGCACCTGGACTCCCATCAGTTACAAATGTCTCCTAATGACCAACAGCGGTAGAAAACAAAACCCACTGACTAAAGGGAGCTGCAAGACATATACAAGTGAGGTCCAGCAAGCTAAAGGTCTTGGATCAAGTGCCATTTTGCGAACAGTTAAATAATCATCTGTTCCATGGTTCCACCTGCTGGCTGAGATCGTTTGCAAAACAAGAAAAAAAGAGAGAAAAGAATGAACTTGTTGGAAATCAGATGTTTATTACACAACATAAGACTCCAGATGTGGAGTCCGTTAGCATTCATAAAGCTACTGATTTAACCTTTTATCATTGATCACAAACAAACATCTTATCACATTATGTCACCACGCGGCACTGAGACGGGACATGTCTGGAACAGTCAGTGTCTCAACAGGTAATGAAAAACAGATTGAGAGTGAGTGAGTGAGTGAGTGAGTGAGTGAGTGAGTGAGTGAGTGAGTGAGTGAGTGAGTGAGTGAGTGAGTGAGTGAGTGAGTGAGTGAGTGAGTGAGTGAGTGAGTGAGTGAGTGAGTGAGTGAGTGAGTGAGTGAGTGAGTGAGTGTGTGTGTGTGTGTGTGTGTGTGTGTGTGTGTGTGTGTTCCTCAGCATTCCCTGACAACCACATTCCAGTTGAACTACTCTATACGGCAGACACGACATCCAACCCTGACGCATCTGCAAGTCAGCTCAGAAGTATGCAGCGAGGTTCGTTCTTCTCATGACTAATTTAAACTCTCACAAGCACACGCAGGCTTCCCTCCGCCTCTGCCCATCAGCACACGCCATTTTGATTTATGTTTCTAATCTGAAACATTTGGGAAGACGTCCAGATAAAGAACAGAGCACCTGGACCACCAGGACCGTCATTTTCCCGGCACTTACACGGTTCACAGAATTTGACACCGTGATCCATCTCTCAGTGCGTTGGAGCGGCTGAATCGATCATCCGGCAGGGACGAAGGGATGCCGTCACTTCAAAGATAGATTTGATCAGAATCCAGCCCCTATACACACACACACACTGGTTGTAGCTGTAACAGAAATATTCTAACTTATATAACTGTGGGGCAACAACTGGCCGTCTCTGGGACAGTTGCTGCCTCTGAATGGAGCTGTACAGTGCGAGTGCAAGCGCCTGTCACTGCGGTGATGGAGACAAAAAGCCAGCGGCAGCTGAGAGCAGCTTGGACACAAGCTCGTTCTTTATCATACACACTGTGTGTTGTGTGCGACAGCAGGTGCTCGGCAGGTGGCGGTGGAAAACAATGACATCATTTTAGGAGAGAACCCTCATCTCCCCAGCATGAAAATGTCTGCCTGGCGGGGTCACTCTTTAAGTGACCACGAGTGAGAGCTCTGATTGGTTGTGTTAATTCAGGTGCAGCACGAGGAGCCAGAGGAACCTGACTTTTCCACAGACCACCTGTCTCATGTACTGCAAGTTACCAATTGCTCACAGCTAGTGAGCAGGTTTACGTTTAAAGTGCCGATTATTTAAGAAGAGACTTCATACGCTGCTTCTGACTGATCTCTGACTGTATACTTTTTCAAAATTTCATTCATTCCAGGATAAGAGAGACCTGTGTGGTAGCAGGGGAAGTGGGAACCCTGCTCTGACCCTGATAGTTGCAGCAGTTATGTTAAACTAACTCTCCGGTGTAAAACTCTCACACAGCTCCATGTGTGTCGTGACAGCAGAGGTCTATACGTCACTGACATTCCTCAGCTCTGTGTGTAAAGAGATGAGCCAAAGGTCAAACACGCAGTAAAAGAAAAGCATATAGTCGCTGCGGCTCAGAATGATGGGCAGAGGGAAAGTGGAAAGGCGGCGAGAGAAAGTGAACAGCACAGGCTTTCAGGATGTCTGTGGTGCCTGGCATGCTAAATTTAAGATGGCATTCAGAGCAACTGTGTGTTTATTTGAATATACTTAAATTACAGTCATGGTTATTTTTAACATACTCCTATGTATGCGAGGGTGTGAGTGTATATTTCTGTGTGCATTCATGCATGCTTTAATGTTGCTATGTAAATAGAGTGCATGTGAACACGCACTGCGTAAGGAGGTGTGTGCGTGTGTGTGTGTGTCACTGCTGCGTGTTCTGTGTACTGTAGGTATGTGTGTGTGATCTTTTATAATCCTGCTGTGTCAGCCAAACTGGTAGAGCTGTTATCGATACGATACACACTCCCAGCTATCTGAGTACATACATATTGGTATCAGTTAGTATTTAGGACACAAAGTGTACTGTTATTTCCAGTGTACGTCAGATAATGTGACCTAAATGTTCCCCAAATAGAAAATTTTAATCCCAGGAACACACATGGGAAATGTGTTCTTGTCTAAGATTGTGAACTGAATTGTTGGAAATGCTCCTGAAACTAACCATCACTTTAAGAACCACAGTATTTTATGTATGCATGACGTCTTCCTTGAGTGTTTTCTTGTATTTTCTTTGTAAACACATTGTAATCATCAAGGATGAATTTGTGCATTGTCTCAATGAGGGTTAAATGACAGGTTGTCAAACACCGCAGAACTACTAGGAACACGCCTCAAAACACACACACACACACACACACTCTCAGACTAGACGAGGAAACTGATCCCTAATCATTTTCTGAATACCCTCCAGCAGTGCCAGGTGACATTCTGCATTATTGGGAGGGATCATCTCTTGTTATTGAAGTCTTACTCATCTGCTGCAATTATGTTGAATGTCCACTTAAGTGCTTTGACTTTGAGATGGTTCTGAAGGGCTGTGGCTGACTGTGTGGAATTAACAGAGGCCTTTGTGTGCTGCTGCTGATCCTCATGCTAGTAAACTTGTGGCTTTAAAGATGGGGGAACAGTCATAATTTTAAACATCAAGATCTATTTATATCTGACAAATAGTGTCCATTAGTGTTTTGTGCCATATTGCCATTTCTGTTTGTCCTGTAAAAGGACCAGATCCAACCCTGTGTGTCAGATAAAATGTGGAGGCTGCTACAAGCAGTCTTCGATCGTTTAACTTGTCTGTAGTAATTACACTAATGTCTAAAAATCTAAATCCTAACGACTTACTGATGTTAATGCATGACTTACTAGACCTTGTGTACACATAAAAAAAAAACAGACATGTTGACGGGCTGTGCTGAAGCTTCTCTTGCTCTGAGCCTTTGCAGTTTTGAATGGAAGTTGTTCCTTTATAAGTTTCATATATGCAAATGAGAGAGAGAGAGATACCCGCAGGCGTGTGACTTGGCACTTAGTAGCATGAGTGTGGGCAGAAATATTCTCCTCTGAGGCGGCACTTACCCAGCTCGTCTCGGAGGTTTGCCAGCTCCAGCGACAATGCCTTCTTCTGCTTCAAGGCGTCCTCGCGCTGCACAGAAGAGAAGATCAACTCTGCTTAATTAGGAGCACAGATTGATAAATGCACACTATATTCTACATGGAGGACTACATAGTGTGCTAGCTTAGTTAACCCCAACTTTGTTAACTTCATGGAACATCTGTAAAGGCTAGTTGTGGTTGGAGAGGCAGGGTTGTGACTGGGAATGCAAAACAGATATAGAACAAATATTAGAGAAAGCTTATGAACGTACATTGACTGGATCCTATCTTGTCCTAAGAGAATCAAGAAAAAAAAACATCATGGCGGCAAACACCCAAGTCCTGTACTGCTCACACCGGCAGCTGTAACTGACCTGAAAAACTAATGAAGTCAACTCCAGTTAGGAATAAACATCAGAAGCACACTAAAGATAAAGGCTGTTTATATACAGTGTTGTCCATTTCACTCTCTACCAAGCTGCCGACACCAGAACACACACACACTTCAACATCACGAGGTGCGAAAGTGCACAAAACAGAACACACATAGACCAACGTTTGATTTTATTACCATAAAATCTTCTCTCACACACACAAAATACCAGCAGCTTTACAACAGGAGTAGAGCAATTTACAACGGAAACCGAGCGCTTGTGCTCCTGCCTTCTTACTTTCAAACACACACAGAGCCGTAAAGTCCATCTGTTGTCTTAGGGGTCAACAAAGAGTGGGAAAATAAAGCAGAAGGTACAAAGACAGCCTGTAATAGTGACCAAATGTTTCTAGTAGTGAAAGAAATATGAGAGATGTATGAGACTGATAAGAGTTCAGGCACCGTTCTGGCCTTGGTGTCATTTTTCATAACGTATCCGTGACATTCATGATCCAAATGAGGCGGTGTCATGTTTCCCTAAACATGGAGTGGAAACCAGCAGCTGATGTGATCTGTGTGTCAAACAAGGCGGAAAATATATATCGGACCTGATGTCTGTAAAATCCTAATCCCCCAACTTCTCCACAGCTCTGACTGAAAGGCCAACAGCAGTGAAGAGAAAAGAGAGCAGCAGCAGCAGCAGCAGCAGCATGAACGTAAAGCAGAAACACATCTACAAAACACACACACCTTGCTTTTCTTCTTGCGGCGATGAGGGGGAGGCTTCCTGGGCTTTGCATGAGCTTTGCTGGCCATAGTGCCCATGTTTCAGAGTGGAGACACAAACGCACACTTCAAAATGCGCTCCTCTCTCGTTTCTTCAGTCCTTTCCCTCTCTCACTGATTCCCTCCTCTATCACCAGAGGACGATACAAACTGCAAACACAGACTCTCTCTCTCCCTCTCTCCTCCTACTAAACGCTTCTTACTGCTCGCTCTGCCACTCCCACTCCTCCCACTCTACCTGTTCACAACAGAGCTCCCTGCCCTCCATCTGTTTCTCCTCCTCTTGCCTGGACTCTGTATAATAGAGGAATGCGAGTTATTTTTTGCACCGCCTTCCTCTCTTCATGTCGTTATTCTTATCTCCCTCTTTCTTATTCCCTATCAGTCGTTTACACACAAACCGGTGTGTCTGCATTCAGCTCGTGCCTCTCGTCTTTACTCATAACCTTCTAACTAACTGCGTATTTCTTTGTCCTTCTGTCAGTTTACATTACATGTATAATGATTATTAGTTTAAATTAAATAGACTAAAGTTCTACGGCACTGAGGAGAAGAACAAAAGCATATAAAGACTTTTAAATTCAGATTCTCTCTTTTCTTGCTCTCAAAGTACACCAGAAAATCTTGCAGACGCCAAAATGATTTTCCTAAAATGTTATTACATTTTTGTCTAGTTTGGTTTCAAAACAATATCAATGTAAAGAAGAGAAGTGGAACTGATCCAGCAAAACCAAACACGAAACCTGGCATAATTCAAGCAGGTAAATTCACTCAAAAAGAGACTTGAAGCTTTAACAACAAGTTAATTACACCCTAACAGAGTTTCGGGGTATCCTTTATACCTCTTGTTGCCAATAACCAAAAGGTAACAATCACAAAGTGTGCTCATTAAAGTCCAGACCCCTTTCACTAAACCAATCAGCCCCACCTCCGCCCACAGCCTGCAGGGGAAAGCAGCACCCAGTTTATATTCACCAGTCACCTTTCAAGTGTGTAGAACTGATTAGATAGCATTGGTATTCATGCTTAGATAAACACACACACGCTCACACTCAGACACACAAATCAAAGAGCTGCAGGGCATGAACTGCAGCTGCTGCATTCCTCCACCCCTCCCTCTCTTCTATTCATCACTCCCCCTTCAGCACCTCTTTCCACCAGGCCGTTCATCTAATCAATAACCCAGTCGGGCCGGCTCCTGCGCTGTAAACATCTGAGCGCTCCCTCTCGGCTGAACTTTAAACGCTACAATGCCACACTTTCACAATAAACTGCTGGAAAATAGGGCATTCATCCCAATACATAAACCCATTATAATCAGGCCCTGATTCAAAAAAAGCCGATGCTGAGAGTTATGTAACAGTTAACAGTCACACACATAGATGTGTGTGCGTGGCCGTTACTGCTGATAACACGCTATACTACAGATAATGAGCCACTTTCCCTTACAGAGAGACATGCAGCAAGGTAACAGCTGTCCTGCGCTTCTCACACTCACTGAGGACAAGTGTGTGTCTGTTGTGCGTTTGCGAGTGTAGAGTATGTACATTTTCATTATCATGATAGCAAGAATAGAACACAAGTCACTCTCAGTATTGTTTGCATGCTGTTTATTATCAGTAGAGGGTCACCTGGCGTTTGTCACTGCTGTCTTTATATTTTTGAATGCTGTGGTTTCATAAGAATGTAAAGTAACTTAACAAAACACTATAGTTGTCCCAAATTTGACCTTCTCTTACCGTCATATGAATAGATGCCATTTTAGCTCAGACCTTTACTTCTAAACATGAATGGTACAGTTTTCAATCTGTATTTGTGAGAATTAGTGGACAGAAGAAAGTGACGGTGGCCAGCAAGTGTGTGTGTGTGTAAAAACACCGTGAGGTCTCGCTAAAGGCAGTAGTGCTATTCTACCAATGTTCCCCAGACCCCTCACCACAAAATTAAAATAAAAACCTCACCAGTTCAGCCAGACAGACCTAAAGAGACGTGGAAGAAGAGTCAAAGTGCTGAACTCATATTGTTTTGACCTTCAGTCATATTTGTTTTGATGTTATTATGCGACAAATATCACTCCTTATAGGTTTAAAAACACACAGAGAGAGGAAACTGGTCCACTGAAGGGTTTCCACTGGATACGGTGCGTCCAGCTGTGTGCTGTATTCATTTTTATGCTCCACAAACATAAAACCACTAGTCCCAATAATCAGACCGCAAATATTTACTGAGCAGCGTTTCCATGTCCGGGACTCTGGTTGACACATCCTGGTGCCTGAATGGACCAATCAGCAGCCTTCCACCTGTGATGAAGACGCATCATTCAAACACATACTGCACCACTCATGTGATTATTTATGTGTGTGAGTCCATGTGCGATTAGTACAACTCAGGCCGTGAACACTCGTGAAAAGTTTCAATAAACTAAAACTCTTCTCAGCATTTCAGCAGGCTTCTCTGAAGACTGTGCTACTAGCACTTTAGAACCAAGCTTTTTCTCATCTAAAGAGTCATTTATTTACTGATTAACGGCGATTGACAAAAAAAAAAAAAACAGATAAACAATGAATCCTACTTTCTTGTGGTGTTTACATAAACAGCTGGTTTTCTCCTGGCTCTGCGCTTCTGGCACTTCATGCCTGAGTTTACAGTCGCACGTGCAGTCACAGGATGGCTGAGTTGTACTAATCAAACATGCAAACACATGTGGGACTTTAAGTGTATGTACGGGCGTCTTGTCCTCAGTGACCCTTTCCACCCCCCCCCCCCCCCCCCATGAGGGAGCAAGGTGTGAACAGACACACCCAGAGGTGGGGTAATGTCAGCTGTCGTAAACAACCCCATCATAGCTGACAACAGGCACTTATGGTAGGTAAAGCAAACCACAGCTATTATACACAACACACAGAGAGAGAAAACAATCTGAAATTAACAGAAACCTCTCACTCACACATTCACAAATCCATCACCACATCAGCGTCGCACAGCAGCAGGATTTTCCCATGTTGTTGTTGTTCCTACTGGAAGCTGGGTGTGGACAAGCCCCTCCCTGCTGCCTCAATGCTTTCTACTAAAAAACAGCCAGCACCTTAAATTGCCACACTGCCATATCACCAACAACTGCTGAGCTTTAATTACAGGTGACTTTGCTCTAATTTGCCAAAGGGGAAGGATGGCGTGCAGATAAGTGATGGTTTCCCCTCATTTAGCCCCTTGAAGCGGCACTAGACCATATGGTAGTTACATGTCCAAACACATCCACCTTATCTGCCTTTAAAGTGGCGTGGTGCTGCACCCATTACCCACCCACTAAGTGAAACACTGTAGATCCAACCCGTTTTATCAAAACACAGTATTATTTATGAGGGAACAATCACTAAACAGGAGGTACAATGCTGGCAGCATCCAAGATATTCTCTTTAACAGCAGAGCAAGGTCAATCCTGAAAAATTAACTGTTCAGCCACACTGTTTTATGTCACTGTGTCACAGTTAACCTGAGAACAATCCCCTCATTAAAAGTTAAACAAACCTTTAGCTTGCCAACTAGCCAGCAGGCTAATAAGGCATAGCAACTAATGTTGGCCTCTTCTTGATGCGCTAAACGAGGGGGTACGCGATAGTTTGTTGGTGCAGCCGGTGTAGCCCTGCAGCTACCAGGATAACTTTGTTCACGCTGATGTTTTTAATGATGTTTAAAAAACCGTAAATGAGAGATGGAGGCTTTCCCTCCACAGTAGGTAGGGTGAGTATTGTTTGGTGAACATAAAAATAATTGAGTACCTCAGTGAAGAGATGTTGGATGACTGTAGCCAGAGCCTCCACTCTTTTATTCCCCTGGACGAGCAGCTTCCTCAGCTGGCTGATGGCCTGGTTCTTCTTCTCTGCCTGCTCTTTGCTCTGGTGCTGTTTAGTCGTGACCGTCCCGTCAGCCACCGCAGCCCTGACTGAGTTAGGCTTGAATGCATTATGTAGACGGGATCCTGTTTTGGGGCTGGATCGTGAGCCTGTTCTTGCTTTGAACCCCAGACCAGAGGCTCCAGTGGTGCCTGACCCAGTGTTGGTGGCATCAGTGGCAGGTACTGGGAGAATCGGCGTCACTGGTGCATTAGCGTTCACCACGTCCGGTGTCTAGAAATAAAAAAAAACACACCACGTAACGTCGTCAATGAAGACACTAATGAAAGAAACCTGATTTTCATTCAAATATATTAGTTCCAGCTTAAAAACTGAAGAAAATGTCTTAAGATAAACCAAAATAGAAATCTACTCTTCACAACGTTAGCACGCAGTCAGTACAGCAGGATGGCCACTTTTTAAAATGTAGAACCACATTTTGGAGATAAAGTCATTATATTATATTATCTTGTTAATGAGAAAGAAAATATGTAGTCAATAAATGCATATAAACAGAGAAATGATCCAACACATATTATAAATAAACATGTATTTTGCTGCACTGCGTCTGTCATGATTTTGGTTTTGAGTGTTGTAATTTCCCGTTTTATTTTTTTACTCCTCTTGTTTCTGATCATTACGCCTCCTGCCACGTGGTTTCCTGCTTGTTTGATTGTCTGCACCACTCTAATGGGTTTCACCTGTCCGTCGTTATGCTTAGGTCTATCTAGTATTTAAGTCTGTGTGTTCCCCTTGTTTGTTGTCATACATCTTTGTCACCAGGGACCTATACTACGAAACAGGATTTGAGCTTCAGGTCTAAACCTAAGTTTTCAGTCGTACGACCGTGGTTCACTTCTTACGGGGTTACATCGCCATGGTAACTTATGCTGAACGGCTAACCTGCTCGGGAGAAGGTTATGTTCCAGATAAGAGATCAACACTGTGAAAAGCAGAGCATACTGACAAATCAGCTCTCTAGGAAAATGACATCACCAAGACCCAACGCAACTGTTTTATAGGGTACTGTAGGTGATGCGGAGATGCTTTTGTGTACCGGTATCATCCTACAACACTGACTGAGGCACAAAAGCCTTGTACTTACCTGGTCAGGTGGAGGTTGTTGCTGGTTCTGGTTGTTTCCTCCTGCAGGCTCTGCTAGCTGGGAGCTGCTGTTGGTGTTTGCGGGTCTTGCCGGAACCTCCCGGGGGTTGTTTTTGTCCACTGCAAGAGAATGGCGTCCTCTTAGTGTGTGGATGACAGGTACAGCATTCAACATGATGTCCATACACACACACACAGAATACTCACTCATTCCATTGACATTAGAGTAAATAACACGCTACAGCAGGGTCAATACAAAAAACTACAAACACTTGTTAGCACAGTAACAATACATGTGCATAACCACTAAACTAAAGAAAACCAAAGAAAGCACAAACACACACACGCACACAGTGTCGGACAGTCTAAAATACAAAAACCCTCTGCGTGCGCGCACACAAACAAACACATACACTCATCTCATACATTCGCTGTCATCTGGTAGGCTAACTGAGAATACGCCCTATTGACTGTTCTAGGCAGAGACCGATGCATTATGGGATTTCATGGTAATGATGGCCAGTCTGTGTGTGTGTGTGTGTGTGTGTGTTGGCCTCTGAGTGCGCATTAAGGAGTGCATTACCAGAGACAAAGCAATTAGAGAGATCAACACACATCTTTTCTGTCTCCTCCTCTGCTCTCCTGTCCTCCACTTCTTCTTTCCCTGTAGCCCCCCCCCCCTTCCCACTCTCAATACAATGGGGATCTATTCGCATGGAAAAACAGTTTAAATTGCTAAAGCAGCGTTAAAATAATACCATTTGCAGAAGAATTGTGCGATTAAAAATACAAATGAGTAAAACAAGATAATAAAATAAAAATATGTCGCAGATATGCCCCACCTCCTCCTCCTACGAGTATTTCTAATGTTGAGAGCTCACTGTGCTCTTTGAAGTTAATAAAGTAAATGTTCCTTATTTGACTGAATGTTTTAATGTAGGAGAAAGTGCATCTCAGTGACGACAGTCTTTTTTCTTTTGGTTGCCATGGTTTTGTGTTTTCGTCTCTGTGTGAAGAATTCAGTTTGTCTCCGATTTTGACAGCACACCTGTATTCCAAGTACATTGATTTAATCATCCCCCCCCCCCCACACACACACACACAATGTAACGTGCCAAAAAGAGTTCAAAGCTTTCTTAAATAAAAGGATTTCTTGCCCTCTTTTGTTTAGAGTACATGTAAGTTAGTGTGAAGGGAACTGTAGACATGGTGCTGTGTTTTGGGAGTTAATCAACTTGATGTTTACTCAAGATGGACTGTTTGTCAAGGAAATCTAGTAATCTTTTATTTGGACTATTACAGATTTATTTACCCAAACAACTGCTGACACAGATGCCACATTAATTGCTAGGGTCTGATTTGTCCCCACTCTTACGACTGGGGGAAATATTTATTGGTAGTCTGACTGAAACAAAGATCACTGAATTTCTTGAGAATAAACCTTAATACAGTCATCAGCAACACTACCAGCACAGCCAGTAATCACAGACTGGACAGACGTCTCCAAATGAAAGTCAACAAAAATCACACTACCAGCTCATAAAGTGCCAAGGACATCTAACAGTCTCTCCTCGCCCACTCACCGTAACACAGACATGAGGCGCAAAAAGCCTCTAAATTATTCAATATAAACCAGTCGACTTTGATAAGATGTGAAATCGGTTTTCTGAGCAGTGCAACCCTGCAGGACCACGAGTGTTGTGGTGTTACCTGATGTTTTGAAGATTATTTCTGAGGCCTGGGACCAAGGAGTTATAATTTTCGCTCTCAGATTTAAGTTTTATCAACAGCTAAATTCAATAGGTTTTACATGAAGCCTATGGCATTGCCAGATTTCAAGAGAATCATTTGGAAAAAGTCTCGTTTCATCCTTATGTAGTTAAATTATTCTGCACTCAATTTACACTTAAAATCCAACTTCATCAGGATTTTACTGAAATCAAATACGTCTGTACGTCAGTGCTGGTGCTCAGGCCTGGCCAGCCAAGTCCTGAAGCTAGTAGTGAGTTCCTTAAAAGATACTGCCACCTACTGGCAGCCACTAAGCAGAGCATGCTGGTCTATATCAAGTCTGATCAACCAGAGCTGTGATAAGAGGACACGGGTGAGGAACACGAAAGGTCAAACATAATTGAAATGGATTTGGACTGCGGTGCACTTTCGTATGAGTGTGATTGGGGAACAGAGAATCATTAGTTCACACTGACATTTGAATTAAAATCTGTCAAACGCTGACACACTTTAAACAGACTAGTCAGAGCATCAAACGAGAAGATGCAAGCTTCCTGATCGCTCTTCAGCCTGCTGCTGTCTTATAGAAGGACACGCAGACTGCAGACCAGTTAGGAACACTGATGTGAATGAATGCTCTTGTTGCAGGATGCAGGGCTGCTACAATGATTCTTAACACTGATTTACACTGTTGGTGCAAAACAAGGTGACTCTGTCCACTGGTTTAAAGCAGCGATCTGCTGTCACTGCTTTAAATTGTATAGTGTGTGACCATAAGATTAATCAATCAAAGCAGCAATGCACAATGCATTTCTGTCATATGTGATCATAATTAGACATGTTTCTGTAAAATAAAGGAGGAGAAAGAACATATTAAAACTGTAGCATAAAATGAATGAGGGCAGAGCAACGAGGGGTTAAGTGTCTTGTTCAGGGACACAACGGTGGATGGGTCACAGTGGGGAATTGAACCTGGGTCCCTCACACCAAAGGCATGCGTCTTATCCATTGTGCCATCACCATCAGGGGGCAGTGGTAGACTGGACAGATGGTTGCAATTCACAACCCTCACCACTAGATGACACCAAATCTTACACAGTGAACCTTTAAAAGTTTCAGAATTAAAGTGAAGCTAAATTATGAATACATATAATGTCCATTCTACACTTGCAAGGCTGAATGCAGTTGACTAAAACAAAGGTAAGCAAACATGCATGTCAACCAATGCACATCCTATTGGAAGCATGGGATTTAGACTGGCTGTTGATAGTCATTATTTTTGACTATTGCGGAAGCTTTAGTGTTCATTACGAATGTTTTTACTGACTGCAAGGGAGCTGCTGCTAAGACAACGCATCTCATTTCAAGCGTCTGTCTCGTGTTGACGTGTAGGTGGTCTGTGTGAGTGCTGGTGGTGATGGGCTGTACCTGGAGTCTGCGAGGCAGTCATGCAGAGCTGCTGAGCCCAGACTGAGAGAGAAACAAGACCGTTAGCATGCATGTTATGTTACAGAAGTGAAGCGGACAGAAAGGACATTTCCTGCTGTGTCATGAGAGTCTCCTCCAGTACACAGTAAGATGACCTCCATAGCATGATAAAACAGGGATTCATCAATTAGGCGGCATGATAAATGCTGGCTGTATTTCAGCTGTTCAGTACGTCAATGATAAGGACACTGAAAAAGCAGCTGGGTTTCATTAGTCTACAGTTTCATTTGTTCCAATTATTCATGATTATGGGATGTACTGCAGTAAAAAAATTTTCATAGTCATGTCTTTGTTATGCAGTATATTGGAGCGGTTTTATATATCGCTATCATGTCAGCCATCTTATTTGTACTATCCTCATGATCACTCACTAGGACTGTCAGTTGTGTAATTCATCAGAACAACAGTTATCTGTAATGGAAGGGAGAGGAGAACACAAAAGGTGAGGTGTAGGAGGAGTGGGGGCTTTGTGTCGGGTTATTGTTAAACAGCGGCGAATTGTCTGCTCTCTAAAATAACCTGCATGCTAAATGTATCATTGTCACTAAAAAGGTGACATAGCATACCATAGAACAAGGTCCTTCATTCAGAGGTGTTCATCTAACCACACATACGCTGCTGAGAAAGATTCAAAATACAGGAAATACAGCGTTTTGCCAGACTGCCATGTTGTGTGATGAGGAGGACACCAAAACTCCTGCATGGCTCCTTAGTAGAGTTTTGGTTTACAGCGTAACAGGCTGAATTCAACTCAAATTATAATTATTAAAACGGATCACAGAGGGGGAAAAAAAAAACTCCTCTTAAAAAGACGAGCTGGCTCTGGGCAAAATAGAGGATGAATTAGATTAAGAAGTGTTGTGGGTCTATCTTTAATAAACTCCCCCGTGAACCCAGATTGAGACTAATCCTCCATAAACGGAGCCAGTGGAGGCAGAAAACTGTGAGCTTACCGCACCGGCCAAATTAAACAGCACCTACTCGGAGACAGATTTGCGCTGGATTACTCTGTATGTGTCTACTGGACCCCCCCCCCCCACACACACAGTGAACCAAATCTCCTTAATCTGTTGTATTCAGATTACTCAAACGAATAAAAATATAATTAATCCCGCTTTAGGAAGAGGGAGATTCCAACAGAGGTTGATTTGAATTTAGATCTCATTTGCATGGGGTTGGACTCCTCCCAGAGCTTAAATTGGCATCCTATAATAAACCACATTAAGCATACAAAAGCTGCTGGAATACTTCCTGCCAACATGTTAAATATTGAGCATGTAACCATGCAGGTGTTATGAGTGACAGGTATATGAAGGAGGGGCGGAGTGTGTCTGTGTCCTCCAGTGGCTTGGGTTCATACCAGGTTAGACAAAATTGATCACAACTTCATTCCAACACAAGGAACTGTAATCTTTTGAGATAATCTCAAGGCTACAGCAATGAACATTCAACTCCCGCCAACGTCGCAAAAAAACATCAATATAGCACGAGGAACTGCACCCCCAGGAGAGAGTTTTTTTTCTTGCGCCAATAATCCGTCCACTGATGGCTGCGGCTGCAGGAGCAAAGATGCCAAGTCCTCTCCTGACGCACACCGAAGCAGCAACATCAAGAGCTTGCTGACGATCAACCCTCAGGTACGATCACTGATTCATATTGTCTGCACCCTGGAGATTCAACCTCCGCGTGGCTGTTGCCATGGAAACAGGTGTCCACCTTTGACCCGCTTACATGCAAAACTAGACCATCTTGTTACCTAGCAACAACCTGCGATTCATTTTGTACACATGTCTTCTAACGATCACATCCAGCACGAGGACAGAAAGAAAGACTACTGACGTTTCCTTTCTCGGCTCTTATGGGTCAGGTCAGCTGAACCGTGGGAGGCCGTTTGTCCTAGTTCTACAGCAGAGCACTGCTAGCATCCACACACACCCACCCACCCATTACATTAGTCAATTTGTTTTTAGCCGACAAAATATAGCAAGCGAGAAAGCAGAAAGAGACGCTCCTCTCATGAGCGATTATGCTTCTATTCTGTGCCACGACAGCGCCAAAAGATGTGTTATTCAACAGAACTGTGTGATGTGTGTGTTGCACAAATATGTGCAACTGATTGGCTGTTTAATAAGGCATAACATTTATCTAGTGACGGAGGAGCTTACATGCCAGTACTGCAACACACCGGGACAAACTAACACAATATTCTTACACAAAGAGAGGAATAACTTCATGTATTACATTTGCTAAATTCACAAGAGGGGACACATTTAGTTTAGAAACTTTCCCCAAGATAAACAGACTTCTACGTAGGGTATATTTATATTAAATGGCATTGTTATTGGAGCGATCACCAGCACCTGGTGTCACTTTTCAAGACACAAAAATCAAGCGTCTGTTTTGTTTGTGGCCTGGTCTTTCTGTCTCCTACTAAAAGAAAGTCTTCAGAAGAGCCTGGAGCTCCTTCATCAGTACCGTCACACCTGGGCCTTGACAGTTAACGTGAAAAATACCAAGACTATCACCCTCCAAAACAAATCTGAGTTACAAATGACCCAACATTTAAAGTAGGTGGGAACAAATACATATATTACAAAATGATTTGGGTAAAATGGGACAAAAGCCAATTGAAATCCTGCAAGCAGAGATCTGCAAAGGTGTTCTGTACAAAGAAAACCCCGAACTCTGCATCCAGGCCACAAGCTGGCACACCTTACACCACAAACCCCAGCAAGCCTTAGATTCAATTCCCAGGTCTGACAGAAAGGGAGAACTTACCCCTCATTCTGGCTTCTAAATCTAACACAACAAAACGAGACATTTAAACTTGTTATTCAAGTTTTTTTAAAATTAATTTCACTACTTAACACTGTCTTTAATTTATTGGGATGATGCAATTTAACATAGTTTATAGTTATTGCTCATTTTCAATCATCTTCCTGTACAGTGTAATTAAAATACACAACTTTCAGTATCATAAAAACAACAACAACACCACTACAGATATGGACATCCAATAGAAGACACATACCACAATACACCTTGGTAATCTGGTGCATTTCAAAATCATAATGGTGCTTTGGCAAAACATGTCAATTGTCATGCCAATAAAGGCGAGCACCTTCCGAAGCTACATGTGACACTGGGGCGTGGCCTACCTGTGTTTACAACAGGGGGAGTTGGGGTGGCTTGGCCTTAAACAATTCTATTCCTACTTGCAATCCCTTTGTGTTTATAGTTAAGTGATGTTTTTCCTTTTGTTGTTGTTGCTGTTAAGCAGCCTGTTTAAATAACCACCGATTTCGAAGCGCTCTGAGCCGACGTTTGTCCGATGTCCACCATGACATCCTGGGTGGCAGCGGCCACTTAGCAAGACATCCCACTGAGAGAACCTTAAGAGTCAAAAGCCACATGTTGAGTACAATAGAAATTCTACACTGCTCCTCATTAAAGAAGAGTTTAAACAACCGCTGTGACATTAATGCACAGATCATTTTAACCACGTCAACCACTGGCAGTTTGAGAGAAACATAAAGCAGCTTTTGGCCTCCGAGGCAGTAAAACTGTTTGTTTCTCAATAAGATGCAAATCCAGATGTGAACAAAAGCAGCACATGGCTGTCTCCACAGAGAACATCTTCTAAAAAGCTTTACAAATATCAGAGAATACTGCATCTACTGTGCATCTCTGCTGAGCCTGGGGAGAAAATTCCAGTCCAAAAGACACAACCTCTAATGCCCTCATCTGCCACCACATTAGGAAAAAACCTCCACATCAGATTAAAGCTCGCACGATTGGCCAGCCTCAGCTGAACCACTGTGCACGGCTGCCTCTGCTGAATGTGTGTGGACACGCACATGTGGTGACTAAAGCCTGCTCTAACCTACATTTCTGGGCGATGGCAGGCAGCAGCAGGGAAGTGGGTCTGTGGAGCTCAGACTGAGAAAACACATTGCAGCCAAACACGTGCTGCTGGGCTAAAAAGGCCAGCAGGAACATACACAGTACAACTGAGACAGGAACATTGTGATGAATATTTACTGAAGAACAGGGGAGGAGTGTGCTGTGATGAGCAAAAACCAAATCAGAAAAATACAGGCCACCGAACATGAGCAGATAATTTGCTGCTCAACACTGAAGAAAAAAAAAACCACGCAGATAATTTTAGAGATTTTAAATGGATCATGTCAAAGACATGATTCCTCAGGGTAAACCCAGTGGCCTGATGATACTGGCAAACACACAAGGACTAAACTTACATGAAGCTGTTGAAGTCAAACTGGGGAAATCTGCAGCTAGCTTCTTTTCTCTTTGTAAATAAAGCAAAAGGCTGGTGTCTGGTGTCTTTGTTGGTTTATCACCTCATAGGCACATCCCACATGTGTCTATTTTATATTCTGTATTATTGCTAAAGAGAATTCTGATTATCTCAGGAGGGCCCGGCAGCGGATCAAGCTTCTGACTTTAGCCTCGGGCATGCCACGTTTAAAAAAAACAAACAAAAAAAACACACTAAAGCAGCTTTTATTAATGCGTTAAAATATTCAGCTCATTGTCTTAATGCGTCTTCAAGCTGACACTACAGAGCTAAAGCAGCAGCCCAAGTAACGCTAACATTGAGCATGAACGTTCAGTCTATGCTAACATAATGCTAACATTGTGTCTTCTTAGCTTGGCAGGTTAAGACCAAAGATAGATTCACAATGACGTGAGGACACACGCTCTGCCATGTTCCTCACAGGACACAAACCTGCCACAAATAGAGAGCAGCCTTTAATGGTTGAATAAGTAAAAGCCAGATGCGTACTTGGCTATTTCTGGTTTGTGTATGTGTGCGAGTCACGTGGTTGCTGCCCTCTAAGCGTGGGTATCTATAGCTGAAAAGGAGCCTGCAGCCACGGCTATTCATCACGCCACTGCTCAGGCACTCGTGCAGAAAGCTTCCACACACACACACACACACACACAGCATACAATAGTGTAAAGATAAATGACGGCCCTGTCGTAACCCTATACATCCATGGCGGATGTGGTTGCCGGCGCAGACAATAATGAAATCCCCCGCAGTGGAGGAGAGATGAAGGCAACAATGGCTGCCAACACCATGCAGGGAAGGAGGAGGAGATGTGAGAGGGTGAAGTGGCCTTTGAGGCTGATCTGGAGTCTTGCCATCCCATGACTCTAAGATTAAGCTAAAAAATGGTCAACAAAGCTGATGCTTACACTTTATTCAAAGGCAACCTCACCCACCGAAGAGGAGGAAGACCGATTGAAAAGATGGATGAAGTAATATGGAGAAAGTTGATCGGTAGACAAGTATTTTATTGTGGTAATGCAAATAGAGGCACAGCCACATGTTTCTGGGTTAGACTCACTTGTGATGCTACTTCCAGGCATAATTTCAAAATCATTTATTCTTTGAGTTTCTCGAATTGCAAAAGGGAGCGCTAATGAAGATTAGATACGAAGACACATACTCGCTAAAGGCACTGCTTTCGGGAACAATTTGGGGATCAGTATCTTGCCCAAGGACACTTCAACCTGCGGGCTGAGGGGGCGAACCACCAACCTTCTGATTAGTGGACGACCAGCTCTACCTCCTGAGCTACAGCTGCCTAGTAGCAAAAATGATGCCATCAGAAATGTGCAAGGAGTCTCGAACTACGGCTGAACAATTCATCGCAATTTTCAAATAGCAGGAGGCTCAAACTTTTTTGAAGGTTATTTGTTGGTCAAAATACCATTTTAAATTAAATACTGTCGAGCGGCGGAGATGTCCAGGCCTAAACAACATATTCTAGAGACTTAAGAAAACACCTTTGTTTGGTATAGGTCCTCACAAATATCACAATATAATTTATTAACATCACAAATCATATCACAACTGCAATATCGGTCAAAATAATCTCAATGAGATATTTTTTCAAAATTGTTCAGCCCCATCTAGAACACAGTTAGCTCCATATCTAGGGTGTGGTAGCATCCCACTTAAACCCCACCCTGACATGCATCTATGGTGGATGAAGAAAAGGTGCTGGGTATCAGTTTCACGCCTACATGGAGGATCTTCCAGCACTTTAAGAGCACATGGCAAAGAGGAAGATGGTGGATGGAGGGATGGATGGATGGATGAGCAGGTTGGTGTAAAGCTGCTATGGAGGATGGGGTCACAGATGGTCTGGAGGTTGGGGACACGGTGATCAACCCGTAGGCCTGAAATGTGCGTTGATTGATGAGCGGAAAGACGGATGTGTTGAAAAGATGAAACAATTGATGGCTGGGTGATGCGAGGACATGGAGGACAGCGGCATATTCAGACCTGCGTGGAAGACCACCGTGTTCTTCCTGCATCCCGACAGCAGCTGAAGGTTTCGGAAAAGTCCTTTGGCTGTCAGCTTCACGTGGAAGTAGGACAGCGACAGTCTGGGAGACCATAACATTGTCTCCGTTTGTCCTCCAATACTCAGATACTCAAGACTTGGTTTTAGACTGATGTGTCTAGTCTGGATTGTCTTTTTAGGAGTCCTGGGCTGCAGGAAATACCAACCCAGTTTTTTTTTCTGCTTGTAGACCAAACTCCAGGTCTTTCCTGCTGTCACCTATTTCAGGAAATTATTTCCTTGTTATCATAAAGCTCCCGAAATACTTGAATCTCCTTGAATGATTTGAGATGCACAATGGCTGCTTCAGACTGAAGTTTTAAGTCTCTGGTTGGTAAAATGTTTCCTCTTTAATTAAAGAAAAGAGTGAAAATTATTCCACAAGAAAAAAAAGAGAAAAGACAGAAGAATTATTGCTGCTGGATTTTGTGTCTTGCATCCACCTGGAGATCAGAAAAAAAATAAATAAAGACAAAAACAGGATTTTAAATTTAAAAAAGGTAAACCTCTGACTCGGGAAAGAGAAGCATAAACAAAAGAGGAAAAAGGGAGTCCGTTAAGCTGCCAGCTGCCTTCAACGATTCAAAGCCACCGCAAATGCAAAAAAATAAAAGCCGAAGGAAAACTGGTTTCTGCCAAAAGAAGAGAAAATGGCGCCAAAAACAGCTGCGTGCATCACTGTCGTCCAGGTGGTCGTGAATCATCCAACGAGAAAGATGGAGAGTGAGAACGAGGAGGGAAACGAGAGAGAGGTAGTGTGAGAGAGAGAGAGAGGGAGGAGAGAAAAGCTTCAACGCTGGTGATGATTAGTAGTCCGCCTCTGCTGTTACACACAAGACACACACAGTGACGCACACCACAGAGTGTGTGTTTGTCTCACAGACTGGCAAAGAAATGTAGCTCTCATTTACACACACACACACACACACACACACACACACACACACACACACACTGGGTGGCTGGACAAAGACAAGCATCTATACATTCCCTTTGTGAACCACACACACACAGTGCTGCTGCTGCAGAGGAGGAGGGGGAGGGATTTGAATAATCTCTCTGCTGCTCGCTCTCTCACTACACTCCTACCATTATTTCCCTCTTTCTCTGTCTCCGTTTGAAGAAGAGAGAGTGTCAGATGAATCTATATAAAATACTGTCGGGACCAACAGGGTGGGAGGAGTCTCTCTCTCTCTCGCTCTCTCTCTCTCTCTCCCTTATTGGCACGGAAGTTTCAAAACAATTTTGCCAAAGCAGCAAAGTACAAACTCATCTCTCTCTCTCTCTTCCTCAATTAGATGTTAATTTATTAGCCTGGGAAACAGACGTCTATATTACCAAAACAAGTGATATATAAAAAACATTTACATAAACAGAAGAATTGTGCTATTAAAATAAATATATGTAAAATAAAAATACATATAACACTGCAGGATTATCATTTTCTTAATGAATGTTAAAACTGTGTTGGGGCACGTTGATAGATACTGGGCAGCAGGATATTCCCGGTCTGAGTGTTTTTCATGTTGAGAGCTCAGCTGTCGAACTTTTAAAAGTAAATGTTCCTTATTTCACTGAATGTTTCACAGCGTAGGAGGAATTGCGCCTCTGTCTCGGCCTCGCCTGCCCAACACTGACCACACATTCTGTTTTCTTGTTGTTGCCATGATTTTTATGCGTCTCCCTGTTCTTGCCACTGAGCCAATACTTAGTTAGGATCTGTCTCTGCTGTCAGATGGGAGAGGGATATTCTGAGAGTTCATCATCTCTTTTCAGGGCCAGATAATGTTACTTTTTACTGTTTCTTTACACTTTATTTCCTCTGAGTGGAAGCAGTGTTGTTGTGAGGCTGGTCTGAGAGCAGGCAGTTAGTTCACCACAGCTGACATAGGGGGCTCTTTTCTGGGCCCATGTCATCAGCATAAACAGAAATTTAAGCTCCCTGTCTGGGAGGAGAGGCCAGGAGCAGCTCATTGAACCAACTGAACAGCAAGTTGGACGTAAACTGCAGCCCTGACGATCACCTCTTTTCCGGGTGAAGAATTCAGATTGTGTCTCCAATTTTTTTACAGTGCACCTATTTTCCAAATACAGTGTACATTTTGCTCCCATAATGGTAGAGTCTGTTATAAAGCCCTTCACACCACACAGAGTCGAAAGCCAACATTTTCACCATTTTGGATGGGTAGTGCTTAGGATAATATCTTAAATGTAGATTTTTGTTCCTAATTGTATGTTGTTTTGTTTTTTTAAATTTATGGCTGCCAGTGGTCTTCATTTGCCATTTTTCTCAGATCTTGCATTCTTGATCAAACCACATTTTGCCTTTTAGAAGAGAAAGACGCAGACTGCTTGTTTGTTTAGCAATTTAGGTGCGTTTTCAAAAAGGAGAGAAGCCAAAATTTAAGTTTTTTTCTGCAGAGGGAGATGTGTTGACAGGAACATGGTAACCGTTGCCCTGTAAACCCTGTTAATGTATTTTCATTTCTTTGCTGCTGAAATTGTTTTAGAGAGGTGTTAATTCAACTTTATTATTATTATTATTATTTTACAGGCTGAGGTTTGTGGTGCTTGCATTGCATTATACTGAGGTGCTTCTGATAATGTTCACCGCATAAAGTGGTGTTAACTAAATATTAGAAGAACAGTCAGCCTCTTTATTAAGCGTACAGTTGAATTAACACCTCTCTAAAACGGTTTCAAGAAAAACATTCACGGTGGTCGGATTTATTACTAAGCTGGTGTGTATTGCAGTGCATGAGCCAGGTGGACCTCATTAACTTGCAAATAGCTGTATGCTGAAGTGGATACCAAAGAGAAAATGAAATGATTAGGTAGACATGAAAATTATAAACCACACGAGTTATATTCCTCCTTTAAGTAGAAAGTCCGCCTTTAGAAAAGTGGCCACTTGATACAGTGTGAACAGAACTAGAGTCACACTTCACTACAGCTTCCTCCTACAAGAAATTAATACAGCAGCTGATTCTCCTGAGCTATATTCTGAAGATAAAAACAACAACAACGTGTTTAGTGGTCAAAATAAATTCATTATCACCTGGCCATCCACAGAGCTGAGATCGTATTCAAATACAATGATCATTGAGTTTCTATATTTTCAGATACATTTTCACGTAAACACTGCCTGGTAAAACTGTAATTTGCACTGTACAGCGAAATGCAAGAAAGAAAAGAAATCTGACCGAAATATTAACTTCAAATCAACCTTAAAAAAAAAAAAAAACACAACATGACAGACATTCTGTCCCCTAAGACCATAAAACAGTTCTAGGACAATAAAACCAGAGCCTGTGTGTGTGCGCGCATGTCAGAATCAATACCACGATCAACAGAGAGTAAACCACTGAGCGCTCTGATCCGAGTGCGTTATGAGTCACATGAAAATGTGACGCTTATGAAGAGTAGCCGGCCTATGGGGCGTTGGACAAGACGCACGTACATTCAGTACACTTGTGTGCACACTTGTGACTACTAAAAACACAGGCATGCTTGTGTCCGTCCGGCCGTCTATGAGCGCAACAAGCGGCCGCACGCATACACTTCTGTTTTTAATAGGACAGAAATGTGCACTTCTACAGAACATAACATCTGCAGACCACAAAACCAAGCCTCAAGCATATTTTCTCCAGCTCCAGAGTGACATAGTCTGGTTCCATTTTTCCATCATGCTAACAGCAGCATCTTTAAGAGTTTTAAGCAAAAGCATCCTTGTTTGGCACAAAGCGAAAGTTGTTCTCCCAAAAATGCCTTCAGAGCACCAGATGAAATACGTTCAGGTGCTCTCATTCCAACGTCATCCGTGATGCATTGCATACACATAATCACATATACTAGCAGTGATTACGTTGGATGTTTGCCATTGCAGCCACTGCCAAGAATCCTGGGATTAATGCAGGTGAGACGCTGACACACCTGCAGCCCTTTACACACAACATGAGTACACAAGCAGGTAATAGTCACACAATCGCACACATCCTTACCTGTGCTGTTCAGTCGACTGAGTCTCGCCGACCCGCTTCTTTGCAAGGGATACTGGGATGCTTGCTTCGTCGGCCCCTGATTGGCAGAAGGAGCGGTCTTTGCTGCTGCTTGATTGGCAGATGCTGTCTTAGCTGTGCTGTTGTTGGCGACTGTCTTCAGACCTGTGGAGAGGACAGAAGAAGTTAAATCCCATCACAGGACTTCTCAAGTTAAACTGCAATCTTGTGGCATCAAAATAAATCTGCCCAAGAAGGTAGAAACTAAATTCTTTTGCAACGTTCGTGTGGAAACAGAACAGCATTTCCATCAGTGGTTCATTTTTACCTACATTTTCTCACTTTGACTCATAATGAGCCCCGTTATGAACATGAAACGCTTCCATGACCCTGCCTGTATCCCAAACCATTTCAGAAATACTATGACACAACCGTCTGCCATGCCATCTAAAGCCATGTGATTCTCACTGAACACATACCGTCTAAACAGATATCACAAAATCACTGCTGACGAACAGGCTGCTAATCAGAATGACTCTCGTTAAGGAACAGGACAAACTACCTCCACCTTTTAAATGGATCATCTAAGAATCCCGATTGCAGTGTTAAGTTATACTGTGTGTCTGACGCCATCTAAAATTTCATTCAAAAATCAAAAATAAAATAAAAATAAAAACTGGACTCAGCCTACAAACATGTATATCATTTGAATCTTATTACTAATTGAAAACAGTGAGTAAATGGATAAGCTAATGGTGTCTCATCTATACATTTGCTTGTGAAAGATTTGGGTGTCTCTCACCCACCTGCAGCAGTGGTCCTGGCCTGCAGTGACAGAGCTCTGCTCCTCATTGCAGGAGGCTTTGGAGCAGCAGGGACAGGGCTGTTAGCGCTGGTAACTGCGGGACTGGGAGTATTGGTGGTAGCTGCAGTGCTGGAGATGACGGGGTTTGCCGTGCTCTGGCTGCACACAGGAAGTGTACTTCTGCTGATCCGGTCATCTGGCTTGGTCCCCGTTGGTGCTGGAGCTCCTGGAGATGATGGCGACACTATAGAAAAGAGGACACAGGAGATATTAAAATACTAAAGAATTGTTTATATAGTGTCAGCTTTTTTTGAATGTTAATATCATCTATCCTTTCCTAAAGCAATATTTCTAATAGAGAAAATAAGTTAGATAAATAGAGTAAAAGGAGAGACCTGAGGAACAGACTCATGGACAAATCTTTACAAATTACTGGCAAACTTGCTTTGTACAGCTGAAAAGTGAAAAGTAAACTAGGTGGTGTGGTGGAGGAAAGAGCAGTCCTCTAAACTAAATGCTAGTCTGTTCCTTTAAATCGCTCTCATACATACACAAAAAAACCAGACAGAAAAAACGACCTTGGTAAGCATATTTGAATCAAAGCACACATGGCCACCCACACTACATATACAATTTGATAGATTAGGAAGCCGATTATGGTTCTTTAATGGCTGTACGACACAAACACTGCTATCTGTCTGACGTAGTTATCGCTCCACTTGTACTAATGGGGGAGTGAAATGAAAGCATGTGTGCTTTATCAGATGTCTGTGTGTTGTTGGGGTGTCAAGGCGGGAGACTCAGTAGGGTAACGTTGAGAGTGTCCTTGTTGGACACGATCACGTCCGTCTCAGGTTTGTGTGTTTAAGGATATGCGAAGGGGCTGCACAGAAACTAAAGCATTTTTCAGCTAACAAAGACCAGCAGAAATTGATAATAGTAAGTTCTATTGTTGTTCTGAGCTGCGTTGCAATATCGTCTGATCTAGACTTGCAGAACACACCCATGTTCATGTGGCTCTGGTCTCACACAAACTGGTGTGTTCATACAGTATAATGGCCTCAGGGTTCAAGTCTCAACCTTTCTTTTCAAGAGACAAATGTTGAGAAGTCCATGTGGACCGACACATTTACTAGGTGTAAAGAAATCATTTTATTTCTGCACAAAGTGCTTTCCAAGATCGTAAAATTAAGAACACGAGCAACATTAGGGACAACCGTAAGAGGTAAATAATTAAACATGCGCGTATACTTCAGGGCTCTAACTTTTCTAACTGCATGTATGAAAGCATTTAGGAGCACACAAAGAAATTTAGAAGCACAGTGAAAAACACATTGAAAACAGCTTTTTAAAACACTCTTCACAGAAAACTGCGATTGCTGCAGTGCGGCTTGTGGAATGCGGGACTTGTAATTTAGTTTCGAACCAGGGACGGATACACCAGCACCACCCTCGCAACCCACACCACACAAGATTACTGAACAATATTTATAACAATAGCTTTAGTAAAACAGATGGAAAACAAGGGGAACATGTTGCTCTCAGGAGGAGGCGGCTAGAAGCAGCACTTAATGTCATCCTGACTCTGGCTAAATCTGCCCACAACCTGGAGGAGGGACTAGTATGAATGACTATCAGTATTATAGCATTAAACAAAAAGAATACCACTAATTTAATAGTAAACTATTAGTATAATATACTAATTATATTACTATATTCTTAATAATTTAATTTAATATTATACTATATAGCTTACTGCTAATATATTAGTTAAAAGTGTAATATATAGTTTTCAGCGGCCACTAGCGGTGCAGTTTTAAGACCACGTGTGCGCTCGTCCGCTCGCTCAGCTCGACTCGTGAGCGAGCGTAACCCGAAACACAACCGCTTTCATACAGAGATCCCACAATAAACTGGGCAACACCGGCATGCAGGCTGTGGCTTTTCACACAGACACTCTGGCTCTGTTGCTACCAGTTCCCGGCTCAGAGATTTAACCTCTGTGGGGTCGTAATCAAGATGGTGGTTCGTTAATGCTTCCAGCTTGTTATGGTCACTGGCGTCACCCGAGGGTGAACGGTGATTATTGTCACATGAGACCAAATGTGAGAGTTTGTTCAATCTCTTCTTCGTCTTTTAGTATCCTCACAGATATCGCTGATGCTCGGGAGACGGGTAGCAATGATCTTCTGGGCGGCTTTAATCACTCGCTGCAGAGCCCTCCGGTTCTGGGCCGTGCACATCCCATGTTGGTGATGTTTCCAGTCAGGATGCTTTCTGTCGCTCCTCTGTACAAGTAGTAGTGTAGTTTCTCAAGCCCTTCATCAGAATGGGGGTGAGAGCCACAGAGCGGCAGTCGTTCAGACTACTGCAGACTTTTTAGGTACAGGAACGACGGTGCTGTCTTGAAGCAGGTGTGTGCGGGCGTGCGAGAGAGAGAGGAAGAGAGCTTGTTTAAATTGCACCTCCCCCACCACCACCACCTCACCTTTGCCTCCATTGTTCTCGTTGTTTCCCAGTGACGATGAACTGAGGCTTGTGGGTATTCCCTTAACAGGAAGTTTGGACACAGGGGATGAGGCAGGTCGTCCAAGTGACACAGATGCTGGCTGCTGATTGGCTGTTGGTTTTGAGTTGGACAACACGGCAGCCAATGCAGATGCTCGCTCTGCGGTGGTGCGAGGTTTGGGGATACCTGGGAGAGAGAGAGAGAAAACACAGAAGCCCGTAAATAAATTATTCATCATTACAGACACAATTCATTAACTTTGGGGAAAAAAATAAAAAATCATTAACTATTATAATAACTGGTAATTTCTAATGCATTAGCAATACACTGCCACACGTTTTGTGCCGTCTCCTATTATACACTGCAACAACTTCATTTATCCACAGAGATCTTTAACAGAGAGAGAGAGAGCACAAAGAACTGTGAAAAAAGAGGGCTTGTAAGAAAGAGAGGGAGAAAAGGTTTACATGTGTTCTCCACAATTACATTACCTCACATTAAGACACACAATCTCTGTGGGCAAAGGTAGAGGAGCAGTAAAAACTTGTACTGTAACTGCAGCCAGCAGAAAACATCTGGCTTCATTTGGTTTCAGTTCTGACAGAAAGCCAGCCAGAGGAAAGCAGCTGGATTCTGTTATCTTGGAAGTCAACGTTAGGTAAGAGCTGGCTCACTAAAGATCTGCCTCGTGCTTACTGTTGATACACAAAAACACACATGTACACACACACACAATTGTCTGACTACACCAGTCCTTTTAATGACTACATTCCTTTTGTAATCACAGACTTAGCCTAATTCTAACCATAAGACCAAACTAAAAACTAACATCTGAGTCTGAACCAGTCAGTTTCTGGCTTTAAAACCGTTCAGCGGCTAACAAATTTGCATGTTCTTCCACTTCAACAATCTTTGCCTAGAGAGGAAAAACATCTTTGAGTATCTTCAACCAAGTCCAGTTGTCCTTGATTTAGAATTCTTTGATTTTATTCTGGGTTTTTATTATTGTTTTCAACAGCAAATTCAGATGTCCATTGTCTGTGTCTCCAACTAGCACCTGAAGGCACCAACAAGACACTGATGATTGAAAACAGATCCTGCTCTCAACTGCATGACCCCAGGATACTAAAGAAAAAAAAAGAAAAAAAAAAAATCAGGGGAAGTTCACTGTGATGATTTGATAGAAACCTACATTTTTTTTAAGCTTCATCTGAAGTAAATGGTCTGTAGGTGTATAGTGCCTCAAAGCACTTTTACACAACATCACATTCTCTCTCACACACACACACACACACACACACTGAGGTAGAGACCAAAGAGCCTCTGCCATCACAAACAGAAATATACATTCACATTTCAAGGTTAAGCCTAAGGACACATGCTGATTGGGGGAGACGGGGATCGAACCACCAACCTTCTGAGTAGACAGCCGCTCTAGCCCCTGAGCCACAGCCGCCCCGTGAAGTCATGGTGTACTTAAAAAATGTTCAGCAGTAATGTAAAGTATACTAGATTATAAGCTAACAGGCTGCTACACCTGAAATATGTTTTCAAAACTTCACAACGTTGAGTTATCAGTTCTTCTGTCAGTATGCTGTTAGAGAGTGCGTTATTTACCCTTCTTATAATGCTGGTTAGAAAGAAAACTGGGGTCTTACCATCTGTGGGTCACAGTCTTTAGTTTGAGTACTCATGACAGAAAATGCAGATGTTCCTTCCTCAGTAACTGAGTCAGACGCGCATGTGTAAGACAGACATACAAAGATAATGTCAGGCGTAACACAGCTGGTACGTCTTACAGTAGGTAATCTACAGCAGTAAATGGTTGAGGGACATAACCAAATCCACTCAAACTCAACAGTCAAAACCTGAATCCGCATGGCAGGGAAGTCAACCATATGCTCCAGTGTGGCCACAGGATACAGTCAACTGTTTGCGCGATGAGATGTGCAGATGGATGCTTAGCAGTTAACTTCACAGATAGTGAATCGAGGGGACAATCTATTGAAGTGCTAAAGCAAGACCTGACCCCAAACTGACCCCTTGATAAAATGTGGACTGGTCTATTTGTCCTGATTTAGGTGAAATTCTCTTTTCTTACAAGCAGGCTTCACTGTCTGCAGAAGCCCGTCACATCTAAAAACACTGAGCACATGAATACGCTGGATAACGTTGTGATGGAAAATATTTGTAATGAAGTAATCAAGTCAAATACAAAATGGCCCACTGTGCATGCACACACACACACACACACACACACACTCAAAAGAATCCGTTAATGCCCGTCTCAGTCTGAAGTCAAGAGGCAGCAGTTTGTTCCTGTGTTTCAGCAAAGAGGACAGACAATCTTTTGTCCATCAGAATGTGACCTTTGTAAAAAGAAAGATCTGGTTTAACACACACACACACACACACACACACACACCATCCACAGAAACGCACATCCACATTTTCCAAGAGGAATTACAGGCCAATGGGCACCAGACAGAGACATGTTCAAGTTCAGTTTCTCAATCGTGTCTCATCACCAGCAGCATACACTACATTTACCAAAACACACACACACACACACACTCACTGACTCTACGGGCTACAATGTCAGGATGTGACTGACATGACGCCAGCAGCCCTCTCCATTTCACCATTCAACACAAACACGCTCAAAAGTGACAAAGAGGAAACAAACGCTGACATGAAATTCCCTTGAGGAAAAAAGAAAGAGGAGAAGGAGGGAAAACAAAAAACAGAATGACCGAGAAAAATGTTTAAAAGAGAAAAACTTCACAGCTTCTTTAACTTCCTCTCAGCACAAACAGGGAAGTACGGGGGGAAAATTAGTTTCCCCCCGTACAAATGCACAGTAACAGTACGTGCCTGTCCGTCAGCAACTTGCTCACGGTGTGTGTGCCAGTGTTGAAGTCGCACAACAGCGTGTGTGTGCGCACGCATGTAAGTGGTTTAGTGGTATGTGGAAGGCATTTTAACTCACAGCTCTGCAGTGTCAGCCTGATCATTTCCTGAGTCTGCTGCAGAGACGAAACATGTTTTTCCACACAGATGCAGAAACAGAGAAACTGAAGCGTGTTTTGGTGCAGGGCAGATACACGCTCCATGTGCAGCGTGTTTACCTTTCAGACACCATATTCACTCACCCTGACACTGACTTTGCCTCTGCCTCACTCTCGTTGGAGATCCACTCCCGGCGCTCTGTCCACTCTCCGCCAATGTGGAGCCGATACTCTTAGTTTGCCTGGGCCCGGGGCTCCCCTGTTCCGGAGGCGCGGTCCCTGACCCTGGAGGTGGAGCCGTTCCCGAGGACCCCTTATCCACTCTGGCGCCTCTACCCTGCTGCCTGGCATTGGGCCCCAGCTTGGATGAGACTTTCTGTAGGAAAAGCTGACGTTTAGTGACGGCGTCCCAGCCAAGGGGCCCCAGCTCAGCGCTGTGCACCGAGACCATGGTGTTAGCCATTCCCTGCTCAGAGTCAGAAATGTGGACTGGAGAAAGCGAGGGAGGCAGTGAAGGAGCACAGGGGAGGTGTAAAGAAGAGAGTGTGTTAGACAGAGTGGGAGGAGGAAAAGAGAGAGAAGGAAGGAGAGGGAGGAGGGAAAATTGGGAGTATGCTGCAACCACAAGAGGGGTTAAAAAAAAAAAAAAGTTGCTATTGTGTTGTACATTCCCCTTGAGAATCCCGGCTCTGAACAGGCCAATTTTTTCCCTCTCTCTCTCTCTCTCTCTCTGTGTGTTACCCCCACCCCTCCATGTTCCTCCCCCTCTGACTCTATAAACACCAGCACACATGGAGTTAGTTTGCGGACGAGGATCTGGCATCTGTCTCGGGAAAGGCTCAACTTATAGAAACTGGTGTTGGTTGTCATTGCCCAGCTATTTGTGCACACCGAGCAGTCCGGGACTTGGGAAAGTGAGGAATGTTGACAAATCCATTCTTATGTCAACTTAGTGCAAGACATTTTCAGATGAAATCCCTCGTGCGTTTTCATTCAAAAAGCCTTTTTCCCCCCATTTCACCTTCCTACCCAAAATCACAGAGCTTCTACAGAAAAGATGAAACACTTCTTGTAGCTTAAAATATGACCTTGTTTGACCTTAAATCACAGCCTTTATAAAATCAAGGCTGGTGCACAGCAAACACTACGGCAGTTTTTACACATTTGTTGGTGTGTGACCTGTTCTAAGCACGCCATGTGCTGATACAACCCTGCTGGGGCAGGTTTAAAAACTCACTGGCTCACCGGATCTTTAAAAACACATACCAGAGACTGAGCACACGTACTGCACGCATACCACGCCTTCATTTAAAGACAGTGCACACGTTAAACTACTGTGTGCAACAACAAAGTCTCACTGCCTTTCTATACAGGCAGATTTGAATTATTCTATCATTTCATTAAATAAAAACCTACCTACTTTTAACCTGCAACTGTTAATGACCATGTTAAACTCAAGTATACTCTGCTGCTTGAGCCCAACTGATTTATTGTTCTGCAGATATTAATCGGCCGATATAAGCTACTTGCAAATATATTTGCATCGGCGTTTATAACAGCCGAAAAACGACAATTAAAAAAAGAGAAACAGAGTTGGATCCTTCCCTCATGTCATGAGTGTTGCACGCGCTGCAGCCGCACCGTTAACACTGCAGCACCACAGAACAAAACACCAGCTGACCGCAGTCTACCAGAGCCACAGTGAGTAGCACCTGGTAGCTCTCACACTCAGTGATCACATTCATTATAGATTTATTTCTGAAACAGTTCTAGCAAACGGTCCCCTAATTTCTCTCTAATTCATTACTTCTAAATATTCTTAAACATCACTTACAGCAGTTGAAAAGTCAATCTACGAAAGGGGTGCCACTTCTAAAGATATGTTAAACCCCACCAGAAAACATATTTTCCCACCTCATGCACAAAATATTTATTAACATTATCCTTTTTATTGCCATTCTTGTACCACCCCGTCACGGACAATTTGTACACCGTTTGAGTAGTAATACAAGAAATACATTTTCCTACTAGTAAAATGTCCTTTTGTTGGAAGTATGTAATTTAATGGGGTTTTCTTTAATTCTTAGATTTTTTAGATTTTTTAGATTTAAATCTTGAAATATGAATTCAACGTATCAGTGGCCTCATTGTTTGTAAAAAAAAAAATACTAATTCACTTAAAAATGTCTAATAAAAGCTACATTTATTTGATTAGTCCACAAAACAAGAATTTTATTCAACATGCATTTATGGAACATTTCACTTCTTTAAATTATTTTAACTTTCTGAAAACTTTAAAAACTAGGAGTGAGTATACAAAAAAAACAACAACAAAGTTGCTGTTCTTGTGAATGCCTGCTGATATTACAGACTTATTAAGAGATCGGTACGTTTGGCCTAATAAAATGCAAAGAGGCCTCCTCCCTCACAGCAGCTGTTGAAAGAGAGCTGTTATCTATACTATAGTCTTAGGTGCATCTCAGAAAATTAGAATATCGTGAAAAAGGAAGAATTTTAATTTAAATCAAAATGTGAAACTTTGATATGTTCTAGATTAATTACACGTAAATCTTTATGGAGACGCCGATTTCATTTTCCAGCAGGACGTGGTACCTGCCTACAGGGTCAATACCACTAGGTTTGCTGATCATGGTATTACTGTGCTTGATTGGCCAGCCAACTCGCCTGACCTGAACCCCATAGAGAGGAAAATTACCAGACCCAACAATACAAACGAGCTGCAGGCTCAAAGCTACCTGGGCTTCCATAACACCTCACCAGTGCTTTGGGCTGATTGCCTCCATGTCACGCCGCATTGATGCAGTACTTCATGCAAAAGGACCTCAGACCAAGTACTGAGAGCATAAAACATTATTATTAATTTATATTAATATTCTAATATTTTGAGATGCACATGTAGGTTCCAATTTAGTCATTTGTAACAATCATTACAACAGGAAACAGTAAATTTCTACCTTAAATGGCTGCAGTTCTCCAAATTCCTGACCTAGCATACGTGTATTCAATGTGAAATATCATTTTCTTTGCATTAATAGTGTAAAAATTTGAATAAAAATCAGTTTTCCAATCTATTTTGCGTGACGGGGTGGTTGGTTTGAGCTTGACGGACCACGTCTAACAAAAAAAATTAGCAAATAAACAATGTAAATCAATCTCAGTACATGCCTGCCTTTGTTCTAGGCTAGGCCGCACCAAAAGCTCAAATGACGTCACTTTCTCTTTGTGAGGTCATTTAAAGCAACAGTACATTTTTTGATGGACAAAATAAGTGAGCTAATTCCATGTTTATCAGTAGAGGAGCGGTTAAACTATATTGTTTAACGTCTTTATTGCCGGTGCGTCGGAAATGAGAGGGGACAAGTAGGCCTATCGAAGTAAGTTTTCTAGCGGCTCTTTTGAATGTGCAACGTTCGTGTGAAATCTCAAACTGGCAGGTCCTCGGTCATGAAGTATCAGATGAATTCAAAGGCAGCGTTTCCTCTGTGTCACGGTCACATCATAGACGACGTGGTTTAGAGCCAGGTGGCGATTAGGAAACGGTTTCTCGTAGCTTTGGCTAGAATTAACAGTGCTGGTAAAGGGACAAACTAAATGTGAATATGCTACATAGTAGAAAGTAGTAATTGTGGCAGCTTATCTGTAAGGTAATGAGTATTTCGTGACAAAAAGATATACATATCTTTTTTTTGCCTATTCAGGAGAGCCTGTTTATCATTATCAATGATAGCAGTGACATGAGATTTGATATTTGGTATTAACATCATCAGTAGTAGTATATTTTATAGTTTCTGTTTCGCTGGCCCCACAATACATATACTATTAATTTAATGTTCATCAGTAATAGCACTCCAAAATCTATAACAAATCAGATATTCATAAAAATGTTTTCTGTAGTTTTATACATTTTATTTGTATTTAACAAAACTTTAACAAATTGTTGTTTAACTTTTGTTCAAAGTACTATTTTCTTTTTATACTACATTATGTCATCTTGGCAAGGTCTCAACATAAAATATTAGGGATAATTTTTGTTTATGTTATGCGTTTCTCTAACAAAGACGAAGAAGCTATTTTCCATTTTGCTGCTAAGCCAGAAGTTAAAAAAAAAAAAAAAAAAAAAAGTTGTAACAACCTGTGCTCATATTAATAACTAACCATGCTGGAGACACGTTTTCTTTGTTACTTTATATCCACAAAGGATTATTTATATTTTATCTAACCCAAAAGAAAACAAACCAAAAGACTCCGCCCACACATTGAACAACCAGGTTTAATCACAGAGGATGTTTTCGGTGGACACACTCAAACACGCTCACAGTACTCACCCTGCTATGATTCTTTGGTTTATCCACAGCGGCCTCCGTCATTAGAGCCTTTCCAGTAGCCTCCCTTTGGTCCTCCGCAGACTCTTCATGAGCGTCTTCACTTGGATGTGAAGTCTCCTCACGTTCAGTTGTTTTATTTTTATCAGGCACTTCCTGGACTGCCTTCCTGGGAGAGTCCGGCCGTCCTTCCTCAACCACCTCAGACCCCAGAGAGCTGGTCGAAGTAGAGTGTATTCGATTGATGGCCGCACTCCTCTTCTCCGGCAGAGCCGAGTCATTCGCCGCCGTCTTGTGGTTACCGCTCTTTCCTCTGATGGGTTTCAGCACCGCCGCCACTTTGACGGAAACTGCAGCCGACCTTTGCTTTTTAGCCCCATCTCCAGTCTGCGCTTCCTCCTTCCTAGGAGCACCTCTCTTTCCATTGGCTGGAGCAGATCTGTTCTGCTGGGTAGAAGAGACATTACACACGTTAGACAGAAGCCAGCCGTATAATACTTGATGTAAGCACTTCAGGAACATTACCTGGCTGGGTGTTTCAGGTGGAGACTGGGTGGACCACGAGCCAACTTTAGCCTTGACATTTTTTAGGTCCACTTTGGAAACTCTCTTTGCGTTCAGACTGCTCGGTATGATGTCAGTGGAGCTCAATGTTTTGGGAGCAGCTGAAGTAGCAGTGGCTGGTTTGTTTTTTGCTGCTCTGGCTGGCTGACCGGTATTCATTCGTGTGGGTTTTGGGCCCACTGCACATCTTTCATCTTCCTCAGGTGGAGGAGATGCGACCTCCGTAGCATTTTGAACCGGACTGGCAGAAGAGGGCGAAGATGATGATACCCGGGTGGTTTCTCTAAGGTCTTCGGACGCAAGAGGCTCGGCCTGGTTTTCCTTTGGTAGACCAAGGGGAAAGGCAACCTCGGGCCCTTCCAACACCAGCTCTGACTTTTCACCATCAGCTCCACTTGCAGCCACACTGTGGTGCTCAGTCGTCACAACACAGCCGCCTGGGTTCATGAGGCTGTCGCTGGACTGACTGGTTAAGCTCGTGATGGTCGTGCTGCTTCTGCGCACACCCATCTCAGAGCTCACAGACAGAAACAAAGCTTCGTCGCCATCATCATCATCATCATCCGCAGGGATTTCTGTTGCATCCGAGTCTGGAGTTGAGGAGCCATGCCTTCTTCCGTTACCGCTTCCACAGCTGAGGTCAGCATTATGTCCATGGCTGCCGCTGTCTGTCATCAGGGACAGCGTCAGGTTTTCATTATCGTTCCAGGTGTCTTGGTATTCGCTGCTGTTGGCGTCCAGGTAAACAGACACAGAGTTGTTGTTGGATTGTGACAGCTCTGCTGCGGTTTGTGCCTTTCCCACCGCGAAGTCATCATTGTAACCCGGTTTACCTTCCTCCTCTGGCGCCCACTTTGAAATTACAGCATCTGTCATTTTGTCCGTTTTGGTCATCACTGTGGTCATCAAGGTGACCTCCAACATGTCGTAGTCCAGGGGGCTGTCCGGCCGGCCGGCGCTGAGGCTGCTCAGACTGCGCACCGACTCGGGAGACGACTTCCCCTGACAGGAGGAAGAAGAGGAGGAGGAGGAGGACGATGAAGAGGAAGTAGGGAAGGCATTCCCGTTGTGGTCTCCTCCACTGTGAAGAGGGAGCCTCAAGCTGGGTCCACTTTTCCCCCTTACAGGGAGACCCTCAATGGGCTGAGGAACACTCATCTCTGGGTCAGGGAGGCAGAGGGTCAGTCTCTTTCCTCTGATCTGTGATGTACAGCACAGGTTTTACTTACCCATGGGCCTTTTATTGTTTTTCTTGCAGGCTGAGGAAGAACTATGAACTCTTTCCAGTTTTTCAGCTTTAATGCTCTTCCCTTCTCTCAAATGTCAGTATAAAGGGTTTATCACATTCATCGTTATTCTTTCTATGTCTACATTTATATTCTGATACTATTTTTAGTATATAACAGAGTTGCAGTCCATCCACTGAGACATTTTTAACACTGCACATAAATGCTGCAGTATTTCCAAAAAGGGCTGTAAGTCATCATGTCCTTGTCAAGTGCAGAACTGTAATTTAGAGAAGTATCCATTTAAGGGCCCTGATCCTTGCATCTTATTGGAAAACCTCGTCAGGACTGTGCTGTTGAAAACATCTGGAAAACAGCAAGAAGACAGGAAAAATTAAAGCACAGATAATCTTTCTAAAAACAAACAGTATGGTTCTGTGATTATCTGAAAAGCTTACAAACAAGGCTAACAACATTTTTTAAATATGCTATAGGGCAGACACTTCTTTAGATCTTGTAGACATCTGAGTATATGGCAGGTAGGTCAGTCTAACACAGGAAACCTTAATGTTGCCTTTGATTTTTTGTTTCACCTCAAATATTACTTTGGTTTCCCCCATTTGTTTATTATAAAATTGAAGCTGCATGCAGCATTTAGTGGGCACTCGCCTCAACACTCGCCTCACGGGGAGGAACAGCCGGCTCTGAATATAAGACACTGCACTTATCATGTATAATGTGGAAAAGATCTGACAATGTGTGGTCAAGATGACTTTTTTTTTTTTGTTACTTATTTTGAAATATTTAATCTGTATTTAATCACTCTTACTCATTTATCTGCATCTCGCATGCTTTCTGAATCCTCAGCAAAACCACACACCAAATCTGCTAAACTATAAGAAGTTTCTCAGCCTTTCACTCAGTTGTCAATTTCATAAACAACTCTACCCATGAACGAATCTAAATGCTACACCTCCACTCCTCACACGTGAAAACACTACTTGCTCAACTGATCACCAACCAATCACCGCTTTAGTACAGGCCTATAAATATAGCAAAAGGGTCAGATGACGAGTTTTGAACACTGAACACCAACAATGGACAGAGAACAAGGGCAGTAGGAGGGAGAAGCAGGGGACGACAACAGGACAAGTTTGAGGAGGAAGAGGACCAGTTGATGAGGGCAGAGAAGAGAAGGAAGGAGAATGATGAGATGAGGGCTGTAGTCACCGATCATGTGATCAGCCACAGGTTGACCATGAGAGAGGCTGGACTGAGAGTTCAGCCTTTACAGTGGCATCCATCATTTGAACCATCAGAAATGAGAACAGGTATGCAACTATCTAATGACTACTTAATTACAGTATTCTGTAAAATATGGATTATTGCATATAGCATTATGTACACCCACTTCTGTCTCCATCGCCAGCCTGGCTGACTCCTTATTGTTCCTGTCTCCATCTGCTGCTCACCGTCCCTTTTCTCAATCTAGCTGCACTTGGCTTCTTTATTTAGTTTTTGAAAGCTTTTGACCTCACGCCTCACTTATGGCATTTTCAGTTGGCCATCGGACCCTAATTTCTGTTGCTCACTGCCGACTTCATTTCTGTTTGGTCATCAGACCTTATGTTTATTTTATTGTTTTATTTAAGTTGGTATTCCGACCTTCCTTTATGTTGGTCTTAAGAACTTTTATATCAGTTTGGTCCATGCTGACCTTTTATTTTGTTCTTGCATAAAGTTCTATTTAAATAGATATGTAGATAAGGTGATTTAAATCTAAAGGGGAGAGGACAGAAAGTGATTTCTAAAGGAATGCCTCCATATTGAGCTTGATTCCAAACCATTAATTATATTAATTTGATTGAAAGAAAACACATACTGCCAATGTTTAATCTCAAACACTTAATGAAAATGACATCACCATAATTATTCTGTTTATGTACATGTTTTTATTTCACCCTTGCTTTGGCAATGTTTCCCATACTAATAAAAATAGAATCTGATTTTATTATTTATTCTGGTTATTCTGGTTATTTATTCAGCAATCCAGTGTCTGCACACTGATGTTGAGAGTTGAGAAATGCTGCCCTCTGCAGACTAAAGGCTTTAGTGCATTACTGACTGCAACTACAAAGTTGATAACATACAAACTGTAACAAACTCATGGTGTCTCGGTTTCTGATGACCAGCCTTAGTCCCTGAAGAAATAACTGGGAAGACCAGTCACAGCAGGTCAAACTCCATTTGGATGGTCTTAATTGTCACAACCAGAAGCCCCATCTTTAGATGAAACCCATTTTAGTCCAACACGATAGGCTCAAACTCCATCGGACTCCAAAGTCTAATTTGGTGTCATATTAATTAAACCACCTGATGACATCATCAATCCAAGTCTTGATGCTCTCATTTTCATCTTTGGCAGACAGTCATCTTACAGTCCAAAATCAATATAATACCTGTTCTGTTTCATGTTGTCCACACTGTCATGCAAAAGATTGAGACTGAAACCTGCTGTATGAGTGTAGCTACCCGTGCATGTGGGTCAGGGACAAAGAGGGAAAAAAAAGAAGAGAGGAGCAGCTATTAAAGGCGATGAGATCCAGGACGGTGCTCCCTCTCCATTATCCAGTAATGACAGCAGGGCCTCTGGGCAACACAGAGTTGACTCTCTTCCAGGTAGACACACAGAGAGGAAGCACACAGTTAAAAGCCTTCAACTGCTCAGGAAAAAAGCAAGTTCTGTATGAACAGTCAGACTCTCCCCTGCTACGTAATGCCTACAGTCTTCCTCTGCACCAATAATCCATAATCTATACGCTAGAGTTGGGGCAAATCTGAGAGACAGTCAAACTGTGGCATTATCAAACAGTCCTGTCATCTTAGTTCCACTCTTAGGTTTGGTTTGCAGGATTGATTACAGGCAGTACATTTATGTGAAGTAAACTGATTAACACTGTCACTCCACTCTGACTGACCCACAGACAAACAACCAACCCGGGTCACAAAAATTCAGTTCATTCAGCAGACGCTCTGGCACACGTACGGACATGTAAGGGAACTTGATGAGTTGAAATTTCAAACATATTAAATGTCAAATATAATGGTCAACGACATTGTCAGCAGCAAATATTGACAACACCTCGATGTCGCTGCTCGTGTGTGCATGACATCAGAGCAAACTGGACATGAATCTAACCATCACGCATTGTGCAGCGATCACCGGTGATCGATTCTGTGCATTCATAAAATGTGACGCATTGCATCATGGGATACCACGCCTTGGACACTATTTTGTTTTGTTCCAATTTTCTTATTTTTGAGGGCACTTTATGCTGAATAAATCTCACAATTCAGACATTCAAAATGTCAGAGGGTAAATATAGAGCAATGCGTATGGGAGTAATTTAAATTTTACAAGTTAGGTAATAAAACAACAACAATCTAAAGTGTGTATCAGCAATTTATTTATTTTAAAAAAAAGGGACAGTGCAAATTAATGGACATTTTTCAGCCAGAATTAACCCAAAGGCTATTTTACATCTGTAGTCCCCGGCAGGTCGTCAGTGTTCATATAGAGACTATACTAGTTATTGAACAATGATACTTACACGGCTTAGCAAATAAAGAAAAGAGCACCACCTACAGTAAATCTTACTTGTTTTCTGAGGATCTCAGGGGCTTTGCAGTACAACCCCCCACATCAACACTGAAAATCATGTAATAGACAAAATGGCTCGGCTCAACAGTTGCCTAAATCCTGCACACAAGGCTTCTCAACAAATTTTCTGACATACACACCCAAAAAAACCTCAACAAATGTGGCAGCCATATGTGTGACTCACATTTGGTCCTCTGAAAACTATGGGATTACAACTGTAAGTATTTCGTAAACACATGTCAGGATATGTAAAACAACGCACAAATAATGTACAATTATTTGTATCTGTAAATGTGGATCCGTATCTGTGCCTCTAATTTACATCTCATTTCTACATCATCTGCAATTTTCATTGGACGCATGCATTTGTGAATCTCCAGCTATTTGTGCTGTTTCACACAAAATGTCACGTGACTATTGACTAGGGTGACCAGATGAGAACAGTGACAGGAGAGCCGGGTGTGGGTGTGGCCTCAGCTTCCCCTACATTACATTCATTGTCGAAGAATAATAAAAATGCATGAAAGCCAAAAATGAATTGTTGAATTATTTTTGTTCACAAAGTCAATTATCTGTCATAAGGAAAAAACACTATGACTGGGTTTGAGTTGATTAACTTCATCACGTTACTTTGTGGCAATAGCAACTCTGACACAATGTCCAGATACCCTGCAGTCCCAGCTGCAGCCAATGGCGTGGGCAACACCAAAGGAGTGTTTTACAACCATCAGTGTTTAAGGTTTTTTTAGGTTATAACTACTCAAAAGTCAGATTTGGTCTAATTTTCTTGAGGGTGATTTTCTCCTCAGAGCACGGTCTATTGACATGCACATGTTTCGATCTTTGCTACGACTAGGGTATAGACAAATTCATTTTAATGCTCAAACTCAATAAAACAAAAACAAGATTTACTTTTATCATGCAGAGAGACTAAAGCCAGAAAGGCACAGAGTTAAATACTGTCCTACATTACAATCAGGCAGCGTGAGCAGCCCGATTTCTGTGACATGAAGCCTCTAAAACTGAAACCGACTTTCACTGACTTGAGCTCCTGAACTGCCCTTCACAAACCAAACGTCTCATCCATTCCTGTTAGAATCACGTTCACCATCGGCCCCCGGGGAACCCACTGCGACTGAGAGTGTGCGCGTGACAACGGGGCTAATCCACAAATTGAATGGCTATTGTTGAGCGATTGGACCCTGCTATGTATTAAGACACGCTTGTCGAGCAGGTTAAGCCCAGAGCTGGATGGAGTGGAAGAGAGTGACATGAGTGAACACAAGATTAAAGAGGCACTACTCTGCAATTACAACAGGAGGCCTAATAACCCAGAAGGGCATTAAATGGTTCAGTAAATCAACTAAATTAACTCTTAACTCATTTAACAAAATCGCTGGGAATTTCAATCCAGCTGGAAAAACTGACACTTTCCTCAACACGTAACTATCCATTGATTTAAAAAATGCAATACACATACCGGTACTAGTAAATTGTGGAATTCTAGATATAGAATTAAAATAAAAACAGAAAAGTGGCTGAAGGTTACAGGACATTAAGTCAACTCACTTTACAAAAAGCAGATGAGATGCATGTTGTTTTACTCACTCAGCATCACAAAGAAACCTGATCTTGTACAGTAAAAGAGTTGATATTTGAATTTAAATTAGATTTTCCTAATAATTTTCAATGAACGGAAGACGGCCTGTAATTACATAGGCTTCACCTATCCTCTCCCAGGGTAAATGTGAGGGTAAAGACATAATTTCCTGTCGACTTGAGCTAAAGGAGCTGAAGGGATGCAGGACAGGTGCTGAGCTGGCCTCGTTTCTGTTGGACTAATCAGTAATCACTTATTAGCTGCTTGCTATGTCTTGTGTTGTTGCGCTTTCTTGACGTCTGCCTGTCTTAGCAAAGTGGTTGAAATCAGCCAGAGGTTTAAGTCACTAGCTATAAATCTGGAGTTACCAGATAACATTACTGTATGAGCTCTTGTATCAGTTGCTGGCTGGCTTGGTTGGCTAGCTTGCAAAGTTTCAAGCAGTATTTTGCTGTGTTAGCAAAGTTGTCGACGTGCTAGTTTATCATATGTAATCATAACAAATGCACATGTACAGCTGTTCCTCTTTACAACAGGAGGTGAATAACACTAAAACGGGAGGGGCGCCTGATCGCACAAAAAAAAAAAAAAAGCCTCACATCTTCTAAATGTTACTTTAAACTTCAGACTAATCACATCTGTCAGCAAACACATTTTATTTTTAAAGCTGTTTTTTAAACTTTCGTTGATAGGACAGGGGGATAGCGAGAGGCAGAGGGCGAGAGATGGTGTTCTTTTAGACTGAACTGTATAACTTACATTCACCATCACCATCAAATATTCACAAGAGCTAAAAAGTGACACATCCCATCCAAAATATCTCCCATCTGTAACAACCCCCTGCAGATGCCATATTACTTCATACGGCCCCGAAGCTCTCAAGTTTGTTTTGCTCGGCTTGGCTGGAGGACTGATTATGAGGTCACTTTTTCTTTGCTTGGCTCTAATGATTGCACACAGATTAATACAACCGAGTGGATCACTGAACAAACAAATAAAACTATCGTGAAGGAGGCAGCACCTCGCTCTCAGCTGGACTTGAACAACAAGCCTTGTGGCCACAGCAGGGGGAGGTGGTTTTGGTTATTACTGTTACATAACGACATACACATACAGCGTGGAATGGAAATGACTGGAGCGCCTAGAGAGACTAATAACACAAAATATTTTAACATGTGAACCTCAAAGTCATAGATGAAGTCCTCTTTTTCCGTTAACACTTGCTCACTCTGCTTTCTTAATCTCTGTAGGCACCATACCCGTTTTTACCACCAACCTTCTGCTCTGTCACCAGCACCACTTTCTTTTACCGCAGTGACCTTTAAAGACCACAGCATTTTTCTTTTCAATGCTATGTGCTGAGCGTGACGCTGACTTGAGCCTGAATTTCCCTCTGTTGATTTGAGCTATTCACTAACTTTTAACTTCTCAGTTTGTCCCTCTGCTATGTTACGTAGGGCTGCCCCATAACAGTCGACTAAGCTATTAGTTATTTCACCAACAGCACCTTTATTATGAAAGACTTTTAAAAGTTTCTTTTTACTACTTACTGTGCCCTCTCTTGGGCCTGCTGACAACCACATAACAGATGAGTCTGCGAGTAGTTGTTCCATAGATGGGGATCATCATTACCACAACTGAAGATTGGGTCCCATGCCCCAATAACAAAATCACTTAACACAAGGGCGACTGACCTGCGATCATAACAAGCTGGACCCACAAATACAACGACCAAGATTGCCAAGGCTAAGTGACAAAGTACCCTCTGAAAGTGCATGAGACCAATGAGCTGATGTACGCCACCAGCAGCAGTGATTCCTTGAGATGCTTGGATATAAGATGAACACCATAAGCCACAAAGGCTAGAGGTCAAGATTAAGGCAACACGAAGAGAGATTAGTCAGCTCTCAGAGCTAGAGAAAGGTGCAAGGAAGAGGCTACCTAAGAAATACAACAAGCTGTCGATACCTGAGGCTCTGGAGACTGCCAAACAAAGACTCACCGCTCTGGCTACCCGCCTAAAGAGATACGAGAGAAGCAGAAGCCAGGAGAACAAACCGGCTCAGTTCAGACTGCAGGCCAAAGTGACCCAAATCCTATTTACTTGCTCATATATGACTGAGATCTGATCTTTTTATGACAGTGTGAACAGACCAAGTCACATGGAATCTGATATTTTCCGATACAGATCGGATCTCTTTAAATGCGACCTGAGTCTGGACACTCTGGTGAGAACTGATGCGACTTTGACTCTAGAGCAGCCGTTGTCACAGTTCTGCTGTAGACGGAGCCGCGGGGAACGAAAAAGCTTCACAAAAGCCAAAAACTTTCTTCTCTACTTTGCTTTCATCTGTTCACAAATTAAATACTTAAATTATCATGAAACATGCAACGACTAGTCGAGTAATTAAACTAATGACTGTCGTAGTCGCCTCGGAAAATCTTTCGCCCGGGGCAGCCCTAATCTTATTTCTCTCTTTTTACCTTTTCTCCGATTTTCACTGTGGTCTTGTCTTTGTTCCTTACCTAAATCAATGTTAAACCACTGACATGTTTTGTGTGCGTGTGTCCTGAGTGAAAATGCCAATTACTACAAATCTTTAAACAGAGTCATTTGCTAGATTATTATGAGTTTTTGCAAGTGACTCACTTCTCTTTGCATGGCAGCGAAATATCCAGAGGTTCAGGCAGTGCAGACACTGGGAAGCTCTCATCTGTTCAACTGTACACTGGTTAAAAAGAGAAATCACCAGCTGCACCATGTAAAAAGTACAAAGGAACTCCAGTGTAGCATTTTACACATCTACGTACAATCAGTGTTCATGTATTTCACACGGCAGTCATGCTGTTAGTGCAAGTTTCTGTCTGTCACAGGGAGGATGTTGCTTCTTCAGTTCTCTTTGACATTATTGGGGATAATCTTATTTTAGTCCTTCTGTACTACATAACTCACCAATATGTCTCATGTCCTGAGCAAATTTACATATATTTGTGCATCAATTTATCAAACTGAAAATTACATATGATAAACTTTTACTACCATTCTCCTGTTTGCAGCGGAAGGTCGGTGGTTTGATCCCCGACTGCATGTTGAAATGTCCTTGGGCGTTACAAAGACGCTATACAAGTACAGACCATTTACTATTTATCACATTTAACATTTCAGATGCATGTGCAGTCTTTTTGACACACAGGTAAAACTGCTCTGAAATCTGCATCCTGATATTTTTCCGAAGAGCGCTGTTGAGGACCTCGGAGAAAGTGACTAGTAATTGTTTAAGTGTGAATATTCACTGGGACGTACGAAGGTGAACACACACGCACACACACGCTGAGCAGACATAGGTGCAGTCAGTATAAAAAGTATATTATAAATTTTCTCAAGTATAGTGCGATTTTCTGCTGTAAATGGGTACAGAAATGTTGAAGTAGGACTTCATCCAAAGTCCTCAGCCAACAGATGTTTATGGTTCCTTTCAGTCTCATCAGGATCACCAGTAACAGTGTTTCCTAGCTGCTACAGCCTGTAAATCTGAATTTTACTGCACCAGGAGGCGCCAGTGAATAAACATATTTCACAATGTTCAGTCCGTGTACTTTCACTGTCCATTGAAAATGAAGCTGGGTGAAGGAGGACACAACGGAACATAATAGGAATTAATAGAAATTTAAAATGCTGCTTAGTGTGAAATTTGAGAATAGAAATAAACATGAAGAAGAGGTGTGGTATAGAAATGTCACCGAGGGAATTTCACATGGACTTGTTCAGGTCTACCGGCGCACTGCTAACACATGGCCTAGTATGCGTTTAACTTTATTGAATGGATCGACCTCCTTGTCAGATACCCGATCCAGCTATTTGAGTCCGATATTAGTATCCGATCATCTCTAAAACAAAACAAAGCCTTTGCATAGGAGCTATTTTAGTGAGAACACTGAGTTACATCAAGCAGAACGAGGATGAGCTTACACCAACGGCTAAAGTTGAGAAATAACCCCAACATCCAGCATCCTATAGCGTTTCAGGAAGGAGGGGTCCTGGGCCAGCAGGCGAGCGGTCGTTAGGTTTTAGCTTGCTACCCTAGTGGGCTACATTGCTGGGGTCTGTCCTGTGTGCAGCGGCAGCATTAACAGCTCTGCAATGTCAGAGGCAACAACCAACCAGGCTTTAATCATCCACCTGACAGAGCAAGATTCCTGCTGAAGTGATTTTGAACTGAATCCATTTGATTAATTCATGATGTAAAAGAATGCAGGCTCTCTGCGGATGGGGTTTTTCCCCCCCCCCAGCTGGGCACACAGCCAACCAGGGAGCTTGTTAACAGGCATGAGGCAGCAGGCTCACCTTTCCTTCATAGAAACCCTTGGCAAGAGTCACCACTGCATCACATTACAGCAACACACACCAACGCAGAGCTGGTATCACTACACACACACACACACACACACACACTCACAGCATCAAACAAAGAACTCCCAACATAGCAAAAGTGGTTGCCATAGAAAAACAAACCGCTTAGTCATTCTGAGGGAAGATGAATGCGACTGTGAGTGACTTAAAAACCTTTAATATCCTTGTATTCTCTGATATAAATATTATGACATGAATATGACAAACCCTATAAAAGCAGCTGAAAATGCATCAGTGCCAGGAGAAACTGTTATATACTAATCTTAACTGTATAAAAATGGTGCGTCACTTCTGAAATAGAGAGGCGCAGCATTACAGTAATGAGAGTGTTCCTATTGGACAGTGAGAGTGGCGTGGAGAGAAACAACAAAAGTACTAGATGGAGGAACAGAGCTGCTTGGCTTGCTGCCACTCCTGACTCAGTCAGGTCCTGAGGTTATACAGTGTGGATCTAGCTGTTATATAACCAGCTAGCTGGCCTGCTCTAGCTCAGACACCACTAGCTTAACGGATCAATACCTGGATACATGACTGGAGTGGACTGTAGCCATATTAGAAGTGATGTCCTGTAGTAGTGGATGTGTTACTTTTACTTCAACCCAGAATTTAAATGTCAAATGCCAATTTAAACAAACCTTGCACATTTGCAGTAGAAAAGTGAGTTAAAGTAAGTTGCGGGCATTTCCTTTTGCAGGATCCACAGCAACAAGATAATGAATCCATTTGCTGTTATGCAAGTTTAACAACTAATACGCAGACAGTGAAACAAAGTAAAGTAGTACAGTTGACATGCTCAAGTTAATAACATTCCCTATTAAACGACAACAAAAAGGTTGTTTTAACCAACCTCCAAATACGACTCATGAGCGTATCCTACAGTAGCGCCCCCGGTTGTTTTCCTGTGGAAGACGGGCTCAGGGATTCAGACCTGGTGACAGGTACTTAGAATAATAAGGCTATATAGAAACAGCCTTTCTTCTGGCTTACGTAGGTCACATAGAGGCATCAGTATTAAATTCAGACTGTTTCATAACCAGTTAAAACCTCCTTGTAGTAACTTAATGAAGGTTTTGTCATAGATCTGGGTAATATGGTTCTAAATAACATGCCATAGATTCTCAAATAGTGCAACGATGATAATCTCATAGAATATGAGGCACTGCTGTAGATTAAACATCCAATAAAAGTAGTTAAAATAGGCTCAACTTTAAACATCTACGACACATTAATGCAGCAGAAACATCAGATATAATAGTGAAATGCGGGGAGCATATTACTGCACAATGACAACTTGAAGTATCATTGAAATACCGGATCTGTCCATACATGGTCAGAAAGGTTCACACAGTCTCAGCTGTACTGTGGTTTCATTTTGTGGACCAAAACTCCTGAAAATGATAATGTGTTCTTTCAAATCACTACGCTCAACAAACATTGGCATCCTTTTTTAAAAACATCATTGTTTGTCAATGTTTTTGCAGTATAAAATACAACCTTCACACTTCAAAATCATCATTAACATCTAAAAAGTTTCTATCTGTTCCTACGAGGCCTCCCTGTGTGACCCGTTACACGTACCGCTGCTTTCTAAATGTCTGTATGATCCTGTTTATACAGACTGAGCCTCCTCCTCAGCTCCAGCAACTGAACTGCATCACTAGCAGGTTATGTCATTCTCCAATGGGATTAATCACTTGTTACAGTTAGCTTCACTGGGGACCTCAAGCAACTGACGGACGTTAGAGTAGTTACTCATCATTTAGATCTCATACGTTTGTCAAACATTGAAATTAGATAATTTAAATATGTTGAGATGACTTTAAAACATTAAAAAAGGAATTTTGCTGCCAAAAAGATATTTTGACAGTTTGCTAAATGTTGTCTTAGGGATGGATTTGACAAATTAATATTGTAAGAACTTGATTTAAGGTCTGCACTGGTCAATGCACTAACCACATTTAAACAAAGACAACTGCAAACCCACCACATGAAGTTCCGTGAAACAATGCTTCGACTGTTTCGTTGATACAGGGCGAAGGGATTTTGTTACATGGGCAATATTCTCAAAGCATCTGGAAACCATCAAACCTTCAAAGACTACAGAGGAAAGCCTGCATCACTGCTTTGTGTCTTCAGTTTGGCTGCAGCACCATCACCCATTCTCTTAATAAAAAGTTCCAATTGCTGTTCTCTTATTATGATAACGACGTGTACAGGAATTTGTCCTGGACTTCACATAAACCTGTAAATGCTGAAAAAAAAAAAGTCTATGATATTAGCAAATGTTTAAATACTGCAAAAATCAACCTGACATTCACAAAATAAGCTTTTACTACAATAAAACAAATTCCCTATGAAAAGAAAAATAAATTATGTACAACAATGTATGCCACCTGGCTGGAAATGATCTACCATGACACAAGTTAATGTTAAATGATTGACTTGTTTTGCAACAGCCAACTCAAAGTTCAGTCACCTCTTGCTTTCCAGAAGACCAATTGTCCAGAATACATACACACTGATGAAGACAACTTACTCTGCTGTCTCCTCAGAGCTGCACTGCCACAGAAAACACATCCAGCAAAAAACAAAACAAAACATGGAAGCTCCTTCAGCTCACTCATACTCCTCACTTCAGACGGACATGCGCTCGGCTGGCCGTCCTCACACAAACTCAACCCTCCTCTTCACTCCACTACTCTCACCACACACACACACGCCTCACTGCAAGTTCCTGCGTCAAATCTTATCCCATTTCTCACATGCGAGGAAAGACGACGCAGGCTGTGATGGTGGTCGAGAGAGGGAGGGGGGAGAGCGAGAGAGAGCGAGAGAGAGAGAGAGAGACCTCCCTTTTTGGTTCTGAAACATGAGCATGCTGCTCAGTGCTGCAGTAACAAGAAAGTGTGCGTGTGCATATGAGAGAGACAGACTTAGTGGATGCAAACTGCTGTTTCTGGCACATTAATACAGCAGAGGGAAAAGACATTCCCTCTCACTCACCTTTCTCAAGGTCTAGTGTGGGAGGCGATAGTCAGTCCCATGTCCGTCTTTACAGAGAGCTGGTATGTGTGTGTGCGCGGCAGGTAATCACAACCTGGTCAGGGTCGACCACTTTAACCCCCCCAAGAAGTAGGAGTGGCCATTACTGACCGGTTCAAAAGGGTTGGCTGTTCCTAAGCAGCACTGGGCCCCCTCCCTGTTACTGGCTGCAGGAGTCTGAGGGGGAATAGAGAGAGGGGTTTTGGACTGAAGAAGAAAGAGGCAACGAGAGTAATGGAAAGCAACCCATGTAATCTTACGGAGAGGAAGTTAGGAGGAGAAAGTAGAGGGAGGGGGTAGAAATGAGAGCAACAATCCAAGTACGATTACAGAAAATTGGTCAAGTATGTCCTGCCAACAGACTGAATAATAACTAAACCAGCAGACTAGCAAAGACCTTGTTCCAAGCACTAGGACTGCTACTGGTGTTTTTTTCCTTTAATGCTTGTCCACGTATTATTCTGCAGCTAAAATGTCGCCATTTCTACAGTTTAAACTAACTGGTTTTCACAAGGACACAAGAAACCCTATTATGCACACACACTGGCCCCCTTTCCTGCACTAATTCTGTCTCTCTGTCACTCTGATAGTGTGAAGCTGTCAGAAGAACTCATGAAGAGGTCTGGTCACAAATAAAGCAGCACCTGAGGGGTTCTCTTTGACCTTTGACAAGTAGGTTCTTGCAGGCTATGTGCATTCTGTTCAAGGAATTAACTAAAATGGATATGATGTACGGGTTTAGCTCCATTATGAGAGAATTGTATATAAATTTCTTCAGTGTCACCGTTGTATCACCTAGACACTCTGACCAGTGTTGTTGACCCGTTAGACTTCCTGAACTTAACATAAAAAAAAATTAGCAGGCAAATGACACTTTGCATTAATTAACCAGTGATCGACCTTTTTGTTCTACAGGTCTGACGCAGTAGGTCCTATTTTACATGTTTTTAATAGTCTTTGAACCTAAAAAGTGGTTGGTTATAGCACCAGCCTCCATCACTGACCAGTTCAATACCTCAGTGTGGGTGGTGGAGGAGTTGGAAAAGAAAAACTCCAGAGAGTGAAAAGTTTTTGTTCCAAACCAGAGTTGCGGCTGGAAATTGAGAATTAGAAGCCTAAATTCTTTGGAGAAGTTACGGTCGAGTCGGCGCTATTAAAATGACTGAGGCAAAAGATCACCAATTTACCGGATCACCTCACTACTACAAGTTGAACTGCGATTCAATTCAATGAGTGCACACCTACTAAAAAAGGTGCCTGTACAGTTAATGCTGAACTGAAAACTTCACATCTTTTCCTATTCTCCGCTGCAAACACTCACACTCACAAAAAGGAGCTCCTCGATGGAGACAGCGAGTAGTGGGATAATGTTACAGCCACTGTCAGCACATAAAGAACATCTCAGCCAGCCTGCACTCTCACCAGTTTGCTTTCAGAACCAACAGATCCACAGAGGATGCCATCTCCACGCACCTTGAGAAAAACAACACCTACATCAGAATGCTGTCTGCGGATTTCAGCTCAGCATTCAACACAATCTCTCCCATGAAACCCATCAGCAAACTCAGCACTCTGGGTTTAAATATAACACTCTGCAACTGGATACTGGACTTCCTCCCAAACAGACCCGACAGTCTGGACTAGCGGTCACACCTCAACACCGGAGTTCCCCCTTGCTCATGCGGTACAACTGCATCCCCTGGCATGGAGAGAATTCTGAAATCCAGTCCATGATGGCGGTGTAGTCTGCAAACACACAACAAACATCGATAAGACTTCATATCGGGATGAGGACTCTTACTAAGTGGTGCTCAAAGAACCACCTACTGCTCAACATCAACCAAGGAGCTGATCATTGATTTTAGGGAAACTGAGACAAAGAAACACACCCCTGTCAACGTCAGTGGAGCTGAGGTTCCTGGGAATTAGCATCAGAGAACCAGTGAACCTGTCAAGGTCACATTGCATCATATAAAGAAAACTCAGAAACGGCTGTATTTCTTAAGGACACTTAAGAACGCAAAATTCCCGTCCCAAAGTTGTTGTTTACTTTTACACAGAGGAGCAACAGAAAGCATCCTGACTGGAAAGGTCGCCACCTAGCATGGCATGTGCACGGCCTAGTCCAGGAGGGCTCTGCAGCGGGTGGTTAGAACCTCTCAGAAGATCATTATTACCCATCTACCGGTGCCTGCAGAGCCCGAAGATTACTAAAAGCCACCCCAGCCTGTGAGACTTCTTAAATTCCTCCTCAGCACAACACCATGTAAAAAAGTTTTATTTCTGTGACTTCTTATCTATCCCACCTATCGACTGCTATCATTTTTTTTTTTTTTTGGAGTAGCAAAAGGGAACTACAACTTATAGCAGTTGAAATTTCAAGGTGAAATCAGTCAGTCATGAATGCAGTTAGAACAGTGCTCTATGAGGCACTACACAAACTGTGAATGTTAGAAAGTTTTATCACGAATCTTAAAGAGGTGGTATTCTGCTTAGTGGCTTTTTCCCTCTCCTTTACTGAGTTCTCTTTTTCGTGCATGTAACAGGTTTGCAAAGTGAAAAAGCCCAAAGGGAGTTCCCATCTCCCACAGAAAGCTCTGCTCTGAACCGCTTGAAAACAGCTTGTTTGTAGCCCTTCACTTCCTTTACTTGAAGATACTGGAACACGTTTCGTTTGGATGAGGGACGAAACGTCTTCCAGTATCTTCCACCAAGTCCAGTTGCCCTTGACTTTAACCCTCGTTGGATAGTAGTTCATAGCTCCTCCTGCAAGCTTCCTCTTTCCCCAAGATGCATTTTAGGAATTGAACGACCTTCAAGATGGTGCGCTGAGATCGATTTTCTGGTCACAGGCAGGATGACGGAGGAGAAAGTAGATGAGTCGACACGAAACAGAGAAATGAGAAGAGCCCAGTGCTTCAGATCTGGCCCTTTGCATGGTAATGTATTTGACTGATCTAGTGTGTTTCATGTTGCTGAAGATTAATTGCTTCCAACTGAAATGTCTCTATGAGCCAAAACCATGTGACTCTGGCCCAAAGCCAAAGGCACCAATTATGAATCTCATACAAATTCTCCACATTTTTCCAAACAGTTTGGCAGTACAGATAAGAATTAATTAACACAATAATCTGATTAACTTTTGATCTCAACAAAAGGCCTTGAAGTATTTCACAAGTGAAGCTAACATGGTCGCGTGGTTTGAATTAAGACTCAGAGGACAACACATGCATGAACAAACATGCATCACGCGTACACATTTTTCAGATAAGGCTGAGAAAGGAAACACTGGAGTGACAAATGAAGGGCAAACACAGAATGAATCTCTGTCAATGTACTGTACGTGTCTGACAGTTATTATGAGCAGAAAGGAGATGGAAATGCACATCTTTGAAATGCTGTTTGCTTGGCAGTGTTTCTGTGAAAACACCCTAGAAAACCTTTAGAGCAGTTCTCCAGATCAGTAATATTATGGCTCCAAACATTTTGCATGTCTTTTTAAAATTGTACATTTTTAAGACAGTGACATGCATGCACAAAAAAGTAGTGAAAATAGTAGTGCCTCTTCCCTCCACACGTAAACAGCTTAAAGAACTAAGCTGAATCAAACAGGATGACTAATAAACCATTTAGACTGGCCATGTTTACATGTAAATGTATGGTCAACATACATGTGATGACAGCATGAGGGGTCTCAGCAATGTGGCAACAAAAGGGAGTGAAGAAGCCTTTCAACAAAGTCAAACATTTTTTTGTTATTTTATATTATCTTAATATTCACAGCCTAAGAAATAATTCTATTCTGAATATGTCAAATTCAGGAATATACACAGATATTTCAGATCACTTTCCAATCTTCCAACATACCATGATTGATGGAAATATATAAAATCAAGATAAAGACGTCAGAGTTACATTTAACTCAAATAACAAATGTATATTTAAAAACATGTTGAAAAAAAAATCTGTAAATACAGTATGTATGAAATAATTTAATACAGCATTCCATTAGTAACTTGGATAAATATAATAATGCTTTACTGCTGGCAGAATTAATCAAAAATAAAATAATTATGCAAAAATATATTTTATGTCCTAGACTTTTATATCTTGCAAAGTTTAAGATGTATAAAAACAAAATAGGACAGCAAAAAAAAAAAAAAATAATTTGATGGTAAATATCCATCACAATATAGCTTGCAAATTGTGAATATGGGAGTTTCCATTTCTTAAAAGACTGGTAATGTAAAAGCTCCGTATTTGTATAGCGCCTTTCTAGTCTTTTTGACCACTCACAGCGCTTTTATACTACATCTGCAGTCACCATTCACACACAGGCAGAACAGCTTATTATATAGTTTGCTCTCCATGAGTTGCTATTTGACAGACAGAGACACACACACCGAGCTAAATCATTCTGCTTCAGGGCATGACGGAATTAGTGAATACTTGTTAAGGTGGCAACGAGCTCAATTATGAAACCATTGGCACATATTTTTGCAGTGTCCATGGAAACTGGTTTTATTCCTCATCTCAAACTTGTAAAGGCAATTCCACAAAAAAATAAAAATATCAGGTGATCCTGGATCTTTTACAATTGATCCATTTCAGTTCTTCTGCGCTTTTCCAAAATTTTTGAAAATCTTGTGTATTAATGTAATGTATTCTGCTTTTTGCAAAAAGCAAAATTAAGTTTGCATGGTATTTTCTTTGATCTCTCGTTTGATGCCAAGATGTTAACAGAGCTATGATAAAGAGTGGGGTACCACAAGGTTCCTTTTTTGGACCCTTGTTTCTTATCTACAGAATTGGTGTCCAACACCATTTCCAATATTATTTGCAGAGGACTCTAATCAACTAATGACAGTACTCAATAAGGAAGTAACACTGGTCTTCTTGCATATTTAAAATAGTTTCAAACAAATAATTATATTTGGAGGGAAGATTATTTTTTGTAACCAGTGAAATTCTATATTGATGGTAAAGAAATTATTAAAGTTATCAACCAACAAGATTTCTAGGGAACTTAAATGATGAAACTCACAAAAATCATATAAATTTTGTTTGCAACAAGTCTGCATAATCCCTGGGGATTATTAGAAGGATTTGTGCTTTTTCCATTACTGACATCAATACATGGAGGACACCTGAAATTCAATTCGTCAGGCTTGCTTCAGGTTACCTGGCTTCACTGAGGTGATCCTGGAAAACCGCCATCACTAACCTGGTTATCAGGTGACTTGAAGTCTGTATTCACCAAACATAATGCGAGAGGAAGAGTTCTTGATTATCCAATCACATGCAAAATCAAGAGCAGAGTTGGCCGTTTAAAATGAAATAAGATAATCTGCCTGAGGAAAGTAATATTTCAGCATTTTAAAGATTTGCTAACACTGAACTAGAACAGAATTAGTTGCAGCAGCAATATCAGAAACAGCAGAATGACAAACTAAAAATAGTACAAATATCAGGTAATATTTAAATAACATATGGGCCCCAAAGTAATCAATAAATTCAAAAGCCTGTTTTTATTTCATAATACATTTCTTTTTTATTTATTTGATCATTTAACATGTATTTATGTCACTTTCATTTCATATTGTTACATTTATTTTCACTTTTCATGACAGAGTTGTCAATAATCCCCACCCCCACTTTTAAGTCAACCACATGCCCCCAACCTTCCATTAGTTCCTCACAAGTTGTCGAGTCCTCATCTTCCTCCACAAACTCTCAGATAGTCCCAAACGTAGCCATGTAAACATGAGGCTCTTCCTCGGCCTTGCTGCTCCTGCCTAGCTAGCTAGTTTTGGCGATACGGGGATGCGGGGGTCTGATTTTACATAGAACTACCAGTTTTCTCCCAATAACTTAATGTACAGCCTATTACAATATACTGTACATTTCAAAATATGCTGTAAATAAAAATGTGAAAAGAAAGAAGCTTTTATTAAAAGGTTTTGTGTGAATAAATCCAAAATTGTTACCCTAACCTTTAAGGAAGAGGGGTCAGTGCGCATGTAGGGGCGGGAAGCTCCCGGTCTGAGACGCGAAGCCAATGCGGAATTCCTTTAAACCTGCATTCTATTGAAGAGCCAGCAGGGGGCGACTCTTCTGGTTGCAAACAGTCAAGTCTGGCTCCATTAGAAATAAGGTAAAATGAGGCTACTTCTCAGCTGAATAGTTACTTCAGTAAACTATTTCATAATGAGTTTATGGTCTCAATCAGCAGAGAATGCTTCAGGGCGGGATTATCTATGATTGACAACTCGTTACCATGGCGACCTGTCAATCAGGATAGAGTGACTACTGTTCACTTTCTCTGGTGAGTACATTTAGTTTTAAGACTGTTTGCAAGACAAAATTATCATCACGGTTATAATGACAGTTAACACGAATTACAGATGCACCTAGCTAAGCAAGCTAGCTCGCTCCACACACGCCGTTAGTTCCACTGTCCCGTCCAAATATGGTTACGTTCGGTGCCGCTGTTTGCAAAAACTCAACGTGGTGGCGCCCTATCGGCCAAACTCAAGGCTTCCGAACGGCGAGCAGAGAGAAAATGGTCAACAATGAGCCTCAGTTTAGCCTTTCTGATGTTCACTGTGTTTTTAATCGATACCATATTTTCTGTTTGGTCTGATGGGCTTCAGCACATAAAACTTAATTATTGTTTTTATCCTTACGTGGAGTTTATGGTGTACTGGGAGTGTGGACTGAATTTTGTTGGCTGCAGTTTGGTCGCTGTAGTCTGAATGAGCCTCGGGAGCGTGCACAGAGCGCCATACCGACCCAGTGTCCTCACATTAGGAATAGTCGCTGATGCAAGGAACAGAAAACAGGTGTGTGCTTAATTTGTAAGTGACTTTTGAACCCAATGACAAAAAGGCAGTGAAAATACGATCTATTAATAATTTTACTGAAAAACTACATACAGCCCCTTTAAAGCGGAGCTACCATGTGTAAAAAGAAAGAAACAAGAAATTGTCCATCATCATGGATATATTTTACAATAATTCTAGCAATAACATCACATCATGTTGCAGTGGTTAAATAAAGCCACTCTGTTTCTACATTGCTCAAAAAGTAACTCAGATTACCTTCCACTGCTAAAAGACACATCTAAATATCCTTGCACTTTAAAAAAAAGTATCTTACCGATATTCATTCCTGTAATCTCACTGCACAAACTGAAAACTCTCCAACTTCTGGTGTCATGCGAATTGAAGGATCTGAAGACCAGATCGTGGACCAAAAAATGCGTGCTGTGTGAGGGCCCGATCAGACGCGCTTTGCACGTTAAAAAATGCGGCGCACTACCTTTTTTGTCCAACCCTTTTTGTGGTTGGAGATATATTTATATCCCACCCACAGACACGTCTGGGCAGAGGAGGACCTTCAATTACCTCAGACACATTCTCACACACACAAATGCCAATCATGACACACACAGACAAACTCTTCCATACAAACAAGCACAACCTCATCCGAGTGCAGAGTCTTGAACAAGGAGTGGCTGAAGTAGACACGCAGAAACTTGATCTGATAGATTTAGCTCTACTGCCAACTGAGGCAAATGCTGCATAGTAGGAAATAAGCCTGCAACACTTTGAAAGTTCCATTCATCAAGAACCACATAAAAAAGGAGAGCAGGAGAGATTTACCTTTTTACTTGCAACAATTTAAAGCTGTACTAGCCAAGAGTTGTAAGCACATCTGTACATCAGTCTAACTTAGCATACATAATTTGTCTGTGTCATCATAGCTTACATATATCTACACACAACAGTGGACTGCAAGATACAGAGGTTAATTAGAGCAGAGATACAACCGACATCTAAGAAATAGTATCAGACCCTTTTACATGTATACTAAAATATATCATTTTAACATTTAATAGTAGCAGACATTTACCATTATAGTCAAGTTATTCACCTGAGAACATTTTGAGTTTCAACATTTATTTTAGTGAAATTAATAAGGAATTTATAGCTAACTGCTTCTACAGTGTGATTTGCTGTGAGAAAGAAGTCAAGATAAATTGATTGATTGTACACAATAAAAAAACAAAACAAAAAAAACATATGCCATCACTTTGAATTATTTCCATAAGAGAAGTGTGTAATTAGTTCACTGAAATTATTCAATATTGGAAATACATGCAAATTACATCTCTATTGACAGTTTTTTTTGCAAAGATTTATCTTATTTCAGGTTTTGGCAGTGTAGCCTTTTATAATAATGATTGTGTTTCTAAGGTTTTGCACACCTAATTCAGTTAAACAGGTCATTTTGTACTTTAAGTTTCATTCGTCAAGCAATCATATGATATTGTGGCATGGTACCCAGTCATAAGATTACTGATCCTGTTTTAATGGTTACAACTCATGTGTCTTATTAATAAGAACATCTAGTTATCCATGTTTGATGTGATTAGAAAAATACTGATTGGTTGGAGCTTTTCATCCTTAAACTTACAGAAATTCTTAATTTGTCTTTCTTTAAAATAGCGTATATCCAGCAAAACCAAATTCAGTCTAACTAGAGGAGACACGCACTGCAGTGGTATCAGCTGCCTATTGCAGCAGCAATAGGTAATTCAAGACATGCATCAGCCTCTACAGGAGAACATGGAACTGCTGTGTTACAGTGTACTGTAGTTTGTAATGGAGAGAAACAGATCCCATCTAGACTGAGATGTACATCACCATGCTAAAAACTGGGGAAGAAAATTGTATTACTTTGTCATTTGCAGAAAACATCTTTGATTGTCTAAGAGAAAGGGCCACAAAGTGACTTTAGAAAGCAGAAATCAGCACAGTGTGGTTGTTCATCAAAGAGAGGCCCATGTTATTATTTTGTTCTATGGCGTAGAAATAATCAAACAACACAAAGAAGCAGAGGGCTCAAAGTATGAACCCCTTTGCTTCTATGTGTTGAATGATTGTTGGAGCTGGCTTTGATAGGAGCAGTAGAGGTGCATCCTCATGTCACACACAAAGTGCTCTACCATGCCAAGGAGAAGCACGGAGTCTTTATTTAATCCTGGGAAGCCTGCAGGATGATGCAGAGGACAATCTGTTATGTAACACTCAGAGTGCTGCTGCAGCAGAAATGTCCATTACACCACAGGCACACTTCACTGCATGGACACTCACAGTGGAGACATGATGCCACAAGCAGTAGCATGGACAATACTGCACAATGCCATTCATAAACGCAACAGCAGACAGTCATGGACAGTCATTTGTGCAGCTACACATATAGCACACAGCTGGTGATGCAGTTGCACTTGTTAAATGACACACAGTATGCAAACACATACACCTGTACCCCACACAACTGTACCTGTGCGCATACACACTGGCATAGGACACAACAAGTAATTGAATTTCCCTAAAATATCTGTTAGTTAAGGCTATTGTTCACAGAAATGCCGACATAATGACATCCCAAAGAAAGATCTTGTTGGCAAAATAGCAACTTTGATGCCTGGGATTAAACCCGATATCCATGCTAAATAGTGAATAAATACCAGTTGAAAACTTAAGATAATTTTACAAGTAGGCGTTAAGATCTGTAGCCTTTTATAAACAAACTAAGCCGGTACCTGGCTATTGAGAGACGCCGATGTGGTCATTTGTTGCAATGGGCAGGAAGTGACGCTAAACTCCGTTCAGAAATGTGTAAATTTAATGCGGAATGTAGAAAATAGCTATTTTTAAAATACAATATAACAAAATATATGATTTAAATACAACAAAGTAGTACTTACTGCGATGTAATCTTTTTTATCTTAGCACCAAGCTGCTTCATTGCAATGGAGGACACACACACACACACACACTTACATTTTAAAGTTGTAGTTGAAATTCCGGTGCTTTTTATATCATATGTATGCCGAGTTTGCCATTGGAGTCTGTCGACTTCTAAAAAGACTTAAATCGGTTTTAACGCGGTATATCTACCTTTGCAGGTAAACGAGCCAACATTACACGGTTATATTTTTAATGGAGTTTGGCGTTACGTACCTTCGGGCATTAAGGCAAGTGAACCACACGTCGCTGATATACCAGACAGCTGTTGTATCAAACGCTGTAGTCACTCGTGCACTAAAACTGTAAGCAGGCCTAATAAAAAGCGACTAAACTCTCACTTACCGTCGTGGCCCTTCAAACGCAGACTCTCATAATTCAATCAAAGATATGGTTTTATTCCAAAGCGCAATGGCCCGCTGGACTAAGTCCTTTTCAGTGATTGCTGCAGACCCCGAGTCTGCAGCTGAGTCACGAAGTAGCCCACACACACCTGTGGATAAACAACTAATGAACCAGATTCATCATCACACTTCCAGCCTACTCAGATGTACACGGACTATATTGTTTGGCGGAGAGATAAGGCTTTGTAAAAGTACACGTTTTCTGATAAATGTAGGCCTATAGAGGTGGTTTCATAATAAGCAATAAGTCACTCAAGCCCACGCTGGATTCTGATTTGATAAGTGCTGTTCTTTAAACATTTCAAGGCGGTTTTGCACGTCTTATTATCAACATTAGGTCATTTTCCATTTCAATATGTATTTTTTGTTTATTTCATTTGTTTTGTTGTTGTTTTTTTTAATGATATTCTAAACTTCCACAGTGTGCTAAAAAGATTAATGCAGGTGGAATGTATGTAAAACTCAGGTCACATTCACCTGCCTCTGCAGTGTACATTTTCAACCCTACTAACACTGCCATCTAGTGGTCAGATTGAGACTGTGTGGATTTTCAGTGCATTATGGTCCTGACTCCACTCAGTCAGTGCATCAAAGGTCCATTTAAACAGCTTACTATTGGAGCAAACAGTGTAAAACCGAGACTCTGTCTAGGTGTAACATTTTCAATCTCACTTTACAGTGTTATAATGCAACCGTGGCTCACTGGTCAATTCATTCATTCATCCATCGTTACCCGTTTATCCTGCGTACAGGGTCGCGGGGGGGCTGGAAAATATTATCAATATAAACACATTAAAAGAATATAAAACAAAAATGAATGAGTGAAAATAAACATTTTATGGAAAAGACAATGTGATTTAATTTAAAACATAACATTTTATTTAATCTTGCTCTGGAAAGTTTCATTGAAACAGCAAGCAGCTGTTCATTCATTTCGGCTCAGGCTGCATTTTACCACAATTGAAGTTCTGGGGCGCTTTACGGTAATTTTCACACCAAGGGCCTGGACTTTCTTTACCTGAACTACAAAGGGATGAAGACAATTACCATTATTCTTTTATAGCAGTTGGCGGAGTGTCCATAACCTCACGTGCAAGCACTGGTGGAAAATAACGTGGTACATTTGCTCAGATTCTGAACTGGGGGTGTGTTGAGGTACTTTGCTTTGCTTGAGAATTTCTATTTATTGCCACTTTGTGCTTTGCTCACTACATTTTGGGTAGGAATATTGCACTTTTCATTCAGCTATATATATCTGAAATAAACCAGCTACTAGTACTATCAACAAATAAAGCAAACAAAGATTTATTGCCTCTACAGAGGCCTTGGAGTTTGAGGCTTCTGCGCAGTATCTTAGCTGTTCCTAGGCCTGCATCTAGACCTCAGATGTTGTCTATGGAATCTGCTGGAGCCACTCTCATAGTTTAGGCGTCACAACCCCTAATGCACCTATTGCCACTTGGACCACCAGTTGATCCTCCAGGTCCTGGTACTTCTTAGTTTTCTCATGCTCTTTCTTCCTGAAGTTACTGTCGGCTGGGTTCCCCACATCTATCCCCACTGCCCTCTTCTGCTCCTTGTCAGCCACAACTCTGTCTGGTTGGTCAGCCAGTAGCTGCTGTCAGTGTGGAACTTGTCCCACAGGATCTTAGCTCTACTGTTCTCAACCACTTTTGGTGGTGTATCCCATTGGGACTTGGTTATGCCTCTCAGTGCTGTCTCAGTTTGCATCTTACCAAAGTCCTTATAGGCAAGTCCTGCCGCTCAGCAGCCATCATGGTAACACCTCACGGGCACTACGCATGAGTGGTAGTGGTAGAACGCGTAGTAGACCCTTTTGTCAATGGAACCACACGATTGGCTAAACGTCTCTCTTCCTGTACCCTGCTATTATGTGCTGGACTGTCTCGGGGGCGTCCCTGCCTCTTTGGATCTGGTGCTTAGGGCCTGTTCTTGTGCTGTCCTGCTGCTGGCCTTTTCTAGCCACTGGTAGGATGTCTGGATGTCAGCCACTTCCTCTATCTGCCGATGACACATCCCATGGAGGGGCTTGGTCTTCCACAATATTTTCTCTTCTTCCTCATTATTCACTTTCCTCTGCTGCCCGAGGCCCTCGTTTAGCAGCGATGTATTCATGGATGCTCCTTGTTTCATCACGGATATTGCCTCTGACACAGTAATTGGCGTACTCCCACTTTTCGTTGCTCGTATGTTCTACATACGTTCATCACCTTGGTATATGCCACACTTGATTTTGTATACTTGACTTGAGTCCACTGAACTTAGCTGTGCTGTGCCGTGGAGAGGCAGGTTACCGGACGGTAGTTTGAAGGTGTTGTACCCTTGTGGGTATCCTTCATGATCAGGACTGTCCTTCCCTTCGTTAGCCAGTCTAGATGAATGCCTGTTGTTAGAAGTTCACTCATTTGTGCTGCCAGGCTTTTATGTAGTGGTGTTAGCTTCTTCAGCCAGTAGAAGTGGATCATGTCAGGTCCTGGAGCTGTCCTGCTCTTCATTGGATGTCTACCTTTATGATGACGACTGGCTCTTGTTCTGGGAGGTTGCTGTGTTGATGATACACGGGGGTAACTTTTTGAGCAATGTTGCTGGTTGCAAGTCTGGCTATGTTTTGAATGGATAGCGGCAGGCGGGGAGGGTGGTGGGGGAAGGGGATTACGGTAGCAATTTTTACTCATTACCATTGACGGCAACATTCCCCAACAACATTGCTCTAAAAGTTGCTCCGTGCATCATCAGCTTTGGGTCCACCAGCCACTTGGCGTTTTTTCTCCCATATGTGCTTCCAGTATCGCTCAGCTCTGCACGGGTCTGTTCTAGTGCAGGTGTTTCCTTGCAACTGGTAGCACACCCTGGATCTTTGGAAAAGGCCATTTATTCCTTTGGCCTCTACTCCTCTGGGAAACCTCTTCAGCCTAGCTAACGAAAATCTCTCTTTCTTGCGTTCTTGATCTTAGCTTCAAATCTTCTTCTCCATGCAGGGCTCTCTGTGCACAAAGCCTTTTTGATCTTATACCCAAGTATCGCATTCATTGGTTTGTGTGATGGTGGTAGCGGGGATAGTGAGTAGAGCTGAATTAACACCTGCAACTATCCCTCCTGATAGGACTTTGTCAGTGAGCCGTGGGAATCGAATCCTGGTGCAGATCGTATTTAGTCTTGGATGTGGATGCAGTTGTCATGACTGGTGGGGTTTCATCTAATTCTTTAACATTGCTCTCGTGTAGCAGTGTCAGTTCAGTATCTGTATGTTGCTTTTAGACTGATCTGTAAACAGTAAAGTAACATAAATAAGGCAAAACTAGCAGGTTCATTTGTTGGCATCAAAATCCTTGAACTTCCGTTTTAAAGCCAATCATGCTTTATACTGGCCGTCGTTGATAAGGTGTCACACAATGTTCTAGTTTACGAGGCACAAAGGTGTTTCCACTGTTAAGAACTGGAATGCCAGACATTTTGCTGGGATCAACAAGACAGGGTAGCACAGTATAGCAATGCTGATCGGTTAAAAACAAGACTCTTGAAAAATATTAAGCACAATACAAACAAGACTGCCTAAAATAAGCATGGTGGTGTAGTGGTTAGCGCTGTCACCTCACAGCAAGGAGGTCGTGGGTTTGAACCTTGGTCGTCCCAGACCTGTCTGTGTGGAGTTTGCATGTTGTCTCCGTGTGCTCTTGTTTTAGCCCTGCGATGGACTGGCGACCTGTCCAGGCTGTACCGCATCCCGATGTCAGCTGGAATTGGCTCCAGCCCCCTTTGACCCTGTGCACAGGATTAGGGGTTGACGATGAGCGAGTTTGTTTACATGTCGTGCATTATGTAAATAGTAGCGCGGTAACATTAATTAATTAACATTTAACATTTTAATTAACATAATTAAAATATCCACCGCGACTTGTAACGTCATTTCAAGTTTTTAACCGAGTGAAGTCTAACGCTGGACTCTGATGGTAACTTGTTTTAACAAGCTAGATAAAAGGTAACGCCCTGGCAGTGGCAAACAGCTTTGGTTTAATATTTGATTGGATTACATTAATGTTTAAGTTGAGATTTACAAGAAATGCTACTGTGTAAAGGGAATACTGCTGGGGAAAAAAAACACCTTATTTGTTGCAGTGTAAGTGTTTGCAAATCACATGTTATTACGCTTGTGTATACAGCAGTACATTTAAATTAAAATTGCACAATACACTACTTTAGAATTCAACAAGTCAGGGGGTCTGCCAGAGGCGCCAGGTTTTGACAAGGACGAAGAATGCGTGGAATAAAAAGGACAAAATCTTTTTCTGCTGCATCAATTTTGATCGTAATTGCATTTAGTCTACCAGTGTTACAGTAGAGCAATTTTAAGTCGGTACTCAAGTTTACTTAAAAGGTTCTAACAGCGCAAGACCGGACTGAACACAATGTGAAGGATATGTTTAAAAGAAAAGCACAGAGTCCACATTTTTATATAATAGAAATACTTTTAATTTGAAGGTTCATCACAGGCATAATCGTAAACAAGATATTTAAAAATGCAGATTTCATTTTTATTTATCATTCAGACTGTCTCATGCGCTCTCTGTGTCACTATCATACACATACACACACGTACACACAAGCCTAAACCCAAAGAAAAACAAAAGTGACTAGAGATTCTGCTGGATTAAAATGATCCACCATGGATTCACCTCAAGAATGCGTGCACAAGAACACGCACACACACACACACACACAAAAAGAAAGGTCTGCATCGACGGGGAAAGGGGTTGTGTTGATGTCTGTAACTTCTACCTGGACAAAGCAGAGATCCTGAGAAATGCAAATAACAAAATGATTAGTTCGTTTTTATTTTCACCTATTGTGAAACAGTTAAAGAACTGACATGATCTGTATGTAACCTAAATAAATACATACAAAATATCTCCAGTAAACACTTCAATAAAACACAGTGAAAGCTGTTTTAAGCACAACCAGCCTGCAGTGTTTTGACCCCCATTATCAATTATCATTATCCTCCTCGCGCTAAATTCATCAAGTCTGACCCAGTTTGATAAATAATGTTGTATGTGGTTCTCATCTTCACAGCCTCTCTTCAGGTCGGACTCTCATACTGCAGCACTTGTCTTTGTAAAGACACAAACTGATAAAAGGATAAAGTCTCTAACCTGCCCGTCAGCTCGAGCTGTTCCGTTGCGGTTACGATAAAGGCTTTAATACGTGTGCACTCCAAATTTATGTGCCTTCTCACAAACGAGTGACAGAAACAGACCGTTAACGTTACTGTAGTTACCTCAAAAGAAAAGTGGTGGATGTGTCGGATACCAAAGTGTGTGAGCGTGTGCCCACAAAACACAACGTTAGAGGTCTGAAACGTTATTCTGAGGTTCATTGTGAGACTATGGCGGAGCAAATTGAGACTGTGGCGGTCTCGTTAATGGGAAACACTGCCTGGCAAACATTCAACGTAATAGCTTAGCTTTCATAGGGCCCTATCCACGGTCTCATCGCCCAATATGTGAATGTAGCGTAACTGTAGGAGGAAGTAACTCGTGCTGATTTAACTCACTGTAGCTTGTCCTGCAACAGCTCCAGCCTCTGCCGATCGACGTAGCGTGACAGGAGGGAGAGCAGGTTGGGAGGGGTGAAGAGGGGAGGGGCGAGGGAGGAGGAGGGAACGCTGAGCAACTCTCTCGTCGCTGAAAACACCAACTCAGTCCTGGATGGGGAGAGAGGGTCAAGTGTGGGTTAACGGGCGACAGCGGAAGGGGATTGAGAGTAAATGTGAGGAGGAGAAGGAAAAATGATTTGAATGTCTCTGGGAGTCTGATGTGTTCTTATGACGACGAGAAAGCAGCTTACCATCGATTGTCGTCCATGAGTTGACAGTTGGGGTCTGAGCTTTGCATCCTCTCTCCTTCACTCAGGATCAGATACAGCAGTGTCACACCAAACTAGACAGGAACAAACAGACGTGTGTTTGGTGCTTCTTTGGACTATATGAGGCTGAACTTTTCCCTCCTATTTGTTTGGGACTATTTTCTGCAGAGGATTATTACACCAGTGGTGCACTGGTGAGTATTTAAATCAGCAGGATGGTGTATGTGGAACTGACACAAAATAAACTGCGTACGAGTCTGAACAGAAGACCATTCTTTTTCATCTTGGCTCTGAAGTTAACGAGTGACTGTGTGTACTGGAGTGTGACACAAAAGTGGACTTTGACCCCCTGTATAGCGTACCTTGTTGTGCAGTACTGTGGCCAGTTGGCCCTCGCTGCCCTGAAGCTCCTGGAGCAAGTCTGTGAGGGCGGCGCTGGACAATGACTGGATCACTGCAGAAACCGGCTCCACTAACCAGCACAGCACCTGAACAAGAGGGTGGAGAGAGGATGAAGGCAGCGGCAGGTTAAAGAGCAGGAAGCTTAAAAGAAATTCTTATTAGATGGGAAACTGCAGAACACGTGATGTCTCTAAACTGTAACTTCAGGAGTAACTTTGCGACGCCGGGTGCAACTTCCCAATTAACCCGCGGTACGAAAGGTGGATAGGTGTTACCCAAAGTCTGTTGTCATGGTGATTTACGCTGCATCTCTAAACTCCCAGAGCAGGTCATCTTTGTGTCGACACACACCACTTGAGTTGTAGCTGAAATTAAGTTATTCTTCAGTAACATTACGTTCATACAGCCTCTGTGATTTTAGGGAGGAGATCTTAAATAAAACGGGCCAGTTTCTGAGATGCAGCCCATCTGTAGGCTATAATTGAATTGTCCTAAAATGTTTCCACATATTTAGATAGATTTAGACATTTTAGGCCTACGTGTCCAAATAAAATAGCCAGGGTGGGGGGTTATTAATCACAGAAAATATCCAGAAATCAGAAATTAAAGTCATAAAAAAATATATTATATATATATATATATATATATATAAATAAAAATCCAAATCACTGGTGTTTTCTTCTGTAACATCCGATTCACGGGAAAGTATCTAAGGTGCATGATAAGATAGAGTCTGTGGGCTAACGTATTTCCTCATTGCTAAATCCGGTTGCGAAGTCGAATATCATTTTGCTTAATACATAAAAAAGCGTGTCTGTAAACTCGTCTTATCCTGACTATCATCGGGCATTCTGCTGGAGAACATACGGAGCACGCGCCGCTCTCTGGGAGTTCTCACTGAGCAGCCTGGATTGTTGTGTGAAAATGATGTCGCAGTGTGAAATGGTTACCTGGTCCTGCTTGTCCTTCTTGGCTAGGGCGGGAAGGTTGCGGGCAATCGCCATGACAACGGCGGCGGCCTGGGGTGAGGGCAGGAGGGGGAGGAGCCTGGAGACGAGCCGCTTGCCCTTCCGCACCGACATGATCATCACACACTGCTCATCGCTCACTCTTTACAGGAGGAAGAGAAGAAGAATTAGTGTGCAGATGGGCATTCTCTTGTTTTTTAAATTATCTCCTCCTGTAGTTCAGTTATTTCTATTCAGCCACTTCCTTCTACCTGTCGTCCCACTCGTTCTCCCGCAGAGAGTTGCACAGCTGCACGGTGTTGGTTTTGTGCTGCTCCAGCAGAGCCCCTCTGTCCTCCTCCGTCGCCTGGACAAAACGTTTCTCAAAGTCTTGAACCTCCAGCAGCAAACTGTACATCTGAGGGACAGATGGGAGGGTCACAGAGATGTAGTTAGGATCCAGAAGTGCTTCTTGCAATTTGACTGAACATGTGCTCAACTACAGTTGTCCTGGTCCTACCTTCTCCACAGTGTAGAGGATCTGTCGCCTCTTATTCCAGACTTGCTTCTCTCTTTTCTCCTGGAGGCAGACAGACAGTCAAGACAGGCAAACTGATCAACAGGACTGACCAGTTTGACTACTTCATTCACTTGATTTAAGATAATGGTGAGCACCGCAAGGGGGCAGGAAAGTGCCCTGTGTCTTATTTTTCAAAGGACCACATGAGAAACCACGATATCGACCACATGCGAAACCACGATATCGACCACATGCGAGCTAACAAATCACAAGGTAAAAAAAGGTGTTTCCACAACTTTCACTGTGGTTGGTTCCCCCCCCCCCCAAATGAGTTGCTAGCCGGCAGCTGCTTGACAGTAACGGCCATCCAGTGAAGAGTTTGTGGCTGTGAAGCAGCTTCAGGAAGCGTTCAGTTGCTGAAAACAGCTCAGCAGTGAAACACGCCAACATACCTCATCATCTGTGCGAGTGGTCACCACAGCATCAATCATCTTGCGAGGGTTGTTGACGCTGGAGACTGTCAGCTTACCCAGAGAGCCCGCGAACTGAACTGTTAACAAACATCAGATGCGTTAACATGCAATAGAGTCGAAGTCTCCAGTATCACGTGTGATGCGCAGTGCAGATAATACTGCGGGTGCGTCCAGTTGTCATTTACCTGGTCTGTAGGTGTGTTCGACCTTGGCGACCTGTGGCGTGATAAGTTTGGTGGTGTGTTCCTTCTTGCTGCTGTCGCTCTCTCTTTCCTGACGTTTCTCCATCTTTTCATAGTAGTTCTACACACACACACAAACACGTCAGTGATCCACAACCAACTCACAGTAAACGGCTCTCTGCAAGGTGTGACTGATCACAATTTGAATGGATTATTGATTTAGACTACAATTAGGGCTGCAGCTAATGATTTTAGTTTTCGAAGCTTCTATAGATTATTTAAACGATTCACCAATGAGTCGTTTAAGAAGTACTTTCGCAATATTTTCTAAGACGGCCCTTAAAAGTGTCCAGCAGGTTCAAGCCTAACCTCTGATACACCACCATCAACAGCGGACCGTCCATGCTGGCATAAATAAATAAATAAATAAATAAATAAATAAATAAATAAATAAATAAAACACATCCACTGTGTGAAAAGACAAAACATCCGGGGCTTGTTCGATACTGCAGAATAAATCGGTTCCATCATTGCAAATTAAATATTTACTTTTCGGATTGTTGGTTGGACAAAACCAGCAATTAGAAGATGTTGCCTTGGCCTCTAAGTAAATGAGCTCATTTCAACATTTTACAGACTTTTAAAATCGATTAATCAAAACAAATTTCTAGGATAAATATAAGTTATAATTTTTCTGATTATACTTACAGTTAAGTTTAACCTCTTCTGTTTTTGTTTTTTTAAAATTACATTTTTAAATTCTATTTATCTAGTTAGTGCGTTTTCTAACAAGTTAGGTTGGCACACCCTAGGCTTGGGCGATCTTCTCTATTTTCATAATCGCCCAATCACGGGTACTTTAGATCACCGACTGGCGATCTGATTAGTGATAGTGTTACGTCGCAGCATGCCAGGGAAATGCCAGCATGGCTCATGGCTTAATAGCTTTAAAAGAAACTACCAGAAAGATCTGTAAATGCACAGTACAGGGTTTCCCACAGAATTACCATGCAACCGTGGCGCCGCTACAGACTGTTTTTATGTCATCTTTAGTTCTGAAAGCGAGTTAGGGGGCTTTCACACCTGAAAGTCAGCACCAGAGTTAATTTTTTGATACATTCGGTTAGTTTTGTTTTGCAATTCTGCGACCGCACTTTCCACGCGTCCTGTCGTCATCATCTATGTGGGCTGCGTCTCCCTGTACTTGACATCGATTGGTTTATTAAACAGTTCAGAGGGTATCTTTGACAAGAATGAATGAATAAAAAATGAACATATTTGCCACCACTATATCGTCATTATTATGGCATTACTGCCTGCAGCACCAACTATACTGAAGGCTAGTCGCAATTAAACGTCCTTATTGTGCAAACATTAAAACGTCACCGACAGGACAGGAGGAGAAGACAGCAAGCGATCCTTCTGCACCTCCGTTTGAGGATAAACCAAAGAGACGGGTGGCAGGGTGCTTCTATAATGGCCCTCTGTTTGAAAAGATGAGCTGTCACGGGAGATTTATAATTGTGTCCTTCCCCGCGCATTTACTTGTTTCCGGTTTAGACAGCAAACGGCGAACTTCCTGTAAATGGTCTAAAAGTCCGAAACATCCAAAAAATGCTTTCACACCAGGAACGAACCGAACCATGGTTCAGTTTGATCCGGACCGAGACTACCTCCTTACGTCGGACGTTTGGTCCGCGGGAGGTTTCGCACCTGTATTTTTGGTTCGGACCAAACTGAAAAGTCTGAAAGTCTGGACCAAACGAGGTAGGTGTGAAAGTCCCCTTAGCTCATATTGTATATACTGTATACGAATACACCTTCCTCAGGTCATAGGTCTTATTTATTTTTTCCAGCACTATGCTCCATCACACTGTGTACATGTATACATGTATGTGTATGTGTACCTGTATATCATATCCACCTTCAACATGTACATAATGAGAATAGTTTTCTCTTGCATCCTTTGCACTCTGATCACTGCACTAATTGTCAATATGTCTATATTGTTTTGTTCATAGTGTGTATATTATTGTTGTCTACTCTGTAGTTTGTGTCTGATTTTATTTTATTATTGTGTTATGGTATTATTGTATAAGTAAGCACATCGTGAGCAATATACAATCCCGAGTCAAATTCCTCGTATGTGTACACATACCTGGCAATAAAGCTGATTCTGATTAGTAAAAATCGCCTTAATGTCGACGCATAAAAAACCAATTGCTGATCATCCCTTCAATCGACACAGCACAAGCCTGGCACACCCACAGCCTAACTCTGCTGTGTTAACAGCTGAGCCCCCGACTAGCCAGTAACAGTCCGTACTGCTTGCTGCAACTGTGTTTTACAGAATCCTGAAAGGACGCACAGCAAGTCAACACTGCCAGCAGCAGTTGTTTTTTGGAAGCTGTGATTCTATTCAGAAGCTTAGAACAATAGCAAATCTTACACGTTTTGGTTTCCTAGTTGTTTTAAACAATCACTCTCACCGTTTTCTGATGCACCAAAAATACAAATTTAAATTATATTAATATCATAAATATGCAACTACAGGTCGACTAATGGCTTTAACGTATGTCTTCTAGTCGACTAGGAAAATCAACCAACCTGATAGTAGTAGTCATCCAGGTACGGGTCAGTACTTTGCAGCTGCATCATCTGGATCTTGGTTACCCATTCCTTCTCTTTCTGAGTCATCAGGTTACTGTATGGGTCCCTGCTGCGCCGGTCCCCTCCAGTCCTGCCACGGTCCCTACAGGGAGGTAAAGAGACGAAGATGACATGGCCTAAATTTGCTTGTTGCTTCGGGACCACAGTGCTGCGTGACATGACTGAGCTCTTTTATTGTTTATTGTAACGTTTTTATACAAACATCAACAATTCCTCACCCTCCTCGGTTCTGCATGCGCTGCGTGAGCATGCGGCGATGCTGAGGGTGGAGGTGGGTGGTGTTGTGCCGAATGGGTGGTGTGTGGTTGGGGGGGCCGTGAGGGGGCGGTGGACCCATTCGGTGACCGTGTGGAGGAGGAGGCCCCCCGAAGAACGGCCTGAAGCCACCACCTGGTAACAAAGGAGGCCCACCGTGAGGAAAACCAGCCACCTGGAGAGAGACGGTTAAACAGGGACCCAAAGTGTGAGAGAATCATTCATGAGAAATGTGTTTCCATCGCCCATTTTGCGCATTAACTCTTTCGAAAATGCGCATAAATAAAAACATTGATGGATTGATGTGTGTCTATGGTACCAACCTGAGAGTTGAGCAGCTGGGCACGTTGGATCTGAGACAGGACCGGACCAACTCCGGGAGGAAACGGGCCGCGACACAGCGGAGAGTTCTGACCAAAAACAGCAAACAGAGAAGTCAACAGAAGCCATTTTCTCTTTCTGCAGAGAGTTAGATGAGATGATCAATACCACTTCTTGTCTGTATGCTAAATATATCTGAAGGACAGAAACTGCCAAAATCAAAAATGTCTGAATAAATGACTCAGTGAAAATGAATGCATGTCATTAAAGTTCACACGAAACAGAAAGCAGAGTGCTTCCGCATATTTTGACATTTATTGGCGTGTACAGTCGCCAATACGCTGAATGCAGGTTAGCCAGCCCCGCTTTGCAGACTCTGTGCAGACTGGAAGCTCCCAGTGAGTGAACACAGCAGCTGGACCAGAACCGTGCACGTCCATACGTATGTTTTCATACCAAAGACATTACATTTCAATGGTCCTTTATAATAATATGACATCTCGTGCCATAAAAAAACATTTACCACGCATCACTTTAAGATAAAAGGTAACACAAACTCCTTGATTTGTGTTGTATCGTTAACGGGGTTCGACCGAAGCAATGGCCCTTATCTCAGGGAAATTGATTGGCTAGTTGACAGTTGCTCCGTCTACATCGGGAGTCAGCTGCGTCGCTGCCTGCATCCTACGCCGTCTCCAAAGGCACCTTTGTAACGGTGTCCTAAAGTTCCCCATGTCTCCCGAATGCTCTGCCTCAACTCTAAGAGTCTGCTGATGAACAAATAGTGTTACTTAAAGTAACCTCTTACCGTTACCTAATTAACGTTAGTGGTCGTAGCTGGCTCAGTCCGGACTGGGAGCTCGGAGCACCGGGAAGTGAGTCGTTTACACCTTTACTCAAGCACTGGAGGTTTTTAGGCCAGGATGATGGCAGGGAGCGGCGCGTACTTTGCACCTGAACCCGAGCAGGACGAGCAGTCAACGAAACCTCGCTCAGCAGTCTCCTCATGAACACGGCACGAACGGGGTCGAATACGGTCTCAAAGACAAACATCAGATATGTTATAGTACTGAGATGATTTACAGAGTTTCATGGTGGACAGATAGCTTTACTTTTTGTTAAACCGCTACCTGTATCTGTCTGTATGTGTAGTTAGCTCGGTTAAACTAATAGTCCTTAGCCGAGTCAGCCTCAGGGTGCCAAGAGCCAAACCCGTTGCCAAACTGGCCTCTGTCGGTCTTGGAGGCTGCGTTTGGCTGCAGTGTTCATTTACTCGGAGCTGGAACCAGTCCGTACAGAGTCTACAAATCAATATTTTCAACAAGTCCCTCCCTGTCTTTGGGAGCAAATAGCACTCGCCTGCGATATTGATAATTATGACATTAAGAATCAAATCGTTATTTCTTTCGAGTTAAAGGCAGATTTTTGCTCCTGAGTGAAAGTTTAAGAAACCTGATGGTTAATCGTGGTTTAAACTCTTAAATGTTTTGTTGAACCCAGGACGTTGTCTGACTGAGGGGGCTTTCACACCTACCTTGTTTGGTCCCGACTTTCAGAACCGAACCAAAAACTAACCGATGTGTCAAAACGTGAACTTTGGTTCGACTTTCAGGTGTGAAAGGCCCCTTAATGTGCATACAAAGCTGTATTCAAGGCCAGAACGGGAGGAAAAAAAAATACAAAACAACAACTCACAGCTATATTGAGGAGGGTGTTGGGTGACAGACGCTCAGGGAAAGGAGGAGGGTATCTGTGCTGGACCGGGGCTCGCACATGAACTGCTGTAGGATGGTGGATCTACACAAACACGCACGATTAACAGACATTAACCACATTAGACATTACACATAATTGCTCTTAATTTTATCAGACAGACAACAACAATGGAGGGAGTGTTTTTTTTTTTTTTTTTTTTTTTTTTTTTTTTAAACGTGAGACTTTTTGGGCACATGGTCCACACAAGTACGCAAACATGCACAGGCATATTTATGTCACCTCGTCATTCAGACAGGGTTGCAGCTGAAGTATTCTGCTGTCACGAAGGCTTTGTTCATGTCTACATCGACCCCACGAGGACTGATGAGGAGTTTGTTCACTGGCTGGCTGGACCAGGCGCCGTCATTTGCGTTACGGTATTGCGTGGACCATGTTTGTGCCCTACAGTTCATTCAGCCCTTAGACATTGTGAAGCGAAGGAGGAAAGACATTAGTAGGGAAAGACTGTAGATTCACCTGATGATTCAGGGGGTGGCTCATTGGTTGTTTGGGCGGGGTCCCAATAGGCACCGCCCTGACCGGAGGGGAGCCAATCACAGGAGAAGAAGAGCGTGGAGGTGGGACCCTCTCCGATAAGTCCCGTCCTTCGTCATTCCTACCCTGAGGAAGTCGTTTAGGAAGGCCCACCTCCTTGATTATAGACATTAGAGGACTATCCTGAGGAGGACAAAGACGGTGAACACAATATTAGAAAAATATGTTAATTTTGTTTTGACTGATTCTGATTTGCACAGTTTCATCTCCTTACAATTACAGCTGTGAAAAAGTACAACCCCATGAAACGTTTTGCTTTTTACACACAAGTGGAACCATTAACATTTGATTTTCACTGAAACTTTGTAAAAAAGGTAATGTAACTGAACCCGGATTTGCCATTAAAACGGGACGATAAGTCCAAAATATTGAATTAAAAAAAACCCAAATACTGATTTTAAAATCTCTTATTTAGACAATATAAAACTCTCCCTCCCTACCTCTCCTCCCATTTGACTTTTACTCAATTGTCCTCCCCCACCATCATTACCTCAACATCTCAGAATAAATTTGCTGATAAAGTCACATTTGCTGGGGTGTACTTACTTTTTCACATCTGTACATGAATTTAGAGAGTCAGCTTTATGCTATTATTTTGCAATGCAGAGGCTAGTGGCTTTTACACATCAGTTACACAGTCAAGGTAAACAACACATGTCTATTGGCCAAATGTTCTATAAAGCCCCTCGGGGCCAATCAGTGATTTGTGATATTGGGCTATTTAAATAAACTGACTTGACAACTATCAGGGTGATTTTTGAGCTCTTGTTTTTAAGTTATGATCTATGCATAAGTTACTTCCCAGGTATGGCTCTGCGTGTTGCCATGAACATGTACTGTATGTATACATGTTGAGGATAAGCAGTTAAACTAGACATGCAGGCACAGCGTTTTAAGAAGCAGAGGAGTGAGAGTCCCTCACCTCCATGTGCGTCACCAGTCCTGGGGTTACACTGACCGGCCCAAAGCCCATACTGTTGTCCCAGATACTGTGAGAGTTCATCTAAGAGAGAGAATGACAGCATTTCATTTAAAAAAGGTCCCGAAACAAAAAGCAAACACATAAATTTAAAAGGTGATTGCATTTTTCTTTGCAGGCTTTAAAAAATACTGGTACACAGAGAGTCAGTTAACAAACTAACCTGGCCTATAGGAGCATTGCCTCTGCGCATCATGTGCTGCTGCTGCTGGTAGCTGAGCATGGACGAGGAAGGAGGGCCAGGAGGAAGGCCTGGAGCAGTGCAGAGTACAGCACAACACAGCAGATTATAGTAAAACAGAGCCAACGTTACAGAACATAAACCTTCCTCAACGGTTTAAAGTCGTCACATCGACAAGTCGGAATATAGCTGTTATCATGTTAAAAATTAAACCAATATATGATGAACATTATGAAACGGCACACCCCTAATGATGACAGAGAGTCAAAGCTTCTTTTGAAAACCTCAATACGAGCTCCCGTACAGCAAATCAAATGCTCAGAAAGAGAAGTAAAACGCATAGATTTCTGTAAAAAAAGTAACCGACTCTGTGCCTTTAATGTACGCAGATTGATCATGCTTCCTGTCGTACGTAGTCGACCCCCCACAAAAAGGTCCATTCTGAGCCAGGAAAAACTCTCGTCAAGTAAACCACGTCGTCACAAAGTAGCTAAATACAAGCAGGTGTGTCTGAAGGTGCATTTTCCTTTGTGTTAAAAAGCAAAAGCACTCAGTAGAAATGTGACACCATGGTGACAAAACAAGATAAACAACGACACCGCTGCACTGTTCAGACTGAACAAAGGACATGGTCAATTATCTGATTCACTGTGTGATCAATCTTTGGCTTGATCTAAAAATATAAGCACATCATCAAAACACCAAACAAGGGAACAGATTGTGAAAGAACAACGTTTATCCCTGCAGTTGAGTTTTAGAGAGTTAGAAAATGATTATTATTAGAATAATAATACATCTCTGTGTGGAGCTTTGTAATTATGTGTTATTGTCAACCAAAATGGCATTTGTCCTCACCTGAGGTGGAGGGCCCAGGAGGCGGCTGGTTCTGGGGGTGATGGGGATGCTGGTATGGTTGAGTGGGAAGTGGGATGGAGGAGGGCTGGGCCCGGACTCTGGGTGGGTCCGGCCCTTGCAGAGTGGACAGGCCGGATCCTGAAGAGCTGGGCGATGGACCGGGCCTCTCAGCCGCCCCGACCCCAGCGATGGCCGGGTCGGCGTCCAGGATGAGTCTGGCCAGGGACTCAGCCAAGTCACCTTCCCCTCCTCGCTCCTCCACATCTGGAGAAATGGCAGTTTTACTTTTCCAACAGGTGTATTGTTGCTCTCTACATTAGAGCTTCAAGAACCAGTCACGGGAAAATCTGTGACCAGCAATTCCGTTCACTTATCCAATCAATTTGGCCCGCTGGCAAAGCAAATTTTAATCTGTCTGAAGCGATTTAGAAGATCCTAAAACCCATAAATACCAGAAGTGTAAGGAATTGTGCGATCTTGCAGTAATTACATCACTGACCTGGGAGAGGCTGTCCAGCGGAAGACGATGAGAATTTGAGCGAAGGGAGGGAAGATGGAAGGGGGAGACGGGAGGAGAGCGAGTCCTCCGTTCCATCTGATTCTCCTCCCATCCCAAGCCCCGCTCCTAGCCCATCCTTCTCATCGAGCTCGGCGAGGCGTTTGTGTTCCTCCTGCCAGTCATCATCTGGAAGTGGATCCAGACAGAGAAGTTGTTTGTTCAGTGGCAATGAATCATCTGCGCTGCAATCTTACGCACACGTCTGACAGATTTGGGGTTTCTGGCTTATAACCCAGTGTAACAACACAGTGGGCATGTATTGTTTACATGAAGGTGACCTACAACAATAAGAACATCTACAAACACGATACAATCATCACCATCGTCAAAGTGGACTGACTCATTTTAATTCACAACAACATAATGAAAAGGAGCTACATAAAAGATTAAAGGAGCAGCGTGCAGGATTTAATATCATCTTGGGCCAGTGTATAGTCTTTTTTAGCAGCTTCTTCGACTTCGCACATCCCCTCCCTCCTTAAAAACTCAACATTTCACTCGTGCAGATATTTTCTGAGCGAGTTATCATACTGTTGCAACCCTACGACGACGGTGCACAAATGATGATTGGGCAAGAACAAAAGAAATGGAGGTGAAGGCACAAGGTTAAATTTATGAGAGAGAAGCAAACACAATTTTAACCTGAATCCTAAAAAGGGGAAAAAAGAAGTTTGTGTCATTTCATCAGCTGGTGACGTTATTAAATCGTTTGCACTTGTTTTGTGATTAAAAATGAGTAACTGATATACTGGATTTTCTAAAATAGCCTCAGAGAAGACGTGAACATGTTGCATTCAGAGAGAGTTATGCTCGAGGGTGGAGGACTAACAATGTCATTTCAAACATTCAACCTCAGAAAAACAACAAGAGATAATGACACATGATGCAAGTCTAGTAATTTAATGTCCATAACTCAAATATATTTTACACGTGACTCACCGATGGCCCCAGCTCCGAAGGTGTCGTCGTTGAACTGATCGATTTCATCCTCCTCTTCTATCAGTCCCTCGTCTTCCTCCTCCAACGTACAGTCTTCATCCAGGGACTGTAAAGACCGACAAAAGGGACAAGGAACGGCGTGAGAGGACGGTGTGGAGGAGGCAGGACACGGAGGAGGAAAAGAAACCAAGGGAGGTTGGAGAGAAGGAGGGAAGAAAAACAACCAAAGCATAAATAGTGAGATGGACATGAATGAGACTGCTGAACTACTATCGAGGGAGCTGTGAGTTGGGACTCTGATTAGGGTCCAGTTCTAGATTTGCAAGAACCAATAAACTGCTCAATATTATTCGAATGGGCTGCGCAGAAAGTTATTGATGCCAGCTCTGAGCTCAAGTCGCAAAGGCAGATCTCAGAAACTGTTTTTATCATTACATCTGACCACTATGAGCATCTGTCAGGAGGAGCTTTTTTTTTTTTGGTGAATGCTACCTTTCTCATTTCTGCTACTCATACATGAGTGTGTCATCAGTTACACCAAAGCCATAATGAGTCATTTGAGACAATCTGCAGAAAAGCAGGGTCAGGTTATGTAGAAACTAATACTGAATATTAGCTATGTTGCCAAATTAGGTCATATTTGTCAGCTTGCCTCGGTTTTTTTTAAATATAAAAGATAAATGTATATTAACACTGGCTGACCTACACTGTATATGTGTGGACAACCGTCTGCTGCTCATGCAACACAACCCCTTATAATAAGTGCGACACTGATTTAATTTTAGGCCCAGCTGGTGGGGTTGCGCTTATGAGAATTATTCAAGTGAATTCAACAATTAAAGTTGAGTGAAAACGCTGCTCGACTTAAACACTAGTGAATTCATCAGTGAACATTTCGGCCTTGCAGCGACTCTGAATAGCCGATTAGCACCTTAGCTGACCAGCAGCAGATTAACTCAAGACACCGGACCGCTTAGTAGCTCCCCTCTAAATTACTAACTAAATTTAAGTCATCAGAATAAAGAGATTTTTTTTCCACCCCCCCCTCCAGGACGGTCTGGCACCCTGCAGGTAGCGAGAGAACCAGTTAGCCACAGAGCTAATGCTGACGTTACATCACGCTGGACCCACGTCGAAGGGAACCCGCTGCCCTAAAACCAACAAATATGCTGCTGTGTGGAAGGAGCTGTGAACTAGCGCACACTGGCCCTTCACAACCGACATTTATTAATGAAACAATGAGCTCCTACCCTCACCCACCCTGCGGCGCATGTCACCAGGCGAGCGGGCTGCTTCACAGGCCGCCAACCGCACTGAACGCGACCGTCGCATAAACAATAAACAACATTCAGCACGCGAATCCCCACCGGCTCCCTTTCAAACACCTGAAAGTGTCCGCGGGAAAAAAAAAAGGCACACCTGTGTTTTTTTTTTTTTGAGGTACAACGCTCACCTGAAATCGAAACATCTATCTTTAGGCTTTCGGGAGAAGAAGTGCATCGGGAGAGAGGCGGCGCGTAAATGACGCAGTCACAACGTGCCCTTCAACGTGCGCTACGGAACGACGTGACCGAGCACGCACGGGCGGGAGGCGGCGTTTCTGAGTGACGCTTTCTCGCTGCTGGACAGGAGGAAGCGCTGAGCAGACTCTGCAAACTCTCACGCAGTTGAGCGTGAGACTCGCGCAAATGACACTTTTCACGCGCCCTCACGCCATGCATCACTTTTCTTCTCACGCATTGGAAAAACTAAACTAAACGTTGTTCTTTCACGCGATTACACTCCACCCACCCAGCTGATGCGACAGCGGCGGACGCTGTGACGGGAATCAAGCGAGCCCGCCTTCGCGCAGTGAGTGGCAGACGGTGATCGCGTCACGTCGCTTGGTAGAGTTTTGCGGTATAAAAACATTATATGTATGATCTGAAGCGCAGCCTTGCTCTGTTGGGAACGTGAGCTGCACAGAGCTGCTGAAGTTAACATGTCAGGATTTGTGGTGAAGTGTTTTCAGTTAGTTTCGTTTTGCACAGGTCTCATCCGGACAGTCTGTCTGGGATTCAATCTGTAATGAACAGCAGATTATGGGGAGGCGAGAATATGAAAAATATTGTGATTAAATGATGACGTTATTCTCATAAAAATCTTTCTGGAGATGTCAGATTACACAGATATGTGGAATAGATGCAAAAAAGCTTTGAAGATTCAGTCCAGGAGTTTCTAACTGAGGTGAAGAGGTGCCACATTTAAAGAGGAACTTCCCCAAACAAAGACACAAAAGGGGAGGGAGGAGTAAATCATGAAAGTAGGCTTTAAAGCCTACTGAATTCTGGTATATTTTATATTTTAAATTGTCACCTGCTGGCTGAGTTTTGTGTTTCTGTTGACATAGCCTAGATAAAAACATTTCCACCATAAATTGATGCAGAAAAATTCACCAGAATGCAGAAAATTAAGTTGAAAAATTGGCAGCCGTGCGCAGAGAGAAACACAAACAACAACAGAAACGGCAAACAAAACTGGGCATCAGTCTTTATTATAACAGTAACTTCCACCTCGGTTGTTGTTTTACGTATAGCTTGTCATTATATTCATTTATTAAATGTAATCCGTAAATCGCCATGAGTAGTTGTTTTGTGTTTGTGTAGGCTTCAAATGTATTTTTTTTTTCAGTCTTTGTTTTTGTGTCATTGTGTAATGTGCATTTAGAATACGTACCTGCACACCTGCTACTGTAAGAGGGTTAGATTTGATCTTTTTGTGTGTTTATGAAGGTGTGTGTGTGTGTGAGTCACCTTTGACCCCCCAGCTATGGTGATGCAGCAGCTCTGCACATTAGAGCACCTGATGAATTCAGGGTTTGGCCGCCCTTTCCCACGACACGGCCTTCAGCTCCTGTTTTGGTTTGCCAACCACTGTGTCACTTGGGAACTCATTAACTGTGTGGTCATTATGAAGGTACGTTTTAGATTAATTTTTTTACTATTTTTCTTTTCTTATTAATTAGTAATAACACTGGTTTCAGGAACTTTAATATGTGTCAAGAAAAACAATGGGTGATGCCCCTGCTGTAATATGGACCATTTCCAATTAAATAATAATAATAATAATAATAATAATAATCCTTATTTGTACAGCACTTTTCAAAAACAAGTTACAAAGTGCTTTAACAAGTGTAAAGAATAATACAAAAAAACAAGATAAGAGCTTGAAAAATGTATATAAAATTAGTAAAATACAATAAAATAAAAGGGATAAAATAAAGTCAAATAAGATCGGGAAAAGCTCTCCTATAAAAGTATGTTTTAAGAAGGGACTTAAAAGAGTTCACTGACTCAGCCGACCTGATTTCCTCGGGCAGGCTGTTCCAGAGCCTCGGGGCCCTGACAGCAAACGCTCTGTCCCCTTTAGTTTTCAGTCGAGACTCTGGAACAGACAACAGACCTCTGCCCGAGGATCTCAAGGTACGTGCTGGTGCGTATGGGACTAAAAGGTCAGAAATATAACAAGGCGAGAGGCCATGAAGAGCTTTAAAAGTGATCAATAGAATTTTAAAGTCAATTCTAAAACATACTGGGAGCCAGTGTAATGAAGCTAAAACAGGGTAATGTGGTCATATTTCTTTGTTCTGGTTAAAAGCCTGGCAGCTGAGTTCTGGACAGTCTGGAGTCGATCAGTAGATTTTTGGGTTAAACAGGTGAAAAGGCTGTTGCAATAATCCAGGTGTGATGAGATGAAGGCGTGTAAAATGGTCTCGGTGTTCTTAAAAGTTAACATAGATCGAATTTTTGCTATATTTCTAAGTTGAAAAAAACATGATTGAACAATGTATGTGTGTAAGAAAGAAGTGAGTGAGTGATCAGAGTCTGTTGCCCCAGCTGGTGTCAGATTGTCAACCAGAGAATGGCGTCTACGGCTTCCACCGGTTTGGTAATATTGAGGAACTTCTGCCTGTACTGGACAGGCCCAGGAAGAGCAAGAGTAAGAGAAAGGTTTGTGATATGTTTTGTTAATTGGTGACTTTTTTTCTTTCTTTTATTGCGGTCCTTGCACTTCAACTTACATAAAAATCAGTGTAGCCTACTACAGCCTGTGAAAACAGGTGTCTTTTCATCCTCTGCAGGAGCTTTGTTAAACCTGAGATGATGTCACCAGGGTTATCTTAGCTTAGTCTTGAACACTACAAGTTTAAAACAGAGACAGGGGCGTTGAGATTTAAATACATTACACAAAGAGGTACAATCCAGCTGCATAATGCAAAGTGTTTTTGGAACCTTACCCACGCAAGTGAATAAAATTCAGGATATCCAAGCAGCTTCAATTATGACCATTCTCCTTTTTTTTTTAAAAGTAAAACCTGACAGTCTACTAGCTTACATTTTTTTTCTACCAGCCATCGCATTCAAATACATATCTTCATCTCTCCCCCTCTCTTTCTTTTTATCTCTCTCTCCAGCTTGCATACTTTGAAGTTGGCAACCTGAACACAGAGACCTATCCAGCTTCTGCAAACCTCCCAACATATGTGAGGGAAAATTACGGACTGTATGGTAACTGTAGTAATTACAACATAGACCGCATCATCATCAGTTACCAGGTGAGAACCAGGGTGGTGGAGATGGTGTATGTCACCGAGCACGACGGAGCTGCCTTTGGGAGGTTCAGTCCTGACAGGACTTATGAAATCAGCTCTGAACTGATTCAAACCTTGCAGAGCCTGCAGCTAGACCTCGACACCTTTCTCACCCACACTGGCTACTGGGGAGACCTACAGGTGGTTCAGTCTAACCACATAGAAGAGATACACCACCCAGAACCTTCAGCCCAGCAAATGTTCAACATGGTGCAGACCTACAGTGGATGTACAGCAAGAACAGAGCAAAGAAATGACTTACGATTCTTCTCAGAAGCCTTCAACCAGCAGCTAGATGTCAACATGGAGCCCTTCGGCTATGACCAGCAAGTGCAATACGTCTTCAATGTGACCTCACACAACAGTGCACTTGTGACTAACTACAGTGAAGTGCAATATAAACACATGTGGCCTGAAGCCAGAGATTTGAGGCCCAGTTATTGGCTGTCCGGCTGGAAGAATCCTTATAGAGGTAAAGGTTCAGTCAGCATTTGCTTCTGTATGTGTCTCACAGTTCTTTGCATTTCTGCAGTGGGATTATTCCACCGTGAGCAACGTCTCAACTTAATAAAAGGGAATTTTGAATGCCAAAAAGTGGACGTCAGAGTGTACAACTGCAATATGAGTGACTGACTAGCTACAGTGATAAAAGGGTCAGTTCACCCAAATAAAATTTTTTCTCTTATCTCTAGTCGTTTCTAGCCATGCACATACTAGTTTTAGTTTTTTCCCAGGTGTTCATACATCTGTCTTTGAGGGTAATACGATGGGTAATCCACAGAACATGCTGTTCCAGGAGTTACCTAATCCTGAAGAAGTAGTCCCTTTAAAACGTGCCAACATTGTGGTCTGTGGATTATTCAGTAAAGGGGGGCATTATGTCTGGAAAGGAAGGTTGGTGTTGATTTTTATAAATGTAATTTTCAATGCTGTGAGCACCACAAACTAAATTTTAATCATCTCCGTCCTATTGGAGGAGACCAGGTAAACATTAGATGAATATCTCAGTATCCATTAACATTAAAGAAACAAAGTTTGTGCATAGTTTATCAAAAAAGACTAGTAACCACCAGAGTGAACCCGTAGTTGAACAAACTATATACATACTGTTTATCTGCTGCCACTTCATCACAGAATTCAAATCAGCACTGCTGTGTCCTATAAAAAGCAGTCCAGCTTATAAAATGCAGGAAAACATGACAGGACAGATTTAATTGTTGCTTGACCCTTTGTGGATTTCTGTCTCTAGGTTTTGATGAAGAAGCCAAGAAAAGGAACGGAGGTGGCGGCTTCAGCTTGTTCAAAATTCTCCTCAGTGCTGGAGTGCTCTATTTGGCGGCCAAATGTTTCGGCTGGCTGAGGAACTGCTGCAAGGTGGACTTAAATGAAAACGTCCTCAAGATGATACCATGGAGGACTCCAAGTTATCAGCAGACACACATCATGCTGGATTATGTGTACTAGCATTTTAGGGTGCATACGTTTGTAATGGTAACGTATATTGGAGTCCTGATATTCTATACATTGCATTGTAATTTTAATGTAATCTTCTAAAGATCAGATCTAAAGGTGTAACGTCTCGATTAACCCGTACTACGAAAAGGTGGATAGGTGTTACCCGAGGTCTGTCGCCATGGCAATTTATACTGCACCTCTAAACTGCACCGAGCAGGTTATGTTCGTAGTTAACTCGAGGTTACGCTGTATACGTGGACTGCACACCACATCTGTACTCTGTGTCAATGATCAGAAGGAGGTTATTAACACACACCACACAGTAAAATCAGCATACCCAAATTAAATCAAATCCAAAATGCTTTTGGACACCGATATCGTCCTACGGAGACTGGCTGAAGCACCAAAGCCTTGTAGGCGTCCTTGTTGTACTTTTGAGATGTGACAGTAAGCTTAGGCCTATTTGTGTTTTGCTCCAAAGTCTGTTTCACACATCCTGTTGCAGCTGTTAAAATAAATGGGTTTCATTTTTATGTGAGGCTGAATATTATGAGCATATATGGGATATTGAAATTAAGTTTAATATGTGTTTATTTTAGGTTAGTAGCTATGTTGTATTACAGAGACTGGTCATGTACCGCCCCACCTTTGTAATGCGGGGGTGTTTCATTAGCTATATTGAGATTCAGTCTTTCAGTCACTGTTTCAGAACACTTTATGGCGTGGATTTTTTGTTTCCTTGCTTCATGAAGTTAATTTTGAACAATGTTTGGCACACTTTTGAAATATGTTTTTTTTATAATATTATATTGAAAAGTGTTAAATAAATGAATCTGATTTTTGAAGTGGTGAGAAGTTCTTAAAAATGAGTTGAACGGCCACTTATTCACTTTTAATGTGGAAATGCTGACACGCAGCCGAGCTGAAAGAGTAAGGCGCACACACACACACACACACTCACACACACACACAGCATCAGATTACATCAAATAAATAAATTCATAGAGTCTTCCAAACAGGTGTTACTAGAACATTCTGTGTATTTTTCAATCAAAACGCTGTCCCAACTTTTGTTGCGTGTGTTACAGGCATGAAATTCTAACTTTACTTTGTATTTACAAAAATACAATTAAATACAACAGAATGCTGGTCAGTAAAAATCTTTTCTTTTTACTTGTCAGTTACATCAAGGTTCACATGAATTAACAAAATCACAGATTTTTGTTTTTATTGCATTTTGGAAAATATTATAAAACATTTCTTAAATTGGGGTTTGTACATACCTAATGGTGGATCTTATAGATGATTATGATGATGGCGATGATGAAGTATGTTTATTCCCATGAGTAATAAGGACAGAAATAATATGAAAAAAGTAATTGTGAAACAATAAAACATGGACATTTTTTAGAAACACTTCAGGTGAATTACAGCGGCAAGAAATTAGAAAAACCTGCACGTGTAAGTTATGGCATTCATCAAACTTTGCCATCGGGATTCAAATCCAAATTAAATCCTTGTAACAATATGAATTGTCACATGCTGTTCATCAAGTTAGAGAACATGATGAAAGAGTGCACAATTGCAGCTAAATAAAATCCGATGCACCTGTAACATAGAAGTTTTCAGGAGCATGGAGTTTTATAGCTTTAGGGATGGCAATATCTGGACCACAAAAGATGAATCCTTTTGACTTTGAACCACAAATGTCAAGCTCAGCAGAGTGAAATATATATTTCAGTTCAATTAAATGGGGCTTTATTGGCATGGGAAGCTAACATTAAGATTGCCAAAGCAAGTGTGAAATAAAAACATTTACATAAAGAGAAGAATTGTGCTATTAAAAAAAAATATATATATACACACACTTATATTAAACTGATATAATCAGTAATAATTATTAATAATCATGTTAAAAATTAAAAATGTACACTTGCAGTTAAATGCAAGAACTATATAAACACTGCAACAATTTTTAAAACTAATGTGAATGATCAATGTCAATTGTGTCAATGATTTAACACAATGGTAAAAATAACAGGTTAAATTAGAAGTTTTCTGGTGTCTGCATTGTGACAGGTTAACACTTTACCAAATAATACCCTTTTGTTATAATTTCTAAATAAAACACCTGAAAGCACTGTGTGTCATATTTGCCACTAAGGAACTAATGAGACACATGAAATGACTGAAAAATCTACCAGTGAGTGGGTGTCAGGCTCATAAAGTGTCAGTAGGTGGCAGGAGGGAGACTCAGTAAAAGTGATGAGGTGAAGTCTCCGATCTCTACAACTACAGTCTGGTTGACAGCTGGATTGTGTGATTTCCTGTAACTGGACTAGTGGACATTTTGAGGATAACTAGTTAACTAGTTAACATGTAAGCGACAACACGCAGCCACAAGTCACACTAACTGCAGTTCCTCAGGTCAACATGATGACTAGTGCACAACATGCAAAGAAAAAGGACTAGTTAAAGACAAAAACCTGAGTCCAGATTGGTCGGCACTTTTTAATTTGGTTAAAAAGTTAACTACTGTTATTACTACTGCTCCCACTGCCATTGTCGCACAGGCTTAACTCGACAGTGATCACGGTTCCCACCCTGAGCAGACGACAGGACAATGGCCACCGTGTGAATGTGGGGAATTGTCTGTCTCTGTTCCCCCTTCCTGTGGGAAAAAAAAAAAAAAAAAATTCCCTTTTGTTAGATTACAGTATCTGCTGCACCTGCCTGCAGGCCTCAAACCATAACTGTCACCTGAACGACAGATGGCGGACGGGGACAGAGAGGACAGAGTACTTTGTGTTGCTCAGCACAGGAAAGGTTAGCTTACATTACACACAGGTTTTTTTTAATTTGTCTAATTCTCTTATCTTCTGTGGATTCTAATTTCCATTTTTTTTTGTTGCCGTCTCAATAAAAATATTTTTATATTTCAGATTAATATCTTGAATTCCTTTTTCGAAAACTGTAAAAATAGAGAAGTGTGGGTGGGGAGTTCATCAGGGATGCTATTTATAGCATCTACAATGCTTTCATACGCCACATCTTTATCATCTGCAAGGTTTGACAACACACTTTGTTTTGAAATCGCAGTATGACCTTAAAATGTGGCTATAACCTGGCAACGGATGAAATTTATGAGCTTGTTGTATCAAGCGTCGCACAGTAACCGTTAATGATGGGAGACAAATATTCAGTAAAGAAAATGCACTACAACAAAAACAATACAACACATGTAAAAGTAATGAAAGGGATTCATCAAACAGTGTCGATGTGAGAATATCAAGACCTTTATATTTCCCCGTCTCTAGAATTTCTCAGTTTCTCGTGTATTTGGGAAGATTGTTGTTTATATTTCATAAACATCCGTAGTGTCTGTATAAATCGGCACCAAGCGTTGAGCCTCCAGCTTATAATAGATTGTTTTCAGATTGGAGTGATCAGCATTTCCTGATGGTTCTTGTACATTTTCTCCCTGGAAAACACAAACAAAGGGAAGTGAGCTATTGCATGAAGAATGTGAGTGGGAGTGGTTTTCACTGGAAACGCAGCCAGAGGAAGTTATCTGTCTGGAACTTGGGTCCCAGTGGAAGAACTTAAGAGTAAGATCAAATAGAGACGTTACCGTGCTGATCTAGATGGCGGTCAAGGAAGGACATAGAATTAGAGCTAAATTATTACAAGCAATAATTTTGATCAAAACATGTAAATATTACCACTGTTGCGTGTAGGTTTCCAGTCACTGTATTTGTTAGGGTACACAAACTTTGCGTGTAACTATCCAACGAAGGTTAAAATCAAGGGCAACTGGCATTCGTTGAAGATACTGGAAGACGTTTCGTCCCTCATCCAAAGGACTTCTTCAGTTCTGACTGACTGACTGACTTTGCGTGTAACTGTTAACCGGTTGTGTTAACGCCTAACAGTCTGAATTGAAAGCAATACAAAAGGCCTGAGAGCCTCACTGCTTTATATTCCATTATATTTTCAATCTTCACCTGCCACCTGCTCTGTGTTTCTTCTGTTAGTTTAGTCCATGTCTCTGTGTCTAGTCCTGCTATAGTCTAACACTTTTTGGCTGCACATCCATTATGAGAATCTCCCGTTCTATCCCATCCCAAAGGTGCTCTGTTTGAATTGAGATCTGGTGAATGTGGAGCCCAGCGAACTCATTGTCATGCTCAAGAAACCAGTTTGAGATGATTTGAGCTTTGTGACATGGTGCATTATCCTGCTGGAAGACGCCATCAGAAGATGGGGACACTGTGGTCATAAAGGGATGGACATGGTCAGCATGGGATGTCGCGTTTAAACGATGCTCAGTTGGTACTGAGGAAGAAAATATCCCTCACACCATTACACCACAGGAAAGGTTCACTTTGTTCATGTTGTTTTGACCCTACCATCTGAATATCGCAGCTGAAATCCAGACTGTCAGGCTGCGTTTTTATATCTTCTGTTGTCCAATGTTGGTGAGCCTGTGTGAACTGTAGCCTCAGTTTCCTGTTGTGGTCTTCTGCTGCTGTAGCCCATCTGCTTGTTGAGTTGCTGTTGCCTTTCGGTCATGTAGAACCAGTCTGCCCATTCTCCTCTGACATCAACAAGGCATTTTCGTCCACAAAACTGCTGCTCACTGGATATTTTCTCTTTTTCCGACCATTCTCTGTAAACCCTACAGATGGTTGCGCGTGAAAATCCCAGTAGATCAACAACAACCATGCCACGTTCAAAGTCACTAAAAATCCCCTTTCTTCCCCGTTCTGATGCTCGGTTTGAACTTCAGCAAGTTGTCTTGACCACGTCTATGTGCCTGAGTTGGTGTGATGTGATTGGCTGATTAGCTATTTGTGTTAATAAGCAATTAAACCGGTGTACCTAATAAAGTGGCTGGTGAGTTATGTTGTCTGTGCCTGCCCGCCCTGCTAATGCGCTCTTGTCTAAATAGTTGGCAGCTCTGTTCAGTCTCTGTCGTGTCATCATCGTTTGTATCTGCTTGTCTCAGCGTATTTGTTTCCTCTGCTAGATTCTTGGACATTTACCCGTTGTAGAGTCATGATTCCTCTTTTGGAATTATTACCTTTGTTTGGATCCTTGCCTGCCATGAGGTACATGTCAGCCTTCTCTGCGGTTAATGTTGCAAATTAACCAGTGACTCTCCGTGTCTTGCGTTTGGACCCAAAACTCTGTTTCTCTGCCTTTGCACTCAGTATGTTTACATAAATAAATATATTTCCACCATAAATTGAATTAAATTAAAGCTGATAGTGATGATAAAACTGTCTTTTGATACAGCTCTTGTGCATCGTTTGATTATGACGCTCACACGTTTCAACACAGTATCCTATTAACACGTTATTTTAGATTCTAAGTGAAGAAAAATAAATAAAAAGAATAGAAATAAAATGATAAGATTTGTGTAGGCTATTCTGATCTTCTATAATGGTAAAAGTTTCAGCGTCACAAATTACAGACTTGCTATTGTACAGTGCTATTATCTGTCAGTAGGCTGCAAAAGTCAAACTATCGACCCTGTCAGAAGCAGCGTCCCGAGTTAGATTTCATCAGTGCCTCAGATTTATAATTAATCATGACAGTGTCAGTAAAAACACCCTCTTTTATGACTATATTACACTGTGGTAAAATAAAATCAATCTAAGCTTGAAATGTATGCTACATAGCCCATATTTGAAACTCTTTTTAGGGGAATCATCCTCCATTCATGCTCAGAAATTTTGCTGCATAAGATCCTAAAAAAGAAATAACATAATGGCATAAAATTCTGTGGGGGTGCATCAGCATAATGTATCCCCTCCAATGTTGAAAGGAAACCTACACCCTTGTGTGCATGAGTGCTGTGATTTTCATAAAAAAAAAACAAATTGTTTAGGATCATCATTACAATTAAGGGTGTATTTGTGTACCAACCTGACTGCGTCTGTCTTCACATATTTGTATGTCACTGTACTCCACATCTGATCCTCTGTTCACTGCATCTGCAAAGAGGCAAAGACTTAGAGATACAAAGTGCTTTACAAAAAAAGCAAAACGTGAAAGTAATATCAAAGACAAGCCAAACTTGTTCAAGAACAACAACAACAACAACAACTCTGGCTTCCTGTTAAAATGAGCCCTGAGTGAAGAAGCCAGCACCAGGGCAATATGGGAACACTGACTTTAGTTAGTAAAGCAGCAGAATTTTGATCTAGTTGTCTTAGTTATCTAGAGTCTTCAGTCTGCTGGAATGGTTTATGGATAGAAGTGATATGTTGATCAAAACTGAGTTTTTGAGTCACCTTTTTGTTGTGATTTAAATACAGAAAACTGAGACATCCAGACACTTTTCACAAATACAAAATGCTGATCCGAGTCCTGTAATATTTGGTATCTCTGATACGGAGGTCCAATCCATTTTATATTTACCTAAATTAAATATGATAATAATATATTAAATATGTAAAAGGACACATTCAAATGACAGCTGTAGCCTTCGAAGTTTGGTACACATTATTTTTAATGAGCTATTTGGACAAAACACTGAATGCCCTGTTTCAAACCAAAAGATAATTAGCTTAAATTATTGATTTGATATTGAAGTCAGTTTAACTGGTAGAATGTGACTCCTGGAACCTAAATGCACCAAAACATTGCTTTGGAAATGCAACGTAGCCAAATAATCATAAATGCCTACTAGTAATGTTGATAAGCTCATTTAGACTAAAATATTCTGTTTTACCTGCATTTAAAGGGCTTAAATATCTTTTTGTCCACACAGGATTTTTTTTTCCTGGCCAACAGGGGCTCTTTAGATAGTAATGGTTACCGACCCCTCCTCTGTGCCTCTGAAACCAGACTGGAATTTGTCAAATAAATGGTTTTCCACTAACAAAAGCATGCGTAGCAAATAAGCAACATGCACATACATAGCATGCATTTCAGGCTATCCTAGCACATGACCAAGGAAAACATTTATCTCATTGAAAAAGGGAGTCAGACAGGTATACACAATCTAACTTCAAGGTTTAAGGTCCTACCCCACCTTATGATAGGTGACCAAAACTGTTGGTGAAATGATGGAAATTTCAAAAGTGAGTAATATTAATGCACAGTTAATGTCTCACTAGTAACTATCTGCACCACACAGTGCATCTGGAAAGTATTCACTTTTACCTTTTCCACATTTTATTACAGCCTTATTCCAAAATGGATGAAATTCATTTATTTCCTCAAAATTCTACAAACAATATCCCACAATGACAATATGAAAGAGTTGTAGTTTTAAAAGCCAGAGCCCAGACTGACTGAACATCTCTGGAGAGATCTGAAAATGGATGTGCACCGAAGCTCCCCATCCAGCCTGATGGAGCTTGAGAGGTCCCCCAAAGAAGAATGGGAGAAACTTCCCAGAAATAGGTGTACCAAGCTTGTAGCATCATACTCAAAAAGACTGCAACTGGTGCCAAACGTGCTTCTACAAAGTACTGAGCAAAGGCTGTGAATACTTTCTGCTTTTTTCCCCCTTTAATAAATTTGCAAAGATTTCAAACAAACTTCTTTCATGTAGTCATTGCGGGATATTGTTTGTAGAATTGAAGAAAACAACACATTTTATTCATTTTACAGTCAGGCTGTAACATAATAAAACGTGGAAGCGTTGTGAAAACTTTCAAGATGCACTGCATGCTGGTTTTAGTGACAGGAAAGGGATGCTCGTGATCATATAAACACTTACGTTTACAGATACACAAACCTCGTATGACTCAACATGTGTATGTGTACTTGGTAGATTCAAAGAAGTGTTTAATATGTATTTGATCTGCTCTCAAAGTAAACAGTCCATGTAGAGAGCAAACGAGGCAGAAAGCATTGGCTGAACTGTTGTCTCATATTCGTTATCTGGGAAATACACTGGAAGCCCCAAAGCTTTGGCCGGTCAGGAAACCATCCTGGAGGGGAAATTCTTTTTCACAGTACTGTACACCACAAATGTGACTCGTGCGTCAACAGGAAGTACATTGACGTTATACAATAGCACCATAAATACAAAGGGGGCCGCTGTTAAGTTTAACCAAGCAGTTCTTTAAAACAGTGACACTGATGGTTCTTTAACACTGACAATAGTTTTTGCGCCTCTATTTATAAAACTGCTTCAAGTGAAGTTTTGGATCCTTAATATTTAATCCTGTTTGCAGATTTAAGAATCATCAAAAGCTGTTCAATAACATATTTAAAGTCCTGCACAGTTTACTTCCATAGTGCTACTAGAGGTAAACACTCTACTAGATGACTGATATACAGGTGCATCTAAAAAAACTGAAATCATTTTTTTTTGGAGCTGCACCTGTCCACTACTGCAAATTATATTCATGTTGTCACACACATCCTATTAGTTTTGGAATTTAATTTGGATTTGAAACCCGATGGCAAAGTTTGATGAACGCCCAGTCTGACAGCTGCAGCTCAAAATTGTAATTAATTACTAATTTTCTGAGATGCACCTGTATAAATATAGAGACAGAAAGAGATAGACAGGATAGATTAAATTAGATTGATAAAAAGGGGGAGATATAAAGGTATAGCAGAAGATATAAATTAAATAGTTAATTTCACATTACTGGAGAGATTAATGATTTCACACCAAAAAACTTTTAACATGAAAATCACTGAGAAAAATACTAGATTTGTTTTTAAAAGAACAAACAATGGGCTGTACGGTACATCCTTAAATCTGACTGTCTATTCCAGTCTGTGCATAAATGTGATTCAGTCGCTTGATAAATGTTTAGCAAAGAACTTCCTTTACTCGTAAGGCTCTTATTCTTAAATATTCTTAGTTTGGTGAATAAAAGGCAGGCTCCGTTCAAACAGTGATTTCACCCCAGTTTTGCACAACAGAGATAAAATTATCAAGTACTTTACAAGAAAAAAAAGCAGATAAGGTGAATGTCTAAAAAAATACAATCATTTTGGGAGCCGATACGTGGAAACCACCCGAGAAAACATGCTCAGGGAAGTTCTCAAATGGTCTTTTGTCAACCCAATGATGTAAATGTAATCCCAACCCATCTCTCAGCTCCATTTACATACAACCACAGTCAAATGTGGAAAGTACCTTCTGTTCACTGGAAAAACTCAAAGATCACTTTTCCTGTGTATATTATTTTGAAAATGCTGACGGGTCCAAAATGAATGTTTTGCTTATCTCTATATCTCTATAATAGTATAACGACATGGGTATCGTGTGTCTCTGTTTTCCATTTAGTGTGGGGAAAAAACAGAAATGGCTGGAAGTGCCTGGCTTCCCTCCAGTACCAAGTGTCCAACAACAAAAGAAGGTATCGCAATGACTGCTAGCAGGAAATCAAAGGGGTTTGGGCCCAAATTCAGACATTAGAGGCAGAGCAGGTTGAGTTTTTTTTTAATTTAGAAAAAAACACAACATGGGCAACGGGCTGGTGATATGGCAGGCAGAGATCAAAACCAGGATAGCAGTCCAACATGCAAACAAATCTGATAGGAAGCAGGCAAGAACTGACATGCGCAATCCAGAATACAAAATCCAGCAACAGGCAGTCCAAAAACACAAGGAAATAGAAACAAGAAATACAAAATACAAGGGTAAAGTAGCAAAGAAAAAGGGGAATAGCAAGACTAAACTAGAGCTAACAAGGGACAGGTGAAACTAAACTGATAATCAGGGAGCACACAAACAGAAAACTTCAAACTTAAACAGGAAGGAACAAACAAAAAATGACAATGACTAAAACACAACAGAGAGTGAGAGTGAAGAGACCGAAACGAGAGGGAAACAAAATAAGTACATAATCTACTAGGCCTACAACAGGAAATGGAAAATAAATGACACAATGACATAAAACATGAAATAACAGGGAGAACGTTCAGCTTTTGCTCTTTGGTGTCAGCTGAAGGAGTTTTAAGGGCTGAAAAAAACCACACAGAGTTAAATAAATAAATGTGTGGCAAATAAACGCAGGTCTCAATTAGAAGCCGGGTCCGTTAGTTATAGCATGTATTTAAAAATAAGTTCTCTGTATGTATAAACCTTCTTAAAAGCCCGCCGGGTAACCTCCTTGAGCTAAGCTGCTTAGATCATGCATACAAATATCTATGTTAGTAAATGTGAAGTTTTGGGCGAGTTGGCGGTGTTTAGTTGTGGACTGTTTTCAACATGGCGGCCTAAATCTATAGCCACTGCATTCATTACTCTACCACAAAAGATTAATCACATGACTGAGTCTGTCTCACTCCATTCCACCAGGAAATATACAGGTTGTCCAACGAACTGGCAACTAGAGGGGGACACGGGAGTGGATTTTCACCGTCCCATCCTGTTCCCCATTCTTCTATACTGGAATGGAAGTGTGACATCTAGTGGCTGAATTTTAACGATGTTATCAATAGCTCCAAAATATTTAGAGGCATGATAACAAACAGTGGGGAATAAGCCTCTTATCTTGTGTTATTACAGCTGTCTCTGAAGCATGGGGAGCTCTGCCCTGGGCTATATATAAAATACTAAAAAATCGGGATAAAATCTATAATCAAAAAAAAAAAAATCTGTAATCAAGCAGTGAGATTAAGAAAACACTAAAACAAATACCTGCCTTGTGCTTGTCTGGTTCTCCTCTTGTCAAAATATTTCCACTTGATGTTACAGGCAACAAGTATAATAATTACAGTAGCCACTATTGAGATTGCAATTCCGATCATATCTGTCAAACAAAACACACGACATCAACAAAAAACAGTCAACAACATGAACCAATTAAAAGATCCTTTAAAATATGAGAATATTACTTTTGTATTCAGTGTTAGAATCGGTCTTACGATGTCTTGTGTCTGTCGCCGTGTCGTTTTGTCCACTGCAGGATGTGGAAACATGGACTGCATGAGTCTTATTTTCAGCAGGGTTGGCTGCCACACATCTGTAAGAGGAGCTGAAGTCCTGCTTGTGTACTGTGAGAGGCAGAGAGAGCGCAGAGCTGCTCTGGTTCACTATTTCCTCGTCTTTGTACCACAACAGTGACGTCTCTTCGGCTTTCTCCACTAAACACAGTAAGGTGCAGCTGTCAGCGCTCACACTTGTTACCTTCACTGCAGGAGTCGGGACAGACTCTGGAGAAGAAATTGGTGGAGATTAAACAGAGCAATGATGTCACAAATACACAGGCAAAGGAAATGTGACTTACCATACACAGTGAGTTTATAAGAGCTAGTGAAGACTCTTCCTTTTTTAGAGTCAATATAATAAATCCCAGAGTCAGTCCTCTGCAGGCCCGAGAGTGTAAAGAGTCCAGTGTTGCTGTTCAAGAGAAGTCTGTCCTTATAAATCTCCTCCAATATTGTGATTTTCCTCTCAGTCACCATAGCAATAGGCTTTCCTCCTAATGAAAGAAATCCCAACTCCACAACAGGGTCAGGTAGAGTGATGGATCCTCCCTCAGCGCCCGTCAGGTTCTTCACTTCATCCGTCGCAGATGAAATCATCACTGTAAAATACAGAGTGGTACAACAGTCAACACAGATGCACAGCAAACAAGTCAACAGTGAGATGTAAGCTCACGACTTCCAGAATGTCTATTGCAGCCATGTGAAATACTTTATAACCATGTGAATAAAATCCCTTTTAGTGACTGCCCTTTACGGTCTGTCACATTTTTTATAATTAACCTGTCCATTACATATTACCTGTCCGTTTGTGGCCCATCACTGATTCTGAGGAGTGAATCATTTTCCTCAGTCAGTTGGATCCATACATTTTCTCTCTTTCTGATACTGGTGGTTACAAATTAAACATTAACAACAAATGCATCTTCTATATTTTTAAAAGCAGCAAACAAGTTAAACCTGTCTTGATGAGATAAAAGAAGCAAACAGCTCCATTGTACTTTCACTCCTAGCTGCAGGTGAATAGCGGCCGCAGGGTTTTTGCATTATGTTTGCAGTTTTGGGTCACACCAACAGGCACGCTCAGTGAAGCACCAAACATTTTGCTTTCACCGAGCAGGACACATGATGTGAACACGCCTCACTGGGCAGACAGCATTGTCGTTATAAGCCAGTGAAAAGTGAGTCTGCGTCAATTTAGCAACAGTTGTCTCCCAGGTTTAGTACTTCAAACGTAAACAGGCCTATTCGTTGACTGTGAATGAGTTCTCATGAATATCCAAATGAGGCAGACAACTGAAAAAGACAACAGTAACGCCTCGTGTGTAGACACATTTGAAAGTGTCAGTAATATTTTTATATTAACAATGGATTACATAAGTACTTCTATCTACACCTCTCTATAGTTCCTTTCGTTTTTGTTCACAGTGTTTTAGTGAAAAAGCTGAAAAACCCACTGTACGCTCTCTGCCCGGCATCTAACTGCAGACAGACACCTGAAAACAGAGCAGCTTCTTCCCAGAGGCTGTGAGAAATTAATCCTCGGCACTGCACCAAAGGGGAATAGCAAGACTAAACTAGAGCTAACAAGGGACAGGTGAAACTAAACTGATAATCAGGGAGCACACAAGTGACAGAAAACTTCAAACTTAAACAGGAAGGAACAAACAAAAAATGAAAGGACTAAAACACAACAGAGAATGGAGATCCATGCAGAGAGTGAGAGTGAAGAGACCGAAACGAGAGGGAAACAAAATAAGTACATAATCTACTAGGCCTACAACAGGAAATGGAGAATAAATGACACAATGACAATGAACAGGAAATAACAAAAGGATGACCAGGGAGAACGTTCAGCTTTTGCTCTTTGGTGTCAGCTGAAGGAGTTTTAAGGGCTGAAAAAAACCACACCGAGGCGGCTACATAAATGTGTGGCAAATAAACGCAGGTCTCAATTAGAAGCCGGGTCCGTTAGTTATAGCATGTATTTAAAAAGAAGTTCTCTGTATGTATAAACCTTCTTAAAAGCCCGCCGGGTAACCTCCTTGAGCTAAGCTGCTTAGATCATGCATACAAATATCTATGTTAGTAAATGTGAAGTTTTGGGCGAGTTGGTGGTGTTTAGTTGTGGACTGTTTTTAACATGGCGGCCTAAATCTATAGCCACTGCATTCATTACTCTACCACAAAAGATTAATCACATGACTGAGTCTGTCTCACTCCATTCCACCAGGAAATATACAGGTCAAAATAGTTTTATTTTTGTATATAATATTTGTACATAATGTTTGCTTTTGTGAGTAGCATAAAGGGAACTGCAAACCTCATCTCATTATACAACCCTGTTGTAAAATCCCAAATAAATGTACCTGGCATCTTGTAACAAGAACATGGCGGAGTATTTAACAGCCACATAGAGCTACAGGTAATTCCCTCAGGAGATGGTAGAGAGAAAAAACAAACAAAAACGAGAGTGAATATTGGACTCACATTCACCAGGTGGCCAGAAACACAACTGCAAATGAATGATAATGTTTCTCTGTGTCTGCTGGATGTCGAAATCAGCATGTGTTTGCTACAAAGTTCATCATATCGAGTTAAAGGTGAAGCTACTTCATGTTAGTGTTGTTTTCACAGCCAAGTGATCATGCAGGGTTAAGTTTGGACCGGTCAGAGATGGTGATTCTTTTAGTCTGTGTTGGTGTTCTACTTATTCTACTGTATACGCTGCCTTATATAAACAGTATCTCCAGCTTGCATATTTCCTCCATCCCTCTTGGTGAATCACACCCCTGTCTCTGAATTATTGAATGTTTCCCTGACTTCATGGCAGAGAAGGACGACTCAAGTTTGAGACTCTGACTTGATTTGACTTAAGTTAGTGTGACCAGACGTCTCCGTTTTCAGGGGACAGTCCCCCGGTTTTGGTGGCGTGCCCCCGTCTGGAGCCGTCCCCGGAAATGTCCCCATTTTTAATGTATATAATAAACATATCTTTTAATGATATACTGACCACCAAATCAAAAATGTCCCCGGTTTTCATTTCAGAAATCTGGTCACCTTAACTTAAGTTGCACACACAGTGACTTCAAACAGACCTGAGGTTAGTGAACATGTTTAACTCAGCATTGGCTATTTAACGTTAGCTTGCTTCGTGCTTCAGCTACGACCTACGAGAGGTTTACTCCGACTGTCGTTCGTTATGAAAAGATGAATGAGCGTTTGTTTACTTGCCAAACTTGTGGTGGTCGTTTAACGTAATCATTTACGTCCCGCTGGCTGCCATCACGTTAATTATTAACGTCGGCTACAAACAGATTAGAAGTTTTTTGTTAATGATGCAGTGTTACAATTTTATTTAGTTATAACTTTATTTCGCCATATTGGCGAGTAAACGTATTTGGTACGATATCGCCATTTAATATCTTTTTGACGGTAGCTAACAGCAGATCAGCGATGTTTTTTCGCACTTAAATTGGTCCCCGCTGCACCCGTGGATCTAAAATCGTGTAACACATGGATTAGGGGCGTTCATTGGTTGATGTTTGTGTTCATTTCAGGTTTCTTGTGTCTGATTGGCGTAGATTTGTAAGGGGGCGGGCGTTAGGGGACTGGAGTCGGGAGCAGTCAAGTCGCACTTCGAGTACCTGGAGTGTTTTTAGCATTTAGCTAACTAGCTACAGGACTAGCTACAGGACTGTTTGTGTTTTTTCTCTCTCTCTCTCTCTCAGTTCTATGAAACAAATAGTAACCACTGTGTATTAAAGAAAAGAAACCGTTTTATGTCCAAAGCGATGCTCTGAACAACAGGATATATCTCAATCAAAGCAGTGATCGTCTGACATAGATCTTACAGTGTGCAGTCTTCATTTGTTCTGCAGAGACTAAAGACGCGTTTAATGCGTCGTTAATGGAAAGTGAAAGTGTATCACTTGCCGGCCTGTGAAAGAGCGACGCAGACTGCTTTCCAACAGGGTCACCAGTGCCATGGTGTGCGCTCACTAGATTTCAGTTGTATTAGTAGAACATACAGCCTTAAACTGAGAAGATATTTGCCTGAATGTTTGCGTCTGTCCAGCTCTGTGACTGCGCGCACAGCCTGAATCACAGCTCATTTCGGTTAATGAAGCAAAATGCAGATTACAGACTGGTTAAGTTATAAAAACGTCTGAATGGAAAATATAGCGACATTAAGAGTAGTCCTACATTAGATGTACCCCCCCCTGCTGCAGTCACCATCACTGCTGCCTGCAGCTAGAAGGAACAGCAGCACAAAAGAGGCAGCTGCACCGGCCTCGACCAGCTTTTTGGTCCCCCCCCCCCCTTCCTCAATATTTCTATAGGCTACATTTTGTCTGCGACTGATGTGGAGTGTGTGAGTGACTGACTGGTCACTTAGTAAACTGCCTCCTATATGAGCCAGCTCTGAAATCTCCTGAGCCAGGAAGGCAATGCGAAATAAAACTTTACATTAGGAAAGAGGGGGGGACGAAACATAGATTTTGAAATTAAATATGTATAATGCCTCCTCTGCCCATCAGGTGATCAAACTCACCACAAATCCACACAAGTCAATTGCAGCTCACGGCTTCTGGTGGAGCAGAGAGGACGGACACAGAGCTACAGCTGGATCATCTTATTCTCCGCTAATTTGCAGGAGAATAAATAACTATCTCTCTCGCTCCCGCGCACGTAACCTTAGCTAAGCAAGTAAAGTTCAATTTTCGGCCTTTTGTTTGTTTTTAAAAAAATCCTTCCCCCGGGATGCCCGGAGCTGACGACGCCGCAGCTTCTAACCTCATATTGGCGTGCGCTTAATGAAGAAGCTTCACATTGCTGGAATCTAACTGTGAAAAGTCTTTCTCTGGTGCTAACCTCAATAATATTGTTCAGACAGGAGAGAGAGAATCAGGTGGAATAGCACAACGAGAGATCACACTAAAATGCATGTCGATGCAATGATATGATTGGCTGATGGAGACAGTTTAGTTAAGAGTTAACGCCCATAGTAATTACAAAGAAAGGAGGAGAAGAGAGTGTGAGAAATGTGAACTAATGAGCAGCCTAGCATAGTCTTCTTGATTGAACTTCATTTATACACTCAATGCCTCCTTAATGAATTACACAATTCAACTTTGATGTTAGTACTTACATATTGTAAAGTACACCCATTGCCAGCTCTAGACAAGGTGGATCCCTTCTCCAACCCACCATATCCCCACCCAAAAAACTAAGAATTGAGTTTTGGGATGAGTTCTTTGCTCAACATAGCTATAATCTCATCCTCTTTAAACCTTTATAGTTCAAGCAGCGGACAGTTTAATGACCGCAGAGTCCAAACCGGCTTTCAGGATAAAACTGTTTATTTCTGGGTGGCAAATATATATACAAAAATTTACCTACAGCAGTAGCCTCTATTGCAGTATGTTAAAATGAATAATATGAATATACTGAAGTTAAAATATTAATATACAGCTCCCACAACTAATTACACAACAAACTCCTCAAAATAGAAAGTATATGCTATTTAATTATACAACAAAAACATTTGCATTAGTCATATGAGGTGTGATGAACCATGGTGTAATCCTGGGGATTTACTAGCTCTGTTTGCTCGACAGATGGCTGACTAGTTTGCTCTGGAACACCTGTGTTGCTCCTACAGTACTAAAGTCCTGACTATAGTGTAATCACTCTCTTTGTCAGGATCGCTGGGTGCGCAAAGCAGGAGAGAGCCCAAACGCATGACACTGCGAGCAGAGATTTAGACCCAGCGTTTATAAATCCAAAATACACCAGACATGAACAAAACTCACAGGTACAGGAAACTGGTAACATCAAACGTGAAGCAACTGGTAGTACACACAACCTGCAACAATGACCGGACGGGGACTGAACAGAAAAAACAAACATTTATACACCAGGGACTAACGAGCAGGGCGGGAGCAAGACAGGTGACAGGGATCAAGGCTAACAGGCAGGCAGACAGCAGGGAAAACAGAGAGACTGGCGGGCAGGCAAATTACTGGGGGAACACATGTTACAAAATACCAGACAAGAATCTAACCCCAGACAATAACAGAAACCCATGTAAACAGACAAACACCGACCAACTATAACTCAGGGAACATAACAGACAAAACACTAAATGCAGAGGCAGGGAGTAAGGAAGGACTGAAACTAGGATTAGACAGAACAATTACAGAATAAAACCGGAACTAAGACAAGCACAGATAATAACCCAGACTAAATAACAGATACCGAACTGATCAATAAGTAAACGCACAGTCAACTAAACTCAACAGATGACAGAACTAAAAAGTAGATACAAAACCCAAAACTCAGAATCAAGAACCAAAACCCAGAAACAGAGAAACCAAAATCAAAACACAGAGAAGGCATGGCCAAAATAATAAAACACAGACAACCTCAGGACAGGATCGTGACACTCTCAGCTCCTTCCCGCAGTCACACCACGTCTTGGTTTGGTGATGTTGTTCTGAGTTTATTTTTAATGTTCATCCATCACTTTTACTCATACACCTCACTGACTTATGGCCCTTTCAGACAGAAAGCGATTTACGCTGCGCTGGCCACTGGGTTCAGCACAAAACTTTAAACTATTTTGAACTTGACCACACGTGCACGCGAGGTCGTCAGGCAGTGCACTGCACTACACTTGGGCCAAACCGCTCTGGTGTGGCGCAAGACACCGAAAATAATGGGTTTCATGGTGCAGCATTGCAGTCGGTCTGAAAGGCCCATTACTGATTTCAACACACAATGTTGAGTAAATTTACTTTGGTTCTTTAATTTCTTCTTATATGGTTTAATTTGATTTGATTAATTTTGTTAACTGTATTCTTGGTGTGTCTCTCTTTTATTGTGGGCACTTGAGTCTGGCTATAACATGAGGGTAGATGCACATGTGCATAACAATGCCCCTTCTGTAACTCAGAAAATCAATCAGCCATGATTGATGATTAAGATAAAATGAGGACTTCCTGAAATAGTCCTGTTGACACAACATGTTCCCAGCAGAAACAGGGTTTGCTTAAAGTAAAAGCAGTCGCTGATTTACAAATTAGGTCCCAGTATAATGTTGAAATGTGTGAAACGGCTCATGTAGAAGTTAAAGTTAGATCCTGCTGTATCAGAAGATTTAACAACTTAAAGCTTTTTGTTTTATTCGTTAAAGTTCTCTTTTCATTGACACAGAAATGAAATACATCCAGTATCTGAGGCTGTAATAAACATGGTCAATAATTCTTTCATACTTTTGTGCTGCTGTGCGATCAGTGCCTACTATTCCACACTGTGCTCAACAGATGGAGACTACGATACAACGCACATATTTCCTGCTGCCGATGGCCCTACAAGAAAAATTACTTTAAACATTCTTACAACAGGTAAGGGTGTCATTATTGTTAGCTAATCAAAAATATTTTTGCTTATTTCTAAGTGGTTCCAGTAACAAAAAACACATGTCAACAAAGGGTGATGAGGGTGATTCACTGGGGGCCCTTATTTTCCATTAGTGCTTATGCCAGAAACAGGCCTAGGTTTCTTATATTTATACACACAATCACACACACAGTATATGAGCCAACCTCAGGCCACAGATCAGGTCATTTACAGTAATTAAACAGGGCTTAAAGGACAGGTCTGCTTTTGATACCAAAACATTTTCATTACCGTGTCGAAGAGGTTAAAAAAGGTCACTGGTGAAAGATTTTTGCACAATAGCTTGTAACTCTGTATTCAGAAAGTAACTGCAACCTTCCGTGTGACCCACTTCCACCTTTTATAGGTTTACATGGATATATAAGTTCATGACCGTCCTACAATTTAGAGGAAATCATGTTTGGACTGGTTAAACACAGTGTTTATTGCAATATTGTGGTTTTAGCTGACTTAAGTTAGAATATTAGTTCAGTTAATGGTCAATAGTATCATTAAAAACAAGGGTTTTCTGGAAGTTACACACAGAACCTTCAAGTGCCGTAACTTATAGTTGAGCAAATTAAACAAAAGCTGTTTTTCCGTTATACCAAATATTTTATATATATATATATATATATATATATATATATATATATATATATATATATATATTTTCATGATTTCTCTCACATTGTTCCAATGCTGTATCCTCTGTTACAGTTTTTATGTCTTGTTTATGTTTTTTCATCTGTGTTTTTTTTGTACTAACCACAAGCCATCAGTAAACGGTATCTGGAAGCTGTTTCCTGCCTCACGTCCACAGACCAAATAAACACAGAATTTGTTTACAAAAACAAGACACTCCTGAATTTGGGACTTTTTACAGTTGTCATTTCAATTTCAGTTCCGTTTTGTTGACATTCTGTTTTAGTTTTTATTAAAAGTTATTTTCAGGTTTATATAATTTATCTTCCTATGCAGATCACGTCCCTTACTTCTCTGATACTTGGATTGGCTGTCATGTTTCTCCAGAGACCTCAAACCTTCATAACTTTGATAAGAAATATAATGAACAGTGTCTTTAGTTTAGGCTTATTTAGTTTGCACTTCTTTAAGTCTGCACTGTGGCGTTGAAGTCACAGCCTCAGAGTGCTTTTAATACACTGAACGTGGATTTATTAAACATCAGGTCTTTGGCTGGTGCATCATTTATTAGCCGTGCCTTTTTTATTTTGAAACTGATTCTGAATCTTGGTTAGACCAAGATAACAGTGCAGACATTTTTGAATCAGCTGTTCCTGAACTTTTTTCCCAAGAAATTAAGGCGCCATTTTGTTTAAGATTTATTTCCTGTTTCACCAGAGGTCATATGGAAAATTGAAATTTTTAAAATATCTTGTTCTTCGGTTAAAATTGGTCCTGTGGAGCTGTATTCCTAAATATCTGCAGGTCATGGTGAAACGTTTTTGATAACTTTGCCAAACCATCTGCATTGACTTTGACTTTAATATTCTTCTCGACAACGTCCAGGACAGCAGCACTTAAGATATTCAGTTTAAAACACAGAAACGCAGCAAATCCTCACATATGAAAAGCTGGAACCAGAGAATGTTTGGCATTTCTGCTTGAAAAATATAGTCGATCAATCAAACAATCAACTAACTGACTAATCAACTGTGAGGACATTCTGTCACATCCAATCATGATATCATTGACATGCTCAGACTAGTGTTTGTGTGGGGCCGTAGTCACTTGGTGATATTGTAATGTAAATAAGTGTCGTCTGCATGATTATGTATGTTTATGTACTAACAAAGTCTGTAATATGTTTTTTTCCTGGCTGATCCCGATTATTAGTAACCAATTAGACCGATGACCGATATGTGGAACTGATATACATTTGCTGTAAAATATTTAATCTTGGTGTCTTGTTAAAAATAACAAGATTAAAGCTAACTGTCATGTTTAATCTTTATAAATAGTAAATTAAATTAATTAGAGATCCCTCCCAGAGATGGACTTGTTAACTATGAGTGGTAAATTATTATAAACTTTGTCTTTACCTGCTGCCATTTATACTGAATTTATTTTATATTGTTGGGATTTTATTGATTACATTCTATTGGTACTATTTATTGGTTCTGTTCTTTATCGTTACTCTTATTGGTTTTTCCTTAAAAAAGAACAAACTCAGAACAGTAATCATATTTAATATTTTATTATAACTGTTTTCAGAGCAGCAACAAAAGTAAAGTCTACAGCAGCAAGGTCACTTTATAAAATCAGTATCTCACTGGAAACAAATGGAACATTTTAAATAAACTATCTTCCTGACATCAAAATACTGAGTAAAGACCACAGAACTCTGTATCAGTCCTTCCTCCTGTCCTCCTCCTCCTCCTCCCTCTGCTGCTGCTGGTAGAGAGGAGCTGGATTCTCTCCACAAGCAGCTGAGTTTGCAAGGAGTTTTGTAAGTATTTTAAGGTACGTAGCATCTCAGCTAAACAGGCTGCAGGCAGATTTCATCTCAGCTTGTTTATAACAAAATAGCTATTAGCCGTGCTTGTGTAAAACCAAAACACAGGTGCGGTGGACGAGACAGAGCAGATTAAAATATAGCTTTGTACACGTTTCCGCTTGATGTACTGATGCAGTATCAGCCTTTTACTAGTATTGCTGGTTTTGCTGCACACAGTAACAGGCGTAGTTATGGTTAACTGTACTCTGCTGTAATCTCCACAGATCTGCTCCGCTAGCTTCGCTTCACCTGTGCGCAGCTCTGCTGAGAGATGAGAGGGGAGAGGCTGCAGTATGGTGGCTTGCTGGTTCTATTGGCTACTTGTGACTTGTAACCAGTCAGCTAGTACTGTGTGGTGAGTACAGACAGAGAGGAACGGCTGCATCAGAGCCAAAGGCGCACATTTTTTTATGAATTAATTATCGGCTATTTGTTTTTAAAATGACAGATGCAGATTATTGCAAAAATGCAGAATATCGGCCACAGTAATCGGTCAGGCCGATTATTGGTCGACCCCTAGTGCTCAGCTTCAAATGCTTTAAAGAAACCAGAAAGGATAGTTTTGGACTATTAACTAAGACCAGGAGAGTGATTCACATTACTCCAGGTCTCAGGTCTTTACACTGGCTTCCAGTGTGTGAAATAAAGTTAGTTTATAAAGCACTGAATGGTTTAGAGCCAAAAGATATCTCTAATCTGAAGCTCCATCATGAACAGTCACCCAAAAGATTTGAGGGATATAAAAAAGCTTTTGAGTTTCAGTGAAAAACATACAACCAATGAGAGACAAACGTCTAGCATAAAAATCCACCATTGTTCTATCTAATTGTTTTTGTTGCTTTTTAAGCCTACTATCGATGTGATAGTGAACATTACACACTTAATTTCCTGCGTTCTGGTGAATTGTTCTGCAGAATATATATACAGAATATAAACAGTGCAGCTCTCGGATCTGTTTGTCTTGTAGAACAGCTTTTCTCATGTAACATAATCCCTGCTGAGTCAACACACACACAGGCAGGATTCTCCCTCTCTCTTTTGAGCCTTTTGTTTGGGGAAGAACCTCTTTTAATGTGCATGTGGCAGCTTTTAACCTAAATGATAAATTAATTCATTTTAATTCAGTTAGAAACTCCTGGACCTTTTTTATTTTATTTTTTTTAAGCTTGTGTGTCTCTGACATTTAGATAAAACATTTAGATTAAGAAAATAAAGTTGTAATATTAGGAGAATAAATATAATATTTCCGGCAGACTGTTAACAGTTCATGAACCAAACACACTGACGGCCAACAGAGGTTATAAAACTTTTAATCTGAATTCTAGATCTACATACAATTCAGTAGTCGCTGTATATTGTTGTGGACACGTCTCCACCGTCCATGTCTAACTTTACGCCCTTGTGTGCATCAGTTATTTAGGTAAAAAGGCTACTTACCAAAACAAAGGACAATAATTCTCATCTGCACCTCCATCGTAGAGCTAAATGCAGACAGGCATCGTGTTTTCGTGCAGCTTCTGCAGCTTGTGACAGGTTTTACACGATTTGCCTGTCAAATTGCTCTCATCTGAATTGGACAACACTGTTCCGCCTACCTGCCCGCCCCCACGAGCCTTCTGTAGACGCTTCAACAAGTCAAAGCTTGCCCGCTGCCCAGACTCTGCTGCAGCTCTCAGCAATGTTGGATTTCCTCGCAACCCCGTAGTTGTTGCGACTTGTGCAATCTGTATCTAAATCATCTTGAGTCATCTTCAAACTCAAACTCAAAATGTTTTCAAATCAATGTGAACAAAGTTAGCTTTATGTCTTCACAAGTTGAATTAATTCACTAAATTTGCTCATCACCTCCCAGCATGCATTCAGTTTAGTTTTAAAGATGAATTTTAAATATTACATCAATATTGCACTGAGTCAAATGCATATAATTAAAGATGTGCACATTTTGGCTGTATAATTAAAACACGGTCTTAGGATTTGCTGTTTTTAAGAGAGAAAGAGAAACGGATGAGAACAGGATTGTAACTCAACGGTGGGGATGTTGACAAAGAGCAAACACATGCATCCTGTTTGATTTATTTCCAACATAGCAGCTCTCCCAAAGAAGAGAAGCGAAAGAGGAAGAACAGATCCATGTAGGCTAAAACATGCATTCATCATATAAGATGTATTAAAAAATAAGAATTATTAAATCAATAGTGGGAAGATGAAATGTCAGCATCAATAAAACTTTTAAGATTGTAAAGTTCTCACATGACAGGCAGAGTCAGTTATTGGCAGACTGACAACTGGAATAATTATGCAAATATATGAAGAGCTGGGTGAGATCATGACAAAGGCTTAATCAACAACACATTTCACATTTAGGCTTGTTACATTTATTTGCACATTCAGTTAAATAACCTAGTTGATAAAATTAGATACTAAGATGGACCCTAAAGTGAAATATAATATATAATATATATATATATAACTAATGAATCATTTTCACCAGGGGCTGTGACCTAGAATTGTCTTCACACAGTAAATCAGCTACTTGGTTGTGGTGAAAAAAGCTCACTTCTTCCAAGAAAGGAAGTGACACTTCACAGTTTCTTGCTCCTTTTGATTCTGTCCTGGATAATTTAAAATGTCGCTCCTTTATCATTCTGCACATTCCAGCTTTTGCATTTTTTTCGCTGGGATAAGAGTTTACCTGAGAGACGGATAGCACAACGTTAATGTGCAAGAAGTTTGTAAATGATTTCTGACCTTGTGTCGTTATAGGAAATTATGTTCATGCTTTGCTCTCCGCAGTTCAACACACTTCCTACTAATAAAGAAAGCATAGCTGAAGAATAACAAATTAACTGAATATACTCAGTTTATCCATCATGCTTTATAGTTTCAAATATTAAACTCCTGTTCACAGCTACATTTGAAGCAACATCCTCCGCAAACACCATCAATTGTTCCTTCTTTTCCATGAGGTGTGAATGTGTGTGATCTGCCTGTGACTGAAGGAAAACTAGATACCTCTTCCTGTCCTGTTTGAATACAGAATGCATGCAAAGCTAAAAGAGAAGCTGTACTGTGGCTGCCCAGGTTCAAGCCATCTGGTCTACCACAGCTTGACATACATTAGTCTAAGCACTGCAACCACTCGGAGCTCGCTTTCATTTCTTTGTAGACCGACCGCAGCATACAGTTCTCACACAACATGAAGACCTGTCTGTAGGTTTTAACTTGTTAGCCCCCACTTTTCATCCAGGGGCTTTAACAGCCTGCTGTTACATGAGTATTGTCACAGGCCTGGACAAAAACAATACACTTAAAGTGTTTAAACAAGCAGTTTAAGCACTGGACAAAAAAACAAAAGAGGGGGCGAGCAGGAGGAAAGAGAACACGCAGTAGTTCCATATAGAAATGCAAAACAATAGCAACACAAACAATGTCAACACAAACAATGAAAGTAATAATAAATATAGACGCAATGACTTAAGAGATCTACATTTATTCATTTAGCTGACACTTTTATCCAGTTTTATCCATATATGTCAGAGACAGTGGGGAATTGAACCCAGGTCTCTCACTCCAAAGGCGTCCACTGTTCCATCATCACCTATCACCAGATTAAAGTGACTTTGAGATAATTGGGGAAACGCAAATTTGACATTATATGTACCTGACCACAGGGCGACACGTTCAACCCAGCTGTGACGTTTTGTGTTTCCAAGTTTAAGCTGTACAAACACTTTTTAACTGAGAAAAATAAGTGTCACGGGATCCAAAGAACTTAAACTCACTATGATCTAAACACCCTCATTGTCAGCTGACTGAGCTGCTGGTGAGAGGCTGTTTCCACACACCTTCTCACAAGTTGAGGTAGTGACGTCACATGTGCCAGACCCGGATATTTTTGTCAGTTTAAACTTAAAAAACAGTCAAGATATTGGTGAGAAAATCCACTGTGAGCAATCATTACCAAAGTTTATGCATCAACTGAGGAGTGACCCTAGATCTTACAAAACGAATTTTGTGCGAATCCATGCAGAGAATTACGAGGTCTAAACCTTTTGCATGTGTAGTGCCCCCTAGTGGAAGAATATCCCAGGACTGCTCAGCGAAGCTCGGGCCGAGCATCTGAACAGACATGTCAGGTTTGGGTACAATGGCTTATGCCAATTTTGATTTATGGTCTTTATGGCAAAACCGTCTCGGCCGAGTTCGCAAAAATAGGTCGATCTGTGTATCTACATAAACAAAGGTTGGTGTAAAGATGTCACATTGCCTTGAAAATCATGCAGTCCTCTGCACTCCACTGACCCGCACTGAGAATCTGTTAAGAGGATGTGTGCCAGACAAGGAAGGCTCCTGGCCCAGATGGTGTGTCTCCATCCTGCCTGCAAATATGTGCAGACGAGCTGGCCCCCATCTTCACACAGTTCTTCAACAGATCACTGGAGCTGTGTGAAGTTTTCTCCTGCTTCCAACGTTCCACAATCATCCTAAAAAACCCTCCATCTCTGGGTTAAATGACTACAGGCCTGTCGCCCTGACATCTGTAGTCATGAAGTCCTTTGAAAGACTGGTGTTGGCCCACCTGAAGGACATTTCAGGCCTCTTGCTGGACCCCCTGCTGTTTGCCTACAGGGCTAACAGGTCAGTGGATGATGCAGTAAACATGGGACTGCATCACATCCTGCAACACCTTGACTCTTCAGGGACATATGCAAGGTTCCTGTTTGTTCGGCGTACAACACCATCATCCCAGACATCTTCCACTCCAAACTCACCCAGCTCACTGTGCCAGCCTCCACCTGTAAGTGGATCAAAAACTTCCTGACTGAGGAGTCAGCAGGTGAGGCTGGGGAACATCACATCCAGCACCAGGACTATTAGCACTGGCGCCCCCCAGGGGTGTGTGCTCTCCCCGCTGCTTTTCTCGCTCTACACCAACGACTGCACCTCAGGAGACCCATCTGTCAAACTCCGGAAGTTCACTGACGACACAAAGGTCACCGGCCTCATCCGGGATAGTGATGAGTCTGTATACAGACAGGAGGTTGATTAGCCGGCCCTCTGGTGTGGTCAGAACAACCCGGAGCTTAACACGCTCAAAACTGTGGAGATGATCGTGAACTTCAGAAAGGAGCCTCCCTACTCTTCCCCCCATCATCATTCTGAACAGCTCAGTGTCTGCTGCTAAATTTAAATAACTGATTGGTTTCATCTGGCTTGATCGGTAGATATAATTGGGTGTCATCTGCATAACACCAGGTATCAACTCCACCCACCAGTTACCTGGATTAAAATGGGGCAAAACACAGCAAGATACAAACAAGAGAGGGCCCACACCTGGGGCCGTCACACTTCCTACAGAATATGTTTTAAGACTGTGTTTAGCCAAACTAAATGAGATCCTGTTATCCCTACAAATGTTACAGCCTGTATTAGTTTTAAACTATTATCAGTTTGAAACTATTGTTGTGTGGTTGAAAGACTGACAGTCATGTCGTCGTTAAGGTCTCACAATATTGTTATATGTGCATTGAGTACATTTATTGTACACTGTCTGTGTAAAAAAAGAAAATGGAAATACATGAAGGCTTAAAAAAGAGTGTGCTGACTTGTTGGTATCTCTATTTCAATTCATACACATTAAAATTCATTGTTTAATAACATGAAGTAACATTAACAATGAAGGAACAATGGAGACCTGAAGGTTCTTTCAAACAGCCTACGTTAATTTCCAGATAGGCTTCAGCCTGTATGTGAAAGTCAACTCTAGCTTTTCATGTGTTAACGTTGGTTTCCACCCCCTGACTGTTGATGCTTTGGGAAAGTACCGCCTGCTGCTGACAATGACTATATAAAACTGTATCCATGATAACACACTGTAACTGACAACATTAAAGAGGAAGCACACAGCTCGCTGCATGTACCTGTAAATGGGGTCAGTAATGAGGTCAGTAATATTGGCACAGACAAAATCAGATTTTACTGTATTGTGAAAGTACACCAGGCAAACTCAATATTTGGATGCAATTTCCAGTGTGGGGGTAGATCCAAAACAGCAGAAAGATAGTCCACCTAGCCTGAATAAAAGGACAAGTTTTGACTTGTGGAACAAATAGCTGACAGACAAACCACGGCGGGGCTAACAACTCCTCCGTTATTAATGTGGAAACTCTACGAGAGTAGTGACAGTGCAAGACTCTGGTAAGATGAGAAGAGGCGGACTCTGTTATTGTTACTCTGTTGTCATTAACTTTTTTCATTAACTTTAAGCTATTTTTCGTGAAATTAATTGAGTTTTCCTTGAGTTACCAGTACCTGGGAGTTGCTCCTGGAGGTGTCTGTCTGAGTCAGTCCTGTTTATTTGGTGCTGATGGACAATTGGACTGCACCATGTTCTCCTGCATCGTGGGGCATAAATGTAGTGTCTTAGTCTATACCCCTGTGTGTCAGAATGGCCTGTTCAGCCACTGTATAAGTTTCCCCCATGTCTCAAGGTCAGTTTAGTCTGTTCAGTTCATGGTAAGTTAACGTAGCCTGAATTACATTCTGTTTAGTTGACCTCTTTTATGGGCCCAGAACTTTTTAAAATTTGTTTTTTCATTTTTGTTATTTAGGTAAAAAAAAACAGTAATACAACATAAAACACGGCAAATCTTACGGCTTCCAAGTTTGAAGTTGGGAAACAGACAGCCCATGGCCATCCATCCCAGCACTTATACCGTTACGGCCCACACATTGCTTGTCAAATATTTATTAATTAATATTTATTATTTTAACATGCACTGTAGTGTAGAACAAGAATGTATGAACGAAGCGGTTGCTTGCCATCCCTTGTCAATAATAATAATAATAATTTATGAATCTGGACTGTGTGCGACCTTTTGGATGTGTAGAAGAACACAAAACATTAATTAACATTAGATCCTGACCAATCCTGTTGGCGTGTCTGGAGATTTCAAAAATCAATGAAGTAATGCTGCTGTGCTAAATGCCCACAGTGCCCACAGTGCCTCCATGACAAGACACTTTACCCAATTTTACCCGCAATCTGCGATCTACGCATCACTATAAGACCAACACTCCTATGGGCTCACGGATTTGTGGTTGAAGCAATTTATCCAGCTAGCTAAGTGATAAAATATGCCCAGAAAGACCCCGAGGAGGTTATGTTGCCTTTCAGTTTACAGAGAGGACCACGGAGCAACAGAAGAAGGTGGTCTGGTCTGATGAATCATGTTTTCTTTCACATATTGTGGATCGCCGGTTGCCGGATGAAACTTTGGGTTCTACCATTTATGTGGATGTTACTTTGACACGTTCCATGTACACAGGCATTGGTGCAGACCATGTACACCAGTGGTCGGCAAATAGGCAAAAAACCAAACATTAAAGCGGCCGGTGCTGAAACAGATCTTAGTCATGATAGCAACAGTTACTCACATAATCACTTGTGATTGTGCCTACAAAATACTTCTTTGCAGCCTTTATGTGTTTAATTGAGAGCTTTTACTTTGAAAAGTTCTGAAGGAAATTCTAAAGCGTCTCTGGTTTGCTTGACACACCTCTGAAAGCCGTCAGAAAAAGTGAGATCGGATTCCCCTGAATGAGAAAAGCAGGAATTTCCTCTGCCTGGAGATACTGAGGAAATGATAGTAAGCGTCCATGAGGCACACACTCCTGCACATGCCTAATTGTGAACATGTAAAACGATCTCTTCATAATCAATATGTTGAAAAGGGAGGAAAATGTTACTTGAAGTAAGTAGGGATTGATCACACAAACCTTTGAACAAGAGACCTGAGCACTACTGACTGAGGTAAACATGCAGAGAGCAAATGTTGGTTTATAAATGATAAATTAATTGTGTTCTGGCCCGCCATCTAATGACTCGAATAAAAATTTGGCCCGATGCCAGACGTACTTGCTGACCCCTGATGTACGCCCTTTCATGGAATTGGTATTCCCTGATGGCAGAGGCCTTTGTCCTGCCACAAAACAAAAATGGTTCAGGAACTACAAAATCAAGGTGTTGACTTGGCCTCCAAATTCCCCAGATCTCACTCCAATCGAACATCTGCGACAAACAAGTCTGATCCGTGGAGGCCCCACCTCGCAAATTACAGGACTTAAACGATCTGCTGCTGCAAAAATAACAACAAATAGCAGCCTCCCTTCCCTGGACGACATCATTGTCAGCATGTACAGAAGCAGAGCATCAGGTATCATGAAGGGCCCCACCCACCCAGGTATCATGAAGGGCCCCACCCACCCAGGTATCATGAAGGGCCCATCATGAAGGGCCCCACCCACCCAGGTATCATGAAGGGCCCCACCCACCCAGGTATCATGAAGGGCCCATCATGAAGGGCCCCACCCACCCAGGTATCATGAAGGGCCCATCATGAAGGGCCCCACCCACCCAGGTATCATGAAGGGCCCCACCCACCCAGCGCACAAACTGTTTACCACCCTCCCCTCTGGTAGAAGGTAAGGCTGAGGTGCAGCTTCTTCCCAAGAGGCTGTGAGGCTTCTGAACTCCCTGGCTTAGAGCTCCCCCTGCCCTTTGCTACTGCACATTGCACTGTGGTTTTAAATATGTGTTTATTAGAGTTAATATTATGTAAAGGTGTTTTTTATAGGGTTTATCTTAATTTGTTATTTATTCTGTACGCTGCTGGACCCGTTTTACATGGTTGGACAATAAAGAACTGACCCGGACTGAACTAATATCTTGGCACTAGATACCACAGCACACCTTCAGAGGTCTAGTGGAACGTTATGGCTGTTATGGCTGACAGGTGTATACTGATATGCACTTTGACAGCTTCAATGTACAGAAACAAAATGCACTAACTGGCAGCATAAGACTGAGGAATATGAAAAAGATGAGTTCGTTTCTTAAGTGGAGGTCTTGACACTCAGGTGACACATTAATGCCTCTAATGATATCTCATAATATAGACAGTTCTGTCATTTTTCATTGTGTTGATCACTGCAAGTGAAACTGGATTCACTGGAAACTGGAGGCAGATATCCTGTAACATGAATTGGATTAACACCTGTAGTTAAAGGTGGTGACAGGTTAATAGGTCTACTACAGGTCACAAATGTCTGGGGCAGTTTAAGAAACTACTAGTAGACAATAATTGGTTGAGCAGTCATGATCTGACTTTATTCTACACAAGACTTGAGTCTGCCAGCAGCGAAAGTGAAAGGTTACCTGGCTGAGAAGGTGGAGGAGCTGCAGCCTGTCGCCTGCAGCTCCTCCCCTGTCAGCTCACCGTGTCTGCTCCTGACTGTTATATCTCTGCAATATTTCAAACTGGTCCTGCTATCAGAAAATGTTAAAAATGACCTTTGTCCTGTTTCGTAGATGCATTATTGATGATTATGAAAAAATAAAAAATAAATAGTGGTCATCTCTATTCTCACTCACAAAAACATTGCATTTCCTGTGACTACTTCAAAATAAAAGTCAACTTCTGTTTCGGCAGTTCAGTGCTTTTAATGTGAAGCTGCAGTAGTAGGAAATGTTCAGTTTGCATTTAGCAGTAACTTGATAGAGAATTTTACCGGGAATTTCGCCACAGATGCGCAGTTTCTAATACTGCAAATATATTAATAGGAATAATTTGTTGTATTTCTTCAGAGAAAACGGTGAAACTTGCAGTGACGGTGAAACAACATACATCCAGAGACAAACAGGTGATAAATGGTCCATAAATCCACATGAAAGGGTAAATCCACCTGAACTGGTAGAATCATGACTGAACTAGGAAAACAAAGACTTATATACACATGGTAACACACTCACAATGACAGTTCTTTGAGGAAAGATTTTTACCAGATATGTTTACCATGTTCACCATTTTATTTGAACTATTAGCATGCTAACGTTTGCTAATTAGCACTAATTGTGCATTCATGTGGTGTTGGAATAACCGTAAAAATGATTTCCCGACACACAAATTCACACAAACCCCCACTGAAGTCGGAAAAACAACATGGCTGATGGGTAGAAACTTTAAATAATGGTGCAAAATCAGTTAATATTTTAGTGGTTTCAGCTGTGTAAGCTACTGGTACAGTAACAAGTCTGGGATGAAAAAAATACTTTGTCATAGAAAGTTTAAAATTGTTTCAGCATAGTTGGATGACAATGATGATGCTTATCCGACACATTATCCAACAAATATGTTAACTTGAGAAATGGGACCAACACGAGGAGCACGTGAATGCAGAGTAAGTGCAGCCCATTACTTTTAGATATATTTGGTCAAATACTTCGAGTTTGACATAACCTTTTATTATCAATAAAATACTGGGGATAATTACCCTGTCTTGAGTCATTTCTAATAATGCTGTTTAATTATATTCTTTTTATTAGTTTCCATAGTTTACTGTAATATTCTTATATGTTGTCATGAAATTAGTGAAAGGGGCTAAATGTGGTTTTTCTTCACTGTTCTGCTTTGAATGTGAGGACACCGGGTCAGGATGTAGCTCTGTGCGCCCTCCTGAGCCTCTCTCTCCGACCACAGCGACAACACCGCAGCTAACGACATGTAGTCCACCGTCACCATAAAACAACCAGCACCCAGTACAACTCAGACTCCAACACAAACTACGGATACAAAACAAAAATAAAGGTTTATGTGCTGAAGCCTGTCAGGCCAAACAAAAATCTGATGATTTTGGGTGAAAACAGTCAACATCATATTTAGATTTTTGTTTTCTTCTGTATTTTTTCTTGTACAATTTTTTATCATATAATAATAATAAATCCTTTTTCTTTATATAATATTTCCCAGTATTGTGCAAGCAAATCAGTTTTGATTGCATCCGTCTGAATATTTCATCTGTCATAAACTGTAAAAACTGTTAAGTGGTCACTGATGTCATTTATTAACAGTGTGTAGTTAACTAAGTCATTTGTATATTATTTTATATATATATATATATATATATATAAATATATAGTATATTGTCGATTCATGTTGCACAACAGGAAGTAATCCGACTGGGTCTGGTGATTTTGGGATGAAGGCAGAGACTGTACATGTATTGATAAAATCTATGCAACTTACATTTATGTTTTTCTTCATTTCCATACATATTTATATTGAGACACATTCAAGTAAATTATTCACCACCTTGTAAAGCCACACCAACCCCATTCATGTTTTCTCTGTTAATACAAGACATGTCATATCATTTAAGTTGAAAATCAGTGTCCCTTTCACTGTTTATCCAAGTTTCAGGTATTGTGATTGTATTGAAAGGCTTTTTGAATTGATTTAGATTATGTTTGATGTTGTGGAAGTTAGCATCCAAGCTTCTGCAGTTAAAGTGGATTATTAAGATTTGCTTTTCACTCCTGATTGAGCTAATAAACTGTTCATCAGTGTAATTGTGGCAGTTGCTTTTGGTGTTCAGGATCAGTATTTTTATCCTTGTCCTGTGAGTGATGTTCAGTGTATTGGAAGGTGTTCAACTCCAGAATATTGTGTATCAACAATCCTTTGTATTAACTGACTTGCTGTGGATTTTTAATTGGTGTCATAATGAAGTTAGTAATTCAAGATTGACAAAGTTAATGCAATTCATCATGTGTGGACATGAATGTCTGCAGCAAATGTCTAAAATTTGATGAATGTCAACGTCAGGGATCACCAAAGTCAGTCTTCCTGCTCTAACATTCAAAGATATTCCAAATGTCAAAATGATCCATCTAATAGCTGTGAGATATTTCAGTCTGGACCAACTGCCCGACATCGCCATCCCTAGAGCCATGTCACTAGTGTGGCTAAAACTGATGAAGATGGTTGTTTATAAGCAGATCAAAGTTTTGGATCTAACTGTTAGAGGTGATTATTTTCAGACAAATCAGTTCAGAGAAAGAAAAAAGCATTTTAAGAGAGTAAATTGTGCTGAGACAAGAGGAAGGATATTTCTCTGAAGCTAAATTTAAGAAGAAAGTCAAATTGCTATTAAATTGGGCTCAGTTATTGTTGGAGAAATATGGTGGATAAAGAACAGATCTTATTTTTCCTTTCCTCAGGGTAAAGCCAAACACTGTGGCAGATTGTTACTGTTACACAGAGACTAAAAACCCAGGAGAACCTCTGTATATCCTTTGCTTTTTCTATGTCTAAATCATAACCATTGTCACAATAATACATTTTTAGTCAGTGATGTTGGCTCTGACTCATAATTTTCTGTAACTAAAGTGTCAAGCAGAGAAATCTGGTTTTTCTGGCCACAGACGCTGAGAGGTGTTTCTCCCAGAGCGCTCTGTCCTTCACATTCTCCTCCTGCAGGGGGAGCTACAAGAGCAGCAAAACCTTTTTTCTTATGTTCTCCCTTTCTTCCCCTGCTGTCTGCCCAGTAATCAGCCTCTCTCACACAGAAACATGATCTGTAGTTAATTTAGAAGACTTTTCACATCAGGGGAGCATGTTTAGGTGACACTTGGCTTAAAAGCCTCAGCTGACATGGAAGCAGACTTTGTAAACTTTTTTAACTTGTGCTATCAGACTAAAGGCTGTGTACAGAGCCTCCAAAGCAATGATCTTTTTCTAAAATGTTGTGGAGTAAAAATATAAAGTAGCAGAATTTTATAAAATTGTACTAAAGTACAGTACTTGAGTAAATTCACTTATTTACTTCCTCATGATATTAATGTCCATTTTCTGTTGTCCTGCACCTGCAGCGGTTTGTGTCCGCCCTCCCATGTCACCCTGCTAAAACCTCTTGCTACCCCACGTACACATTTATAGATTTAGCCGTTTCTGGTACAGTTAGGAAGGTTATTTCCTGATGTTAAGTTCCAACGAGTCGGCACTTCCTCTCCTGAAAAACAGCAGGTATGACTGAGACTGACAGGCCACAGTTCAGTGGCCCATGACCAACAAAACCAAATGTCACTTCCGTTCAGGCTTTATGTTGTGCTAAAAATAACTGTGTGTGGGGTTCTCTTGTTACAGTGGCACACTCTTTCATCACAGCTTATCTTCAGGTTAAATGCCAGCCAGGGAATGAGCTTTTTTAGGTCAGGTTATTGTTTTTATTACATCTGGTTTTATGGATATTAGAGGTTCTGTTGTAGCATGTGCTCCTTATAAAACCAACATGTCATGCCTAACACTTCATACAAGCTGCCGGTACTCGTCTCTGCACTTTGGCCTCCATGCTGCTTTCCTCTGTTTACTAACCCATGACGTTGCTTGCGACACAGTAGGAAAAAACAGAAAGTGCAAACTCAACTACTGACAATGTGAAAACAGTGGATCGTCTATTTTTTGCAGGGTTTCCCACATTTAAAAACCAGCATTTACCAATGTAATCTTACTAATACATGTCAGCAAATAACAGCTAATATAGCTTACCTGCTGCACTGTACGCTGTTTTCTCACTGTCAGAGTGATAGTGCTCCTTTCACTGGTCACTAAGTCTGATAGGCTACATGGACAGAAATGTTACAACGCTTTCATCAAGTTGAAATTATGGCGTTACATTATAGTAACTCTGTTTGGTTTCATAGCAGTGTGCAATGACAGCCAGAGCTCCCACTGCTGTCCAAACCCCCCTTCCAGCCTTTGACCACACCCCCTCATTTGCATACACTCCCCACTCTTTAATCCTAAATGCCTAATGACCAACCCTACATTGCAAATGCTGAATTCTCAGTACTACATGCCATAATTCTTTTAATTTTAAATTTGGACTTTTAGTTATAATTCTGACCAAATGATGCCTCCATGTCAGCCTAAAGGCCCGTGTCCACCAAAGCGTGGCCCTAAGAGTTGAATTGTACATTGTATTTGCAGATGATATTCCTGAGGGGGAGCATATGGATAGAAAATTGAATGGGACCTAGAATTGAGCCTTGAGGGACGCCATAGAGCATGTTTGTAGGGGATGAAACTGACCCGGCCATAGTCATGGAGAAACATCTGTTAGACAGGTAGGACCTGAACCAGTTTAAGGCCACGTCAGTGACCTTAAACCTGCCCACCCATCCAGTGTGCTGTGTCAAACACAACACTGAAGTCCAAAAGAAGTAGAATAGAGCACTCACCAGCATCTGCAGTCATGAAAAGGTCATTTGAGACACTGAGGAGAGCAGTCTCAATGCTATGGGGAGACGCAAAAAGCCAGACTGGAATATTTTGAATAAGTTATTGTCTGACTCTATGACTTTAGATAAAAATGACCATTTAGAAACAGGTCTATGATTGTTCAAGATGGAGGGATCTAAATTTGTTTTTGTTTTTCAGGAGAGCTTCAACAAGCAGCGGCATACCTCTCTCTCTTTATAGGGCACGAGTGTGGTCGTTGCGGTGATACTGCTGAAGAGACTTTGTTTCAGGTTCTAATTGGGGCAAACGACTTCAATGTTGTCAGACATTGTTTGTAAAAGGTGTTCACCAGGAGCTCAGTGTCAGAGAGGAGAGGCTGTTCAGATGAGACGAAATTTTACCAGCCTGTTTTTGAGTTGATGATGTGAGAGCATGGCCAGTGTAACAAGGTACAAGGTTGTTTATGTCATTATACAGCACAAGGCTGCTTTTTTAACCTTTATTTAACCAGGTGAGTGTCTTTGAGATTAAAATCTCTTTTGCAATAGAGCTCTGGCCAGGAAGCAGCACAAAAGAACATGCAGTACAAGTTTTTAATGGACGGCAGTTACACATGCATAAATACAGACAATTCTCTTAGTTTTAATAAGGCAAAATACAATTTTATAAACAAAGGTGACGTGTGCGAGCTGCCAGGACATGATAGCGGATGCTCCGCCACCTCTTTCTGCATTTGGGACGGCGATTCCGGCTGGGGGTCTGCCAGGCGGACGGTGGTGAAGTGGCTCGGCCCCGAGGGAGACTTCCTGAGAGTCTGATGATGACGGCCGGAGAGTCTGTGGTGCGGAGGTGCGCAGCCAGATCAGGAGCGGTGGTGGGTTGGCTAGTTTGGCTAGCCACAGGTGGAGAGGCCCCAGGTGGAGGAGATGGGGCCAGAGACATCGCATGGACGGAGAGAGCCTCGTCCATCAGGAATGTGAAGCTGTTTGAGAGGTTAGTTGTGGAGATACTACCCGCTACGATATTCTCCCATCCCAGTCGCAGCTGCCTCTGAAGCCTGAGCGAGGGACCGGGGTCATGGTGAGACTTTGACCATAGAGAGCGACCCCTACGCAGGAGGAGGTTTCGCAGGGCAGCCGGCGTCCTGCTTGTGGGTTTGGTGGGAGGGGCCTAGTGGAGTGATACGAGCAGCAGAGAGAAACACAATTGTTACCCACAGCAGCTTTAAATGAACGATTAGTCCTAGAAATGTTTAGAGAGAAATACTACAAAATCTAGACAAATGCACACATTTATTTAAATCTGTAATCAAGCAGTGAGATTAACAAAAACAAACACATAAATACCTGCCGTGTGTTTTCCTGGTTGTCTTGTCAAAATGTTTCCACTTGATGTTACAGGCAACAAGTATAATAATTACAGTAGCCACTATTGAGATTGCAAATCCGATCATATCTGTCAAACAAAACACACGACATCAACAAAAAACAGTCAACAACATGAACCAATTAAAAGATCCTTTAAAATATGAGAATATTACTTTTGTATTCAGTGTTAGAATCGGTCTTACGATGTCTTGTGTTTGTCTCCGTGTCGTTTTGTCCACTGCAGGATGTGGTAACATGGACTGCATGAGTCTTATTTTCAGCAGGGTTGGCTGCCACACATCTGTAAGAGGAGCTGAAGTCCTGCTTGTGTACTGTGAGAGGCAGAGAGAGCGCAGAGCTGCTCTGGTTCACTATTTCCTCGTCTTTGTACCACAACAGTGACGTCTCTTCGGCTTTCTCCACTAAACACAGTAAGGTGCAGCTGTCAGCGCTCACACTTGTTACCTTCACTGCAGGAGTCGGGACAGACTCTGGAGAAGAAATTGGTGGAGATTAAACAGAGAAATGATGTCACAAATACACAGGCAAAGGAAATGTGACTTACCATACACAGTGAGTTTATAAGAGCTACTGAAAACTCTTCCTTTTTTAGAGTCAATATAATAAATCCCAGAGTCAGTCCTCTGCAGGCCTGAGAGTGTAAAGAGTCCAGTGTTGCTGTTCAAGAGAAGTCTGTCCTTATAAATCTCCTCCAATATTGTGATTTTCCTCTCAGTCACCATAGCAATAGGCTTTTGTCCTAATGAAAGAAATCCCAACTCCACAACAGGGTCAGGTAGAGTGATGGATCCTCCCTCAGCGCCCGTCAGGTTCTTCACTTCATCCGTCGCAGATGAAATCATCACTGTAAAATACAGAGTGGTACAACAGTCAACACAGATGCACAGCAAACAAGTCAACAGTGAGATGTAAGCTCACGACTTCCAGAATGTCTATTGCAGCCATGTGAAATACTTTATAACCATGTGAATATTTTTTACAGCCAAGTGATGATGCAGGGTTTGGACTGTAAATGTAAATGCTCTGTATTTGTATAGCACCTGTCTAGTCTTTGCGACCGCTCGAAGCGCTTTTTACACAACATCATATTCATCATATACACGGGAAAATCAAGCTGGCCTCTTCTTCTACTGATTCTACTGCGTATACGTCAAATGTTTCCCTGACTTCATGTGTCTATCTATGTGACCTTTAACCTTCTACTGGGTATGAAGGGTTTTTTGTCGTTCATCTTTTTGCTATATTTTTTTAAGCGGATAAGCCTCCCGTGAAAGATGCGGAAATCGCAGAATTTGACAATAAAAATGAAATTAATTGTAAAACACGGAATATCATGGAATCTGCCAAAATGTTGATGCAATGTAGAAAATCACGATTTTCCCAGCATTAAATGTGTTTTTGCTCACAGAACATAAGCCAAATGAACAAAGACAGATCTGTCGGTGTTCACAGGCGCTGCTTCCGTCCTCTCTGTGTTTCGACGAGGGCATATTATCATATCGAAAGCTCATCACTTCAACAAGCTCTCAGAAGTGACACCTCATGGGCAGACGCCAGACTCGAACTCGCTGAAGATTTCATGGCTGAGTGGGCGGAGTCAGATATTTTACATTTAAAAAAAGTAACATATAAAAATGTGAATTCACCCCTTTAAAATAATATTATAGTATTTTGATACCTTACTGTTGCAGTACATTTATTGTGAATTGGCCCCGTGAATCATATCAGCACACAGGCTACATTTGAATATTTCTATGCAAATTAATTTATGTTGATTCAATTTCTAAAATGTTCTTATTGAAGCGTAATTTTATTCATCCACCACATGATTACACACTCTTTCTGATGACAAAATGTGCTTAAATTGCCAAACACAGAAATAATTAAATTAAAACATGGCCTCGTCGCCAAGTATCTGAATGTAGCATAACTCTAGCAAACTGCATCAGGAGGCAGTAACTTTAGTGATAAAAATGTCAAACAGCAAAGCAGGAGGTGACGAGCGTAAACGGGCAAAAAGTTGTGCCCACGTCTATGACAACACCATGTGTCTGTAACGCGCTCACGCTCCACGATACTTGTAGTTTGTACTTTTACTAATACTAGAGATTATAAGACTGATCTGCTTTCTCAAGGGCGTCACTTTGTGTTGAAAAAGTGGTGGGGACATGAGGGCTCAGATTAGGGGCGTGATGATACACGAGATGTAACGAAGCACAAGAACAAGATGAAAAGATTTTTAACACTATTTAGAAGATATGGGAAATGCAAAATATATGAGTGGAAGGTCCTCGTGTCCTACCCCAGAACGTTACACGCTGTAATTTGGAGACATTTTCAGCTGGCAGGGGACAATTCATAATTATAAATATAATATATAATAAATATAAATATAAATAATAATGCAGAATAATAATATAATGCAGTGATCAGCAGCTTAAGTTACTTTTTTGTACAATTCACATTTGGTGTCTGCTATATTTAAATTGCATGTTATTGTGCAAATAAACCTTTCTCAAAGCATTTCCATTTGTTAGTTAACATTTCTTGTTGCAAGCTATTTTTCAGAACACTTTTAACAAATGCTTTCAAAAAGTGATGGGGACAAAATCAACCATTTCAAAACTTGGTGGGGACATGTCCCCAGTGTCCCCGGTGTAAATGACACCTCTGTTGGTCTGGCTTGAATCACACTTCCCCCTGCTTTGCCCTCTGGCTTTACACTTTAAATGTGCAAGAAAAGAGAGAGGAAAATGTGAACAAATGAGTAGCATAGTCTTCCTGATTGAACTTACGCTAAGCTTCATTTACACACTTTCAATCAATCCTCCTTACTGAATTACACAATTCAACTTTGAAGCTTGTAGTTGCATGTTGCAAAGGAAAAACCCCAGTCTAGGTGGATCGGAAATGTGCCCCTCTCCAACCAGCTATATATATATATATACCAAAAAACAAAAAATTCATCACATCACATCAGCTTATCTCATCCTCTTTAACCCTTTAGAGTTCAAGTAGCCGACAGTTTTATGATCTTAAGAGTCCAAAGGAGGGGATTTACTTTAATTTATTTTATTTTAATTTCATAAGATTGACAAAATACTTTTTGTTAACTGTATTTTTGGTGTCTCTCTTTTATTGTGAGCCAGGCTATAACATGAGGGTAGATGCACATGTGCATAACAATGCCCCTTCTGTGAAGACTGTGAGAAAAATCATTCAGCCATGATTGATCACCAGATAAAATGAGGACTTCCTGAAATAGTCCTGTTGACACAACATGTTCCCAGCAGAAACAGGGTTTGCTTTAAGTAAAAGCAGTTGCTGATTTACAAATTAGGTCCCAGTATAATGTTGAAATGTGTGAAACGGCTCATGTAGAAGTTAAAGTTAGATCCTGCTGTATCAGAAGATTTAAAACTGGGGTAAGCAGTTTTTTTAGATGCATTTTTTTGTTTGTTTTATTCTTTGAAATTCTCTTTTCTTCCAGAGAGCAATCAATTAATCAAAAGCTTTGACACAAAAATGAAATAAATCCAGTTTCTGAGGCTGTCACGGGGCTGCAATAAACACGGTCAACTTAGTTAAACTGATACTTTCAAAATCTATAACAAAAAAATACAGCATACATATTTCTGTTATTTCTGTTGATGGCAAGAGGTGGTCTATTAAAATAACTTTAAACATTCTCGCAAAAGGCAGGAGCTTTATTTTTATTGGCTACTCAAAAACTTTTTAAGAGGTGCAACCAAACAAAAACACAATCAAACCTTATAGGCTACTATTGTTTCAGCAAGTTTCCTGCTCATGTTCAAAACTTTGAGCACATTAAACTCTGAACGCTAATATTTATACTTGTAATTTAATGAAATTAATGTCATAATATATTTATTTATTAAATATGTTGTGCATTAACCTACATTATTGCTCTGCTGAAACATTTTTTCAGACTATCCCACCTTTTGGTTTATGTTATTCTCTCCTTAATCTGATCTTAATCTTGATCTAATGTACCAAATACACTGACAGACAACAGTGGTTCTATTTAAAAATTTAGCTTAATATAATTGCTAGGTCTACATACAATTCAGTAGTCACTGTAAATTGGTGGACACGTCTGTACAGGCAATTCTACGCATCAGTTATTTAGGTAAAAAGGCTACTTACCAAAAAAAAGGAAAATAATTCTCATCTGTACCTCCATCACAGAGTTAAATGGAGCTCATGCAGCTTCTGCACAGTTTGACAGGGAGAATGAGGAGGAGATGTAAGATGGAGTGACAAAGACGCATCTAGGACATGCAAATTACACACAACTCACTGTAACTGGCCTGACTAGCATACTGGGGTAGATGCAGAGACAACGTAGAGAAAGCGATGAGAACAGTGTCATAACGGAGCAGTTAGAATACTGGACAAATGCATCCTGTTTGATTTTCCAGAAGAGAAGAAGAAGACAACTGAAAAAGAAAGAACAGTTCCATGTACAACATACATTCATCATATAAAATAAAAAAAACAAGAATTAATAAAACGATTAATGGGGAGATGAAATGTCAGCATCAATAAAAAAAGTCAATGAAGAGAGTTAATTATTGACTGAAAAAAATATGCTAAAATATGAAGAGCTGGATGTGACCACACAAAGGCACAATTAATAACACATTTCATAATTAGGCTTGTTATATTTATTTTTTATTTTGATTCTCTCCTGGATAAGTTAAAATGTTGCTCCATTATCATTCTGCACATCCAGCTGTTAGTTATCAGTGAGTTTCTCACTGGGATATAAGTCTATTTAATATTAATGTGCAGGCAAACATGCCGCTTGTCATTTTTTCTGACCTTGTGTCTTTTTAGGACATGATGTTCGATGTTCATGCTTCAGTACAGAAAGCAACGTAAAGCACAAAAAACCAGCCTACATGAATACTCAGTATGTCTATTGTGCTTTATAGTTATAAACACCATTGTCTGCAAACACCATCAATTGTTCTCTCTTTTCATCATGCAGCATGAAGTGTGAATGTGTGTGAAAGTTACTGAAGGAAAACCAGATCTTCCTGTCACGTTTGAATACAGAATGCATGCGTAGCTAAAAGGGAAGCTGTACTGTGGCTGCCCAGGTTCAAGCCAAGTCTAAACACTGCAACCACTCGTAGCTCGCCTTCATTTATTTGTAGACCGACCGCAGCAAATGTCAGTTCTCACGCAACATGAAGACCTGTCTGTAAGTGTTAACCTTTTATCCCCCACTGTTTAACCAGGAGCTTTAACAGCCTGCTAACAGATTAATAGTTACATGAATATTGTCCCAGTCACAGGCCTGGACAAAAACAATACAACCACTTTGTAAAAGTGTTTAATAAACAAGCTCTTTAAGCACTGGACAAAAGACAAAAGTGCAAGTGTAATCCAGCCTAGAAGTAACAGATGCATGGACTTGTTTTTTTGCACCATTTTTAGACAGGATGTTCCTGATTTTTGCAATATTACGTAGGTGAAAAAAAGGCGGTCCTTGAAATTTGTTTAATGTGAGAGTAATGGGACATGTCCTGATCAAAGATAACTCCGAGACTCCTCACAGGGGTGCTGCAGGCCAGGGCGATGCCATCCAGAGGACCTTTAGATAGATCTTTAGATAATGCGTCTTGGTGTTTGGGTTCATTTCTTGGTCAATAGATAGAACTGAGTGTCATCTGTCTGCATAACATGAAGGTTTATGGAGTGTTTCATGATAATATTGCCCAAAAGGAGTATATAAGGTGAATAGGATTGATCCTATTGATTGATTTTAAACTATTATCATTACTCTATTGAAAGACAACAGTCAGTTGACAGTCATGATGTTATTAAGGTCCGAAAAGCTGAATGGATACGGACTGGTCTGTCCTACAGTTGTATTTATCATGTGGAAAATTATTTTGATATTGTTATATGTGCATTGTATACACACCAAGGGACAACAGATGGACATTAGCAATGTGCTATGTCTAGTGCAATACAATAATTGTACACTGTCCCTGTTTTAAATCCAAAAAGTACATATATACTAGTGTGTGTGTATACTATATATACACACGAGGGTTCATTCATTTGCAGGAATGATATGAATCATTGTGTGAAAGCGCTGCTTCCTTCCTCTGTCACTGGCCCTGTGCCATAAACTGCCACAGTTTTGCTATTCTAATGAAGTCAATGTCAATGTGATGAGGTATGACGATGACGATCTCTGATATTGTAAATGTAATAATAATAATAATCTGGGCAGGGGAGCACAATGGGCTTCTCTGTAACGTTAACAGCCAAACATCTGCGCTGGGTTGCACCAGCTGTGTGTAAAATAAGATCATATTTCTCCCGTTTTAGCTTCTCTGCATTGGTTTACAGTAAAAATCCAGAATAGAATTCATTCTTCTTACCTACAAAGCTCTTAATGGTCAGGCACCATCTTATCTTAAATAGCTCATAGTACCTTACTACCCCACCAGAGCACTGCGCTCCCAGAATGCAGGGTTACTTGTGGTTCCTAGAGTCTCCAAAAGTAGACTAGGAGCCAGAGCGTTCAGCTATCAAGCTCCTCTCCTGTGGAACCAGGTTCCAGTTTGGGTTCAGGAGGCAGACACCATCTCCACATTTAAAAGTAGGGTTAAGACTTTCCTCTTTGATAAAGCTTATAGTTAGGGCTGGCTCAGGTGAGTCCTGAACCATCCCTTAGTTATGCTGCTATAGGCCTAGACTGCTGGGGGATTTCCCATGATGCACTGAGCTCCTCTCTCCTCTACTTTCTCTCCCTCTGTATGCAACCTCATCACATTATTGCATGTTACTAACACAACTTCTCCCCTTTCCGGTAGTCTTGTGCTTTCTCGTCTCTCTCCTCTCTCCTCCTATCACTTCCTGCAGGTGTTTCTGGCTCTGGAGCTGTGGAGTCTGGATCTGTGGTTGCGGGTCACCTGCTGCTACAATTGTTTTTACAAGTCCTATCGTTATTATTGTTATTATTATCAGTAACATTACGGTAAATATCTGTACCATTATTCATTTTCAGTCTGAACCACTATTGCCTTTATTGTCTGTGCTTCTGTGTGGATATTGTGTAGGCAGCTCCCCTCTACCCCCCCCTCTCTCTCTCTCTCTCTCTCTCTCTCCTTCACCTCTGACTCCTCTCCATACTGTCTTACTGTGTTGAAACCCAAAATATTTACTTGGCAAAACATTACTATTGTAAAAGTAGCACAGTGTTGTAGGACACAGGAAAACAAAACCATAACCACATGTAAACCAGAAGTATCATTTTTAGACACAAGTGTTTGTGCGTGTATTTGTAGGGGTTAGTGTGTCAGTATAGTTACTGGTAAACATTTACAGTTTGTTTCACACAACTATGTGCCATAAACACATCCCAAAATGGAGCATTTGCAGAGAGCGGGTTGCCACTCTATTCTCTATTAGACAAATCATCTGCCAGCTGAGATCATTTTAATTATCTAAGGTCACTTTAGGCCTACTTTGGAACCATAGACTGTATAAAAACTTGAAACTGACCTTTTTCTAATAAGGAACAGAGAGGGGCCTTCCCTCAGAGACCGTGGTGGCGACCGTTGGTTGGGGTGGCAGTGACCAGACCACAGAACTGGCTACAACCCCTGCTGCCTTTGCATCAGATGGCAAACACTTTTTTCATAATAGTAAATTATTGGATATACCATTTACACTGTTGCTATAAATTGAAAGCTCTTTTGTCTTTCATAGGCTTATGTGTACATTTCCATACAATGTTCTAGAGTGAAAATAATCTGCCAAGAGTGCGTTGTAAACACCAATGCAGTGTTGAAACAGAGAATTTATTTGGTAAAACATGGCTGTTCAAAACAAAATCCATCAACATATATAAACCAAAAGTATAATTTTTACTTTGATTGGCAAACAATGATATTATTTATTTTACAACACTGAGCTGCTGAAATGACCAAGAGATTATTGCAACCTGTTTCTGAAGGTTCAACTTGTGGTCGCCGCTGTAAAGCCACTCAAGTTGGGCTGGACTCTCAGTCAAGTGTGGCCCTGATCTCATCAGAGATGGCTCTCCTTCCTGCTCTTCTTTGCCCTCGTCCTCCTCCTCTTCCAACTTGTCCTCGTCGTCGCCTCCTCCTCCCCTTGCTCTCTGTCCATTGTTGGCATCCATTGTTCAAAACATGTAATCTGACTTTGACCTATTAATAGGTTTATTGAATACTAAAGCAGTGATTGGTTAGTGATCATTAAAGCAGTTAGTGTTTGCGCATGTGAAGAGTGGGTGTGTATGACCTGGTGAAGAAGTGTAGCATTTTCATTTTCATTGGTTGTGTTTGGAAAAGGAAAGCAGGTCACTTCCTGGTAGATTTTTGCGTCCCAGTTTGAAGAATTGTATGCAGTGTTTTGAAAAAAGTGTTTGATGCAATTGAAAACTGAGTGAAAGGCTGAGAAACAGCTTATGGTTTTGGATATTTGAGGTGTAGTTTTGCTCTTAGAGTGAGAGTCTTCAAAAATCGTGTGACATGTAAATATTTTGTGTGTGAGCAGTTGTAAAAAAATAAAAAAAATGTTATGTTCATCATGTGAAAAGGTTTCTGAAGGGGAGAACCACAAGCAACATTACTTAAGCCTAACCAGTTTACCCCAACCAGTTTTTGTACTGTTGTTTTGAATTTCTCTCGTCAGTGTGTCAGACTGTGTTGTAGTGTGTGTGTTTCTGAGGCCTTGTGTGTCATGTCTGAGGGCAAAGTTTGGTTTTTCAGCAAGGCTAAATGGTTTTGAGTGGAGAGCTTCATTTTGACCTGAAAATAGGATGTTTGGGGAAGAAAAAGAGGCATAATTTCAAGAAATGTTTTGAGCAATTGAGAAAAACTGTAATATAATGGTCCTGTGGTGGAAAATAAGTAAGTGAATTTACTCAAGTACTGTACTTCAGTACAACTTTGAAGTAATTCTTACATTTTCTGCTACATTATACGGTTTAGAAAAAGCTAAGTTCTTTGTACACAGCCCTGTGAGCCTAGAGTTTTGAGAAAAAGAGGCATAATTTCAAGAAATGTGTTCAAGCAATCATGAAAAACTGTAATAAGTGCTATAGCAAAACAAGTATGATTAATTGCAAAGTGATGTTGGCTCTGACTCATAATTTTCTGTAACTAAAGTGTCAAGCAGAGAAATCTGGTTTTTCTGGCCACAGACGCTGAGAGGTGTTTCTCCCTGAGCGCTCTGTCCTTCACATTCTCCTCCTGCAGGGGGAGCTACAGGAGCAGCAAAACCTTTTTTTCTTATGTTCTCCCTTTCTTCCCCTGCTGTCTGCCCAGTAATCAGCCTCTCTCACACAGAAACATGATCTGTAGTTAATTTAGAAGACTTTTCACATCAGGGGAGCATGTTTAGGTCACACTTGGCTTAAAAGCCTCAGCTGACATGGAAGCAGACTTTGTAAACTTTTTAACTTGTGCTATCAGACCAAAGGCTGTGTACAGAGCCTCCAAAGAAATTATCTTTTTCTAAACTGGTTATTAGTAATATTGCTTGTGGTTCTCCCCCTTTTCACAAGATGATAACAACAAAAAGGTCAATCCTTAGTGTACAGTACCCACCAAACAATAAATTATTCTGCCCCAGCATCCCGTCTTTGGTCTGGGACAGGCCAGAGATTCTTGTTCTCCTCCTCCTCCTCTCTGGTGTCCTCCAGCTCCTACTGTTCCTCCTCCTCCTCCTCCTCCTCCTCTCTGGTGTCCTCCATGTCCTCCTTCAGATTTCTTTGGATCCATGGTTAACAAAACTGAATGAACTGACTCCGGCCCTTTTATCTATTTACTGAAACTTGTGATTGGTGTGTTATCAGTTATGACCGTTTGTGTTTCCACCTGGGTAGCTGTGTGCTAACTGAGCTCAACCTGTGCTGACTTGAGTGAACAATATCCAATGTCAGTGCTTTCTAAATGACCGTATGGCGTAGGCAATGAGAAATGAAGGGAGTTGTGTGTAGAGTTTACAGAAATGGGTGTGCTTTTTGAAAAATTTAGTTTTAGTTCAATAGCCTGCTTATATTATTTAAGCAACTGAGAAAAACTGTAATAGTTAATGTAGATTTTATACATCTTGCAGCTGCAGCAGTGTGTGTATTTTCATGTGGGGTCCACCCCACCGCCCTCCCATATCACCCTGTTAAAACCTCTTGCTACCCCACGTACACATTTCTAGATTTAGCCGTTTCTGGTACAGTTTGGAAGGTTATTTCCTGATGTTAAGTTTCAACGAGTCGGCACTTCCTCTCCTGAAAGAGAGCAGGTATGACTGAGACTGACAGGCCACAGTTCACAGATCATATCTTGATATTTAAAGTGGTCTATAATTGTGGAAGGGCAATTATTGATCCACTAATGGATGAAAGGAGCGGCGGAGTAACCCAGTGTTAAGAGGAAAACTAGTAACCTCAGAATCCCTGTTAAGCATCTACAGTAGCACATATTAAAATCTCCCAGAAGTTTCACTTTCTCCAGCTGTTTCTGGCTACTGAAATTAGAACAAACCAGCAAGTTTCATTCCGTCTTTATTTTTTTTCTTGTATTAATCACTCATACTCCAGCAATTGTTCTGCAGTATTTACACTTTTGTTCTCACGTGGTGATGCTCACTCTCCCATCCCAGCACATATGATCACAACCCCCGTCATAAAAAAAACAGACATCTGAAGGAGATATCGCCTTCAGTGGGGATGAAGGATAAAAATCCACATTTACTGAAATGGTGAATTACGCTCACGGCTGTTTGCTACATTGCTCACATGGCTTCAGACACAATACACGGACACACCTTTGACCGCTGCAATAACAAAAAGCATTTCCAAATCAGACTCGGTTATAGAAATAACCAGTAATGCCATTTATTTAAATTTGTTGTTCACTGTTTAGAAATCAAAGTCAAAGAAAAAAGACTAATTATAATTATAATCAACATAAGTGACTTACTAATCATACAAAATCAGCATTTCCAGAGTCATTGTGCAGTGTTTGGGCCAAATGCACAACACAAGAGGAAACTGCGATTTTATAACGTTTGAGTTTAAAAGAATCATCATTTTCATCATGACACCGGCACTTGAACAATTCTGCATGTGAGCGTGAGACTAAAACCAAAATATCCAGCAACAAGTCTGCCATGAAACCTTCCAGGGTCACAAATGTTGAGAGCTCCGGGAGGCATTAAAAGGCTCAGTGCAGAAGAGCGGCAGGACACATGATATGTAGAAAATGCCCTCACAGGAGAGAGCAAGTGTACAAGGGTTAGACTTGCTATTAAAATTCATTACATTTCACACTCAGATAAAAGTCTACCATCAAATTCCTTTTCCAAAGAAAAGATGATGCAAATCAGCTTAAAGTCTGTACACAATGACAACAAGACAGCGTTCAGCGATCCCGTCTCTGTAAACCAGCCGTAACAAAATGAAAAAGGGAGGCAGAATTAACACAACGGAAATGTACAAAATGAAAAAAAAAAAAAGGCAATTTACTCTATAACAGTATCAAGAAACTGTGTAACTATTTAATATTAAAAACATAATAAAGAAGGACAGGGAGTACCGTCACACACACACACTGTGATAAGGGGTTTACAGACCCAGCTCAGAGACCGGGCAGCGGGCTGAAGGTCAGTCAGGATATGAAGAGGAGATCTTGGTTTACCAGTCCCACTGTCCTTGACTGGTTGTCAAGATAGACCAACTAAAACTAAGACTTTTTTTCTTCTTCTCAGTACTGTGTGTTTGTGCAGACCAGGTCCACGACCTCTGCTGCAGGTCTACCTCTTGTCCTCTCCATCCTCCCCAACCTTCCAACCCCCTGCCCAATCTGAGGGTCCTTCTTGGCTGTGAGACCAGCCAATTACCTGCCAACTCTGCCAATTCTCCCGGGCGCCCTCCCATTTTATTTGTCTTCCCATAATTCCCTCTAATAATTTGCATTGCCCGTACACAGATCCAAGTTTTGGATGTTTGTCGCCCATGTCGCCAGATCTTAGGCACTGAAGCAAGTCAATTCTAGGCAACCTAAAATGCTCATATTCACCGGGCTTTTCTTCATATCCTCACATTTTCTCACAGGCGTTACGACAGAATCCACTTAAACCATATGAACCGTCAAAAGGGACAAAAATAAAAAACAAAGATAAGTAAATACTGGTACCTGTTGAATCTAAGGTTAACTTGGCTCAATAGTAAGATTCCAAATAGGCCCAAAATAGTAGGCCTCCATTTGGTCTTTTGTCATTTCACACACAATCAGAAACACACAGAGCCTGGGTCATCAAGTCAAAAGTAAGAGGTAAAGTATGGAATGTGTTAAATGGGTAAACGTAACACAGGTGGATAACTCATAGCAACGTTTTGATTTGTTCTGGTAGCTGGAAGGCTGAGGTGCAGTTCATCAGTATCACCACAAGAGGGAGCAGCAGCACTAAACTTTCCCCACAGAGCAGCAGGTGGTTTGAACAAAGCAGCAGTCTCTCTTCAGCACTCCTGGTTTCCTTCTGTTTTTAGCGATAGCTTAAGCACCTGTTAAGTACCATCCAAGTTAATTTTACTCTACTCCTATCCTACGCTACATTCATCCACCATCTTTCCCTCTTTCTAGTCCGTTATTCCTGCTCTCCTTTGTCTGTCCCCTCCCCCACCGCTGCAACCTCTTTCTTTCTTTGTCCTTTTTCCTCTCAGTGTTCGTTGAACTGCTCTAACATGTTACCATCTTTCCTGGTTACTCGTAGTACTCTTTCGCTAAGTAAAGTAAACGTGTTGTGGCCCTAAATATTAGTACCGATTCATTCTTAGACCGCGGTTCAGACGGAGGCGCCTCGATATGCCAATCCTCGCGCAAAATCGGCCGAAACTGAATTGCTATTTCTTGCCAGATTCGCTTGAGGGGCGGCGAGTACAGACCAGACACCAAAGCTATGGCCTCAGATGGCGAGGCGTCCTGTCTGAACCCTGTCAACATTTAGTACCTAGCTGGCTATTAGCTGAAACCATGAGTGCCATCATTGTTTCTGCGGGTTTTTTCCCTCCTCCTCCTCCTCTGCGCTGCTCGTCTTTCTCTGTGCTGCAGCTTCCTCAGACTCCCTCCCACTTGTGCTGACCTGCTTGCTTGAAAACTGGGAAGTTTGGCCAGACTCGCACTGACAGGCAAACGCAGCAGTGACTCAATCAACATCTTGAAAAGTGGTTCTGTCTGCAGAACTAAATCAATGTCCTTTTAAGTGCTGGCAGAGAGAGTGTGTGTGTCTCGGTCCAGGACCTTTTCCTCCTCCGGCTCCGGTTATTTTCATTCAGGCCCGCTTCTCGTCCTCTACTCCTCGCTCTCCCTTCCACCCTTCACTGCTCTCACACGACGTCTCCTGCTGTCCTTTCACTTTTCCATCAGTCCGTCGTCCTCTGTGATGCCCTGAGCTCGGAGCTCTTCCAGGACGTTGTCGAGGTGTCCGGGGTCGGGGAAGCCGTGGCCTGTCAGGTTGGAGCCAAACTCGGTCTTATGGTGGACCTTGAAGATGTGAAGAGCAAAAAAAGTGTCTCAGTCTGACAACAAATCTGACGTGCGTACATCTCAAACTGCAGTCAAACCACATCCATTCTTGAGTTACGGTCTAACGGTGTGTGTACCTCATTCCAGATGACGGTGTCAGACTCTCCTGTAGTGCTCGAAGTACCGACTGAGAAGATCAACCTGCGGTCCCACGCCACCAGGAGCAGTCTCAGTACCTGACGGGCAGGTTTGGGAAAAGGTAAGGACAAAAGGTTAATTTTAAAAATACCTTAAAAAACTTTATTTAAATTCTGTATTACATAAACTGATGCTGAAATTCTGTTTACCTTGCGTCCTTTCTCGCTGTCTGGGAGGTAGCAGTGTCGGGGAAAGCCTCTGGCAGTGAAGGGCTTCCCTGGGTTCGGATGCTCTGGTCCCTGAAAGGAGAGGATTAATATTAGTAGGCACTCACGCTAATCAACCAAAACTGACCGCGTATTACCTCATACGAGAATAAAACTACTGCCGTCAGCCCGCTTCTTCTTGAGTACCTGAATGCCTGGCGGTATGTTGTAGATGATGCGTATGGTTTTGCAGTCGGGGATGCCCTGGTAGAGAGTGAGGGATGACGTGGTACTCCATCTTCCCTGCCGGTTGGTTGCCTGTCTTCACGCCATAGATGGTTTTACAGGTGGGACACTGAAGACTGTGAAGAGAGCAGAACGTTGATGGATTATACGGCTCGTCCGTGAAAACGGTGAGACAATGAAGAGTAACGATGTCTCTGTCGCTGACCTACCTGCCGTCCTTGTTGCCATTATTATACATGGCCACCAGACACTGGAAATGGTACTGGTGTCCACACTGTGCCAGTCGCCCGACTGACTCCGCCCGAGACACGGGCCCCACCCCTGGACCTTTATATCCAGATGGACCCCCCAACGGCTCCATACAGATGGTACAGTCCTGGGAAAGGCAAAGAAAGCCCATCATGAAAACCTCATCCCTCTGGATCATTTAGTGTGAGAGTGTCGTGTGAGTTAGCAAATACTGCTCGTACCTCCTCGGGTGGACTTTTTACTTTCTGCAGGTACTTCTTCACCACCTCCTCCGGAGTTTTACCTGCAGAGAGAAAGGAGAGGGAACAGAAGGAGGGAGGGAAAGAACAAGTCCAGGCTGTTGGTGAATCATTTCTGAAACTGACTGCATGAACGCGATGATAAACACACTTTAAAATCAGGCACATGACAATGTACAGGATTTAAAGATGGAGACAGATCACCTAAAACTAATAAACTACGGGGTTCCCGGCTTTCTCTGAGTGCTTACCCTTGCGCGCCTGTTTCTTGGTGGTCTTCCTGCAGCAGTGGCCAAGGCCTGGCACGGGTTTGATGTCACTCTTGCTGACAGGTGGAGGGTGCAGCACGAGTTTAGGGGGCCTGGTCAGGCACACGGGCAGCGCGGCAGCACTCATCAGGATCCCTGTGATCCCTGAAATACAGCAGAGAGGAAGTCTGGCTAGAAGACACGTGTGAAATTCCCAAAAGGAAACAAATCAAACTGTCAACTTTCTCTGTTTGTGAGCAGTGGCTGGAAGAGTGTGTGCGATTTACCGGCCAGTGCAGGGTGAACGGGACTGGATCCATTGAGGTTCTTCACTGGGACGGTGGGTACGCTGCAAGAGAAGACACAAGCTATTCAGTTCATGTGTTTCCGCACTTCCCCACAGCCTTACAGTGACCGTCGAGTCCCACCAGGCGCGAGAGGAAACCTGGAGACTCCACCCAACAGATACTCACTTTGAAAAACAGATGACTGTCATTTTCACACTCGGAGCTAAACCAAAATTCACAAAGACAAGAAAAAAAAAAGAGACAACAAGCGAATGATACTGGCTAAATAAATGAGAGTCCTGTCAAATATTATCTGTTTCTTACAGAAACTTCCAAAAGGATCAACAAATGTCTCTCCCTCTGTTTCTTCCCTCTTTCTGTTGTCTCAAAGTGTACTACTTTGTTCGGCGGTTAGAGAGCGTGTGATTACCCCGGCTGTCTGTGTGTGTGTCTTTATTTATAAGAGCTAATCCAAGGAGTCACCATCTGCTTAGTGAGCTCAAAGAGATGGACGTCACACAGCTGCTTGCTGGGGATTTCCTGCATCGTCATCATCATCATCTCTACGTGACAAACACACTCCCAGACTCAGGTCATTTGTTTTTATGGAATGACACAGAAGTTTACAGTCCAGTATATTTTTAGCTTTAACTGGAGCTTCATTATTATTATTAAATTTGAGCTGTACTCTTCTAAATAAACACGGAGTCCCGATACATTTTGGTGGCTTACAGGTTATATATGTGGCTCTGTTCAGACCTGTTCAGGGATGCCTTCCTCAGCTTCAACTTGCTTTTCCTCCGTTAGGAATATATAGAGCAGCTGGCCTGTTGAAAGCTTGTGAGCGTCTCCAAACACATCGAGGACGATAAAGATAAAGGATGAGTTTTTAGGAGCGGGGCCCCCAGCCTTGTTTTGTCTTATTAGTAATGGCATAGGTTTTTTTTGCATACTCATCTAATTAGCATACTACTACTTGAGTGTCCAGGGCCCGAGAGAGTCCGGTAAAGTAAATTACACATGTCCATTTACTTTTAATGGACAAATGTAATATGTTTTATACTTTCCGTGAATATAATCCAATTAATCTTATTTCCATCCTGTACAGACGCCTTATTTTGAAAACCGGACGTTGTCACATGTGTTTCCTCCTCGCGCTAAATTCATCCAGTCCGACCCGGTTTGATAAATATTGTTGTATGTGGTTCTCGTCTTTACAGCCTCTCTTCAGGTCGGACTCTCATACTGCAGCACTTGTCTTTGTAAAGAGTCAAACTGACAGGATAAAGTCTCTAACCTGCCCGTCAGCTCGCTCTGGGCCGTCACAGTAGATTTACCATAAAGGCTTGAATACGTGTGCACTCCAAATTTAGGTGCGGCTATCTTAATCGAGAGGAGTGGATGTGCAAGGAGACAATTCAGCAGAACAGCATCTGCAAACGGCGATTTTTGTGTCTTTCTCGGACACTTTAAAATGCTTCCACACTGCCGTCATGCCAAGGTAATTGTTCGGTAAAATTTATTTGGTCTTTTGACTTATTAGGCCGAACGCCAATAGTGTTTTTCGGCCGATTGATCGCGGTTGCCGAACATTCAGCGCATCCCTAATACTAACTATCATTGTGGGAGATAGCGCAGCTGTGGCCAGCGTAAACTTAGTCCAAGTTTTAGATGCTACAATAGGTGTAAACATCACTTGGCTGGATGTAGCTAAGCCTGGCGTAGCCGCCCACCTGGAGGCTACTCAGGCTGTCGAACAACACGCACACACACACTGTGGGCTGAGAGTGTGTGTGGCGTTACAGTCTTCATTGCAGTCCTAAAATGACTGCTGGTGGGGAGGAAATAAACACACGTTTGGAGGATGTATCTGACGACAGATCTGCTGTTAACTAAATGTGAAGATCAGCTCTTTATCAAGGGAGCAATGGAACCCAAACAAGTCTCCTCCATAGAAAACGGCTCCATTTAACACAACAGCGCTCCACCGATTGAGCCCCTCTTATCACCTCACCTCATACTAGCAGACTGGAGCAGGCGGAGCGACAGACAGAAGGACAGAGTGCACTGGTGATCTGTTGTTTCCTGTTGTTGGTTTAGCTGTAACAGGCTTTCTATCAGCGCATTAAGCAGCTTTTACTTAACCCCATCTCAGAGAAACATACGACACGTGAGTGAATGACTCACTTGAATGAGTGTGTAAGTCTGCGGCGGTATGGATGAGGGAAAAGTGTGAGTAGAACAACAGTAAACATAGAGGGCGAACGTCAGAAAGCACGGTTGTACTCTGCCATTCAAACAAATGAATAGATGCAGGTGATACTGATCCGCTGAGAACTTCTAAACACACACACATACGTCCCATGCTAACACATCACAGGTTGAAGAGAGACTGATACACAGAAAACACTGATGGGTTTCCTCTCCTGCCTGCAGCTATGATACAGTCGATTATAAGGTCGGGCCGATAGACGATGCCGTCGTCCATCGGCGATGGCTGACAGGTGGTCGATGGTCGAACAAGCGTCGTAATTGTAAAATCCCGCCCCAGCAAAAAAGAAATCTAAATTTTTCGCATTATATCTCCATTTGAAAGCAGGTTTTAATCAAATATCATCACTCAAAAAACATATCCCCACATGCTCTTAGTATTGTATACACACCGACCAGCCATAACATTATGACCACCTGTCGCTCAAATCCTTACGCCGTCCATATTTTACTGCTTCAAACATCAACTATGAGGACAAAATGTTCTCCTGCTGCCTGATATATAACACCCACTGCGGCTCCATTGCTACTACTATGTTTTTGTTTGTTTGTGTGTGTCATTACATGGTAGTTTATGTATGTATACGTTTTTGTTTTTTTTTATTGAGCGTGTTGTCCTGTTTGTTTTGTCCTGTGATTCTGATTCTTAGGATGTTTACAGAGAACACGTACAGGCCTCTGCTCTGTCCGCCCGCTTATTTGGAAGATGACGTGAAAGTGATGATTAAGTCTTAATCATCACTTAATCATGATTTAAACGTCATTTTCTTATAGGTGGATATGTTCATACATGTTTTGTCAGCACAGTCAGAAATTTTGGGCCGTGCACAGAATCACCCTCATGGGCTTGGACAGGTGACAAAATGTCTGTCATGTGAAGTCTCGGATGAAGAAAATCTAGGTTTCTACCTGTCATAATAAAAGCAACAACTCTTCTGTAAGTGATAGTGTGTCAGTCTGTGTTGATCCTCTCTCTGCTCTACGTCTATTGATCTTGCTCAAATTAGTGAAACAGATCTGCAGAGCTACATTGACAGGACAGCAGTCTTTCCTAGTTTGTTCAGAAAGGAAATAATCGCCTGCCACGTGACGGTGTTGTACATGTAACAATGTCACACCTTGGCCTCGTCCCCGGTCAGTCGGAGACCAGATATCCAACAACCAAGTCGTGAGAACGCATGGCCGAGTGTGGCGACCATCACGTCTTCGTCACATCACGTTTCCATCTATGTTGATCAGATTAGTCTAATCTCACATGTTGTCACAGTAGTTTAAGATTTTAAAACTTGTCAACACACGATGGACGGACAGACGACCTCCTCTGTTATAAATAGGCTGCCTGCTGAAACACCTAACACTGGATGATGACAGTCTATTCATATTTAACAGGCTGCTGCATTAGCACGAGAGGCTTTACAGTATGAGGTAAGGAAGAGAGAGAGAGGGGGAGTGTTGAATCAAGTCTGATCCTGGATTAGCTTCGTGTAGCTCATTAACACACTTTCCAGCCGCCTCACCGGGGTGCTGAAGACACACACAGCTCACCACTGTCTCTAGATCACACACGTTACAAACAAACAAATAGATTATGAAAGTACTAAAAACTATCAAGTCAAGTACTTATTAGTACTTATTAGTTCTCTGAGTTGTGGAGCTGGTTCGTCAGGTGAGGTGAACTGCTTTGCGTGGTGAAACTGATGTGACGTCATCAGCGCTGTCATCAATTTAAATCACAGAATTAACATTAATTAAGAGACAGCTGCTATGACCAGGCATTTTGATAGTGATAACAGAATCATTCCCATCAGAGCTTAGTTAGTTTTGCTCAAATAACAATATGGCTGCTATAAACAGTTGATCGAAATACTAAGGAAATGGCAATATGGCCAAGTCAAACATCCTAAACGCAGGAGCTGCACTTTCATGATCAAGGTAAAATATGTCGCAACATGCCTTTGTAGATGAAGCACAGAGATGCACCGGCCTACAAATCGTGTTCTCCAGAAAAAAGGGAACGTGTTTGTTTGGTACACACCCCAGCAAAAACACTCCAGTAACAATCCAGCAGCCACACAAAAGCAAAGACACCAGACAGCAGAGACAACTGTACAGTCAAATCTGTCTGTCCTGGTATGCGTCACATGTGTGTGCGTTCATGTTAAACTGGTCTCATTCTTCTCCTACATTCGGGGATCTCCGTTTTGCCCAAGGTTTCATTCTGCATACTGTATATTTCCTGACAGAGAAAGTGTGAAGTATCTGTTCCTCTCTCTGTGGTCACAGCTCCCTCCACGGGCTCACATGGAGCAACCTGTGAACTAAACAGGTGCCAACACCTTCTCTCTGCCCATTTCTTCTCCCTCTCCCTGATGAATTCAGACTTTGTCTCTTTCTTGCACCCCTTCCTGCTTCATTTGCTGTTCCTCAGTGTGCCGTCTGTGCAGTGTGCCCTCCCCTCAACACACCAGTTTTCCCCTTTGTCTCATTCCTAAAATCCTCCATCTGAGAGAGACACACATTCTTCAGTGCATCTCCCCTTAGGATTGTCAATATTTACTGTGTGAGAGAGAGAAGGACAAAGTGTGTGTGTGTGTGTGCGCATTTGTTAAATGCCTTCACAGCCGGGCATCTCAGCACATGAGTGTGCGTCACCTCCCTCTCTCTTTGGTGTTGGCCTGATTTCTTGCACAGCAGTGTGATAAAACTTTGACAGTTTGCTGACTTGTTTCTTTGTCTTATATCCCCCACCCCATTCCCATAAGCCCTTGTCTTGGGTGCTGTCTGAGTCTGAGACTGTCTACACACACATATATAAATGAACACACCCCACCCCTCCTGACATTTGTGCCTGTCTAGGGGTAGCAACAATGCTGACTGGACCAGTACCATTGTCTACCTCCCCCCCACCCAAAAAAGGTTCTCTATCATGAATATCCTGCCAGTTCAGCACTGGCATCTATATGATGAGACATCCCCCCACCCGACCCCCAGAAGCCCACCTACCATAATAAATACTACGAGGGTACGCTTGTGAGTAAAAGTGGGAGAATTATGTTGAAAAAAACTCTACAGGCTGCTAAAGGTAAGTGGAACCTGAGAAATACAGAGAAGCAATGAAATCAAAAAAAAGAAAAGAAATGGTAGAAAAAGAACATAGAGATGACTGCGCAGAGCGAGAGGAAAGAGAGTAGAAAGTAGAGAAACTAGCAGAGGCTTTGCATTGTGCTGCTAATGCGACCCAGGCTTGAGTAATCCAACAAAGGTTACTGTGGAGACCAACAATGAGGCTCTGAGGGGCCCCGACTGCTGAGACGCGACGGGAGAGGAGGGAGAAGAGGAGCCAGGGTAAGAAAGGAGGGGGCAGGGAACAAGCGACCGGGTGGAGGGAGGGGGGTACTGCCAACAAATCTACATCTCTAAACCGTCTGACTTTGCTTTCAGTTTGAAAGTGACTGTCTGTAGGAATCCTATTTTTTTTTTGTCTCAAACTTAAAATGCATCACTTCCTGTGCAGCCGCAGGCTTTTTCACAAGAAAAGAAAAACCCACACCTGTTTAAACCAACAAATGGGTAGGCTTTCATGAAATGGTTTTAATCACTGATCCATTTCATGGAACATTGGAATATATTATTATTCTAGTTTTTTTTTTTCCCCTGGTTACACTACTGACAAATCTGTTTGAGGGAGTTGAGCTGTGACCAGGAAGTTGATTAAAATCAGCTTGTGCTGGTTAATGAGCAATACTTTCCTCTTCTCTGTATGACTGTGAAGCTGGAAACAACAGCAAGTGCAATCAGCCATGAAAAAGTGCTCAATTTTGTTAAAAAATGTCCCCATCTTAGTTTAGCTTGTTAGCATGCTAACATTAGCTCATTTGCACTTGGTGATTTGGTCATAAAGTATCAGACAAATGGAAATGTTGACCTGATGGATATTATGTCAGTAGGCGTTGTCCTCTGGGGACCATGAATGTCCATCCATCCAATAAATTTTAATATTTCATTGTGGACCAAAGTGACAGAAGACCAACAGACATACATTGCTTTCCAAAGAGTCTCAAATATGTTTGCTGTATATGTTCATCTTGGTAAATATCCCCGATCACTTCAGCAGCTTTGAGACGACTGTAAGACAGTTTAAAACACACTGTACCATGGACATGCAGGGCAGCAGGTAGAGAGAGAGTTGTTAAAAAGATTTAGTTGGAAGGTTTTAGCTCAGAAGAAAGTCAGAGAAAAAAAACGGATGATGAAAGAGAGATGAGAAGGAAGAAGAGGAGGAGGTTAGGGCTAGAGAATGATTAGACAAGAAGCAGGAGTTCAAGCATGCTTGGAGAAAAGGACCCAGAGAGAGCATTGGCTGTTTGGCAGAGGCTGACTTTTACTCCGAAGAAGTCAAACTTGCATTTGCAAAAGTCAATTCACGGTCACCTGCAAGTGGTCAGCAATGTCAGCTGGTTAAATACGTTTTTGTACTTGTGTTTGCAGTTGACTTCGTCTCCTCACACTGTCTTGCCATCAAACAAGAAGACCTCATGTTGCACTGACTGCACAGGGTCACAGAACGGACAGCCTTTGTGAATGCACTTAATTGGATTTTGTTGGTATGCTGCTGGCATTGAACATAGATAGAAGTGTGAAAGAACGACGCAAGAAGACAAAATGATCTTTGTGTGCTGTTGTGACATCTCACTATGATTGTTTCCCACAGTGAGATTCTCCTTTTGTCAGAGAAGTGGGCTTACATGCTTGCACATTTATATTTTTTGTTCATCCACGTTTAAAAGTAAATTTAAATTCAGCAGGTCTCCACTGTGGCTTCTAATTTGAGACGGTTATGTGGGAGCCACAGTGGACCCCTCACAGTGCCGCTCTTTGCTCAGACCTTTGCACCATGCATAGTGTTGTATGCATTAAATAGCTTTAGAGAGGGAGGTACTGCTGACCCATGGCCTACACACTCATTCCCCCGTCCTCTCCCTCCTTCCCCCTCTGCTCTACAGATGCCACTTCACAGATGGACAACACACAGAAGGTTCGGCTGACTTTTGACATACACCCCCACATACACACATATTCCACAGAGTTAGTTAAACATTTTATAACTTCAGATTGGCCTTGCTTCCATTTCTCATTAAGATTATTTGAATTCTCTAATCTACATTATAGTTACATACATTTGTACAAGTGTTTCAAATTTTAAGGTCACCAGAATTCACCGCCTGCTAGTACTGCTGACACATGAATGGAGGGCGGCTACCACTGAATCCCTTTTGTCTCAGTATTTAAAATTCTTCTTCACTGCCTGTTAATCTGTCACCTTCATGCAACATCACTTTTATGTCTGTTTAGGGCATTTTGCTCAGCAACCCAAATATTTAATTAAATAAAATTACAACTTCAATGCTAAACCGGTCTGAAACCCAAAGATCCAACCAGAACGCAACAGTCAATCCAGTATTAAATTATTTCATTGACTCTTTAGCTAAAAAACAACATTATGCAGCTCTCTTCATTGATCTATCCAAGGCTTTTGATACTGTGGATCACGCAATATTAAAACAAAGACTTTTCAGTGTCGGATTGTCAGAACAAACAGTCTGCTGGTTTTATCTATCAGGTAGATCTCAGTGCGTGCAGGTAGATGGTCTCACTTCCAGTCCTCTTAGTGTATTCAAGGGTGTGCCCCAGGGGTCAGTGCTTGGACCACTCCTATTTATATTATATATCAACATTCTTGATCAAAATGTCTCTAACGCAAATTTTCATTTCTATGCTGATGATACTGTGATATACTGCTCTGCATCTACACCAAACCAGGCTCTTTGTCAGCTACAACTTGCTTTTGATACTGTACAACGCACCTTGTTTGATTTAAAACTTGTTTTAAATGACGACAAAACAAAACTTACGTTGTTTTTCAGTGCAAAATCAAAGTCACAGAACCTTCCACCCATCACTACTTCTCAGGACTCAGAGACTGAGTCTTTATCTCAATACAAGTATCTCGGTATCCTAATTGATCATTCGCTCTCTTTTAAACCTCACATTCAGCAGTTGGCAAAAAAACTGAAGCTGAAACTGGGTTTTTATTTTAGAAACAAGTCGTGTTTCTCCTTTGAGGCCAAAAGGAGACTTGTTGCTGCCACTTTCATGTCAGTGCTGGACTATGGCGATATACATGCATGCATCCTCTCAAAGCTTGAAACTGTTGGATACTGTTTACCATGGAGCTCTGAGGTTCATCACAAACTTTAGAGCACTTACTCATCATTGCTCCTTGTATGAGCGGGTTGGTTGGTCTGCATTGTCCACCTGTAGACTTAATCATTGGCATATTCTTATTTACAAGGCTATTCTTGGTCTGCTTCCCCCATACCTACAAACCTACATCAAAAAGAAAGGCAGAGGAAGATATTGTCTTCGTTCTGAGGACTTATTTTATCTGTCCCTCAAGTCCGGACTGCGCTTGGAATCAGCTGCAAAATGTCCTGAATCTTCAGGAGCCGGTTTCACTGGTTGCTTTTAAAGTACTTTTAAATGACATGGAGGCTGTACACACTGGCTGTAGATGTTACGATTGATTACTCGGACGATCCTTTTTGTTTATCACTTGTGGTAAATATATGAAATTTAGATATTTAGTTGACCTTGTAACTCACTATTTATTCCCATCATAAATTGTTATATTTTTTACGTTTATGTTATACGTTTTACGTTTATGTTATGTGTTTTAATGTCTGCAACCTTGTTAACTGTGCTGCTTCTTTCTGGTTAAATAAAGGTAAAATAAAATAAATTAAAAGGTATGCTATTGCTATTATTTGCATCTTGATCTGATCTGCAAAATAAAAAAGGCTGCCACAACGTTGGTCAACATTAGGATTTAGACCCAACGTCGTGGACCCTTAATCTAAATTTAAAAACAGCAAAGCAAAGGTACTTTGTCACATACATATAGCAAGATTCAACTTCTGCATTTAACCCATCCCTGAAGTAGGGCTGGACAATAAAACAATAACAATAATATTTGCAAGATAATTTAATAACCGGAGCAACCGACAACACCAGAAGCTGACCCACCTCTAGCACCATCATCACCATCTTCCTCAGACCACGTAAATAACTATGAAAGGCCTTTACTGAAGCTACTGGTCAGGGTCTCTGTCTTGTTGCGTGTATGTTATTTTCTTACCCTGATGCTATGAGCGCTCTGGACTGGGCCATTGCGATCCTCTGTAACGCTGGTCTGCTCAGCCCGGCCAAGCTTGATCTCTGCGGCAATGGGGCATGGCACACTGTTGCCACGGACGATGGCGTGCGCTGCGGCTTCATCACCACCGGCGACGGAGAGGGCACAGGAGAAGGAGGCGTGGTCACCCTGTTGGCAGGGGTAATTAATGTGGCGGTTGGCACTGCGTCGTTGGCTGAAGATGTGGAGAGCTTGGTCGGAACGGGCGGAGGGATCACATTTGGGTTGGATGATGGAGGCTGAGGAGGCGGGAGGGATGGCGGAGGGGGCCGGTTGGCAGGCGAAGAGATACCCATAGAGGAGGTGCCAGCGGTGAGGGCGGCCAGCGACTGAGCGAAGAGCTGGGCGTTCCTTCGTGGAGAGGCAATGTTTTTGGAGATGGCGAGGCCGTGCGGCAGTGTCTGATAGTAGTTGGAGTTGGAGTTGGAGTTCTGCTGCTGTCCTCGTCCCAGAGTGGCTGATTTAGATGGACTCAGAGGTTTGGAGGTGATGGGTGCTGAGTTCTTGGGCCTCTGCATTGTTAGTGAGCGTCTACTAAGAGTCTGTATCCCTGCTCCTCCTGTGTTGGTCTTCACACTAAGGACCAGCATGCACTGCTGACAGGAACAAGGATGGCCCAGTCCAGTAGCTGGTAAGCCCCCATTAGGGTAGACAGAGCTTCCAATCCCCATGCTGGTCCCTGACACCCCAACACCCAGCAGGGCTCCTGTTAGGCCTCCACCTCCTCCTTTGGGTACTGGGAGAGGACCAGATACTAAAGGGAAGGCCATGTCAGCACGTCTCTGAATCCTCCGACACCTCTGGCTCTGTCTGTTCACCTGCAGGAGGTCGGAACAAAACATTTTGGATTACGGCGTGAAAGCTCACCCATTTGGTAACACATGTAAAAGTATGGAAGAAGTTGATTTTATCATGATGTCCGTGTAAAGAATTTAAACAGACCTGTGTCATGTTCTGAAAATCAATGAGGTAGCAGAAGCCGAGTGGTGTCAGGTCGAGGCAGGGCTGCTGGCGGTTGTGGGCGTTGTCAATGGCGATGGCGACCTCCATGTCGTAGGGCGTCCACGTACCCGCATCGTTTTCCCACTCCCACTGCCAGCCCTGACCAGGGGCCGAGGCCGGGTCATAAAAACTCCTCCGCACCGGACGGATGGTTCCTGAAATAGAGGAAGAAAAATAAAAAATGTGTGTTTGTTAGTTAATTTGTCCCAATAACTCTCTTCAATAGTTAATTTATATCAACTCCATATTATACACAGCAGTGTAGGCTAGACAATGACTTCTATCACAAGCAGCTCAGCTTTTACAATCATTTTTCTTTTACATAAATCCCCCCTGGTGAAATCCCAGGAAAGTATGAAAAAATACAATACTGCCCAAGCCTACTGTATAATTTAATCAGCGTCTGTTGTTACACATTTAGCTGCATGTCCTCTGAAAACTACATGTAAAACTCTGAATTGGACTAAAATGTTACAGTAAATCCACAGATTGAACATTCTGGGCTTTGGTTAGCCCCTTGCTAAGAGGGGTGAGGCTGACAGCATCTACTTTTCAATTCGAATCCTAAAACCACCTCTGAAATGAGAACAGATGGTAAAATTTTGATTGTAAACTTCAACTACAAATTACTTGATTAAAGGGTAATTTAGGTATTTTTAACCCTGGGGCCTATTTTCACACATTTTGGGGTCAAAATGACCGGTAGGTACAGAAAGTTTCTGTGCTGTAGATGTTTCAGATGGCAGCTGAACTGGCCGCTGTGCCCGTCAAAATGACGTCCACATAAAGGTGCTTCGTTTTGTCCTCGACAGGCTCAGACTGTTAAACCAGGTGTCTGATAACATCATGGAAAGGATGCCAACGAGTGACTCCCTGTGACACAATTTGTTTGTTTTTTTTTTAAACAGGAAACTGAAGTCTCGCTCAAGGACAATTCTCTCGTGAGAGGTAAGCTGTTGCAGGAAGACGACGGTGGAAACGTAAGTCAGATTTGGAGAGAGGCGTTTGTTGTGTGAGGGGAACGTTAGGAAATAAAAAAGTCTTGTGAGCAGTTTCTCAATGCACCCAACAAACTCGTTCCCACCGGCGTTAAGCACAGCCCTAATTACAAATGCTGCAAAAACTGTGAGTTGGTTGGGTTTCATTTGCATGAAGAACTGAGACACAGGAAGGGTCTGAAAAAGGTCCTGACAATAACGGTTGTGCAACAGCAGTGTGACACTTGTGAGTTTAACTGTTTGCAGAGCACTCGCTCTTTATCTCACAGTCGTCTTAGTCAAATTACACTGACAAAGGCACTACTAAACAACCTAAGCACAACTGAATAAATACTCAAAAATACAACATCTCTGCCTCCCCAGTGAGTGGGAGGGGTGGGAGGAGGGTCCCTAAACCAACCAACCAGATTCTGCTTCAGTCTCCAGGGGTAACAGGCTATTCAGTCGATGCCAGGACAAAGAGAGGAGGGCATATGTGAGTGTGAGAGTGAGTGAGAGACTAGTACAAAGAGGTGATATTGGCAGAGTGGCATCGGCACACAGACATCAAAAGGAAGGGGTTGAATGGAGGAGGTGGGGGCTTTGTTTGGTGTGGACAGAGACAGAGAGAGAACAATCAAAAGAGATATCACCCACTGTATTGTTCGGTATGTCTATAGTTGTACAGTAGTTCATTTTCTGGAGGAATAACTAAAGAGAAAATCCTAAATACGCCACTAGAGCTCTTCGGAGAACAAAGTCTATGTTACAGGAAGAGACAGACAAATATACGGAGGCTTTAAAATGTGAGGTGAAGTGTTTGTGAAAGTATATGTTCTCTGCTGAAGGAACCCAGCGCGGCAGGGAGCACTTGACCTGCTGATTACCATGTGAAATTGAATTTCTCTCTCAACTCCAGAGAGAATGAGTCCATTCACAGTCAGACAGCAGTGCAGCTTGGCTTCAGTCTGCTGTTTGTCTGACTGTGCTTTCCCGATACGGGGAGGAGAGGCTGTTCGTCCTGGCGGCGTCGGGACAGAGGCAGCTCCACACGCAGTTCCCACCATGATGACCAAAGTGTAAGATGCAACAATTTTGTCGCGACATTTTAGAAAGAACTTGCACGATGTAATGAATGCATGTTTAAACCACAATTACACAGTATGTCATTTGTGTTGATGAACCTGCTGTGGACACAAACAGCTGAAAACCTGTTTGCTGCAGTAAAAGTGTCCAGTCCAAGAGGGAAAAAACACACAATTGTATTATTTTCTTTGTGCAGGTATGAATACAGCAAAAAAAAAAAACATTATGGGAACGGGAGTTGTGTGTTCAGAATGACTCTTCTTAACTATCAGGTCATGGTCTTACCACGAAGAGGACAACCTGCCTTTGCCTTCGTCACGGCGTGGGATCAGGAACCTTTGTATGTATATGCGCCTACACAGAGAAACCAGGCTACAACTTCAAAACCCAAAGACTCTACACGCACACACATACACACTCTCCCTTAAATCATCTAGTGAGCACACTGGGTGTGTGTGTGTTTGTGTAATCATGTGTTTATGCGAATGTAGGTATGCTAAGGTGTGTCTCATATCTACAAATGAATCAACACTTATCAGATAAAAGGAGGCGTTACCGGTTCTGACAGTTCCAGCTGTAGGAATGTGTAGTTTTGGGTTACATACATACAGTATTGTGTGCATGTCTGTGTCCATGGAAATACAGCAAAAGCTCTAATACTGTAATCCTCACAGTACCACACCCCTTCCAAATTTTTTCATCTGTTCGAGCCGGATCAACAAGGCCCGCTGCTGCTCAAATGACGCACACAGTTGGAATCAAGTGCAACATGTCTGGGTGTGGACGCGCTGGATTTATGCAGTGGTCAGACTGCGGGCGTTTGGGCGTTTTTACAAAATGTACCCATTTTTTAAAACATCCTTAATCTACTAAAAAAAAAGAGAAAAAAGAAAATAGAAAGTCATTTAATGAAACCAAGAAAACGATCACTTGTTCTGAATAAACTTGACACATCTGGAAGGTGAAAGAATTGTCGTGATGTTTTTGGAAAGGAACTAAAAGGCACAAGTTATCAGGGGAAATATGTGTGAACATTAAGGAGTAGTCAGGGCCATTAAATTAAAGTGTATGAGAGGGGGAGAGAGAGGACAAAGAGGCCTGAGGCAGGTGGAGAAGGAGACTGACCATCTGGTCTGTATTGTTCTCTCTACCACTGACCCCTCCCTGCACGTGCACGCACACACACACATACCCACACACGGCTGCAGAGTGACCTGCACATGTTAGGGTGGGGTCATACGTCATGCATGGCAGGATGGTGTTTGTGCTCCTCTCACTTCTCATGAAACTCCCAACATCAGTTAGTCTGTGGAAAAATTCAGCAGCTGGGATGAGCCAGCACTTCCACTTCCGCTTTGTTCAGCCACTTCTGTGACTGTAACAGTGACTGCACATGTGTGTGGTGCACGACTCCATTTCACACAGGTGTTTTGGCCACAAATGGTTATAAAAGCTATAAAAAAAATAAATAAAAAAAAACACAGGTCTCATGCACACGTTGATTCACTCTTTACCTGCATCATCCTCACAGACTCTGCTTCTCCCACCAGCCTGCTGTGTCCCGGTGAGAAAAGTGCCTGAAGCTCTCTCAACCGCTCAACCACAACCAAATGAGTTTGCGCACACACATTCGTTTGCTCTTTCAATGGGAACATTTTCTTGATCACTGTTGGTCTATTGCCACTGACCACATTAAAACATGTAAAAAAAAATAAGCATTTAAATATGTAAATAGAATAAATGCAGTTTAATGCCTACAGCTGGAAGTTGTAAGACTAATGAAAAACAACACTGTTTGATTAATCCATTAAAAAGAACTGTTAGGTGCTGCCCTACTGTGCTTTTAATGCAACGATCTGGACAGATTCTGCCGCGTTTTGCTCAGATCTAAAGAAAAAGCGTTGCCAATGGAGCTTAGTGACCTCAGTAATGTCCATCTCTGAATCTACTCATGTCATAAAACAAAGAGACGCTGACAGCAGTAGTGTGTCTAGCAGTTACAGTACAGAGAGGCACTTAACACACTTCTACTCAGACACACAACTTTGGGCTTCCCTGCCCATCAGACTCTCCTAAAATCAGCCACCAATACCAAAACTTTGTGATCTCATGCCTCACGTTTCTTCCCATTTCTCGCCCTTGGAAATGTACGTGTCCCAGTTTGAACCCGGAGTGATTTCTGGCCTAACCTGAACCCAGCCCAAGACAAATTGGATGAAATTGCTGCTAGTTTCCCTAATGATAACTAAAAGCACTTCACTTCAAAAAGAATCAACTAATCCACCTTTAACGGAGGCTTACGGGATGTTGGGGCGGAAAATATAAAACTTATACATAATATGTGGGTATCATAGTTTAATATCTAAAATGAAAATGACATTTCACACAAACAACAGAAAAATCCGAACTGATCTTGAGGCTGAAACAGAGAATAGAAAATCAAGTCCAGAGGAAACTGGATCTAAAGCAGCGGGATCGTGTTTTCAAAGGAGGAAGAGCGATTTGAAAGTGCATGAAACAAGAGAAGAACACGGAGACTGAAACAGAGGATGAGCTCACAAATGATCTAGAAGGTCAAGCTGAGTCACCGAGACAAATTCTACCAGCGCTTTCTACTCTTTTTATCAACTTCTTTCAAACAGTTTCCTTTTGTCTTCTTCACTTCCCCACGTTCCTCCTTTTGTCTTCTCTTTCTTCGCATTAGTATATTTCCATGTTTGTCACAAAGTTTGCGTTGCCTTTTGTTTCCTACATGAATGAACACCCCCCTTCATTCACCAATCGCTCCTTTAAAGCTATATTTCCATCCATCTGTCAGGAGACTTTTACACCAACCAAAACATCAAAAGCTGCTGAATTGATACAGTGCAGTGTCTTTCTGCATGCCAGCCATATCTCAGATACACTATGGCCAAGGGTGACGCAGCTATTCAGTTCAGTAAATCAACTTAAAAGGGATATTTAGCAATTTATTACTGCACTTTATTGAAGTTGGGGAATTTACATGAGACACATTTTAATGACGGATGGTCCAAATCAAAGCAGCATTTTTTTGCTGCACCACGTAAACGTTAACTGCTCCTGTCAACTACTAACACAGCTTCCCTGTGGGCTGGAAATGACAGACAGGACAGACACATAACTCACTGCTGATTGGTTGGGGCATCTATAGGTTACCAGTTTAATGATAAACCAAAAGTAAAATTCCTGATGGTTAGTATTAACGAGTTTTCAGCCTGAAAGTCTGAAATGTGGTCGTATTCTGGTTTTTCTTAGAGTGCTGAGGGAAACTTGATTTTGAATGTTATGAGTCATCTCCTGACCAGCACCCACTACTTCAAAGCAAGGTGATTTAACTTTTAGCCCAGAGCACGATGAGGAGACTTGGTGGAAAATGTCGTGGTTTGTCTGTCTGACTTGCTAACAGCTTGTAAACTGTTGTTCTGCTGCTGTGTGAGTCGTGTGTCTGCAGACTCTATTCGCCCACTGCACCTGATAACACAGTCACCCAACCAACATATTTTGTTTATTTAAAATCTGCTGGTCGTTGAATTCGGTTGTAAAAGTGTTCTAACAGGAGAAACGCTGCAGACTCCTGTACAAGACTTGTCAGTATTTATGTCTCATTGCAGTTACGATCACTGTCTTATTAAGACTCATTTGTATTTATGTAAATTGTGCATGTGGTCACTGCATGTATATGGTTTTCATACATAAGGTACAAGCAGAAAGTGCGCAGCACTGCTAATTCTATTTGTGGTTTTCAGAAGAAAACTGATGATTTCAGCACATTTTAACAATACTGATAACTGTCATCATTTATAAATCGCACCATCAAACCCCAATTCATTTCCATCTATCTGGCTGTCTGTCTAGCTAAACACACACTTTCTCTGGCACTACTTCTTTCCATTCTTTAGTTTTTCCTCTCCCTTTTCAGTCTTTCCATTTCTGTTGCATTGCATCTCTCTGCCTCCCCTGTGAGCCACTCTAAACCCCGTCACATGAGAGTCATCAGCCACAAGCAAAAGAACTTGAATCCTGTATGTGTGTGCTTATGCAGGGTCAGTGTTTCACAGCCTGGTAATGGAAAACATTTGACTGGTTTGATTGATGAAGTGTGAGGGTGTTAATCAGGGTAAGTTTGGGTTTGGAGTGTTTAAAGTCAAGGACGTAATTCTGAGGCAATCTGTTGTTGCCGCCCGTAGCTACGGTGGGATCCATGATACAGGAACAAACAGTGACATAAATATTTCTTGACATCTTCACCGGCTTTCATATATATGTCTGCTGCTTGTGTGCTTTGTGAAGCAGGCAGTGAGTGATGTCCCCCACAGGCCTCACAATAACAGTAACCCAACATGCAGAGTTTCACAACAACAGAAAAATACAAGAAAAGCTGCAGAAGGGAGCTGAAGTCAGGAGGAAAGAAGGTAGACAAAAGCGAGTGAAAACAGACCTGGCTGAGATATTGAAAGCGGAGAATCAAAAGAATAAAGTCTTGCCTAAAAACCGAATGTTTTGTGGAACAAATGACAACCTGGATGTATTTTTTTGTGAATATCATCGCCCAGAGATAACATTTACAGGCAGCACAAAAAATTTATTCCTGCAACATATATTGCAATGAAAATAATCAGAACATTTCACCAGATCCATGCAGAGTAACCATAACTGTCATCACCTGGGTACTTTAAAAGTCTATCCTCTTCTACTTCTCCCACACTCGGTTCAGCCCTCTAACACCCCTCCACAAATCAGTGGCGAGAGAACACATGCAAACTACAAATGGACTTGCATTTGTGTTATTTACATGTAATCTGCCAATAAAATGTAATCTGTAAACAGGCCTCCCACCACGGCTGAGGACTGTAACACTCTCAAACTCAGGCAACAGGTTTATCTATATGCGGGCAAGATGTGAGTACAGATAGATCTGCATACTGCAAGTTGCGTGTGGGTGTGTTTTATGTGTTAAGTGTTTCTTACATTAGGGCATGATCCAGCCCCGTGACAGTAGGGCTGCAACTAAAGATTATTTTCACTGTCGATTAATCTGTCAATTATTTCCACGATTAATCGATTAGTTGCTGGGTCTACAAATTGTCAGGAAATGGAAAACTAAAATGTCGATCAGTGTTTCCCCCCCAACGCCCCAAGGTGACGTCCTCAAATGTCTTGTTTTGTCCACAACCCAAAGATATTCAGTTTGCTGACATAGACAAATAAACAACCAGAAACCGCTGATAATGGGAATACACACACACACACACACTCGTGCATTGAGACACCTCTAGCATCCACGCTACATTTATACCATGTTTGACTTTGCCTTACCTGACACTGTGTATTGAACTTCTGTATAAAACGTACTAACGTGAAACGTGGGAGGGCTTGAAAAAGCTGGCGCAATGACGAGACTTCCTCACAGCAGTATTGTGGAATCTCTGTTTATAAAGGGTTACTGTTTGCTTCCACTCCCTCCCCCTTTCCTGTCACCACAATCCAGTGGATTGAATCCACCCCCCGCTCTATCGTCTATGGGTAGCCCCCCATACAATCCCTGCCTCCCCAGTACCATGACCCTAACACCCCAGGGCATTGTGGGGGTCGGGGAATGTGTCTCCTTCAGCAGGACCAGCTGGAACGAGAGCAGCAACATGCTGCAGGAGCAGGAAAAAAGAAAAATGCCCCTCAAAGAAACTGATGAAGGTCCCATGAAATAGGAATGTATTTCTCCCATGTTTACCAACATGGCATTTACATAGGCTTATTATAATTTCTTCTTCTTCTTTTTATATGTCTCCCATTTTTTGTTTTAAAAAAATCATTCCCTTCTCTCAGTGGTTTCAGCGCAGTTGGTTTTGATTTAGTCATTTCAAAGAATTTTCAAAACATTTGCGGGCAGCGTGACTTTCATTTTCATGTGGAACCCCTCCTAACGTTAGCCGAAGTCCCCTCCCAGCTCGTGTCGTGCTAAACTTAGAAGACACATCTGACCTCAAAGCCAATTCATGACATTATTCCATCATCCATCACAAGCACCTCGGCTAAACTGCAAAAGTTGCTTCCGGAGCACCTGTTGCTTCACCTTGAACTCAATCAGTTCAACAAAACTTTGCTTACTTTCCTCCCCTCTAATGTAAATGTGCACTGATTGTCTCTGTGAACGTGGGCTACCACATGTCACCACAACCGCAAACACCAGATTTGTTTCATTTCTGTGTCAGAGGACACCAGCTTTAAGAATCACTTCCAGCTCCGACCGAGCAGAAAATGCATCTGCTCTTGGTGCTTGTGCTTCTTGACAAGACATCCTGACATCTGCAGACAGCTGGCTGGCTAGATAAAACTCCCCGGCAGACAGGGGAGAGAAGGCAGCAGAATCCCCACACTGTCCAGGCGTCTCCCATGACTTCACCTCTTGTAAGATGACACCTTGTTAACAAACACAAACCAAGAGCGCAAATCACTGCGCAGAGTCATTTTTCCGTCCGTCCCTCGAGAAGATGTGGATGACGAATTTAATAACTCACCCAGCCCTAAATAAACTACATGAATACATGCTGAGAAACCGTATCATACTGTAAATACAAATCACTGTTTTTGGGGGGGGCCCAGCATACATGCGTGCAAAAGTACACCCACAGTAACTAATACACTGAAGTGAAGCCGATCTCTGACCCAGCACAGTACAGAAAAACACTGTTGGCCCAACTCTATCTTTGATTTCTCTCTTTTCCCTTCTTAATCTTTCTTTCTTCCATTCATCTCCCACCTTACTGACCTTGTAACAACCGGTGAACCCCAAACCTAACAGCCCTCCCGCTCTGCTCTGCTTCTCAAACCCCTCTGACTTTCACCTGCTGCGTGTGCGTCTCACGGCCACAATGGGGAAACTCACATCTGTTCAACAAAATCCAACAATGGTGGAGGAGCCATATTCAGAGAGAGAGAGAGAGAGAACACAGGCTCCCCAGTTATCGCTTTCCCTTCTGCAACAACCAGTCTCACTCCATCTACATCCCCCCCCTAAAGGCACACACACATATCACTCTAGCTCTCCCATGTCAACGCCAAAACAGAAAGGCCCTTGGGATTTTTTTGCCTATTGACGAAACTAAACACACAAGAGGGAGGGCGGAGATGAGGGAGGGCGGGGGCGCTACAGAGGGACGACAACTAAAGTGAACTCTGCTCATTAGGCCTTGAAATATTCCACTCTTCCCACAGACTCCAGCTCTCCCACCATAGCTTCAGCTGGAAGATGTGTGCTAGCAGCAGGTTTGCCATGTTACACAAGCTGTCTTTGCATTTTTAGTCTAATAAATAAACAAAATAAACAACAGAAATATACAACTGTACACATTCTACCTTTCACCGAAGTCAGACTAGCCGCCTTGTTTAACTTATTCACTTCATTCAAACTCTAAGAAACAAAAGCATCTTGCTTTTTTTTACACTTTTCCAAATATCACCAGCTCTGATTTGGTGGAAATAAACCCTTAATTCAGAGTTAGATATATTCTGTCAGGTAGATACATTTGAGTGTGCTATGTTTTGGCACAGAAAAACAGTGAATAAAACTGTGGATGACCTAATGGCTGAGGTGAGGGAATCAGCAGGGTTGATCCATTTCACAGCGCGAGCAAATACACAACACGCCGAGGACGCTTCCCGGTCAGTGGCTGTTACAGGTTTCTGATCGGAGGCTCCCCAGTTTTGATACCTTATTAATATTATGTCTGTAAACCCCTCACGCTACAGGATCAATTGGACCCAAAATTATTCTCTAGTGTGCTGCCTGCATAAAAGGACCCACTACTAGCTGGGGTAACTACTTAACAGCAGCTGCAGTTACTTTAGTGATATGCTAACCCCTATTTGTTTGAAGCATGCATTTGACAGGTGACCAAAATCTTGCAGTTCTTTCACACTGCATCTTTAATGGCTGTGATCAAGATGTGAGCATAAGAAGTGGCACGGACTAAAACTATAACAGAGTTACGAATGTTTTCTGGTTGGCGCAGCAGGAAAACATGCCAACAAGTGCAATTGTGACAAACTGTAAAACAAATAAGACCGTGATTTGTTTACCTTATAGCTCAAACCATACAAGCTAATGTGGGTTCATTTTTAATTTAAAAAGCCCAATCTGTAATTTAAAAAAATAAAAAAAAGGACAAATCAGTCCATGCTGTGACTGTCTTTGCTGACAAAAGCACCCGCAGCCAGTTCTTTTCCAATCACGCAAATACTTTAAGCAGCAAATCATGGGATCAGCTTACAAAACCCAAACTCAGTTTACTGTTTCGCTCTTGTGCTCCACATTTAGTCAAAACTCACTACAGCTGTCCCCAGATAAAGCTCTGTGTGCTGTACACGAGCTGGGAAGACTAATCAAACTTCGGTGTAGCTACAGTGAAACTACCCAGATGCTTTGCAGTCTACATTTAACAGAATATATTTGACCCAGAAATGCAAAGTGCTATGCTAGGAACACAGAGCTGGACAGCAGCAGGGTCGCAGATTAGCTAAACTAATATTCTGAATTTAGGGTCCAGACAGAAGCGATTACACCTTTATCTTACATTTAGAGCCACACAGCGTGGACACAATGATGTGGGGTCAATGATGGACTTAAGGCATGAAGGTTATTGGAAAGCCATGAATATGATCAGCAGAAAACAACAAGCAGAAGCTAAAATAAGCTGATTATACAGTAATGCACAACACTTAAGGTCCCTTTATTAAAGCCAGATATAGTTTTATGACCTTTCACCTTAATAAAAAGCCCAAACATTACATCCTGTCTTGCTGTGGCTCCCAGAGTCCTCCCTGTCTTACCTGTGTCCTGTCTGAACTGGTGCATGGACTGGAGATCTATGATGTAGGGCGAGAGCCAGCTGTCCACCTGGCCGAGGACCACGCTCCCTCCGCGGGGGTCGCTGCTCCGGATGGCCGCCTCTATCTGGTGGGAGACGGCGGGGCTGTAGGGCCGCCACCGGCCGTGTTCGTTCAGCCATTCCCACACCACCACGGCAGAAGCCAGAAGCATGTTGTTATTGTTGGCCCTGGAGAAGACAGGAGCGGTGAAACACCAGGAGGACACTTATTTCTGTTAGCTAGAAGTATCGCTAAGCCCCTCGGTGAATGAGCGAAGGATCTGTTTGCCAAACCAGAGGCCAACAAACAACATTTCATTACGATATCAATTTTAAGCTGGCCACTTCTGAGTCTATGCGTCTTTCTCGCCCTAGTGATATATTAAAACTGTACCCCCCCAAAAAAGCTAAAACAAAGCCAAGTTTCTTCTTACATGGAGCCGATGCTTGATAGCTAACGCCGGGAGAAGGCGACACATTCTTCTCCGGAGATCCGAGCTCCTCGCATGGCCAAAAGCAGAAGGAAGCCTTTGGCTCTCGCTCGACCTGCCTTTGTTATAACACCGTAGTACGAAAATAAAAACAGCTGTACAGGAAACAGACGACGAAAAGACGTGAATAGTGTCGCTTATGTTCGCTAGTCGCCGCTCCAGACACGCCGCTAGCTTCTCCGGCGAGTCGTTGATTTCCAGCGAGTCGTTGATTTCCAGCGACGGCCTTTTTTAGGTTTTCGAGGGATTCTCGCCTCGGTGCGGGCGAAGAAATGCGTTTTAAAACGAAACTGTTGTTCTTATAAAGCGTGAGCTACACGTAAATCCCGAGAGAAGCAGCCCCGGTGGTGTCGGGGTGTAGACAGCAGAGGCTGGTGTGTGTTTTTCTCCCGTAGTTTGGGGCGTAGCATAACGAAATGTTGAGGAAAGTAGTGGCTTCCAACAGCGCAACCTCAGTAGTGACTCCAGCATAGCGGAACAGGTTCAACTGGATCCCGGGAGCACAGCAGGTTTACACTGCAATGTTCAAATGTGCATTAGGTCCCAAAGGCAATGCATTATTATTATTATTATTATTAAGCGATTTAACTCAGGCTACTAATTCCTGAAGCTCTGCTGCTGCAGCCTGAGGATTTGAACACCTTGGTTAGTCCACATGCACATCTAACGTTACTCCATCATTTCACTGCACACAGAGAGAGAGAGACAGAGAGAGAAGGTCCTGAATCAAACATTCACCTGTTGATGTGAACTTCGCGACCCACCCTCAGGGTCCAAGACACTCGGAACAAAAGGATCCAGGATCCACACAGACCTCCTCATGAAGTAAATCTACCCTTTCGTCCCCTCGGCTCCACCATGGCTCATTCTTCAGGTGGTCGCACAAAAACCCAGTCCCCTTCTTCTTCTTCTTCTTCTTCTTCCTCGTTATAGTGATGCAAAATCCAAACAGAGAGGAAGTAGATTCCCTCTACTGGGTTACGCGGAGCACAATGGCGCGTCCATGATGCGCTGAAGTAAACTGTGCCATTATTTGTCCTAACGCTACCCTTTCGCGTCCATCTTTACTTAAGAGGAAACTTGGAATGAGGCCACAGGCGTGCAGGAAGGACAAGCAGCCCCCTCCCGGATCCTGACCCTCACCACGCCCGCGTCCCCCCTGTTGGCCCACGCACCGTGCAAAACAACCCGCTTCTATTTAACAAGTGGGGTTTGGCCCATTTGTTTATAACTGCCATCACTTCACACTCGCGTGAGGCATGTTCTACTGAAGGTATCCTGCTAATAAACTTATTCAGATACCGGCAGTCGGCTTTTTGAAGGTGGTCACGTGCTGCCACCTGGTGGATCAATGGGGAATCTCACGTGGATTCATAAAGGCAGTTTTTCGAAGGCACGAATACAAAATCATGTTAGTTAGTCAGAGCTAATACACTACAGGTGTGCTTGTAACTTTATTATCGCATTGTCTGATCAATATAAGCTCACACGTGTTTTTCTAACCCTCCCTGCAGGGGCGGCTCGCTGCGGCCGGAGCGTATCCCGGCGTGCACTGCGGAGCACAGTTTGGGTTTTACCTATGGCTTTTATACCGGAACGATATAAAAACCACAACAAAAAGCTACAAAAGTACTTCTACTATGCAGTGATAGTAAAAAAAAAAAAAGAAACCCACATAGACCAAGTATTTAGTGAAATGTGACGTCACCTTTCGTCGGCAAAGGCTCCATAGCTCAGGGGTTAGAGCACTGGTCTTGTAAACCAGGGGTCGCGAGTTCAAATCTCGCTGGGGCCTAGCGTACTTTTTCTTTGGTGGACCTGTTATGACGCACGCAACATGAGTTGTGCTGTAATTTAGTAAGGTTCTCTTATAAAACAATATATTTTTAAAACTACTTTCAAACATCAAATTTGTATACAACACTGTATACAGAGCAGCATTTACACTGCTTTACGTTTTCAGTATCATAGCCACCTGTTCGCAGAGGCACTGTAAACGTTAACGTTGTATTTTTAATTTAAGTTTTTAACATAAAGAATAGGTTGAAGTATAGTTCAAGTTGACCATCATCATAATAAAATGTCCATTCGTTAGGCTCATTAACTTGTTGTCAAGACTTCATAATGGACTACTTTTAGTAGGTGGAGGGAATACGAGATACTTATTCAGCACTTTCCTTTCTTTGAAGTTGCAACAAATTAGACAGAATAAGGAGTTTTTGTGATTGCTGACACCATTTAGTGATTACATTTCCTCCCTTATCTTCTGTGAAATCCTCCACTTCTCCTTTTCTAAAGATTTATTTTGATTTTCAGTCATAGTGGAGTTGATTTCAACCTAGACTATAAATTAATCTTCACAACTTTACATTATTGTTAACTTTCTACATATATGGGCTTATTCCTTGCTGAATATTCAAAATGATTGCTTTTATTTTAAGAATCTTAGGAAACCTGCACTTTTCCCATTAATGTGTTTTTTTTAGTTAGGCTATTACAACCTTAACACTGATTAGAGGCTCAAGGCCAAGGACTCCTATAAGAGGAAAGTAGAGGGACATCTGATCGACAACAACCCGCGACAGATGTGGAAAGGATGACACCACAGTAGTTGGATGTATCCACGAAGGGGACGAGACAGCGTACAAGTCAGACAATAACCTGACCCTGAATATCCCTAAAACAAAAGAACTAATTTTGGATTTCAGGAAGCACAGACAGGACTACACCCCTCTCCTCATAAATGGAGATCGGGTCGAAATGGTCACCACCTACATCTCTGCTGACTGCTCCTGGACCCATAACATCAGGGACCTGGTCAAGAAGGCTCAGCAGCGGCTACACTTTCTGCCTGTCCTCAGGAAGAACAATCTGGAAACGAAGCTGCTGCTGGCTTTTTATCACTCCTCTGTGGTGAGCGTCCTAACACACTGCGTAAGTGTGTGGTACGCAGGCTCCACAGCTGAGGACAGGAAGGCGGTACAGAGGGTTATAAACACTGCCCAAAAGATCACTGGCTGCCCTCTGCCCAGCCTGGAAAATATCTCTATATCCTGCTGACTCAGGAGAACCAGGGCCATCACAAGAGACCACTCACACCCTGCCTACCCCCTGTTTGATCTGTTGCCCTCGGGGAGACGTTACAGGTCAACCAAATCTCACACCAGCAGGCTGACGAACAGCTTTTTCCCCTGGGCCATACGAACTGCCAACACCCATGGACACACATAAGCCTCCAATTCACCCAATAACGCCCGAAACAGCAGAGAATCAGCCCACTTCCCCCACTCTTGTAATAACTATAGACACTTTAAGACTTTACCTTTTTATTAGATTTTATGTGTATATATAGATAATATACAATACAAGTAAACATATATACATATTTTATATTTATATATCCTGGTTGTATATATTATTGTGTCTCTATTTTTATGAGAACATCGTTTGTTTTAACCTGTTTTAGTCTTTTCTTGTTTCTTTTCTTGTTTTTATGGTGCAAGGGTGGCTCCATGGGAGGGTGTACCTTCACAATGCAATGACAATAAAGACTATTTTATTCTATTCTGTTCTTGGGGATCATCATGAATTGTAAGAAGCTCGTTGTGACAAATGGAATCTATTAAGATACAATTAGTTCTCTGTCCTAAATACCTACAGTTAAGTGATGATCTGCTGTATTTCAGTTTACAAAGTTTTTTTTTTTTTACACATCTAGCTTGTATTTTGGGAGTGGATTTTCTGTTTTCTTTCCACCACAGTCTGTTGTGAATGATTCAGCCAACCGACCTAAGTAAGCCCGGATTTGCCTTCGTTGACCATAAGATTCCAGGATTCCATTTTATTTCATTTTATCATATGACGGCTTTCTGCTTAATGTCATCCATTGTTACAACAGATAGCCAATCACATTGCAAAACGGACAGTAGCAAATAAATTAACATCGAGGGAGGTGGGGGAGTTCATGCATGTGAACCTGAGCTCAAACCAATTCACCAAAGTCAGCAGTTTAGTTAAAAAAAAGGCAAATATGATCATGGCCTTCATATTTGGTTAGTTTAGCCAACATGGAAAAAGAGTTGCTGCCTGTCTGGTAGCTAATATTTCAGAGATTAGCTAGTTGTGAAATAAATAAATGGGTTTGTATTATGACAACATTTCATTTAACTATTAAGAATGCTTATTATGCTAGTTACATAATAGTTTTCATATCATATGAGCTTCTTAAAGTTGTGTGCAATGTGCTGTTAGTTAGCGTTAACGAGTGTAACACGAATGTTAAATTCATATATAGCACTGGATTATGTAATTTAGCTGATGCTGGGAAACTGCCCACTCCCAGCCAGAAAAAGTAGCACGACCCCTTTAAAGGGGCTATATGTAAGTTTTTCAACGAAATTAATCAAATTTTCATTGCCTTATTGTTAATCGGCTTAAAACTTTCTAAATTTCACTTAGAAATTAAGCACACGCCTGTTTTCTACATTGCTTGTATCAGCCACTATTCTGCTTTTAATGTAAGGTCTCCGGGTCGGATTCAGCTCTGTGCGCGCTCCCAAGCCTCTCAGACTACAGCGACAGCACGGCAGCTAACGCCAAGCAGTCCACCAACACAATAAAACAACCGGCTCCCAGAAAAACTCAGGCTCCACGTAAGGGTACAAAACAACAATAAAGGTTTATGTGCTGAAGCCCATCAGACCAAACAGGTTCAGATGATGTCGAGTAAGAACAAAGTGAGCATTAGTAAAGCTGGAGAAACACAGAGAAAGTCACGTTAGCTCGCCGGCTAATGCCGAGCAGTTGCTAATGTTATCCGGTGCAAAGTTATATCGCTTTCCATATTACTTGAAAAACTAACGCGACACGTGTTACTATCCTGTGTACCACTGGTGATTTAGCCTACAAGAAAGGATGTAACAGCAAAAAGCAAATGTGGAGCGATTTGTTTACTAACGTTAGCCTATAGTGATGCAGCCAGCTAACACTACAGTAGCTCGGACCTGCCGCTGTTTGCTTCATAACATTAAGTTTAGGTTTATTCTCGTTTTACCAATACTCAGGTACACAGCTTCTCCTCCTCTCAGTCGCTGTAACTAACATGACCCACATAATATACATCACTGCAACTAAACGGTCACAACAACAGAGGGGAAGAGTCATCCACTAACACTAAGTTACAGTAAAGTTACTAACTGTGGTCTAACTCTTATAATATTCAGTAGTATCATGTAGCTGTGCTGACATTGCTGAGCCTCCGGAGAAAGATACACAGAAGATACAGCAGCAGGCGAGCTAACAATGTAGCAGGTCGGCTAAATGCAGTAAATGTATCGTGATCATGTAACGAGCACGGATTAGTTCAACCTGCAGCTGATAAAACTATTACTGTAACTTTGCAGTGGGAGTTTCCAGCTCCGTCTGTTCTCCCTGTCTGTCTATATCCGCCGTCTTTTGGGAGTATTGTGCCGATATGCGGCTCGCTGCGCTGAATGAAGTAACGTTATGGAGCCGGTGTTGAGCTGCCTCTGAGACGGGAACGCTGAAGTAACAGAGCCTGAACATGTCTGAGTGAAAAGCCACAGCCTGCATGCTGGTGTTCCTGCATTTATTGTGTTATTTCTGTATGAAAGCGGTTGTGTTTCGGATTCTGCTCGCTCCTGAGTTCAAGCGAGCACACACCTGGTTGCAATCTTAGAACCGCACCGCTTGTGACCGCTGGAAACTACATAGTGCTCCTTTAAGAAGGTAAAGCGTCCCAGTGAATAAATGTTGTTCCCCGGCTTATGTAAGTATGTATTCTAAAGTTGTGCACGATCAATTGTATCAGTTAAATAGATGTAATGTATTATTAACTTGCAGATTACGAAGTTTCGAGTTGTCCCATGGACATCATTCTCAAGATAAAAAGTACTATGGGTGCTAGAGCCACGGTTAGAAAAAATAATACCAATCGAGACTTTGACTAATCGACTTTCCCTTGTTCAGCCAACTTGGTTACTTGGTTGGTTTGTTACTTTAAGGTTGTTTCTTTTGTATTCAGTTTATATTTTCAGCAGGGTGCCATCTTGTTGAGAGGCTAGGCACCCGTGGAAAGGTCCCTTCACTTTTATGCATGTGAGTAGTTGCACGGGGACACTATACAGACTGCACCATTTTTGCTGTGAATAATGTGTTGAGGTTTAGCGGTAGCACTCCTCAGCGTAGTCTGCCTCTCCACAAGTGACCTCTGCTTAGTTTTGGCTAAAGTTATTTTGGGGCGCTGGATTTATATTTCTTTATTTGAACTGATATTAAAGTAGTTTGCAACTAATTATTGTAACAAAAAAAAGTTGTCTTATCTACCATTTTATAATAGTATTTTATTATTTCTTTTTCTTTGCTGATTAAAAATATATTTTGGTATACTTTGAATCATGTCTCTGCCTCATCAGTAACATTCCTGTGTGCCTTTATCTCTTTATTCTCCAATTAATCAATCAAGGTTTAAATAGTATTTCCTCGGGTGCAATTCCCTAGGTGGCGTTGCTGGCTTTCATTCAATCCTCCCCCTTTCTGCCACATCTGCACCCCCCTCACTTAGACACACCTTTGCTCTGTTTGGGACAGTATCACTGCTCCAAGCTGCTTCCCACTGAAGCTGCTGTGAGCTGCACTTTGTCAGAGGGGCTGAAGTTAACATTTGTGTGAATCTGTGCTGAGATTGCATGTGTTTACAATTTCAGTTTTCCACCTCCGATGAAGAGACCACACTTGTCTCATCCAGTACAGTCCCAAACGGGGTTCTGTGTCATCAGGCGGTCTGAAGGGGATACTAGTACTACCACATCAGCAGATCATTAGACTAATGCACTGTAGGGCAGGTACATTTCTCATTAAATTACAACTTTATTCTCAACATGTCCGAACACCAGAGGTGTGGATTCGAGTCACATGACTTGGACAAAAAATTATGACTTTAGACTCCACTTGACAATTATCATTGACATGAAAAGGTGCCACATGCACATTAAAAGAAGTTACTTCCCAAGCCACAAAGAGGAGGAAAACTAAATCACACCTGCATGTGTGCTCACTAAGGTCGGCTTCGTTGGTAAGTTTCGTTTCTGTCGTCAGATTGAAGTAGAGAAGAAGAGTTTGCTTTGGCGGAGGCGGTTATCGGCCTCTGCTGGCGACCCGTAGGAGCTCCACAGACATGCAGGATATCAATCGATTCGTCTCTTCAGTACGAAGAGAAAGAGCCTTGCAGGATGTTCTGTTCTCAAGCTGTGGGCATGTAAAGCATGGGAGTGCTTTTGGTCATATATATTGACGGTTTTTTATCAATATTTCAATGTTTTGGAAGCTTTGTTATTTGAAACATATAGCTTTTTTTACCAGTCGAGGATGAAAAAATATTTTTTCTGTATTGCATCTCCATGTAGTCTGTAATCGTAGAATAAATATGTTAATTTATAAGTGTAATGGATTTTATATTCCTTAGCTGACCTTTCAAAGGAGACCAGAATTATGCATCTAGGCCAAATGGTTGAGGAGATATTACTGATTTATTTTGGGTTTGTTATTTTAGGAAATAGGTGACAGGGTCCAAGTACATCTACAGGAGAAACATATTTGAAAGCAAGCTGACTGCCTTAGAGCCTCACTTGATGCAGGAAAGGCAGAAATCGGTGCAGAACTATTCACCAGAGTGTAGGATATTATTTGTTTATCCGAGTGGCTGAACCACTTCTGATAAAATACAAGCACATTTCCTGCTTTACACTCAGCTCTAAACCACACTTTATCCATGTCTGGCCACTAAATCTGTGTTAGAGCACAGCCAAACTGCAGCAGGTTCACAGCAGCATCCATCGTCCAGACTTTCCAAAATGAGAATAGGTAAGAAATCTACTATCATTACAGTATTGAAGTACTGCATATCAATCAGTGATTACTGTAGCACAGTACTGTAAACATATGCATACATAAGTATGATTTCTGTATGAATGAGATTGGGAACTCTTTTTACTGACACAGTCGGTAGTAAGGTAGCGTGGTCCAGAGTTAGTGTGTAAACGATAATATAAAAAAACCCGTCTTTCAGTATGATAGACGTAGCTTTGGTGGGCCACATTATGTAGGTACCAAACCTTATTTAGTGCGCCAGAAGACTGGTCGGGTATCTGTGACACAATAGGCCACTGCATTGTATTAATGAAGCCATTATAATAATACCAAACCATGTGGGAATAGCTTTGTGTACACTTTCTAAATGTGTTTGTCTAACTCTGGTGAATGGTCTCTGCTTGTATTTCTTTCTAGGGCTACATCCACACTACCATGTTTTTCAAGAATACCAGGGATGTTTTCCCACGGACCGACAACGAGGTGGAACTGTTACAGAGACCATAAAGCGACTGTGGTGGTGGAGGACAGACTCTGAGTCATCGCAAAGAAAATACGGCGACATTCAAAGTAAAAGTGTGTAAGTGTTATTTGCATAGTACAAAATATTTTAATAAAATACAATAGCATAAACACTGTCAGTAGCATTGTGTTGTAGCAAGACCCAATCAGGAAGCCAAACGTGAGTGTCTGCGTCATCATTTTTAAAGTCCTCCGTTTTTGTCTGTCGTCCGCACTAAAACGCTACCCGGAGTGTTATCGGCAGATCTTCTACTCTACCTCCTGGACACTGCGGCTCCGAACTATGTCTTCTTATTTATGGGAATCTGACATGTTTTGTTTACCATTTTTATAATTTTCAATTTCACTATTTAAACTTAGTTATATTGTGACATATTGTGACTACTGCCACCACAAGAAATTTCTCCTATCGACCTTTGACACCAATGTCTTCTTGTCTAGCTGCATTTTCATCCATTACTTCAATAAGCTTTTTAAGCCATTTCTGCATATGGTAACTCCAAGTGCACAAGTAAAGCAATACAAAACTATACATATATACAACAGTGTTAGTGAAATCTGTATCGCATTTGGCCTCAAGTTTTCATCCATGTCACATCTTATATACTCTTTTACAGTAGGCTACATTAGGGGACCTTTTGCATGCTTGATTCATCCCTGGCAATCTGCGGCAGATATGTCCAAGAAATATATCTGATCATGTAGACGGTAGTCAAAACCTTTCCACCTCCATGAAGTGAGGTCTATGGGGTTGAGGAATGGAGAGTAAGGTGGAAGGAAAAGTGACACCATCCTGGGATAGGCTGCAATCCACTATACCATGCAATTACAAAATCTCTTGGATTTTGCCCCCTCACCTGGCACAGGTCTTTTAAGGAAGGAAAAAATGGGCTCAGTGTCCACATTTTTAATGTAAGGGTTTAATTATGAACAGTTTTGTATTGTATATAAAAATATGCAAAATTGAGTGTACATACAGAGTTTTGGTGGTGGAGTGAGAAAACAGGTCATTGAAGTGATCCACGGTTTAGTTCACACTGACTTGTGCTGTGCTGTGTGAAGGGTTTTGAAAGTGAAAAAGTGAACTCATATAGGGAAATGTGACTTAGCAATTGTAAATAACCCAAAGATACAAAGAGACAAGAAATGCAAGAAGAAAAAAAAACACACCCACCAACTAGAACAATTTACAGCCATGCATCCATTCCACAGGCAGAATATACAGGCACATACATAACAAACACATACAGTAAATAATTATAAGCCTGAAAAAAAAACACACAAAAACAATTTCAGTTTGAACACTGACAGTTGTGGACAGGCACTTTGTTCCAGAGAGCAGAACCAAAGTAACCAAAAGCACCTTTCATGTAATAACATGGTGATAGTTTTATAATAACCAAAATAATAACCAGGTAATAGTATGGTAATTAACTATCGGTATATCTGGGTAATATCAGACTGAGCTGTATGTAATTATGGGCCAAAAACAAAGGGTAACATTGGGGAAACACATTTAAAGATAGCAACTAGGCAATGCTATTTAGTAATATTGTAGTAATATTTAGGTAACTGTGCGGTAACCTTCTAACAATAAAATGGTTATATCAGCGCAATATTTGGATTGAGAAATGGTAATAACCTGATAATGAGGTAATATCATAGACTGTATAAAAATAGTGGACGTATCCACAGTGACGTCACCCATTGGTCTGTGGACTGCTGCTCTGAAGCTTCGACTTTTGCATTTGGGCCATCGCCATCTTGTTTTTTTGGAACCAGATATGACGATATTTGGACGAGAAGGCTGAACTAACTTGGTTAACAAAGTGCATCTGTAATACACCTTATCTGTCATATTGTTTGGGATTGCTCATTTTGGCTAGTGAAAAACCTGCTTAAAACTAAATGCATTTACTAGAAAACAGACAAATCTAAGAGTGTCTTTTAGTACAACCAATTTCTAAACAAGACTTTAAGCAACCGCTATGTTACAATAAACTTCAATGAACTGAAAACACACCGTGAAAAGGTCAAAGTTCTTGGATGAAAACACCAAAGCACCCAAAAACAAGTTCACAGCTGGTTAAATGTACACATGGATAAGATTTGCCTCTATCCTGATTGACAGGTCGCCATTGCAGTGGTCAATCACAAGGTAGACACACCCTAGACTATACCCTGCTTTATCATCTATTTTACATTTAGTAAATGATGGTCCCACATCATTTACTAAATGAACATCATGTTTATATATTGAAGAAGACTTGAAACTAGCGATTGAGACCATAAACTCATTATGAAAGTGTTCACTGAAGTAATAAAAAAAACTATTAGCACACTAATATTGTTACCATATTCCTCTGGATCCTATTCTCGCTACAGTCAGAAAAACACCAGCAGATTGTTGTTGGTTTTGTTTCTGTGTACTTTTACGACCCAGCTCGTTAAGGTAGGGCAGCAACAAGTGATTGGGATTGAAATGAGGTGGAATAGGACAACTGAAATATTCCGGGTAAAGTCAAGGGTTTAATTAACGTGCTCGCACAAGAAAATACAACATAAAGAGGCTATACAGGTGCTGACAAATACACAAAATGAATGTTGACAATGAATGTTACTTAGCTCAGAAAACACACTCTGAAGAACAAAAAGGAGGTCAGGGTCTATATGCTTAGTAAGTAAGTAAGTAAACAAACAAGCAGTTATTCTGCAATTTAGAATACTCAAGCAAAAGAGTGCCCAACACTTGATGATTTACAAAGATTCAAAAGTACCGACTGAAGCCACTCAGATGATTGCGGTGATGATTGAAGAGTCCTGATTGGTAGGTTTGGTCGGATCATAGCTGGGTTTGCATAACAGTCAGAATCTCACTTTAGGAACACAACAATTAATATTCACTAAGGCAACCAGTGGCGGCTCTAACAGTACCCATTTTGTGTGGAAGTTAACAAGAGAAACACTGCCCACTCAGTTGGATCAGATTATTATTGAACAAAATGGGATGAAAAGCACAGGTGTGATTACGATCCTTTATCAAGGCCTTCATCAAAGTTATTAGAGACAGCTGAGCATTTTCTGCTAGGACAGTTCAAATGTGTGCTGGGAAAAAGGTTTGTATCATTAGCTGCGACTGGTGCTGTTTATGTATATTGTCCTTGTTGGTGCTGTTGCAGTCTGGGTCTTGTTGGTGGTCTCCTTGTTTGACTTAGCTTTCCAGTGGGTGATGCAAACAGCCAGCACCATAATCAGCAGCCCAGAACCCACAACCACACAGTACCAGTGGTTGAAGAGAAATCTAGGGGCCCCTGGAGATGAAGCTAAGGAAATATGAAGAGAGACAATCAGGCTGAGGCGAATACTTTTTCTTGGTATTTTCAAAGCTGATTGTTAAAGTTGTATTTAATGAAGTCACACTGTGTCCTTATATAATCACACTTTTCCTGAAAATAGCTGCTTTGCATCTCCTCTGGTTGTTTGTTATGATAAGTCTTGGTAGTCAGGGTGGTAGACCTAAGCAAGGATTATACTTTCCGCATCCGCGAGGGACCGCGTTAGGAAAAAATCGTCATCAGAGGGGGTACGCGAAGGATCTGCGCAAACACAGGGCAATCCAAGTGCCTCCCCTTTTTTGAGGTACGCCCGCCAAGCTACCAGGGCACCAACTGATCTACTGCGCATGTGTGGAACGAGTCTGCCAAGAATGCTTTCAAAAATAGACATGTTAATAGACTATATTTATCAATTAATGAAATACAAAGTGAGTGAACAAAAGAAGAAAAATCTAAATCAAATCAGTGTTTGGTGTGACTTGTTTTTGCCTTCAAAACAGCATCAATTCTTCTAGGTATACTTGTATATAGTTTTTGCAGGTAAGTTCGCCCAAACATCTTGGAGAACTAACACAGGTCTTCTGTGGACTGAGGTAGCCTCAGTTGCTTCTCTCTCTTCATGTAATCCCAGACAGACTCACTGATGTCAAGATCAGGGCTCTGTGAGGGCCATACCATCACTTCCAGGACTCTTGTATATGCATGTTTGGGGTCATTGTTATGCTGCAGAATACATCTGTGGCCTATCAGTATCAGAGGCCTCGCGCTGATGGTATTGCATGATGAATACTCGGCCTCCCTCGCTCTTCTTAGTGTACAGTCTCAGGGTGCTGGATTTGGGGTGAAACCCTCCATACATTGTGAGGAGCTTTCCCGTCTTGATGTCAGTAGCCTCCTTTAGCCAGTTTATTATACCAGCAGAGTATCTGATGACTGGCGTATGTGTTGATGGCTCGGATCCTGTTCTTCCTATTCAGCAGGCTTTTCAGGACCTGACATACTCTGTAGGTGTTTGGCTGTGGCTGACTTCCTTGCTGCCTCCTCATGGTTTCCGTTAGCCTGCAGGAACCCAAGGTATTTGTAGCTGTCTTGAACATCTACAGTGTTCCCTTCTGGTAGTTCAACCCCCTCGGTTCTGATTGTTTCCCCGCTTTTTTATACCATGCAATCACGCTTGTTCAGTCCAAATGACATTCCAGTGCCGTTGCTGTTGATGTCATCCATGTAGAGGAGGTGACTGATGGTTGTTCCATGGAACCTGGATCCTTAGCTACTCTTTGAGATGATCTGGCTGAGGGAGTTCAGGCCTAACGGCAGCGGGGATAGTGCATCGCCTTGGTGTATGCCGCGCTTGATGGTAACTTGTGCAATTGGCTTTGAGTTGGCTTCCAGACCTTTTGAGTTCTTAATGAAGGCTATTTGTGTCCTGTTGATCTTACAGGCTTTCCAGTAGGGGAACAATGTCATAGTTTTGGCAGGTTCGTCTTTGTATCTGTGTCAAGCATCTTAGCCATTCTCCCTGTGTTTCCCTAGTGTTGTTGAACTGTGTTCTCTTGGACTTTGCTTGTTTTATGGACTCTGGATTTTACCTCCTATAGATTTGGTCGTCTTTGGACTTATTTCCTGGAGTTGACCTGTGCCTGACCAACGTATAAACCTTTTGTATTTTTATATTATGTAATTAAATTATCTGCATTGCACCAGATGTCCCTGTCTGCATTTGGGTCCTAATCCTGCTTTCCTGGTTACCAGGCTTGACAGTTGTGACAAACAATTTGGAAATTTCAGGTGGTTGAAGAGGTCTCTTTGTGTGCTACTTTAAGTTTTGCTGTAATAAAGTCAACATCAGTACAAAATATATCATCTTACCCTGAAGCATGGTTCCCCTACCAACCACTAAATGTGTGTTCACACTGGCAATGCAATAGTACAGCCCCAGGTCTCTCTCCACAACATCAGTGATCCTCAGTGCCAGAGATCTGTTCATCAACCCCACTGAGAAACGAGGGCTGAGCTGAAAATCTGAGAAAATAGTTGTAGTCTTGTCAGTTGAAGGCATATCAAATGATACTCTCTGTTCTGTTCTTACTCCTAAATGAATCATGCATGTGTGCGTGTCTCCTGAAGACAGCAGCAGGCATCCTCAACCTCAAACTCTGCATCTCAAGAGGAGTCTAGTGGTAAACCTCCAATTTTAAAACAAATGTACACACTTAAAGAGTGTGTAGTGTGCATATATCTAGTTTTCTGCTCTTTACAACCTCAGTTCTGTTGAGTTTAGAGCTGAGTTTTTCATATTTCCGTATTTGTTCAAATCAGCATTTGAAATAGTGTACTACCTAGAACCGGTCGTCCCTCTCTGAGGATGGCACAGAGAACCACAGTGGGGGTGTGATCTGTGTTGTGCTTAAGCCATGTTGTATCATAAAGGTAGGAGATGTTACAGCCCAAAGTGACTGTCGACCCCAGCTGGACATGTTGGACCTCTGCAGCAGCCACAAACGGCATCCAAAAACCAGCTATGGTGATAAACCCTGGCGTGGATCAAATGGACATGAAAACAATTCAGTCTCAAAGCTAACAAATGTTGGCAATATTTACATTACATTTATTTAGCTGACTTAACTTGAAATCATCATCTTACTTATGAGATGGAAACTGTCTTTCTCATCATTGGCCATCATTTCCCTAAAGTTTTAACCAAACCATAGTGTGTTGAAAAAATCCAATACGCATCCCCCTGTTTTAGATATCTTTTTTACCTATCCCAATATTTTTTCTTTTTCAGTTTGGGTTTTAATCATTTCACAGTACAAAAACAGCTCCTGGCAAGATAAGCAATGATTTAAAGGTTCAGTGTGTAAGTTTTAGTGGCATCTAGTGGTGAAGGTTGTGAATTGCAACCAGTGGCTCACGGTGCATTCACATGCTCCTCAGATGGTCCCATTTCCACAGTTGTGAAGTCGTTCTTCCGTCTTCAGTGTGTGTTCATGTGCTATGAAGTCAGAATGTGGAATCAACATGGACGCTAGTTCACTCTACATGGACAGCAAACTAACCATGTTGTAACCATATTACAAATTACATGCTTGCAAAATATGTATATGCAATACGTGATTTTGATTTTTACGTGACTTCTTCATGTCCCATGTACACTTTATTTCTCTTTTTGCAATAAAGTTTTAAGAGGGGAAAAAAGATTTTGATTATTCCAACACCAAATGAATGCACCATCAGCCAACGCTCGCCTCTCCTTTTCTAAGTGCGAAGGAGAATCTACGGCTCCAAATTTCTCTTCTTTTCTTAATTCTAATAAAAGAGTCGACTACTACTACCAACATTACTTGTTCTTCTTATTCTACGTATTGAAAACACGCTCTGTAGAGCTGTTTGTCTGTTTGGGCTACTGTAAACATGGCGGTGCAACATGGTGAGGTCCATAAAGGGACCCACGTGCTAGACAGAAATGGCTCATTCTAAGGTAATAAAAACATAAATGTTCATTATGTTAAGTCTTTATACACCACTGCAAACATATTTATAGATATTATATTGCATTTCTGTCATTAGAGCCTCCTAAATATTACACACTGAACCTTTAATACTTGCTGCTGACTCCCCAAATTTTAATCCTCCCTGATCCATATGTTCTGAGACTGACACAGCAGATCTCTTTAATTTAATCCACAGCTTTGAAAAATGTTTTGGTTTTAAATCTTCTGCTCTTGGTATATTGCTATCTTTCCACACTGGCACGACTCTTTCTATAGCAGTTGGTGGAGTTTCCTCGTCCATAGCCCCTATAATGGCCGCCTGGAGTCAGTCTAAGGTCTGTGGAGTGAAATTGGTCACAAATGTGTACACTGAAAAATTATAAATACAACGATTTGTGTGTAATTTTGGATACTCTCAAATGTGTGTTCCAATCCACACAAATACCAAGCACATCCCGACCTGAATAAATAATATTTTAAGTAAAACAGTTTTACTTCACCTTCACAGATCCGATAATTTTTGCCTTCAAAAAGCTTCTTCTTTATAGAAATAACTAAAAAATATTTGTGACATTCTTTTGGATTACATTCCAGATTGTTAAATGTGTGTGCATGGATCACCATGTGGAGTACTGAGACTCTCTGAAGAGCTCCACACAAATCCACAAATGCATACGTTACGTAAGTGCTGGTGGACATCACATACAGTCACCAACTATATATGGACTGTTACTATAAATGTAAATATCTGGTTTAAATAAGCTATAACTCAGATCTGTTCAGGTGAATAATCTGTAACCCATTTTAAATATGTACATAAGACTGGACAATAAAACAATTACAATCATTATTGCAATATAATTTTGTTCAATAACAATATCACAAATGTTCAATAAATGTTTGGTTTCATTCCTTTGAATCATGCACGAAATAGGACTTATTTTTTTATTAATATGTTTATATTGTTGAGGAAAAAGGACTGGAAAAAGCTTTTACTTCATTTTACTCGTGCATATTTGTTGACAAAGATTTTTTCGTAATTGTTTTGAATGTTCTACCGTAGATTTTTAAAGTGATCCACTGTTCGGCATCAAGTGTTGGCCATAAAGAAGAGTTGAAACCACGGATAAACCATCAGGTTTCTTCAACTTTCACTTAGGAGCAAAAATCTGCCTTGAAACTCTTGTCTCTTATCTTGATAATTATCGACATTGAAAGATGTGAAACCTTGATAACATTTTGTGGCCACATTGTCCAGCCCTAATTGTACACATTTATAAATCTTATATTTTTCATTTGTAGAGAATGTAACACAAATGGTGACCATTTTGAGTTTATTTGCGCTCCATATATGCCCCCTTCCTCCTCTGGGTCACTTGTATGCACAACATGCAACGTACAACAATTCTCTCTCAAACTCAAATCTCATGAGTGAATAATGTTACCATATGTCATGTCTGTCTCAAATTAACAGGTGAATGTCACAGAACCTCTTACTCTCCCCACATTCTACATTAACAGAAGCTTTTGTGTGGTGTCCCTGTTCAATATTATACAGCATGCAATCTGTTAGGAGCAACAGTGCAGTTTGAGATCCTCACAAGGGATTCTCCTTGTTGTTTCATCAACGCACCTAATTGAGTGGTTGATCTGATTTCATTCTACATTTGAAATGACAAAGAAAAGCTACATAAAACAGAACCATCTTGCTGCCACCACCATATTTGTCAGTACAAACAAACTCTCAACCTTCATCTATTATAGGTGAAAAGGGACATTTACTAACGTATGAATCTAGGTTAGTTTCTATAAAAATGATGGTCCAGTATAGGGTATATTTATTACTTACCAACAAGAATGGTAATCCAGAAAAATTTCATCTTCTTTTAACTTGAACTTTTTTCCTGTCCTTGATGGTTGTGACGTTATTGTCTTACAGACCACAAGGACTTCCTTTTTAACTGCCAAGCCACTGTTTCCACAGAAGACCCACTTCTGTGTTGTTACCCAGTGTCTTTACCTGCAGCCTCTTCCGGTTTGACTATGACACAAGTTTTCCGTTTAGATTTTTCATCTTCTACTGTTTTTGTTTTTTCTTGGTTTTATCTTGCCTCACTTTTATTTTAAAGTCACTTTTATTTTTAATATTTATAATCTTTTTGTAGACATTAATCTCTTATTGCCTTGCTGTTTTTGATATTTCTGCTGTCTTACTTTTACTTTTCATTGTGGGCTAACTTTAAGGGAAGTAAAACCACAAATAAAAGGTAAAGCCACGTTTCCCCTGTGCACAAGCACTAACACCACCTGTTGCTGATTGGCTGGAACAATGTTGTGGTGAAGGTCTGCTTACTGTTTTCTTTGTTTCTATTTACAGAGCCAGGTGTAGGAAAAGCAGGTTTTTCTTCAGAGCACACACTAAACGGAGAGCAAGGAAACTGTAATAATAAAGCTATTATTGTTAGTAATATAGGTTGGTTCAGATGGTAGCACTATTTGCCATGTGAGGTGCCCCATCTGGGTCAAATGGGGCACCCAAGGAGAACATTCATGTCCCAGTGTGTAGCTCATCCCTGCTCCCGTGCTGGTGTTGGTGGGTGTATGTGAGCTAATAGAAATCGCCGTGTTGGCTCGGCCACTTCTGTGTCTGCTTGCGGCATCTGAGATGGGAGATGAAAACATGCTATCCCTACTAGCCTTTTCAGATGAAACACCCAGCTGGTGTTTTTTCTTCAGTGCGCACAGTATACCTGAACGAGTCGCAGGTCACCTAGCCCTAAAATCAAACGTTGCACAGAGGCCCTTTTGCATGCTGATGGTCAGAGAGCTTCTGGAGCTGACTGATACTGCTACTACTGACTGCATTTCCAACAAATAAGCATGCTTATTTTTACCAGCTGTGAGTGCTCATTCGATTTGTACATCACTGATAAACAGGTAAAAAGCTGAGCTGGCATGAGGAGTCACAGGTGGGTTTCCTGAACGGGGTTTTAGTCATCCAAAAATTAAATAAGTATTTTATAGAATATGCTGCAAAAGTTCTGGACCCATAAGAGAGACAAACAACAACAGGCTGAACTGAACTCATATAATGGTTGATTATGATTGGAAAAGAGAAAAACATTACCCACCAAGCTATGAATACAACCCGAAAAGACAGTCTTTCAATTTCAATATTTTAACAATCGATCAAAACAAAAACCAAACAAACTAATTAAGGTAATAAAGAAATAAACTAAATAGCTTAAACTAGCAGCGGGTGCAACCCCCAAAGCCGCCAATAACCAACAAATATATTATTTTCATTTACCTCTAGAGTTACAGTAGAAAAAAAGACAGAAAGAAAGAAAAGAAAGACGCTTTTTGTCATTTGGGTGAACCAACCCTTTAATTATAAATAAATAAAAAAAAATAAGTCTAAGCTGGTGCCAAAAGTAATATTATGTTGTTGTTGTTCTTCATCTTCAAATAATAATAATAATAATAATAATAATAATATCAGTACTGTTGTTTTATTTAGCTGGTAGCAGTTTTGGTAGCAGGCATGACGTCATCATCATTACTGTTTCCAGCGTGCTGTGACGTGGGAGGTGGGAGGTCGAAGGTCATCGCCAAGCGTCAACAACACCGCTGAGATTTCGTGCTGGACAGAGGGGCATGAAGGGGACCTAACTCTGTGTACCTTTGCAGGTAGGTTTTCTAAAGCTTACTTTTAAAGCTGTCGGATTGCGGACTGACGAGAGGATCCCCGGTGAAACGCTAAGCTAGCATTAGCATGTCTGCTGGCTCGCTATTAGCACCTGTCAGCCGGATCAGCTCGCGTTTGTTACGCCAACCAGTTGGGGATTTTTGCAGGAAAAGACGAAGCAGAGCCTCAGAACAAGCGTACAGTCGTTAAAGCAGCGTTTGCTGTCATCTTCACTCAGAGGCTGTTTTGGTGGCCGTCTGAATAACTTAGCATGCTAACGTGAGGGGATAAGGTGTGTCTGGAAACATTTTGGTTCGTGTGCGTCTTTAACTGGATATTTTCAGTAATATCTCTCAGGGAAAGCCACGTCGTCTCTGACAAGATCTCAGAGGCAGTTGTCAAGGTCTGTTTTAAGTAGAGTTAGCTGGGGCAGGTTTTGCCAGGTGGAGGCTAGGCTACCGTCAGGGTCGGGGTGGGCCAAGTATTTTGTGTTTAGTTCAACCCACATATTTACTAGACACTGTTGTTTTGGTTTGCTGTGTTTGCTCTATCAACAGTTCTTGGATGACTAGGTCACTTTGCAAACTGTGACTGTCAAAGGACTTAAGTGGTTCCTTCCGGTCTGTCTTCCATTAAAACAGGAACTTCTTCTTGATCGGCTCTATGCATTAGTTTTGAAACTTAATGACACAACAAATATCTTGTGGGATGGATAAATTCTATATTTCTGGGCTACTAATACTAATTATTAATCTGATTATAGACTGGCATGGGGTGGTTAATATGGATCCAATTCTGAATAATGCTAAATGTAATTTAGTAATGTTGTGATTAGTAAATATTCTGGAAATTCAACTGACAACGTGTTTTGTAGATAATATAACACATTGGGGATATTTGTTTTTTGCAGAGTTGATATCTGACATATCGAGGTACGTATGATCTTTGTGGTGTTCCTTTAATATCTGCTTTTCTGTTCAGCGCTGCTGGTGTTAATGAGCCAAACACAGCAGAGTGACTGTGCAATCTCTGTTCCAGGATGGCAGGAGTGTTCGACATCGACTTGGAGACTGAGGACGTCAGCGATACTGACGTCTGTATCCCCGATCATAAACCCCAAATAATAACATGATAACATTTTAATTGATATATAAAATGTCGCCTATGAATTTCTCCATTTGTCCCGTAAAAACACAATAATGTTTTCTGGTGGCGCTGCTCAGCGGCGTCCCAGGCGGTAGTACTGCTGCAACTTCATAAATTGGAATTACGTCTATGTTTTCGTTCTGTGTCTGGCGTTTTTTTCCTCTGTTAGTCTATGTATGTAATGTCTTGAGCAATGTGCACAAGAAAAATCTCTTCTGGGAGGCAATAAAGAGCTCCTCTCACCTCATCAGTATGGCATTAAAGAGATACTACACATATTTCTAAAGGGTGATTTAAAACCTGAGTTTAATTTGAAGTTGTAAAAGAAGCCAAAAGACAATAAACAACTCGTCTGCTTTTGTTTACAATACATCTCCCAATGATACATCATACAAAGTACTAAGTCCAATCAGCGTAGCCATTTAAGTTGGCTTCATCATTCTATTGGTTCTAAAACCGTCAGATTTCCCACGATGGCAGCCATGAACAACACTAAACACCTCTGTTTGGCTAAAGTGTTCAAGAATTTAAAATGTTGACTTACTATTATGACTTTGTTTAAGCTCACTGGCCTGCTGTTTCCCATCTGCAGGATGATGTCTGTGACTTCACTGTGACAGAACCAGAGAAGTAAGACATGTTTTACCATTCAATCCTAATACAGTTTTTATTTTTTTTTATTTTAAAAAAGGATGCTGATATAGTAGAAAAATTTTGTACTTCTCATCCCAGTGGTCAGACGGAGGAGGTGGAGTTGACCAGTGAAATAGTCAACAGAGACAGTGAGAGAGTTGGACCGGACTGCTTTGAACTTCTCACTGTGCTGGGGAAAGGAGCCTATGGCAAGGTGGGTGTGTGATTGTGCCCCATGGTGTGCATGGCAGTGTATACATACACACTGTTGAGAGGTTTCTTGAAATTGTGCACTGCCTTGCTTTCTTTTTTTTTTCTCTTTTCTTATAAAAGTAATCCCAGAAGAAGACAGCATGAAGTCACATGTTCATTGTAAATGTGCTCTATGTTGTATGGATGTTTAGTGTCAAGTGAACAGAAGGAAAATAATCTATCTGCAAGGTGGTATTTCTAATTTGTGGAGCAGCCAATATTGATACCTCACTGAGGAGGAGTGTCCTTGGAGATACCATGACAGGAGCTGTCAGATAATGTCTGACATCTGAAAACAAAATTACATTTCTCTTATTTTTTTTCCCCAGGTTTTCCAGGTGAGGAAGGTTCAAGGTGGTCAGATGGGGAAAATATTTGCCATGAAGGTCCTGAAAAAGGTACTTTGTCACAGTCCACGGCTTCCTCCTAACACACAAGATGTGTGAAACGAAGCTGTTCCTCTCTTTCCATTCATGCTCTTCTCTCCAAACAGCCCTTTTATCTGCCTCTCATGTTCTTCCCCTCCTTCTGTTCGTCCTCCTTTCTCTCCTGCTCCCTCTCCTTATTTGTCTCCTCCTTTTGACTCTTTCATCACTGTACTGTGCTCACTTGTCTTGTTCATTTACATTTAGGCCAAGATCGTGTGCAACGCTAAAGACACGGCGCACACACGAGCAGAGCGGGAGATCCTGGAGACGGTGAGACACCCGTTCATCGTGGATCTGCTCTACGCCTTCCAGACTGGGGGGAAGCTCTACCTCATACTGGAGTGTCTGAGTGGTAAGACAGAGGCTCTTAAGAATGGACCGATGGATGAAAGCATAGGAGGAGCGACAGATGTGGATCACATCCCGTAATCATTTTGCATTTATGGTCATGAGGTTGTTTGAAGGGATAGAAGGGCAGTGGTGGGGGAAGGAAAAATGTTTGAATGGATGGAAGGAAGATTCTGTAATGCCTCTAACCTCACTAACCTCTCTGTTCTGTTGTTTATCACCAGGAGGGGAATTGTTCATGCAGCTGGAGAAGGAAGGCATCTTCATGGAGGACACTGCTTGGTAAGGAAGCTCAGCTAAATGTTTGCAGATAAAGCTGCAAGTTCCAGCGTGCACAGCTTTACTGTTTCACTGGAAATTACTGTACGTTTTCCACTTAGGTCATGGACTAAAGTCATTTCTGTGTGTGTAGTTTTTATCTAGGAGAGATCACATTGGCCCTAGGTCACCTCCATTCTAACGGGATTATTTACAGAGACCTCAAACCTGAAAACATCATGCTCAGTCACCAAGGTAACCCTCAGTAGAGAATATTTGGATCAAATACTGATATTTAAGAATGTGTGGAATGATCATAAATATACCTGGGTGGGTTTGTGCTGCTTTTGAGTACAAACCGATTGACTGAATCACTTGTGGATCATCCAATCAATCACTAATATATATATATTACAAGAAAATAAATATTCTTGTGACATTTAGCAAGAAACAGAAGTAAAATAAATAACATGCATTTTCCAAGTAGTAGTCTTGTCTCTTTAATGGATATAAGCTGGTGTATTTAAAAATACCCTAAGTGTTAACAAAGTGGGAAAATATACAATATAAAAGTTATTTTTCAGGTCTCAAATGTGAGCTTGAGTCTTGATCTCCCCAAAAAAAAAACACTTTTGTATGCTTCAATTTTGACCCGAGCGCTGATGAATGTGAGCCCCGTGTGGTCTGTTTGTGTTGTTTCCTGTTCCCTGCTTTGCGTTGCTGTTGAAATGTCATTTCCTCTTACATCTAATATGAATGTGGCCGTCCACGTTAACCACAGATGATTAAGTTATTTCAGTGTTTTATTTCTGTTTAAAGGACACATCAAGTTAACTGACTTTGGCCTCTGTAAGGAATCGATTCATGATGGATCGGTCACACACACCTTCTGTGGCACCATAGAGTACATGTGGGTAACTCTTCACTCAGTCATCAACAAACAACACACTACTCTTTACTCCCTAGATCTTTAACCCCTATGTGTCTGCATGTAAAACATCTATTTTCTTCTCCACCAGCTATAGGATTAAGAATATGTTTTGCTCATGTTGATGCATGTATTGTAAGACACAAGATATTGTAAATTTGTAAGTCTTTGCATGATTCATCCTTTTGTATTTCAGAATATTTGGAAACAAATACATTTCCTTTTGGGTTTTAGTTTTTTAATCATCATAGACAAATCAGCTGCCGTTAATCCATTTATCCCCGACCACACATACACACACATCCTCACCCTGTTTGTGTATGTCATGTCGTCTTCTCTGCCAGGGCTCCAGAGATCCTGACCAGGTCAGGTCACAACAGAGCAGTAGACTGGTGGAGCCTGGGGGCCCTGATGTACGATATGATGACCGGATCAGTAAGTTAGAACTGTGTGAGAGATTTATTCATTATGAGGAAACAGTCAGGAGATTATGTTGGGCTGTAACTTTTAAACTAACGTGGGGTAAGATGTTGCTGTAGAGCTCCCTACATACCCATGTCCAAAACACCTCTAAAGGATGGCGTCCTGCCTTTCTAGATTCCCACATCGGCCCAATTTGCTCCTCTTATTATGAAAGAATAGCTGCTGGACCCTGAGCTCCATCACGATTCTACTGTTAACTGAACATCTGTGCATCACAAAATATATGGCACTGCATTGTTTACATCTCTAACGCAAGAAATGTGGACTGATTGTTAGGATTGAGCAACTCTTCTCTGTAACATTCAATATTAATTTTTACTACAGTGTTAGAATATGTTTATAATAACTATATTAATAACTGTATTACTCTCTCCTTGAAGTAAAGCACAGCAGTGATCCTGTTTATCGCTGCTGTGATGAATTTACATTTTTACCACTAGATTTGAGCTCCTTTAGTAACCACTGCCTCCTTGCTGTGATTCTCCTCCAGCCTCCGTTCACAGCTGAAAACAGAAAGAAGACCATTGACAAGATCTTGAAGTGTAAACTCAATCTGCCCCCATACTTGACCATCGATGCAAGGGACCTCATCAAGAAGGTCTGTAACTCACACACAAACACACAGATGGATGATGTCCAAATGTAGCTTCACGTCCATAGTTTTTATCATCCACAGGCGATGTTAGACACGTAAAGAGCGCTGCCTGTTTTTTTACTGATGGAAATAACCGTGTGTGTTCTGATGCACACATCTTGTCACAATCCAACAGAATGAGATGCGTTAAAAAAGAATCAAATCAGCCACATTCTCACATTTCACCTGTTTGCATTTATGTATCATTGATCAGTGTCTTCGTTCTTCATAACCACCATTAATGAGTTTCACTATAAAAATGTGCTCGTTCTCATTTTGCCATGATTTGGTAATATGTCACCACAAAACAAAATAGAAGCTATATGAAGGCTAAGAATTCAGAGAGTTCCTGTCCTGTTAGTTGTGGTATGTGATGTGAGTCTGCAAATATCGCAGCAGCTTTTCTAGTCAACACACTAATCAACTTTCTACAAGGTGAACTACAAGAAATGGGATCCTCTTTGATTTTCATTGCAAGGTGGATGTTTGCTGTTGGCCAAAATAAATATATTCTAGATAGGGCTGTGCGATATGACAAAAAAAAAATCTTATCCCGATAACATTTTTTGTAAATTCAATAAAATATCATGAGTAACTGTTGCCGAGTTAATTTCCAACAGTAAATCATGATATTTATCTGCATCGTAAAAGTGGAACTTTTGGAGAAATCTCATAACATGACAAAATATCATGACAAAATATTAAGCTAACGAGAGGCCGAGACGTCCCAGAGCAGCACAGCAGCTCCAGACTGCGATACTCACAGCTCTCCTGCTGCTTTAGCTAACATCACAACAACAGCATGTGTTGGTGAACTAGAAAGTAATCTGAATGTCCGTGGGCAAGCCATTAAAAGTTACCCGACACTGGCTGGAACTGCTGGAATAATGTTGCATGGCTAAACAGACTTCTCTCTTTGTTATGAGCTCCTCGTTTTAGCTTCGCATGGTCGGATTCCTGCTGTTCAGTATTATCCGGTTACGAGTAAGCTTCATTCTCCTTTACGTTTCCGCAACACCGGCATATGTGGAAGAACAAACCGCGGTAAATTTAGTTTCAAGTTGGAAATAAGTTTTACGTTGGATAGACGTCAAATATCCAACATAAAACCCGCGGAAAGGGTAAATTGGCGACACAATGATAAAGCATAATTGTTAATCATAGATGTTTTTCTATCGTCAAACAATAGATATCGTCATATTGCACAGCCCCAATTGTAGATTCATCAATAAAACCACATTCAGTGAACAAATGTAGTCCATTGTGTTGTTGGATAGGGCTCAAACAACGTAAAAAGAATGAGGTCATGCCGGCCTTTTGTTGCTGTTAACCTCCCTCCCTCTCTTTATTGTTTGGAAAGGTGCATGGCCATGCAATAAAAACCCCTAACCCTGCTGAGAAATCCTCTTTCAAGCAATGCATCCACTAAAATGGGGTTAAACCTCTTTGTGTGGTCGTGCTTTACCAACCAGCAAAGTCAGCCATGTTTTGTACAGGTGAACACCTGTAACTTTAAAACTAATTAGGTCAAACTAGATTATTACATCACATGTATTTTGTCATTTTTATTATTATTTATTATTATTACTGCCACTGGATTTCTTGCAGCTGAACAGATAATATGTGTGTATGCTGATATTTGGTCTAATATTCTAATAAATGGGATTATTACCATGAAAATAGAAGTCGTCACATATGAAAATCATTTAGATTAATGAATCTGTCCCCTCTGACTGTCCTTCTCTACTTTAATTCTGTTGTTGTTTCGGCATGACTGCTCATAAGAAACATTAGAACTTTTGAAACAACGCAAAATATTTAAAGTGATTGATTATTTCACAACGTGGGTACTACAGCACACATGATCGATGTTTCTCGTGACATGCGCCACTTTTTTTTTTTTTTTCTCTCTCCAGCTGTTGAAGAAGAATCCAGCCCAAAGACTTGGCTCCAGTAAAGCGGACTGTGCTGATATCCAGGTAACTAACTGTGGTAACCTTTCCACCTCACACGCATTCTCAAATAGTGATAGTTGACCTGGCAGCAGGTTCTTGTGTATATAAATATGTTCTGGTTTCATTACTCCTCCATGACAGTGGAGTGAATAATAAAGAGTTGTGGACAAAACAAGACATTTGAGGACTTCTTGGGCTGTGATGATCAACATTTTTGACAATTTTTTGACACTTTATAGACTAAACAACTAGTCAATTAATCGAGAAAAACATATGTGTATTCAATTTATTAATTGAAAATATTTGTTATTTGCAGCCCTACTGGTGGAATATAAAACCTCCCATTTTCAGTAGGAGCTATGCAAGCAAATCAAACGTCGTCCAGGCAGTGACAGGTTTGTCATAGATGCCCTCAGGGATGAAACGGTATGAAAATATCATATCATCATGATAGTGACCAATATTATCACGGTTATCAGTATTATCACGGTATTGTAAAAATGTACTGAAACCATTTCAACAAGGTCTATATTGAAAACTACAAATACAATTGCCATTTTGTTTTCATAAAAAATAAAAGAACAGTTTTTCTTATGTTTACAAAAGGTATTTGCTAAGTTGCATTATTAAGATTTTATATTATATAGGTAATACAATGACCCCGTGAACAATTACATGAAAACAAATAAAAGTCTTTAGAAGACAGTGATAGTAACTGCAATGAGCCCAACAACTGACATAAATACAGAGAAGTCTGTAGCGTTTCTAGAGATGCTGGTTGGTTGACTAAACTGCGTAACGTGTTGTCACGTGCAGTGGACGAATAGACTCTGCCGACACACGACGCACACAGCGACAGAACAACACGTAGCGTTTTTACAAGAGGTAAGGTTATTTTCTTCAGTCAAGTTTCCTTCAGCGCTCTCATAAAAACTAAAATACGACCGGACTTCAGAGTGACTGAAAAATCTCCTCCGTGTTGTCACTGACCCAAACAAACTCACGTTGCATTCTGCACATGTGCGGCTGCTTCTGGGAGACGCTGGACAGTTTGCTGTGAGATTATAGTAGCGCGGTTAACCGTACCCGGTTACCACGGTAATTAAAATGTGTACGGTAATAATAACCATCGAGAATTTTACCCTGGTTTACCGTTAAACCGGTAATCGTTTCATCCCTAGATGCACTGCCATTATGAGATTTCTAATATACAGTTTTGAGAGGACGGTCAGAGGCGTGGCGCTGCTTTAGGAGAGGTTAAGTTCACCTTTGAACTGTATGATTGAAATGCAAAACCAGTACTTGTAAACGCTAACGTTGTGGACTCACAGTTCCCCTGGTGTTCAGGGATTCATTTTCATGTCAGCTAGAAATGGGGCCCGCAGAGATTCTATAAATGAGCCATTTTGTTCCCCTGCAGAAACATCACTTCTTCAAGCACATCGACTGGGAAGATCTGCTGAACAAGAGAGTGGAGCCGCCATACAAGCCACAGCTGGTAGGTCATCAGTTTGTGCCCGTGATGTTAGCGAATAGCTAAGTTGATATCCGGCTTGTTCTTCTAGGTTACTAGTGTTTAATTCAGCAAACTCTGCTCTCATTCTTTTCTTTCTTATCTACAGACACCCTAATAAATCTTTTTCCTCTCAGTCACTCTCTGTGTCTCTAACGTTTTGGCTGCCTGTTGTCATGTGTCTGTCAGTAGCAGTCGGACGAGGACGTGAGCCAGTTCGACACCAGATTCACCAGACAGACACCGGTGGACAGTCCGGACGACACCTCACTCAGCCACAGTGCGGAGCTCGCCTTCGCTGTGAGATACTCATCTTTTTTGGGGGGGGTTCTTTATATTTAGGCTCTAGAAACCACCACCTACTGGCTCTCGTAGTATAACCTGTCCTGCCGTCCTCTCTTTTGACACCTGTATTAACGGTAACATTATCCAGCAATGATTCGCTGTCATGATCCTTTGCCAACAGGGTTTCACCTACGTGGCTCCATCGGTCCTAGAGAGTCTAAAAGAAGGCTTCTCATTTGAACCTCGAACACGACATGTACGCCGACACAACAGCAGCCCACGCACGCCCATCAGGTAGCACACACAAACACAGACATGTTTGGTTTCAAGTTATGTAACTTGACATTCTGTGAGTTTGTCTATGTGTTGATTGAGCTGGTGTGTGGTTACAGGAAAGAAGAACTCTGAATCTTATATAGTTTATAATCTTTAAATTTCTCTCATTTTAATTTCCTGTATTTGTCGTCTCTTCCACAAACCGCTGAAACGCTGACCCAAACAGCTGACTTGCGGCATAACGCAGAGCACGTCACGCGTTGGAATACGCAATCAGATATTCTTTTTAAGTAATATTTTTATTTTTTTCGTTTCTTTCAGTCCTCTGAAATTTTCCTCAGTCGGACCCTTCAAGTCCAGCATGGACGGAGAGCAAGACCTCTTCTCTCCCACCTCCCCACCAGTAGCTCCAGTTTCTGTGCCAGTGGAAAACGGAGCTGCCAGTCAGCCCATCAGGACGCCTGCGAGGAACAAGAAGCAGAAGGGACGTCGCCGATGAGCAGGAGGAGCCAGCCTGGGCTCCAAGACCTTGTTCAGAAATAATCTTTATGGTATACAGTAAGACGGAGAGCTGTCTCTCCACACTTTTACTACTGTGTAAAAGGGTTTGCCGGTATTGCGCTTTTTTTTGAAGGGGTTTAACTCGTGAAAGGTTCTTAATGCCAAAGTGGAAAGCTCTCACAGCTTCTCTCACATTCATCTCTGAAAACAAGTACAGCAGCACTTAAGGCTTACTGTTCAGGACTTCCTGTCTCTACACCGACTAAGTGGATCCACATACAATTTTCAGGCTTTTATTTTGCCAAGACCGTCACTTTATTGCATGATGCTTTAATTTACAGCTTCCATATGTCTGCTCTTATAGGTCACACTGGCACTAATATATGGGAAACAATAACTTATGTAACAGTAATGTCTCCAAATGGCACTAGAAAGAGGGCAGCCGTGGGTTTATCTTCACTAAATCTATCATGAGGAGTCAAGATCACATAAATGATCGATTGATTGGAACAGTTTTTCATTTTGTGTGTATATGCTGGACCAAAGGGAAGCTGTGTTATAAGATTTGGGGTTTAATTAGTTCATCGGCTTTTAATTACTTCATTTGAGTTTGTGCATAGAGGTCAGCTATCACAGGCTTAACGTTTAAATGAGAGAACCGATGAAGGATCACTTGGTCGAGGTCCTGATTCTTTTCCATGAAGGTTGAACTGTGAAAGTGACCTTCAGCTATATAAGTAACTTGACTACACAAACTTAAAGTAGTAAGATGTGTTTATGTTTTGGTGTTGGGACTGTATCATATAGAAATCTACCTTTTTGTAATGCTACGTCGCACGCAGAAGATAAAATATTCATGAATGTGAGATTTGATCTTCAGTGATCACTGAAATATGGTGACAGTGTTTGTCATTTCTCTGAGGTTCTCTTATCAGAGAGTCTTCATGTGTACTGCCAAAGCCTTTCTCACACATCCCATTCTCACATTGTACAAACTGACCCATCACACTATAATAGATTGCACTAGCAAAGAGGGATTTACTTTATTAATTTGGGTGAATAAGAAGGCTGTAATCCATCATCCTGCATCGAAATAGCCCCTGCATGGAAATCCAAATATTACCTGTTTTCGCATAAACGCATACATCCGTATCATTAGTACAATGCACAGTCAAAGCAGGCTGTTAAAACCGGTGCTCTCAGAAAACAAAGTATAACCTTGTATAAATAAAAAGTATTTTGTCTTACCGAACAAAGCTATTTTTACACATGAAACCTAGTCAAACAGTAGTTTTAATTAAATATTAAAATCCTAGATTTTGAAGTGTTTGATTGTCATTACCTGGCGTAAATGTAAGGGGTGATGCTGGGTTAAGCCACTGCAGGTGTGCTCAGTCAAACACTAATTCAGCTCTCGGAAGGATCACAGAAACACCGTGAGCTTCATTTAATGCCAAAATTCTTTCAGCTTTAATTTAAAATTTTTTTTTTTCTCCCTTAGAATAAGTGAGTCGTAGGTCGAGGTAAATTGAACCAAATCCTGGCTCATGTCGCTCTCTTTGATCATTACAGTGCAATGTTCATAGAGTACAGTGTTCATAGTCTTAAGGCACAAAAACACCAGCAGCAGGGACAAAATGATCTTCATCAGGGATTGAAAGTGCAAATATTAGAAATGAATTTAGGGTAACATAATATGTCATATTAAAAACTTGGTTAAACAATCTATGACTTATAAAGCTTTCAATCATTGCCTCCGGTCCAGGGATGTGTATATACACAACTACAGGTAACGGAGATGGGCAAGTATTGTTTGGAGTAAAGGTGAGGAACAGTCCTGTGTTCCACAAAGTGACGTAAAGAACATGGCTGAAGACGTTAACATGTGCTTATATTTGGTGGCTAAATCCTTCATCCATTAGCTTCACTGCCTGAGCATGTTGCCTGTCTGTCATGGCCTTTACTGGGGAATAAAGAATGTATTTTACCGGGTGTAAACTATCCTTTGTATTGTATAGAGACTCAGAGTATTCAGTTTTAGACAAGTAGATAATACATAATGTGTAAAAAAATCATCTGAATATATACAGACAAAATATGTAATAGGAGAAACTGAAATAAAACAGTGAGCTTCTGGCAACATTGGCTTTATGGTTCAGGGGTTAGCGATGTTGGTTCAGACTGAAATATCTTAACTTTTGAATGGTGCCCAGAGGACGAACCCTAATGATTTTCACGACCCTCTGACTGCTGCAGAAGCGCCACCAGCAGAGCAGTGAAACATCTTGACATGTACTTTATTGATTGTAACAAACTTTTGTACGGATGTCGATTGTTTTCAGAGGCTGAATCATACTGACTTTGGTGATTCCATGACTTTTCCTCTGTGTGTACCAAATTTCATAACAATCTATCCAACAGCCGTGCAGAGTGAAATATCTGCGCAGCATGTTAGCGTGCTTACTTGAGCGGTCAGCTCAGAGTACTGCTGTGCTAGACTTTGAAAGAAGGAACTAAATAAAAAAAATACCACTAAAAACTAGATGAAATTTCACAAGCTGGATGTTAACGCATTTATAAAGTGGTTATTTCACAGTTTCATGGTAATGTGTCTGTATGTATTCACATGATTTTGTTCATCATTTCTTATTTATTTGTTTATTTGTTCAACACATTGATCCACAAAATCAAGCAGCCTTTATTTTTTTTCTTTTCTTCAAGAAAGATTTGTTACCCTGCCTGCTTGCAGCGGGAAACGGGTTTGACACGGCTTCCTACCTTCCATTAACACTCGATACAGAGTCTGTACATGTTTGATACTGAGTCTGTGTCATGACCGTGTGAGATTTAATACTTTAAGTATATACGAACTGTGGCATATCATGAATTGAACACAAGGTGTTTGTAATGCAAGATTGAAGGACAGTTCATTTTTTTTTTTTTTTTGCCTCAACTCTAAGTTGCCACGCTCTTGTCATGATATCTGCAATTTGACAGCTTGAACTAGTCAGTGTTCAATTTTGTATATTTATTTATATAATTAATAATACTTATAGAGTGATATGTACAGTGCTGTGTCTCCTACACCTCTGGAATTAATGGGAATTTTACATTGATATTCTAAAAATTGAATTAAAAAAAAACAGTGTTTGGATTACAGACTTTATTTTTGTGATCATTGCTGATTTTCTTTCATGTTTTCCTTATAAATGTGTTTAAGAATAAAAAAACAAACAACCATGAATTGCTGAATTTTTGTACTGTTCATTTTTATTTATGCAGGTTTTAGTTAAATTTTACAAAGGAAACATTTCTGATGGAGGAATAATTTCCTAAATCCAGAGAACATTAAAGTGGATTATGATGTCTCATTAGGAATCATGATTTTAGTAGAAGTTTTAAATTAGCTGAAACATTATGTAGATCGGGTGCTTAAGTGCTTAATAAGCATGGAAAAGATGCATACCCAAAGAGATTTAATTATTTTACAAGACGTTTATCAAAGCACACATATTCCCCTTTTCTAACAGATTATGTAAAATCACACTGAGTACCAAATGCTCTGATGACAACATTAAAATATAACATTCATTAATATTTCTTATTCCCCAAAGCTGTGAAGACGCCTTTGAAAGCACCTGTAAAAACCATTACTACCATCTTCCTTGAGCAGTTCTTTTCCTGCACTTTTGATCATGATCAAATATGAATCACATTTGGATCTTTTCCTTCTCAATAGAACAGAAGAAATCACAAATCTTTCTTTCTGCATGTCCTTACTTCCTGAGCAACTCTTGCAGCATATCATGCAGCGTAACCTCTAGGATTTTCCTGTTTGTTAACAGAGGCGGTTAATCAGTTTTTTCAGTATGGCCTGTGGTTACGCTGAGGAAAAGCTGGTGTGTGACAGTCATCAGACATGGCAGCAATCAGGAGAACATTAACAGAGTCAGGATGGTAATTTAAAAGAAAGTTAGCACTAATTAAAGCAGCATGCAATCAGGATACATCATTAACAAAAAAAGAATCAAGTAGTGTAAGGGTGAGGAGCAGCAGAGGAAAATGAGGAAATTAGTCATTATCCTGGACGGGTGCCTCTTTAACATGCTAATATATACATTTGAAATTTTGAAATTATTTTTTTTGAAAGCCATTCAATAGAGAAGATTGTGGACTTGCATAAATCATCAGGTCACCTCAGGACATTTATTCACTCTGACCATGGAAAATATCAGCTCTTTCACTGCCACTTTGATGTGTTCAGTTATATTTCTGACTTTGAATTACACCATTATGTGTGTGTGTCTAAAATAAGTGTAATTCCACAGACATTGAAGCCAGTTGTACAAATGGCTTGCATCATATTCCACCATAATACATTTAAACCAGTGGCCATTTGACTGATTTCATTTTTATAGCACCAACGTCGTTCCATTAGGCTAAGTGCGCACGGTGGTGCTGGCAGACTTCAGGTGAAATGTGGAACTCTTTTATCAAGCGGCGTGATGGATATAAATGCTGCGCCACATGTGTCACACAGTCCCAAACAAAATGTAATCATTCTTTATTCACACAGTTTATTCTCACAGTGTTGACATAGAATACACAGGTACATGGTGAGATGCAATATAAAGCGCTGTCACCTTGTGTGTGATAAATCTTCAAAATATATCACAAAGTATTGAGGCATCACATAAAACAGCAGTTTGTTTTGGGTTGTTTTTTTATTTTACAATACAACATACACACATCCTTATATGGCTATGAGGTGTAGCCGATTATTCTGCAGAAAACTGTAACGCAAGTAAATAAATAGCCTAATTAACCATAACAGATGACACTGATCTGTACATAAATTAGAATATTAAATGATTTCCATCAACAGTAATACTTCTACTTATCTATCCATCCATCTGTCTGTCAGTCGCCTCTAACAGCTGTAGAGACTTTTGCACTGTGCTAATAAGGCCCACAGTTATCACTGCCAGAGCCGCATGTTGTCTCTCTGCAGCTGTTACCGGTTTAACAAAACACCTGCATGTGAAGAACAACCTGAATTCTGTATTTAAACTGTGTCCTGCTCAGAGGCACAGGATCATTCCTACTGGCTGAATGTGTTTCTAGTATTTATTCATTATTTGCATCTGTTTTTTACTGATCACAATTGAAATACCCAGAATATTATCACGGCAACAACATGGTGACCCAAACTTAACACAGATAACACCTTTAAAACAACCAAATCAAGGGAATTTATTAACATAACAAGATGATAAATTAAATTAAAACACAAGAACGTAACACAAAAAAAATGCCCCAGCTGAGAGGCTGCAAGACCAGCAGTCCCAAATCAAAAAGCCTCTCTTCTGACGCTTGCACAGGAGCTTTTAAAGACCGCCTTCCAAGAGCAGGTGGACCTCGTTCAGCAATCAGCTGAAGTACACTCGAGGCAGAACTAGGGCAAAAAGGAACATGGAGAAAGCACAGAGAAACACACACAGACGTAACAATTGGAAATTACTTATAAGGCTAATGAAGGAACTCATATCAAAGCTGATGATCAGACTCACGTGACTGAATGGAAATGTGAAGAAATTATATTAATAAAAAGTTTCTTGCTGCAAGACTCCCAGGTTGCTTTGATAGCGGCCTTCAGCTCGTCTGTGCTGGTGTCTCTCACTTTCCTCTTGACAATACACCATAGATTCTCAGTAACACCATGGTCAGCAAACCAGGTACTACATTTACATTTATTCATTTAGCTTTTATCCAAAGCAACTTACAATTGCTATACATGTCAGAGGTCGCACGCCTCTGGATTAACATAAAAGCAACTAGGGGTTAATTGTCCTGCTCAGGGTCACAGTGGGCGATCGAACCCAGCGTCTCTCACACCAAAGGTATAGACTTATCCACTGCTCCATCGGTGTGGTTTTGGCAGTGTGTACAAGTCCTATAAAGCTCCATAAAGCTTGTCAGCAGATGAAGCATGAAGATGACATGGCACCCCAAATCCTCCCTGACTGTGGAAACTTGTGGAAACCAGGTAAGATGCTTCGTGGATTATTTCTACGTGGATTAGACATATGCCTTTATTGTGAGAGACATGAGATCAATCCCCCCCCTGTGACACATCCACCGATGTGTCCCTGAGCAAGTCACTTAATGAAACTCACTGAAAAGTCAACTCTACTTCATTCAGTTCTTACAATTCAGTTGCAGTTCACTGAGACTCACATCCGGCCTTGAGGAAGAGCAATGCAGCAGCTCTGACCCGAGCGATTTGTCCTGGTTGGGCGTGTGGGAGCTGGGAGCTTTAGCTGCACCGTGAATAACACACCAATGACCGCTTCTAGACAAATAACTTCACAATCGTACATGTTAGAGAAATCTGAAATAGTTTTTCTCTGGTAAGTACTGCCGTTTCTTTATCGTAAGAATAGAATTTTTATTGCCAATGGACAACAAAATGGATGCAATTTGATCAGTGCAACATCTGTAAAGCGCCTCTAAAAGTAGCTATAACAATATATATATATAAAAACAAAGATTGTAAAAGGAAAGTAAAACACATCCATAACATTACCTGGCACGATTCATTCCTTAATATAGCATATTCAAGTAGTGTTTAATGCTGTTATGGCTTTTGGATAAAAAGTTTTTTTATCTGTTTGTGTTTTGTCTGCCTGAGGGCAGCAGTTGAAACAGAGAGTGTCCGGGTTGGGATGGAGCTTTAAGTATGTTCTGGTATTTTTTTGAGGCAGGGGGAACAGTAAAGATCTTCCAGTGAGGGGGGAGGGCAGCCAATGATCTTCTGGGCAGTGGTGACGAACCTCCTCTCCGCTGCCGTGCAGCTGGTCAAACACACACAGATAGAATAGGTCAGTGTGCTCTCGATGGAGCAGCGGTAGGAGGTGAGGTGGTTCTTCCTGAGGATCCTCAGGTAAAGTCGCTCTGCTGTGCCTTCTTTACCAATACTGTGGTGTTAGTGCTCCAGGTTATGTCCTCCTCGATGTGCGCCCAGGTACCGGTAGTCCAAGGCTGCAGTCTAAAAGTCTTTAGCTTACCAAGGTTCCTAACAGACTGAAGTGACCTGGAAGTATTTAAGTGGCAGCCATCATAAGAGCTGGTCGAATTCTCTAAATGCTAAGGAAAGGTGCTTCAATGCTTCCTTTCTTATCTCCTTTAGCATAGGGTACACCGGACCATCCTTTACGAAAGGAAAGGAGATATAAATTACACTTAAATCCTTATGAATCCTCCTTCACATCTTTCCTTGACCTCATGACGTTTTCCTCCAAGGTCAAGGAAAAGTGGTTAGGAAAGGAGGTTTTTTAGGACTTTCTGTCCTTGCCACCTCCTCCATCCTTATGTTTCCCCTGTTTCCCCTCCATGCTGTCTCTGTAAGTTGGGGCGAGGTCAATCTCAAACCGTTTTCTCACCGGATTGCAGCATTTTCGGATTGAACGACATATTTTCTTCTTGCTTCGAGATATGTTTTCTCCCGTTTGGTGGGCTTGTCTCAGGTGTTACCCAATCAGCTGGTCAAGTCTGTAAACACAACGGTGTTAAAAAGGCAGGAAAAGTCAGTGCGCTTGCTACGTTTTGTTGGCACTGAACTCGCCCTTGTCTGTTATGGGGCGCCGACAAAACGTAGTAAATAATTCTTTTCAATGGAAACCGTGGTGCCGTGGTGAGGAACGTTGCGCAATGTTTTAAGGAAACATGAAGTTAATCCGAAAACATTGCAAAATGTTTTGAGGTTGAACTCGCCCATGTTCTGTCAGCCTGTGTGTGTGGTTTTGGGTGTTTTGAGGTTGAACTCGCCCATGTTCTGTCAGCCTGTGCGTGTGGTTTTGGGTGTTTTGAGGTTGAACGCCCATGTTCTGTCAGCCTGTGTGTGTGGTTTTGGGTGTTTTGAGGTTGAACTCGCCCATGTTCTGTCAGCCTGTGTGTGTGGTTTTGGGTGTTTTGAGGTTGAACTCACCCATGTTCTGTCAGCCTGTGCGTGTGGTTTTGGGTGTTTTGAGGTTGAACTCGCCCATGTTCTGTCAGCCTGTGCGTGTGGTTTTGGGTGTTTTGAGGTTGAACTCACCCATGTTCTGTCAGCCTGTGCGTGTGGTTTTGGGTGTTTTGAGGTTGAACTCGCCCATGTTCTGTCAGCCTGTGTGTGTGGTTTTGGGTGTTTTGAGGTTGAACTCGCCCATGTTCTGTCAGCCTGTGTGTGTGGTTTTGGGTGTTTTGAGGTTGAACTCGCCCATGTTCTGTCAGCCTGTGTGTGTGGTTTTGGGTGTGTGCCACTCTGGCTTCCTCTGTCCTGGCTGATTACCACCTGCTGCATCTCCCACCTGTGGCTCATCCAGCAATCAACTCCTGCTGGGAAATACTGTGTCTCTTCTTCCACTCCTTGTCAGTTTGTCTGTTTATCTAATGTGTTACAAAACGCTCCGGCTCACTTAGATTAACCTAAATCTTGTGGTTTTTGTGACTTGTAACTAATGTTTTTGTCTCTGCCTGCTCTAGTTTGTCACCTGTGTTTGGAGATGCTACCTTGTCTGTCTGCTTGCCCGCCTGCCTGTAACTGTGTTTTGAGGACGTTGAATCCATTTCCAGGCTGAATTGAAATCTTTATTTCGAACATGCAAGTACCAAACAAACAAAAAATAAACAAAGGAGCACTCCTACTTTTACTACAGTGCAGGAATATGTTTGGGCATTGCCTTAGGTTGTCATTTAGTTTATTCCCCAATTTAACTCTGCAAATTGATAAAAATACTATTCTTAAATTTCCTCTTCCCCTTAATTGTACCCTCCTCCCTCTCAGAGAACATCTTTTGTATTTCCCAGGCAATAGGCTTTTCTTGCTTTGAACATGAATACTGCAATTTGATATTCACTTAGATCATGATATTTAGCAATTTAGACTGACGAAATAATG